>NC_092463.1:62989823-64384823 GCF_047495875.1 Pithys albifrons albifrons | reverse complement strand
TACATTCCTATAAGTAAAAACTGTTTCTTTCACGGAGAAAGAAAGCTCCAGGCCTGGATTCTCTGATGCATATAATTCTCTTTCCAAATCCATAAAGAATATGTATCTTGCAGCCTTCTGTCTGGCACGAATCAACCGTGTCACAGTTTAGCAGATCACAGGAGAGTTAGTTGCACTTTGCGAGATGAGCTCCTCTAAGGATCCACTGTGCTTTTCACGGGGAAAGAAAGCTCCAGGCCTGGATTCTCAGATGCATATGATTCACTTATCAAAGCCATAAGAAATGTGTGTCCTTATGCCTTCTGTCTTGCAAGAATCAGCTGTTTCTCTTGTTAGCAACGAAAAGTTGCACTTTGCGAGATGACCTTACCCTAAGGAACAAAGTTGTTTTTCACCGAGAAAGAAAGATCCAGGCCTGGATTCTCAGATGCATATTATTCACTTATCAAAGCCATTATAAATGTCCGTTCTTATGCCTTCTGTCTTGCAAGAATCAGCTGTTTCTCTTGTTAGCAACGAAAAGTTGCACTTTGCGAGATGAGCTTCCCCTAAGGAACATGTTTGTTTTTCACCGAGAAAGAAAGATCCAGTCCTGGATTCTCAGATGCATATGAGAATCTTTCTAAAGCCATAAGAAATATGTGTCCTGATACATTCTTTCTGGCAGCAGTCGACTGTTTCACTTGTTAGCAGAAAAATGCTACTCTTTGCGAGCTGAACTTCCCCTAAGGAACAACTGTGCTTTGCATCCAGAAAGAGAGCTCCAGTCCTGGATTCTCTGATGCATGTGATTCACTAGCCAGAGCCATAAGAAAAACTGTGTCCTGATGCCTTCTGTCTGACAGGAAACGACTGTTTCACTTGTTAGCAAAGCAAAGTTGCACTTTGCTCGTTGCGCTTCCCCTAAGGAACAACAGTGCTTTGCGCCGTGAAAGCAAGCTCCAGACCTGGAGTTTTAGATGCGAATGATTTACTTTCCAAAACCATAAGAAATATGTGCCCTGATGTCTCCTGTCTGACAGAAATCAAGAGTTTCCCGTGTTAGAAGAGCAGAGGTGCACATTGCTATACGAGCTTCCCCTAAGGAACAAGGTTGTTTTTCACCGTGAAAGAAAGCTCCAGACCTGCATTCTCGAATGCATATGATTCACTTATCAAAGCCATAAGAAATGTATGTCCCTATGCCTTTTGTCTTGCAAGAATCAGGTGTTTCTCCTGTTAGCAACGAAAAGTTGCACTTTGCGAGATGAGTTTCCCCTAAGGAACAAACTTGTTTTTCACTGAGAAAGAAAGATCCAGTCCTGGATTCTCAGATGCATATGAGAATCTTTCTAAAGCCATAAGAAATGTGTGTCCGTATGCCTTCTGTCTTGCAAGAATCAGCTGTTTCTCTTGTCAGCAACGAAATGTTGCAATTTGCGAGATGAGCTTCCCCTAAGGAACAAACTTGTTTTTCCTGAGACAGAAGGATCCAGGCCTGGATTCTCAGATGCATATTATTCACTTATCAAAGACATAAGAAATGTGTGTCCTTGTGCTTTCTGTCTTGCAAGAATCAGCTGTTTCTCTTGTTAGCAAGGAAAAGTTGCACTTTGCGAGATGATCTTCTCCTAAGGAACAAAGTTGTTTTTCCTGAGATAGAAAGATCCAGGCCTGGATTCTCAGATGCATATTATTCACTTACCAAAGCCATAAGAAATGTGTGTCCTTTTGCTTTCTGTCTTGCAAGAATCAGCTGTTTTTCTTGTTAGCAACGAAAAGTTGCACTTTGCGAGATGAGCTTCCCCTAAGGAACAAACTTGTTTTTCACTGAGAAAGAAAGATCCAGTCCTGGATTCTCAGATGCATATGAGAATCTTTCTAAAGCCATAAGAAATGTGTGTCCTTTTGCTTTCTGTCTTGCAAGAATCAGCTGTTTCTCTTGTTAGCAACGAAATGTTGCACTTTGCGAGTTGAGCTTCCCCTAAGGAACAAACTTGTTTTTCCTGAGACAGAAAGATCCAGGCCTGGAATCTCAGATGCATATTATTCACTTACCAAAGCCATAAGAAATGTGTGTCCTTTTGCTTTCTTTCTTGCAAGAATCAGCTGTTTTTCTTGTTAGCAACGAGAAGTTGCACTTTGCGAGATGAGCTTCCCCTAAGGAACAAGGTTGTTTTTTACCGAGAAAGAAAGATCCAGTCCTGGATTCTCAGATGCATATGAGAATCTTTCTAAAACCATAAGAAATATGTGTCCTGATACATTCTTTCTGGCAGCAGTCGACTGTTTCACTTGTTATCAGAAAAATGCTATTCTTTGCGAGCTGAACTTCCCCTAAGGAACAACAGTGCTTTGCATCCAGAAAGAGGGCTCCAGTCTTTGATTCTCTGATGCATTTGATTGTCTAACCAGATCCATAACAATAACTGTGTCCTCATGCCTTCTGTCAGACAGGAATCGACTGTTTCACTTGTTAGCAAAGCAAAGTTGCACTTTGCTCGTTGAGCTTCCCCTAAAGAACAAGGTTTTTTTTACCGAGAAAGAAAGATCCAGTCCTGGATTCTCAGATGCATATGAGAATCTTTCTAAAGCCATAAGAAATATGTGTCCTGATACATTCTTTCTGGCAGGAATCAACTGTTTCACTTGTTAGCAGAAAAATGCTACTCTTTGCGAGCTGAACTTCCCCTAAGGAACAACTGCGCTTTGCATCCAGAAAGAGGGCTCCAGTCTTGGATTCTCTGATTCATGTTATTCACTAACCAGATCCATAAGAATACTGTGTCCTGATGCCTTCTGTCTGAGAGGAATCGACTGTTTCACTTGTTAGCCAAGCAAAGTTGCACTCTGCTCGTTGAGCTTCCCCTAAGGAACAACCGTGCTTTGCACCGTGAAAGCAAACTCCAGCCCTGGAGTTTTAGATGTATATGATTTACTTTCCAAAACCATAAGAAATATGTGCCCTGATGTCTCCTATCTGTCAGCAATCAAGAGTTTCACGTGTTAGAAGATCAAAGGTGTACTTTGCGCTACGAGCTTCCCGAACGTAACAACTGTGTTTTCACCGAGAAAGAAAGCTCCAGACCTGCATTCTCGAATGCATATGATTCACTTATCAAAGCCATAAGAAATGTATGTCCCTATGCCTTTTGTCTTGCAAGAATCAGGTGTTTCTCCTGTTAGCAACGAAAAGTTGTACTTTGCGAGATGAGCTTCCCCTAAGGAACAAGGTTGTTTTTCACCGAGAAAGAAAGATCCAGGCCTGGATTCTCAGATGCATATGATTCACTTACCAAAGCCATAAGAAATGTGTATCCGTATGCCTTCTGTCTTGCAAGAATCAGCTGTTTCTCTTGTTAGCAACGAAAAGTTGCACTTTGCGAGATGAGTTTCCCCTAAGGAACAAACTTGTTTTTCACTGAGAAAGAAAGATCCAGTCCTGGATTCTCAGATGCATATGAGAATCTTTCTAAAGCCATAAGAAATGTGTGTCCGTATGCCTTCTGTCTTGCAAGAATCAGCTGTTTCTCTTGTTAGCAACGAAAAGTTGCACTTTGCGAGATGAGCTACCCCTAAGGAACAAACTTGCTTTTCCTGAGACAGAAAGATCCAGGCCTGGATTCTCAGATGCATATTATTCACTTACCAAAGCCATAAGAAATGTGTGTTCTTTTGCTTTCTGTCCTGCAAGAATCAGTTGTTTCTCTTGTTAGCAACGAAAAGTTGCACTTTGCGAGATGAGCTTCTCCTAAGGAACAAAGTTGTTTTTCACCGAGAAAGAAAGATCCAGGCCTGAATTCTCAGATGCATAGGAGAATCTTTCTAAAGCCATAAGAAATGTGTGTCCGTATGCCTTCTGTCTTGCAAGAATCAGCTGTTTCTCTTGTTAGCAACGAAATGTTGCACTTTGCGAGTTGAGCTTCCCCTAAGGAACAAACTTCTTTTTCCTGAGACAGAAAGATCCAGGCCTGGATTCTCAGATGCATATTATTCACTTACCAAAGCCATAAGAAATGTGTGTTCTTTTGCTTTCTGTCCTGCAAGAATCAGCTGTTTTTCTTGTTAGCAACGAAAAGTTGCACTTTGCGAGATGAGCTTCCCCTAAGGAACAAGGTTGTTTTTCACCGAGAAAGAAATATCCAGTCCTGGATTCTCTGATGCATATGAGAATCTTTCTAAAGCCATAAGAAATATGTGTCCTGATACATTCTTTCTGGCAGGAATCGACTGTTTCACTTGTTAGCCGAAAAATGCTATTCTTTGCGAGCTGAACTTCCCCTAAGGAACAACTGTGCTTTGCATCCAGAAAGAGGGCTCCAGTCTTGGATTATCTGATGCGTGTGAATCACTATCCAGAGCCATAGAAATACTGTGTCCTGATGCCTTCTGTCAGACAGGAATCGACTGTTTCACTTGTTAGCAAAGCAAAGTTGCACTTTGCGAGATGAGCTTCCCCTAAGGAACAACAGTGTTTTGCATCCAGAAAGAGAGCTCCAAACCTGGATTCGCTGATGCATGTGATTCACTAGCCAGAGCCATAAGACTACTGTGTACTGATGCCTTCTGTCTGACAGGAATCTACTGTTTCACTTGTTAGCAAAGCAAAGTTGCACTTTGCTCGTTGAGCTTCCCCTAAGGAACAAGGTTGTTTTTTACCGAGAAAGAAAGATCCAGTCCTGGATTCTCAGATGCATATGAGAATCTTTCTAAAGCCATAAGAAATATGTGTCCTGATACATTCTTTCTGGCAGCAGTCGACTGTTTCACTTGTTAGCAGAAAAATGCTACTCTTTGCGAGCTGAACTTCCCCTAAGGAACAACTGTGCTTTGCATCCAGAAAGAGAGCTCCAGTCCTGGATTCTCTGATGCATGTGATTCACTAGCCAGAGCCATAAGAATAACTTTGTCCTCATGCCTTCTGTCTGACAGGAATCGACTGTTTCACTTGTTAGCAAAGCAAAGTTGCACTTTGCTCGTTGAGCTTCCTCTAAGGAACAACAGTGCTTTGCACCGTGAAAGCAAGCTCCACTCCTGGAGTTTTAGATGCGTATGATTTACTTTCCAAAACCATAAGAAATATGTGCCCTGATGTCTCCTGTCTGACAGAAATCAAGAGTTTCACGTGTTAGAAGAGCAGAGGTGCACTTTGCGATACGACCTTCCCCTAAGGAACAAGGTTGTTTTTCACCGTGAAAGAAAGCTCCAGACCTGCATTCTCGAATGCATATGATTCACTTATTAAAGCCATAAGAAATGTATGTCCTTATGCCTTCTGTCTTGCAAGAATCAGCTGTTTCTCTTGTTAGCAACGAAAAGCTGCACCTTGCGAGATGAGCTTCCCCTAAGGAACAAAGTTGTTTTTCACCGAGAAAGAAAGATCCAGGCCTGGATTCTCAGATGCATATGATTCACTTACCAAAGCCATAAGAAATGTGTATCCGTATGCCTTCTGTCTTGCAAGAATCAGCTGTTTCTCTTGTTAGCAACGAAAAGTTGCACTTTGCGAGTTGAGCTTCCCCTAAGGAACAAACTTGCTTTTCCTGAGACAGAAAGATCCAGGCCTGGTTTCTCAGATGCATATTATTCACTTATCAAAGCCATAAGAAATGTGTGTCCTTTTGCTTTCTGTCTTGCAAGAATCAGCTGTTTCTCTTGTTAGCAAGGAAAAGTTGCACTTTGCGAGTTGAGCTTCCCCTTAGGAACAAACTTCTTTTTCCTGAGACAGAAAGATCCAGGCCTGGATTCTCAGATGCATATTATTCACTTACCAAAGCCATAAGAAATGTGTGTTCTTTTGCTTTCTGTCTTGCAAGAATCAGCTGTTTTTCTTGTTAGCAACGAAAAGTTGCACTTTGCGAGATGAGCTTCCCCTAAGGAACAAGGTTGTTTTTCACCGAGAAAGAAATATCCAGTCCTGGATTCTCTGATGCATATGAGAATCTTTCTAAAGCCATAAGAAATATGTGTCCTGATACATTCTTTCTGGCAGGAATCGACTGTTTCACTTGTTAGCCGAAAAATGCTATTCTTTGCGAGCTGAACTTCCCCTAAGGAACAACTGTGCTTTGCATCCAGAAAGAGGGCTCCAGTCTTGGATTCTCTGATGCGTGTGAATCACTATCCAGAGCCATAGAAATACTGTGTCCTGATGCCTTCTGTCAGACAGGAATCGACTGTTTCACTTGTTAGCAAAGCAAAGTTGCACTTTGCGAGATGAGCTTCCCCTAAGGAACAACAGTGTTTTGCATCCAGAAAGAGAGCTCCAAACCTGGATTCGCTGATGCATGTGACTCACTAGCCAGAGCCATAAGACTACTGTGTACTGATGCCTTCTGTCTGACAGGAATCGACTGTTTCACTTGTTAGCAAAGCAAAGTTGCACTTTGCTCGTTGAGCTTCCCCTAAGGAACAAGGTTGTTTTTTACCGAGAAAGAAAGATCCAGTCCTGGATTCTCAGATGCATATGAGAATCTTTCTAAAGCCATAAGAAATATGTGTCCTGATACATTCTTTCTGGCAGCAGTCGACTGTTTCACTTGTTAGCAGAAAAATGCTACTCTTTGCGAGCTGAACTTCCCCCAAGGAACAACTGTGCTTTGCATCCAGAAAGAGAGCTCCAGTCCTGGATTCTCTGATGCATGTGATTCACTAGCCAGAGCCATAAGAATAACTTTGTCCTCATGCCTTCTGTCTGACAGGAATCGACTGTTTCACTTGTTAGCAAAGCAAAGTTGCACTTTGCTCGTTGAGCTTCCTCTAAGGAACAACAGTGCTTTGCACCGTGAAAGCAAGCTCCACTCCTGGAGTTTTAGATGCGTATGATTTACTTTCCAAAACCATAAGAAATATGTGCCCTGATGTCTCCTGTCTGACAGAAATCAAGAGTTTCACGTGTTAGAAGAGCAGAGGTGCACTTTGCGATACGACCTTCCCCTAAGGAACAAGGTTGTTTTTCACCGTGAAAGAAAGCTCCAGACCTGCATTCTCGAATGCATATGATTCACTTATTAAAGCCATAAGAAATGTATGTCCTTATGCCTTCTGTCTTGCAAGAATCAGCTGTTTCTCTTGTTAGCAACGAAAAGTTGCACCTTGCGAGATGAGCTTCCCCTAAGGAACAAAGTTGTTTTTCACCGAGAAAGAAAGATCCAGGCCTGGATTCTCAGATGCATATGATTCACTTACCAAAGCCATAAGAAATGTGTATCCGTATGCCTTCTGTCTTGCAAGAATCAGCTGTTTCTCTTGTTAGCAACGAAAAGTTGCACTTTGCGAGTTGAGCTTCCCCTAAGGAACAAACTTGCTTTTCCTGAGACAGAAAGATCCAGGCCTGGTTTCTCAGATGCATATTATTCACTTATCAAAGACATAAGAAATGTGTGTCCTTGTGCTTTCTGTCCTGCAAGAATCAGCTGTTTCTCTTGTTAGCAAGGAAAAGTTGCACTTTGCGAGTTGAGCTTCCCCTTAGGAACAAACTTCTTTTTCCTGAGACAGAAAGATCCAGGCCTGGATTCTCAGATGCATATTATTCACTTACCAAAGCCATAAGAAATGTGTGTTCTTTTGCTTTCTGTCTTGCAAGAATCAGCTGTTTTTCTTGTTAGCAACGAAAAGTTGCACTTTGCGAGATGAGCTTCCCCTAAGGAACAAGGTTGTTTTTCACCGAGAAAGAAATATCCAGTCCTGGATTCTCTGATGCATATGAGAATCTTTCTAAAGCCATAAGAAATATGTGTCCTGATACATTCTTTCTGGCAGGAATCGACTGTTTCACTTGTTAGCCGAAAAATGCTATTCTTTGCGAGCTGAACTTCCCCTAAGGAACAACTGTGCTTTGCATCCAGAAAGAGGGCTCCAGTCTTGGATTCTCTGATGCGTGTGAATCACTATCCAGAGCCATAGAAATACTGTGTCCTGATGCCTTCTGTCAGACAGGAATCGACTGTTTCACTTGTTAGCAAAGCAAAGTTGCACTTTGCGAGATGAGCTTCCCCTAAGGAACAACAGTGTTTTGCATCCAGAAAGAGAGCTCCAAACCTGGATTCGCTGATGCATGTGACTCACTAGCCAGAGCCATAAGACTACTGTGTACTGATGCCTTCTGTCTGACAGGAATCGACTGTTTCACTTGTTAGCAAAGCAAAGTTGCACTTTGCTCGTTGAGCTTCCCCTAAGGAACAAGGTTGTTTTTTACCGAGAAAGAAAGATCCAGTCCTGGATTCTCAGATGCATATGAGAATCTTTCTAAAGCCATAAGAAATATGTGTCCTGATACATTCTTTCTGGCAGCAGTCGACTGTTTCACTTGTTAGCAGAAAAATGCTACTCTTTGCGAGCTGAACTTCCCCTAAGGAACAACTGTGCTTTGCATCCAGAAAGAGAGCTCCAGTCCTGGATTCTCTGATGCATGTGATTCACTAGCCAGAGCCATAAGAATAACTTTGTCCTCATGCCTTCTGTCTGACAGGAATCGACTGTTTCACTTGTTAGCAAAGCAAAGTTGCACTTTGCTCGTTGAGCTTCCTCTAAGGAACAACAGTGCTTTGCACCGTGAAAGCAAGCTCCACTCCTGGAGTTTTAGATGCGTATGATTTACTTTCCAAAACCATAAGAAATATGTGCCCTGATGTCTCCTGTCTGACAGAAATCAAGAGTTTCACGTGTTAGAAGAGCAGAGGTGCACTTTGCGATACGACCTTCCCCTAAGGAACAAGGTTGTTTTTCACCGTGAAAGAAAGCTCCAGACCTGCATTCTCGAATGCATATGATTCACTTATTAAAGCCATAAGAAATGTATGTCCTTATGCCTTCTGTCTTGCAAGAATCAGCTGTTTCTCTTGTTAGCAACGAAAAGCTGCACCTTGCGAGATGAGCTTCCCCTAAGGAACAAAGTTGTTTTTCACCGAGAAAGAAAGATCCAGGCCTGGATTCTCAGATGCATATGATTCACTTACCAAAGCCATAAGAAATGTGTATCCGTATGCCTTCTGTCTTGCAAGAATCAGCTGTTTCTCTTGTTAGCAACGAAAAGTTGCACTTTGCGAGTTGAGCTTCCCCTAAGGAACAAACTTGCTTTTCCTGAGACAGAAAGATCCAGGCCTGGTTTCTCAGATGCATATTATTCACTTATCAAAGCCATAAGAAATGTGTGTCCTTTTGCTTTCTGTCTTGCAAGAATCAGCTGTTTCTCTTGTTAGCAAGGAAAAGTTGCACTTTGCGAGTTGAGCTTCCCCTTAGGAACAAACTTCTTTTTCCTGAGACAGAAAGATCCAGGCCTGGATTCTCAGATGCATATTATTCACTTACCAAAGCCATAAGAAATGTGTGTTCTTTTGCTTTCTGTCTTGCAAGAATCAGCTGTTTTTCTTGTTAGCAACGAAAAGTTGCACTTTGCGAGATGAGCTTCCCCTAAGGAACAAGGTTGTTTTTCACCGAGAAAGAAATATCCAGTCCTGGATTCTCTGATGCATATGAGAATCTTTCTAAAGCCATAAGAAATATGTGTCCTGATACATTCTTTCTGGCAGGAATCGACTGTTTCACTTGTTAGCCGAAAAATGCTATTCTTTGCGAGCTGAACTTCCCCTAAGGAACAACTGTGCTTTGCATCCAGAAAGAGGGCTCCAGTCTTGGATTCTCTGATGCGTGTGAATCACTATCCAGAGCCATAGAAATACTGTGTCCTGATGCCTTCTGTCAGACAGGAATCGACTGTTTCACTTGTTAGCAAAGCAAAGTTGCACTTTGCGAGATGAGCTTCCCCTAAGGAACAACAGTGTTTTGCATCCAGAAAGAGAGCTCCAAACCTGGATTCGCTGATGCATGTGACTCACTAGCCAGAGCCATAAGACTACTGTGTACTGATGCCTTCTGTCTGACAGGAATCGACTGTTTCACTTGTTAGCAAAGCAAAGTTGCACTTTGCTCGTTGAGCTTCCCCTAAGGAACAAGGTTGTTTTTTACCGAGAAAGAAAGATCCAGTCCTGGATTCTCAGATGCATATGAGAATCTTTCTAAAGCCATAAGAAATATGTGTCCTGATACATTCTTTCTGGCAGCAGTCGACTGTTTCACTTGTTAGCAGAAAAATGCTACTCTTTGCGAGCTGAACTTCCCCCAAGGAACAACTGTGCTTTGCATCCAGAAAGAGAGCTCCAGTCCTGGATTCTCTGATGCATGTGATTCACTAGCCAGAGCCATAAGAATAACTTTGTCCTCATGCCTTCTGTCTGACAGGAATCGACTGTTTCACTTGTTAGCAAAGCAAAGTTGCACTTTGCTCGTTGAGCTTCCTCTAAGGAACAACAGTGCTTTGCACCGTGAAAGCAAGCTCCACTCCTGGAGTTTTAGATGCGTATGATTTACTTTCCAAAACCATAAGAAATATGTGCCCTGATGTCTCCTGTCTGACAGAAATCAAGAGTTTCACGTGTTAGAAGAGCAGAGGTGCACTTTGCGATACGACCTTCCCCTAAGGAACAAGGTTGTTTTTCACCGTGAAAGAAAGCTCCAGACCTGCATTCTCGAATGCATATGATTCACTTATTAAAGCCATAAGAAATGTATGTCCTTATGCCTTCTGTCTTGCAAGAATCAGCTGTTTCTCTTGTTAGCAACGAAAAGTTGCACCTTGAGAGATGAGCTTCCCCTAAGGAACAAAGTTGTTTTTCACCGAGAAAGAAAGATCCAGGCCTGGATTCTCAGATGCATATGATTCACTTACCAAAGCCATAAGAAATGTGTATCCGTATGCCTTCTGTCTTGCAAGAATCAGCTGTTTCTCTTGTTAGCAACGAAAAGTTGCACTTTGCGAGTTGAGCTTCCCCTAAGGAACAAACTTGCTTTTCCTGAGACAGAAAGATCCAGGCCTGGTTTCTCAGATGCATATTATTCACTTATCAAAGACATAAGAAATGTGTGTCCTTGTGCTTTCTGTCCTGCAAGAATCAGCTGTTTCTCTTGTTAGCAAGGAAAAGTTGCACTTTGCGAGTTGAGCTTCCCCTTAGGAACAAACTTCTTTTTCCTGAGACAGAAAGATCCAGGCCTGGATTCTCAGATGCATATTATTCACTTACCAAAGCCATAAGAAATGTGTGTTCTTTTGCTTTCTGTCTTGCAAGAATCAGCTGTTTTTCTTGTTAGCAACGAAAAGTTGCACTTTGCGAGATGAGCTTCCCCTAAGGAACAAGGTTGTTTTTCACCGAGAAAGAAATATCCAGTCCTGGATTCTCTGATGCATATGAGAATCTTTCTAAAGCCATAAGAAATATGTGTCCTGATACATTCTTTCTGGCAGGAATCGACTGTTTCACTTGTTAGCCGAAAAATGCTATTCTTTGCGAGCTGAACTTCCCCTAAGGAACAACTGTGCTTTGCATCCAGAAAGAGGGCTCCAGTCTTGGATTCTCTGATGCGTGTGAATCACTATCCAGAGCCATAGAAATACTGTGTCCTGATGCCTTCTGTCAGACAGGAATCGACTGTTTCACTTGTTAGCAAAGCAAAGTTGCACTTTGCGAGATGAGCTTCCCCTAAGGAACAACAGTGTTTTGCATCCAGAAAGAGAGCTCCAAACCTGGATTCGCTGATGCATGTGACTCACTAGCCAGAGCCATAAGACTACTGTGTACTGATGCCTTCTGTCTGACAGGAATCGACTGTTTCACTTGTTAGCAAAGCAAAGTTGCACTTTGCTCGTTGAGCTTCCCCTAAGGAACAAGGTTGTTTTTTACCGAGAAAGAAAGATCCAGTCCTGGATTCTCAGATGCATATGAGAATCTTTCTAAAGCCATAAGAAATATGTGTCCTGATACATTCTTTCTGGCAGCAGTCGACTGTTTCACTTGTTAGCAGAAAAATGCTACTCTTTGCGAGCTGAACTTCCCCTAAGGAACAACTGTGCTTTGCATCCAGAAAGAGAGCTCCAGTCCTGGATTCTCTGATGCATGTGATTCACTAGCCAGAGCCATAAGAATAACTTTGTCCTCATGCCTTCTGTCTGACAGGAATCGACTGTTTCACTTGTTAGCAAAGCAAAGTTGCACTTTGCTCGTTGAGCTTCCTCTAAGGAACAACAGTGCTTTGCACCGTGAAAGCAAGCTCCACTCCTGGAGTTTTAGATGCGTATGATTTACTTTCCAAAACCATAAGAAATATGTGCCCTGATGTCTCCTGTCTGACAGAAATCAAGAGTTTCACGTGTTAGAAGAGCAGAGGTGCACTTTGCGATACGACCTTCCCCTAAGGAACAAGGTTGTTTTTCACCGTGAAAGAAAGCTCCAGACCTGCATTCTCGAATGCATATGATTCACTTATTAAAGCCATAAGAAATGTATGTCCTTATGCCTTCTGTCTTGCAAGAATCAGCTGTTTCTCTTGTTAGCAACGAAAAGTTGCACCTTGCGAGATGAGCTTCCCCTAAGGAACAAAGTTGTTTTTCACCGAGAAAGAAAGATCCAGGCCTGGATTCTCAGATGCATATGATTCACTTACCAAAGCCATAAGAAATGTGTATCCGTATGCCTTCTGTCTTGCAAGAATCAGCTGTTTCTCTTGTTAGCAACGAAAAGTTGCACTTTGCGAGTTGAGCTTCCCCTTAGGAACAAACTTGCTTTTCCTGAGACAGAAAGATCCAGGCCTGGATTCTCAGATGCATATTATTCACTTATCAAAGACATAAGAAATGTGTGTCCTTGTGCTTTCTGTCCTGCAAGAATCAGCTGTTTCTCTTGTTAGCAAGGAAAAGTTGCACTTTGCGAGATGATCTTCTCCTAAGGAACAAAGATGTTTTTCCTGAGACAGAAAGATCCAGTCCTGGATTCTCAGATGCATATTATTCACTTACCAAAGCCATAAGAAATGTGTGTCCTTTTGCTTTCTGTCTTGCAAGAATCAGCTGTTTTTCTTGTTAGCAACGAAAAGTTGCACTTTGCGAGATGAGTTTCCCCTAAGGAACAAACTTGTTTTTCACTGAGAAAGAAAGATCCAGTCCTGGATTCTCAGAAGCATATGAGAATCTTTCTAAAGCCATAAGAAATGTGTGTCCGTATGCCTTCTGTCTTGCAAGAATCAGCTGTTTCTCTTGTTAGCAACGAAAACTTGCACTTTGCGAGATGAGCTTCCCCTAAGGAACAAACTTGCTTTTCCTGAGACAGAAAGATCCAGGCCTGGATTCTCAGATGCATATTATTCACTTACCAAAGCCATAAGAAATGTGTGTCCTTTTGCTTTCTGTCTTGCAAGAATCAGCTGTTTTTCTTGTTAGCAACGAAAAGTTGCACTTTGCGAGATGAGTTTCCCCTAAGGAACAAACTTGTTTTTCACTGAGAAAGAAAGATCCAGTCCTGGATTCTCAGATGCATATGAGAATCTTTCTAAAGCCATAAGAAATGTGTGTCCGTATGCCTTCTGTCTTGCAAGAATCAGCTGTTTCTCTTGATAGCAAAGAAAAGTTGCACTTTGCGAGATGAGCTTCCCCTAAGGAACAAACTTGCTTTTCCTGAGACAGAAAGATCCAGGCCTGGATTCTCAGATGCATATTATTCACTTACCAAAGCCATAAGAAATGTGTGTTCTTTTTCTTTCTGTCCTGCAAGAATCAGTTGTTTCTCTTGTTAGCAAGGAAAAGTTGCACTTTGCGAGATGAGCTTCTCCTAAGGAACAAAGTTGTTTTTCACCGAGAAAGAAAGATCCAGGCCTGGATTCTCAGATGCATAGGAGAATCTTTCTAAAGCCATAAGAAATGTGTGTCCGTATGCCTTCTGTCTTGCAAGAATCAGGTGTTTCTCTTTTTAGCAACGAAATGTTGCACTTTGCGAGATGAGCTTCCCCTAAGGAACAAACTTGTTTTTCCTGAGACAGAAAGATCCAGGCCTGGAATCTCAGATGCATATTATTCACTTACCAAAGCCATAAGAAATGTGTGTCCTTTTGCTTTCTTTCTTGCAAGAATCAGCTGTTTTTCTGGTTAGCAACGAGAAGTTGCACTTTGCGAGATGAGCTTCCCCTAAGGAACAAGGTTGTTTTTTACCGAGAAAGAAAGATCCAGTCCTGGATTCTCAGATGCATATGAGAATTTTTCTAAAACCATAAGAAATATGTGTCCTGATACATTCATTCTGGCAGCAGTCGACTGTTTCACTTGTTATCAGAAAAATGCTATTCTTTGCGAGCTGAACTTCCCCGAAGGAACAACAGTGCTTTGCATCCAGAAAGAGGGCTCCAGTCTTTGATTCTCTGATGCATTTGATTGTCTAACCAGATCCATAAGAATAACTGTGTCCTCATGCCTTCTGTCAGACAGGAATCGACTGTTTCACTTGTTAGCAAAGCAAAGTTGCACTTTGCTCGTTGAGCTTCCCCTAAGGAACAACAGTGTTTTGCATCCAGAAAGAGAGCTCCAAATCTGGATTCGCTGATGCATGTGATTCACTAGCCAGAGCCATAAGACTACTGTGTACTGATGCCTTCTCTCTGACAGGAATCGACTGTTTCACTTGTTAGCAACGAAAAGTTGCACTTTGCTCGTTGAGCTTCCCCTAAAGAACAAGGTTTTTTTTACCGAGAAAGAAAGATCCAGTCCTGGATTCTCAGATGCATATGAGAATCTTTCTAAAGCCATAAGAAATATGTGTCCTGATACATTCTTTCTGGCAGGAATCAACTGTTTCACTTGTTAGCAGAAAAATGCTACTCTTTGCGAGCTGAACTTCCCCTAAGGAACAACTGCGCTTTGCATCCAGAAAGAGGGCTCCAGTCCTGGATTCTCTGATTCATGTTATTCACTAACCAGAGCCATAAGAATACTGTGTCCTGATGCCTTCTGTCTGAGAGGAATCGACTGTTTCACTTGTTAGCCAAGCAAAGTTGCACTCTGCTCGTTGAGCTTCCCCTAAGGAACAACCGTGCTTTGCACCGTGAAAGCAAACTCCAGCCCTGGAGTTTTAGATGTATATGATTTACTTTCCAAAACCATAAGAAATATGTGCCCTGATGTCTCCTATCTGTCAGCAATCAAGAGTTTCACGTGTTAGAAGATCAAAGGTGTACTTTGCGCTACGAGCTTCCCGAACGTAACAACTGTGTTTTCCCCGTGAAAGAAAGCTCCAGACCTGCATTCTCGAATGCATATGATTCACTTATCAAAGCCATAAGAAATGTATGTCCCTATGCCTTTTGTCTTGCAAGAATCAGGTGTTTCTCCTGTTAGCAACGAAAAGTTGTACTTTGCGAGATGAGCTTCCCCTAAGGAACAAGGTTGTTTTTCACCGAGAAAGAAAGATCCAGGCCTGGATTCTCAGATGCATATGATTCACTTACCAAAGCCATAAGAAATGTGTATCCGTATGCCTTCTGTCTTGCAAGAATCAGCTGTTTCTCTTGTTAGCAACGAAAAGTTGCACTTTGCGAGTTGAGCTTCCCCTTAGGAACAAACTTGTTTTTCCTGAGACAGAAAGATCCAGGCCTGGATTCTCAGATGCATATTATTCACTTATCAAAGACATAAGAAATGTGTGTCCTTGTGCTTTCTGTCCTGCAAGAATCAGCTGTTTCTCTTGTTAGCAAGGAAAAGTTGCACCTTGCGAGATGATCTTCTCCTAAGGAACAAAGTTGTTTTTCCTGAGATAGAAAGATCCAGTCCTGGATTCTCAGATGCATATTATTCACTTACCAAAGCCATAAGAAATGTGTGTCCTTTTGCTTTCTGTCTTGCAAGAATCAGCTGTTTTTCTTGTTAGCAACGAAAAGTTGCACTTTGCGAGATGAGTTTCCCCTAAGAAACAAACTTGTTTTTCACTGAGAAAGAAAGATCCAGTCCTGGATTCTCAGATGCATATGAGAATCTTTCTAAAGCCATAAGAAATGTGTGTCCGTATGCCTTCTGTCTTGCAAGAATCAGCTGTTTCTCTTGTTAGCAACGAAAAGTTGCACTTTGCGAGATGAGCTTCCCCTAAGGAACAAACTTGCTTTTCCTGAGACAGAAAGATCCAGGCCTGGATTCTCAGATGCATATTATTCACTTACCAAAGCCATAAGAAATGTGTGTTCTTTTGCTTTCTGTCCTGCAAGAATCAGTTGTTTCTCTTGTTAGCAAGGAAAAGTTGCACTTTGCGAGATGAGCTTCTCCTAAGGAACAAAGTTGTTTTTCACCGAGAAAGAAAGATCCAGGCCTGGATTCTCAGATGCATAGGAGAATCTTTCTAAAGCCATAAGAAATGTGTGTCCGTATGCCTTCTGTCTTGCAAGAATCAGCTGTTTCTCTTGTTAGCAACGAAATGTTGCACTTTGCGAGTTGAGCTTCCCCTAAGGAACAAACTTCTTTTTCCTGAGACAGAAAGATCCAGGCCTGGAATCTCAGATGCATATTATTCACTTACCAAAGCCATAAGAAATGTGTGTCCTTGTGCTTTCTTTCTTGCAAGAATCAGCTGTTTTTCTTGTTAGCAACGAGAAGTTGCACTTTGCGAGATGAGCTTCCCCTAAGGAACAAACTTGCTTTTCCTGAGACAGAAAGATCCAGGCCTGGATTCTCAGATGCATATTATTCACTTACCAAAGCCATAAGAAATGTGTGTTCTTTTGCTTTCTGTCCTGCAAGAATCAGCTGTTTTTCTTGTTAGCAACGAAAAGTTGCACTTTGCGAGATGAGCTTCCCCTAAGGAACAAGGTTGTTTTTCACCGAGAAAGAAATATCCAGTCCTGGATTCTCTGATGCATATGAGAATCTTTCTAAAACCATAAGAAATATGTGTCCTGATACATTCTTTCTGGCAGGAATCGACTGTTTCACTTGTTAGCCGAAAAATGCTATTCTTTGCGAGCTGAACTTCCCCTAAGGAACAACTGTGCTTTGCATCCAGAAAGAGGGCTCCAGTCTTGGATTCTCTGATGCGTGTGAATCACTATCCAGAGCCATAGAAATACTGTGTCCTGATGCCTTCTGTCAGACAGGAATCGACTGTTTCACTTGTTAGCAAAGCAAAGTTGCACTTTGCTCGGTGAGCTTCCCCTAAGGAACAACAGTGTTTTGCATCCAGAAAGAGAGCTCCAAACCTGGATTCGCTGATGCATGTGATTCACTAGCCAGAGCCATAAGACTACTGTGTACTGATGCCTTCTCTCTGACAGGAATCTACTGTTTCACTTGTTAGCAAAGCAAAGTTGCACTTTGCTCGTTGAGCTTCCCCTAATGAACAAGGTTGTTTTTTACCGAGAAAGAAAGATCCAGTCCTGGATTCTCAGATGCATATGAGAATCTTTCTAAAGCCATAAGAAATATGTGTCCTGATACATTCTTTCTGGCAGCAGTCGACTGTTTCACTTGTTAGCAGAAAAATGCTACTCTTTGCAAGCTGAACTTCCCCTAAGGAACAACTGTGCTTTGCATCCAGAAAGAGAGCTCCAGTCCTGGATTCTCTGATGCATGTGATTCACTAGCCAGAACCATAAGAATAACTGTGTCCTCATGCCTTCTGTCTGACAGGAATCGACTGTTTCACTTGTTAGCAAAGCAAAGTTGCACTTTGCTCGTTGAGCTTCCTCTAAGGAACAACAGTGCTTTGCACCGTGAAAGCAAGCTCCACTCCTGGAGTTTTAGATGCGTATGATTTACTTTCCAAAACCATAAGAAATATGTGCCCTGATGTCTCCTGTCTGACAGAAATCAAGAGTTTCACGTGTTAGAAGAGCAGAGGTGCACTTTGCGATACGACCTTCCCCTAAGGAACAAGGTTGTTTTTCACCGTGAAAGAAAGCTCCAGACCTGCATTCTCGAATGCATATGATTCACTTATTAAAGCCATAAGAAATGTATGTCCTTATGCCTTCTGTCTTGCAAGAATCAGCTGTTTCTCTTGTTAGCACCGAAAAGTTGCACCTTGCGAGATGAGCTTCCCCTAAGGAACAAAGTTGTTTTTCACCGAGAAAGAAAGATCCAGGCCTGGATTCTCAGATGCATATGATTCACTTACCAAAGCCATAAGAAACGTGTATCCGTATGCCTTCTGTCTTGCAAGAATCAGCTGTTTCTCTTGTTAGCAACGAAAAGTTGCACTTTGCGAGTTGAGCTTCCCCTTAGGAACAAACTTGCTTTTCCTGAGACAGAAAGATCCAGGCCTGGATTCTCAGATGCATATTATTCACTTATCAAAGACATAAGAAATGTGTGTCCTTGTGCTTTCTGTCCTGCAAGAATCAGCTGTTTCTCTTGTTAGCAAGGAAAAGTTGCACTTTGCGAGATGATCTTCTCCTAAGGAACAAAGATGTTTTTCCTGAGACAGAAAGATCCAGTCCTGGATTCTCAGATGCATATTATTCACTTACCAAAGCCATAAGAAATGTGTGTCCTTTTGCTTTCTGTCTTGCAAGAATCAGCTGTTTTTCTTGTTAGCAACGAAAAGTTGCACTTTGCGAGATGAGTTTCCCCTAAGGAACAAACTTGTTTTTCACTGAGAAAGAAAGATCCAGTCCTGGATTCTCAGAAGCATATGAGAATCTTTCTAAAGCCATAAGAAATGTGTGTCCGTATGCCTTCTGTCTTGCAAGAATCAGCTGTTTCTCTTGTTAGCAACGAAAACTTGCACTTTGCGAGATGAGCTTCCCCTAAGGAACAAACTTGCTTTTCCTGAGACAGAAAGATCCAGGCCTGGATTCTCAGATGCATATTATTCACTTACCAAAGCCATAAGAAATGTGTGTCCTTTTGCTTTCTGTCTTGCAAGAATCAGCTGTTTTTCTTGTTAGCAACGAAAAGTTGCACTTTGCGAGATGAGTTTCCCCTAAGGAACAAACTTGTTTTTCACTGAGAAAGAAAGATCCAGTCCTGGATTCTCAGATGCATATGAGAATCTTTCTAAAGCCATAAGAAATGTGTGTCCGTATGCCTTCTGTCTTGCAAGAATCAGCTGTTTCTCTTGATAGCAAAGAAAAGTTGCACTTTGCGAGATGAGCTTCCCCTAAGGAACAAACTTGCTTTTCCTGAGACAGAAAGATCCAGGCCTGGATTCTCAGATGCATATTATTCACTTACCAAAGCCATAAGAAATGTGTGTTCTTTTTCTTTCTGTCCTGCAAGAATCAGTTGTTTCTCTTGTTAGCAAGGAAAAGTTGCACTTTGCGAGATGAGCTTCTCCTAAGGAACAAAGTTGTTTTTCACCGAGAAAGAAAGATCCAGGCCTGGATTCTCAGATGCATAGGAGAATCTTTCTAAAGCCATAAGAAATGTGTGTCCGTATGCCTTCTGTCTTGCAAGAATCAGGTGTTTCTCTTTTTAGCAACGAAATGTTGCACTTTGCGAGATGAGCTTCCCCTAAGGAACAAACTTGTTTTTCCTGAGACAGAAAGATCCAGGCCTGGAATCTCAGATGCATATTATTCACTTACCAAAGCCATAAGAAATGTGTGTCCTTTTGCTTTCTTTCTTGCAAGAATCAGCTGTTTTTCTGGTTAGCAACGAGAAGTTGCACTTTGCGAGATGAGCTTCCCCTAAGGAACAAGGTTGTTTTTTACCGAGAAAGAAAGATCCAGTCCTGGATTCTCAGATGCATATGAGAATTTTTCTAAAACCATAAGAAATATGTGTCCTGATACATTCATTCTGGCAGCAGTCGACTGTTTCACTTGTTATCAGAAAAATGCTATTCTTTGCGAGCTGAACTTCCCCGAAGGAACAACAGTGCTTTGCATCCAGAAAGAGGGCTCCAGTCTTTGATTCTCTGATGCATTTGATTGTCTAACCAGATCCATAAGAATAACTGTGTCCTCATGCCTTCTGTCAGACAGGAATCGACTGTTTCACTTGTTAGCAAAGCAAAGTTGCACTTTGCTCGTTGAGCTTCCCCTAAGGAACAACAGTGTTTTGCATCCAGAAAGAGAGCTCCAAATCTGGATTCGCTGATGCATGTGATTCACTAGCCAGAGCCATAAGACTACTGTGTACTGATGCCTTCTCTCTGACAGGAATCGACTGTTTCACTTGTTAGCAACGAAAAGTTGCACTTTGCTCGTTGAGCTTCCCCTAAAGAACAAGGTTTTTTTTACCGAGAAAGAAAGATCCAGTCCTGGATTCTCAGATGCATATGAGAATCTTTCTAAAGCCATAAGAAATATGTGTCCTGATACATTCTTTCTGGCAGGAATCAACTGTTTCACTTGTTAGCAGAAAAATGCTACTCTTTGCGAGCTGAACTTCCCCTAAGGAACAACTGCGCTTTGCATCCAGAAAGAGGGCTCCAGTCCTGGATTCTCTGATTCATGTTATTCACTAACCAGAGCCATAAGAATACTGTGTCCTGATGCCTTCTGTCTGAGAGGAATCGACTGTTTCACTTGTTAGCCAAGCAAAGTTGCACTCTGCTCGTTGAGCTTCCCCTAAGGAACAACCGTGCTTTGCACCGTGAAAGCAAACTCCAGCCCTGGAGTTTTAGATGTATATGATTTACTTTCCAAAACCATAAGAAATATGTGCCCTGATGTCTCCTATCTGTCAGCAATCAAGAGTTTCACGTGTTAGAAGATCAAAGGTGTACTTTGCGCTACGAGCTTCCCGAACGTAACAACTGTGTTTTCCCCGTGAAAGAAAGCTCCAGACCTGCATTCTCGAATGCATATGATTCACTTATCAAAGCCATAAGAAATGTATGTCCCTATGCCTTTTGTCTTGCAAGAATCAGGTGTTTCTCCTGTTAGCAACGAAAAGTTGTACTTTGCGAGATGAGCTTCCCCTAAGGAACAAGGTTGTTTTTCACCGAGAAAGAAAGATCCAGGCCTGGATTCTCAGATGCATATGATTCACTTACCAAAGCCATAAGAAATGTGTATCCGTATGCCTTCTGTCTTGCAAGAATCAGCTGTTTCTCTTGTTAGCAACGAAAAGTTGCACTTTGCGAGTTGAGCTTCCCCTTAGGAACAAACTTGTTTTTCCTGAGACAGAAAGATCCAGGCCTGGATTCTCAGATGCATATTATTCACTTATCAAAGACATAAGAAATGTGTGTCCTTGTGCTTTCTGTCCTGCAAGAATCAGCTGTTTCTCTTGTTAGCAAGGAAAAGTTGCACCTTGCGAGATGATCTTCTCCTAAGGAACAAAGTTGTTTTTCCTGAGATAGAAAGATCCAGTCCTGGATTCTCAGATGCATATTATTCACTTACCAAAGCCATAAGAAATGTGTGTCCTTTTGCTTTCTGTCTTGCAAGAATCAGCTGTTTTTCTTGTTAGCAACGAAAAGTTGCACTTTGCGAGATGAGTTTCCCCTAAGAAACAAACTTGTTTTTCACTGAGAAAGAAAGATCCAGTCCTGGATTCTCAGATGCATATGAGAATCTTTCTAAAGCCATAAGAAATGTGTGTCCGTATGCCTTCTGTCTTGCAAGAATCAGCTGTTTCTCTTGTTAGCAACGAAAAGTTGCACTTTGCGAGATGAGCTTCCCCTAAGGAACAAACTTGCTTTTCCTGAGACAGAAAGATCCAGGCCTGGATTCTCAGATGCATATTATTCACTTACCAAAGCCATAAGAAATGTGTGTTCTTTTGCTTTCTGTCCTGCAAGAATCAGTTGTTTCTCTTGTTAGCAAGGAAAAGTTGCACTTTGCGAGATGAGCTTCTCCTAAGGAACAAAGTTGTTTTTCACCGAGAAAGAAAGATCCAGGCCTGGATTCTCAGATGCATAGGAGAATCTTTCTAAAGCCATAAGAAATGTGTGTCCGTATGCCTTCTGTCTTGCAAGAATCAGCTGTTTCTCTTGTTAGCAACGAAATGTTGCACTTTGCGAGTTGAGCTTCCCCTAAGGAACAAACTTCTTTTTCCTGAGACAGAAAGATCCAGGCCTGGAATCTCAGATGCATATTATTCACTTACCAAAGCCATAAGAAATGTGTGTCCTTGTGCTTTCTTTCTTGCAAGAATCAGCTGTTTTTCTTGTTAGCAACGAGAAGTTGCACTTTGCGAGATGAGCTTCCCCTAAGGAACAAACTTGCTTTTCCTGAGACAGAAAGATCCAGGCCTGGATTCTCAGATGCATATTATTCACTTACCAAAGCCATAAGAAATGTGTGTTCTTTTGCTTTCTGTCCTGCAAGAATCAGCTGTTTTTCTTGTTAGCAACGAAAAGTTGCACTTTGCGAGATGAGCTTCCCCTAAGGAACAAGGTTGTTTTTCACCGAGAAAGAAATATCCAGTCCTGGATTCTCTGATGCATATGAGAATCTTTCTAAAACCATAAGAAATATGTGTCCTGATACATTCTTTCTGGCAGGAATCGACTGTTTCACTTGTTAGCCGAAAAATGCTATTCTTTGCGAGCTGAACTTCCCCTAAGGAACAACTGTGCTTTGCATCCAGAAAGAGGGCTCCAGTCTTGGATTCTCTGATGCGTGTGAATCACTATCCAGAGCCATAGAAATACTGTGTCCTGATGCCTTCTGTCAGACAGGAATCGACTGTTTCACTTGTTAGCAAAGCAAAGTTGCACTTTGCTCGGTGAGCTTCCCCTAAGGAACAACAGTGTTTTGCATCCAGAAAGAGAGCTCCAAACCTGGATTCGCTGATGCATGTGATTCACTAGCCAGAGCCATAAGACTACTGTGTACTGATGCCTTCTCTCTGACAGGAATCTACTGTTTCACTTGTTAGCAAAGCAAAGTTGCACTTTGCTCGTTGAGCTTCCCCTAATGAACAAGGTTGTTTTTTACCGAGAAAGAAAGATCCAGTCCTGGATTCTCAGATGCATATGAGAATCTTTCTAAAGCCATAAGAAATATGTGTCCTGATACATTCTTTCTGGCAGCAGTCGACTGTTTCACTTGTTAGCAGAAAAATGCTACTCTTTGCAAGCTGAACTTCCCCTAAGGAACAACTGTGCTTTGCATCCAGAAAGAGAGCTCCAGTCCTGGATTCTCTGATGCATGTGATTCACTAGCCAGAACCATAAGAATAACTGTGTCCTCATGCCTTCTGTCTGACAGGAATCGACTGTTTCACTTGTTAGCAAAGCAAAGTTGCACTTTGCTCGTTGAGCTTCCTCTAAGGAACAACAGTGCTTTGCACCGTGAAAGCAAGCTCCACTCCTGGAGTTTTAGATGCGTATGATTTACTTTCCAAAACCATAAGAAATATGTGCCCTGATGTCTCCTGTCTGACAGAAATCAAGAGTTTCACGTGTTAGAAGAGCAGAGGTGCACTTTGCGATACGACCTTCCCCTAAGGAACAAGGTTGTTTTTCACCGTGAAAGAAAGCTCCAGACCTGCATTCTCGAATGCATATGATTCACTTATTAAAGCCATAAGAAATGTATGTCCTTATGCCTTCTGTCTTGCAAGAATCAGCTGTTTCTCTTGTTAGCACCGAAAAGTTGCACCTTGCGAGATGAGCTTCCCCTAAGGAACAAAGTTGTTTTTCACCGAGAAAGAAAGATCCAGGCCTGGATTCTCAGATGCATATGATTCACTTACCAAAGCCATAAGAAACGTGTATCCGTATGCCTTCTGTCTTGCAAGAATCAGCTGTTTCTCTTGTTAGCAACGAAAAGTTGCACTTTGCGAGTTGAGCTTCCCCTTAGGAACAAACTTGTTTTTCCTGAGACAGAAAGATCCAGGCCTGGTTTCTCAGATGCATATTATTCACTTATCAAAGCCATAAGAAATGTGTGTCCTTTTGCTTTCTGTCTTGCAAGAATCAGCTGTTTCTCTTGTTAGCAACGAAAAGTTGCACTTTGCGAGATGAGTTTCCCCTAAGGAACAAACTTGTTTTTCACTGAGAAAGAAAGATCCAGTCCTGGATTCTCAGATGCATATGAGAATCTTTCTAAAGCCACAAGAAATGTGTGTCCGTATGCCTTCTGTCTTGCAAGAATCAGCTGTTTCTCTTTTCAGCAACGAAATGTTGCAATTTGCGAGTTGAGCTTCCCCTAAGGAACAAACTTGTTTTTCCTGAGACAGAAAGATCCAGGCCTGGATTATCAGATGCATATTATTCACTTATCAAAGCCATAAGAAATGTGTGTTCTTTTGCTTTCTGTCCTGCAAGAATCAGTTGTTTCTCTTGTTAGCAGCGAAAAGTTGCACTTTGCGAGATGAGCTTCTCCTAAGGAACAAAGTTGTTTTTCACCGAGAAAGAAAGATCCAGGCCTGGATTCTCAGATGCATAGGAGAATCTTTCTAAAGCCATAAGAAATTTGTGTCCGTATGCCTTCTGTCTTGCAAGAATCAGCTGTTTCTCTTGTTAGCAACGAAATGTTGCACTTTGCGAGTTGAGCTTCCCCTAAGGAACAAACTTCTTTTTCCTGAGACAGAAAGATCCAGGCCTGGAATCTCAGATGCATATTATTCACTTACTAAAGCCATAAGAAATGTGTGTCCTTTTGCTTTCTTTCTTGCAAGAATCAGCTGTTTTTCTTGTTAGCAACGAGAAGTTGCACTTTGCGAGATGAGCTTCCCCTAAGGAACAAGGTTGTTTTTTACCGAGAAAGAAAGATCCAGTCCTGGATTCTCAGATGCATATGAGAATCTTTCTAAAACCATAAGAAATATGTGTCCTGATACATTCTTTCTGGCAGCAGTCGACTGTTTCACTTGTTATCAGAAAAATGCTATTCTTTGCGAGCTGAACTTCCCCTAAGGAACAACAGTGCTTTGCATCCAGAAAGAGGGCTCCAGTCTTTGATTCTCTGATGCATTTGATTGTCTAACCAGATCCGTAAGAATAACTGTGTCCTCATGCCTTCTGTCAGACAGGAATCGACTGTTTCACTTGTTAGCAAAGCAAAGTTGCACTTTGCTCGTTGAGCTTCCCCTAAGGAACAACAGTGTTTTGCATCCAGAAAGAGAGCTCCAAATCTGGATTCGCTGATGCATGTGATTCACTAGCCAGAGCCATAAGACTACTGTGTACTGATGCCTTCTGTCTGACAGGAATCGACTGTTTCACTTGTTAGCAAAGCAAAGTTGCACTTTGCTCGTTGAGCTTCCCCTAAAGAACAAGGTTTTTTTTACCGAGAAAGAAAGATCCAGTCCTGGATTCTCAGATGCATATGAGAATCTTTCTAAAGCCATAAGAAATATGTGTCCTGATACATTCTTTCTGGCAGGAATCAACTGTTTCACTTGTTAGCAGAAAAATGCTACTCTTTGCGAGCTGAACTTCCCCTAAGGAACAACTGCGCTTTGCATCCAGAAAGAGGGCTCCAGTCCTGGATTCTCTGATTCATGTTATTCACTAACCAGAGCCATAAGAATACTGTGTCCTGATGCCTTCTGTCTGAGAGGAATCGACTGTTTCACTTGTTAGCCAAGCAAAGTTGCACTTTGCTCGTTGAGCTTCCTCTAAGGAACAACCGTGCTTTGCACCGTGAAAGCAAACTCCAGCCCTGGAGTTTTAGATGTATATGATTTACTTTCCAAAACCATAAGAAATATGTGCCCTGATGTCTCCTATCTGTCAGCAATCAAGAGTTTCACGTGTTAGAAGATCAAAGGTGTACTTTGCGCTACGAGCTTCCCGAACGTAACAACTGTGTTTTCACCGTGAAAGAAAGCTCCAGACCTGCATTCTCGAATGCATATGATTCACTTATCAAAGCCATAAGAAATGTATGTCCCTATGCCTTTTGTCTTGCAAGAATCAGGTGTTTCTCCTGTTAGCAACGAAAAGTTGTACTTTGCGAGATGAGCTTCCCCTAAGGAACAAGGTTGTTTTTCACCGAGAAAGAAAGATCCAGGCCTGGATTCTCAGATGCATATGATTCACTTACCAAAGCCATTATAAATGTGTATCCGTATGCCTTCTGTCTTGCAAGAATCAGCTGTTTCTCTTGTTAGCAACGAAAACTTGCACCTTGCGAGTTGAGCTTCCCCTTAGGAACAAACTTGTTTTTCCTGAGACAGAAAGATCCAGTCCTGGATTCTCAGATGCGTATTATTCACTTACCAAAGCCATAAGAAATGTGTGTCCTTTTGCTTTCTGTCTTGCAAGAATCAGCTGTTTCTCTTGTTAGCAACGAAAAGTTGCACTTTGCGAGATGAGTTTCCCCTTTAGGAACAAACTTGTTTTTCACTGAGAAAGAAAGATCCAGTCCTGGATTCTCAGATGCATATGAGAATCTTTCTAAAGCCACAAGAAATGTGTGTCCGTATGCCTTCTGTCTTGCAAGAATCAGCTGTTTCTCTTGTCAGCAACGAAATGTTGCAATTTGCGAGTTGAGCTTCCCCTAAGGAACAAACTTGCTTTTCCTGAGACAGAAAGATCCAGGCCTGGATTATCAGATGCATATTATTCACTTATCAAAGCCATAAGAAATGTGTGTTTTTTTGCTTTCTGTCCTGCAAGAATCAGTTGTTTCTCTTGTTAGCAACGAAAAGTTGCACTTTGCGAGATGAGCTTCTCCTAAGGAACAAAGTTGTTTTTCACCGAGAAAGAAAGATCCAGGCCTGGATTCTCAGATGCATAGGAGAATCTTTCTAAAGCCATAAGAAATTTGTGTCCGTATGCCTTCTGTCTTGCAAGAATCAGCTGTTTCTCTTGTTAGCAACGAAATGTTGCACTTTGCGAGTTGAGCTTCCCCTAAGGAACAAACTTGTTTTTCCTGAGACAGAAAGATCCAGGCCTGGAATCTCAGATGCATATTATTCACTTACCAAAGCCATAAGAAATGTGTGTCCTTTTGCTTTCTTTCTTGCAAGAATCAGCTGTTTTTCTTGTTAGCAACGAGAAGTTGCACTTTGCGAGATGAGCTTCCCCTAAGGAACAAGGTTGTTTTTTACCGAGAAAGAAAGATCCAGTCCTGGATTCTCAGATGCATATGAGAATCTTTCTAAAACCATAAGAAATATGTGTCCTGATACATTCTTTCTGGCAGCAGTCGACTGTTTCACTTGTTAGCAGAAAAATGCTATTCTTTGGGAGCTGAACTTCCCCTAAGGAACAACAGTGCTTTGCATCCAGAAAGAGGGCTCCAGTCTTTGATTCTCTGATGCATTTGATTGTCTAACCAGATCCATAAGAATAACTGTGTCCTCATGCCTTCTGTCTGACAGGAATCGACTGTTTCACTTGTTAGCAAAGCAAAGTTGCACTTTGCTCGTTGAGCTTCCCCTAAAGAACAAGGTTTTTTTTACCGAGAAAGAAAGATCCAGTCCTGGATTCTCAGATGCATATGAGAATCTTTCTAAAGCCATAAGAAATATGTGTCCTGATACATTCTTTCTGGCAGGAATCAACTGTTTCACTTGTTAGCAGAAAAATGCTACTCTTTGCGAGCTGAACTTCCCCTAAGGAACAACTGTGCTTTGCATCCAGAAAGAGGGCTCCAGTCCTGGATTCTCTGATTCATGTTATTCACTAACCAGAGCCATAAGAATACTGTGTCCTGATGCCTTCTGTCTGAGAGGAATCGACTGTTTCACTTGTTAGCCAAGCAAAGTTGCACTCTGCTCGTTGAGCTTCCCCTAAGGAACAACCGTGCTTTGCACCGTGAAAGCAAACTCCAGCCCTGGAGTTTTAGATGTATATGATTTACTTTCCAAAACCATAAGAAATATGTGCCCTGATGTCTCCTATCTGTCAGCAATCAAGAGTTTCACGTGTTAGAAGATCAAAGGTGTACTTTGCGCTACGAGCTTCCCGAACGTAACAACTGTGTTTTCCCCGTGAAAGAAAGCTCCAGACCTGCATTCTCGAATGCATATGATTCACTTATCAAAGCCATAAGAAATGTATGTCCCTATGCCTTTTGTCTTGCAAGAATCAGGTGTTTCTCCTGTTAGCAACGAAAAGTTTTACTTTGCGAGATGAGCTTCCCCTAAGGAACAAGGTTGTTTTTCACCGAGAAAGAAAGATCCAGGCCTGGATTCTCAGATGCATATGATTCACTTACCAAAGCCATAAGAAATGTGTATCCGTATGCCTTCTGTCTTGCAAGAATCAGTTGTTTCTCTTGTTAGCAACGAAAAGTTGCACTTTGCGAGTTGAGCTTCCCCTTAGGAACAAACTTGTTTTTCCTGAGACAGAAAGATCCAGGCCTGGATTCTCAGATGCATATTATTCACTTATCAAAGACATAAGAAATGTGTGTCCTTGTGCTTTCTGTCCTGCAAGAATCAGCTGTTTCTCTTGTTAGCAAGGAAAAGTTGCACTTTGCGAGATGATCTTCTCCTAAGGAACAAAGTTGTTTTTCCTGAGATAGAAAGATCCAGTCCTGGATTCTCAGATGCATATTATTCACTTACCAAAGCCATAAGAAATGTGTGTCCTTTTGCTTTCTGTCTTGCAAGAATCAGCTGTTTTTCTTGTTAGCAACGAAATGTTGCAATTTGCGAGTTGAGCTTCCCCTAAGGAACAAACTTGCTTTTCCTGAGACAGAAAGATCCAGGCCTGGATTATCAGATGCATATTATTCACTTATCAAAGCCATAAGAAATGTGTGTTCTTTTGCTTTCTGTCCTGCAAGAATCAGTTGTTTCTCTTGTTAGCAACGAAAAGTTGCACTTTGCGAGATGAGCTTCTCCTAAGGAACAAAGTTGTTTTTCACCGAGAAAGAAAGATCCAGGCCTGGATTCTCAGATGCATAGGAGAATCTTTCTAAAGCCATAAGAAATTTGTGTCCGTATGCCTTCTGTCTTGCAAGAATCAGCTGTTTCTCTTGTTAGCAACGAAATGTTGCACTTTGCGAGTTGAGCTTCCCCTAAGGAACAAACTTGTTTTTCCTGAGACAGAAAGATCCAGGCCTGGAATCTCAGATGCATATTATTCACTTACCAAAGCCATAAGAAATGTGTGTCCTTTTGCTTTCTTTCTTGCAAGAATCAGCTGTTTTTCTTGTTAGCAACGAGAAGTTGCACTTTGCGAGATGAGCTTCCCCTAAGGAACAAGGTTGTTTTTTACCGAGAAAGAAAGATCCAGTCCTGGATTCTCAGATGCATATGAGAATCTTTCTAAAACCATAAGAAATATGTGTCCTGATACATTCTTTCTGGCAGCAGTCGACTGTTTCACTTGTTAGCAGAAAAATGCTATTCTTTGGGAGCTGAACTTCCCCTAAGGAACAACAGTGCTTTGCATCCAGAAAGAGGGCTCCAGTCTTTGATTCTCTGATGCATTTGATTGTCTAACCAGATCCATAAGAATAACTGTGTCCTCATGCCTTCTGTCTGACAGGAATCGACTGTTTCACTTGTTAGCAAAGCAAAGTTGCACTTTGCTCGTTGAGCTTCCCCTAAAGAACAAGGTTTTTTTTACCGAGAAAGAAAGATCCAGTCCTGGATTCTCAGATGCATATGAGAATCTTTCTAAAGCCATAAGAAATATGTGTCCTGATACATTCTTTCTGGCAGGAATCAACTGTTTCACTTGTTAGCAGAAAAATGCTACTCTTTGCGAGCTGAACTTCCCCTAAGGAACAACTGTGCTTTGCATCCAGAAAGAGGGCTCCAGTCCTGGATTCTCTGATTCATGTTATTCACTAACCAGAGCCATAAGAATACTGTGTCCTGATGCCTTCTGTCTGAGAGGAATCGACTGTTTCACTTGTTAGCCAAGCAAAGTTGCACTCTGCTCGTTGAGCTTCCCCTAAGGAACAACCGTGCTTTGCACCGTGAAAGCAAACTCCAGCCCTGGAGTTTTAGATGTATATGATTTACTTTCCAAAACCATAAGAAATATGTGCCCTGATGTCTCCTATCTGTCAGCAATCAAGAGTTTCACGTGTTAGAAGATCAAAGGTGTACTTTGCGCTACGAGCTTCCCGAACGTAACAACTTTGTTTTCCCCGTGAAAGAAAGCTCCAGACCTGCATTCTCGAATGCATATGATTCACTTATCAAAGCCATAAGAAATGTATGTCCCTATGCCTTTTGTCTTGCAAGAATCAGGTGTTTCTCCTGTTAGCAACGAAAAGTTGTACTTTGCGAGATGAGCTTCCCCTAAGGAACAAGGTTGTTTTTCACCGAGAAAGAAAGATCCAGGCCTGGATTCTCAGATGCATATGATTCACTTACCAAAGCCATAAGAAATGTGTATCCGTATGCCTTCTGTCTTGCAAGAATCAGTTGTTTCTCTTGTTAGCAACGAAAAGTTGCACTTTGCGAGTTGAGCTTCCCCTTAGGAACAAACTTGTTTTTCCTGAGACAGAAAGATCCAGGCCTGGATTCTCAGATGCATATTATTCACTTATCAAAGACATAAGAAATGTGTGTCCTTGTGCTTTCTGTCCTGCAAGAATCACCTGTTTCTCTTGTTAGCAAGGAAAAGTTGCACTTTGCGAGATGATCTTCTCCTAAGGAACAAAGTTGTTTTTCCTGAGATAGAAAGATCCAGTCCTGGATTCTCAGATGCATATTATTCACTTACCAAAGCCATAAGAAATGTGTGTCCTTTTGCTTTCTGTCTTGCAAGAATCAGCTGTTTTTCTTGTTAGCAACGAAAAGTTGCACTTTGCGAGATGAGTTTCCCCTAAGAAACAAACTTGTTTTTCACTGAGAAAGAAAGATCCAGTCCTGGATTCTCAGATGCATATGAGAATCTTTCTAAAGCCATAAGAAATGTGTGTCCGTATGCCTTCTGTCTTGCAAGAATCAGCTGTTTCTCTTGTTAGCAAAGAAAAGTTGCACTTTGCGAGATGAGCTTCCCCTAAGGAACAATCTTGCTTTTCCTGAGACAGAAAGATCCAGGCCTGGATTCTCAGATGCATATTATTCACTTACCAAAGCCATAAGAAATGTGTGTTCTTTTGCTTTCTGTCCTGCAAGAATCAGTTGTTTCTCTTGTTAGCAAGGAAAAGTTGCACTTTGCGAGATGAGCTTCTCCTAAGGAACAAAGTTGTTTTTCACCGAGAAAGAAAGATCCAGGCCTGGATTCTCAGATGCATAGGAGAATCTTTCTAAAGCCATAAGAAATGTGTGTCCGTATGCCTTCTGTCTTGCAAGAATCAGCTGTTTCTCTTGTTAGCAACGAAATGTTGCACTTTGCGAGTTGAGCTTCCCCTAAGGAACAAACTTCTTTTTCCTGAGACAGAAAGATCCAGGCCTGGAATCTCAGATGCATATTATTCACTTACCAAAGCCATAAGAAATGTGTGTCCTTTTGCTTTCTTTCTTGCAAGAATCAGCTGTTTTTCTTGTTAGCAACGAGAAGTTGCACTTTGCGAGATGAGCTTCCCCTAAGGAACAAGGTTGTTTTTTACCGAGAAAGAAAGATCCAGTCCTGGATTCTCAGATGCATATGAGAATCTTTCTAAAACCATAAGAAATATGTGTCCTGATACATTCTTTCTGGCAGCAGTCGACTGTTTCACTTGTTAGCAGAAAAATGCTATTCTTTGCGAGCTGAACTTCCCCTAAGGAACAACAGTGCTTTGCATCCAGAAAGAGGGCTCCAGTCTTTGATTCTCTGATGCATTTGATTGTCTAACCAGATCCATAAGAATAACTGTGTCCTCATGCCTTCTGTCAGACAGGAATCGACTGTTTCACTTGTTAGCAAAGCAAAGTTGCACTTTGCTCGTTGAGATTCCCCTAAGGAACAACAGTGTTTTGCATCCAGAAAGAGAGCTCCAAATCTGGATTCGCTGATGCATGTGATTCACTAGCCAGAGCCATAAGACTACTGTGTACTGATGCCTTCTGTCTGACAGGAATCGACTGTTTCACTTGTTAGCAAAGCAAAGTTGCACTTTGCTCGTTGAGCTTCCCCTAAAGAACAAGGTTTTTTTTACCGAGAAAGAAAGATCCAGTCCTGGATTCTCAGATGCATATGAGAATCTTTCTAAAGCCATAAGAAATATGTGTCCTGATACATTCTTTCTGGCAGGAATCAACTGTTTCACTTGTTAGCAGAAAAATGCTACTCTTTGCGAGCTGAACTTCCCCTAAGGAACAACTGTGCTTTGCATCCAGAAAGAGGGCTCCAGTCCTGGATTCTCTGATTCATGTTATTCACTAACCAGAGCCATAAGAATACTGTGTCCTGATGCCTTCTGTCTGAGAGGAATCGACTGTTTCACTTGTTAGCCAAGCAAAGTTGCACTCTGCTCGTTGAGCTTCCCCTAAGGAACAACCGTGCTTTGCACCGTGAAAGCAAACTCCAGCCCTGGAGTTTTAGATGTATATGATTTACTTTCCAAAACCATAAGAAATATGTGCCCTGATGTCTCCTATCTGTCAGCAATCAAGAGTTTCACGTGTTAGAAGATCAAAGGTGTACTTTGCGCTACGAGCTTCCCGAACGTAACAACTGTGTTTTCCCCGTGAAAGAAAGCTCCAGACCTGCATTCTCGAATGCATATGATTCACTTATCAAAGCCATAAGAAATGTATGTCCCTATGCCTTTTGTCTTGCAAGAATCAGGTGTTTCTCCTGTTAGCAACGAAAAGTTTTACTTTGCGAGATGAGCTTCCCCTAAGGAACAAGGTTGTTTTTCACCGAGAAAGAAAGATCCAGGCCTGGATTCTCAGATGCATATGATTCACTTACCAAAGCCATAAGAAATGTGTATCCGTATGCCTTCTGTCTTGCAAGAATCAGCTGTTTCTCTTGTTAGCAACGAAAACTTGCACCTTGCGAGTTGAGCTTCCCCTTAGGAACAAACTTGTTTTTCCTGAGACAGAAAGATCCAGGCCTGGATTCTCAGATGCATATTATTCACTTACCAAAGCCATAAGAAATGTGTGTCCTTTTGCTTTCTGTCTTGCAAGAATCAGCTGTTTCTCTTGTTAGCAACGAAAAGTTGCACTTTGCGAGATGAGTTTCCCCTAAGGAACAAACTTGTTTTTCACTGAGAAAGAAAGATCCAGTCCTGGATTCTCAGATGCATATGAGAATCTTTCTAAAGCCACAAGAAATGTGTGTCCGTATGCCTTCTGCCTTGCAAGAATCAGCTGTTTCTCTTGTCAGCAACGAAATGTTGCAATTTGCGAGTTGAGCTTCCCCTAAGGAACAAACTTGTTTTTCCTGAGACAGAAAGATCCAGGCCTGGATTCTCAGATGCATATTATTCACTTATCAAAGACATAAGAAATGTGTGTCCTTGTGCTTTCTGTCCTGCAAGAATCAGCTGTTTTTCTTGTTAGCAACGAAAAGTTGCACTTTGCGAGATGAGCTTCCCCTAAGGAACAAACTTGTTTTTCACTGAGAAAGAAAGATCCAGTCCTGGATTCTCAGATGCATATGAGAATCTTTCTAAAGCCATAAGAAATGTGTGTCCGTATGCCTTCTGTCTTGCAAGAATCAGCTGTTTCTCTTGTTAGCAACGAAAAGTTGCACTTTGCGAGATGAGCTTCCCCTAAGGAACAAACTTGCTTTTCCTGAGACAGAAAGATCCAGGCCTGGATTCTCAGATGCATATTATTCACTTACCAAAGCCATAAGAAATGTGTGTTCTTTTGCTTTCTGTCCTGCAAGAATCAGTTGTTTCTCTTGTTAGCAAGGAAAAGTTGCACTTTGCGAGATGAGCTTCTCCTAAGGAACAAAGTTGTTTTTCACCGAGAAAGAAAGATCCAGGCCTGGATTCTCAGATGCATAGGAGAATCTTTCTAAAGCCATAAGAAATGTGTGTCCGTATGCCTTCTGTCTTGCAAGAATCAGCTGTTTCTCTTGTTAGCAACGAAATGTTGCACTTTGCGAGTTGAGCTTCCCCTAAGGAACAAACTTCTTTTTCCTGAGACAGAAAGATCCAGGCCTGGAATCTCAGATGCATATTATTCACTTACCAAAGCCATAAGAAATGTGTGTCCTTTTGCTTTCTTTCTTGCAAGAATCAGCTGTTTTTCTTGTTAGCAACGAGAAGTTGCACTTTGCGAGATGAGCTTCCCCTAAGGAACAAGGTTGTTTTTTACCGAGAAAGAAAGATCCAGTCCTGGATTCTCAGATGCATATGAGAATCTTTCTAAAACCATAAGAAATATGTGTCCTGATACATTCTTTCTGGCAGCAGTCGACTGTTTCACTTGTTAGCAGAAAAATGCTATTCTTTGCGAGCTGAACTTCCCCTAAGGAACAACAGTGCTTTGCATCCAGAAAGAGGGCTCCAGTCTTTGATTCTCTGATGCATTTGATTGTCTAACCAGATCCATAAGAATAACTGTGTCCTCATGCCTTCTGTCAGACAGGAATCGACTGTTTCACTTGTTAGCAAAGCAAAGTTGCACTTTGCTCGTTGAGATTCCCCTAAGGAACAACAGTGTTTTGCATCCAGAAAGAGAGCTCCAAACCTGGATTCGCTGATGCATGTGATTCACTAGCCAGAGCCATAAGACTACTGTGTACTGATGCCTTCTGTCTGACAGGAATCGACTGTTTCACTTGTTAGCAAAGCAAAGTTGCACTTTGCTCGTTGAGCTTCCCCTAAAGAACAAGGTTTTTTTTACCGAGAAAGAAAGATCCAGTCCTGGATTCTCAGATGCATATGAGAATCTTTCTAAAGCCATAAGAAATATGTGTCCTGATACATTCTTTCTGGCAGGAATCAACTGTTTCACTTGTTAGCAGAAAAATGCTACTCTTTGCGAGCTGAACTTCCCCTAAGGAACAACTGCGCTTTGCATCCAGAAAGAGGGCTCCAGTCCTGGATTCTCTGATTCATGTTATTCACTAACCAGAGCCATAAGAATACTGTGTCCTGATGCCTTCTGTCTGAGAGGAATCGACTGTTTCACTTGTTAGCCAAGCAAAGTTGCACTCTGCTCGTTGAGCTTCCCCTAAGGAACAACCGTGCTTTGCACCGTGAAAGCAAACTCCAGCCCTGGAGTTTTAGATGTATATGATTTACTTTCCAAAACCATAAGAAATATGTGCCCTGATGTCTCCTATCTGTCAGCAATCAAGAGTTTCACGTGTTAGAAGATCAAAGGTGTACTTTGCGCTACGAGCTTCCCGAACGTAACAACTGTGTTTTCCCCGTGAAAGAAAGCTCCAGACCTGCATTCTCGAATGCATATGATTCACTTATCAAAGCCATAAGAAATGTATGTCCCTATGCCTTTTGTCTTGCAAGAATCAGGTGTTTCTCCTGTTAGCAACGAAAAGTTGTACTTTGCGAGATGAGCTTCCCCTAAGGAACAAGGTTGTTTTTCACCGAGAAAGAAAGATCCAGGCCTGGATTCTCAGATGCATATGATTCACTTACCAAAGCCATTATAAATGTGTATCCGTATGCCTTCTGTCTTGCAAGAATCAGCTGTTTCTCTTGTTAGCAACGAAAACTTGCACCTTGCGAGTTGAGCTTCCCCTTAGGAACAAACTTGTTTTTCCTGAGACAGAAAGATCCAGGCCTGGATTCTCAGATGCATATTATTCACTTACCAAAGCCATAAGAAATGTGTGTCCTTTTGCTTTCTGTCTTGCAAGAATCAGCTGTTTCTCTTGTTAGCAACGAAAAGTTGCACTTTGCGAGATGAGTTTCCCCTAAGGAACAAACTTGTTTTTCACTGAGAAAGAAAGATCCAGTCCTGGATTCTCAGATGCATATGAGAATCTTTCTAAAGCCACAAGAAATGTGTGTCCGTATGCCTTCTGTCTTGCAAGAATCAGCTGTTTCTCTTGTCAGCAACGAAATGTTGCAATTTGCGAGTTGAGCTTCCCCTAAGGAACAAACTTGTTTTTCCTGAGACAGAAAGATCCAGGCCTGGATTATCAGATGCATATTATTCACTTATCAAAGGCATAAGAAATGTGTGTCCTTGTGCTTTCTGTCCTGCAAGAATCAGCTGTTTCTCTTGTTAGCAAGGAAAAGTTGCACTTTGCGAGATGATCTTCTCCTAAGGAACAAAGTTGTTTTTCCTGAGATAGAAAGATCCAGTCCTGGATTCTCAGATGCATATTATTCACTTACCAAAGCCATAAGAAATGTGTGTCCTTTTGCTTTCTGTCTTGCAAGAATCAGCTGTTTCTCTTGTTAGCAACGAAAAGTTGCACTTTGCGAGATGAGCTTCCCCTAAGGAACAAACTTGTTTTTCACTGAGAAAGAAAGATCCAGTCCTGGATTCTCAGATGCATATGAGAATATTTCTAAAGCCATAAGAAATGTGTGTCCGTATGCCTTCTGTCTTGCAAGAATCAGCTGTTTCTCTTGTTAGCAACGAAAAGTTGCACTTTGCGAGATGAGCTTCCCCTAAGGAACAAACTTGCTTTTCCTGAGACAGAAAGATCCAGGCCTGGATTCTCAGATGCATATTATTCACTTACCAAAGCCATAAGAAATGTGTGTTCTTTTGCTTTCTGTCCTGCAAGAATCAGTTGTTTCTCTTGTTAGCAAGGAAAAGTTGCACTTTGCGAGATGATCTTCTCCTAAGGAACAAAGTTGTTTTTCACCGAGAAAGAAAGATCCAGGCCTGGATTCTCAGATGCATAGGAGAATCTTTCTAAAGCCATAAGAAATGTGTGTCCGTATGCCTTCTGTCTTGCAAGAATCAGCTGTTTTTCTTGTTAGCAACGAGAAGTTGCACTTTGCGATATGAGCTTCCCCTAAGGAACAAGGTTGTTTTTTACCGAGAAAGAAAGATCCAGTCCTGGATTCTCAGATGCATAGGAGAATCTTTCTAAAACCATAAGAGATATGTGTCCTGATACATTCTTTCTGGCAGCAGTCGACTGTTTCACTTGTTATCAGAAAAATGCTATTCTTTGCGAGCTGAACTTCCCCTAAGGAACAACAGTGCTTTGCATCCAGAAAGAGGGCTCCAGTCTTTGATTCTCTGATGCATTTGATTGTCTAACCAGATCCATAAGAATAACTGTGTCCTCATGCCTTCTGTCAGACAGGAATCGACTGTTTCACTTGTTAGCAAAGCAAAGTTGCACTTTGCTCGTTGAGATTCCCCTAAGGAACAACAGTGTTTTGCATCCAGAAAGAGAGCTCCAAATCTGGATTCGCTGATGCATGTGATTCACTAGCCAGAGCCATAAGACTACTGTGTACTGATGCCTTCTGTCTGACAGGAATCGACTGTTTCACTTGTTAGCAAAGCAAAGTTGCACTTTGCTCGTTGAGCTTCCCCTAAAGAACAAGGTTTTTTTTACCGAGAAAGAAAGATCCAGTCCTGGATTCTCAGATGCATATGAGAATCTTTCTAAAGCCATAAGAAATATGTGTCCTGATACATTCTTTCTGGCAGGAATCAACTGTTTCACTTGTTAGCAGAAAAATGCTACTCTTTGCGAGCTGAACTTCCCCTAAGGAACAACTGCGCTTTGCATCCAGAAAGAGGGCTCCAGTCCTGGATTCTCTGATTCATGTTATTCACTAACCAGAGCCATAAGAATACTGTGTCCTGATGCCTTCTGTCTGAGAGGAATCGACTGTTTCACTTGTTAGCCAAGCAAAGTTGCACTCTGCTCGTTGAGCTTCCCCTAAGGAACAACCGTGCTTTGCACCGTGAAAGCAAACTCCAGCCCTGGAGTTTTAGATGTATATGATTTACTTTCCAAAACCATAAGAAATATGTGCCCTGATGTCTCCTATCTGTCAGCAATCAAGAGTTTCACGTGTTAGAAGATCAAAGGTGTACTTTGCGCTACGAGCTTCCCGAACGTAACAACTGTGTTTTCCCCGTGAAAGAAAGCTCCAGACCTGCATTCTCGAATGCATATGATTCATTTATCAAAGCCATAAGAAATGTATGTCCCTATGCCTTTTGTCTTGCAAGAATCAGGTGTTTCTCCTGTTAGCAACGAAAAGTTGTACTTTGCGAGATGAGCTTCCCCTAAGGAACAAGGTTGTTTTTCACCGAGAAAGAAAGATCCAGGCCTGGATTCTCAGATGCATATGATTCACTTACCAAAGCCATTATAAATGTGTATCCGTATGCCTTCTGTCTTGCAAGAATCAGCTGTTTCTCTTGTTAGCAACGAAAACTTGCACCTTGCGAGTTGAGCTTCCCCTTAGGAACAAACTTGTTTTTCCTGAGACAGAAAGATCCAGGCCTGGATTCTCAGATGCATATTATTCACTTACCAAAGCCATAAGAAATGTGTGTCCTTTTGCTTTCTGTCTTGCAAGAATCAGCTGTTTCTCTTGTTAGCAACGAAAAGTTGCACTTTGCGAGATGAGTTTCCCCTAAGGAACAAACTTGTTTTTCACTGAGAAAGAAAGATCCAGTCCTGGATTCTCAGATGCATATGAGAATCTTTCTAAAGCCACAAGAAATGTGTGTCCGTATGCCTTCTGTCTTGCAAGAATCAGCTGTTTCTCTTGTCAGCAACGAAATGTTGCAATTTGCGAGTTGAGCTTCCCCTAAGGAACAAACTTGTTTTTCCTGAGACAGAAAGATCCAGGCCTGGATTCTCAGATGCATATTATTCACTTATCAAAGACATAAGAAATGTGTGTCCTTGTGCTTTCTGTCCTGCAAGAATCAGCTGTTTCTCTTGTTAGCAAGGAAAAGTTGCACTTTGCGAGATGATCTTCTCCTAAGGAACAAAGTTGTTTTTCCTGAGATAGAAAGATCCAGTCCTGGATTCTCAGATGCATATTATTCACTTACCAAAGCCATAAGAAATGTGTGTCCTTTTGCTTTCTGTCTTGCAAGAATCAGCTGTTTTTCTTGTTAGCAACGAAAAGTTGCACTTTGCGAGATGAGCTTCCCCTAAGGAACAAACTTGTTTTTCACTGAGAAAGAAAGATCCAGTCCTGGATTCTCAGATGCATATGAGAATCTTTCTAAAGCCATAAGAAATGTGTGTCCGTATGCCTTCTGTCTTGCAAGAATCAGCTGTTTCTCTTGTTAGCAAGGAAAAGTTGCACTTTGCGAGATGATCTTCTCCTAAGGAACAAAGTTGTTTTTCCTGAGATAGAAAGATCCAGTCCTGGATTCTCAGATGCATATTATTCACTTACCAAAGCCATAAGAAATGTGTGTCCTTTTGCTTTCTTTCTTGCAAGAATCAGCTGTTTTTCTTGTTAGCAACGAGAAGTTGCACTTTGCGAGATGAGCTTCCCCTAAGGAACAAGGTTGTTTTTTACCGAGAAAGAAAGATCCAGTCCTGGATTCTCAGATGCATATGAGAATCTTTCTAAAACCATAAGAAATATGTGTCCTGATACATTCTTTCTGGCAGCAGTCGACTGTTTCACTTGTTAGCAGAAAAATGCTATTCTTTGCGAGCTGAACTTCCCCTAAGGAACAACAGTGCTTTGCATCCAGAAAGAGGGCTCCAGTCTTTGATTCTCTGATGCATTTGATTGTCTAACCAGATCCATAAGAATAACTGTGTCCTCATGCCTTCTGTCAGACAGGAATCGACTGTTTCACTTGTTAGCAAAGCAAAGTTGCACTTTGCTCGTTGAGATTCCCCTAAGGAACAACAGTGTTTTGCATCCAGAAAGAGAGCTCCAAACCTGGATTCGCTGATGCATGTGATTCACTAGCCAGAGCCATAAGACTACTGTGTACTGATGCCTTCTGTCTGACAGGAATCGACTGTTTCACTTGTTAGCAAAGCAAAGTTGCACTTTGCTCGTTGAGCTTCCCCTAAAGAACAAGGTTTTTTTTACCGAGAAAGAAAGATCCAGTCCTGGATTCTCAGATGCATATGAGAATCTTTCTAAAGCCATAAGAAATATGTGTCCTGATACATTCTTTCTGGCAGGAATCAACTGTTTCACTTGTTAGCAGAAAAATGCTACTCTTTGCGAGCTGAACTTCCCCTAAGGAACAACTGTGCTTTGCATCCAGAAAGAGAGCTCCAGTCCTGGATTCTCTGATGCATGTGATTCACTAGCCAGAGCCATAAGAATAACTTTGTCCTCATGCCTTCTGTCTGACAGGAATCGACTGTTTCACTTGTTAGCAAAGCAAAGTTGCACTTTGCTCGTTGAGCTTCCTCTAAGGAACAACAGTGCTTTGCACCGTGAAAGCAAGCTCCACTCCTGGAGTTTTAGATGCGTATGATTTACTTTCCAAAACCATAAGAAATATGTGCCCTGATGTCTCCTGTCTGACAGAAATCAAGAGTTTCACGTGTTAGAAGAGCAGAGGTGCACATTGCTATACGAGCTTCCCCTAAGGAACAAGGTTGTTTTTCACCGTGAAAGAAAGCTCCAGACCTGCATTCTCGAATGCATATGATTCACTTATTAAAGCCATAAGAAATGTATGTCCCTATGCCTTTTGTCTTGCAAGAATCAGGTGTTTCTCTTGTTAGCACCGAAAAGTTGCACCTTGCGAGATGAGCTTCCCCTAAGGAACAAAGTTGTTTTTCACCGAGAAAGAAAGATCCAGGCCTGGATTCTCAGATGCATATGATTCACTTACCAAAGCCATAAGAAATGTGTATCCATATGCCTTCTGTCTTGCAAGAATCAGCTGTTTCTCTTGTTAGCAACGAAAAGTTGCACTTTGCGAGTTGAGCTTCCCCTTAGGAACAAACTTGTTTTTCCTGAGACAGAAAGATCCAGGCCTGGATTCTCAGATGCATATTATTCACTTACCAAAGCCATAAGAAATGTGTGTCCTTTTGCTTTCTGTCTTGCAAGAATCAGCTGTTTCTCTTGTTAGCAACGAAAAGTTGCACTTTGCGAGATGAGTTTCCCCTAAGGAACAAACTTGTTTTTCACTGAGAAAGAAAGATCCAGTCCTGGATTCTCAGATGCATATGAGAATCTTTCTAAAGCCACAAGAAATGTGTGTCCGTATGCCTTCTGTCTTGCAAGAATCAGCTGTTTCTCTTGTCAGCAACGAAATGTTGCAATTTGCGAGTTGAGCTCCCCCTAAGGAACAAGCTTGTTTTTCCTGAGACAGAAAGATCCAGGCCTGGATTCTCAGATGCATATTATTCACTTATCAAAGCCATAAGAAATGTGTGTTCTTTTGCTTTCTGTCCTGCAAGAATCAGTTGTTTCTCTTGTTAGCAACGAAAAGTTGCACTTTGCGAGATGAGCTTCTCCTAAGGAACAAAGTTGTTTTTCACCGAGAAAGAAAGATCCAGGCCTGGATTCTCAGATGCATAGGAGAATCTTTCTAAAGCCATAAGAAATTTGTGTCCGTATGCCTTCTGTCTTGCAAGAATCAGCTGTTTCTCTTGTTAGCAACGAAATGTTGCACTTTGCGAGTTGAGCTTCCCCTAAGGAACAAACTTCTTTTTCCTGAGACAGAAAGATCCAGGCCTGGAATCTCAGATGCATATTATTCACTTACCAAAGCCATAAGAAATGTGTGTCCTTTTGCTTTCTTTCTTGCAAGAATCAGCTGTTTTTCTTGTTAGCAACGAGAAGTTGCACTTTGCGAGATGAGCTTCCCCTAAGGAACAAGGTTGTTTTTTACCGAGAAAGAAAGATCCAGTCCTGGATTCTCAGATGCATATGAGAATCTTTCTAAAACCATAAGAAATATGTGTCCTGATACATTCTTTCTGGCAGCAGTCGACTGTTTCACTTGTTAGCAGAAAAATGCTATTCTTTGCGAGCTGAACTTCCCCTAAGGAACAACAGTGCTTTGCATCCAGAAAGAGGGCTCCAGTCTTTGATTCTCTGATGCATTTGATTGTCTAACCAGATCCATAAGAATAACTGTGTCCTCATGCCTTCTGTCAGACAGGAATCGACTGTTTCACTTGTTAGCAAAGCAAAGTTGCACTTTGCTCGTTGAGCTTCCCCTAAGGAACAACAGTGTTTTGCATCCAGAAAGAGAGCTCCAAATCTGGATTCGCTGATGCATGTGATTCACTAGCCAGAGCCATAAGACTACTGTGTACTGATGCCTTCTGTCTGACAGGAATCGACTGTTTCACTTGTTAGCAAAGCAAAGTTGCACTTTGCTCGTTGAGCTTCCCCTAAAGAACAAGGTTTTTTTTACCGAGAAAGAAAGATCCAGTCCTGGATTCTCAGATGCATATGAGAATCTTTCTAAAGCCATAAGAAATATGTGTCCTGATACATTCTTTCTGGCAGGAATCAACTGTTTCACTTGTTAGCAGAAAAATGCTACTCTTTGCGAGCTGAACTTCCCCTAAGGAACAACTGCGCTTTGCATCCAGAAAGAGGGCTCCAGTCCTGGATTCTCTGATTCATGTTATTCACTAACCAGAGCCATAAGAATACTGTGTCCTGATGCCTTCTGTCTGAGAGGAATCGACTGTTTCACTTGTTAGCCAAGCAAAGTTGCACTCTGCTCGTTGAGCTTCCCCTAAGGAACAACCGTGCTTTGCACCGTGAAAGCAAACTCCAGCCCTGGAGTTTTAGATGTATATGATTTACTTTCCAAAACCATAAGAAATATGTGCCCTGATGTCTCCTATCTGTCAGCAATCAAGAGTTTCACGTGTTAGAAGATCAAAGGTGTACTTTGCGCTACGAGCTTCCCGAACGTAACAACTGTGTTTTCACCGTGAAAGAAAGCTCCAGACCTGCATTCTCGAATGCATATGATTCACTTATCAAAGCCATAAGAAATGTATGTCCCTATGCCTTTTGTCTTGCAAGAATCAGGTGTTTCTCCTGTTAGCAACGAAAAGTTGTACTTTGCGAGATGAGCTTCCCCTAAGGAACAAGGTTGTTTTTCACCGAGAAAGAAAGATCCAGGCCTGGATTCTCAGATGCATATGATTCACTTACCAAAGCCATTATAAATGTGTATCCGTATGCCTTCTGTCTTGCAAGAATCAGCTGTTTCTCTTGTTAGCAACGAAAACTTGCACCTTGCGAGTTGAGCTTCCCCTTAGGAACAAACTTGTTTTTCCTGAGACAGAAAGATCCAGGCCTGGATTCTCAGATGCATATTATTCACTTACCAAAGCCATAAGAAATGTGTGTCCTTTTGCTTTCTGTCTTGCAAGAATCAGCTGTTTCTCTTGTTAGCAACGAAAAGTTGCACTTTGCGAGATGAGTTTCCCCTAAGGAACAAACTTGTTTTTCACTGAGAAAGAAAGATCCAGTCCTGGATTCTCAGATGCATATGAGAATCTTTCTAAAGCCACAAGAAATGTGTGTCCGTATGCCTTCTGTCTTGCAAGAATCAGCTGTTTCTCTTGTCAGCAACGAAATGTTGCAATTTGCGAGTTGAGCTTCCCCTAAGGAACAAACTTGTTTTTCCTGAGACAGAAAGATCCAGGCCTGGATTCTCAGATGCATATTATTCACTTATCAAAGACATAAGAAATGTGTGTCCTTGTGCTTTCTGTCCTGCAAGAATCAGCTGTTTCTCTTGTTAGCAAGGAAAAGTTGCACTTTGCGAGATGATCTTCTCCTAAGGAACAAAGTTGTTTTTCCTGAGATAGAAAGATCCAGTCCTGGATTCTCAGATGCATATTATTCACTTACCAAAGCCATAAGAAATGTGTGTCCTTTTCCTTTCTGTCTTGCAAGAATCAGCTGTTTTTCTTGTTAGCAACGAAAAGTTGCACTTTGCGAGATGAGCTTCCCCTAAGGAACAAACTTGTTTTTCACTGAGAAAGAAAGATCCAGTCCTGGATTCTCAGATGCATATGAGAATATTTCTAAAGCCATAAGAAATGTGTGTCCGTATGCCTTCTGTCTTGCAAGAATCAGCTGTTTCTCTTGTTAGCAACGAAAAGTTGCACTTTGCGAGATGAGCTTCCCCTAAGGAACAAACTTGCTTTTCCTGAGACAGAAAGATCCAGGCCTGGATTCTCAGATGCATATTATTCACTTACCAAAGCCATAAGAAATGTGTGTTCTTTTGCTTTCTGTCCTGCAAGAATCAGTTGTTTCTCTTGTTAGCAAGGAAAAGTTGCACTTTGCGAGATGAGCTTCTCCTAAGGAACAAAGTTGTTTTTCACCGAGAAAGAAAGATCCAGGCCTGGATTCTCAGATGCATAGGAGAATCTTTCTAAAGCCATAAGAAATGTGTGTCCGTATGCCTTCTGTCTTGCAAGAATCAGCTGTTTTTCTTGTTAGCAACGAGAAGTTGCACTTTGCGAGATGAGCTTCCCCTAAGGAACAAGGTTGTTTTTTACCGAGAAAGAAAGATCCAGTCCTGGATTCTCAGATGCATAGGAGAATCTTTCTAAAACCATAAGAGATATGTGTCCTGATACATTCTTTCTGGCAGCAGTCGACTGTTTCACTTGTTATCAGAAAAATGCTATTCTTTGCGAGCTGAACTTCCCCTAAGGAACAACAGTGCTTTGCATCCAGAAAGAGGGCTCCAGTCTTTGATTCTCTGATGCATTTGATTGTCTAACCAGATCCATAAGAATAACTGTGTCCTCATGCCTTCTGTCAGACAGGAATCGACTGTTTCACTTGTTAGCAAAGCAAAGTTGCACTTTGCTCGTTGAGATTCCCCTAAGGAACAACAGTGTTTTGCATCCAGAAAGAGAGCTCCAAATCTGGATTCGCTGATGCATGTGATTCACTAGCCAGAGCCATAAGACTACTGTGTACTGATGCCTTCTGTCTGACAGGAATCGACTGTTTCACTTGTTAGCAAAGCAAAGTTGCACTTTGCTCGTTGAGCTTCCCCTAAAGAACAAGGTTTTTTTTACCGAGAAAGAAAGATCCAGTCCTGGATTCTCAGATGCATATGAGAATCTTTCTAAAGCCATAAGAAATATGTGTCCTGATACATTCTTTCTGGCAGGAATCAACTGTTTCACTTGTTAGCAGAAAAATGCTACTCTTTGCGAGCTGAACTTCCCCTAAGGAACAACTGCGCTTTGCATCCAGAAAGAGGGCTCCAGTCCTGGATTCTCTGATTCATGTTATTCACTAACCAGAGCCATAAGAATACTGTGTCCTGATGCCTTCTGTCTGAGAGGAATCGACTGTTTCACTTGTTAGCCAAGCAAAGTTGCACTCTGCTCGTTGAGCTTCCCCTAAGGAACAACCGTGCTTTGCACCGTGAAAGCAAACTCCAGCCCTGGAGTTTTAGATGTATATGATTTACTTTCCAAAACCATAAGAAATATGTGCCCTGATGTCTCCTATCTGTCAGCAATCAAGAGTTTCACGTGTTAGAAGATCAAAGGTGTACTTTGCGCTACGAGCTTCCCGAACGTAACAACTGTGTTTTCCCCGTGAAAGAAAGCTCCAGACCTGCATTCTCGAATGCATATGATTCATTTATCAAAGCCATAAGAAATGTATGTCCCTATGCCTTTTGTCTTGCAAGAATCAGGTGTTTCTCCTGTTAGCAACGAAAAGTTGTACTTTGCGAGATGAGCTTCCCCTAAGGAACAAGGTTGTTTTTCACCGAGAAAGAAAGATCCAGGCCTGGATTCTCAGATGCATATGATTCACTTACCAAAGCCATTATAAATGTGTATCCGTATGCCTTCTGTCTTGCAAGAATCAGCTGTTTCTCTTGTTAGCAACGAAAACTTGCACCTTGCGAGTTGAGCTTCCCCTTAGGAACAAACTTGTTTTTCCTGAGACAGAAAGATCCAGGCCTGGATTCTCAGATGCATATTATTCACTTACCAAAGCCATAAGAAATGTGTGTCCTTTTGCTTTCTGTCTTGCAAGAATCAGCTGTTTCTCTTGTTAGCAACGAAAAGTTGCACTTTGCGAGATGAGTTTCCCCTAAGGAACAAACTTGTTTTTCACTGAGAAAGAAAGATCCAGTCCTGGATTCTCAGATGCATATGAGAATCTTTCTAAAGCCACAAGAAATGTGTGTCCGTATGCCTTCTGTCTTGCAAGAATCAGCTGTTTCTCTTGTCAGCAACGAAATGTTGCAATTTGCGAGTTGAGCTTCCCCTAAGGAACAAACTTGTTTTTCCTGAGACAGAAAGATCCAGGCCTGGATTCTCAGATGCATATTATTCACTTATCAAAGACATAAGAAATGTGTGTCCTTGTGCTTTCTGTCCTGCAAGAATCAGCTGTTTCTCTTGTTAGCAAGGAAAAGTTGCACTTTGCGAGATGATCTTCTCCTAAGGAACAAAGTTGTTTTTCCTGAGATAGAAAGATCCAGTCCTGGATTCTCAGATGCATATTATTCACTTACCAAAGCCATAAGAAATGTGTGTCCTTTTGCTTTCTGTCTTGCAAGAATCAGCTGTTTCTCTTGTTAGCAACGAAAAGTTGCACTTTGCGAGATGAGCTTCCCCTAAGGAACAAACTTGTTTTTCACTGAGAAAGAAAGATCCAGTCCTGGATTCTCAGATGCATATGAGAATCTTTCTAAAGCCATAAGAAATGTGTGTCCGTATGCCTTCTGTCTTGCAAGAATCAGCTGTTTCTCTTGTTAGCAACGAAAAGTTGCACTTTGCGAGATGAGCTTCCCCTAAGGAACAAACTTGCTTTTCCTGAGACAGAAAGATCCAGGCCTGGATTCTCAGATGCATATTATTCACTTACCAAAGCCATAAGAAATGTGTGTTCTTTTGCTTTCTGTCCTGCAAGAATCAGTTGTTTCTCTTGTTAGCAAGGAAAAGTTGCACTTTGCGAGATGAGCTTCTCCTAAGGAACAAAGTTGTTTTTCACCGAGAAAGAAAGATCCAGGCCTGGATTCTCAGATGCATAGGAGAATCTTTCTAAAGCCATAAGAAATGTGTGTCCGTATGCCTTCTGTCTTGCAAGAATCAGCTGTTTCTCTTGTTAGCAAGGAAAAGTTGCACTTTGCGAGATGATCTTCTCCTAAGGAACAAAGTTGTTTTTCCTGAGATAGAAAGATCCAGTCCTGGATTCTCAGATGCATATTATTCACTTACCAAAGCCATAAGAAATGTGTGTCCTTTTGCTTTCTTTCTTGCAAGAATCAGCTGTTTTTCTTGTTAGCAACGAGAAGTTGCACTTTGCGAGATGAGCTTCCCCTAAGGAACAAGGTTGTTTTTTACCGAGAAAGAAAGATCCAGTCCTGGATTCTCAGATGCATATGAGAATCTTTCTAAAACCATAAGAAATATGTGTCCTGATACATTCTTTCTGGCAGCAGTCGACTGTTTCACTTGTTAGCAGAAAAATGCTATTCTTTGCGAGATGAACTTCCCCTAAGGAACAACAGTGCTTTGCATCCAGAAAGAGGGCTCCAGTCTTTGATTCTCTGATGCATTTGATTGTCTAACCAGATCCATAAGAATAACTGTGTCCTCATGCCTTCTGTCAGACAGGAATCGACTGTTTCACTTGTTAGCAAAGCAAAGTTGCACTTTGCTCGTTGAGATTCCCCTAAGGAACAACAGTGTTTTGCATCCAGAAAGAGAGCTCCAAACCTGGATTCGCTGATGCATGTGATTCACTAGCCAGAGCCATAAGACTACTGTGTACTGATGCCTTCTGTCTGACAGGAATCGACTGTTTCACTTGTTAGCAAAGCAAAGTTGCACTTTGCTCGTTGAGCTTCCCCTAAAGAACAAGGTTTTTTTTACCGAGAAAGAAAGATCCAGTCCTGGATTCTCAGATGCATATGAGAATCTTTCTAAAGCCATAAGAAATATGTGTCCTGATACATTCTTTCTGGCAGGAATCAACTGTTTCACTTGTTAGCAGAAAAATGCTACTCTTTGCGAGCTGAACTTCCCCTAAGGAACAACTGTGCTTTGCATCCAGAAAGAGAGCTCCAGTCCTGGATTCTCTGATGCATGTGATTCACTAGCCAGAGCCATAAGAATAACTTTGTCCTCATGCCTTCTGTCTGACAGGAATCGACTGTTTCACTTGTTAGCAAAGCAAAGTTGCACTTTGCTCGTTGAGCTTCCTCTAAGGAACAACAGTGCTTTGCACCGTGAAAGCAAGCTCCACTCCTGGAGTTTTAGATGCGTATGATTTACTTTCCAAAACCATAAGAAATATGTGCCCTGATGTCTCCTGTCTGACAGAAATCAAGAGTTTCACGTGTTAGAAGAGCAGAGGTGCACATTGCTATACGAGCTTCCCCTAAGGAACAAGGTTGTTTTTCACCGTGAAAGAAAGCTCCAGACCTGCATTCTCGAATGCATATGATTCACTTATTAAAGCCATAAGAAATGTATGTCCCTATGCCTTTTGTCTTGCAAGAATCAGGTGTTTCTCTTGTTAGCACCGAAAAGTTGCACCTTGCGAGATGAGCTTCCCCTAAGGAACAAAGTTGTTTTTCACCGAGAAAGAAAGATCCAGGCCTGGATTCTCAGATGCATATGATTCACTTACCAAAGCCATAAGAAATGTGTATCCATATGCCTTCTGTCTTGCAAGAATCAGCTGTTTCTCTTGTTAGCAACGAAAAGTTGCACTTTGCGAGTTGAGCTTCCCCTTAGGAACAAACTTGTTTTTCCTGAGACAGAAAGATCCAGGCCTGGATTCTCAGATGCATATTATTCACTTACCAAAGCCATAAGAAATGTGTGTCCTTTTGCTTTCTGTCTTGCAAGAATCAGCTGTTTCTCTTGTTAGCAACGAAAAGTTGCACTTTGCGAGATGAGTTTCCCCTAAGGAACAAACTTGTTTTTCACTGAGAAAGAAAGATCCAGTCCTGGATTCTCAGATGCATATGAGAATCTTTCTAAAGCCACAAGAAATGTGTGTCCGTATGCCTTCTGTCTTGCAAGAATCAGCTGTTTCTCTTGTCAGCAACGAAATGTTGCAATTTGCGAGTTGAGCTCCCCCTAAGGAACAAGCTTGTTTTTCCTGAGACAGAAAGATCCAGGCCTGGATTCTCAGATGCATATTATTCACTTATCAAAGCCATAAGAAATGTGTGTTCTTTTGCTTTCTGTCCTGCAAGAATCAGTTGTTTCTCTTGTTAGCAACGAAAAGTTGCACTTTGCGAGATGAGCTTCTCCTAAGGAACAAAGTTGTTTTTCACCGAGAAAGAAAGATCCAGGCCTGGATTCTCAGATGCATAGGAGAATCTTTCTAAAGCCATAAGAAATTTGTGTCCGTATGCCTTCTGTCTTGCAAGAATCAGCTGTTTCTCTTGTTAGCAACGAAATGTTGCACTTTGCGAGTTGAGCTTCCCCTAAGGAACAAACTTCTTTTTCCTGAGACAGAAAGATCCAGGCCTGGAATCTCAGATGCATATTATTCACTTACCAAAGCCATAAGAAATGTGTGTCCTTTTGCTTTCTTTCTTGCAAGAATCAGCTGTTTTTCTTGTTAGCAACGAGAAGTTGCACTTTGCGAGATGAGCTTCCCCTAAGGAACAAGGTTGTTTTTTACCGAGAAAGAAAGATCCAGTCCTGGATTCTCAGATGCATATGAGAATCTTTCTAAAACCATAAGAAATATGTGTCCTGATACATTCTTTCTGGCAGCAGTCGACTGTTTCACTTGTTAGCAGAAAAATGCTATTCTTTGCGAGCTGAACTTCCCCTAAGGAACAACAGTGCTTTGCATCCAGAAAGAGGGCTCCAGTCTTTGATTCTCTGATGCATTTGATTGTCTAACCAGATCCATAAGAATAACTGTGTCCTCATGCCTTCTGTCAGACAGGAATCGACTGTTTCACTTGTTAGCAAAGCAAAGTTGCACTTTGCTCGTTGAGCTTCCCCTAAGGAACAACAGTGTTTTGCATCCAGAAAGAGAGCTCCAAATCTGGATTCGCTGATGCATGTGATTCACTAGCCAGAGCCATAAGACTACTGTGTACTGATGCCTTCTGTCTGACAGGAATCGACTGTTTCACTTGTTAGCAAAGCAAAGTTGCACTTTGCTCGTTGAGCTTCCCCTAAAGAACAAGGTTTTTTTTACCGAGAAAGAAAGATCCAGTCCTGGATTCTCAGATGCATATGAGAATCTTTCTAAAGCCATAAGAAATATGTGTCCTGATACATTCTTTCTGGCAGGAATCAACTGTTTCACTTGTTAGCAGAAAAATGCTACTCTTTGCGAGCTGAACTTCCCCTAAGGAACAACTGCGCTTTGCATCCAGAAAGAGGGCTCCAGTCCTGGATTCTCTGATTCATGTTATTCACTAACCAGAGCCATAAGAATACTGTGTCCTGATGCCTTCTGTCTGAGAGGAATCGACTGTTTCACTTGTTAGCCAAGCAAAGTTGCACTCTGCTCGTTGAGCTTCCCCTAAGGAACAACCGTGCTTTGCACCGTGAAAGCAAACTCCAGCCCTGGAGTTTTAGATGTATATGATTTACTTTCCAAAACCATAAGAAATATGTGCCCTGATGTCTCCTATCTGTCAGCAATCAAGAGTTTCACGTGTTAGAAGATCAAAGGTGTACTTTGCGCTACGAGCTTCCCGAACGTAACAACTGTGTTTTCACCGTGAAAGAAAGCTCCAGACCTGCATTCTCGAATGCATATGATTCACTTATCAAAGCCATAAGAAATGTATGTCCCTATGCCTTTTGTCTTGCAAGAATCAGGTGTTTCTCCTGTTAGCAACGAAAAGTTGTACTTTGCGAGATGAGCTTCCCCTAAGGAACAAGGTTGTTTTTCACCGAGAAAGAAAGATCCAGGCCTGGATTCTCAGATGCATATGATTCACTTACCAAAGCCATTATAAATGTGTATCCGTATGCCTTCTGTCTTGCAAGAATCAGCTGTTTCTCTTGTTAGCAACGAAAACTTGCACCTTGCGAGTTGAGCTTCCCCTTAGGAACAAACTTGTTTTTCCTGAGACAGAAAGATCCAGGCCTGGATTCTCAGATGCATATTATTCACTTACCAAAGCCATAAGAAATGTGTGTCCTTTTGCTTTCTGTCTTGCAAGAATCAGCTGTTTCTCTTGTTAGCAACGAAAAGTTGCACTTTGCGAGATGAGTTTCCCCTAAGGAACAAACTTGTTTTTCACTGAGAAAGAAAGATCCAGTCCTGGATTCTCAGATGCATATGAGAATCTTTCTAAAGCCACAAGAAATGTGTGTCCGTATGCCTTCTGTCTTGCAAGAATCAGCTGTTTCTCTTGTCAGCAACGAAATGTTGCAATTTGCGAGTTGAGCTTCCCCTAAGGAACAAACTTGTTTTTCCTGAGACAGAAAGATCCAGGCCTGGATTCTCAGATGCATATTATTCACTTATCAAAGACATAAGAAATGTGTGTCCTTGTGCTTTCTGTCCTGCAAGAATCAGCTGTTTCTCTTGTTAGCAAGGAAAAGTTGCACTTTGCGAGATGATCTTCTCCTAAGGAACAAAGTTGTTTTTCATGAGATAGAAAGATCCAGTCCTGGATTCTCAGATGCATATTATTCACTTACCAAAGCCATAAGAAATGTGTGTCCTTTTCCTTTCTGTCTTGCAAGAATCAGCTGTTTTTCTTGTTAGCAACGAAAAGTTGCACTTTGCGAGATGAGCTTCCCCTAAGGAACAAACTTGTTTTTCACTGAGAAAGAAAGATCCAGTCCTGGATTCTCAGATGCATATGAGAATCTTTCTAAAGCCATAAGAAATGTGTGTCCGTATGCCTTCTGTCTTGCAAGAATCAGCTGTTTCTCTTGTTAGCAACGAAAAGTTGCACTTTGCGAGATGAGCTTCCTGTCGCCGCCATGCGCTAGTGAGGACTGCACACACCAATGTGATGTAAAGCAAATCCCAAGTTTATTCAAAACCACAGGTATTTATCACCTTAACTGACCCCGCCCCAGGTACGGATGTCCGCTTCCATAGGTCAAGGCTGGAAACATGTCCTTTTAAGGTGAAAACGAAACCTGTAAGGTGGTCACTCAGATCCACCTGAATTAGAGGCTGCAACATCTCCCCCTTTTCTTTCAAAGAACAAGGTGAAAATACAAACAACATAACACAGAACTAACACAACAACTTGCTATAAATTACAATCAGTGCAAAACAAGAAAACTTTTCTCACGTGAGACTTTATGGTCCTTCTGTGTGGTCGTCACCACACTGACCATGGTAAACAGAACAACAATTTTAATAAATAGTGTCTGAGTGCAGTGATCTCAAGGGTTAGCTTCAGTCCAGCTGAGCTAATTCCCTATGCCACTTCACAAGAGCAATTCTCAGTTTTACGCGGCCGTCGTAGACTGAGAAAAGCCTTGAGATTCAGTCACTTCAGGCACTTTGTGAACTTTTTTTTGAACAGTGAAATTAACCTTTGGTCAGAAGTTAGACCTTTTCTTAACCAGTCACAGATTCATGTGTCAGCATTGCCCGTCAAGTGAGCTGTGGATCCCATGCCATCTGCAGGGCCAACAGGCATGTTGTTCCCTGCAGATTTGGCTGGGCCTTTTCGGATCCAGGGCTTTACCCATTTTGCTGGTATCCACTCACTGCCTTGATCTGAAGATACACAAGCGTATCCACGGCCCCACGTTATCAGCTGAAACGGACCTTTCCATATGTTCAAGGCAGGTTGATAGACTGCAACTTGAACATCTGAGGCTGAGAAATTGCGCAAATTTTCTGAGAAATGTGAAAAAATTGGGGGATCATTAGTCTCCCTTGGGTTTAACCAATTTAGAACATAACAAGCTTTCATCAGTACATTTTGTGGGCTACGCATCTCCATTTCCCCCTCTCTTTTTAGAACTGACACCATGCGTTTTAAATCTTGGTGGTGGCGTTCAATGATTGCTTGTCCGCCAGAGTTATGGGGGATGCCAGTGACATGATTAATCTGCCACTGATTAAAAAAAGTGACACATATTTTGCCTTTATATGCTGGAGCATTATCTGTTTTGATAATGTCAGGCTTACCCAATGCAGCAAAAGCACTGAGCCAATGTTTGATGCATGCTTTGGCAGCAGTGGAGACGTCAGCAGTGGCCCACATTGCTTTAGAGCAAGTGTCAACTGATACATGAACGTACCTTAAATGTCCAAAAGATACAATTTCAGTGACATCAGTTTGCCAAATTTTCCGAGCTTCTAACCCTCGTGGGTTAACTCCTCCAGACTGAATGGGTGCTATTTTGGCACAGTCAGGGCAGGAAGCAATAATAGCCCTGGCTTGTGATCGTGACAAAGAAAATTCATTTTGTATGGCTTTAGCTGATTGGTGGAAAAAGGAATGTGACCGGGTAGCTTGTTCAAAAGGAGTTAGTGTTGTGACTGCAGCAGCAGAAACAGCTTGATCAATGAATGCATTACCTTGAACAAGTATGCCTTCCCCATCCGAGTGACTGCGTATGTGAGTACACCAGAAGGGGTGCTGACGATGTTCAACTAAATTCCACAATGTGATGAACAAGGATTGCAGTTTTGAATTTGAAACGTACCCTAATAAGGAACGGGAAATTCTAGTAACAATTCCTACTACATACAGAGAATCAATAACAAGGTTAACAGGCTGATAAGAGAAATGCTGAAATACCAAAATTACAGCTTTTAGCTCTAAATGTTGCACAGACTCGTGTGCTTGCTCAATCACTAAGTCCCACTGACCATTTTTCTGTGTGGCATAGCCATATTTACCTGTTTTACTGCTGGCATCTGTAAACAATGTAATAGCTCCAGGAATGGGGTCCCACACTCGCAGAAGTCGCTCTTCAATTATTAGGGAGGTGTCAAAAAGAGGACACTTTGGATAATGGTTATCTATGGTGACACCATTCACTGCAAGCGCAAAAGTTACAGATTGCAGTGACCATTCTGCAACCAGATCAAGAGATTTTAATGGTAATACAATTTTGTCTGGTTCTCGTCCCGAGATGGTCCTCAACCTTTTGCGAGCCTTTATTAGCATAGAGCCAATAACTTCAAATCTAGGGTTAATGGTATTTCTTAACCGGGCAGAGCAAAAAACCCATTCCAGAACTTGTAGTTCTTTTGATGTTTGAGCTATTAGTACAGCCACTTCTATCTGTTTGTTGTAAACAAATAGACAAATAGGCAACAGTGGGTCATAGCGATATGCCATGGTAGAACTAATTTTGCGCTCAATTTTAGCAATGGTTTGTTTTACCTCTGGCGTTTCTGTTCTTGGTTCAGTGGGGTCTGTTGTATTCTGTAGCAAGGAGAATAATGGTGCCAAGTCCTCATTTGTGATGCCGCAATAGGTACGGAGCCACTGAAGGTCTCCAACCAGCTTTTGCACAGATTGGACATTAGTGATTTTGGAGTTTAGCTGCAATTTTTGCGGCCGAACTCGGGTCTCAGTAATCACCATACCCAAATAGTTCCAAGGAGCGCATCTTTGAATTTTTTCAGGTGCTACAATGAGGCCATATTCTTTTAGATCATTAACCAAAGTTTGCTCCTTTTCCTCAGATAATGGCTGAGGACTTGCGATCATTATATCATCCATGAAGTGGTACACAATACAATCCAAATTATTTTGTCTCCAAGATTTCAGTGCAATATCAACAAACCATTGGCAAATCGTAGGGGAATTTTTCATGCCCTGAGGTAATACTACCCAATGATAACGTTTTGCTGGTGCCTCTCTGTTAATTGTTGGCACTGAGAAGGCAAATTTTTCATAATCATCTGGATGTAAAGGAATTGTGAAGAAACAATCCCTTAGATCCAAAACCAGCAAATACCATTCCTTGGGCAGCATAACAGGGGATGGCATTCCAGGTTGAAGTGCTCCCATGGACTCCATGCGGTCATTGACGGCCCTCAGATCTTGGAGCAGCCGCCATTTGCCTGATTTCTTTTGAATTGTGAAGATAGGAGTGTTCCAGGGACTGGTGGAGGGCTCAATATGCCCAGCATCTAATTGTTCTTGGACCAGGACCTTTAAGTGGTGCAGCTTCTCTTCAGGGAGCGGCCACTGGGGGACCCAGATAGGGCTTTCATCTTTCCATTTTAATTTTAATAAAGGGCGAGAGCTGCTTTCAGTGGCCGCTACCCAAAATTTGTAGTCAGCTGCATTCCCCATTGTGAAAGCGCATCCCTTCCCAAAAGACATAGGGAGGTTTGCAGTACATATGGACGTACCACAGCCCTGTTTCCTTCACCATCAACTATTGTAACAAATGCAGAACTAATTTTGGCAACTGACTGACCACCAATTCCTGCTACAGTTGAATCAGTTAACTCTAATGGCCACTGTATAGGCCAATTTTCTAAAGGTAAGATAGTAACATCAGAACCTGTGTCAATCATCATATTAACATTAGATAACATGATACCTCTTGGGCCGGTTATTGTGACAACTCTACACGGCCTTTCTGCTGACACCTGTTGTACAAACATAACATTAGGAACATCTGTAGAATCCACATTTCCCATCCTGTTCCCAAACTGTTCTGCACCTGCAGTGCAGGGAACGAAAGGAATCAACTGAGCGATCTTGCTCCCTTTGGGAATAGTAACAGGAGGGGCAAAAACCTTTATCAGGATGTCAATCACTCCATTGTAGTCAACATCTATACACTTAGGCAACACAAATATGCCCATACGAGAAGCTGAGCATTGTCCTATTAATAATGCAGCTAGACCATTTCCTAAGGGACCCTTGTGGTCACTGGGAATGGCATGAACCACGTCATTAGTTATTGTGATTGCACTGGTGGTTGCCAAGTCGAGGCTGGCATGGCTTGTGGTTGTGGTTGCCATGTGGGGGAGGCAGCCTGGCTCGGGATTCCATGGGGTATTTGAGTGGCCGCGCCCCATGGCCCGCGGCCCTTCCGGTTTCCCGAAGGCTCAGGCCCACTCCCCGTATTTTCCAGAGGAGTGCCATCCTTTCTAAATTTAGAATAACAATCCTGTGCCCTGTGACCAAGCCTGTCACAACGAATACATTTTCCGGTAAAGCTTTGAGTTCTGCTATATTTTGATTGTGCTGGACAACATTTTGTTGTATGTCCCCTTTTTCCACAATTAAAGCAACCTCCAGGGTCCTTTTCCCCTTTTTTTCGGGTGGATTGTTTGCTAAGGGCTGTGGCTAGGGCAGAGGCATGTAGCTTTGCTTTTTCCTCCTCTTCTACCCAGGGCAACCTGGCACAGGCTTCAATTAACTGTACCAAAGTAGCTGTAGCTGGTAGAGAGGCTATGAGCTGTTTGCATTGAGGATTGGCATTATTAATTACCAGATCTTTTAATAATACTGGTTTCATTTCAGAGGTAAGATTTGGAGCCACATCTAGGGCTTCTTTTACTTTATCTACAAATTCCATAAATGTTTGTCCAGGTTTCTGCATTATTTGCATATAGGGTAGAGAAGGTTTTCCCTTCTTAGGCAGATTAGAGAATGCGGTCAAAGCAGCATTCTTTGACTGTTGCAAAATACGCATATGTATTGCAGCTTGTGTTTGTGGGTCTTCATAAGCTCCTGATCCCATTAGCTGGTCTAAAGATGCTAATCTTAAGGGATGTCCAGTTTCTAAGTGTATATTTTTTGCCTGTTCCTCCGTTAACTGCTCTTTCCATTTTTGTAAAAATAACATATAAGCAGTAGGAGGTAGGATAAACTCCATTAAAGCCTTCGTGTCTGCTGGGACTAGGTTATTGTATTTTATGAAGGCTGTGATTTGGTTTTTTACCAAGGCATTGTCATAGCCATATTGAAGGACTATATTGTGTATTTTTTGTGCAATTTTCCAATCAAGTGGCTCCCATTTTAAGCCTTGTGTAGTGTTAATCACAGGCGCAGAAACCAGGGGTTGCAGGGAAGGTGAGGGTGTACCTACTTCTGCAGCTATGGATACTAACTCTTTGTACCTTTGCTGGGTATTAAATGTGAGGTCGCGAGGTAGCTCTGTTACATCGCGGTCCCCGGCTTCCCCCACCCTGTTCCAAATAGAGGCTTTTTTCTGCGCCGTTGTTGAAGACTGCAGGTGCCAGTTTTCTGGCGCGGGGATGGTCCCTTCCAGCGCTGGAGAACTTGGGTCTTGCGCGCCCGGCGCCGTGGGCGCTGTGGGCGGCGCACGGTGGATGGGACGCGCTTCGCTGGCTCCGCTCCACTGGGGTGGGGCCCCTCCCCCCCTCCCCTCTCCCTGACGTAGTCGAACCACGCAGGGGGTGGTGGGGATGGCGCGGGACCCGGTCCGCCCCAGGTGAGGGCGAATTCGGAGCCGACCCCGGCCCCTGCAGGCTGCGGAGGACCCACACCTGGCGCATGCGCCGTGATTGGCAGGCAGTGGGGAGGGGGGTCGGGCGGTCCTGGCGCCTCGTTGCTGAATGCGCGCGCAGCCTCTTTGTTTGGCTCAGCCGCGTGGTGACTTTTCGCGGGCTTTGCGAGCACGTGGTCTCCTTGTTTACCCGGCCACGCGGTTTCCAGCCCCGCTGAAATGTCTCCCGCAGCCGCCTCTTGCCGCAACGGAGCGACTCCGGCGTGCCCTCGGGGCGGCGGGGAGCGTAGCGGCGGGGCGACCCCAGCCCCGAGGTACCCGCTGGGCATTGGCGGCGGCGGCGGCGCCGAAGGTGGATGGACAGGGGGAAAGCTGGCGTCCCTCATCTCTCTCTCGTCTGAGGGCATCCCCCATAACTCCTTCTCGGAGTTAAGATTTAAATCAAAGTCACTCACGGTTTGGTTTCCTGCAGCGTGTCTCGTGGGGTTCCAAGGTTGCTGCTGAGGTCCGGCCGCTTCTACAGCGGCAGCCGGTGGTCTCATTCGCTGTGCACAGGCTGTTTCTTGGTAGTTGCAAGGCGGTGCAAAGACGACTTCTTGGCTTTTTGCGGTGACGAACGGCGTGGAAAAGCTTTGATCCCATGGGTGCTGTGGTCTTGCCGGGTTTTCCGGAGCGGGAGCGGGCGGTGCCGCGTCTGGGTACCGCGGCGGTTGTCCGACGGACGGCACGGGCGGCACGGGTGGAGAGGGGTACCGCGGCAGCATTTCTGCGAGCGGCGGTGCCCACGGCGGTGCAGAAGGATGTTCAGGGGAAAAATCGCCTTGCAAAAGCTGACTGTTTTCCGTCCTCTCCGGTAGATCGAGGTTTTTACGGGCTCGTTCTACTGCTAACAGCATTTTCTTTACAGCTGCATATGACGGAATGAGCGGCAAAAATTCTTCGGGTGCAGTTTGCGCTGAATTCCACAAATCTGCCCCAATTTTTTCCCATAATTCTATGGAAAGCATGGAATTGGCATCTGTTAAGTGCCCTTGCCTGAAGCACCATTCCAAAATATTTTGTAATGCCTGTCTTTCAATGTCCGTTTTTGTTACACGAGCTAGTTTCTCAAATTTATCAAGCAATAAGTTCGTTTTAGTCGAGTTGGAATTTCCCATGTTTCTTTAACTCACCGGTTCGAAGGTCGTGGTTCCTTCAGTCCACGTTCTTTCAGCAGCTCTCAGGGCCACTACACAAAACTCCCAAGTTTAAGGGAGACAGAAGCTCTCAGGGGCTTCTCCACAAAGCACCCAAAAAAACTGGGGCATAGCAGCTCTCAGGGGCTACTTCTTAAGGCTCTAGGCAGGCCTGCAGGTGGGTTTCATGTTCTGAGACACGTTGGGGTCCACCATTTGTTGCCGCCATGCGCTAGTGAGGACTGCACACACCAATGTGATGTAAAGCAAATCCCAAGTTTATTCAAAACCACAGGTATTTATCACCTTAACTGACCCCGCCCCAGGTACGGATGTCCGCTTCCATAGGTCAAGGCTGGAAACATGTCCTTTTAAGGTGAAAACGAAACCTGTAAGGTGGTCACTCAGATCCACCTGAATTAGAGGCTGCAACAGCTTCCCCTAAGGAACAAACTTGCTTTTCCTGAGACAGAAAGATCCAGGCCTGGATTCTCAGATGCATATTATTCACTTACCAAAGCCATAAGAAATGTGTGTTCTTTTGCTTTCTGTCCTGCAAGAATCAGTTGTTTCTCTTGTTAGCAACGAAAAGTTGCACTTTGCGAGATGAGCTTCTCCTAAGGAACAAAGTTGTTTTTCACCGAGAAAGAAAGATCCAGGCCTGGATTCTCAGATGCATAGGAGAATCTTTCTAAAGCCATAAGAAATGTGTGTCCGTATGCCTTCTGTCTTGCAAGAATCAGCTGTTTCTCTTGTTAGCAACGAAATGTTGCACTTTGCGAGTTGAGCTTCCCCTAAGGAACAAACTTCTTTTTCCTGAGACAGAAAGATCCAGGCCTGGAATCTCAGATGCATATTATTCACTTACCAAAGCCATAAGAAATGTGTGTCCTTTTGCTTTCTTTCTTGCAAGAATCAGCTGTTTTTCTTGTTAGCAACGAGAAGTTGCACTTTGCGAGATGAGCTTCCCCTAAGGAACAAGGTTGTTTTTTACCGAGAAAGAAAGATCCAGTCCTGGATTCTCAGATGCATATGAGAATCTTTCTAAAACCATAAGAAATATGTGTCCTGATACATTCTTTCTGGCAGCAGTCGACTGTTTCACTTGTTAGCAGAAAAATGCTATTCTTTGCGAGCTGAACTTCCCCTAAGGAACAACAGTGCTTTGCATCCAGAAAGAGGGCTCCAGTCTTTGATTCTCTGATGCATTTGATTGTCTAACCAGATCCATAAGAATAACTGTGTCCTCATGCCTTCTGTCAGACAGGAATCGACTGTTTCACTTGTTAGCAAAGCAAAGTTGCACTTTGCTCGTTGAGATTCCCCTAAGGAACAACAGTGTTTTGCATCCAGAAAGAGAGCTCCAAATCTGGATTCGCTGATGCATGTGATTCACTAGCCAGAGCCATAAGACTACTGTGTACTGATGCCTTCTGTCTGACAGGAATCGACTGTTTCACTTGTTAGCAAAGCAAAGTTGCACTTTGCTCGTTGAGCTTCCCCTAAAGAACAAGGTTTTTTTTACCGAGAAAGAAAGATCCAGTCCTGGATTCTCAGATGCATATGAGAATCTTTCTAAAGCCATAAGAAATATGTGTCCTGATACATTCTTTCTGGCAGGAATCAACTGTTTCACTTGTTAGCAGAAAAATGCTACTCTTTGCGAGCTGAACTTCCCCTAAGGAACAACTGCGCTTTGCATCCAGAAAGAGTCCTGCTCCAGTCCTGGATTCTCTGATTCATGTTATTCACTAACCAGAGCCATAAGAATACTGTGTCCTGATGCCTTCTGTCTGAGAGGAATCGACTGTTTCACTTGTTAGCCAAGCAAAGTTGCACTCTGCTCGTTGAGCTTCCCCTAAGGAACAACCGTGCTTTGCACCGTGAAAGCAAACTCCAGCCCTGGAGTTTTAGATGTATATGATTTACTTTCCAAAACCATAAGAAATATGTGCCCTGATGTCTCCTATCTGTCAGCAATCAAGAGTTTCACGTGTTAGAAGATCAAAGGTGTACTTTGCGCTACGAGCTTCCCGAACGTAACAACTGTGTTTTCACCGTGAAAGAAAGCTCCAGACCTGCATTCTCGAATGCATATGATTCACTTATCAAAGCCATAAGAAATGTATGTCCCTATGCCTTTTGTCTTGCAAGAATCAGGTGTTTCTCCTGTTAGCAACGAAAAGTTGTACTTTGCGAGATGAGCTTCCCCTAAGGAACAAGGTTGTTTTTCACCGAGAAAGAAAGATCCAGGCCTGGATTCTCAGATGCATATGATTCACTTACCAAAGCCATTATAAATGTGTATCCGTATGCCTTCTGTCTTGCAAGAATCAGCTGTTTCTCTTGTTAGCAACGAAAAGTTGCACCTTGCGAGTTGAGCTTCCCCTTAGGAACAAACTTGTTTTTCCTGAGACAGAAAGATCCAGGCCTGGATTCTCAGATGCATATTATTCACTTACCAAAGCCATAAGAAATGTGTGTCCTTTTGCTTTCTGTCTTGCAAGAATCAGCTGTTTCTCTTGTTAGCAACGAAAAGTTGCACTTTGCGAGATGAGTTTCCCCTAAGGAACAAACTTGTTTTTCACTGAGAAAGAAAGATCCAGTCCTGGATTCTCAGATGCATATGAGAATCTTTCTAAAGCCACAAGAAATGTGTGTCCGTATGCCTTCTGTCTTGCAAGAATCAGCTGTTTCTCTTGTCAGCAACGAAATGTTGCAATTTGCGAGTTGAGCTTCCCCTAAGGAACAAACTTGTTTTTCCTGAGACAGAAAGATCCAGGCCTGGATTCTCAGATGCATATTATTCACTTATCAAAGACATAAGAAATGTGTGTCCTTGTGCTTTCTGTCCTGCAAGAATCAGCTGTTTCTCTTGTTAGCAAGGAAAAGTTGCACTTTGCGAGATGATCTTCTCCTAAGGAACAAAGTTGTTTTTCCTGAGATAGAAAGATCCAGTCCTGGATTCTCAGATGCATATTATTCACTTACCAAAGCCATAAGAAATGTGTGTCCTTTTGCTTTCTGTCTTGCAAGAATCAGCTGTTTTTCTTGTTAGCAACGAAAAGTTGCACTTTGCGAGATGAGCTTCCCCTAAGGAACAAACTTGTTTTTCACTGAGAAAGAAAGATCCAGTCCTGGATTCTCAGATGCATATGAGAATCTTTCTAAAGCCATAAGAAATGTGTGTCCGTATGCCTTCTGTCTTGCAAGAATCAGCTGTTTCTCTTGTTAGCAACGAAAAGTTGCACTTTGCGAGATGAGCTTCCCCTAAGGAACAAACTTGCTTTTCCTGAGACAGAAAGATCCAGGCCTGGATTCTCAGATGCATATTATTCACTTACCAAAGCCATGAGAAATGTGTGTTCTTTTGCTCTCTGTCCTGCAAGAATCAGTTGTTTCTCTTGTTAGCAAGGAAAAGTTGCACTTTGCGAGATGAGCTTCTCCTAAGGAACAAAGTTGTTTTTCACCGAGAAAGAAAGATCCAGGCCTGGATTCTCAGATGCATAGGAGAATCTTTCTAAAGCCATAAGAAATTTGTGTCCGTATGCCTTCTGTCTTGCAAGAATCAGCTGTTTCTCTTGTTAGCAACGAAATGTTGCACTTTGCGAGTTGAGCTTCCCCTAAGGAACAAACTTCTTTTTCCTGAGACAGAAAGATCCAGGCCTGGAATCTCAGATGCATATTATTCACTTACCAAAGCCATAAGAAATGTGTGTCCGTTTGCTTTCTTTCTTGCAAGAATCAGCTGTTTTTCTTGTTAGCAACGAGAAGTTGCACTTTGCGAGATGAGCTTCCCCTAAGGAACAAGGTTGTTTTTTACCGAGAAAGAAAGATCCAGTCCTGGATTCTCAGATGCATATGAGAATCTTTCTAAAACCATAAGAAATATGTGTCCTGATACATTCTTTCTGGCAGCAGTCGACTGTTTCACTTGTTAGCAGAAAAATGCTATTCTTTGCGAGCTGAACTTCCCCTAAGGAACAACAGTGCTTTGCATCCAGAAAGAGGGCTCCAGTCTTTGATTCTCTGATGCATTTGATTGTCTAACCAGATCCATAAGAATAACTGTGTCCTCATGCCTTCTGTCAGACAGGAATCGACTGTTTCACTTGTTAGCAAAGCAAAGTTGCACTTTGCTCGTTGAGATTCCCCTAAGGAACAACAGTGTTTTGCATCCAGAAAGAGAGCTCCAAACCTGGATTCGCTGATGCATGTGATTCACTAGCCAGAGCCATAAGACTACTGTGTACTGATGCCTTCTGTCTGACAGGAATCGACTGTTTCACTTGTTAGCAAAGCAAAGTTGCACTTTGCTCGTTGAGCTTCCCCTAAAGAACAAGGTTTTTTTTACCGAGAAAGAAAGATCCAGTCCTGGATTCTCAGATGCATATGAGAATCTTTCTAAAGCCATAAGAAATATGTGTCCTGATACATTCTTTCTGGCAGGAATCAACTGTTTCACTTGTTAGCAGAAAAATGCTACTCTTTGCGAGCTGAACTTCCCCTAAGGAACAACTGTGCTTTGCATCCAGAAAGAGAGCTCCAGTCCTGGATTCTCTGATGCATGTGATTCACTAGCCAGAGCCATAAGAATAACTTTGTCCTCATGCCTTCTGTCTGACAGGAATCGACTGTTTCACTTGTTAGCAAAGCAAAGTTGCACTTTGCTCGTTGAGCTTCCCCTAAGGAACAACAGTGCTTTGCACCGTGAAAGCAAGCTCCACTCCTGGAGTTTTAGATGCGTATGATTTACTTTCCAAAACCATAAGAAATATGTGCCCTGATGTCTCCTGTCTGACAGAAATCAAGAGTTTCACGTGTTAGAAGAGCAGAGGTGCACATTGCTATACGAGCTTCCCCTAAGGAACAAGGTTGTTTTTCACCGTGAAAGAAAGCTCCAGACCTGCATTCTCGAATGCATATGATTCACTTATTAAAGCCATAAGAAATGTATGTCCCTATGCCTTTTGTCTTGCAAGAATCAGGTGTTTCTCTTGTTAGCACCGAAAAGTTGCACCTTGCGAGATGAGCTTCCCCTAAGGAACAAAGTTGTTTTTCACCGAGAAAGAAAGATCCAGGCCTGGATTCTCAGATGCATATGATTCACTTACCAAAGCCATAAGAAATGTGTATCCGTATGCCTTCTGTCTTGCAAGAATCAGCTGTTTCTCTTGTTAGCAACGAAAAGTTGCACTTTGCGAGTTGAGCTTCCCCTTAGGAACAAACTTGTTTTTCCTGAGACAGAAAGATCCAGGCCTGGATTCTCAGATGCATATTATTCACTTACCAAAGCCATAAGAAATGTGTGTCCTTTTGCTTTCTGTCTTGCAAGAATCAGCTGTTTCTCTTGTTAGCAACGAAAAGTTGCACTTTGCGAGATGAGTTTCCCCTAAGGAACAAACTTGTTTTTCACTGAGAAAGAAAGATCCAGTCCTGGATTCTCAGATGCATATGAGAATCTTTCTAAAGCCACAAGAAATGTGTGTCCGTATGCCTTCTGTCTTGCAAGAATCAGCTGTTTCTCTTGTCAGCAACGAAATGTTGCAATTTGCGAGTTGAGCTTCCCCTAAGGAACAAACTTGTTTTTCCTGAGACAGAAAGATCCAGGCCTGGATTATCAGATGCATATTATTCACTTATCAAAGCCATAAGAAATGTGTGTTCTTTTGCTTTCTGTCCTGCAAGAATCAGTTGTTTCTCTTGTTAGCAAAGCAAAGTTGCACTTTGCGAGATGAGCTTCTCCTAAGGAACAAAGTTGTTTTTCACCGAGAAAGAAAGATCCAGGCCTGGATTCTCAGATGCATAGGAGAATCTTTCTAAAGCCATAAGAAATTTGTGTCCGTATGCCTTCTGTCTTGCAAGAATCAGCTGTTTCTCTTGTTAGCAACGAAATGTTGCACTTTGCGAGTTGAGCTTCCCCTAAGGAACAAACTTCTTTTTCCTGAGACAGAAAGATCCAGGCCTGGAATCTCAGATGCATATTATTCACTTACCAAAGCCATAAGAAATGTGTGTCCTTTTGCTTTCTTTCTTGCAAGAATCAGCTGTTTTTCTTGTTAGCAACGAGAAGTTGCACTTTGCGAGATGAGCTTCCCCTAAGGAACAAGGTTGTTTTTTACCGAGAAAGAAAGATCCAGTCCTGGATTCTCAGATGCATATGAGAATCTTTCTAAAACCATAAGAAATATGTGTCCTGATACATTCTTTCTGGCAGCAGTCGACTGTTTCACTTGTTATCAGAAAAATGCTATTCTTTGCGAGCTGAACTTCCCCTAAGGAACAACAGTGCTTTGCATCCAGAAAGAGGGCTCCAGTCTTTGATTCTCTGATGCATTTGATTGTCTAACCAGATCCATAAGAATAACTGTGTCCTCATGCCTTCTGTCAGACAGGAATCGACTGTTTCACTTGTTAGCAAAGCAAAGTTGCACTTTGCTCGTTGAGCTTCCCCTAAGGAACAACAGTGTTTTGCATCCAGAAAGAGAGCTCCAAATCTGGATTCGCTGATGCATGTGATTCACTAGCCAGAGCCATAAGACTACTGTGTACTGATGCCTTCTGTCTGACAGGAATCGACTGTTTCACTTGTTAGCAAAGCAAAGTTGCACTTTGCTCGTTGAGCTTCCCCTAAAGAACAAGGTTTTTTTTACCGAGAAAGAAAGATCCAGTCCTGGATTCTCAGATGCATATGAGAATCTTTCTAAAGCCATAAGAAATATGTGTCCTGATACATTCTTTCTGGCAGGAATCAACTGTTTCACTTGTTAGCAGAAAAATGCTACTCTTTGCGAGCTGAACTTCCCCTAAGGAACAACTGCGCTTTGCATCCAGAAAGAGTCCTGCTCCAGTCCTGGATTCTCTGATTCATGTTATTCACTAACCAGAGCCATAAGAATACTGTGTCCTGATGCCTTCTGTCTGAGAGGAATCGACTGTTTCACTTGTTAGCCAAGCAAAGTTGCACTCTGCTCGTTGAGCTTCCCCTAAGGAACAACCGTGCTTTGCACCGTGAAAGCAAACTCCAGCCCTGGAGTTTTAGATGTATATGATTTACTTTCCAAAACCATAAGAAATATGTGCCCTGATGTCTCCTATCTGTCAGCAATCAAGAGTTTCACGTGTTAGAAGATCAAAGGTGTACTTTGCGCTACGAGCTTCCCGAACGTAACAACTGTGTTTTCACCGTGAAAGAAAGCTCCAGACCTGCATTCTCGAATGCATATGATTCACTTATCAAAGCCATAAGAAATGTATGTCCCTATGCCTTTTGTCTTGCAAGAATCAGGTGTTTCTCCTGTTAGCAACGAAAAGTTGTACTTTGCGAGATGAGCTTCCCCTAAGGAACAAGGTTGTTTTTCACCGAGAAAGAAAGATCCAGGCCTGGATTCTCAGATGCATATGATTCACTTACCAAAGCCATTATAAATGTGTATCCGTATGCCTTCTGTCTTGCAAGAATCAGCTGTTTCTCTTGTTAGCAACGAAAAGTTGCACCTTGCGAGTTGAGCTTCCCCTTAGGAACAAACTTGTTTTTCCTGAGACAGAAAGATCCAGGCCTGGATTCTCAGATGCATATTATTCACTTACCAAAGCCATAAGAAATGTGTGTCCTTTTGCTTTCTGTCTTGCAAGAATCAGCTGTTTCTCTTGTTAGCAACGAAAAGTTGCACTTTGCGAGATGAGTTTCCCCTAAGGAACAAACTTGTTTTTCACTGAGAAAGAAAGATCCAGTCCTGGATTCTCAGATGCATATGAGAATCTTTCTAAAGCCACAAGAAATGTGTGTCCGTATGCCTTCTGTCTTGCAAGAATCAGCTGTTTCTCTTGTCAGCAACGAAATGTTGCAATTTGCGAGTTGAGCTTCCCCTAAGGAACAAACTTGTTTTTCCTGAGACAGAAAGATCCAGGCCTGGATTCTCAGATGCATATTATTCACTTATCAAAGACATAAGAAATGTGTGTCCTTGTGCTTTCTGTCCTGCAAGAATCAGCTGTTTCTCTTGTTAGCAAGGAAAAGTTGCACTTTGCGAGATGATCTTCTCCTAAGGAACAAAGTTGTTTTTCCTGAGATAGAAAGATCCAGTCCTGGATTCTCAGATGCATATTATTCACTTACCAAAGCCATAAGAAATGTGTGTCCTTTTGCTTTCTGTCTTGCAAGAATCAGCTGTTTTTCTTGTTAGCAACGAAAAGTTGCACTTTGCGAGATGAGCTTCCCCTAAGGAACAAACTTGTTTTTCACTGAGAAAGAAAGATCCAGTCCTGGATTCTCAGATGCATATGAGAATCTTTCTAAAGCCATAAGAAATGTGTGTCCGTATGCCTTCTGTCTTGCAAGAATCAGCTGTTTCTCTTGTTAGCAACGAAAAGTTGCACTTTGCGAGATGAGCTTCCCCTAAGGAACAAACTTGCTTTTCCTGAGACAGAAAGATCCAGGCCTGGATTCTCAGATGCATATTATTCACTTACCAAAGCCATGAGAAATTTGTGTTCTTTTGCTCTCTGTCCTGCAAGAATCAGTTGTTTCTCTTGTTAGCAAGGAAAAGTTGCACTTTGCGAGATGAGCTTCTCCTAAGGAACAAAGTTGTTTTTCACCGAGAAAGATCCAGGCCTGGATTCTCAGATGCATAGGAGAATCTTTCTAAAGCCATAAGAAATTTGTGTCCGTATGCCTTCTGTCTTGCAAGAATCAGCTGTTTCTCTTGTTAGCAACGAAATGTTGCACTTTGCGAGTTGAGCTTCCCCTAAGGAACAAACTTCTTTTTCCTGAGACAGAAAGATCCAGGCCTGGAATCTCAGATGCATATTATTCACTTACCAAAGCCATAAGAAATGTGTGTCCGTTTGCTTTCTTTCTTGCAAGAATCAGCTGTTTTTCTTGTTAGCAACGAGAAGTTGCACTTTGCGAGATGAGCTTCCCCTAAGGAACAAGGTTGTTTTTTACCGAGAAAGAAAGATCCAGTCCTGGATTCTCAGATGCATATGAGAATCTTTCTAAAACCATAAGAAATATGTGTCCTGATACATTCTTTCTGGCAGCAGTCGACTGTTTCACTTGTTAGCAGAAAAATGCTATTCTTTGCGAGCTGAACTTCCCCTAAGGAACAACAGTGCTTTGCATCCAGAAAGAGGGCTCCAGTCTTTGATTCTCTGATGCATTTGATTGTCTAACCAGATCCATAAGAATAACTGTGTCCTCATGCCTTCTGTCAGACAGGAATCGACTGTTTCACTTGTTAGCAAAGCAAAGTTGCACTTTGCTCGTTGAGATTCCCCTAAGGAACAACAGTGTTTTGCATCCAGAAAGAGAGCTCCAAACCTGGATTCGCTGATGCATGTGATTCACTAGCCAGAGCCATAAGACTACTGTGTACTGATGCCTTCTGTCTGACAGGAATCGACTGTTTCACTTGTTAGCAAAGCAAAGTTGCACTTTGCTCGTTGAGCTTCCCCTAAAGAACAAGGTTTTTTTTACCGAGAAAGAAAGATCCAGTCCTGGATTCTCAGATGCATATGAGAATCTTTCTAAAGCCATAAGAAATATGTGTCCTGATACATTCTTTCTGGCAGGAATCAACTGTTTCACTTGTTAGCAGAAAAATGCTACTCTTTGCGAGCTGAACTTCCCCTAAGGAACAACTGTGCTTTGCATCCAGAAAGAGAGCTCCAGTCCTGGATTCTCTGATGCATGTGATTCACTAGCCAGAGCCATAAGAATAACTTTGTCCTCATGCCTTCTGTCTGACAGGAATCGACTGTTTCACTTGTTAGCAAAGCAAAGTTGCACTTTGCTCGTTGAGCTTCCCCTAAGGAACAACAGTGCTTTGCACCGTGAAAGCAAGCTCCACTCCTGGAGTTTTAGATGCGTATGATTTACTTTCCAAAACCATAAGAAATATGTGCCCTGATGTCTCCTGTCTGACAGAAATCAAGAGTTTCACGTGTTAGAAGAGCAGAGGTGCACATTGCTATACGAGCTTCCCCTAAGGAACAAGGTTGTTTTTCACCGTGAAAGAAAGCTCCAGACCTGCATTCTCGAATGCATATGATTCACTTATTAAAGCCATAAGAAATGTATGTCCCTATGCCTTTTGTCTTGCAAGAATCAGGTGTTTCTCTTGTTAGCACCGAAAAGTTGCACCTTGCGAGATGAGCTTCCCCTAAGGAACAAAGTTGTTTTTCACCGAGAAAGAAAGATCCAGGCCTGGATTCTCAGATGCATATGATTCACTTACCAAAGCCATAAGAAATGTGTATCCGTATGCCTTCTGTCTTGCAAGAATCAGCTGTTTCTCTTGTTAGCAACGAAAAGTTGCACTTTGCGAGTTGAGCTTCCCCTTAGGAACAAACTTGTTTTTCCTGAGACAGAAAGATCCAGGCCTGGATTCTCAGATGCATATTATTCACTTACCAAAGCCATAAGAAATGTGTGTCCTTTTGCTTTCTGTCTTGCAAGAATCAGCTGTTTCTCTTGTTAGCAACGAAAAGTTGCACTTTGCGAGATGAGTTTCCCCTAAGGAACAAACTTGTTTTTCACTGAGAAAGAAAGATCCAGTCCTGGATTCTCAGATGCATATGAGAATCTTTCTAAAGCCACAAGAAATGTGTGTCCGTATGCCTTCTGTCTTGCAAGAATCAGCTGTTTCTCTTGTCAGCAACGAAATGTTGCAATTTGCGAGTTGAGCTTCCCCTAAGGAACAAACTTGTTTTTCCTGAGACAGAAAGATCCAGGCCTGGATTATCAGATGCATATTATTCACTTATCAAAGCCATAAGAAATGTGTGTTCTTTTGCTTTCTGTCCTGCAAGAATCAGTTGTTTCTCTTGTTAGCAACGAAAAGTTGCACTTTGCGAGATGAGCTTCTCCTAAGGAACAAAGTTGTTTTTTACCGAGAAAGAAAGATCCAGTCCTGGATTCTCAGATGCATATGAGAATCTTTCTAAAACCATAAGAAATATGTGTCCTGATACATTCTTTCTGGCAGCAGTCGACTGTTTCACTTGTTATCAGAAAAATGCTATTCTTTGCGAGCTGAACTTCCCCTAAGGAACAACAGTGCTTTGCATCCAGAAAGAGGGCTCCAGTCTTTGATTCTCTGATGCATTTGATTGTCTAACCAGATCCATAAGAATAACTGTGTCCTCATGCCTTCTGTCAGACAGGAATCGACTGTTTCACTTGTTAGCAAAGCAAAGTTGCACTTTGCTCGTTGAGATTCCCCTAAGGAACAACAGTGTTTTGCATCCAGAAAGAGAGCTCCAAATCTGGATTCGCTGATGCATGTGATTCACTAGCCAGAGCCATAAGACTACTGTGTACTGATGCCTTCTGTCTGACAGGAATCGACTGTTTCACTTGTTAGCAAAGCAAAGTTGCACTTTGCTCGTTGAGCTTCCCCTAAAGAACAAGGTTTTTTTTACCGAGAAAGAAAGATCCAGTCCTGGATTCTCAGATGCATATGAGAATCTTTCTAAAGCCATAAGAAATATGTGTCCTGATACATTCTTTCTGGCAGGAATCAACTGTTTCACTTGTTAGCAGAAAAATGCTACTCTTTGCGAGCTGAACTTCCCCTAAGGAACAACTGCGCTTTGCATCCAGAAAGAGTCCTGCTCCAGTCCTGGATTCTCTGATTCATGTTATTCACTAACCAGAGCCATAAGAATACTGTGTCCTGATGCCTTCTGTCTGAGAGGAATCGACTGTTTCACTTGTTAGCCAAGCAAAGTTGCACTCTGCTCGTTGAGCTTCCCCTAAGGAACAACCGTGCTTTGCACCGTGAAAGCAAACTCCAGCCCTGGAGTTTTAGATGTATATGATTTACTTTCCAAAACCATAAGAAATATGTGCCCTGATGTCTCCTATCTGTCAGCAATCAAGAGTTTCACGTGTTAGAAGATCAAAGGTGTACTTTGCGCTACGAGCTTCCCGAACGTAACAACTGTGTTTTCACCGTGAAAGAAAGCTCCAGACCTGCATTCTCGAATGCATATGATTCACTTATCAAAGCCATAAGAAATGTATGTCCCTATGCCTTTTGTCTTGCAAGAATCAGGTGTTTCTCCTGTTAGCAACGAAAAGTTGTACTTTGCGAGATGAGCTTCCCCTAAGGAACAAGGTTGTTTTTCACCGAGAAAGAAAGATCCAGGCCTGGATTCTCAGATGCATATGATTCACTTACCAAAGCCATTATAAATGTGTATCCGTATGCCTTCTGTCTTGCAAGAATCAGCTGTTTCTCTTGTTAGCAACGAAAAGTTGCACCTTGCGAGTTGAGCTTCCCCTTAGGAACAAACTTGTTTTTCCTGAGACAGAAAGATCCAGGCCTGGATTCTCAGATGCATATTATTCACTTACCAAAGCCATAAGAAATGTGTGTCCTTTTGCTTTCTGTCTTGCAAGAATCAGCTGTTTCTCTTGTTAGCAACGAAAAGTTGCACTTTGCGAGATGAGTTTCCCCTAAGGAACAAACTTGTTTTTCACTGAGAAAGAAAGATCCAGTCCTGGATTCTCAGATGCATATGAGAATCTTTCTAAAGCCACAAGAAATGTGTGTCCGTATGCCTTCTGTCTTGCAAGAATCAGCTGTTTCTCTTGTCAGCAACGAAATGTTGCAATTTGCGAGTTGAGCTTCCCCTAAGGAACAAACTTGTTTTTCCTGAGACAGAAAGATCCAGGCCTGGATTCTCAGATGCATATTATTCACTTATCAAAGACATAAGAAATGTGTGTCCTTGTGCTTTCTGTCCTGCAAGAATCAGCTGTTTCTCTTGTTAGCAAGGAAAAGTTGCACTTTGCGAGATGATCTTCTCCTAAGGAACAAAGTTGTTTTTCCTGAGATAGAAAGATCCAGTCCTGGATTCTCAGATGCATATTATTCACTTACCAAAGCCATAAGAAATGTGTGTCCTTTTGCTTTCTGTCTTGCAAGAATCAGCTGTTTTTCTTGTTAGCAACGAAAAGTTGCACTTTGCGAGATGAGCTTCCCCTAAGGAACAAACTTGTTTTTCACTGAGAAAGAAAGATCCAGTCCTGGATTCTCAGATGCATATGAGAATCTTTCTAAAGCCATAAGAAATGTGTGTCCGTATGCCTTCTGTCTTGCAAGAATCAGCTGTTTCTCTTGTTAGCAACGAAAAGTTGCACTTTGCGAGATGAGCTTCCCCTAAGGAACAAACTTGCTTTTCCTGAGACAGAAAGATCCAGGCCTGGATTCTCAGATGCATATTATTCACTTACCAAAGCCATGAGAAATGTGTGTTCTTTTGCTCTCTGTCCTGCAAGAATCAGTTGTTTCTCTTGTTAGCAACGAAAAGTTGCACTTTGCGAGATGAGCTTCTCCTAAGGAACAAAGTTGTTTTTCACCGAGAAAGAAAGATCCAGGCCTGGATTCTCAGATGCATAGGAGAATCTTTCTAAAGCCATAAGAAATTTGTGTCCGTATGCCTTCTGTCTTGCAAGAATCAGCTGTTTCTCTTGTTAGCAACGAAATGTTGCACTTTGCGAGTTGAGCTTCCCCTAAGGAACAAACTTCTTTTTCCTGAGACAGAAAGATCCAGGCCTGGAATCTCAGATGCATATTATTCACTTACCAAAGCCATAAGAAATGTGTGTCCGTTTGCTTTCTTTCTTGCAAGAATCAGCTGTTTTTCTTGTTAGCAACGAGAAGTTGCACTTTGCGAGATGAGCTTCCCCTAAGGAACAAGGTTGTTTTTTACCGAGAAAGAAAGATCCAGTCCTGGATTCTCAGATGCATATGAGAATCTTTCTAAAACCATAAGAAATATGTGTCCTGATACATTCTTTCTGGCAGCAGTCGACTGTTTCACTTGTTAGCAGAAAAATGCTATTCTTTGCGAGCTGAACTTCCCCTAAGGAACAACAGTGCTTTGCATCCAGAAAGAGGGCTCCAGTCTTTGATTCTCTGATGCATTTGATTGTCTAACCAGATCCATAAGAATAACTGTGTCCTCATGCCTTCTGTCAGACAGGAATCGACTGTTTCACTTGTTAGCAAAGCAAAGTTGCACTTTGCTCGTTGAGATTCCCCTAAGGAACAACAGTGTTTTGCATCCAGAAAGAGAGCTCCAAACCTGGATTCGCTGATGCATGTGATTCACTAGCCAGAGCCATAAGACTACTGTGTACTGATGCCTTCTGTCTGACAGGAATCGACTGTTTCACTTGTTAGCAAAGCAAAGTTGCACTTTGCTCGTTGAGCTTCCCCTAAAGAACAAGGTTTTTTTTACCGAGAAAGAAAGATCCAGTCCTGGATTCTCAGATGCATATGAGAATCTTTCTAAAGCCATAAGAAATATGTGTCCTGATACATTCTTTCTGGCAGGAATCAACTGTTTCACTTGTTAGCAGAAAAATGCTACTCTTTGCGAGCTGAACTTCCCCTAAGGAACAACTGTGCTTTGCATCCAGAAAGAGAGCTCCAGTCCTGGATTCTCTGATGCATGTGATTCACTAGCCAGAGCCATAAGAATAACTTTGTCCTCATGCCTTCTGTCTGACAGGAATCGACTGTTTCACTTGTTAGCAAAGCAAAGTTGCACTTTGCTCGTTGAGCTTCCCCTAAGGAACAACAGTGCTTTGCACCGTGAAAGCAAGCTCCACTCCTGGAGTTTTAGATGCGTATGATTTACTTTCCAAAACCATAAGAAATATGTGCCCTGATGTCTCCTGTCTGACAGAAATCAAGAGTTTCACGTGTTAGAAGAGCAGAGGTGCACATTGCTATACGAGCTTCCCCTAAGGAACAAGGTTGTTTTTCACCGTGAAAGAAAGCTCCAGACCTGCATTCTCGAATGCATATGATTCACTTATTAAAGCCATAAGAAATGTATGTCCCTATGCCTTTTGTCTTGCAAGAATCAGGTGTTTCTCTTGTTAGCACCGAAAAGTTGCACCTTGCGAGATGAGCTTCCCCTAAGGAACAAAGTTGTTTTTCACCGAGAAAGAAAGATCCAGGCCTGGATTCTCAGATGCATATGATTCACTTACCAAAGCCATAAGAAATGTGTATCCGTATGCCTTCTGTCTTGCAAGAATCAGCTGTTTCTCTTGTTAGCAACGAAAAGTTGCACTTTGCGAGTTGAGCTTCCCCTTAGGAACAAACTTGTTTTTCCTGAGACAGAAAGATCCAGGCCTGGATTCTCAGATGCATATTATTCACTTACCAAAGCCATAAGAAATGTGTGTCCTTTTGCTTTCTGTCTTGCAAGAATCAGCTGTTTCTCTTGTTAGCAACGAAAAGTTGCACTTTGCGAGATGAGTTTCCCCTAAGGAACAAACTTGTTTTTCACTGAGAAAGAAAGATCCAGTCCTGGATTCTCAGATGCATATGAGAATCTTTCTAAAGCCACAAGAAATGTGTGTCCGTATGCCTTCTGTCTTGCAAGAATCAGCTGTTTCTCTTGTCAGCAACGAAATGTTGCAATTTGCGAGTTGAGCTTCCCCTAAGGAACAAACTTGTTTTTCCTGAGACAGAAAGATCCAGGCCTGGATTATCAGATGCATATTATTCACTTATCAAAGCCATAAGAAATGTGTGTTCTTTTGCTTTCTGTCCTGCAAGAATCAGTTGTTTCTCTTGTTAGCAACGAAAAGTTGCACTTTGCGAGATGAGCTTCTCCTAAGGAACAAAGTTGTTTTTCACCGAGAAAGAAAGATCCAGGCCTGGATTCTCAGATGCATAGGAGAATCTTTCTAAAGCCATAAGAAATTTGTGTCCGTATGCCTTCTGTCTTGCAAGAATCAGCTGTTTCTCTTGTTAGCAACGAAATGTTGCACTTTGCGAGTTGAGCTTCCCCTAAGGAACAAACTTCTTTTTCCTGAGACAGAAAGATCCAGGCCTGGAATCTCAGATGCATATTATTCACTTACCAAAGCCATAAGAAATGTGTGTCCTTTTGCTTTCTTTCTTGCAAGAATCAGCTGTTTTTCTTGTTAGCAACGAGAAGTTGCACTTTGCGAGATGAGCTTCCCCTAAGGAACAAGGTTGTTTTTTACCGAGAAAGAAAGATCCAGTCCTGGATTCTCAGATGCATATGAGAATCTTTCTAAAACCATAAGAAATATGTGTCCTGATACATTCTTTCTGGCAGCAGTCGACTGTTTCACTTGTTATCAGAAAAATGCTATTCTTTGCGAGCTGAACTTCCCCTAAGGAACAACAGTGCTTTGCATCCAGAAAGAGGGCTCCAGTCTTTGATTCTCTGATGCATTTGATTGTCTAACCAGATCCATAAGAATAACTGTGTCCTCATGCCTTCTGTCAGACAGGAATCGACTGTTTCACTTGTTAGCAAAGCAAAGTTGCACTTTGCTCGTTGAGCTTCCCCTAAGGAACAACAGTGTTTTGCATCCAGAAAGAGAGCTCCAAATCTGGATTCGCTGATGCATGTGATTCACTAGCCAGAGCCATAAGACTACTGTGTACTGATGCCTTCTGTCTGACAGGAATCGACTGTTTCACTTGTTAGCAAAGCAAAGTTGCACTTTGCTCGTTGAGCTTCCCCTAAAGAACAAGGTTTTTTTTACCGAGAAAGAAAGATCCAGTCCTGGATTCTCAGATGCATATGAGAATCTTTCTAAAGCCATAAGAAATATGTGTCCTGATACATTCTTTCTGGCAGGAATCAACTGTTTCACTTGTTAGCAGAAAAATGCTACTCTTTGCGAGCTGAACTTCCCCTAAGGAACAACTGCGCTTTGCATCCAGAAAGAGGGCTCCAGTCCTGGATTCTCTGATTCATGTTATTCACTAACCAGAGCCATAAGAATACTGTGTCCTGATGCCTTCTGTCTGAGAGGAATCGACTGTTTCACTTGTTAGCCAAGCAAAGTTGCACTCTGCTCGTTGTGCTTCCCCTAAGGAACAACCGTGCTTTGCACCGTGAAAGCAAACTCCAGCCCTGGAGTTTTAGATGTATATGATTTACTTTCCAAAACCATAAGAAATATGTGCCCTGATGTCTCCTATCTGTCAGCAATCAAGAGTTTCACGTGTTAGAAGATCAAAGGTGTACTTTGCGCTACGAGCTTCCCGAACGTAACAACTGTGTTTTCACCGTGAAAGAAAGCTCCAGACCTGCATTCTCGAATGCATATGATTCACTTATCAAAGCCATAAGAAATGTATGTCCCTATGCCTTTTGTCTTGCAAGAATCAGGTGTTTCTCCTGTTAGCAACGAAAAGTTGTACTTTGCGAGATGAGCTTCCCCTAAGGAACAAGGTTGTTTTTCACCGAGAAAGAAAGATCCAGGCCTGGATTCTCAGATGCATATGATTCACTTACCAAAGCCATTATAAATGTGTATCCGTATGCCTTCTGTCTTGCAAGAATCAGCTGTTTCTCTTGTTAGCAACGAAAACTTGCACCTTGCGAGTTGAGCTTCCCCTTAGGAACAAACTTGTTTTTCCTGAGACAGAAAGATCCAGGCCTGGATTCTCAGATGCATATTATTCACTTACCAAAGCCATAAGAAATGTGTGTCCTTTTGCTTTCTGTCTTGCAAGAATCAGCTGTTTCTCTTGTTAGCAACGAAAAGTTGCACTTTGCGAGATGAGTTTCCCCTAAGGAACAAACTTGTTTTTCACTGAGAAAGAAAGATCCAGTCCTGGATTCTCAGATGCATATGAGAATCTTTCTAAAGCCACAAGAAATGTGTGTCCGTATGCCTTCTGTCTTGCAAGAATCAGCTGTTTCTCTTGTCAGCAACGAAATGTTGCAATTTGCGAGTTGAGCTTCCCCTAAGGAACAAACTTGTTTTTCCTGAGACAGAAAGATCCAGGCCTGGATTCTCAGATGCATATTATTCACTTATCAAAGACATAAGAAATGTGTGTCCTTGTGCTTTCTGTCCTGCAAGAATCAGCTGTTTCTCTTGTTAGCAAGGAAAAGTTGCACTTTGCGAGATGATCTTCTCCTAAGGAACAAAGTTGTTTTTCCTGAGATAGAAAGATCCAGTCCTGGATTCTCAGATGCATATTATTCACTTACCAAAGCCATAAGAAATGTGTGTCCTTTTGCTTTCTGTCTTGCAAGAATCAGCTGTTTTTCTTGTTAGCAACGAAAAGTTGCACTTTGCGAGATGAGCTTCCCCTAAGGAACAAACTTGTTTTTCACTGAGAAAGAAAGATCCAGTCCTGGATTCTCAGATGCATATGAGAATCTTTCTAAAGCCATAAGAAATGTGTGTCCGTATGCCTTCTGTCTTGCAAGAATCAGCTGTTTCTCTTGTTAGCAACGAAAAGTTGCACTTTGCGAGATGAGCTTCCCCTAAGGAACAAACTTGCTTTTCCTGAGACAGAAAGATCCAGGCCTGGATTCTCAGATGCATATTATTCACTTACCAAAGCCATGAGAAATGTGTGTTCTTTTGCTCTCTGTCCTGCAAGAATCAGTTGTTTCTCTTGTTAGCAAGGAAAAGTTGCACTTTGCGAGATGAGCTTCTCCTAAGGAACAAAGTTGTTTTTCACCGAGAAAGAAAGATCCAGGCCTGGATTCTCAGATGCATAGGAGAATCTTTCTAAAGCCATAAGAAATTTGTGTCCGTATGCCTTCTGTCTTGCAAGAATCAGCTGTTTCTCTTGTTAGCAACGAAATGTTGCACTTTGCGAGTTGAGCTTCCCCTAAGGAACAAACTTCTTTTTCCTGAGACAGAAAGATCCAGGCCTGGAATCTCAGATGCATATTATTCACTTACCAAAGCCATAAGAAATGTGTGTCCGTTTGCTTTCTTTCTTGCAAGAATCAGCTGTTTTTCTTGTTAGCAACGAGAAGTTGCACTTTGCGAGATGAGCTTCCCCTAAGGAACAAGGTTGTTTTTTACCGAGAAAGAAAGATCCAGTCCTGGATTCTCAGATGCATATGAGAATCTTTCTAAAACCGTAAGAAATATGTGTCCTGATACATTCTTTCTGGCAGCAGTCGACTGTTTCACTTGTTAGCAGAAAAATGCTATTCTTTGCGAGCTGAACTTCCCCTAAGGAACAACAGTGCTTTGCATCCAGAAAGAGGGCTCCAGTCTTTGATTCTCTGATGCATTTGATTGTCTAACCAGATCCATAAGAATAACTGTGTCCTCATGCCTTCTGTCAGACAGGAATCGACTGTTTCACTTGTTAGCAAAGCAAAGTTGCACTTTGCTCGTTGAGATTCCCCTAAGGAACAACAGTGTTTTGCATCCAGAAAGAGAGCTCCAAACCTGGATTCGCTGATGCATGTGATTCACTAGCCAGAGCCATAAGACTACTGTGTACTGATGCCTTCTGTCTGACAGGAATCGACTGTTTCACTTGTTAGCAAAGCAAAGTTGCACTTTGCTCGTTGAGCTTCCCCTAAAGAACAAGGTTTTTTTTACCGAGAAAGAAAGATCCAGTCCTGGATTCTCAGATGCATATGAGAATCTTTCTAAAGCCATAAGAAATATGTGTCCTGATACATTCTTTCTGGCAGGAATCAACTGTTTCACTTGTTAGCAGAAAAATGCTACTCTTTGCGAGCTGAACTTCCCCTAAGGAACAACTGTGCTTTGCATCCAGAAAGAGAGCTCCAGTCCTGGATTCTCTGATGCATGTGATTCACTAGCCAGAGCCATAAGAATAACTTTGTCCTCATGCCTTCTGTCTGACAGGAATCGACTGTTTCACTTGTTAGCAAAGCAAAGTTGCACTTTGCTCGTTGAGCTTCCCCTAAGGAACAACAGTGCTTTGCACCGTGAAAGCAAGCTCCACTCCTGGAGTTTTAGATGCGTATGATTTACTTTCCAAAACCATAAGAAATATGTGCCCTGATGTCTCCTGTCTGACAGAAATCAAGAGTTTCACGTGTTAGAAGAGCAGAGGTGCACATTGCTATACGAGCTTCCCCTAAGGAACAAGGTTGTTTTTCACCGTGAAAGAAAGCTCCAGACCTGCATTCTCGAATGCATATGATTCACTTATTAAAGCCATAAGAAATGTATGTCCCTATGCCTTTTGTCTTGCAAGAATCAGGTGTTTCTCTTGTTAGCACCGAAAAGTTGCACCTTGCGAGATGAGCTTCCCCTAAGGAACAAAGTTGTTTTTCACCGAGAAAGAAAGATCCAGGCCTGGATTCTCAGATGCATATGATTCACTTACCAAAGCCATAAGAAATGTGTATCCGTATGCCTTCTGTCTTGCAAGAATCAGCTGTTTCTCTTGTTAGCAACGAAAAGTTGCACTTTGCGAGTTGAGCTTCCCCTTAGGAACAAACTTGTTTTTCCTGAGACAGAAAGATCCAGGCCTGGATTCTCAGATGCATATTATTCACTTACCAAAGCCATAAGAAATGTGTGTCCTTTTGCTTTCTGTCTTGCAAGAATCAGCTGTTTCTCTTGTTAGCAACGAAAAGTTGCACTTTGCGAGATGAGTTTCCCCTAAGGAACAAACTTGTTTTTCACTGAGAAAGAAAGATCCAGTCCTGGATTCTCAGATGCATATGAGAATCTTTCTAAAGCCACAAGAAATGTGTGTCCGTATGCCTTCTGTCTTGCAAGAATCAGCTGTTTCTCTTGTCAGCAACGAAATGTTGCAATTTGCGAGTTGAGCTTCCCCTAAGGAACAAACTTGTTTTTCCTGAGACAGAAAGATCCAGGCCTGGATTATCAGATGCATATTATTCACTTATCAAAGCCATAAGAAATGTGTGTTCTTTTGCTTTCTGTCCTGCAAGAATCAGTTGTTTCTCTTGTTAGCAACGAAAAGTTGCACTTTGCGAGATGAGCTTCTCCTAAGGAACAAAGTTGTTTTTCACCGAGAAAGAAAGATCCAGGCCTGGATTCTCAGATGCATAGGAGAATCTTTCTAAAGCCATAAGAAATTTGTGTCCGTATGCCTTCTGTCTTGCAAGAATCAGCTGTTTCTCTTGTTAGCAACGAAATGTTGCACTTTGCGAGTTGAGCTTCCCCTAAGGAACAAACTTCTTTTTCCTGAGACAGAAAGATCCAGGCCTGGAATCTCAGATGCATATTATTCACTTACCAAAGCCATAAGAAATGTGTGTCCTTTTGCTTTCTTTCTTGCAAGAATCAGCTGTTTTTCTTGTTAGCAACGAGAAGTTGCACTTTGCGAGATGAGCTTCCCCTAAGGAACAAGGTTGTTTTTTACCGAGAAAGAAAGATCCAGTCCTGGATTCTCAGATGCATATGAGAATCTTTCTAAAACCATAAGAAATATGTGTCCTGATACATTCTTTCTGGCAGCAGTCGACTGTTTCACTTGTTATCAGAAAAATGCTATTCTTTGCGAGCTGAACTTCCCCTAAGGAACAACAGTGCTTTGCATCCAGAAAGAGGGCTCCAGTCTTTGATTCTCTGATGCATTTGATTGTCTAACCAGATCCATAAGAATAACTGTGTCCTCATGCCTTCTGTCAGACAGGAATCGACTGTTTCACTTGTTAGCAAAGCAAAGTTGCACTTTGCTCGTTGAGCTTCCCCTAAGGAACAACAGTGTTTTGCATCCAGAAAGAGAGCTCCAAATCTGGATTCGCTGATGCATGTGATTCACTAGCCAGAGCCATAAGACTACTGTGTACTGATGCCTTCTGTCTGACAGGAATCGACTGTTTCACTTGTTAGCAAAGCAAAGTTGCACTTTGCTCGTTGAGCTTCCCCTAAAGAACAAGGTTTTTTTTACCGAGAAAGAAAGATCCAGTCCTGGATTCTCAGATGCATATGAGAATCTTTCTAAAGCCATAAGAAATATGTGTCCTGATACATTCTTTCTGGCAGGAATCAACTGTTTCACTTGTTAGCAGAAAAATGCTACTCTTTGCGAGCTGAACTTCCCCTAAGGAACAACTGCGCTTTGCATCCAGAAAGAGGGCTCCAGTCCTGGATTCTCTGATTCATGTTATTCACTAACCAGAGCCATAAGAATACTGTGTCCTGATGCCTTCTGTCTGAGAGGAATCGACTGTTTCACTTGTTAGCCAAGCAAAGTTGCACTCTGCTCGTTGTGCTTCCCCTAAGGAACAACCGTGCTTTGCACCGTGAAAGCAAACTCCAGCCCTGGAGTTTTAGATGTATATGATTTACTTTCCAAAACCATAAGAAATATGTGCCCTGATGTCTCCTATCTGTCAGCAATCAAGAGTTTCACGTGTTAGAAGATCAAAGGTGTACTTTGCGCTACGAGCTTCCCGAACGTAACAACTGTGTTTTCACCGTGAAAGAAAGCTCCAGACCTGCATTCTCGAATGCATATGATTCACTTATCAAAGCCATAAGAAATGTATGTCCCTATGCCTTTTGTCTTGCAAGAATCAGGTGTTTCTCCTGTTAGCAACGAAAAGTTGTACTTTGCGAGATGAGCTTCCCCTAAGGAACAAGGTTGTTTTTCACCGAGAAAGAAAGATCCAGGCCTGGATTCTCAGATGCATATGATTCACTTACCAAAGCCATTATAAATGTGTATCCGTATGCCTTCTGTCTTGCAAGAATCAGCTGTTTCTCTTGTTAGCAACGAAAACTTGCACCTTGCGAGTTGAGCTTCCCCTTAGGAACAAACTTGTTTTTCCTGAGACAGAAAGATCCAGGCCTGGATTCTCAGATGCATATTATTCACTTACCAAAGCCATAAGAAATGTGTGTCCTTTTGCTTTCTGTCTTGCAAGAATCAGCTGTTTCTCTTGTTAGCAACGAAAAGTTGCACTTTGCGAGATGAGTTTCCCCTAAGGAACAAACTTGTTTTTCACTGAGAAAGAAAGATCCAGTCCTGGATTCTCAGATGCATATGAGAATCTTTCTAAAGCCACAAGAAATGTGTGTCCGTATGCCTTCTGTCTTGCAAGAATCAGCTGTTTCTCTTGTCAGCAACGAAATGTTGCAATTTGCGAGTTGAGCTTCCCCTAAGGAACAAACTTGTTTTTCCTGAGACAGAAAGATCCAGGCCTGGATTCTCAGATGCATATTATTCACTTATCAAAGACATAAGAAATGTGTGTCCTTGTGCTTTCTGTCCTGCAAGAATCAGCTGTTTCTCTTGTTAGCAAGGAAAAGTTGCACTTTGCGAGATGATCTTCTCCTAAGGAACAAAGTTGTTTTTCCTGAGATAGAAAGATCCAGTCCTGGATTCTCAGATGCATATTATTCACTTACCAAAGCCATAAGAAATGTGTGTCCTTTTGCTTTCTGTCTTGCAAGAATCAGCTGTTTTTCTTGTTAGCAACGAAAAGTTGCACTTTGCGAGATGAGCTTCCCCTAAGGAACAAACTTGTTTTTCACTGAGAAAGAAAGATCCAGTCCTGGATTCTCAGATGCATATGAGAATCTTTCTAAAGCCATAAGAAATGTGTGTCCGTATGCCTTCTGTCTTGCAAGAATCAGCTGTTTCTCTTGTTAGCAACGAAAAGTTGCACTTTGCGAGATGAGCTTCCCCTAAGGAACAAACTTGCTTTTCCTGAGACAGAAAGATCCAGGCCTGGATTCTCAGATGCATATTATTCACTTACCAAAGCCATGAGAAATGTGTGTTCTTTTGCTCTCTGTCCTGCAAGAATCAGTTGTTTCTCTTGTTAGCAAGGAAAAGTTGCACTTTGCGAGATGAGCTTCTCCTAAGGAACAAAGTTGTTTTTCACCGAGAAAGAAAGATCCAGGCCTGGATTCTCAGATGCATAGGAGAATCTTTCTAAAGCCATAAGAAATTTGTGTCCGTATGCCTTCTGTCTTGCAAGAATCAGCTGTTTCTCTTGTTAGCAACGAAATGTTGCACTTTGCGAGTTGAGCTTCCCCTAAGGAACAAACTTCTTTTTCCTGAGACAGAAAGATCCAGGCCTGGAATCTCAGATGCATATTATTCACTTACCAAAGCCATAAGAAATGTGTGTCCGTTTGCTTTCTTTCTTGCAAGAATCAGCTGTTTTTCTTGTTAGCAACGAGAAGTTGCACTTTGCGAGATGAGCTTCCCCTAAGGAACAAGGTTGTTTTTTACCGAGAAAGAAAGATCCAGTCCTGGATTCTCAGATGCATATGAGAATCTTTCTAAAACCGTAAGAAATATGTGTCCTGATACATTCTTTCTGGCAGCAGTCGACTGTTTCACTTGTTAGCAGAAAAATGCTATTCTTTGCGAGCTGAACTTCCCCTAAGGAACAACAGTGCTTTGCATCCAGAAAGAGGGCTCCAGTCTTTGATTCTCTGATGCATTTGATTGTCTAACCAGATCCATAAGAATAACTGTGTCCTCATGCCTTCTGTCAGACAGGAATCGACTGTTTCACTTGTTAGCAAAGCAAAGTTGCACTTTGCTCGTTGAGATTCCCCTAAGGAACAACAGTGTTTTGCATCCAGAAAGAGAGCTCCAAACCTGGATTCGCTGATGCATGTGATTCACTAGCCAGAGCCATAAGACTACTGTGTACTGATGCCTTCTGTCTGACAGGAATCGACTGTTTCACTTGTTAGCAAAGCAAAGTTGCACTTTGCTCGTTGAGCTTCCCCTAAAGAACAAGGTTTTTTTTACCGAGAAAGAAAGATCCAGTCCTGGATTCTCAGATGCATATGAGAATCTTTCTAAAGCCATAAGAAATATGTGTCCTGATACATTCTTTCTGGCAGGAATCAACTGTTTCACTTGTTAGCAGAAAAATGCTACTCTTTGCGAGCTGAACTTCCCCTAAGGAACAACTGTGCTTTGCATCCAGAAAGAGAGCTCCAGTCCTGGATTCTCTGATGCATGTGATTCACTAGCCAGAGCCATAAGAATAACTTTGTCCTCATGCCTTCTGTCTGACAGGAATCGACTGTTTCACTTGTTAGCAAAGCAAAGTTGCACTTTGCTCGTTGAGCTTCCCCTAAGGAACAACAGTGCTTTGCACCGTGAAAGCAAGCTCCACTCCTGGAGTTTTAGATGCGTATGATTTACTTTCCAAAACCATAAGAAATATGTGCCCTGATGTCTCCTGTCTGACAGAAATCAAGAGTTTCACGTGTTAGAAGAGCAGAGGTGCACATTGCTATACGAGCTTCCCCTAAGGAACAAGGTTGTTTTTCACCGTGAAAGAAAGCTCCAGACCTGCATTCTCGAATGCATATGATTCACTTATTAAAGCCATAAGAAATGTATGTCCCTATGCCTTTTGTCTTGCAAGAATCAGGTGTTTCTCTTGTTAGCACCGAAAAGTTGCACCTTGCGAGATGAGCTTCCCCTAAGGAACAAAGTTGTTTTTCACCGAGAAAGAAAGATCCAGGCCTGGATTCTCAGATGCATATGATTCACTTACCAAAGCCATAAGAAATGTGTATCCGTATGCCTTCTGTCTTGCAAGAATCAGCTGTTTCTCTTGTTAGCAACGAAAAGTTGCACTTTGCGAGTTGAGCTTCCCCTTAGGAACAAACTTGTTTTTCCTGAGACAGAAAGATCCAGGCCTGGATTCTCAGATGCATATTATTCACTTACCAAAGCCATAAGAAATGTGTGTCCTTTTGCTTTCTGTCTTGCAAGAATCAGCTGTTTCTCTTGTTAGCAACGAAAAGTTGCACTTTGCGAGATGAGTTTCCCCTAAGGAACAAACTTGTTTTTCACTGAGAAAGAAAGATCCAGTCCTGGATTCTCAGATGCATATGAGAATCTTTCTAAAGCCACAAGAAATGTGTGTCCGTATGCCTTCTGTCTTGCAAGAATCAGCTGTTTCTCTTGTCAGCAACGAAATGTTGCAATTTGCGAGTTGAGCTTCCCCTAAGGAACAAACTTGTTTTTCCTGAGACAGAAAGATCCAGGCCTGGATTATCAGATGCATATTATTCACTTATCAAAGCCATAAGAAATGTGTGTTCTTTTGCTTTCTGTCCTGCAAGAATCAGTTGTTTCTCTTGTTAGCAACGAAAAGTTGCACTTTGCGAGATGAGCTTCTCCTAAGGAACAAAGTTGTTTTTCACCGAGAAAGAAAGATCCAGGCCTGGATTCTCAGATGCATAGGAGAATCTTTCTAAAGCCATAAGAAATTTGTGTCCGTATGCCTTCTGTCTTGCAAGAATCAGCTGTTTCTCTTGTTAGCAACGAAATGTTGCACTTTGCGAGTTGAGCTTCCCCTAAGGAACAAACTTCTTTTTCCTGAGACAGAAAGATCCAGGCCTGGAATCTCAGATGCATATTATTCACTTACCAAAGCCATAAGAAATGTGTGTCCTTTTGCTTTCTTTCTTGCAAGAATCAGCTGTTTTTCTTGTTAGCAACGAGAAGTTGCACTTTGCGAGATGAGCTTCCCCTAAGGAACAAGGTTGTTTTTTACCGAGAAAGAAAGATCCAGTCCTGGATTCTCAGATGCATATGAGAATCTTTCTAAAACCATAAGAAATATGTGTCCTGATACATTCTTTCTGGCAGCAGTCGACTGTTTCACTTGTTATCAGAAAAATGCTATTCTTTGCGAGCTGAACTTCCCCTAAGGAACAACAGTGCTTTGCATCCAGAAAGAGGGCTCCAGTCTTTGATTCTCTGATGCATTTGATTGTCTAACCAGATCCATAAGAATAACTGTGTCCTCATGCCTTCTGTCAGACAGGAATCGACTGTTTCACTTGTTAGCAAAGCAAAGTTGCACTTTGCTCGTTGAGCTTCCCCTAAGGAACAACAGTGTTTTGCATCCAGAAAGAGAGCTCCAAATCTGGATTCGCTGATGCATGTGATTCACTAGCCAGAGCCATAAGACTACTGTGTACTGATGCCTTCTGTCTGACAGGAATCGACTGTTTCACTTGTTAGCAAAGCAAAGTTGCACTTTGCTCGTTGAGCTTCCCCTAAAGAACAAGGTTTTTTTTACCGAGAAAGAAAGATCCAGTCCTGGATTCTCAGATGCATATGAGAATCTTTCTAAAGCCATAAGAAATATGTGTCCTGATACATTCTTTCTGGCAGGAATCAACTGTTTCACTTGTTAGCAGAAAAATGCTACTCTTTGCGAGCTGAACTTCCCCTAAGGAACAACTGCGCTTTGCATCCAGAAAGAGTCCTGCTCCAGTCCTGGATTCTCTGATTCATGTTATTCACTAACCAGAGCCATAAGAATACTGTGTCCTGATGCCTTCTGTCTGAGAGGAATCGACTGTTTCACTTGTTAGCCAAGCAAAGTTGCACTCTGCTCGTTGAGCTTCCCCTAAGGAACAACCGTGCTTTGCACCGTGAAAGCAAACTCCAGCCCTGGAGTTTTAGATGTATATGATTTACTTTCCAAAACCATAAGAAATATGTGCCCTGATGTCTCCTATCTGTCAGCAATCAAGAGTTTCACGTGTTAGAAGATCAAAGGTGTACTTTGCGCTACGAGCTTCCCGAACGTAACAACTGTGTTTTCACCGTGAAAGAAAGCTCCAGACCTGCATTCTCGAATGCATATGATTCACTTATCAAAGCCATAAGAAATGTATGTCCCTATGCCTTTTGTCTTGCAAGAATCAGGTGTTTCTCCTGTTAGCAACGAAAAGTTGTACTTTGCGAGATGAGCTTCCCCTAAGGAACAAGGTTGTTTTTCACCGAGAAAGAAAGATCCAGGCCTGGATTCTCAGATGCATATGATTCACTTACCAAAGCCATTATAAATGTGTATCCGTATGCCTTCTGTCTTGCAAGAATCAGCTGTTTCTCTTGTTAGCAACGAAAAGTTGCACCTTGCGAGTTGAGCTTCCCCTTAGGAACAAACTTGTTTTTCCTGAGACAGAAAGATCCAGGCCTGGATTCTCAGATGCATATTATTCACTTACCAAAGCCATAAGAAATGTGTGTCCTTTTGCTTTCTGTCTTGCAAGAATCAGCTGTTTCTCTTGTTAGCAACGAAAAGTTGCACTTTGCGAGATGAGTTTCCCCTAAGGAACAAACTTGTTTTTCACTGAGAAAGAAAGATCCAGTCCTGGATTCTCAGATGCATATGAGAATCTTTCTAAAGCCACAAGAAATGTGTGTCCGTATGCCTTCTGTCTTGCAAGAATCAGCTGTTTCTCTTGTCAGCAACGAAATGTTGCAATTTGCGAGTTGAGCTTCCCCTAAGGAACAAACTTGTTTTTCCTGAGACAGAAAGATCCAGGCCTGGATTCTCAGATGCATATTATTCACTTATCAAAGACATAAGAAATGTGTGTCCTTGTGCTTTCTGTCCTGCAAGAATCAGCTGTTTCTCTTGTTAGCAAGGAAAAGTTGCACTTTGCGAGATGATCTTCTCCTAAGGAACAAAGTTGTTTTTCCTGAGATAGAAAGATCCAGTCCTGGATTCTCAGATGCATATTATTCACTTACCAAAGCCATAAGAAATGTGTGTCCTTTTGCTTTCTGTCTTGCAAGAATCAGCTGTTTTTCTTGTTAGCAACGAAAAGTTGCACTTTGCGAGATGAGCTTCCCCTAAGGAACAAACTTGTTTTTCACTGAGAAAGAAAGATCCAGTCCTGGATTCTCAGATGCATATGAGAATCTTTCTAAAGCCATAAGAAATGTGTGTCCGTATGCCTTCTGTCTTGCAAGAATCAGCTGTTTCTCTTGTTAGCAACGAAAAGTTGCACTTTGCGAGATGAGCTTCCCCTAAGGAACAAACTTGCTTTTCCTGAGACAGAAAGATCCAGGCCTGGATTCTCAGATGCATATTATTCACTTACCAAAGCCATGAGAAATGTGTGTTCTTTTGCTCTCTGTCCTGCAAGAATCAGTTGTTTCTCTTGTTAGCAAGGAAAAGTTGCACTTTGCGAGATGAGCTTCTCCTAAGGAACAAAGTTGTTTTTCACCGAGAAAGAAAGATCCAGGCCTGGATTCTCAGATGCATAGGAGAATCTTTCTAAAGCCATAAGAAATTTGTGTCCGTATGCCTTCTGTCTTGCAAGAATCAGCTGTTTCTCTTGTTAGCAACGAAATGTTGCACTTTGCGAGTTGAGCTTCCCCTAAGGAACAAACTTCTTTTTCCTGAGACAGAAAGATCCAGGCCTGGAATCTCAGATGCATATTATTCACTTACCAAAGCCATAAGAAATGTGTGTCCGTTTGCTTTCTTTCTTGCAAGAATCAGCTGTTTTTCTTGTTAGCAACGAGAAGTTGCACTTTGCGAGATGAGCTTCCCCTAAGGAACAAGGTTGTTTTTTACCGAGAAAGAAAGATCCAGTCCTGGATTCTCAGATGCATATGAGAATCTTTCTAAAACCATAAGAAATATGTGTCCTGATACATTCTTTCTGGCAGCAGTCGACTGTTTCACTTGTTAGCAGAAAAATGCTATTCTTTGCGAGCTGAACTTCCCCTAAGGAACAACAGTGCTTTGCATCCAGAAAGAGGGCTCCAGTCTTTGATTCTCTGATGCATTTGATTGTCTAACCAGATCCATAAGAATAACTGTGTCCTCATGCCTTCTGTCAGACAGGAATCGACTGTTTCACTTGTTAGCAAAGCAAAGTTGCACTTTGCTCGTTGAGATTCCCCTAAGGAACAACAGTGTTTTGCATCCAGAAAGAGAGCTCCAAACCTGGATTCGCTGATGCATGTGATTCACTAGCCAGAGCCATAAGACTACTGTGTACTGATGCCTTCTGTCTGACAGGAATCGACTGTTTCACTTGTTAGCAAAGCAAAGTTGCACTTTGCTCGTTGAGCTTCCCCTAAAGAACAAGGTTTTTTTTACCGAGAAAGAAAGATCCAGTCCTGGATTCTCAGATGCATATGAGAATCTTTCTAAAGCCATAAGAAATATGTGTCCTGATACATTCTTTCTGGCAGGAATCAACTGTTTCACTTGTTAGCAGAAAAATGCTACTCTTTGCGAGCTGAACTTCCCCTAAGGAACAACTGTGCTTTGCATCCAGAAAGAGAGCTCCAGTCCTGGATTCTCTGATGCATGTGATTCACTAGCCAGAGCCATAAGAATAACTTTGTCCTCATGCCTTCTGTCTGACAGGAATCGACTGTTTCACTTGTTAGCAAAGCAAAGTTGCACTTTGCTCGTTGAGCTTCCCCTAAGGAACAACAGTGCTTTGCACCGTGAAAGCAAGCTCCACTCCTGGAGTTTTAGATGCGTATGATTTACTTTCCAAAACCATAAGAAATATGTGCCCTGATGTCTCCTGTCTGACAGAAATCAAGAGTTTCACGTGTTAGAAGAGCAGAGGTGCACATTGCTATACGAGCTTCCCCTAAGGAACAAGGTTGTTTTTCACCGTGAAAGAAAGCTCCAGACCTGCATTCTCGAATGCATATGATTCACTTATTAAAGCCATAAGAAATGTATGTCCCTATGCCTTTTGTCTTGCAAGAATCAGGTGTTTCTCTTGTTAGCACCGAAAAGTTGCACCTTGCGAGATGAGCTTCCCCTAAGGAACAAAGTTGTTTTTCACCGAGAAAGAAAGATCCAGGCCTGGATTCTCAGATGCATATGATTCACTTACCAAAGCCATAAGAAATGTGTATCCGTATGCCTTCTGTCTTGCAAGAATCAGCTGTTTCTCTTGTTAGCAACGAAAAGTTGCACTTTGCGAGTTGAGCTTCCCCTTAGGAACAAACTTGTTTTTCCTGAGACAGAAAGATCCAGGCCTGGATTCTCAGATGCATATTATTCACTTACCAAAGCCATAAGAAATGTGTGTCCTTTTGCTTTCTGTCTTGCAAGAATCAGCTGTTTCTCTTGTTAGCAACGAAAAGTTGCACTTTGCGAGATGAGTTTCCCCTAAGGAACAAACTTGTTTTTCACTGAGAAAGAAAGATCCAGTCCTGGATTCTCAGATGCATATGAGAATCTTTCTAAAGCCACAAGAAATGTGTGTCCGTATGCCTTCTGTCTTGCAAGAATCAGCTGTTTCTCTTGTCAGCAACGAAATGTTGCAATTTGCGAGTTGAGCTTCCCCTAAGGAACAAACTTGTTTTTCCTGAGACAGAAAGATCCAGGCCTGGATTATCAGATGCATATTATTCACTTATCAAAGCCATAAGAAATGTGTGTTCTTTTGCTTTCTGTCCTGCAAGAATCAGTTGTTTCTCTTGTTAGCAACGAAAAGTTGCACTTTGCGAGATGAGCTTCTCCTAAGGAACAAAGTTGTTTTTCACCGAGAAAGAAAGATCCAGGCCTGGATTCTCAGATGCATAGGAGAATCTTTCTAAAGCCATAAGAAATTTGTGTCCGTATGCCTTCTGTCTTGCAAGAATCAGCTGTTTCTCTTGTTAGCAACGAAATGTTGCACTTTGCGAGTTGAGCTTCCCCTAAGGAACAAACTTCTTTTTCCTGAGACAGAAAGATCCAGGCCTGGAATCTCAGATGCATATTATTCACTTACCAAAGCCATAAGAAATGTGTGTCCTTTTGCTTTCTTTCTTGCAAGAATCAGCTGTTTTTCTTGTTAGCAACGAGAAGTTGCACTTTGCGAGATGAGCTTCCCCTAAGGAACAAGGTTGTTTTTTACCGAGAAAGAAAGATCCAGTCCTGGATTCTCAGATGCATATGAGAATCTTTCTAAAACCATAAGAAATATGTGTCCTGATACATTCTTTCTGGCAGCAGTCGACTGTTTCACTTGTTATCAGAAAAATGCTATTCTTTGCGAGCTGAACTTCCCCTAAGGAACAACAGTGCTTTGCATCCAGAAAGAGGGCTCCAGTCTTTGATTCTCTGATGCATTTGATTGTCTAACCAGATCCATAAGAATAACTGTGTCCTCATGCCTTCTGTCAGACAGGAATCGACTGTTTCACTTGTTAGCAAAGCAAAGTTGCACTTTGCTCGTTGAGCTTCCCCTAAGGAACAACAGTGTTTTGCATCCAGAAAGAGAGCTCCAAATCTGGATTCGCTGATGCATGTGATTCACTAGCCAGAGCCATAAGACTACTGTGTACTGATGCCTTCTGTCTGACAGGAATCGACTGTTTCACTTGTTAGCAAAGCAAAGTTGCACTTTGCTCGTTGAGCTTCCCCTAAAGAACAAGGTTTTTTTTACCGAGAAAGAAAGATCCAGTCCTGGATTCTCAGATGCATATGAGAATCTTTCTAAAGCCATAAGAAATATGTGTCCTGATACATTCTTTCTGGCAGGAATCAACTGTTTCACTTGTTAGCAGAAAAATGCTACTCTTTGCGAGCTGAACTTCCCCTAAGGAACAACTGCGCTTTGCATCCAGAAAGAGGGCTCCAGTCCTGGATTCTCTGATTCATGTTATTCACTAACCAGAGCCATAAGAATACTGTGTCCTGATGCCTTCTGTCTGAGAGGAATCGACTGTTTCACTTGTTAGCCAAGCAAAGTTGCACTCTGCTCGTTGTGCTTCCCCTAAGGAACAACCGTGCTTTGCACCGTGAAAGCAAACTCCAGCCCTGGAGTTTTAGATGTATATGATTTACTTTCCAAAACCATAAGAAATATGTGCCCTGATGTCTCCTATCTGTCAGCAATCAAGAGTTTCACGTGTTAGAAGATCAAAGGTGTACTTTGCGCTACGAGCTTCCCGAACGTAACAACTGTGTTTTCACCGTGAAAGAAAGCTCCAGACCTGCATTCTCGAATGCATATGATTCACTTATCAAAGCCATAAGAAATGTATGTCCCTATGCCTTTTGTCTTGCAAGAATCAGGTGTTTCTCCTGTTAGCAACGAAAAGTTGTACTTTGCGAGATGAGCTTCCCCTAAGGAACAAGGTTGTTTTTCACCGAGAAAGAAAGATCCAGGCCTGGATTCTCAGATGCATATGATTCACTTACCAAAGCCATTATAAATGTGTATCCGTATGCCTTCTGTCTTGCAAGAATCAGCTGTTTCTCTTGTTAGCAACGAAAACTTGCACCTTGCGAGTTGAGCTTCCCCTTAGGAACAAACTTGTTTTTCCTGAGACAGAAAGATCCAGGCCTGGATTCTCAGATGCATATTATTCACTTACCAAAGCCATAAGAAATGTGTGTCCTTTTGCTTTCTGTCTTGCAAGAATCAGCTGTTTCTCTTGTTAGCAACGAAAAGTTGCACTTTGCGAGATGAGTTTCCCCTAAGGAACAAACTTGTTTTTCACTGAGAAAGAAAGATCCAGTCCTGGATTCTCAGATGCATATGAGAATCTTTCTAAAGCCACAAGAAATGTGTGTCCGTATGCCTTCTGTCTTGCAAGAATCAGCTGTTTCTCTTGTCAGCAACGAAATGTTGCAATTTGCGAGTTGAGCTTCCCCTAAGGAACAAACTTGTTTTTCCTGAGACAGAAAGATCCAGGCCTGGATTCTCAGATGCATATTATTCACTTATCAAAGACATAAGAAATGTGTGTCCTTGTGCTTTCTGTCCTGCAAGAATCAGCTGTTTCTCTTGTTAGCAAGGAAAAGTTGCACTTTGCGAGATGATCTTCTCCTAAGGAACAAAGTTGTTTTTCCTGAGATAGAAAGATCCAGTCCTGGATTCTCAGATGCATATTATTCACTTACCAAAGCCATAAGAAATGTGTGTCCTTTTGCTTTCTGTCTTGCAAGAATCAGCTGTTTCTCTTGTTAGCAACGAAAAGTTGCACTTTGCGAGATGAGCTTCCCCTAAGGAACAAACTTGTTTTTCACTGAGAAAGAAAGATCCAGTCCTGGATTCTCAGATGCATATGAGAATCTTTCTAAAGCCATAAGAAATGTGTGTCCGTATGCCTTCTGTCTTGCAAGAATCAGCTGTTTCTCTTGTTAGCAACGAAAAGTTGCACTTTGCGAGATGAGCTTCCCCTAAGGAACAAACTTGCTTTTCCTGAGACAGAAAGATCCAGGCCTGGATTCTCAGATGCATATTATTCACTTACCAAAGCCATGAGAAATGTGTGTTCTTTTGCTCTCTGTCCTGCAAGAATCAGTTGTTTCTCTTGTTAGCAAGGAAAAGTTGCACTTTGCGAGATGAGCTTCTCCTAAGGAACAAAGTTGTTTTTCACCGAGAAAGAAAGATCCAGGCCTGGATTCTCAGATGCATAGGAGAATCTTTCTAAAGCCATAAGAAATTTGTGTCCGTATGCCTTCTGTCTTGCAAGAATCAGCTGTTTCTCTTGTTAGCAACGAAATGTTGCACTTTGCGAGTTGAGCTTCCCCTAAGGAACAAACTTCTTTTTCCTGAGACAGAAAGATCCAGGCCTGGAATCTCAGATGCATATTATTCACTTACCAAAGCCATAAGAAATGTGTGTCCGTTTGCTTTCTTTCTTGCAAGAATCAGCTGTTTTTCTTGTTAGCAACGAGAAGTTGCACTTTGCGAGATGAGCTTCCCCTAAGGAACAAGGTTGTTTTTTACCGAGAAAGAAAGATCCAGTCCTGGATTCTCAGATGCATATGAGAATCTTTCTAAAACCATAAGAAATATGTGTCCTGATACATTCTTTCTGGCAGCAGTCGACTGTTTCACTTGTTAGCAGAAAAATGCTATTCTTTGCGAGCTGAACTTCCCCTAAGGAACAACAGTGCTTTGCATCCAGAAAGAGGGCTCCAGTCTTTGATTCTCTGATGCATTTGATTGTCTAACCAGATCCATAAGAATAACTGTGTCCTCATGCCTTCTGTCAGACAGGAATCGACTGTTTCACTTGTTAGCAAAGCAAAGTTGCACTTTGCTCGTTGAGATTCCCCTAAGGAACAACAGTGTTTTGCATCCAGAAAGAGAGCTCCAAACCTGGATTCGCTGATGCATGTGATTCACTAGCCAGAGCCATAAGACTACTGTGTACTGATGCCTTCTGTCTGACAGGAATCGACTGTTTCACTTGTTAGCAAAGCAAAGTTGCACTTTGCTCGTTGAGCTTCCCCTAAAGAACAAGGTTTTTTTTACCGAGAAAGAAAGATCCAGTCCTGGATTCTCAGATGCATATGAGAATCTTTCTAAAGCCATAAGAAATATGTGTCCTGATACATTCTTTCTGGCAGGAATCAACTGTTTCACTTGTTAGCAGAAAAATGCTACTCTTTGCGAGCTGAACTTCCCCTAAGGAACAACTGTGCTTTGCATCCAGAAAGAGAGCTCCAGTCCTGGATTCTCTGATGCATGTGATTCACTAGCCAGAGCCATAAGAATAACTTTGTCCTCATGCCTTCTGTCTGACAGGAATCGACTGTTTCACTTGTTAGCAAAGCAAAGTTGCACTTTGCTCGTTGAGCTTCCCCTAAGGAACAACAGTGCTTTGCACCGTGAAAGCAAGCTCCACTCCTGGAGTTTTAGATGCGTATGATTTACTTTCCAAAACCATAAGAAATATGTGCCCTGATGTCTCCTGTCTGACAGAAATCAAGAGTTTCACGTGTTAGAAGAGCAGAGGTGCACATTGCTATACGAGCTTCCCCTAAGGAACAAGGTTGTTTTTCACCGTGAAAGAAAGCTCCAGACCTGCATTCTCGAATGCATATGATTCACTTATTAAAGCCATAAGAAATGTATGTCCCTATGCCTTTTGTCTTGCAAGAATCAGGTGTTTCTCTTGTTAGCACCGAAAAGTTGCACCTTGCGAGATGAGCTTCCCCTAAGGAACAAAGTTGTTTTTCACCGAGAAAGAAAGATCCAGGCCTGGATTCTCAGATGCATATGATTCACTTACCAAAGCCATAAGAAATGTGTATCCGTATGCCTTCTGTCTTGCAAGAATCAGCTGTTTCTCTTGTTAGCAACGAAAAGTTGCACTTTGCGAGTTGAGCTTCCCCTTAGGAACAAACTTGTTTTTCCTGAGACAGAAAGATCCAGGCCTGGATTCTCAGATGCATATTATTCACTTACCAAAGCCATAAGAAATGTGTGTCCTTTTGCTTTCTGTCTTGCAAGAATCAGCTGTTTCTCTTGTTAGCAACGAAAAGTTGCACTTTGCGAGATGAGTTTCCCCTAAGGAACAAACTTGTTTTTCACTGAGAAAGAAAGATCCAGTCCTGGATTCTCAGATGCATATGAGAATCTTTCTAAAGCCACAAGAAATGTGTGTCCGTATGCCTTCTGTCTTGCAAGAATCAGCTGTTTCTCTTGTCAGCAACGAAATGTTGCAATTTGCGAGTTGAGCTTCCCCTAAGGAACAAACTTGTTTTTCCTGAGACAGAAAGATCCAGGCCTGGATTATCAGATGCATATTATTCACTTATCAAAGCCATAAGAAATGTGTGTTCTTTTGCTTTCTGTCCTGCAAGAATCAGTTGTTTCTCTTGTTAGCAACGAAAAGTTGCACTTTGCGAGATGAGCTTCTCCTAAGGAACAAAGTTGTTTTTCACCGAGAAAGAAAGATCCAGGCCTGGATTCTCAGATGCATAGGAGAATCTTTCTAAAGCCATAAGAAATTTGTGTCCGTATGCCTTCTGTCTTGCAAGAATCAGCTGTTTCTCTTGTTAGCAACGAAATGTTGCACTTTGCGAGTTGAGCTTCCCCTAAGGAACAAACTTCTTTTTCCTGAGACAGAAAGATCCAGGCCTGGAATCTCAGATGCATATTATTCACTTACCAAAGCCATAAGAAATGTGTGTCCTTTTGCTTTCTTTCTTGCAAGAATCAGCTGTTTTTCTTGTTAGCAACGAGAAGTTGCACTTTGCGAGATGAGCTTCCCCTAAGGAACAAGGTTGTTTTTTACCGAGAAAGAAAGATCCAGTCCTGGATTCTCAGATGCATATGAGAATCTTTCTAAAACCATAAGAAATATGTGTCCTGATACATTCTTTCTGGCAGCAGTCGACTGTTTCACTTGTTATCAGAAAAATGCTATTCTTTGCGAGCTGAACTTCCCCTAAGGAACAACAGTGCTTTGCATCCAGAAAGAGGGCTCCAGTCTTTGATTCTCTGATGCATTTGATTGTCTAACCAGATCCATAAGAATAACTGTGTCCTCATGCCTTCTGTCAGACAGGAATCGACTGTTTCACTTGTTAGCAAAGCAAAGTTGCACTTTGCTCGTTGAGCTTCCCCTAAGGAACAACAGTGTTTTGCATCCAGAAAGAGAGCTCCAAATCTGGATTCGCTGATGCATGTGATTCACTAGCCAGAGCCATAAGACTACTGTGTACTGATGCCTTCTGTCTGACAGGAATCGACTGTTTCACTTGTTAGCAAAGCAAAGTTGCACTTTGCTCGTTGACCTTCCCCTAAAGAACAAGGTTTTTTTTACCGAGAAAGAAAGATCCAGTCCTGGATTCTCAGATGCATATGAGAATCTTTCTAAAGCCATAAGAAATATGTGTCCTGATACATTCTTTCTGGCAGGAATCAACTGTTTCACTTGTTAGCAGAAAAATGCTACTCTTTGCGAGCTGAACTTCCCCTAAGGAACAACTGCGCTTTGCATCCAGAAAGAGTCCTGCTCCAGTCCTGGATTCTCTGATTCATGTTATTCACTAACCAGAGCCATAAGAATACTGTGTCCTGATGCCTTCTGTCTGAGAGGAATCGACTGTTTCACTTGTTAGCCAAGCAAAGTTGCACTCTGCTCGTTGAGCTTCCCCTAAGGAACAACCGTGCTTTGCACCGTGAAAGCAAACTCCAGCCCTGGAGTTTTAGATGTATATGATTTACTTTCCAAAACCATAAGAAATATGTGCCCTGATGTCTCCTATCTGTCAGCAATCAAGAGTTTCACGTGTTAGAAGATCAAAGGTGTACTTTGCGCTACGAGCTTCCCGAACGTAACAACTGTGTTTTCACCGTGAAAGAAAGCTCCAGACCTGCATTCTCGAATGCATATGATTCACTTATCAAAGCCATAAGAAATGTATGTCCCTATGCCTTTTGTCTTGCAAGAATCAGGTGTTTCTCCTGTTAGCAACGAAAAGTTGTACTTTGCGAGATGAGCTTCCCCTAAGGAACAAGGTTGTTTTTCACCGAGAAAGAAAGATCCAGGCCTGGATTCTCAGATGCATATGATTCACTTACCAAAGCCATTATAAATGTGTATCCGTATGCCTTCTGTCTTGCAAGAATCAGCTGTTTCTCTTGTTAGCAACGAAAAGTTGCACCTTGCGAGTTGAGCTTCCCCTTAGGAACAAACTTGTTTTTCCTGAGACAGAAAGATCCAGGCCTGGATTCTCAGATGCATATTATTCACTTACCAAAGCCATAAGAAATGTGTGTCCTTTTGCTTTCTGTCTTGCAAGAATCAGCTGTTTCTCTTGTTAGCAACGAAAAGTTGCACTTTGCGAGATGAGTTTCCCCTAAGGAACAAACTTGTTTTTCACTGAGAAAGAAAGATCCAGTCCTGGATTCTCAGATGCATATGAGAATCTTTCTAAAGCCACAAGAAATGTGTGTCCGTATGCCTTCTGTCTTGCAAGAATCAGCTGTTTCTCTTGTCAGCAACGAAATGTTGCAATTTGCGAGTTGAGCTTCCCCTAAGGAACAAACTTGTTTTTCCTGAGACAGAAAGATCCAGGCCTGGATTCTCAGATGCATATTATTCACTTATCAAAGACATAAGAAATGTGTGTCCTTGTGCTTTCTGTCCTGCAAGAATCAGCTGTTTCTCTTGTTAGCAAGGAAAAGTTGCACTTTGCGAGATGATCTTCTCCTAAGGAACAAAGTTGTTTTTCCTGAGATAGAAAGATCCAGTCCTGGATTCTCAGATGCATATTATTCACTTACCAAAGCCATAAGAAATGTGTGTCCTTTTGCTTTCTGTCTTGCAAGAATCAGCTGTTTTTCTTGTTAGCAACGAAAAGTTGCACTTTGCGAGATGAGCTTCCCCTAAGGAACAAACTTGTTTTTCACTGAGAAAGAAAGATCCAGTCCTGGATTCTCAGATGCATATGAGAATCTTTCTAAAGCCATAAGAAATGTGTGTCCGTATGCCTTCTGTCTTGCAAGAATCAGCTGTTTCTCTTGTTAGCAACGAAAAGTTGCACTTTGCGAGATGAGCTTCCCCTAAGGAACAAACTTGCTTTTCCTGAGACAGAAAGATCCAGGCCTGGATTCTCAGATGCATATTATTCACTTACCAAAGCCATGAGAAATTTGTGTTCTTTTGCTCTCTGTCCTGCAAGAATCAGTTGTTTCTCTTGTTAGCAAGGAAAAGTTGCACTTTGCGAGATGAGCTTCTCCTAAGGAACAAAGTTGTTTTTCACCGAGAAAGATCCAGGCCTGGATTCTCAGATGCATAGGAGAATCTTTCTAAAGCCATAAGAAATTTGTGTCCGTATGCCTTCTGTCTTGCAAGAATCAGCTGTTTCTCTTGTTAGCAACGAAATGTTGCACTTTGCGAGTTGAGCTTCCCCTAAGGAACAAACTTCTTTTTCCTGAGACAGAAAGATCCAGGCCTGGAATCTCAGATGCATATTATTCACTTACCAAAGCCATAAGAAATGTGTGTCCGTTTGCTTTCTTTCTTGCAAGAATCAGCTGTTTTTCTTGTTAGCAACGAGAAGTTGCACTTTGCGAGATGAGCTTCCCCTAAGGAACAAGGTTGTTTTTTACCGAGAAAGAAAGATCCAGTCCTGGATTCTCAGATGCATATGAGAATCTTTCTAAAACCATAAGAAATATGTGTCCTGATACATTCTTTCTGGCAGCAGTCGACTGTTTCACTTGTTAGCAGAAAAATGCTATTCTTTGCGAGCTGAACTTCCCCTAAGGAACAACAGTGCTTTGCATCCAGAAAGAGGGCTCCAGTCTTTGATTCTCTGATGCATTTGATTGTCTAACCAGATCCATAAGAATAACTGTGTCCTCATGCCTTCTGTCAGACAGGAATCGACTGTTTCACTTGTTAGCAAAGCAAAGTTGCACTTTGCTCGTTGAGATTCCCCTAAGGAACAACAGTGTTTTGCATCCAGAAAGAGAGCTCCAAACCTGGATTCGCTGATGCATGTGATTCACTAGCCAGAGCCATAAGACTACTGTGTACTGATGCCTTCTGTCTGACAGGAATCGACTGTTTCACTTGTTAGCAAAGCAAAGTTGCACTTTGCTCGTTGAGCTTCCCCTAAAGAACAAGGTTTTTTTTACCGAGAAAGAAAGATCCAGTCCTGGATTCTCAGATGCATATGAGAATCTTTCTAAAGCCATAAGAAATATGTGTCCTGATACATTCTTTCTGGCAGGAATCAACTGTTTCACTTGTTAGCAGAAAAATGCTACTCTTTGCGAGCTGAACTTCCCCTAAGGAACAACTGTGCTTTGCATCCAGAAAGAGAGCTCCAGTCCTGGATTCTCTGATGCATGTGATTCACTAGCCAGAGCCATAAGAATAACTTTGTCCTCATGCCTTCTGTCTGACAGGAATCGACTGTTTCACTTGTTAGCAAAGCAAAGTTGCACTTTGCTCGTTGAGCTTCCCCTAAGGAACAACAGTGCTTTGCACCGTGAAAGCAAGCTCCACTCCTGGAGTTTTAGATGCGTATGATTTACTTTCCAAAACCATAAGAAATATGTGCCCTGATGTCTCCTGTCTGACAGAAATCAAGAGTTTCACGTGTTAGAAGAGCAGAGGTGCACATTGCTATACGAGCTTCCCCTAAGGAACAAGGTTGTTTTTCACCGTGAAAGAAAGCTCCAGACCTGCATTCTCGAATGCATATGATTCACTTATTAAAGCCATAAGAAATGTATGTCCCTATGCCTTTTGTCTTGCAAGAATCAGGTGTTTCTCTTGTTAGCACCGAAAAGTTGCACCTTGCGAGATGAGCTTCCCCTAAGGAACAAAGTTGTTTTTCACCGAGAAAGAAAGATCCAGGCCTGGATTCTCAGATGCATATGATTCACTTACCAAAGCCATAAGAAATGTGTATCCGTATGCCTTCTGTCTTGCAAGAATCAGCTGTTTCTCTTGTTAGCAACGAAAAGTTGCACTTTGCGAGTTGAGCTTCCCCTTAGGAACAAACTTGTTTTTCCTGAGACAGAAAGATCCAGGCCTGGATTCTCAGATGCATATTATTCACTTACCAAAGCCATAAGAAATGTGTGTCCTTTTGCTTTCTGTCTTGCAAGAATCAGCTGTTTCTCTTGTTAGCAACGAAAAGTTGCACTTTGCGAGATGAGTTTCCCCTAAGGAACAAACTTGTTTTTCACTGAGAAAGAAAGATCCAGTCCTGGATTCTCAGATGCATATGAGAATCTTTCTAAAGCCACAAGAAATGTGTGTCCGTATGCCTTCTGTCTTGCAAGAATCAGCTGTTTCTCTTGTCAGCAACGAAATGTTGCAATTTGCGAGTTGAGCTTCCCCTAAGGAACAAACTTGTTTTTCCTGAGACAGAAAGATCCAGGCCTGGATTATCAGATGCATATTATTCACTTATCAAAGCCATAAGAAATGTGTGTTCTTTTGCTTTCTGTCCTGCAAGAATCAGTTGTTTCTCTTGTTAGCAACGAAAAGTTGCACTTTGCGAGATGAGCTTCTCCTAAGGAACAAAGTTGTTTTTTACCGAGAAAGAAAGATCCAGTCCTGGATTCTCAGATGCATATGAGAATCTTTCTAAAACCATAAGAAATATGTGTCCTGATACATTCTTTCTGGCAGCAGTCGACTGTTTCACTTGTTATCAGAAAAATGCTATTCTTTGCGAGCTGAACTTCCCCTAAGGAACAACAGTGCTTTGCATCCAGAAAGAGGGCTCCAGTCTTTGATTCTCTGATGCATTTGATTGTCTAACCAGATCCATAAGAATAACTGTGTCCTCATGCCTTCTGTCAGACAGGAATCGACTGTTTCACTTGTTAGCAAAGCAAAGTTGCACTTTGCTCGTTGAGCTTCCCCTAAGGAACAACAGTGTTTTGCATCCAGAAAGAGAGCTCCAAATCTGGATTCGCTGATGCATGTGATTCACTAGCCAGAGCCATAAGACTACTGTGTACTGATGCCTTCTGTCTGACAGGAATCGACTGTTTCACTTGTTAGCAAAGCAAAGTTGCACTTTGCTCGTTGAGCTTCCCCTAAAGAACAAGGTTTTTTTTACCGAGAAAGAAAGATCCAGTCCTGGATTCTCAGATGCATATGAGAATCTTTCTAAAGCCATAAGAAATATGTGTCCTGATACATTCTTTCTGGCAGGAATCAACTGTTTCACTTGTTAGCAGAAAAATGCTACTCTTTGCGAGCTGAACTTCCCCTAAGGAACAACTGCGCTTTGCATCCAGAAAGAGTCCTGCTCCAGTCCTGGATTCTCTGATTCATGTTATTCACTAACCAGAGCCATAAGAATACTGTGTCCTGATGCCTTCTGTCTGAGAGGAATCGACTGTTTCACTTGTTAGCCAAGCAAAGTTGCACTCTGCTCGTTGAGCTTCCCCTAAGGAACAACCGTGCTTTGCACCGTGAAAGCAAACTCCAGCCCTGGAGTTTTAGATGTATATGATTTACTTTCCAAAACCATAAGAAATATGTGCCCTGATGTCTCCTATCTGTCAGCAATCAAGAGTTTCACGTGTTAGAAGATCAAAGGTGTACTTTGCGCTACGAGCTTCCCGAACGTAACAACTGTGTTTTCACCGTGAAAGAAAGCTCCAGACCTGCATTCTCGAATGCATATGATTCACTTATCAAAGCCATAAGAAATGTATGTCCCTATGCCTTTTGTCTTGCAAGAATCAGGTGTTTCTCCTGTTAGCAACGAAAAGTTGTACTTTGCGAGATGAGCTTCCCCTAAGGAACAAGGTTGTTTTTCACCGAGAAAGAAAGATCCAGGCCTGGATTCTCAGATGCATATGATTCACTTACCAAAGCCATTATAAATGTGTATCCGTATGCCTTCTGTCTTGCAAGAATCAGCTGTTTCTCTTGTTAGCAACGAAAAGTTGCACCTTGCGAGTTGAGCTTCCCCTTAGGAACAAACTTGTTTTTCCTGAGACAGAAAGATCCAGGCCTGGATTCTCAGATGCATATTATTCACTTACCAAAGCCATAAGAAATGTGTGTCCTTTTGCTTTCTGTCTTGCAAGAATCAGCTGTTTCTCTTGTTAGCAACGAAAAGTTGCACTTTGCGAGATGAGTTTCCCCTAAGGAACAAACTTGTTTTTCACTGAGAAAGAAAGATCCAGTCCTGGATTCTCAGATGCATATGAGAATCTTTCTAAAGCCACAAGAAATGTGTGTCCGTATGCCTTCTGTCTTGCAAGAATCAGCTGTTTCTCTTGTCAGCAACGAAATGTTGCAATTTGCGAGTTGAGCTTCCCCTAAGGAACAAACTTGTTTTTCCTGAGACAGAAAGATCCAGGCCTGGATTCTCAGATGCATATTATTCACTTATCAAAGACATAAGAAATGTGTGTCCTTGTGCTTTCTGTCCTGCAAGAATCAGCTGTTTCTCTTGTTAGCAAGGAAAAGTTGCACTTTGCGAGATGATCTTCTCCTAAGGAACAAAGTTGTTTTTCCTGAGATAGAAAGATCCAGTCCTGGATTCTCAGATGCATATTATTCACTTACCAAAGCCATAAGAAATGTGTGTCCTTTTGCTTTCTGTCTTGCAAGAATCAGCTGTTTTTCTTGTTAGCAACGAAAAGTTGCACTTTGCGAGATGAGCTTCCCCTAAGGAACAAACTTGTTTTTCACTGAGAAAGAAAGATCCAGTCCTGGATTCTCAGATGCATATGAGAATCTTTCTAAAGCCATAAGAAATGTGTGTCCGTATGCCTTCTGTCTTGCAAGAATCAGCTGTTTCTCTTGTTAGCAACGAAAAGTTGCACTTTGCGAGATGAGCTTCCCCTAAGGAACAAACTTGCTTTTCCTGAGACAGAAAGATCCAGGCCTGGATTCTCAGATGCATATTATTCACTTACCAAAGCCATGAGAAATGTGTGTTCTTTTGCTCTCTGTCCTGCAAGAATCAGTTGTTTCTCTTGTTAGCAAGGAAAAGTTGCACTTTGCGAGATGAGCTTCTCCTAAGGAACAAAGTTGTTTTTCACCGAGAAAGAAAGATCCAGGCCTGGATTCTCAGATGCATAGGAGAATCTTTCTAAAGCCATAAGAAATTTGTGTCCGTATGCCTTCTGTCTTGCAAGAATCAGCTGTTTCTCTTGTTAGCAACGAAATGTTGCACTTTGCGAGTTGAGCTTCCCCTAAGGAACAAACTTCTTTTTCCTGAGACAGAAAGATCCAGGCCTGGAATCTCAGATGCATATTATTCACTTACCAAAGCCATAAGAAATGTGTGTCCGTTTGCTTTCTTTCTTGCAAGAATCAGCTGTTTTTCTTGTTAGCAACGAGAAGTTGCACTTTGCGAGATGAGCTTCCCCTAAGGAACAAGGTTGTTTTTTACCGAGAAAGAAAGATCCAGTCCTGGATTCTCAGATGCATATGAGAATCTTTCTAAAACCATAAGAAATATGTGTCCTGATACATTCTTTCTGGCAGCAGTCGACTGTTTCACTTGTTAGCAGAAAAATGCTATTCTTTGCGAGCTGAACTTCCCCTAAGGAACAACAGTGCTTTGCATCCAGAAAGAGGGCTCCAGTCTTTGATTCTCTGATGCATTTGATTGTCTAACCAGATCCATAAGAATAACTGTGTCCTCATGCCTTCTGTCAGACAGGAATCGACTGTTTCACTTGTTAGCAAAGCAAAGTTGCACTTTGCTCGTTGAGATTCCCCTAAGGAACAACAGTGTTTTGCATCCAGAAAGAGAGCTCCAAACCTGGATTCGCTGATGCATGTGATTCACTAGCCAGAGCCATAAGACTACTGTGTACTGATGCCTTCTGTCTGACAGGAATCGACTGTTTCACTTGTTAGCAAAGCAAAGTTGCACTTTGCTCGTTGAGCTTCCCCTAAAGAACAAGGTTTTTTTTACCGAGAAAGAAAGATCCAGTCCTGGATTCTCAGATGCATATGAGAATCTTTCTAAAGCCATAAGAAATATGTGTCCTGATACATTCTTTCTGGCAGGAATCAACTGTTTCACTTGTTAGCAGAAAAATGCTACTCTTTGCGAGCTGAACTTCCCCTAAGGAACAACTGTGCTTTGCATCCAGAAAGAGAGCTCCAGTCCTGGATTCTCTGATGCATGTGATTCACTAGCCAGAGCCATAAGAATAACTTTGTCCTCATGCCTTCTGTCTGACAGGAATCGACTGTTTCACTTGTTAGCAAAGCAAAGTTGCACTTTGCTCGTTGAGCTTCCCCTAAGGAACAACAGTGCTTTGCACCGTGAAAGCAAGCTCCACTCCTGGAGTTTTAGATGCGTATGATTTACTTTCCAAAACCATAAGAAATATGTGCCCTGATGTCTCCTGTCTGACAGAAATCAAGAGTTTCACGTGTTAGAAGAGCAGAGGTGCACATTGCTATACGAGCTTCCCCTAAGGAACAAGGTTGTTTTTCACCGTGAAAGAAAGCTCCAGACCTGCATTCTCGAATGCATATGATTCACTTATTAAAGCCATAAGAAATGTATGTCCCTATGCCTTTTGTCTTGCAAGAATCAGGTGTTTCTCTTGTTAGCACCGAAAAGTTGCACCTTGCGAGATGAGCTTCCCCTAAGGAACAAAGTTGTTTTTCACCGAGAAAGAAAGATCCAGGCCTGGATTCTCAGATGCATATGATTCACTTACCAAAGCCATAAGAAATGTGTATCCGTATGCCTTCTGTCTTGCAAGAATCAGCTGTTTCTCTTGTTAGCAACGAAAAGTTGCACTTTGCGAGTTGAGCTTCCCCTTAGGAACAAACTTGTTTTTCCTGAGACAGAAAGATCCAGGCCTGGATTCTCAGATGCATATTATTCACTTACCAAAGCCATAAGAAATGTGTGTCCTTTTGCTTTCTGTCTTGCAAGAATCAGCTGTTTCTCTTGTTAGCAACGAAAAGTTGCACTTTGCGAGATGAGTTTCCCCTAAGGAACAAACTTGTTTTTCACTGAGAAAGAAAGATCCAGTCCTGGATTCTCAGATGCATATGAGAATCTTTCTAAAGCCACAAGAAATGTGTGTCCGTATGCCTTCTGTCTTGCAAGAATCAGCTGTTTCTCTTGTCAGCAACGAAATGTTGCAATTTGCGAGTTGAGCTTCCCCTAAGGAACAAACTTGTTTTTCCTGAGACAGAAAGATCCAGGCCTGGATTATCAGATGCATATTATTCACTTATCAAAGCCATAAGAAATGTGTGTTCTTTTGCTTTCTGTCCTGCAAGAATCAGTTGTTTCTCTTGTTAGCAACGAAAAGTTGCACTTTGCGAGATGAGCTTCTCCTAAGGAACAAAGTTGTTTTTCACCGAGAAAGAAAGATCCAGGCCTGGATTCTCAGATGCATAGGAGAATCTTTCTAAAGCCATAAGAAATTTGTGTCCGTATGCCTTCTGTCTTGCAAGAATCAGCTGTTTCTCTTGTTAGCAACGAAATGTTGCACTTTGCGAGTTGAGCTTCCCCTAAGGAACAAACTTCTTTTTCCTGAGACAGAAAGATCCAGGCCTGGAATCTCAGATGCATATTATTCACTTACCAAAGCCATAAGAAATGTGTGTCCTTTTGCTTTCTTTCTTGCAAGAATCAGCTGTTTTTCTTGTTAGCAACGAGAAGTTGCACTTTGCGAGATGAGCTTCCCCTAAGGAACAAGGTTGTTTTTTACCGAGAAAGAAAGATCCAGTCCTGGATTCTCAGATGCATATGAGAATCTTTCTAAAACCATAAGAAATATGTGTCCTGATACATTCTTTCTGGCAGCAGTCGACTGTTTCACTTGTTATCAGAAAAATGCTATTCTTTGCGAGCTGAACTTCCCCTAAGGAACAACAGTGCTTTGCATCCAGAAAGAGGGCTCCAGTCTTTGATTCTCTGATGCATTTGATTGTCTAACCAGATCCATAAGAATAACTGTGTCCTCATGCCTTCTGTCAGACAGGAATCGACTGTTTCACTTGTTAGCAAAGCAAAGTTGCACTTTGCTCGTTGAGCTTCCCCTAAGGAACAACAGTGTTTTGCATCCAGAAAGAGAGCTCCAAATCTGGATTCGCTGATGCATGTGATTCACTAGCCAGAGCCATAAGACTACTGTGTACTGATGCCTTCTGTCTGACAGGAATCGACTGTTTCACTTGTTAGCAAAGCAAAGTTGCACTTTGCTCGTTGACCTTCCCCTAAAGAACAAGGTTTTTTTTACCGAGAAAGAAAGATCCAGTCCTGGATTCTCAGATGCATATGAGAATCTTTCTAAAGCCATAAGAAATATGTGTCCTGATACATTCTTTCTGGCAGGAATCAACTGTTTCACTTGTTAGCAGAAAAATGCTACTCTTTGCGAGCTGAACTTCCCCTAAGGAACAACTGCGCTTTGCATCCAGAAAGAGGGCTCCAGTCCTGGATTCTCTGATTCATGTTATTCACTAACCAGAGCCATAAGAATACTGTGTCCTGATGCCTTCTGTCTGAGAGGAATCGACTGTTTCACTTGTTAGCCAAGCAAAGTTGCACTCTGCTCGTTGTGCTTCCCCTAAGAAACAACCGTGCTTTGCACCGTGAAAGCAAACTCCAGCCCTGGAGTTTTAGATGTATATGATTTACTTTCCAAAACCATAAGAAATATGTGCCCTGATGTCTCCTATCTGTCAGCAATCAAGAGTTTCACGTGTTAGAAGATCAAAGGTGTACTTTGCGCTACGAGCTTCCCGAACGTAACAACTGTGTTTTCACCGTGAAAGAAAGCTCCAGACCTGCATTCTCGAATGCATATGATTCACTTATCAAAGCCATAAGAAATGTATGTCCCTATGCCTTTTGTCTTGCAAGAATCAGGTGTTTCTCCTGTTAGCAACGAAAAGTTGTACTTTGCGAGATGAGCTTCCCCTAAGGAACAAGGTTGTTTTTCACCGAGAAAGAAAGATCCAGGCCTGGATTCTCAGATGCATATGATTCACTTACCAAAGCCATTATAAATGTGTATCCGTATGCCTTCTGTCTTGCAAGAATCAGCTGTTTCTCTTGTTAGCAACGAAAACTTGCACCTTGCGAGTTGAGCTTCCCCTTAGGAACAAACTTGTTTTTCCTGAGACAGAAAGATCCAGGCCTGGATTCTCAGATGCATATTATTCACTTACCAAAGCCATAAGAAATGTGTGTCCTTTTGCTTTCTGTCTTGCAAGAATCAGCTGTTTCTCTTGTTAGCAACGAAAAGTTGCACTTTGCGAGATGAGTTTCCCCTAAGGAACAAACTTGTTTTTCACTGAGAAAGAAAGATCCAGTCCTGGATTCTCAGATGCATATGAGAATCTTTCTAAAGCCACAAGAAATGTGTGTCCGTATGCCTTCTGTCTTGCAAGAATCAGCTGTTTCTCTTGTCAGCAACGAAATGTTGCAATTTGCGAGTTGAGCTTCCCCTAAGGAACAAACTTGTTTTTCCTGAGACAGAAAGATCCAGGCCTGGATTCTCAGATGCATATTATTCACTTATCAAAGACATAAGAAATGTGTGTCCTTGTGCTTTCTGTCCTGCAAGAATCAGCTGTTTCTCTTGTTAGCAAGGAAAAGTTGCACTTTGCGAGATGATCTTCTCCTAAGGAACAAAGTTGTTTTTCCTGAGATAGAAAGATCCAGTCCTGGATTCTCAGATGCATATTATTCACTTACCAAAGCCATAAGAAATGTGTGTCCTTTTCCTTTCTGTCTTGCAAGAATCAGCTGTTTTTCTTGTTAGCAACGAAAAGTTGCACTTTGCGAGATGAGCTTCCCCTAAGGAACAAACTTGTTTTTCACTGAGAAAGAAAGATCCAGTCCTGGATTCTCAGATGCATATGAGAATCTTTCTAAAGCCATAAGAAATGTGTGTCCGTATGCCTTCTGTCTTGCAAGAATCAGCTGTTTCTCTTGTTAGCAACGAAAAGTTGCACTTTGCGAGATGAGCTTCCTGTCGCCGCCATGCGCTAGTGAGGACTGCACACACCAATGTGATGTAAAGCAAATCCCAAGTTTATTCAAAACCACAGGTATTTATCACCTTAACTGACCCCGCCCCAGGTACGGATGTCCGCTTCCATAGGTCAAGGCTGGAAACATGTCCTTTTAAGGTGAAAACGAAACCTGTAAGGTGGTCACTCAGATCCACCTGAATTAGAGGCTGCAACATCTCCCCCTTTTCTTTCAAAGAACAAGGTGAAAATACAAACAACATAACACAGAACTAACACAACAACTTGCTATAAATTACAATCAGTGCAAAACAAGAAAACTTTTCTCACGTGAGACTTTATGGTCCTTCTGTGTGGTCGTCACCACACTGACCATGGTAAACAGAACAACAATTTTAATAAATAGTGTCTGAGTGCAGTGATCTCAAGGGTTAGCTTCAGTCCAGCTGAGCTAATTCCCTATGCCACTTCACAAGAGCAATTCTCAGTTTTACGCGGCCGTCGTAGACTGAGAAAAGCCTTGAGATTCAGTCACTTCAGGCACTTTGTGAACTTTTTTTTGAACAGTGAAATTAACCTTTGGTCAGAAGTTAGACCTTTTCTTAACCAGTCACAGATTCATGTGTCAGCATTGCCCGTCAAGTGAGCTGTGGATCCCATGCCATCTGCAGGGCCAACAGGCATGTTGTTCCCTGCAGATTTGGCTGGGCCTTTTCGGATCCAGGGCTTTACCCATTTTGCTGGTATCCACTCACTGCCTTGATCTGAAGATACACAAGCGTATCCACGGCCCCACGTTATCAGCTGAAACGGACCTTTCCATATGTTCAAGGCAGGTTGATAGACTGCAACTTGAACATCTGAGGCTGAGAAATTGCGCAAATTTTCTGAGAAATGTGAAAAAATTGGGGGATCATTAGTCTCCCTTGGGTTTAACCAATTTAGAACATAACAAGCTTTCATCAGTACATTTTGTGGGCTACGCATCTCCATTTCCCCCTCTCTTTTTAGAACTGACACCATGCGTTTTAAATCTTGGTGGTGGCGTTCAATGATTGCTTGTCCGCCAGAGTTATGGGGGATGCCAGTGACATGATTAATCTGCCACTGATTAAAAAAAGTGACACATATTTTGCCTTTATATGCTGGAGCATTATCTGTTTTGATAATGTCAGGCTTACCCAATGCAGCAAAAGCACTGAGCCAATGTTTGATGCATGCTTTGGCAGCAGTGGAGACGTCAGCAGTGGCCCACATTGCTTTAGAGCAAGTGTCAACTGATACATGAACGTACCTTAAATGTCCAAAAGATACAATTTCAGTGACATCAGTTTGCCAAATTTTCCGAGCTTCTAACCCTCGTGGGTTAACTCCTCCAGACTGAATGGGTGCTATTTTGGCACAGTCAGGGCAGGAAGCAATAATAGCCCTGGCTTGTGATCGTGACAAAGAAAATTCATTTTGTATGGCTTTAGCTGATTGGTGGAAAAAGGAATGTGACCGGGTAGCTTGTTCAAAAGGAGTTAGTGTTGTGACTGCAGCAGCAGAAACAGCTTGATCAATGAATGCATTACCTTGAACAAGTATGCCTTCCCCATCCGAGTGACTGCGTATGTGAGTACACCAGAAGGGGTGCTGACGATGTTCAACTAAATTCCACAATGTGATGAACAAGGATTGCAGTTTTGAATTTGAAACGTACCCTAATAAGGAACGGGAAATTCTAGTAACAATTCCTACTACATACAGAGAATCAATAACAAGGTTAACAGGCTGATAAGAGAAATGCTGAAATACCAAAATTACAGCTTTTAGCTCTAAATGTTGCACAGACTCGTGTGCTTGCTCAATCACTAAGTCCCACTGACCATTTTTCTGTGTGGCATAGCCATATTTACCTGTTTTACTGCTGGCATCTGTAAACAATGTAATAGCTCCAGGAATGGGGTCCCACACTCGCAGAAGTCGCTCTTCAATTATTAGGGAGGTGTCAAAAAGAGGACACTTTGGATAATGGTTATCTATGGTGACACCATTCACTGCAAGCGCAAAAGTTACAGATTGCAGTGACCATTCTGCAACCAGATCAAGAGATTTTAATGGTAATACAATTTTGTCTGGTTCTCGTCCCGAGATGGTCCTCAACCTTTTGCGAGCCTTTATTAGCATAGAGCCAATAACTTCAAATCTAGGGTTAATGGTATTTCTTAACCGGGCAGAGCAAAAAACCCATTCCAGAACTTGTAGTTCTTTTGATGTTTGAGCTATTAGTACAGCCACTTCTATCTGTTTGTTGTAAACAAATAGACAAATAGGCAACAGTGGGTCATAGCGATATGCCATGGTAGAACTAATTTTGCGCTCAATTTTAGCAATGGTTTGTTTTACCTCTGGCGTTTCTGTTCTTGGTTCAGTGGGGTCTGTTGTATTCTGTAGCAAGGAGAATAATGGTGCCAAGTCCTCATTTGTGATGCCGCAATAGGTACGGAGCCACTGAAGGTCTCCAACCAGCTTTTGCACAGATTGGACATTAGTGATTTTGGAGTTTAGCTGCAATTTTTGCGGCCGAACTCGGGTCTCAGTAATCACCATACCCAAATAGTTCCAAGGAGCGCATCTTTGAATTTTTTCAGGTGCTACAATGAGGCCATATTCTTTTAGATCATTAACCAAAGTTTGCTCCTTTTCCTCAGATAATGGCTGAGGACTTGCGATCATTATATCATCCATGAAGTGGTACACAATACAATCCAAATTATTTTGTCTCCAAGATTTCAGTGCAATATCAACAAACCATTGGCAAATCGTAGGGGAATTTTTCATGCCCTGAGGTAATACTACCCAATGATAACGTTTTGCTGGTGCCTCTCTGTTAATTGTTGGCACTGAGAAGGCAAATTTTTCATAATCATCTGGATGTAAAGGAATTGTGAAGAAACAATCCCTTAGATCCAAAACCAGCAAATACCATTCCTTGGGCAGCATAACAGGGGATGGCATTCCAGGTTGAAGTGCTCCCATGGACTCCATGCGGTCATTGACGGCCCTCAGATCTTGGAGCAGCCGCCATTTGCCTGATTTCTTTTGAATTGTGAAGATAGGAGTGTTCCAGGGACTGGTGGAGGGCTCAATATGCCCAGCATCTAATTGTTCTTGGACCAGGACCTTTAAGTGGTGCAGCTTCTCTTCAGGGAGCGGCCACTGGGGGACCCAGATAGGGCTTTCATCTTTCCATTTTAATTTTAATAAAGGGCGAGAGCTGCTTTCAGTGGCCGCTACCCAAAATTTGTAGTCAGCTGCATTCCCCATTGTGAAAGCGCATCCCTTCCCAAAAGACATAGGGAGGTTTGCAGTACATATGGACGTACCACAGCCCTGTTTCCTTCACCATCAACTATTGTAACAAATGCAGAACTAATTTTGGCAACTGACTGACCACCAATTCCTGCTACAGTTGAATCAGTTAACTCTAATGGCCACTGTATAGGCCAATTTTCTAAAGGTAAGATAGTAACATCAGAACCTGTGTCAATCATCATATTAACATTAGATAACATGATACCTCTTGGGCCGGTTATTGTGACAACTCTACACGGCCTTTCTGCTGACACCTGTTGTACAAACATAACATTAGGAACATCTGTAGAATCCACATTTCCCATCCTGTTCCCAAACTGTTCTGCACCTGCAGTGCAGGGAACGAAAGGAATCAACTGAGCGATCTTGCTCCCTTTGGGAATAGTAACAGGAGGGGCAAAAACCTTTATCAGGATGTCAATCACTCCATTGTAGTCAACATCTATACACTTAGGCAACACAAATATGCCCATACGAGAAGCTGAGCATTGTCCTATTAATAATGCAGCTAGACCATTTCCTAAGGGACCCTTGTGGTCACTGGGAATGGCATGAACCACGTCATTAGTTATTGTGATTGCACTGGTGGTTGCCAAGTCGAGGCTGGCATGGCTTGTGGTTGTGGTTGCCATGTGGGGGAGGCAGCCTGGCTCGGGATTCCATGGGGTATTTGAGTGGCCGCGCCCCATGGCCCGCGGCCCTTCCGGTTTCCCGAAGGCTCAGGCCCACTCCCCGTATTTTCCAGAGGAGTGCCATCCTTTCTAAATTTAGAATAACAATCCTGTGCCCTGTGACCAAGCCTGTCACAACGAATACATTTTCCGGTAAAGCTTTGAGTTCTGCTATATTTTGATTGTGCTGGACAACATTTTGTTGTATGTCCCCTTTTTCCACAATTAAAGCAACCTCCAGGGTCCTTTTCCCCTTTTTTTCGGGTGGATTGTTTGCTAAGGGCTGTGGCTAGGGCAGAGGCATGTAGCTTTGCTTTTTCCTCCTCTTCTACCCAGGGCAACCTGGCACAGGCTTCAATTAACTGTACCAAAGTAGCTGTAGCTGGTAGAGAGGCTATGAGCTGTTTGCATTGAGGATTGGCATTATTAATTACCAGATCTTTTAATAATACTGGTTTCATTTCAGAGGTAAGATTTGGAGCCACATCTAGGGCTTCTTTTACTTTATCTACAAATTCCATAAATGTTTGTCCAGGTTTCTGCATTATTTGCATATAGGGTAGAGAAGGTTTTCCCTTCTTAGGCAGATTAGAGAATGCGGTCAAAGCAGCATTCTTTGACTGTTGCAAAATACGCATATGTATTGCAGCTTGTGTTTGTGGGTCTTCATAAGCTCCTGATCCCATTAGCTGGTCTAAAGATGCTAATCTTAAGGGATGTCCAGTTTCTAAGTGTATATTTTTTGCCTGTTCCTCCGTTAACTGCTCTTTCCATTTTTGTAAAAATAACATATAAGCAGTAGGAGGTAGGATAAACTCCATTAAAGCCTTCGTGTCTGCTGGGACTAGGTTATTGTATTTTATGAAGGCTGTGATTTGGTTTTTTACCAAGGCATTGTCATAGCCATATTGAAGGACTATATTGTGTATTTTTTGTGCAATTTTCCAATCAAGTGGCTCCCATTTTAAGCCTTGTGTAGTGTTAATCACAGGCGCAGAAACCAGGGGTTGCAGGGAAGGTGAGGGTGTACCTACTTCTGCAGCTATGGATACTAACTCTTTGTACCTTTGCTGGGTATTAAATGTGAGGTCGCGAGGTAGCTCTGTTACATCGCGGTCCCCGGCTTCCCCCACCCTGTTCCAAATAGAGGCTTTTTTCTGCGCCGTTGTTGAAGACTGCAGGTGCCAGTTTTCTGGCGCGGGGATGGTCCCTTCCAGCGCTGGAGAACTTGGGTCTTGCGCGCCCGGCGCCGTGGGCGCTGTGGGCGGCGCACGGTGGATGGGACGCGCTTCGCTGGCTCCGCTCCACTGGGGTGGGGCCCCTCCCCCCCTCCCCTCTCCCTGACGTAGTCGAACCACGCAGGGGGTGGTGGGGATGGCGCGGGACCCGGTCCGCCCCAGGTGAGGGCGAATTCGGAGCCGACCCCGGCCCCTGCAGGCTGCGGAGGACCCACACCTGGCGCATGCGCCGTGATTGGCAGGCAGTGGGGAGGGGGGTCGGGCGGTCCTGGCGCCTCGTTGCTGAATGCGCGCGCAGCCTCTTTGTTTGGCTCAGCCGCGTGGTGACTTTTCGCGGGCTTTGCGAGCACGTGGTCTCCTTGTTTACCCGGCCACGCGGTTTCCAGCCCCGCTGAAATGTCTCCCGCAGCCGCCTCTTGCCGCAACGGAGCGACTCCGGCGTGCCCTCGGGGCGGCGGGGAGCGTAGCGGCGGGGCGACCCCAGCCCCGAGGTACCCGCTGGGCATTGGCGGCGGCGGCGGCGCCGAAGGTGGATGGACAGGGGGAAAGCTGGCGTCCCTCATCTCTCTCTCGTCTGAGGGCATCCCCCATAACTCCTTCTCGGAGTTAAGATTTAAATCAAAGTCACTCACGGTTTGGTTTCCTGCAGCGTGTCTCGTGGGGTTCCAAGGTTGCTGCTGAGGTCCGGCCGCTTCTACAGCGGCAGCCGGTGGTCTCATTCGCTGTGCACAGGCTGTTTCTTGGTAGTTGCAAGGCGGTGCAAAGACGACTTCTTGGCTTTTTGCGGTGACGAACGGCGTGGAAAAGCTTTGATCCCATGGGTGCTGTGGTCTTGCCGGGTTTTCCGGAGCGGGAGCGGGCGGTGCCGCGTCTGGGTACCGCGGCGGTTGTCCGACGGACGGCACGGGCGGCACGGGTGGAGAGGGGTACCGCGGCAGCATTTCTGCGAGCGGCGGTGCCCACGGCGGTGCAGAAGGATGTTCAGGGGAAAAATCGCCTTGCAAAAGCTGACTGTTTTCCGTCCTCTCCGGTAGATCGAGGTTTTTACGGGCTCGTTCTACTGCTAACAGCATTTTCTTTACAGCTGCATATGACGGAATGAGCGGCAAAAATTCTTCGGGTGCAGTTTGCGCTGAATTCCACAAATCTGCCCCAATTTTTTCCCATAATTCTATGGAAAGCATGGAATTGGCATCTGTTAAGTGCCCTTGCCTGAAGCACCATTCCAAAATATTTTGTAATGCCTGTCTTTCAATGTCCGTTTTTGTTACACGAGCTAGTTTCTCAAATTTATCAAGCAATAAGTTCGTTTTAGTCGAGTTGGAATTTCCCATGTTTCTTTAACTCACCGGTTCGAAGGTCGTGGTTCCTTCAGTCCACGTTCTTTCAGCAGCTCTCAGGGCCACTACACAAAACTCCCAAGTTTAAGGGAGACAGAAGCTCTCAGGGGCTTCTCCACAAAGCACCCAAAAAAACTGGGGCATAGCAGCTCTCAGGGGCTACTTCTTAAGGCTCTAGGCAGGCCTGCAGGTGGGTTTCATGTTCTGAGACACGTTGGGGTCCACCATTTGTTGCCGCCATGCGCTAGTGAGGACTGCACACACCAATGTGATGTAAAGCAAATCCCAAGTTTATTCAAAACCACAGGTATTTATCACCTTAACTGACCCCGCCCCAGGTACGGATGTCCGCTTCCATAGGTCAAGGCTGGAAACATGTCCTTTTAAGGTGAAAACGAAACCTGTAAGGTGGTCACTCAGATCCACCTGAATTAGAGGCTGCAACAGCTTCCCCTAAGGAACAAACTTGCTTTTCCTGAGACAGAAAGATCCAGGCCTGGATTCTCAGATGCATATTATTCACTTACCAAAGCCATAAGAAATGTGTGTTCTTTTGCTTTCTGTCCTGCAAGAATCAGTTGTTTCTCTTGTTAGCAACGAAAAGTTGCACTTTGCGAGATGAGCTTCTCCTAAGGAACAAAGTTGTTTTTCACCGAGAAAGAAAGATCCAGGCCTGGATTCTCAGATGCATAGGAGAATCTTTCTAAAGCCATAAGAAATGTGTGTCCGTATGCCTTCTGTCTTGCAAGAATCAGCTGTTTCTCTTGTTAGCAACGAAATGTTGCACTTTGCGAGTTGTGCTTCCCCTAAGGAACAAACTTCTTTTTCCTGAGACAGAAAGATCCAGGCCTGGAATCTCAGATGCATATTATTCACTTACCAAAGCCATAAGAAATGTGTGTCCTTTTGCTTTCTTTCTTGCAAGAATCAGCTGTTTTTCTTGTTAGCAACGAGAAGTTGCACTTTGCGAGATGAGCTTCCCCTAAGGAACAAGGTTGTTTTTTACCGAGAAAGAAAGATCCAGTCCTGGATTCTCAGATGCATATGAGAATCTTTCTAAAACCATAAGAAATATGTGTCCTGATACATTCTTTCTGGCAGCAGTCGACTGTTTCACTTGTTAGCAGAAAAATGCTATTCTTTGCGAGCTGAACTTCCCCTAAGGAACAACAGTGCTTTGCATCCAGAAAGAGGGCTCCAGTCTTTGATTCTCTGATGCATTTGATTGTCTAACCAGATCCATAAGAATAACTGTGTCCTCATGCCTTCTGTCAGACAGGAATCGACTGTTTCACTTGTTAGCAAAGCAAAGTTGCACTTTGCTCGTTGAGATTCCCCTAAGGAACAACAGTGTTTTGCATCCAGAAAGAGAGCTCCAAATCTGGATTCGCTGATGCATGTGATTCACTAGCCAGAGCCATAAGACTACTGTGTACTGATGCCTTCTGTCTGACAGGAATCGACTGTTTCACTTGTTAGCAAAGCAAAGTTGCACTTTGCTCGTTGAGCTTCCCCTAAAGAACAAGGTTTTTTTTACCGAGAAAGAAAGATCCAGTCCTGGATTCTCAGATGCATATGAGAATCTTTCTAAAGCCATAAGAAATATGTGTCCTGATACATTCTTTCTGGCAGGAATCAACTGTTTCACTTGTTAGCAGAAAAATGCTACTCTTTGCGAGCTGAACTTCCCCTAAGGAACAACTGCGCTTTGCATCCAGAAAGAGTCCTGCTCCAGTCCTGGATTCTCTGATTCATGTTATTCACTAACCAGAGCCATAAGAATACTGTGTCCTGATGCCTTCTGTCTGAGAGGAATCGACTGTTTCACTTGTTAGCCAAGCAAAGTTGCACTCTGCTCGTTGAGCTTCCCCTAAGGAACAACCGTGCTTTGCACCGTGAAAGCAAACTCCAGCCCTGGAGTTTTAGATGTATATGATTTACTTTCCAAAACCATAAGAAATATGTGCCCTGATGTCTCCTATCTGTCAGCAATCAAGAGTTTCACGTGTTAGAAGATCAAAGGTGTACTTTGCGCTACGAGCTTCCCGAACGTAACAACTGTGTTTTCACCGTGAAAGAAAGCTCCAGACCTGCATTCTCGAATGCATATGATTCACTTATCAAAGCCATAAGAAATGTATGTCCCTATGCCTTTTGTCTTGCAAGAATCAGGTGTTTCTCCTGTTAGCAACGAAAAGTTGTACTTTGCGAGATGAGCTTCCCCTAAGGAACAAGGTTGTTTTTCACCGAGAAAGAAAGATCCAGGCCTGGATTCTCAGATGCATATGATTCACTTACCAAAGCCATTATAAATGTGTATCCGTATGCCTTCTGTCTTGCAAGAATCAGCTGTTTCTCTTGTTAGCAACGAAAAGTTGCACCTTGCGAGTTGAGCTTCCCCTTAGGAACAAACTTGTTTTTCCTGAGACAGAAAGATCCAGGCCTGGATTCTCAGATGCATATTATTCACTTACCAAAGCCATAAGAAATGTGTGTCCTTTTGCTTTCTGTCTTGCAAGAATCAGCTGTTTCTCTTGTTAGCAACGAAAAGTTGCACTTTGCGAGATGAGTTTCCCCTAAGGAACAAACTTGTTTTTCACTGAGAAAGAAAGATCCAGTCCTGGATTCTCAGATGCATATGAGAATCTTTCTAAAGCCACAAGAAATGTGTGTCCGTATGCCTTCTGTCTTGCAAGAATCAGCTGTTTCTCTTGTCAGCAACGAAATGTTGCAATTTGCGAGTTGAGCTTCCCCTAAGGAACAAACTTGTTTTTCCTGAGACAGAAAGATCCAGGCCTGGATTCTCAGATGCATATTATTCACTTATCAAAGACATAAGAAATGTGTGTCCTTGTGCTTTCTGTCCTGCAAGAATCAGCTGTTTCTCTTGTTAGCAAGGAAAAGTTGCACTTTGCGAGATGATCTTCTCCTAAGGAACAAAGTTGTTTTTCCTGAGATAGAAAGATCCAGTCCTGGATTCTCAGATGCATATTATTCACTTACCAAAGCCATAAGAAATGTGTGTCCTTTTGCTTTCTGTCTTGCAAGAATCAGCTGTTTTTCTTGTTAGCAACGAAAAGTTGCACTTTGCGAGATGAGCTTCCCCTAAGGAACAAACTTGTTTTTCACTGAGAAAGAAAGATCCAGTCCTGGATTCTCAGATGCATATGAGAATCTTTCTAAAGCCATAAGAAATGTGTGTCCGTATGCCTTCTGTCTTGCAAGAATCAGCTGTTTCTCTTGTTAGCAACGAAAAGTTGCACTTTGCGAGATGAGCTTCCCCTAAGGAACAAACTTGCTTTTCCTGAGACAGAAAGATCCAGGCCTGGATTCTCAGATGCATATTATTCACTTACCAAAGCCATGAGAAATGTGTGTTCTTTTGCTCTCTGTCCTGCAAGAATCAGTTGTTTCTCTTGTTAGCAAGGAAAAGTTGCACTTTGCGAGATGAGCTTCTCCTAAGGAACAAAGTTGTTTTTCACCGAGAAAGAAAGATCCAGGCCTGGATTCTCAGATGCATAGGAGAATCTTTCTAAAGCCATAAGAAATTTGTGTCCGTATGCCTTCTGTCTTGCAAGAATCAGCTGTTTCTCTTGTTAGCAACGAAATGTTGCACTTTGCGAGTTGAGCTTCCCCTAAGGAACAAACTTCTTTTTCCTGAGACAGAAAGATCCAGGCCTGGAATCTCAGATGCATATTATTCACTTACCAAAGCCATAAGAAATGTGTGTCCGTTTGCTTTCTTTCTTGCAAGAATCAGCTGTTTTTCTTGTTAGCAACGAGAAGTTGCACTTTGCGAGATGAGCTTCCCCTAAGGAACAAGGTTGTTTTTTACCGAGAAAGAAAGATCCAGTCCTGGATTCTCAGATGCATATGAGAATCTTTCTAAAACCATAAGAAATATGTGTCCTGATACATTCTTTCTGGCAGCAGTCGACTGTTTCACTTGTTAGCAGAAAAATGCTATTCTTTGCGAGCTGAACTTCCCCTAAGGAACAACAGTGCTTTGCATCCAGAAAGAGGGCTCCAGTCTTTGATTCTCTGATGCATTTGATTGTCTAACCAGATCCATAAGAATAACTGTGTCCTCATGCCTTCTGTCAGACAGGAATCGACTGTTTCACTTGTTAGCAAAGCAAAGTTGCACTTTGCTCGTTGAGATTCCCCTAAGGAACAACAGTGTTTTGCATCCAGAAAGAGAGCTCCAAACCTGGATTCGCTGATGCATGTGATTCACTAGCCAGAGCCATAAGACTACTGTGTACTGATGCCTTCTGTCTGACAGGAATCGACTGTTTCACTTGTTAGCAAAGCAAAGTTGCACTTTGCTCGTTGAGCTTCCCCTAAAGAACAAGGTTTTTTTTACCGAGAAAGAAAGATCCAGTCCTGGATTCTCAGATGCATATGAGAATCTTTCTAAAGCCATAAGAAATATGTGTCCTGATACATTCTTTCTGGCAGGAATCAACTGTTTCACTTGTTAGCAGAAAAATGCTACTCTTTGCGAGCTGAACTTCCCCTAAGGAACAACTGTGCTTTGCATCCAGAAAGAGAGCTCCAGTCCTGGATTCTCTGATGCATGTGATTCACTAGCCAGAGCCATAAGAATAACTTTGTCCTCATGCCTTCTGTCTGACAGGAATCGACTGTTTCACTTGTTAGCAAAGCAAAGTTGCACTTTGCTCGTTGAGCTTCCCCTAAGGAACAACAGTGCTTTGCACCGTGAAAGCAAGCTCCACTCCTGGAGTTTTAGATGCGTATGATTTACTTTCCAAAACCATAAGAAATATGTGCCCTGATGTCTCCTGTCTGACAGAAATCAAGAGTTTCACGTGTTAGAAGAGCAGAGGTGCACATTGCTATACGAGCTTCCCCTAAGGAACAAGGTTGTTTTTCACCGTGAAAGAAAGCTCCAGACCTGCATTCTCGAATGCATATGATTCACTTATTAAAGCCATAAGAAATGTATGTCCCTATGCCTTTTGTCTTGCAAGAATCAGGTGTTTCTCTTGTTAGCACCGAAAAGTTGCACCTTGCGAGATGAGCTTCCCCTAAGGAACAAAGTTGTTTTTCACCGAGAAAGAAAGATCCAGGCCTGGATTCTCAGATGCATATGATTCACTTACCAAAGCCATAAGAAATGTGTATCCGTATGCCTTCTGTCTTGCAAGAATCAGCTGTTTCTCTTGTTAGCAACGAAAAGTTGCACTTTGCGAGTTGAGCTTCCCCTTAGGAACAAACTTGTTTTTCCTGAGACAGAAAGATCCAGGCCTGGATTCTCAGATGCATATTATTCACTTACCAAAGCCATAAGAAATGTGTGTCCTTTTGCTTTCTGTCTTGCAAGAATCAGCTGTTTCTCTTGTTAGCAACGAAAAGTTGCACTTTGCGAGATGAGTTTCCCCTAAGGAACAAACTTGTTTTTCACTGAGAAAGAAAGATCCAGTCCTGGATTCTCAGATGCATATGAGAATCTTTCTAAAGCCACAAGAAATGTGTGTCCGTATGCCTTCTGTCTTGCAAGAATCAGCTGTTTCTCTTGTCAGCAACGAAATGTTGCAATTTGCGAGTTGAGCTTCCCCTAAGGAACAAACTTGTTTTTCCTGAGACAGAAAGATCCAGGCCTGGATTATCAGATGCATATTATTCACTTATCAAAGCCATAAGAAATGTGTGTTCTTTTGCTTTCTGTCCTGCAAGAATCAGTTGTTTCTCTTGTTAGCAACGAAAAGTTGCACTTTGCGAGATGAGCTTCTCCTAAGGAACAAAGTTGTTTTTCACCGAGAAAGAAAGATCCAGGCCTGGATTCTCAGATGCATAGGAGAATCTTTCTAAAGCCATAAGAAATTTGTGTCCGTATGCCTTCTGTCTTGCAAGAATCAGCTGTTTCTCTTGTTAGCAACGAAATGTTGCACTTTGCGAGTTGAGCTTCCCCTAAGGAACAAACTTCTTTTTCCTGAGACAGAAAGATCCAGGCCTGGAATCTCAGATGCATATTATTCACTTACCAAAGCCATAAGAAATGTGTGTCCTTTTGCTTTCTTTCTTGCAAGAATCAGCTGTTTTTCTTGTTAGCAACGAGAAGTTGCACTTTGCGAGATGAGCTTCCCCTAAGGAACAAGGTTGTTTTTTACCGAGAAAGAAAGATCCAGTCCTGGATTCTCAGATGCATATGAGAATCTTTCTAAAACCATAAGAAATATGTGTCCTGATACATTCTTTCTGGCAGCAGTCGACTGTTTCACTTGTTATCAGAAAAATGCTATTCTTTGCGAGCTGAACTTCCCCTAAGGAACAACAGTGCTTTGCATCCAGAAAGAGGGCTCCAGTCTTTGATTCTCTGATGCATTTGATTGTCTAACCAGATCCATAAGAATAACTGTGTCCTCATGCCTTCTGTCAGACAGGAATCGACTGTTTCACTTGTTAGCAAAGCAAAGTTGCACTTTGCTCGTTGAGCTTCCCCTAAGGAACAACAGTGTTTTGCATCCAGAAAGAGAGCTCCAAATCTGGATTCGCTGATGCATGTGATTCACTAGCCAGAGCCATAAGACTACTGTGTACTGATGCCTTCTGTCTGACAGGAATCGACTGTTTCACTTGTTAGCAAAGCAAAGTTGCACTTTGCTCGTTGACCTTCCCCTAAAGAACAAGGTTTTTTTTACCGAGAAAGAAAGATCCAGTCCTGGATTCTCAGATGCATATGAGAATCTTTCTAAAGCCATAAGAAATATGTGTCCTGATACATTCTTTCTGGCAGGAATCAACTGTTTCACTTGTTAGCAGAAAAATGCTACTCTTTGCGAGCTGAACTTCCCCTAAGGAACAACTGCGCTTTGCATCCAGAAAGAGTCCTGCTCCAGTCCTGGATTCTCTGATTCATGTTATTCACTAACCAGAGCCATAAGAATACTGTGTCCTGATGCCTTCTGTCTGAGAGGAATCGACTGTTTCACTTGTTAGCCAAGCAAAGTTGCACTCTGCTCGTTGAGCTTCCCCTAAGGAACAACCGTGCTTTGCACCGTGAAAGCAAACTCCAGCCCTGGAGTTTTAGATGTATATGATTTACTTTCCAAAACCATAAGAAATATGTGCCCTGATGTCTCCTATCTGTCAGCAATCAAGAGTTTCACGTGTTAGAAGATCAAAGGTGTACTTTGCGCTACGAGCTTCCCGAACGTAACAACTGTGTTTTCACCGTGAAAGAAAGCTCCAGACCTGCATTCTCGAATGCATATGATTCACTTATCAAAGCCATAAGAAATGTATGTCCCTATGCCTTTTGTCTTGCAAGAATCAGGTGTTTCTCCTGTTAGCAACGAAAAGTTGTACTTTGCGAGATGAGCTTCCCCTAAGGAACAAGGTTGTTTTTCACCGAGAAAGAAAGATCCAGGCCTGGATTCTCAGATGCATATGATTCACTTACCAAAGCCATTATAAATGTGTATCCGTATGCCTTCTGTCTTGCAAGAATCAGCTGTTTCTCTTGTTAGCAACGAAAAGTTGCACCTTGCGAGTTGAGCTTCCCCTTAGGAACAAACTTGTTTTTCCTGAGACAGAAAGATCCAGGCCTGGATTCTCAGATGCATATTATTCACTTACCAAAGCCATAAGAAATGTGTGTCCTTTTGCTTTCTGTCTTGCAAGAATCAGCTGTTTCTCTTGTTAGCAACGAAAAGTTGCACTTTGCGAGATGAGTTTCCCCTAAGGAACAAACTTGTTTTTCACTGAGAAAGAAAGATCCAGTCCTGGATTCTCAGATGCATATGAGAATCTTTCTAAAGCCACAAGAAATGTGTGTCCGTATGCCTTCTGTCTTGCAAGAATCAGCTGTTTCTCTTGTCAGCAACGAAATGTTGCAATTTGCGAGTTGAGCTTCCCCTAAGGAACAAACTTGTTTTTCCTGAGACAGAAAGATCCAGGCCTGGATTCTCAGATGCATATTATTCACTTATCAAAGACATAAGAAATGTGTGTCCTTGTGCTTTCTGTCCTGCAAGAATCAGCTGTTTCTCTTGTTAGCAAGGAAAAGTTGCACTTTGCGAGATGATCTTCTCCTAAGGAACAAAGTTGTTTTTCCTGAGATAGAAAGATCCAGTCCTGGATTCTCAGATGCATATTATTCACTTACCAAAGCCATAAGAAATGTGTGTCCTTTTGCTTTCTGTCTTGCAAGAATCAGCTGTTTTTCTTGTTAGCAACGAAAAGTTGCACTTTGCGAGATGAGCTTCCCCTAAGGAACAAACTTGTTTTTCACTGAGAAAGAAAGATCCAGTCCTGGATTCTCAGATGCATATGAGAATCTTTCTAAAGCCATAAGAAATGTGTGTCCGTATGCCTTCTGTCTTGCAAGAATCAGCTGTTTCTCTTGTTAGCAACGAAAAGTTGCACTTTGCGAGATGAGCTTCCCCTAAGGAACAAACTTGCTTTTCCTGAGACAGAAAGATCCAGGCCTGGATTCTCAGATGCATATTATTCACTTACCAAAGCCATGAGAAATTTGTGTTCTTTTGCTCTCTGTCCTGCAAGAATCAGTTGTTTCTCTTGTTAGCAAGGAAAAGTTGCACTTTGCGAGATGAGCTTCTCCTAAGGAACAAAGTTGTTTTTCACCGAGAAAGATCCAGGCCTGGATTCTCAGATGCATAGGAGAATCTTTCTAAAGCCATAAGAAATTTGTGTCCGTATGCCTTCTGTCTTGCAAGAATCAGCTGTTTCTCTTGTTAGCAACGAAATGTTGCACTTTGCGAGTTGAGCTTCCCCTAAGGAACAAACTTCTTTTTCCTGAGACAGAAAGATCCAGGCCTGGAATCTCAGATGCATATTATTCACTTACCAAAGCCATAAGAAATGTGTGTCCGTTTGCTTTCTTTCTTGCAAGAATCAGCTGTTTTTCTTGTTAGCAACGAGAAGTTGCACTTTGCGAGATGAGCTTCCCCTAAGGAACAAGGTTGTTTTTTACCGAGAAAGAAAGATCCAGTCCTGGATTCTCAGATGCATATGAGAATCTTTCTAAAACCATAAGAAATATGTGTCCTGATACATTCTTTCTGGCAGCAGTCGACTGTTTCACTTGTTAGCAGAAAAATGCTATTCTTTGCGAGCTGAACTTCCCCTAAGGAACAACAGTGCTTTGCATCCAGAAAGAGGGCTCCAGTCTTTGATTCTCTGATGCATTTGATTGTCTAACCAGATCCATAAGAATAACTGTGTCCTCATGCCTTCTGTCAGACAGGAATCGACTGTTTCACTTGTTAGCAAAGCAAAGTTGCACTTTGCTCGTTGAGATTCCCCTAAGGAACAACAGTGTTTTGCATCCAGAAAGAGAGCTCCAAACCTGGATTCGCTGATGCATGTGATTCACTAGCCAGAGCCATAAGACTACTGTGTACTGATGCCTTCTGTCTGACAGGAATCGACTGTTTCACTTGTTAGCAAAGCAAAGTTGCACTTTGCTCGTTGAGCTTCCCCTAAAGAACAAGGTTTTTTTTACCGAGAAAGAAAGATCCAGTCCTGGATTCTCAGATGCATATGAGAATCTTTCTAAAGCCATAAGAAATATGTGTCCTGATACATTCTTTCTGGCAGGAATCAACTGTTTCACTTGTTAGCAGAAAAATGCTACTCTTTGCGAGCTGAACTTCCCCTAAGGAACAACTGTGCTTTGCATCCAGAAAGAGAGCTCCAGTCCTGGATTCTCTGATGCATGTGATTCACTAGCCAGAGCCATAAGAATAACTTTGTCCTCATGCCTTCTGTCTGACAGGAATCGACTGTTTCACTTGTTAGCAAAGCAAAGTTGCACTTTGCTCGTTGAGCTTCCCCTAAGGAACAACAGTGCTTTGCACCGTGAAAGCAAGCTCCACTCCTGGAGTTTTAGATGCGTATGATTTACTTTCCAAAACCATAAGAAATATGTGCCCTGATGTCTCCTGTCTGACAGAAATCAAGAGTTTCACGTGTTAGAAGAGCAGAGGTGCACATTGCTATACGAGCTTCCCCTAAGGAACAAGGTTGTTTTTCACCGTGAAAGAAAGCTCCAGACCTGCATTCTCGAATGCATATGATTCACTTATTAAAGCCATAAGAAATGTATGTCCCTATGCCTTTTGTCTTGCAAGAATCAGGTGTTTCTCTTGTTAGCACCGAAAAGTTGCACCTTGCGAGATGAGCTTCCCCTAAGGAACAAAGTTGTTTTTCACCGAGAAAGAAAGATCCAGGCCTGGATTCTCAGATGCATATGATTCACTTACCAAAGCCATAAGAAATGTGTATCCGTATGCCTTCTGTCTTGCAAGAATCAGCTGTTTCTCTTGTTAGCAACGAAAAGTTGCACTTTGCGAGTTGAGCTTCCCCTTAGGAACAAACTTGTTTTTCCTGAGACAGAAAGATCCAGGCCTGGATTCTCAGATGCATATTATTCACTTACCAAAGCCATAAGAAATGTGTGTCCTTTTGCTTTCTGTCTTGCAAGAATCAGCTGTTTCTCTTGTTAGCAACGAAAAGTTGCACTTTGCGAGATGAGTTTCCCCTAAGGAACAAACTTGTTTTTCACTGAGAAAGAAAGATCCAGTCCTGGATTCTCAGATGCATATGAGAATCTTTCTAAAGCCACAAGAAATGTGTGTCCGTATGCCTTCTGTCTTGCAAGAATCAGCTGTTTCTCTTGTCAGCAACGAAATGTTGCAATTTGCGAGTTGAGCTTCCCCTAAGGAACAAACTTGTTTTTCCTGAGACAGAAAGATCCAGGCCTGGATTATCAGATGCATATTATTCACTTATCAAAGCCATAAGAAATGTGTGTTCTTTTGCTTTCTGTCCTGCAAGAATCAGTTGTTTCTCTTGTTAGCAACGAAAAGTTGCACTTTGCGAGATGAGCTTCTCCTAAGGAACAAAGTTGTTTTTTACCGAGAAAGAAAGATCCAGTCCTGGATTCTCAGATGCATATGAGAATCTTTCTAAAACCATAAGAAATATGTGTCCTGATACATTCTTTCTGGCAGCAGTCGACTGTTTCACTTGTTATCAGAAAAATGCTATTCTTTGCGAGCTGAACTTCCCCTAAGGAACAACAGTGCTTTGCATCCAGAAAGAGGGCTCCAGTCTTTGATTCTCTGATGCATTTGATTGTCTAACCAGATCCATAAGAATAACTGTGTCCTCATGCCTTCTGTCAGACAGGAATCGACTGTTTCACTTGTTAGCAAAGCAAAGTTGCACTTTGCTCGTTGAGATTCCCCTAAGGAACAACAGTGTTTTGCATCCAGAAAGAGAGCTCCAAATCTGGATTCGCTGATGCATGTGATTCACTAGCCAGAGCCATAAGACTACTGTGTACTGATGCCTTCTGTCTGACAGGAATCGACTGTTTCACTTGTTAGCAAAGCAAAGTTGCACTTTGCTCGTTGAGCTTCCCCTAAAGAACAAGGTTTTTTTTACCGAGAAAGAAAGATCCAGTCCTGGATTCTCAGATGCATATGAGAATCTTTCTAAAGCCATAAGAAATATGTGTCCTGATACATTCTTTCTGGCAGGAATCAACTGTTTCACTTGTTAGCAGAAAAATGCTACTCTTTGCGAGCTGAACTTCCCCTAAGGAACAACTGCGCTTTGCATCCAGAAAGAGTCCTGCTCCAGTCCTGGATTCTCTGATTCATGTTATTCACTAACCAGAGCCATAAGAATACTGTGTCCTGATGCCTTCTGTCTGAGAGGAATCGACTGTTTCACTTGTTAGCCAAGCAAAGTTGCACTCTGCTCGTTGAGCTTCCCCTAAGGAACAACCGTGCTTTGCACCGTGAAAGCAAACTCCAGCCCTGGAGTTTTAGATGTATATGATTTACTTTCCAAAACCATAAGAAATATGTGCCCTGATGTCTCCTATCTGTCAGCAATCAAGAGTTTCACGTGTTAGAAGATCAAAGGTGTACTTTGCGCTACGAGCTTCCCGAACGTAACAACTGTGTTTTCACCGTGAAAGAAAGCTCCAGACCTGCATTCTCGAATGCATATGATTCACTTATCAAAGCCATAAGAAATGTATGTCCCTATGCCTTTTGTCTTGCAAGAATCAGGTGTTTCTCCTGTTAGCAACGAAAAGTTGTACTTTGCGAGATGAGCTTCCCCTAAGGAACAAGGTTGTTTTTCACCGAGAAAGAAAGATCCAGGCCTGGATTCTCAGATGCATATGATTCACTTACCAAAGCCATTATAAATGTGTATCCGTATGCCTTCTGTCTTGCAAGAATCAGCTGTTTCTCTTGTTAGCAACGAAAAGTTGCACCTTGCGAGTTGAGCTTCCCCTTAGGAACAAACTTGTTTTTCCTGAGACAGAAAGATCCAGGCCTGGATTCTCAGATGCATATTATTCACTTACCAAAGCCATAAGAAATGTGTGTCCTTTTGCTTTCTGTCTTGCAAGAATCAGCTGTTTCTCTTGTTAGCAACGAAAAGTTGCACTTTGCGAGATGAGTTTCCCCTAAGGAACAAACTTGTTTTTCACTGAGAAAGAAAGATCCAGTCCTGGATTCTCAGATGCATATGAGAATCTTTCTAAAGCCACAAGAAATGTGTGTCCGTATGCCTTCTGTCTTGCAAGAATCAGCTGTTTCTCTTGTCAGCAACGAAATGTTGCAATTTGCGAGTTGAGCTTCCCCTAAGGAACAAACTTGTTTTTCCTGAGACAGAAAGATCCAGGCCTGGATTCTCAGATGCATATTATTCACTTATCAAAGACATAAGAAATGTGTGTCCTTGTGCTTTCTGTCCTGCAAGAATCAGCTGTTTCTCTTGTTAGCAAGGAAAAGTTGCACTTTGCGAGATGATCTTCTCCTAAGGAACAAAGTTGTTTTTCCTGAGATAGAAAGATCCAGTCCTGGATTCTCAGATGCATATTATTCACTTACCAAAGCCATAAGAAATGTGTGTCCTTTTGCTTTCTGTCTTGCAAGAATCAGCTGTTTTTCTTGTTAGCAACGAAAAGTTGCACTTTGCGAGATGAGCTTCCCCTAAGGAACAAACTTGTTTTTCACTGAGAAAGAAAGATCCAGTCCTGGATTCTCAGATGCATATGAGAATCTTTCTAAAGCCATAAGAAATGTGTGTCCGTATGCCTTCTGTCTTGCAAGAATCAGCTGTTTCTCTTGTTAGCAACGAAAAGTTGCACTTTGCGAGATGAGCTTCCCCTAAGGAACAAACTTGCTTTTCCTGAGACAGAAAGATCCAGGCCTGGATTCTCAGATGCATATTATTCACTTACCAAAGCCATGAGAAATGTGTGTTCTTTTGCTCTCTGTCCTGCAAGAATCAGTTGTTTCTCTTGTTAGCAAGGAAAAGTTGCACTTTGCGAGATGAGCTTCTCCTAAGGAACAAAGTTGTTTTTCACCGAGAAAGAAAGATCCAGGCCTGGATTCTCAGATGCATAGGAGAATCTTTCTAAAGCCATAAGAAATTTGTGTCCGTATGCCTTCTGTCTTGCAAGAATCAGCTGTTTCTCTTGTTAGCAACGAAATGTTGCACTTTGCGAGTTGAGCTTCCCCTAAGGAACAAACTTCTTTTTCCTGAGACAGAAAGATCCAGGCCTGGAATCTCAGATGCATATTATTCACTTACCAAAGCCATAAGAAATGTGTGTCCGTTTGCTTTCTTTCTTGCAAGAATCAGCTGTTTTTCTTGTTAGCAACGAGAAGTTGCACTTTGCGAGATGAGCTTCCCCTAAGGAACAAGGTTGTTTTTTACCGAGAAAGAAAGATCCAGTCCTGGATTCTCAGATGCATATGAGAATCTTTCTAAAACCATAAGAAATATGTGTCCTGATACATTCTTTCTGGCAGCAGTCGACTGTTTCACTTGTTAGCAGAAAAATGCTATTCTTTGCGAGCTGAACTTCCCCTAAGGAACAACAGTGCTTTGCATCCAGAAAGAGGGCTCCAGTCTTTGATTCTCTGATGCATTTGATTGTCTAACCAGATCCATAAGAATAACTGTGTCCTCATGCCTTCTGTCAGACAGGAATCGACTGTTTCACTTGTTAGCAAAGCAAAGTTGCACTTTGCTCGTTGAGATTCCCCTAAGGAACAACAGTGTTTTGCATCCAGAAAGAGAGCTCCAAACCTGGATTCGCTGATGCATGTGATTCACTAGCCAGAGCCATAAGACTACTGTGTACTGATGCCTTCTGTCTGACAGGAATCGACTGTTTCACTTGTTAGCAAAGCAAAGTTGCACTTTGCTCGTTGAGCTTCCCCTAAAGAACAAGGTTTTTTTTACCGAGAAAGAAAGATCCAGTCCTGGATTCTCAGATGCATATGAGAATCTTTCTAAAGCCATAAGAAATATGTGTCCTGATACATTCTTTCTGGCAGGAATCAACTGTTTCACTTGTTAGCAGAAAAATGCTACTCTTTGCGAGCTGAACTTCCCCTAAGGAACAACTGTGCTTTGCATCCAGAAAGAGAGCTCCAGTCCTGGATTCTCTGATGCATGTGATTCACTAGCCAGAGCCATAAGAATAACTTTGTCCTCATGCCTTCTGTCTGACAGGAATCGACTGTTTCACTTGTTAGCAAAGCAAAGTTGCACTTTGCTCGTTGAGCTTCCCCTAAGGAACAACAGTGCTTTGCACCGTGAAAGCAAGCTCCACTCCTGGAGTTTTAGATGCGTATGATTTACTTTCCAAAACCATAAGAAATATGTGCCCTGATGTCTCCTGTCTGACAGAAATCAAGAGTTTCACGTGTTAGAAGAGCAGAGGTGCACATTGCTATACGAGCTTCCCCTAAGGAACAAGGTTGTTTTTCACCGTGAAAGAAAGCTCCAGACCTGCATTCTCGAATGCATATGATTCACTTATTAAAGCCATAAGAAATGTATGTCCCTATGCCTTTTGTCTTGCAAGAATCAGGTGTTTCTCTTGTTAGCACCGAAAAGTTGCACCTTGCGAGATGAGCTTCCCCTAAGGAACAAAGTTGTTTTTCACCGAGAAAGAAAGATCCAGGCCTGGATTCTCAGATGCATATGATTCACTTACCAAAGCCATAAGAAATGTGTATCCGTATGCCTTCTGTCTTGCAAGAATCAGCTGTTTCTCTTGTTAGCAACGAAAAGTTGCACTTTGCGAGTTGAGCTTCCCCTTAGGAACAAACTTGTTTTTCCTGAGACAGAAAGATCCAGGCCTGGATTCTCAGATGCATATTATTCACTTACCAAAGCCATAAGAAATGTGTGTCCTTTTGCTTTCTGTCTTGCAAGAATCAGCTGTTTCTCTTGTTAGCAACGAAAAGTTGCACTTTGCGAGATGAGTTTCCCCTAAGGAACAAACTTGTTTTTCACTGAGAAAGAAAGATCCAGTCCTGGATTCTCAGATGCATATGAGAATCTTTCTAAAGCCACAAGAAATGTGTGTCCGTATGCCTTCTGTCTTGCAAGAATCAGCTGTTTCTCTTGTCAGCAACGAAATGTTGCAATTTGCGAGTTGAGCTTCCCCTAAGGAACAAACTTGTTTTTCCTGAGACAGAAAGATCCAGGCCTGGATTATCAGATGCATATTATTCACTTATCAAAGCCATAAGAAATGTGTGTTCTTTTGCTTTCTGTCCTGCAAGAATCAGTTGTTTCTCTTGTTAGCAACGAAAAGTTGCACTTTGCGAGATGAGCTTCTCCTAAGGAACAAAGTTGTTTTTCACCGAGAAAGAAAGATCCAGGCCTGGATTCTCAGATGCATAGGAGAATCTTTCTAAAGCCATAAGAAATTTGTGTCCGTATGCCTTCTGTCTTGCAAGAATCAGCTGTTTCTCTTGTTAGCAACGAAATGTTGCACTTTGCGAGTTGAGCTTCCCCTAAGGAACAAACTTCTTTTTCCTGAGACAGAAAGATCCAGGCCTGGAATCTCAGATGCATATTATTCACTTACCAAAGCCATAAGAAATGTGTGTCCTTTTGCTTTCTTTCTTGCAAGAATCAGCTGTTTTTCTTGTTAGCAACGAGAAGTTGCACTTTGCGAGATGAGCTTCCCCTAAGGAACAAGGTTGTTTTTTACCGAGAAAGAAAGATCCAGTCCTGGATTCTCAGATGCATATGAGAATCTTTCTAAAACCATAAGAAATATGTGTCCTGATACATTCTTTCTGGCAGCAGTCGACTGTTTCACTTGTTATCAGAAAAATGCTATTCTTTGCGAGCTGAACTTCCCCTAAGGAACAACAGTGCTTTGCATCCAGAAAGAGGGCTCCAGTCTTTGATTCTCTGATGCATTTGATTGTCTAACCAGATCCATAAGAATAACTGTGTCCTCATGCCTTCTGTCAGACAGGAATCGACTGTTTCACTTGTTAGCAAAGCAAAGTTGCACTTTGCTCGTTGAGCTTCCCCTAAGGAACAACAGTGTTTTGCATCCAGAAAGAGAGCTCCAAATCTGGATTCGCTGATGCATGTGATTCACTAGCCAGAGCCATAAGACTACTGTGTACTGATGCCTTCTGTCTGACAGGAATCGACTGTTTCACTTGTTAGCAAAGCAAAGTTGCACTTTGCTCGTTGAGCTTCCCCTAAAGAACAAGGTTTTTTTTACCGAGAAAGAAAGATCCAGTCCTGGATTCTCAGATGCATATGAGAATCTTTCTAAAGCCATAAGAAATATGTGTCCTGATACATTCTTTCTGGCAGGAATCAACTGTTTCACTTGTTAGCAGAAAAATGCTACTCTTTGCGAGCTGAACTTCCCCTAAGGAACAACTGCGCTTTGCATCCAGAAAGAGGGCTCCAGTCCTGGATTCTCTGATTCATGTTATTCACTAACCAGAGCCATAAGAATACTGTGTCCTGATGCCTTCTGTCTGAGAGGAATCGACTGTTTCACTTGTTAGCCAAGCAAAGTTGCACTCTGCTCGTTGTGCTTCCCCTAAGGAACAACCGTGCTTTGCACCGTGAAAGCAAACTCCAGCCCTGGAGTTTTAGATGTATATGATTTACTTTCCAAAACCATAAGAAATATGTGCCCTGATGTCTCCTATCTGTCAGCAATCAAGAGTTTCACGTGTTAGAAGATCAAAGGTGTACTTTGCGCTACGAGCTTCCCGAACGTAACAACTGTGTTTTCACCGTGAAAGAAAGCTCCAGACCTGCATTCTCGAATGCATATGATTCACTTATCAAAGCCATAAGAAATGTATGTCCCTATGCCTTTTGTCTTGCAAGAATCAGGTGTTTCTCCTGTTAGCAACGAAAAGTTGTACTTTGCGAGATGAGCTTCCCCTAAGGAACAAGGTTGTTTTTCACCGAGAAAGAAAGATCCAGGCCTGGATTCTCAGATGCATATGATTCACTTACCAAAGCCATTATAAATGTGTATCCGTATGCCTTCTGTCTTGCAAGAATCAGCTGTTTCTCTTGTTAGCAACGAAAACTTGCACCTTGCGAGTTGAGCTTCCCCTTAGGAACAAACTTGTTTTTCCTGAGACAGAAAGATCCAGGCCTGGATTCTCAGATGCATATTATTCACTTACCAAAGCCATAAGAAATGTGTGTCCTTTTGCTTTCTGTCTTGCAAGAATCAGCTGTTTCTCTTGTTAGCAACGAAAAGTTGCACTTTGCGAGATGAGTTTCCCCTAAGGAACAAACTTGTTTTTCACTGAGAAAGAAAGATCCAGTCCTGGATTCTCAGATGCATATGAGAATCTTTCTAAAGCCACAAGAAATGTGTGTCCGTATGCCTTCTGTCTTGCAAGAATCAGCTGTTTCTCTTGTCAGCAACGAAATGTTGCAATTTGCGAGTTGAGCTTCCCCTAAGGAACAAACTTGTTTTTCCTGAGACAGAAAGATCCAGGCCTGGATTCTCAGATGCATATTATTCACTTATCAAAGACATAAGAAATGTGTGTCCTTGTGCTTTCTGTCCTGCAAGAATCAGCTGTTTCTCTTGTTAGCAAGGAAAAGTTGCACTTTGCGAGATGATCTTCTCCTAAGGAACAAAGTTGTTTTTCCTGAGATAGAAAGATCCAGTCCTGGATTCTCAGATGCATATTATTCACTTACCAAAGCCATAAGAAATGTGTGTCCTTTTGCTTTCTGTCTTGCAAGAATCAGCTGTTTTTCTTGTTAGCAACGAAAAGTTGCACTTTGCGAGATGAGCTTCCCCTAAGGAACAAACTTGTTTTTCACTGAGAAAGAAAGATCCAGTCCTGGATTCTCAGATGCATATGAGAATCTTTCTAAAGCCATAAGAAATGTGTGTCCGTATGCCTTCTGTCTTGCAAGAATCAGCTGTTTCTCTTGTTAGCAACGAAAAGTTGCACTTTGCGAGATGAGCTTCCCCTAAGGAACAAACTTGCTTTTCCTGAGACAGAAAGATCCAGGCCTGGATTCTCAGATGCATATTATTCACTTACCAAAGCCATGAGAAATGTGTGTTCTTTTGCTCTCTGTCCTGCAAGAATCAGTTGTTTCTCTTGTTAGCAAGGAAAAGTTGCACTTTGCGAGATGAGCTTCTCCTAAGGAACAAAGTTGTTTTTCACCGAGAAAGAAAGATCCAGGCCTGGATTCTCAGATGCATAGGAGAATCTTTCTAAAGCCATAAGAAATTTGTGTCCGTATGCCTTCTGTCTTGCAAGAATCAGCTGTTTCTCTTGTTAGCAACGAAATGTTGCACTTTGCGAGTTGAGCTTCCCCTAAGGAACAAACTTCTTTTTCCTGAGACAGAAAGATCCAGGCCTGGAATCTCAGATGCATATTATTCACTTACCAAAGCCATAAGAAATGTGTGTCCGTTTGCTTTCTTTCTTGCAAGAATCAGCTGTTTTTCTTGTTAGCAACGAGAAGTTGCACTTTGCGAGATGAGCTTCCCCTAAGGAACAAGGTTGTTTTTTACCGAGAAAGAAAGATCCAGTCCTGGATTCTCAGATGCATATGAGAATCTTTCTAAAACCGTAAGAAATATGTGTCCTGATACATTCTTTCTGGCAGCAGTCGACTGTTTCACTTGTTAGCAGAAAAATGCTATTCTTTGCGAGCTGAACTTCCCCTAAGGAACAACAGTGCTTTGCATCCAGAAAGAGGGCTCCAGTCTTTGATTCTCTGATGCATTTGATTGTCTAACCAGATCCATAAGAATAACTGTGTCCTCATGCCTTCTGTCAGACAGGAATCGACTGTTTCACTTGTTAGCAAAGCAAAGTTGCACTTTGCTCGTTGAGATTCCCCTAAGGAACAACAGTGTTTTGCATCCAGAAAGAGAGCTCCAAACCTGGATTCGCTGATGCATGTGATTCACTAGCCAGAGCCATAAGACTACTGTGTACTGATGCCTTCTGTCTGACAGGAATCGACTGTTTCACTTGTTAGCAAAGCAAAGTTGCACTTTGCTCGTTGAGCTTCCCCTAAAGAACAAGGTTTTTTTTACCGAGAAAGAAAGATCCAGTCCTGGATTCTCAGATGCATATGAGAATCTTTCTAAAGCCATAAGAAATATGTGTCCTGATACATTCTTTCTGGCAGGAATCAACTGTTTCACTTGTTAGCAGAAAAATGCTACTCTTTGCGAGCTGAACTTCCCCTAAGGAACAACTGTGCTTTGCATCCAGAAAGAGAGCTCCAGTCCTGGATTCTCTGATGCATGTGATTCACTAGCCAGAGCCATAAGAATAACTTTGTCCTCATGCCTTCTGTCTGACAGGAATCGACTGTTTCACTTGTTAGCAAAGCAAAGTTGCACTTTGCTCGTTGAGCTTCCCCTAAGGAACAACAGTGCTTTGCACCGTGAAAGCAAGCTCCACTCCTGGAGTTTTAGATGCGTATGATTTACTTTCCAAAACCATAAGAAATATGTGCCCTGATGTCTCCTGTCTGACAGAAATCAAGAGTTTCACGTGTTAGAAGAGCAGAGGTGCACATTGCTATACGAGCTTCCCCTAAGGAACAAGGTTGTTTTTCACCGTGAAAGAAAGCTCCAGACCTGCATTCTCGAATGCATATGATTCACTTATTAAAGCCATAAGAAATGTATGTCCCTATGCCTTTTGTCTTGCAAGAATCAGGTGTTTCTCTTGTTAGCACCGAAAAGTTGCACCTTGCGAGATGAGCTTCCCCTAAGGAACAAAGTTGTTTTTCACCGAGAAAGAAAGATCCAGGCCTGGATTCTCAGATGCATATGATTCACTTACCAAAGCCATAAGAAATGTGTATCCGTATGCCTTCTGTCTTGCAAGAATCAGCTGTTTCTCTTGTTAGCAACGAAAAGTTGCACTTTGCGAGTTGAGCTTCCCCTTAGGAACAAACTTGTTTTTCCTGAGACAGAAAGATCCAGGCCTGGATTCTCAGATGCATATTATTCACTTACCAAAGCCATAAGAAATGTGTGTCCTTTTGCTTTCTGTCTTGCAAGAATCAGCTGTTTCTCTTGTTAGCAACGAAAAGTTGCACTTTGCGAGATGAGTTTCCCCTAAGGAACAAACTTGTTTTTCACTGAGAAAGAAAGATCCAGTCCTGGATTCTCAGATGCATATGAGAATCTTTCTAAAGCCACAAGAAATGTGTGTCCGTATGCCTTCTGTCTTGCAAGAATCAGCTGTTTCTCTTGTCAGCAACGAAATGTTGCAATTTGCGAGTTGAGCTTCCCCTAAGGAACAAACTTGTTTTTCCTGAGACAGAAAGATCCAGGCCTGGATTATCAGATGCATATTATTCACTTATCAAAGCCATAAGAAATGTGTGTTCTTTTGCTTTCTGTCCTGCAAGAATCAGTTGTTTCTCTTGTTAGCAACGAAAAGTTGCACTTTGCGAGATGAGCTTCTCCTAAGGAACAAAGTTGTTTTTCACCGAGAAAGAAAGATCCAGGCCTGGATTCTCAGATGCATAGGAGAATCTTTCTAAAGCCATAAGAAATTTGTGTCCGTATGCCTTCTGTCTTGCAAGAATCAGCTGTTTCTCTTGTTAGCAACGAAATGTTGCACTTTGCGAGTTGAGCTTCCCCTAAGGAACAAACTTCTTTTTCCTGAGACAGAAAGATCCAGGCCTGGAATCTCAGATGCATATTATTCACTTACCAAAGCCATAAGAAATGTGTGTCCTTTTGCTTTCTTTCTTGCAAGAATCAGCTGTTTTTCTTGTTAGCAACGAGAAGTTGCACTTTGCGAGATGAGCTTCCCCTAAGGAACAAGGTTGTTTTTTACCGAGAAAGAAAGATCCAGTCCTGGATTCTCAGATGCATATGAGAATCTTTCTAAAACCATAAGAAATATGTGTCCTGATACATTCTTTCTGGCAGCAGTCGACTGTTTCACTTGTTATCAGAAAAATGCTATTCTTTGCGAGCTGAACTTCCCCTAAGGAACAACAGTGCTTTGCATCCAGAAAGAGGGCTCCAGTCTTTGATTCTCTGATGCATTTGATTGTCTAACCAGATCCATAAGAATAACTGTGTCCTCATGCCTTCTGTCAGACAGGAATCGACTGTTTCACTTGTTAGCAAAGCAAAGTTGCACTTTGCTCGTTGAGCTTCCCCTAAGGAACAACAGTGTTTTGCATCCAGAAAGAGAGCTCCAAATCTGGATTCGCTGATGCATGTGATTCACTAGCCAGAGCCATAAGACTACTGTGTACTGATGCCTTCTGTCTGACAGGAATCGACTGTTTCACTTGTTAGCAAAGCAAAGTTGCACTTTGCTCGTTGAGCTTCCCCTAAAGAACAAGGTTTTTTTTACCGAGAAAGAAAGATCCAGTCCTGGATTCTCAGATGCATATGAGAATCTTTCTAAAGCCATAAGAAATATGTGTCCTGATACATTCTTTCTGGCAGGAATCAACTGTTTCACTTGTTAGCAGAAAAATGCTACTCTTTGCGAGCTGAACTTCCCCTAAGGAACAACTGCGCTTTGCATCCAGAAAGAGTCCTGCTCCAGTCCTGGATTCTCTGATTCATGTTATTCACTAACCAGAGCCATAAGAATACTGTGTCCTGATGCCTTCTGTCTGAGAGGAATCGACTGTTTCACTTGTTAGCCAAGCAAAGTTGCACTCTGCTCGTTGAGCTTCCCCTAAGGAACAACCGTGCTTTGCACCGTGAAAGCAAACTCCAGCCCTGGAGTTTTAGATGTATATGATTTACTTTCCAAAACCATAAGAAATATGTGCCCTGATGTCTCCTATCTGTCAGCAATCAAGAGTTTCACGTGTTAGAAGATCAAAGGTGTACTTTGCGCTACGAGCTTCCCGAACGTAACAACTGTGTTTTCACCGTGAAAGAAAGCTCCAGACCTGCATTCTCGAATGCATATGATTCACTTATCAAAGCCATAAGAAATGTATGTCCCTATGCCTTTTGTCTTGCAAGAATCAGGTGTTTCTCCTGTTAGCAACGAAAAGTTGTACTTTGCGAGATGAGCTTCCCCTAAGGAACAAGGTTGTTTTTCACCGAGAAAGAAAGATCCAGGCCTGGATTCTCAGATGCATATGATTCACTTACCAAAGCCATTATAAATGTGTATCCGTATGCCTTCTGTCTTGCAAGAATCAGCTGTTTCTCTTGTTAGCAACGAAAAGTTGCACCTTGCGAGTTGAGCTTCCCCTTAGGAACAAACTTGTTTTTCCTGAGACAGAAAGATCCAGGCCTGGATTCTCAGATGCATATTATTCACTTACCAAAGCCATAAGAAATGTGTGTCCTTTTGCTTTCTGTCTTGCAAGAATCAGCTGTTTCTCTTGTTAGCAACGAAAAGTTGCACTTTGCGAGATGAGTTTCCCCTAAGGAACAAACTTGTTTTTCACTGAGAAAGAAAGATCCAGTCCTGGATTCTCAGATGCATATGAGAATCTTTCTAAAGCCACAAGAAATGTGTGTCCGTATGCCTTCTGTCTTGCAAGAATCAGCTGTTTCTCTTGTCAGCAACGAAATGTTGCAATTTGCGAGTTGAGCTTCCCCTAAGGAACAAACTTGTTTTTCCTGAGACAGAAAGATCCAGGCCTGGATTCTCAGATGCATATTATTCACTTATCAAAGACATAAGAAATGTGTGTCCTTGTGCTTTCTGTCCTGCAAGAATCAGCTGTTTCTCTTGTTAGCAAGGAAAAGTTGCACTTTGCGAGATGATCTTCTCCTAAGGAACAAAGTTGTTTTTCCTGAGATAGAAAGATCCAGTCCTGGATTCTCAGATGCATATTATTCACTTACCAAAGCCATAAGAAATGTGTGTCCTTTTGCTTTCTGTCTTGCAAGAATCAGCTGTTTTTCTTGTTAGCAACGAAAAGTTGCACTTTGCGAGATGAGCTTCCCCTAAGGAACAAACTTGTTTTTCACTGAGAAAGAAAGATCCAGTCCTGGATTCTCAGATGCATATGAGAATCTTTCTAAAGCCATAAGAAATGTGTGTCCGTATGCCTTCTGTCTTGCAAGAATCAGCTGTTTCTCTTGTTAGCAACGAAAAGTTGCACTTTGCGAGATGAGCTTCCCCTAAGGAACAAACTTGCTTTTCCTGAGACAGAAAGATCCAGGCCTGGATTCTCAGATGCATATTATTCACTTACCAAAGCCATGAGAAATGTGTGTTCTTTTGCTCTCTGTCCTGCAAGAATCAGTTGTTTCTCTTGTTAGCAAGGAAAAGTTGCACTTTGCGAGATGAGCTTCTCCTAAGGAACAAAGTTGTTTTTCACCGAGAAAGAAAGATCCAGGCCTGGATTCTCAGATGCATAGGAGAATCTTTCTAAAGCCATAAGAAATTTGTGTCCGTATGCCTTCTGTCTTGCAAGAATCAGCTGTTTCTCTTGTTAGCAACGAAATGTTGCACTTTGCGAGTTGAGCTTCCCCTAAGGAACAAACTTCTTTTTCCTGAGACAGAAAGATCCAGGCCTGGAATCTCAGATGCATATTATTCACTTACCAAAGCCATAAGAAATGTGTGTCCGTTTGCTTTCTTTCTTGCAAGAATCAGCTGTTTTTCTTGTTAGCAACGAGAAGTTGCACTTTGCGAGATGAGCTTCCCCTAAGGAACAAGGTTGTTTTTTACCGAGAAAGAAAGATCCAGTCCTGGATTCTCAGATGCATATGAGAATCTTTCTAAAACCATAAGAAATATGTGTCCTGATACATTCTTTCTGGCAGCAGTCGACTGTTTCACTTGTTAGCAGAAAAATGCTATTCTTTGCGAGCTGAACTTCCCCTAAGGAACAACAGTGCTTTGCATCCAGAAAGAGGGCTCCAGTCTTTGATTCTCTGATGCATTTGATTGTCTAACCAGATCCATAAGAATAACTGTGTCCTCATGCCTTCTGTCAGACAGGAATCGACTGTTTCACTTGTTAGCAAAGCAAAGTTGCACTTTGCTCGTTGAGATTCCCCTAAGGAACAACAGTGTTTTGCATCCAGAAAGAGAGCTCCAAACCTGGATTCGCTGATGCATGTGATTCACTAGCCAGAGCCATAAGACTACTGTGTACTGATGCCTTCTGTCTGACAGGAATCGACTGTTTCACTTGTTAGCAAAGCAAAGTTGCACTTTGCTCGTTGAGCTTCCCCTAAAGAACAAGGTTTTTTTTACCGAGAAAGAAAGATCCAGTCCTGGATTCTCAGATGCATATGAGAATCTTTCTAAAGCCATAAGAAATATGTGTCCTGATACATTCTTTCTGGCAGGAATCAACTGTTTCACTTGTTAGCAGAAAAATGCTACTCTTTGCGAGCTGAACTTCCCCTAAGGAACAACTGTGCTTTGCATCCAGAAAGAGAGCTCCAGTCCTGGATTCTCTGATGCATGTGATTCACTAGCCAGAGCCATAAGAATAACTTTGTCCTCATGCCTTCTGTCTGACAGGAATCGACTGTTTCACTTGTTAGCAAAGCAAAGTTGCACTTTGCTCGTTGAGCTTCCCCTAAGGAACAACAGTGCTTTGCACCGTGAAAGCAAGCTCCACTCCTGGAGTTTTAGATGCGTATGATTTACTTTCCAAAACCATAAGAAATATGTGCCCTGATGTCTCCTGTCTGACAGAAATCAAGAGTTTCACGTGTTAGAAGAGCAGAGGTGCACATTGCTATACGAGCTTCCCCTAAGGAACAAGGTTGTTTTTCACCGTGAAAGAAAGCTCCAGACCTGCATTCTCGAATGCATATGATTCACTTATTAAAGCCATAAGAAATGTATGTCCCTATGCCTTTTGTCTTGCAAGAATCAGGTGTTTCTCTTGTTAGCACCGAAAAGTTGCACCTTGCGAGATGAGCTTCCCCTAAGGAACAAAGTTGTTTTTCACCGAGAAAGAAAGATCCAGGCCTGGATTCTCAGATGCATATGATTCACTTACCAAAGCCATAAGAAATGTGTATCCGTATGCCTTCTGTCTTGCAAGAATCAGCTGTTTCTCTTGTTAGCAACGAAAAGTTGCACTTTGCGAGTTGAGCTTCCCCTTAGGAACAAACTTGTTTTTCCTGAGACAGAAAGATCCAGGCCTGGATTCTCAGATGCATATTATTCACTTACCAAAGCCATAAGAAATGTGTGTCCTTTTGCTTTCTGTCTTGCAAGAATCAGCTGTTTCTCTTGTTAGCAACGAAAAGTTGCACTTTGCGAGATGAGTTTCCCCTAAGGAACAAACTTGTTTTTCACTGAGAAAGAAAGATCCAGTCCTGGATTCTCAGATGCATATGAGAATCTTTCTAAAGCCACAAGAAATGTGTGTCCGTATGCCTTCTGTCTTGCAAGAATCAGCTGTTTCTCTTGTCAGCAACGAAATGTTGCAATTTGCGAGTTGAGCTTCCCCTAAGGAACAAACTTGTTTTTCCTGAGACAGAAAGATCCAGGCCTGGATTATCAGATGCATATTATTCACTTATCAAAGCCATAAGAAATGTGTGTTCTTTTGCTTTCTGTCCTGCAAGAATCAGTTGTTTCTCTTGTTAGCAACGAAAAGTTGCACTTTGCGAGATGAGCTTCTCCTAAGGAACAAAGTTGTTTTTCACCGAGAAAGAAAGATCCAGGCCTGGATTCTCAGATGCATAGGAGAATCTTTCTAAAGCCATAAGAAATTTGTGTCCGTATGCCTTCTGTCTTGCAAGAATCAGCTGTTTCTCTTGTTAGCAACGAAATGTTGCACTTTGCGAGTTGAGCTTCCCCTAAGGAACAAACTTCTTTTTCCTGAGACAGAAAGATCCAGGCCTGGAATCTCAGATGCATATTATTCACTTACCAAAGCCATAAGAAATGTGTGTCCTTTTGCTTTCTTTCTTGCAAGAATCAGCTGTTTTTCTTGTTAGCAACGAGAAGTTGCACTTTGCGAGATGAGCTTCCCCTAAGGAACAAGGTTGTTTTTTACCGAGAAAGAAAGATCCAGTCCTGGATTCTCAGATGCATATGAGAATCTTTCTAAAACCATAAGAAATATGTGTCCTGATACATTCTTTCTGGCAGCAGTCGACTGTTTCACTTGTTATCAGAAAAATGCTATTCTTTGCGAGCTGAACTTCCCCTAAGGAACAACAGTGCTTTGCATCCAGAAAGAGGGCTCCAGTCTTTGATTCTCTGATGCATTTGATTGTCTAACCAGATCCATAAGAATAACTGTGTCCTCATGCCTTCTGTCAGACAGGAATCGACTGTTTCACTTGTTAGCAAAGCAAAGTTGCACTTTGCTCGTTGAGCTTCCCCTAAGGAACAACAGTGTTTTGCATCCAGAAAGAGAGCTCCAAATCTGGATTCGCTGATGCATGTGATTCACTAGCCAGAGCCATAAGACTACTGTGTACTGATGCCTTCTGTCTGACAGGAATCGACTGTTTCACTTGTTAGCAAAGCAAAGTTGCACTTTGCTCGTTGAGCTTCCCCTAAAGAACAAGGTTTTTTTTACCGAGAAAGAAAGATCCAGTCCTGGATTCTCAGATGCATATGAGAATCTTTCTAAAGCCATAAGAAATATGTGTCCTGATACATTCTTTCTGGCAGGAATCAACTGTTTCACTTGTTAGCAGAAAAATGCTACTCTTTGCGAGCTGAACTTCCCCTAAGGAACAACTGCGCTTTGCATCCAGAAAGAGGGCTCCAGTCCTGGATTCTCTGATTCATGTTATTCACTAACCAGAGCCATAAGAATACTGTGTCCTGATGCCTTCTGTCTGAGAGGAATCGACTGTTTCACTTGTTAGCCAAGCAAAGTTGCACTCTGCTCGTTGTGCTTCCCCTAAGGAACAACCGTGCTTTGCACCGTGAAAGCAAACTCCAGCCCTGGAGTTTTAGATGTATATGATTTACTTTCCAAAACCATAAGAAATATGTGCCCTGATGTCTCCTATCTGTCAGCAATCAAGAGTTTCACGTGTTAGAAGATCAAAGGTGTACTTTGCGCTACGAGCTTCCCGAACGTAACAACTGTGTTTTCACCGTGAAAGAAAGCTCCAGACCTGCATTCTCGAATGCATATGATTCACTTATCAAAGCCATAAGAAATGTATGTCCCTATGCCTTTTGTCTTGCAAGAATCAGGTGTTTCTCCTGTTAGCAACGAAAAGTTGTACTTTGCGAGATGAGCTTCCCCTAAGGAACAAGGTTGTTTTTCACCGAGAAAGAAAGATCCAGGCCTGGATTCTCAGATGCATATGATTCACTTACCAAAGCCATTATAAATGTGTATCCGTATGCCTTCTGTCTTGCAAGAATCAGCTGTTTCTCTTGTTAGCAACGAAAACTTGCACCTTGCGAGTTGAGCTTCCCCTTAGGAACAAACTTGTTTTTCCTGAGACAGAAAGATCCAGGCCTGGATTCTCAGATGCATATTATTCACTTACCAAAGCCATAAGAAATGTGTGTCCTTTTGCTTTCTGTCTTGCAAGAATCAGCTGTTTCTCTTGTTAGCAACGAAAAGTTGCACTTTGCGAGATGAGTTTCCCCTAAGGAACAAACTTGTTTTTCACTGAGAAAGAAAGATCCAGTCCTGGATTCTCAGATGCATATGAGAATCTTTCTAAAGCCACAAGAAATGTGTGTCCGTATGCCTTCTGTCTTGCAAGAATCAGCTGTTTCTCTTGTCAGCAACGAAATGTTGCAATTTGCGAGTTGAGCTTCCCCTAAGGAACAAACTTGTTTTTCCTGAGACAGAAAGATCCAGGCCTGGATTCTCAGATGCATATTATTCACTTATCAAAGACATAAGAAATGTGTGTCCTTGTGCTTTCTGTCCTGCAAGAATCAGCTGTTTCTCTTGTTAGCAAGGAAAAGTTGCACTTTGCGAGATGATCTTCTCCTAAGGAACAAAGTTGTTTTTCCTGAGATAGAAAGATCCAGTCCTGGATTCTCAGATGCATATTATTCACTTACCAAAGCCATAAGAAATGTGTGTCCTTTTGCTTTCTGTCTTGCAAGAATCAGCTGTTTTTCTTGTTAGCAACGAAAAGTTGCACTTTGCGAGATGAGCTTCCCCTAAGGAACAAACTTGTTTTTCACTGAGAAAGAAAGATCCAGTCCTGGATTCTCAGATGCATATGAGAATCTTTCTAAAGCCATAAGAAATGTGTGTCCGTATGCCTTCTGTCTTGCAAGAATCAGCTGTTTCTCTTGTTAGCAACGAAAAGTTGCACTTTGCGAGATGAGCTTCCCCTAAGGAACAAACTTGCTTTTCCTGAGACAGAAAGATCCAGGCCTGGATTCTCAGATGCATATTATTCACTTACCAAAGCCATGAGAAATGTGTGTTCTTTTGCTCTCTGTCCTGCAAGAATCAGTTGTTTCTCTTGTTAGCAAGGAAAAGTTGCACTTTGCGAGATGAGCTTCTCCTAAGGAACAAAGTTGTTTTTCACCGAGAAAGAAAGATCCAGGCCTGGATTCTCAGATGCATAGGAGAATCTTTCTAAAGCCATAAGAAATTTGTGTCCGTATGCCTTCTGTCTTGCAAGAATCAGCTGTTTCTCTTGTTAGCAACGAAATGTTGCACTTTGCGAGTTGAGCTTCCCCTAAGGAACAAACTTCTTTTTCCTGAGACAGAAAGATCCAGGCCTGGAATCTCAGATGCATATTATTCACTTACCAAAGCCATAAGAAATGTGTGTCCGTTTGCTTTCTTTCTTGCAAGAATCAGCTGTTTTTCTTGTTAGCAACGAGAAGTTGCACTTTGCGAGATGAGCTTCCCCTAAGGAACAAGGTTGTTTTTTACCGAGAAAGAAAGATCCAGTCCTGGATTCTCAGATGCATATGAGAATCTTTCTAAAACCATAAGAAATATGTGTCCTGATACATTCTTTCTGGCAGCAGTCGACTGTTTCACTTGTTAGCAGAAAAATGCTATTCTTTGCGAGCTGAACTTCCCCTAAGGAACAACAGTGCTTTGCATCCAGAAAGAGGGCTCCAGTCTTTGATTCTCTGATGCATTTGATTGTCTAACCAGATCCATAAGAATAACTGTGTCCTCATGCCTTCTGTCAGACAGGAATCGACTGTTTCACTTGTTAGCAAAGCAAAGTTGCACTTTGCTCGTTGAGATTCCCCTAAGGAACAACAGTGTTTTGCATCCAGAAAGAGAGCTCCAAACCTGGATTCGCTGATGCATGTGATTCACTAGCCAGAGCCATAAGACTACTGTGTACTGATGCCTTCTGTCTGACAGGAATCGACTGTTTCACTTGTTAGCAAAGCAAAGTTGCACTTTGCTCGTTGAGCTTCCCCTAAAGAACAAGGTTTTTTTTACCGAGAAAGAAAGATCCAGTCCTGGATTCTCAGATGCATATGAGAATCTTTCTAAAGCCATAAGAAATATGTGTCCTGATACATTCTTTCTGGCAGGAATCAACTGTTTCACTTGTTAGCAGAAAAATGCTACTCTTTGCGAGCTGAACTTCCCCTAAGGAACAACTGTGCTTTGCATCCAGAAAGAGAGCTCCAGTCCTGGATTCTCTGATGCATGTGATTCACTAGCCAGAGCCATAAGAATAACTTTGTCCTCATGCCTTCTGTCTGACAGGAATCGACTGTTTCACTTGTTAGCAAAGCAAAGTTGCACTTTGCTCGTTGAGCTTCCCCTAAGGAACAACAGTGCTTTGCACCGTGAAAGCAAGCTCCACTCCTGGAGTTTTAGATGCGTATGATTTACTTTCCAAAACCATAAGAAATATGTGCCCTGATGTCTCCTGTCTGACAGAAATCAAGAGTTTCACGTGTTAGAAGAGCAGAGGTGCACATTGCTATACGAGCTTCCCCTAAGGAACAAGGTTGTTTTTCACCGTGAAAGAAAGCTCCAGACCTGCATTCTCGAATGCATATGATTCACTTATTAAAGCCATAAGAAATGTATGTCCCTATGCCTTTTGTCTTGCAAGAATCAGGTGTTTCTCTTGTTAGCACCGAAAAGTTGCACCTTGCGAGATGAGCTTCCCCTAAGGAACAAAGTTGTTTTTCACCGAGAAAGAAAGATCCAGGCCTGGATTCTCAGATGCATATGATTCACTTACCAAAGCCATAAGAAATGTGTATCCGTATGCCTTCTGTCTTGCAAGAATCAGCTGTTTCTCTTGTTAGCAACGAAAAGTTGCACTTTGCGAGTTGAGCTTCCCCTTAGGAACAAACTTGTTTTTCCTGAGACAGAAAGATCCAGGCCTGGATTCTCAGATGCATATTATTCACTTACCAAAGCCATAAGAAATGTGTGTCCTTTTGCTTTCTGTCTTGCAAGAATCAGCTGTTTCTCTTGTTAGCAACGAAAAGTTGCACTTTGCGAGATGAGTTTCCCCTAAGGAACAAACTTGTTTTTCACTGAGAAAGAAAGATCCAGTCCTGGATTCTCAGATGCATATGAGAATCTTTCTAAAGCCACAAGAAATGTGTGTCCGTATGCCTTCTGTCTTGCAAGAATCAGCTGTTTCTCTTGTCAGCAACGAAATGTTGCAATTTGCGAGTTGAGCTTCCCCTAAGGAACAAACTTGTTTTTCCTGAGACAGAAAGATCCAGGCCTGGATTATCAGATGCATATTATTCACTTATCAAAGCCATAAGAAATGTGTGTTCTTTTGCTTTCTGTCCTGCAAGAATCAGTTGTTTCTCTTGTTAGCAACGAAAAGTTGCACTTTGCGAGATGAGCTTCTCCTAAGGAACAAAGTTGTTTTTCACCGAGAAAGAAAGATCCAGGCCTGGATTCTCAGATGCATAGGAGAATCTTTCTAAAGCCATAAGAAATTTGTGTCCGTATGCCTTCTGTCTTGCAAGAATCAGCTGTTTCTCTTGTTAGCAACGAAATGTTGCACTTTGCGAGTTGAGCTTCCCCTAAGGAACAAACTTCTTTTTCCTGAGACAGAAAGATCCAGGCCTGGAATCTCAGATGCATATTATTCACTTACCAAAGCCATAAGAAATGTGTGTCCTTTTGCTTTCTTTCTTGCAAGAATCAGCTGTTTTTCTTGTTAGCAACGAGAAGTTGCACTTTGCGAGATGAGCTTCCCCTAAGGAACAAGGTTGTTTTTTACCGAGAAAGAAAGATCCAGTCCTGGATTCTCAGATGCATATGAGAATCTTTCTAAAACCATAAGAAATATGTGTCCTGATACATTCTTTCTGGCAGCAGTCGACTGTTTCACTTGTTATCAGAAAAATGCTATTCTTTGCGAGCTGAACTTCCCCTAAGGAACAACAGTGCTTTGCATCCAGAAAGAGGGCTCCAGTCTTTGATTCTCTGATGCATTTGATTGTCTAACCAGATCCATAAGAATAACTGTGTCCTCATGCCTTCTGTCAGACAGGAATCGACTGTTTCACTTGTTAGCAAAGCAAAGTTGCACTTTGCTCGTTGAGCTTCCCCTAAGGAACAACAGTGTTTTGCATCCAGAAAGAGAGCTCCAAATCTGGATTCGCTGATGCATGTGATTCACTAGCCAGAGCCATAAGACTACTGTGTACTGATGCCTTCTGTCTGACAGGAATCGACTGTTTCACTTGTTAGCAAAGCAAAGTTGCACTTTGCTCGTTGACCTTCCCCTAAAGAACAAGGTTTTTTTTACCGAGAAAGAAAGATCCAGTCCTGGATTCTCAGATGCATATGAGAATCTTTCTAAAGCCATAAGAAATATGTGTCCTGATACATTCTTTCTGGCAGGAATCAACTGTTTCACTTGTTAGCAGAAAAATGCTACTCTTTGCGAGCTGAACTTCCCCTAAGGAACAACTGCGCTTTGCATCCAGAAAGAGTCCTGCTCCAGTCCTGGATTCTCTGATTCATGTTATTCACTAACCAGAGCCATAAGAATACTGTGTCCTGATGCCTTCTGTCTGAGAGGAATCGACTGTTTCACTTGTTAGCCAAGCAAAGTTGCACTCTGCTCGTTGAGCTTCCCCTAAGGAACAACCGTGCTTTGCACCGTGAAAGCAAACTCCAGCCCTGGAGTTTTAGATGTATATGATTTACTTTCCAAAACCATAAGAAATATGTGCCCTGATGTCTCCTATCTGTCAGCAATCAAGAGTTTCACGTGTTAGAAGATCAAAGGTGTACTTTGCGCTACGAGCTTCCCGAACGTAACAACTGTGTTTTCACCGTGAAAGAAAGCTCCAGACCTGCATTCTCGAATGCATATGATTCACTTATCAAAGCCATAAGAAATGTATGTCCCTATGCCTTTTGTCTTGCAAGAATCAGGTGTTTCTCCTGTTAGCAACGAAAAGTTGTACTTTGCGAGATGAGCTTCCCCTAAGGAACAAGGTTGTTTTTCACCGAGAAAGAAAGATCCAGGCCTGGATTCTCAGATGCATATGATTCACTTACCAAAGCCATTATAAATGTGTATCCGTATGCCTTCTGTCTTGCAAGAATCAGCTGTTTCTCTTGTTAGCAACGAAAAGTTGCACCTTGCGAGTTGAGCTTCCCCTTAGGAACAAACTTGTTTTTCCTGAGACAGAAAGATCCAGGCCTGGATTCTCAGATGCATATTATTCACTTACCAAAGCCATAAGAAATGTGTGTCCTTTTGCTTTCTGTCTTGCAAGAATCAGCTGTTTCTCTTGTTAGCAACGAAAAGTTGCACTTTGCGAGATGAGTTTCCCCTAAGGAACAAACTTGTTTTTCACTGAGAAAGAAAGATCCAGTCCTGGATTCTCAGATGCATATGAGAATCTTTCTAAAGCCACAAGAAATGTGTGTCCGTATGCCTTCTGTCTTGCAAGAATCAGCTGTTTCTCTTGTCAGCAACGAAATGTTGCAATTTGCGAGTTGAGCTTCCCCTAAGGAACAAACTTGTTTTTCCTGAGACAGAAAGATCCAGGCCTGGATTCTCAGATGCATATTATTCACTTATCAAAGACATAAGAAATGTGTGTCCTTGTGCTTTCTGTCCTGCAAGAATCAGCTGTTTCTCTTGTTAGCAAGGAAAAGTTGCACTTTGCGAGATGATCTTCTCCTAAGGAACAAAGTTGTTTTTCCTGAGATAGAAAGATCCAGTCCTGGATTCTCAGATGCATATTATTCACTTACCAAAGCCATAAGAAATGTGTGTCCTTTTGCTTTCTGTCTTGCAAGAATCAGCTGTTTTTCTTGTTAGCAACGAAAAGTTGCACTTTGCGAGATGAGCTTCCCCTAAGGAACAAACTTGTTTTTCACTGAGAAAGAAAGATCCAGTCCTGGATTCTCAGATGCATATGAGAATCTTTCTAAAGCCATAAGAAATGTGTGTCCGTATGCCTTCTGTCTTGCAAGAATCAGCTGTTTCTCTTGTTAGCAACGAAAAGTTGCACTTTGCGAGATGAGCTTCCCCTAAGGAACAAACTTGCTTTTCCTGAGACAGAAAGATCCAGGCCTGGATTCTCAGATGCATATTATTCACTTACCAAAGCCATGAGAAATTTGTGTTCTTTTGCTCTCTGTCCTGCAAGAATCAGTTGTTTCTCTTGTTAGCAAGGAAAAGTTGCACTTTGCGAGATGAGCTTCTCCTAAGGAACAAAGTTGTTTTTCACCGAGAAAGATCCAGGCCTGGATTCTCAGATGCATAGGAGAATCTTTCTAAAGCCATAAGAAATTTGTGTCCGTATGCCTTCTGTCTTGCAAGAATCAGCTGTTTCTCTTGTTAGCAACGAAATGTTGCACTTTGCGAGTTGAGCTTCCCCTAAGGAACAAACTTCTTTTTCCTGAGACAGAAAGATCCAGGCCTGGAATCTCAGATGCATATTATTCACTTACCAAAGCCATAAGAAATGTGTGTCCGTTTGCTTTCTTTCTTGCAAGAATCAGCTGTTTTTCTTGTTAGCAACGAGAAGTTGCACTTTGCGAGATGAGCTTCCCCTAAGGAACAAGGTTGTTTTTTACCGAGAAAGAAAGATCCAGTCCTGGATTCTCAGATGCATATGAGAATCTTTCTAAAACCATAAGAAATATGTGTCCTGATACATTCTTTCTGGCAGCAGTCGACTGTTTCACTTGTTAGCAGAAAAATGCTATTCTTTGCGAGCTGAACTTCCCCTAAGGAACAACAGTGCTTTGCATCCAGAAAGAGGGCTCCAGTCTTTGATTCTCTGATGCATTTGATTGTCTAACCAGATCCATAAGAATAACTGTGTCCTCATGCCTTCTGTCAGACAGGAATCGACTGTTTCACTTGTTAGCAAAGCAAAGTTGCACTTTGCTCGTTGAGATTCCCCTAAGGAACAACAGTGTTTTGCATCCAGAAAGAGAGCTCCAAACCTGGATTCGCTGATGCATGTGATTCACTAGCCAGAGCCATAAGACTACTGTGTACTGATGCCTTCTGTCTGACAGGAATCGACTGTTTCACTTGTTAGCAAAGCAAAGTTGCACTTTGCTCGTTGAGCTTCCCCTAAAGAACAAGGTTTTTTTTACCGAGAAAGAAAGATCCAGTCCTGGATTCTCAGATGCATATGAGAATCTTTCTAAAGCCATAAGAAATATGTGTCCTGATACATTCTTTCTGGCAGGAATCAACTGTTTCACTTGTTAGCAGAAAAATGCTACTCTTTGCGAGCTGAACTTCCCCTAAGGAACAACTGTGCTTTGCATCCAGAAAGAGAGCTCCAGTCCTGGATTCTCTGATGCATGTGATTCACTAGCCAGAGCCATAAGAATAACTTTGTCCTCATGCCTTCTGTCTGACAGGAATCGACTGTTTCACTTGTTAGCAAAGCAAAGTTGCACTTTGCTCGTTGAGCTTCCCCTAAGGAACAACAGTGCTTTGCACCGTGAAAGCAAGCTCCACTCCTGGAGTTTTAGATGCGTATGATTTACTTTCCAAAACCATAAGAAATATGTGCCCTGATGTCTCCTGTCTGACAGAAATCAAGAGTTTCACGTGTTAGAAGAGCAGAGGTGCACATTGCTATACGAGCTTCCCCTAAGGAACAAGGTTGTTTTTCACCGTGAAAGAAAGCTCCAGACCTGCATTCTCGAATGCATATGATTCACTTATTAAAGCCATAAGAAATGTATGTCCCTATGCCTTTTGTCTTGCAAGAATCAGGTGTTTCTCTTGTTAGCACCGAAAAGTTGCACCTTGCGAGATGAGCTTCCCCTAAGGAACAAAGTTGTTTTTCACCGAGAAAGAAAGATCCAGGCCTGGATTCTCAGATGCATATGATTCACTTACCAAAGCCATAAGAAATGTGTATCCGTATGCCTTCTGTCTTGCAAGAATCAGCTGTTTCTCTTGTTAGCAACGAAAAGTTGCACTTTGCGAGTTGAGCTTCCCCTTAGGAACAAACTTGTTTTTCCTGAGACAGAAAGATCCAGGCCTGGATTCTCAGATGCATATTATTCACTTACCAAAGCCATAAGAAATGTGTGTCCTTTTGCTTTCTGTCTTGCAAGAATCAGCTGTTTCTCTTGTTAGCAACGAAAAGTTGCACTTTGCGAGATGAGTTTCCCCTAAGGAACAAACTTGTTTTTCACTGAGAAAGAAAGATCCAGTCCTGGATTCTCAGATGCATATGAGAATCTTTCTAAAGCCACAAGAAATGTGTGTCCGTATGCCTTCTGTCTTGCAAGAATCAGCTGTTTCTCTTGTCAGCAACGAAATGTTGCAATTTGCGAGTTGAGCTTCCCCTAAGGAACAAACTTGTTTTTCCTGAGACAGAAAGATCCAGGCCTGGATTATCAGATGCATATTATTCACTTATCAAAGCCATAAGAAATGTGTGTTCTTTTGCTTTCTGTCCTGCAAGAATCAGTTGTTTCTCTTGTTAGCAACGAAAAGTTGCACTTTGCGAGATGAGCTTCTCCTAAGGAACAAAGTTGTTTTTTACCGAGAAAGAAAGATCCAGTCCTGGATTCTCAGATGCATATGAGAATCTTTCTAAAACCATAAGAAATATGTGTCCTGATACATTCTTTCTGGCAGCAGTCGACTGTTTCACTTGTTATCAGAAAAATGCTATTCTTTGCGAGCTGAACTTCCCCTAAGGAACAACAGTGCTTTGCATCCAGAAAGAGGGCTCCAGTCTTTGATTCTCTGATGCATTTGATTGTCTAACCAGATCCATAAGAATAACTGTGTCCTCATGCCTTCTGTCAGACAGGAATCGACTGTTTCACTTGTTAGCAAAGCAAAGTTGCACTTTGCTCGTTGAGCTTCCCCTAAGGAACAACAGTGTTTTGCATCCAGAAAGAGAGCTCCAAATCTGGATTCGCTGATGCATGTGATTCACTAGCCAGAGCCATAAGACTACTGTGTACTGATGCCTTCTGTCTGACAGGAATCGACTGTTTCACTTGTTAGCAAAGCAAAGTTGCACTTTGCTCGTTGAGCTTCCCCTAAAGAACAAGGTTTTTTTTACCGAGAAAGAAAGATCCAGTCCTGGATTCTCAGATGCATATGAGAATCTTTCTAAAGCCATAAGAAATATGTGTCCTGATACATTCTTTCTGGCAGGAATCAACTGTTTCACTTGTTAGCAGAAAAATGCTACTCTTTGCGAGCTGAACTTCCCCTAAGGAACAACTGCGCTTTGCATCCAGAAAGAGTCCTGCTCCAGTCCTGGATTCTCTGATTCATGTTATTCACTAACCAGAGCCATAAGAATACTGTGTCCTGATGCCTTCTGTCTGAGAGGAATCGACTGTTTCACTTGTTAGCCAAGCAAAGTTGCACTCTGCTCGTTGAGCTTCCCCTAAGGAACAACCGTGCTTTGCACCGTGAAAGCAAACTCCAGCCCTGGAGTTTTAGATGTATATGATTTACTTTCCAAAACCATAAGAAATATGTGCCCTGATGTCTCCTATCTGTCAGCAATCAAGAGTTTCACGTGTTAGAAGATCAAAGGTGTACTTTGCGCTACGAGCTTCCCGAACGTAACAACTGTGTTTTCACCGTGAAAGAAAGCTCCAGACCTGCATTCTCGAATGCATATGATTCACTTATCAAAGCCATAAGAAATGTATGTCCCTATGCCTTTTGTCTTGCAAGAATCAGGTGTTTCTCCTGTTAGCAACGAAAAGTTGTACTTTGCGAGATGAGCTTCCCCTAAGGAACAAGGTTGTTTTTCACCGAGAAAGAAAGATCCAGGCCTGGATTCTCAGATGCATATGATTCACTTACCAAAGCCATTATAAATGTGTATCCGTATGCCTTCTGTCTTGCAAGAATCAGCTGTTTCTCTTGTTAGCAACGAAAAGTTGCACCTTGCGAGTTGAGCTTCCCCTTAGGAACAAACTTGTTTTTCCTGAGACAGAAAGATCCAGGCCTGGATTCTCAGATGCATATTATTCACTTACCAAAGCCATAAGAAATGTGTGTCCTTTTGCTTTCTGTCTTGCAAGAATCAGCTGTTTCTCTTGTTAGCAACGAAAAGTTGCACTTTGCGAGATGAGTTTCCCCTAAGGAACAAACTTGTTTTTCACTGAGAAAGAAAGATCCAGTCCTGGATTCTCAGATGCATATGAGAATCTTTCTAAAGCCACAAGAAATGTGTGTCCGTATGCCTTCTGTCTTGCAAGAATCAGCTGTTTCTCTTGTCAGCAACGAAATGTTGCAATTTGCGAGTTGAGCTTCCCCTAAGGAACAAACTTGTTTTTCCTGAGACAGAAAGATCCAGGCCTGGATTCTCAGATGCATATTATTCACTTATCAAAGACATAAGAAATGTGTGTCCTTGTGCTTTCTGTCCTGCAAGAATCAGCTGTTTCTCTTGTTAGCAAGGAAAAGTTGCACTTTGCGAGATGATCTTCTCCTAAGGAACAAAGTTGTTTTTCCTGAGATAGAAAGATCCAGTCCTGGATTCTCAGATGCATATTATTCACTTACCAAAGCCATAAGAAATGTGTGTCCTTTTGCTTTCTGTCTTGCAAGAATCAGCTGTTTTTCTTGTTAGCAACGAAAAGTTGCACTTTGCGAGATGAGCTTCCCCTAAGGAACAAACTTGTTTTTCACTGAGAAAGAAAGATCCAGTCCTGGATTCTCAGATGCATATGAGAATCTTTCTAAAGCCATAAGAAATGTGTGTCCGTATGCCTTCTGTCTTGCAAGAATCAGCTGTTTCTCTTGTTAGCAACGAAAAGTTGCACTTTGCGAGATGAGCTTCCCCTAAGGAACAAACTTGCTTTTCCTGAGACAGAAAGATCCAGGCCTGGATTCTCAGATGCATATTATTCACTTACCAAAGCCATGAGAAATGTGTGTTCTTTTGCTCTCTGTCCTGCAAGAATCAGTTGTTTCTCTTGTTAGCAAGGAAAAGTTGCACTTTGCGAGATGAGCTTCTCCTAAGGAACAAAGTTGTTTTTCACCGAGAAAGAAAGATCCAGGCCTGGATTCTCAGATGCATAGGAGAATCTTTCTAAAGCCATAAGAAATTTGTGTCCGTATGCCTTCTGTCTTGCAAGAATCAGCTGTTTCTCTTGTTAGCAACGAAATGTTGCACTTTGCGAGTTGAGCTTCCCCTAAGGAACAAACTTCTTTTTCCTGAGACAGAAAGATCCAGGCCTGGAATCTCAGATGCATATTATTCACTTACCAAAGCCATAAGAAATGTGTGTCCGTTTGCTTTCTTTCTTGCAAGAATCAGCTGTTTTTCTTGTTAGCAACGAGAAGTTGCACTTTGCGAGATGAGCTTCCCCTAAGGAACAAGGTTGTTTTTTACCGAGAAAGAAAGATCCAGTCCTGGATTCTCAGATGCATATGAGAATCTTTCTAAAACCATAAGAAATATGTGTCCTGATACATTCTTTCTGGCAGCAGTCGACTGTTTCACTTGTTAGCAGAAAAATGCTATTCTTTGCGAGCTGAACTTCCCCTAAGGAACAACAGTGCTTTGCATCCAGAAAGAGGGCTCCAGTCTTTGATTCTCTGATGCATTTGATTGTCTAACCAGATCCATAAGAATAACTGTGTCCTCATGCCTTCTGTCAGACAGGAATCGACTGTTTCACTTGTTAGCAAAGCAAAGTTGCACTTTGCTCGTTGAGATTCCCCTAAGGAACAACAGTGTTTTGCATCCAGAAAGAGAGCTCCAAACCTGGATTCGCTGATGCATGTGATTCACTAGCCAGAGCCATAAGACTACTGTGTACTGATGCCTTCTGTCTGACAGGAATCGACTGTTTCACTTGTTAGCAAAGCAAAGTTGCACTTTGCTCGTTGAGCTTCCCCTAAAGAACAAGGTTTTTTTTACCGAGAAAGAAAGATCCAGTCCTGGATTCTCAGATGCATATGAGAATCTTTCTAAAGCCATAAGAAATATGTGTCCTGATACATTCTTTCTGGCAGGAATCAACTGTTTCACTTGTTAGCAGAAAAATGCTACTCTTTGCGAGCTGAACTTCCCCTAAGGAACAACTGTGCTTTGCATCCAGAAAGAGAGCTCCAGTCCTGGATTCTCTGATGCATGTGATTCACTAGCCAGAGCCATAAGAATAACTTTGTCCTCATGCCTTCTGTCTGACAGGAATCGACTGTTTCACTTGTTAGCAAAGCAAAGTTGCACTTTGCTCGTTGAGCTTCCCCTAAGGAACAACAGTGCTTTGCACCGTGAAAGCAAGCTCCACTCCTGGAGTTTTAGATGCGTATGATTTACTTTCCAAAACCATAAGAAATATGTGCCCTGATGTCTCCTGTCTGACAGAAATCAAGAGTTTCACGTGTTAGAAGAGCAGAGGTGCACATTGCTATACGAGCTTCCCCTAAGGAACAAGGTTGTTTTTCACCGTGAAAGAAAGCTCCAGACCTGCATTCTCGAATGCATATGATTCACTTATTAAAGCCATAAGAAATGTATGTCCCTATGCCTTTTGTCTTGCAAGAATCAGGTGTTTCTCTTGTTAGCACCGAAAAGTTGCACCTTGCGAGATGAGCTTCCCCTAAGGAACAAAGTTGTTTTTCACCGAGAAAGAAAGATCCAGGCCTGGATTCTCAGATGCATATGATTCACTTACCAAAGCCATAAGAAATGTGTATCCGTATGCCTTCTGTCTTGCAAGAATCAGCTGTTTCTCTTGTTAGCAACGAAAAGTTGCACTTTGCGAGTTGAGCTTCCCCTTAGGAACAAACTTGTTTTTCCTGAGACAGAAAGATCCAGGCCTGGATTCTCAGATGCATATTATTCACTTACCAAAGCCATAAGAAATGTGTGTCCTTTTGCTTTCTGTCTTGCAAGAATCAGCTGTTTCTCTTGTTAGCAACGAAAAGTTGCACTTTGCGAGATGAGTTTCCCCTAAGGAACAAACTTGTTTTTCACTGAGAAAGAAAGATCCAGTCCTGGATTCTCAGATGCATATGAGAATCTTTCTAAAGCCACAAGAAATGTGTGTCCGTATGCCTTCTGTCTTGCAAGAATCAGCTGTTTCTCTTGTCAGCAACGAAATGTTGCAATTTGCGAGTTGAGCTTCCCCTAAGGAACAAACTTGTTTTTCCTGAGACAGAAAGATCCAGGCCTGGATTATCAGATGCATATTATTCACTTATCAAAGCCATAAGAAATGTGTGTTCTTTTGCTTTCTGTCCTGCAAGAATCAGTTGTTTCTCTTGTTAGCAACGAAAAGTTGCACTTTGCGAGATGAGCTTCTCCTAAGGAACAAAGTTGTTTTTCACCGAGAAAGAAAGATCCAGGCCTGGATTCTCAGATGCATAGGAGAATCTTTCTAAAGCCATAAGAAATTTGTGTCCGTATGCCTTCTGTCTTGCAAGAATCAGCTGTTTCTCTTGTTAGCAACGAAATGTTGCACTTTGCGAGTTGAGCTTCCCCTAAGGAACAAACTTCTTTTTCCTGAGACAGAAAGATCCAGGCCTGGAATCTCAGATGCATATTATTCACTTACCAAAGCCATAAGAAATGTGTGTCCTTTTGCTTTCTTTCTTGCAAGAATCAGCTGTTTTTCTTGTTAGCAACGAGAAGTTGCACTTTGCGAGATGAGCTTCCCCTAAGGAACAAGGTTGTTTTTTACCGAGAAAGAAAGATCCAGTCCTGGATTCTCAGATGCATATGAGAATCTTTCTAAAACCATAAGAAATATGTGTCCTGATACATTCTTTCTGGCAGCAGTCGACTGTTTCACTTGTTATCAGAAAAATGCTATTCTTTGCGAGCTGAACTTCCCCTAAGGAACAACAGTGCTTTGCATCCAGAAAGAGGGCTCCAGTCTTTGATTCTCTGATGCATTTGATTGTCTAACCAGATCCATAAGAATAACTGTGTCCTCATGCCTTCTGTCAGACAGGAATCGACTGTTTCACTTGTTAGCAAAGCAAAGTTGCACTTTGCTCGTTGAGCTTCCCCTAAGGAACAACAGTGTTTTGCATCCAGAAAGAGAGCTCCAAATCTGGATTCGCTGATGCATGTGATTCACTAGCCAGAGCCATAAGACTACTGTGTACTGATGCCTTCTGTCTGACAGGAATCGACTGTTTCACTTGTTAGCAAAGCAAAGTTGCACTTTGCTCGTTGAGCTTCCCCTAAAGAACAAGGTTTTTTTTACCGAGAAAGAAAGATCCAGTCCTGGATTCTCAGATGCATATGAGAATCTTTCTAAAGCCATAAGAAATATGTGTCCTGATACATTCTTTCTGGCAGGAATCAACTGTTTCACTTGTTAGCAGAAAAATGCTACTCTTTGCGAGCTGAACTTCCCCTAAGGAACAACTGCGCTTTGCATCCAGAAAGAGGGCTCCAGTCCTGGATTCTCTGATTCATGTTATTCACTAACCAGAGCCATAAGAATACTGTGTCCTGATGCCTTCTGTCTGAGAGGAATCGACTGTTTCACTTGTTAGCCAAGCAAAGTTGCACTCTGCTCGTTGTGCTTCCCCTAAGAAACAACCGTGCTTTGCACCGTGAAAGCAAACTCCAGCCCTGGAGTTTTAGATGTATATGATTTACTTTCCAAAACCATAAGAAATATGTGCCCTGATGTCTCCTATCTGTCAGCAATCAAGAGTTTCACGTGTTAGAAGATCAAAGGTGTACTTTGCGCTACGAGCTTCCCGAACGTAACAACTGTGTTTTCACCGTGAAAGAAAGCTCCAGACCTGCATTCTCGAATGCATATGATTCACTTATCAAAGCCATAAGAAATGTATGTCCCTATGCCTTTTGTCTTGCAAGAATCAGGTGTTTCTCCTGTTAGCAACGAAAAGTTGTACTTTGCGAGATGAGCTTCCCCTAAGGAACAAGGTTGTTTTTCACCGAGAAAGAAAGATCCAGGCCTGGATTCTCAGATGCATATGATTCACTTACCAAAGCCATTATAAATGTGTATCCGTATGCCTTCTGTCTTGCAAGAATCAGCTGTTTCTCTTGTTAGCAACGAAAACTTGCACCTTGCGAGTTGAGCTTCCCCTTAGGAACAAACTTGTTTTTCCTGAGACAGAAAGATCCAGGCCTGGATTCTCAGATGCATATTATTCACTTACCAAAGCCATAAGAAATGTGTGTCCTTTTGCTTTCTGTCTTGCAAGAATCAGCTGTTTCTCTTGTTAGCAACGAAAAGTTGCACTTTGCGAGATGAGTTTCCCCTAAGGAACAAACTTGTTTTTCACTGAGAAAGAAAGATCCAGTCCTGGATTCTCAGATGCATATGAGAATCTTTCTAAAGCCACAAGAAATGTGTGTCCGTATGCCTTCTGTCTTGCAAGAATCAGCTGTTTCTCTTGTCAGCAACGAAATGTTGCAATTTGCGAGTTGAGCTTCCCCTAAGGAACAAACTTGTTTTTCCTGAGACAGAAAGATCCAGGCCTGGATTCTCAGATGCATATTATTCACTTATCAAAGACATAAGAAATGTGTGTCCTTGTGCTTTCTGTCCTGCAAGAATCAGCTGTTTCTCTTGTTAGCAAGGAAAAGTTGCACTTTGCGAGATGATCTTCTCCTAAGGAACAAAGTTGTTTTTCCTGAGATAGAAAGATCCAGTCCTGGATTCTCAGATGCATATTATTCACTTACCAAAGCCATAAGAAATGTGTGTCCTTTTCCTTTCTGTCTTGCAAGAATCAGCTGTTTTTCTTGTTAGCAACGAAAAGTTGCACTTTGCGAGATGAGCTTCCCCTAAGGAACAAACTTGTTTTTCACTGAGAAAGAAAGATCCAGTCCTGGATTCTCAGATGCATATGAGAATCTTTCTAAAGCCATAAGAAATGTGTGTCCGTATGCCTTCTGTCTTGCAAGAATCAGCTGTTTCTCTTGTTAGCAACGAAAAGTTGCACTTTGCGAGATGAGCTTCCTGTCGCCGCCATGCGCTAGTGAGGACTGCACACACCAATGTGATGTAAAGCAAATCCCAAGTTTATTCAAAACCACAGGTATTTATCACCTTAACTGACCCCGCCCCAGGTACGGATGTCCGCTTCCATAGGTCAAGGCTGGAAACATGTCCTTTTAAGGTGAAAACGAAACCTGTAAGGTGGTCACTCAGATCCACCTGAATTAGAGGCTGCAACATCTCCCCCTTTTCTTTCAAAGAACAAGGTGAAAATACAAACAACATAACACAGAACTAACACAACAACTTGCTATAAATTACAATCAGTGCAAAACAAGAAAACTTTTCTCACGTGAGACTTTATGGTCCTTCTGTGTGGTCGTCACCACACTGACCATGGTAAACAGAACAACAATTTTAATAAATAGTGTCTGAGTGCAGTGATCTCAAGGGTTAGCTTCAGTCCAGCTGAGCTAATTCCCTATGCCACTTCACAAGAGCAATTCTCAGTTTTACGCGGCCGTCGTAGACTGAGAAAAGCCTTGAGATTCAGTCACTTCAGGCACTTTGTGAACTTTTTTTTGAACAGTGAAATTAACCTTTGGTCAGAAGTTAGACCTTTTCTTAACCAGTCACAGATTCATGTGTCAGCATTGCCCGTCAAGTGAGCTGTGGATCCCATGCCATCTGCAGGGCCAACAGGCATGTTGTTCCCTGCAGATTTGGCTGGGCCTTTTCGGATCCAGGGCTTTACCCATTTTGCTGGTATCCACTCACTGCCTTGATCTGAAGATACACAAGCGTATCCACGGCCCCACGTTATCAGCTGAAACGGACCTTTCCATATGTTCAAGGCAGGTTGATAGACTGCAACTTGAACATCTGAGGCTGAGAAATTGCGCAAATTTTCTGAGAAATGTGAAAAAATTGGGGGATCATTAGTCTCCCTTGGGTTTAACCAATTTAGAACATAACAAGCTTTCATCAGTACATTTTGTGGGCTACGCATCTCCATTTCCCCCTCTCTTTTTAGAACTGACACCATGCGTTTTAAATCTTGGTGGTGGCGTTCAATGATTGCTTGTCCGCCAGAGTTATGGGGGATGCCAGTGACATGATTAATCTGCCACTGATTAAAAAAAGTGACACATATTTTGCCTTTATATGCTGGAGCATTATCTGTTTTGATAATGTCAGGCTTACCCAATGCAGCAAAAGCACTGAGCCAATGTTTGATGCATGCTTTGGCAGCAGTGGAGACGTCAGCAGTGGCCCACATTGCTTTAGAGCAAGTGTCAACTGATACATGAACGTACCTTAAATGTCCAAAAGATACAATTTCAGTGACATCAGTTTGCCAAATTTTCCGAGCTTCTAACCCTCGTGGGTTAACTCCTCCAGACTGAATGGGTGCTATTTTGGCACAGTCAGGGCAGGAAGCAATAATAGCCCTGGCTTGTGATCGTGACAAAGAAAATTCATTTTGTATGGCTTTAGCTGATTGGTGGAAAAAGGAATGTGACCGGGTAGCTTGTTCAAAAGGAGTTAGTGTTGTGACTGCAGCAGCAGAAACAGCTTGATCAATGAATGCATTACCTTGAACAAGTATGCCTTCCCCATCCGAGTGACTGCGTATGTGAGTACACCAGAAGGGGTGCTGACGATGTTCAACTAAATTCCACAATGTGATGAACAAGGATTGCAGTTTTGAATTTGAAACGTACCCTAATAAGGAACGGGAAATTCTAGTAACAATTCCTACTACATACAGAGAATCAATAACAAGGTTAACAGGCTGATAAGAGAAATGCTGAAATACCAAAATTACAGCTTTTAGCTCTAAATGTTGCACAGACTCGTGTGCTTGCTCAATCACTAAGTCCCACTGACCATTTTTCTGTGTGGCATAGCCATATTTACCTGTTTTACTGCTGGCATCTGTAAACAATGTAATAGCTCCAGGAATGGGGTCCCACACTCGCAGAAGTCGCTCTTCAATTATTAGGGAGGTGTCAAAAAGAGGACACTTTGGATAATGGTTATCTATGGTGACACCATTCACTGCAAGCGCAAAAGTTACAGATTGCAGTGACCATTCTGCAACCAGATCAAGAGATTTTAATGGTAATACAATTTTGTCTGGTTCTCGTCCCGAGATGGTCCTCAACCTTTTGCGAGCCTTTATTAGCATAGAGCCAATAACTTCAAATCTAGGGTTAATGGTATTTCTTAACCGGGCAGAGCAAAAAACCCATTCCAGAACTTGTAGTTCTTTTGATGTTTGAGCTATTAGTACAGCCACTTCTATCTGTTTGTTGTAAACAAATAGACAAATAGGCAACAGTGGGTCATAGCGATATGCCATGGTAGAACTAATTTTGCGCTCAATTTTAGCAATGGTTTGTTTTACCTCTGGCGTTTCTGTTCTTGGTTCAGTGGGGTCTGTTGTATTCTGTAGCAAGGAGAATAATGGTGCCAAGTCCTCATTTGTGATGCCGCAATAGGTACGGAGCCACTGAAGGTCTCCAACCAGCTTTTGCACAGATTGGACATTAGTGATTTTGGAGTTTAGCTGCAATTTTTGCGGCCGAACTCGGGTCTCAGTAATCACCATACCCAAATAGTTCCAAGGAGCGCATCTTTGAATTTTTTCAGGTGCTACAATGAGGCCATATTCTTTTAGATCATTAACCAAAGTTTGCTCCTTTTCCTCAGATAATGGCTGAGGACTTGCGATCATTATATCATCCATGAAGTGGTACACAATACAATCCAAATTATTTTGTCTCCAAGATTTCAGTGCAATATCAACAAACCATTGGCAAATCGTAGGGGAATTTTTCATGCCCTGAGGTAATACTACCCAATGATAACGTTTTGCTGGTGCCTCTCTGTTAATTGTTGGCACTGAGAAGGCAAATTTTTCATAATCATCTGGATGTAAAGGAATTGTGAAGAAACAATCCCTTAGATCCAAAACCAGCAAATACCATTCCTTGGGCAGCATAACAGGGGATGGCATTCCAGGTTGAAGTGCTCCCATGGACTCCATGCGGTCATTGACGGCCCTCAGATCTTGGAGCAGCCGCCATTTGCCTGATTTCTTTTGAATTGTGAAGATAGGAGTGTTCCAGGGACTGGTGGAGGGCTCAATATGCCCAGCATCTAATTGTTCTTGGACCAGGACCTTTAAGTGGTGCAGCTTCTCTTCAGGGAGCGGCCACTGGGGGACCCAGATAGGGCTTTCATCTTTCCATTTTAATTTTAATAAAGGGCGAGAGCTGCTTTCAGTGGCCGCTACCCAAAATTTGTAGTCAGCTGCATTCCCCATTGTGAAAGCGCATCCCTTCCCAAAAGACATAGGGAGGTTTGCAGTACATATGGACGTACCACAGCCCTGTTTCCTTCACCATCAACTATTGTAACAAATGCAGAACTAATTTTGGCAACTGACTGACCACCAATTCCTGCTACAGTTGAATCAGTTAACTCTAATGGCCACTGTATAGGCCAATTTTCTAAAGGTAAGATAGTAACATCAGAACCTGTGTCAATCATCATATTAACATTAGATAACATGATACCTCTTGGGCCGGTTATTGTGACAACTCTACACGGCCTTTCTGCTGACACCTGTTGTACAAACATAACATTAGGAACATCTGTAGAATCCACATTTCCCATCCTGTTCCCAAACTGTTCTGCACCTGCAGTGCAGGGAACGAAAGGAATCAACTGAGCGATCTTGCTCCCTTTGGGAATAGTAACAGGAGGGGCAAAAACCTTTATCAGGATGTCAATCACTCCATTGTAGTCAACATCTATACACTTAGGCAACACAAATATGCCCATACGAGAAGCTGAGCATTGTCCTATTAATAATGCAGCTAGACCATTTCCTAAGGGACCCTTGTGGTCACTGGGAATGGCATGAACCACGTCATTAGTTATTGTGATTGCACTGGTGGTTGCCAAGTCGAGGCTGGCATGGCTTGTGGTTGTGGTTGCCATGTGGGGGAGGCAGCCTGGCTCGGGATTCCATGGGGTATTTGAGTGGCCGCGCCCCATGGCCCGCGGCCCTTCCGGTTTCCCGAAGGCTCAGGCCCACTCCCCGTATTTTCCAGAGGAGTGCCATCCTTTCTAAATTTAGAATAACAATCCTGTGCCCTGTGACCAAGCCTGTCACAACGAATACATTTTCCGGTAAAGCTTTGAGTTCTGCTATATTTTGATTGTGCTGGACAACATTTTGTTGTATGTCCCCTTTTTCCACAATTAAAGCAACCTCCAGGGTCCTTTTCCCCTTTTTTTCGGGTGGATTGTTTGCTAAGGGCTGTGGCTAGGGCAGAGGCATGTAGCTTTGCTTTTTCCTCCTCTTCTACCCAGGGCAACCTGGCACAGGCTTCAATTAACTGTACCAAAGTAGCTGTAGCTGGTAGAGAGGCTATGAGCTGTTTGCATTGAGGATTGGCATTATTAATTACCAGATCTTTTAATAATACTGGTTTCATTTCAGAGGTAAGATTTGGAGCCACATCTAGGGCTTCTTTTACTTTATCTACAAATTCCATAAATGTTTGTCCAGGTTTCTGCATTATTTGCATATAGGGTAGAGAAGGTTTTCCCTTCTTAGGCAGATTAGAGAATGCGGTCAAAGCAGCATTCTTTGACTGTTGCAAAATACGCATATGTATTGCAGCTTGTGTTTGTGGGTCTTCATAAGCTCCTGATCCCATTAGCTGGTCTAAAGATGCTAATCTTAAGGGATGTCCAGTTTCTAAGTGTATATTTTTTGCCTGTTCCTCCGTTAACTGCTCTTTCCATTTTTGTAAAAATAACATATAAGCAGTAGGAGGTAGGATAAACTCCATTAAAGCCTTCGTGTCTGCTGGGACTAGGTTATTGTATTTTATGAAGGCTGTGATTTGGTTTTTTACCAAGGCATTGTCATAGCCATATTGAAGGACTATATTGTGTATTTTTTGTGCAATTTTCCAATCAAGTGGCTCCCATTTTAAGCCTTGTGTAGTGTTAATCACAGGCGCAGAAACCAGGGGTTGCAGGGAAGGTGAGGGTGTACCTACTTCTGCAGCTATGGATACTAACTCTTTGTACCTTTGCTGGGTATTAAATGTGAGGTCGCGAGGTAGCTCTGTTACATCGCGGTCCCCGGCTTCCCCCACCCTGTTCCAAATAGAGGCTTTTTTCTGCGCCGTTGTTGAAGACTGCAGGTGCCAGTTTTCTGGCGCGGGGATGGTCCCTTCCAGCGCTGGAGAACTTGGGTCTTGCGCGCCCGGCGCCGTGGGCGCTGTGGGCGGCGCACGGTGGATGGGACGCGCTTCGCTGGCTCCGCTCCACTGGGGTGGGGCCCCTCCCCCCCTCCCCTCTCCCTGACGTAGTCGAACCACGCAGGGGGTGGTGGGGATGGCGCGGGACCCGGTCCGCCCCAGGTGAGGGCGAATTCGGAGCCGACCCCGGCCCCTGCAGGCTGCGGAGGACCCACACCTGGCGCATGCGCCGTGATTGGCAGGCAGTGGGGAGGGGGGTCGGGCGGTCCTGGCGCCTCGTTGCTGAATGCGCGCGCAGCCTCTTTGTTTGGCTCAGCCGCGTGGTGACTTTTCGCGGGCTTTGCGAGCACGTGGTCTCCTTGTTTACCCGGCCACGCGGTTTCCAGCCCCGCTGAAATGTCTCCCGCAGCCGCCTCTTGCCGCAACGGAGCGACTCCGGCGTGCCCTCGGGGCGGCGGGGAGCGTAGCGGCGGGGCGACCCCAGCCCCGAGGTACCCGCTGGGCATTGGCGGCGGCGGCGGCGCCGAAGGTGGATGGACAGGGGGAAAGCTGGCGTCCCTCATCTCTCTCTCGTCTGAGGGCATCCCCCATAACTCCTTCTCGGAGTTAAGATTTAAATCAAAGTCACTCACGGTTTGGTTTCCTGCAGCGTGTCTCGTGGGGTTCCAAGGTTGCTGCTGAGGTCCGGCCGCTTCTACAGCGGCAGCCGGTGGTCTCATTCGCTGTGCACAGGCTGTTTCTTGGTAGTTGCAAGGCGGTGCAAAGACGACTTCTTGGCTTTTTGCGGTGACGAACGGCGTGGAAAAGCTTTGATCCCATGGGTGCTGTGGTCTTGCCGGGTTTTCCGGAGCGGGAGCGGGCGGTGCCGCGTCTGGGTACCGCGGCGGTTGTCCGACGGACGGCACGGGCGGCACGGGTGGAGAGGGGTACCGCGGCAGCATTTCTGCGAGCGGCGGTGCCCACGGCGGTGCAGAAGGATGTTCAGGGGAAAAATCGCCTTGCAAAAGCTGACTGTTTTCCGTCCTCTCCGGTAGATCGAGGTTTTTACGGGCTCGTTCTACTGCTAACAGCATTTTCTTTACAGCTGCATATGACGGAATGAGCGGCAAAAATTCTTCGGGTGCAGTTTGCGCTGAATTCCACAAATCTGCCCCAATTTTTTCCCATAATTCTATGGAAAGCATGGAATTGGCATCTGTTAAGTGCCCTTGCCTGAAGCACCATTCCAAAATATTTTGTAATGCCTGTCTTTCAATGTCCGTTTTTGTTACACGAGCTAGTTTCTCAAATTTATCAAGCAATAAGTTCGTTTTAGTCGAGTTGGAATTTCCCATGTTTCTTTAACTCACCGGTTCGAAGGTCGTGGTTCCTTCAGTCCACGTTCTTTCAGCAGCTCTCAGGGCCACTACACAAAACTCCCAAGTTTAAGGGAGACAGAAGCTCTCAGGGGCTTCTCCACAAAGCACCCAAAAAAACTGGGGCATAGCAGCTCTCAGGGGCTACTTCTTAAGGCTCTAGGCAGGCCTGCAGGTGGGTTTCATGTTCTGAGACACGTTGGGGTCCACCATTTGTTGCCGCCATGCGCTAGTGAGGACTGCACACACCAATGTGATGTAAAGCAAATCCCAAGTTTATTCAAAACCACAGGTATTTATCACCTTAACTGACCCCGCCCCAGGTACGGATGTCCGCTTCCATAGGTCAAGGCTGGAAACATGTCCTTTTAAGGTGAAAACGAAACCTGTAAGGTGGTCACTCAGATCCACCTGAATTAGAGGCTGCAACAGCTTCCCCTAAGGAACAAACTTGCTTTTCCTGAGACAGAAAGATCCAGGCCTGGATTCTCAGATGCATATTATTCACTTACCAAAGCCATAAGAAATGTGTGTTCTTTTGCTTTCTGTCCTGCAAGAATCAGTTGTTTCTCTTGTTAGCAACGAAAAGTTGCACTTTGCGAGATGAGCTTCTCCTAAGGAACAAAGTTGTTTTTCACCGAGAAAGAAAGATCCAGGCCTGGATTCTCAGATGCATAGGAGAATCTTTCTAAAGCCATAAGAAATGTGTGTCCGTATGCCTTCTGTCTTGCAAGAATCAGCTGTTTCTCTTGTTAGCAACGAAATGTTGCACTTTGCGAGTTGTGCTTCCCCTAAGGAACAAACTTCTTTTTCCTGAGACAGAAAGATCCAGGCCTGGAATCTCAGATGCATATTATTCACTTACCAAAGCCATAAGAAATGTGTGTCCTTTTGCTTTCTTTCTTGCAAGAATCAGCTGTTTTTCTTGTTAGCAACGAGAAGTTGCACTTTGCGAGATGAGCTTCCCCTAAGGAACAAGGTTGTTTTTTACCGAGAAAGAAAGATCCAGTCCTGGATTCTCAGATGCATATGAGAATCTTTCTAAAACCATAAGAAATATGTGTCCTGATACATTCTTTCTGGCAGCAGTCGACTGTTTCACTTGTTAGCAGAAAAATGCTATTCTTTGCGAGCTGAACTTCCCCTAAGGAACAACAGTGCTTTGCATCCAGAAAGAGGGCTCCAGTCTTTGATTCTCTGATGCATTTGATTGTCTAACCAGATCCATAAGAATAACTGTGTCCTCATGCCTTCTGTCAGACAGGAATCGACTGTTTCACTTGTTAGCAAAGCAAAGTTGCACTTTGCTCGTTGAGATTCCCCTAAGGAACAACAGTGTTTTGCATCCAGAAAGAGAGCTCCAAATCTGGATTCGCTGATGCATGTGATTCACTAGCCAGAGCCATAAGACTACTGTGTACTGATGCCTTCTGTCTGACAGGAATCGACTGTTTCACTTGTTAGCAAAGCAAAGTTGCACTTTGCTCGTTGAGCTTCCCCTAAAGAACAAGGTTTTTTTTACCGAGAAAGAAAGATCCAGTCCTGGATTCTCAGATGCATATGAGAATCTTTCTAAAGCCATAAGAAATATGTGTCCTGATACATTCTTTCTGGCAGGAATCAACTGTTTCACTTGTTAGCAGAAAAATGCTACTCTTTGCGAGCTGAACTTCCCCTAAGGAACAACTGCGCTTTGCATCCAGAAAGAGTCCTGCTCCAGTCCTGGATTCTCTGATTCATGTTATTCACTAACCAGAGCCATAAGAATACTGTGTCCTGATGCCTTCTGTCTGAGAGGAATCGACTGTTTCACTTGTTAGCCAAGCAAAGTTGCACTCTGCTCGTTGAGCTTCCCCTAAGGAACAACCGTGCTTTGCACCGTGAAAGCAAACTCCAGCCCTGGAGTTTTAGATGTATATGATTTACTTTCCAAAACCATAAGAAATATGTGCCCTGATGTCTCCTATCTGTCAGCAATCAAGAGTTTCACGTGTTAGAAGATCAAAGGTGTACTTTGCGCTACGAGCTTCCCGAACGTAACAACTGTGTTTTCACCGTGAAAGAAAGCTCCAGACCTGCATTCTCGAATGCATATGATTCACTTATCAAAGCCATAAGAAATGTATGTCCCTATGCCTTTTGTCTTGCAAGAATCAGGTGTTTCTCCTGTTAGCAACGAAAAGTTGTACTTTGCGAGATGAGCTTCCCCTAAGGAACAAGGTTGTTTTTCACCGAGAAAGAAAGATCCAGGCCTGGATTCTCAGATGCATATGATTCACTTACCAAAGCCATTATAAATGTGTATCCGTATGCCTTCTGTCTTGCAAGAATCAGCTGTTTCTCTTGTTAGCAACGAAAAGTTGCACCTTGCGAGTTGAGCTTCCCCTTAGGAACAAACTTGTTTTTCCTGAGACAGAAAGATCCAGGCCTGGATTCTCAGATGCATATTATTCACTTACCAAAGCCATAAGAAATGTGTGTCCTTTTGCTTTCTGTCTTGCAAGAATCAGCTGTTTCTCTTGTTAGCAACGAAAAGTTGCACTTTGCGAGATGAGTTTCCCCTAAGGAACAAACTTGTTTTTCACTGAGAAAGAAAGATCCAGTCCTGGATTCTCAGATGCATATGAGAATCTTTCTAAAGCCACAAGAAATGTGTGTCCGTATGCCTTCTGTCTTGCAAGAATCAGCTGTTTCTCTTGTCAGCAACGAAATGTTGCAATTTGCGAGTTGAGCTTCCCCTAAGGAACAAACTTGTTTTTCCTGAGACAGAAAGATCCAGGCCTGGATTCTCAGATGCATATTATTCACTTATCAAAGACATAAGAAATGTGTGTCCTTGTGCTTTCTGTCCTGCAAGAATCAGCTGTTTCTCTTGTTAGCAAGGAAAAGTTGCACTTTGCGAGATGATCTTCTCCTAAGGAACAAAGTTGTTTTTCCTGAGATAGAAAGATCCAGTCCTGGATTCTCAGATGCATATTATTCACTTACCAAAGCCATAAGAAATGTGTGTCCTTTTGCTTTCTGTCTTGCAAGAATCAGCTGTTTTTCTTGTTAGCAACGAAAAGTTGCACTTTGCGAGATGAGCTTCCCCTAAGGAACAAACTTGTTTTTCACTGAGAAAGAAAGATCCAGTCCTGGATTCTCAGATGCATATGAGAATCTTTCTAAAGCCATAAGAAATGTGTGTCCGTATGCCTTCTGTCTTGCAAGAATCAGCTGTTTCTCTTGTTAGCAACGAAAAGTTGCACTTTGCGAGATGAGCTTCCCCTAAGGAACAAACTTGCTTTTCCTGAGACAGAAAGATCCAGGCCTGGATTCTCAGATGCATATTATTCACTTACCAAAGCCATGAGAAATGTGTGTTCTTTTGCTCTCTGTCCTGCAAGAATCAGTTGTTTCTCTTGTTAGCAAGGAAAAGTTGCACTTTGCGAGATGAGCTTCTCCTAAGGAACAAAGTTGTTTTTCACCGAGAAAGAAAGATCCAGGCCTGGATTCTCAGATGCATAGGAGAATCTTTCTAAAGCCATAAGAAATTTGTGTCCGTATGCCTTCTGTCTTGCAAGAATCAGCTGTTTCTCTTGTTAGCAACGAAATGTTGCACTTTGCGAGTTGAGCTTCCCCTAAGGAACAAACTTCTTTTTCCTGAGACAGAAAGATCCAGGCCTGGAATCTCAGATGCATATTATTCACTTACCAAAGCCATAAGAAATGTGTGTCCGTTTGCTTTCTTTCTTGCAAGAATCAGCTGTTTTTCTTGTTAGCAACGAGAAGTTGCACTTTGCGAGATGAGCTTCCCCTAAGGAACAAGGTTGTTTTTTACCGAGAAAGAAAGATCCAGTCCTGGATTCTCAGATGCATATGAGAATCTTTCTAAAACCATAAGAAATATGTGTCCTGATACATTCTTTCTGGCAGCAGTCGACTGTTTCACTTGTTAGCAGAAAAATGCTATTCTTTGCGAGCTGAACTTCCCCTAAGGAACAACAGTGCTTTGCATCCAGAAAGAGGGCTCCAGTCTTTGATTCTCTGATGCATTTGATTGTCTAACCAGATCCATAAGAATAACTGTGTCCTCATGCCTTCTGTCAGACAGGAATCGACTGTTTCACTTGTTAGCAAAGCAAAGTTGCACTTTGCTCGTTGAGATTCCCCTAAGGAACAACAGTGTTTTGCATCCAGAAAGAGAGCTCCAAACCTGGATTCGCTGATGCATGTGATTCACTAGCCAGAGCCATAAGACTACTGTGTACTGATGCCTTCTGTCTGACAGGAATCGACTGTTTCACTTGTTAGCAAAGCAAAGTTGCACTTTGCTCGTTGAGCTTCCCCTAAAGAACAAGGTTTTTTTTACCGAGAAAGAAAGATCCAGTCCTGGATTCTCAGATGCATATGAGAATCTTTCTAAAGCCATAAGAAATATGTGTCCTGATACATTCTTTCTGGCAGGAATCAACTGTTTCACTTGTTAGCAGAAAAATGCTACTCTTTGCGAGCTGAACTTCCCCTAAGGAACAACTGTGCTTTGCATCCAGAAAGAGAGCTCCAGTCCTGGATTCTCTGATGCATGTGATTCACTAGCCAGAGCCATAAGAATAACTTTGTCCTCATGCCTTCTGTCTGACAGGAATCGACTGTTTCACTTGTTAGCAAAGCAAAGTTGCACTTTGCTCGTTGAGCTTCCCCTAAGGAACAACAGTGCTTTGCACCGTGAAAGCAAGCTCCACTCCTGGAGTTTTAGATGCGTATGATTTACTTTCCAAAACCATAAGAAATATGTGCCCTGATGTCTCCTGTCTGACAGAAATCAAGAGTTTCACGTGTTAGAAGAGCAGAGGTGCACATTGCTATACGAGCTTCCCCTAAGGAACAAGGTTGTTTTTCACCGTGAAAGAAAGCTCCAGACCTGCATTCTCGAATGCATATGATTCACTTATTAAAGCCATAAGAAATGTATGTCCCTATGCCTTTTGTCTTGCAAGAATCAGGTGTTTCTCTTGTTAGCACCGAAAAGTTGCACCTTGCGAGATGAGCTTCCCCTAAGGAACAAAGTTGTTTTTCACCGAGAAAGAAAGATCCAGGCCTGGATTCTCAGATGCATATGATTCACTTACCAAAGCCATAAGAAATGTGTATCCGTATGCCTTCTGTCTTGCAAGAATCAGCTGTTTCTCTTGTTAGCAACGAAAAGTTGCACTTTGCGAGTTGAGCTTCCCCTTAGGAACAAACTTGTTTTTCCTGAGACAGAAAGATCCAGGCCTGGATTCTCAGATGCATATTATTCACTTACCAAAGCCATAAGAAATGTGTGTCCTTTTGCTTTCTGTCTTGCAAGAATCAGCTGTTTCTCTTGTTAGCAACGAAAAGTTGCACTTTGCGAGATGAGTTTCCCCTAAGGAACAAACTTGTTTTTCACTGAGAAAGAAAGATCCAGTCCTGGATTCTCAGATGCATATGAGAATCTTTCTAAAGCCACAAGAAATGTGTGTCCGTATGCCTTCTGTCTTGCAAGAATCAGCTGTTTCTCTTGTCAGCAACGAAATGTTGCAATTTGCGAGTTGAGCTTCCCCTAAGGAACAAACTTGTTTTTCCTGAGACAGAAAGATCCAGGCCTGGATTATCAGATGCATATTATTCACTTATCAAAGCCATAAGAAATGTGTGTTCTTTTGCTTTCTGTCCTGCAAGAATCAGTTGTTTCTCTTGTTAGCAACGAAAAGTTGCACTTTGCGAGATGAGCTTCTCCTAAGGAACAAAGTTGTTTTTCACCGAGAAAGAAAGATCCAGGCCTGGATTCTCAGATGCATAGGAGAATCTTTCTAAAGCCATAAGAAATTTGTGTCCGTATGCCTTCTGTCTTGCAAGAATCAGCTGTTTCTCTTGTTAGCAACGAAATGTTGCACTTTGCGAGTTGAGCTTCCCCTAAGGAACAAACTTCTTTTTCCTGAGACAGAAAGATCCAGGCCTGGAATCTCAGATGCATATTATTCACTTACCAAAGCCATAAGAAATGTGTGTCCTTTTGCTTTCTTTCTTGCAAGAATCAGCTGTTTTTCTTGTTAGCAACGAGAAGTTGCACTTTGCGAGATGAGCTTCCCCTAAGGAACAAGGTTGTTTTTTACCGAGAAAGAAAGATCCAGTCCTGGATTCTCAGATGCATATGAGAATCTTTCTAAAACCATAAGAAATATGTGTCCTGATACATTCTTTCTGGCAGCAGTCGACTGTTTCACTTGTTATCAGAAAAATGCTATTCTTTGCGAGCTGAACTTCCCCTAAGGAACAACAGTGCTTTGCATCCAGAAAGAGGGCTCCAGTCTTTGATTCTCTGATGCATTTGATTGTCTAACCAGATCCATAAGAATAACTGTGTCCTCATGCCTTCTGTCAGACAGGAATCGACTGTTTCACTTGTTAGCAAAGCAAAGTTGCACTTTGCTCGTTGAGCTTCCCCTAAGGAACAACAGTGTTTTGCATCCAGAAAGAGAGCTCCAAATCTGGATTCGCTGATGCATGTGATTCACTAGCCAGAGCCATAAGACTACTGTGTACTGATGCCTTCTGTCTGACAGGAATCGACTGTTTCACTTGTTAGCAAAGCAAAGTTGCACTTTGCTCGTTGACCTTCCCCTAAAGAACAAGGTTTTTTTTACCGAGAAAGAAAGATCCAGTCCTGGATTCTCAGATGCATATGAGAATCTTTCTAAAGCCATAAGAAATATGTGTCCTGATACATTCTTTCTGGCAGGAATCAACTGTTTCACTTGTTAGCAGAAAAATGCTACTCTTTGCGAGCTGAACTTCCCCTAAGGAACAACTGCGCTTTGCATCCAGAAAGAGTCCTGCTCCAGTCCTGGATTCTCTGATTCATGTTATTCACTAACCAGAGCCATAAGAATACTGTGTCCTGATGCCTTCTGTCTGAGAGGAATCGACTGTTTCACTTGTTAGCCAAGCAAAGTTGCACTCTGCTCGTTGAGCTTCCCCTAAGGAACAACCGTGCTTTGCACCGTGAAAGCAAACTCCAGCCCTGGAGTTTTAGATGTATATGATTTACTTTCCAAAACCATAAGAAATATGTGCCCTGATGTCTCCTATCTGTCAGCAATCAAGAGTTTCACGTGTTAGAAGATCAAAGGTGTACTTTGCGCTACGAGCTTCCCGAACGTAACAACTGTGTTTTCACCGTGAAAGAAAGCTCCAGACCTGCATTCTCGAATGCATATGATTCACTTATCAAAGCCATAAGAAATGTATGTCCCTATGCCTTTTGTCTTGCAAGAATCAGGTGTTTCTCCTGTTAGCAACGAAAAGTTGTACTTTGCGAGATGAGCTTCCCCTAAGGAACAAGGTTGTTTTTCACCGAGAAAGAAAGATCCAGGCCTGGATTCTCAGATGCATATGATTCACTTACCAAAGCCATTATAAATGTGTATCCGTATGCCTTCTGTCTTGCAAGAATCAGCTGTTTCTCTTGTTAGCAACGAAAAGTTGCACCTTGCGAGTTGAGCTTCCCCTTAGGAACAAACTTGTTTTTCCTGAGACAGAAAGATCCAGGCCTGGATTCTCAGATGCATATTATTCACTTACCAAAGCCATAAGAAATGTGTGTCCTTTTGCTTTCTGTCTTGCAAGAATCAGCTGTTTCTCTTGTTAGCAACGAAAAGTTGCACTTTGCGAGATGAGTTTCCCCTAAGGAACAAACTTGTTTTTCACTGAGAAAGAAAGATCCAGTCCTGGATTCTCAGATGCATATGAGAATCTTTCTAAAGCCACAAGAAATGTGTGTCCGTATGCCTTCTGTCTTGCAAGAATCAGCTGTTTCTCTTGTCAGCAACGAAATGTTGCAATTTGCGAGTTGAGCTTCCCCTAAGGAACAAACTTGTTTTTCCTGAGACAGAAAGATCCAGGCCTGGATTCTCAGATGCATATTATTCACTTATCAAAGACATAAGAAATGTGTGTCCTTGTGCTTTCTGTCCTGCAAGAATCAGCTGTTTCTCTTGTTAGCAAGGAAAAGTTGCACTTTGCGAGATGATCTTCTCCTAAGGAACAAAGTTGTTTTTCCTGAGATAGAAAGATCCAGTCCTGGATTCTCAGATGCATATTATTCACTTACCAAAGCCATAAGAAATGTGTGTCCTTTTGCTTTCTGTCTTGCAAGAATCAGCTGTTTTTCTTGTTAGCAACGAAAAGTTGCACTTTGCGAGATGAGCTTCCCCTAAGGAACAAACTTGTTTTTCACTGAGAAAGAAAGATCCAGTCCTGGATTCTCAGATGCATATGAGAATCTTTCTAAAGCCATAAGAAATGTGTGTCCGTATGCCTTCTGTCTTGCAAGAATCAGCTGTTTCTCTTGTTAGCAACGAAAAGTTGCACTTTGCGAGATGAGCTTCCCCTAAGGAACAAACTTGCTTTTCCTGAGACAGAAAGATCCAGGCCTGGATTCTCAGATGCATATTATTCACTTACCAAAGCCATGAGAAATTTGTGTTCTTTTGCTCTCTGTCCTGCAAGAATCAGTTGTTTCTCTTGTTAGCAAGGAAAAGTTGCACTTTGCGAGATGAGCTTCTCCTAAGGAACAAAGTTGTTTTTCACCGAGAAAGATCCAGGCCTGGATTCTCAGATGCATAGGAGAATCTTTCTAAAGCCATAAGAAATTTGTGTCCGTATGCCTTCTGTCTTGCAAGAATCAGCTGTTTCTCTTGTTAGCAACGAAATGTTGCACTTTGCGAGTTGAGCTTCCCCTAAGGAACAAACTTCTTTTTCCTGAGACAGAAAGATCCAGGCCTGGAATCTCAGATGCATATTATTCACTTACCAAAGCCATAAGAAATGTGTGTCCGTTTGCTTTCTTTCTTGCAAGAATCAGCTGTTTTTCTTGTTAGCAACGAGAAGTTGCACTTTGCGAGATGAGCTTCCCCTAAGGAACAAGGTTGTTTTTTACCGAGAAAGAAAGATCCAGTCCTGGATTCTCAGATGCATATGAGAATCTTTCTAAAACCATAAGAAATATGTGTCCTGATACATTCTTTCTGGCAGCAGTCGACTGTTTCACTTGTTAGCAGAAAAATGCTATTCTTTGCGAGCTGAACTTCCCCTAAGGAACAACAGTGCTTTGCATCCAGAAAGAGGGCTCCAGTCTTTGATTCTCTGATGCATTTGATTGTCTAACCAGATCCATAAGAATAACTGTGTCCTCATGCCTTCTGTCAGACAGGAATCGACTGTTTCACTTGTTAGCAAAGCAAAGTTGCACTTTGCTCGTTGAGATTCCCCTAAGGAACAACAGTGTTTTGCATCCAGAAAGAGAGCTCCAAACCTGGATTCGCTGATGCATGTGATTCACTAGCCAGAGCCATAAGACTACTGTGTACTGATGCCTTCTGTCTGACAGGAATCGACTGTTTCACTTGTTAGCAAAGCAAAGTTGCACTTTGCTCGTTGAGCTTCCCCTAAAGAACAAGGTTTTTTTTACCGAGAAAGAAAGATCCAGTCCTGGATTCTCAGATGCATATGAGAATCTTTCTAAAGCCATAAGAAATATGTGTCCTGATACATTCTTTCTGGCAGGAATCAACTGTTTCACTTGTTAGCAGAAAAATGCTACTCTTTGCGAGCTGAACTTCCCCTAAGGAACAACTGTGCTTTGCATCCAGAAAGAGAGCTCCAGTCCTGGATTCTCTGATGCATGTGATTCACTAGCCAGAGCCATAAGAATAACTTTGTCCTCATGCCTTCTGTCTGACAGGAATCGACTGTTTCACTTGTTAGCAAAGCAAAGTTGCACTTTGCTCGTTGAGCTTCCCCTAAGGAACAACAGTGCTTTGCACCGTGAAAGCAAGCTCCACTCCTGGAGTTTTAGATGCGTATGATTTACTTTCCAAAACCATAAGAAATATGTGCCCTGATGTCTCCTGTCTGACAGAAATCAAGAGTTTCACGTGTTAGAAGAGCAGAGGTGCACATTGCTATACGAGCTTCCCCTAAGGAACAAGGTTGTTTTTCACCGTGAAAGAAAGCTCCAGACCTGCATTCTCGAATGCATATGATTCACTTATTAAAGCCATAAGAAATGTATGTCCCTATGCCTTTTGTCTTGCAAGAATCAGGTGTTTCTCTTGTTAGCACCGAAAAGTTGCACCTTGCGAGATGAGCTTCCCCTAAGGAACAAAGTTGTTTTTCACCGAGAAAGAAAGATCCAGGCCTGGATTCTCAGATGCATATGATTCACTTACCAAAGCCATAAGAAATGTGTATCCGTATGCCTTCTGTCTTGCAAGAATCAGCTGTTTCTCTTGTTAGCAACGAAAAGTTGCACTTTGCGAGTTGAGCTTCCCCTTAGGAACAAACTTGTTTTTCCTGAGACAGAAAGATCCAGGCCTGGATTCTCAGATGCATATTATTCACTTACCAAAGCCATAAGAAATGTGTGTCCTTTTGCTTTCTGTCTTGCAAGAATCAGCTGTTTCTCTTGTTAGCAACGAAAAGTTGCACTTTGCGAGATGAGTTTCCCCTAAGGAACAAACTTGTTTTTCACTGAGAAAGAAAGATCCAGTCCTGGATTCTCAGATGCATATGAGAATCTTTCTAAAGCCACAAGAAATGTGTGTCCGTATGCCTTCTGTCTTGCAAGAATCAGCTGTTTCTCTTGTCAGCAACGAAATGTTGCAATTTGCGAGTTGAGCTTCCCCTAAGGAACAAACTTGTTTTTCCTGAGACAGAAAGATCCAGGCCTGGATTATCAGATGCATATTATTCACTTATCAAAGCCATAAGAAATGTGTGTTCTTTTGCTTTCTGTCCTGCAAGAATCAGTTGTTTCTCTTGTTAGCAACGAAAAGTTGCACTTTGCGAGATGAGCTTCTCCTAAGGAACAAAGTTGTTTTTTACCGAGAAAGAAAGATCCAGTCCTGGATTCTCAGATGCATATGAGAATCTTTCTAAAACCATAAGAAATATGTGTCCTGATACATTCTTTCTGGCAGCAGTCGACTGTTTCACTTGTTATCAGAAAAATGCTATTCTTTGCGAGCTGAACTTCCCCTAAGGAACAACAGTGCTTTGCATCCAGAAAGAGGGCTCCAGTCTTTGATTCTCTGATGCATTTGATTGTCTAACCAGATCCATAAGAATAACTGTGTCCTCATGCCTTCTGTCAGACAGGAATCGACTGTTTCACTTGTTAGCAAAGCAAAGTTGCACTTTGCTCGTTGAGCTTCCCCTAAGGAACAACAGTGTTTTGCATCCAGAAAGAGAGCTCCAAATCTGGATTCGCTGATGCATGTGATTCACTAGCCAGAGCCATAAGACTACTGTGTACTGATGCCTTCTGTCTGACAGGAATCGACTGTTTCACTTGTTAGCAAAGCAAAGTTGCACTTTGCTCGTTGAGCTTCCCCTAAAGAACAAGGTTTTTTTTACCGAGAAAGAAAGATCCAGTCCTGGATTCTCAGATGCATATGAGAATCTTTCTAAAGCCATAAGAAATATGTGTCCTGATACATTCTTTCTGGCAGGAATCAACTGTTTCACTTGTTAGCAGAAAAATGCTACTCTTTGCGAGCTGAACTTCCCCTAAGGAACAACTGCGCTTTGCATCCAGAAAGAGTCCTGCTCCAGTCCTGGATTCTCTGATTCATGTTATTCACTAACCAGAGCCATAAGAATACTGTGTCCTGATGCCTTCTGTCTGAGAGGAATCGACTGTTTCACTTGTTAGCCAAGCAAAGTTGCACTCTGCTCGTTGAGCTTCCCCTAAGGAACAACCGTGCTTTGCACCGTGAAAGCAAACTCCAGCCCTGGAGTTTTAGATGTATATGATTTACTTTCCAAAACCATAAGAAATATGTGCCCTGATGTCTCCTATCTGTCAGCAATCAAGAGTTTCACGTGTTAGAAGATCAAAGGTGTACTTTGCGCTACGAGCTTCCCGAACGTAACAACTGTGTTTTCACCGTGAAAGAAAGCTCCAGACCTGCATTCTCGAATGCATATGATTCACTTATCAAAGCCATAAGAAATGTATGTCCCTATGCCTTTTGTCTTGCAAGAATCAGGTGTTTCTCCTGTTAGCAACGAAAAGTTGTACTTTGCGAGATGAGCTTCCCCTAAGGAACAAGGTTGTTTTTCACCGAGAAAGAAAGATCCAGGCCTGGATTCTCAGATGCATATGATTCACTTACCAAAGCCATTATAAATGTGTATCCGTATGCCTTCTGTCTTGCAAGAATCAGCTGTTTCTCTTGTTAGCAACGAAAAGTTGCACCTTGCGAGTTGAGCTTCCCCTTAGGAACAAACTTGTTTTTCCTGAGACAGAAAGATCCAGGCCTGGATTCTCAGATGCATATTATTCACTTACCAAAGCCATAAGAAATGTGTGTCCTTTTGCTTTCTGTCTTGCAAGAATCAGCTGTTTCTCTTGTTAGCAACGAAAAGTTGCACTTTGCGAGATGAGTTTCCCCTAAGGAACAAACTTGTTTTTCACTGAGAAAGAAAGATCCAGTCCTGGATTCTCAGATGCATATGAGAATCTTTCTAAAGCCACAAGAAATGTGTGTCCGTATGCCTTCTGTCTTGCAAGAATCAGCTGTTTCTCTTGTCAGCAACGAAATGTTGCAATTTGCGAGTTGAGCTTCCCCTAAGGAACAAACTTGTTTTTCCTGAGACAGAAAGATCCAGGCCTGGATTCTCAGATGCATATTATTCACTTATCAAAGACATAAGAAATGTGTGTCCTTGTGCTTTCTGTCCTGCAAGAATCAGCTGTTTCTCTTGTTAGCAAGGAAAAGTTGCACTTTGCGAGATGATCTTCTCCTAAGGAACAAAGTTGTTTTTCCTGAGATAGAAAGATCCAGTCCTGGATTCTCAGATGCATATTATTCACTTACCAAAGCCATAAGAAATGTGTGTCCTTTTGCTTTCTGTCTTGCAAGAATCAGCTGTTTTTCTTGTTAGCAACGAAAAGTTGCACTTTGCGAGATGAGCTTCCCCTAAGGAACAAACTTGTTTTTCACTGAGAAAGAAAGATCCAGTCCTGGATTCTCAGATGCATATGAGAATCTTTCTAAAGCCATAAGAAATGTGTGTCCGTATGCCTTCTGTCTTGCAAGAATCAGCTGTTTCTCTTGTTAGCAACGAAAAGTTGCACTTTGCGAGATGAGCTTCCCCTAAGGAACAAACTTGCTTTTCCTGAGACAGAAAGATCCAGGCCTGGATTCTCAGATGCATATTATTCACTTACCAAAGCCATGAGAAATGTGTGTTCTTTTGCTCTCTGTCCTGCAAGAATCAGTTGTTTCTCTTGTTAGCAAGGAAAAGTTGCACTTTGCGAGATGAGCTTCTCCTAAGGAACAAAGTTGTTTTTCACCGAGAAAGAAAGATCCAGGCCTGGATTCTCAGATGCATAGGAGAATCTTTCTAAAGCCATAAGAAATTTGTGTCCGTATGCCTTCTGTCTTGCAAGAATCAGCTGTTTCTCTTGTTAGCAACGAAATGTTGCACTTTGCGAGTTGAGCTTCCCCTAAGGAACAAACTTCTTTTTCCTGAGACAGAAAGATCCAGGCCTGGAATCTCAGATGCATATTATTCACTTACCAAAGCCATAAGAAATGTGTGTCCGTTTGCTTTCTTTCTTGCAAGAATCAGCTGTTTTTCTTGTTAGCAACGAGAAGTTGCACTTTGCGAGATGAGCTTCCCCTAAGGAACATGGTTGTTTTTTACCGAGAAAGAAAGATCCAGTCCTGGATTCTCAGATGCATATGAGAATCTTTCTAAAACCATAAGAAATATGTGTCCTGATACATTCTTTCTGGCAGCAGTCGACTGTTTCACTTGTTAGCAGAAAAATGCTATTCTTTGCGAGCTGAACTTCCCCTAAGGAACAACAGTGCTTTGCATCCAGAAAGAGGGCTCCAGTCTTTGATTCTCTGATGCATTTGATTGTCTAACCAGATCCATAAGAATAACTGTGTCCTCATGCCTTCTGTCAGACAGGAATCGACTGTTTCACTTGTTAGCAAAGCAAAGTTGCACTTTGCTCGTTGAGATTCCCCTAAGGAACAACAGTGTTTTGCATCCAGAAAGAGAGCTCCAAACCTGGATTCGCTGATGCATGTGATTCACTAGCCAGAGCCATAAGACTACTGTGTACTGATGCCTTCTGTCTGACAGGAATCGACTGTTTCACTTGTTAGCAAAGCAAAGTTGCACTTTGCTCGTTGAGCTTCCCCTAAAGAACAAGGTTTTTTTTACCGAGAAAGAAAGATCCAGTCCTGGATTCTCAGATGCATATGAGAATCTTTCTAAAGCCATAAGAAATATGTGTCCTGATACATTCTTTCTGGCAGGAATCAACTGTTTCACTTGTTAGCAGAAAAATGCTACTCTTTGCGAGCTGAACTTCCCCTAAGGAACAACTGTGCTTTGCATCCAGAAAGAGAGCTCCAGTCCTGGATTCTCTGATGCATGTGATTCACTAGCCAGAGCCATAAGAATAACTTTGTCCTCATGCCTTCTGTCTGACAGGAATCGACTGTTTCACTTGTTAGCAAAGCAAAGTTGCACTTTGCTCGTTGAGCTTCCCCTAAGGAACAACAGTGCTTTGCACCGTGAAAGCAAGCTCCACTCCTGGAGTTTTAGATGCGTATGATTTACTTTCCAAAACCATAAGAAATATGTGCCCTGATGTCTCCTGTCTGACAGAAATCAAGAGTTTCACGTGTTAGAAGAGCAGAGGTGCACATTGCTATACGAGCTTCCCCTAAGGAACAAGGTTGTTTTTCACCGTGAAAGAAAGCTCCAGACCTGCATTCTCGAATGCATATGATTCACTTATTAAAGCCATAAGAAATGTATGTCCCTATGCCTTTTGTCTTGCAAGAATCAGGTGTTTCTCTTGTTAGCACCGAAAAGTTGCACCTTGCGAGATGAGCTTCCCCTAAGGAACAAAGTTGTTTTTCACCGAGAAAGAAAGATCCAGGCCTGGATTCTCAGATGCATATGATTCACTTACCAAAGCCATAAGAAATGTGTATCCGTATGCCTTCTGTCTTGCAAGAATCAGCTGTTTCTCTTGTTAGCAACGAAAAGTTGCACTTTGCGAGTTGAGCTTCCCCTTAGGAACAAACTTGTTTTTCCTGAGACAGAAAGATCCAGGCCTGGATTCTCAGATGCATATTATTCACTTACCAAAGCCATAAGAAATGTGTGTCCTTTTGCTTTCTGTCTTGCAAGAATCAGCTGTTTCTCTTGTTAGCAACGAAAAGTTGCACTTTGCGAGATGAGTTTCCCCTAAGGAACAAACTTGTTTTTCACTGAGAAAGAAAGATCCAGTCCTGGATTCTCAGATGCATATGAGAATCTTTCTAAAGCCACAAGAAATGTGTGTCCGTATGCCTTCTGTCTTGCAAGAATCAGCTGTTTCTCTTGTCAGCAACGAAATGTTGCAATTTGCGAGTTGAGCTTCCCCTAAGGAACAAACTTGTTTTTCCTGAGACAGAAAGATCCAGGCCTGGATTATCAGATGCATATTATTCACTTATCAAAGCCATAAGAAATGTGTGTTCTTTTGCTTTCTGTCCTGCAAGAATCAGTTGTTTCTCTTGTTAGCAACGAAAAGTTGCACTTTGCGAGATGAGCTTCTCCTAAGGAACAAAGTTGTTTTTCACCGAGAAAGAAAGATCCAGGCCTGGATTCTCAGATGCATAGGAGAATCTTTCTAAAGCCATAAGAAATTTGTGTCCGTATGCCTTCTGTCTTGCAAGAATCAGCTGTTTCTCTTGTTAGCAACGAAATGTTGCACTTTGCGAGTTGAGCTTCCCCTAAGGAACAAACTTCTTTTTCCTGAGACAGAAAGATCCAGGCCTGGAATCTCAGATGCATATTATTCACTTACCAAAGCCATAAGAAATGTGTGTCCTTTTGCTTTCTTTCTTGCAAGAATCAGCTGTTTTTCTTGTTAGCAACGAGAAGTTGCACTTTGCGAGATGAGCTTCCCCTAAGGAACAAGGTTGTTTTTTACCGAGAAAGAAAGATCCAGTCCTGGATTCTCAGATGCATATGAGAATCTTTCTAAAACCATAAGAAATATGTGTCCTGATACATTCTTTCTGGCAGCAGTCGACTGTTTCACTTGTTATCAGAAAAATGCTATTCTTTGCGAGCTGAACTTCCCCTAAGGAACAACAGTGCTTTGCATCCAGAAAGAGGGCTCCAGTCTTTGATTCTCTGATGCATTTGATTGTCTAACCAGATCCATAAGAATAACTGTGTCCTCATGCCTTCTGTCAGACAGGAATCGACTGTTTCACTTGTTAGCAAAGCAAAGTTGCACTTTGCTCGTTGAGCTTCCCCTAAGGAACAACAGTGTTTTGCATCCAGAAAGAGAGCTCCAAATCTGGATTCGCTGATGCATGTGATTCACTAGCCAGAGCCATAAGACTACTGTGTACTGATGCCTTCTGTCTGACAGGAATCGACTGTTTCACTTGTTAGCAAAGCAAAGTTGCACTTTGCTCGTTGAGCTTCCCCTAAAGAACAAGGTTTTTTTTACCGAGAAAGAAAGATCCAGTCCTGGATTCTCAGATGCATATGAGAATCTTTCTAAAGCCATAAGAAATATGTGTCCTGATACATTCTTTCTGGCAGGAATCAACTGTTTCACTTGTTAGCAGAAAAATGCTACTCTTTGCGAGCTGAACTTCCCCTAAGGAACAACTGCGCTTTGCATCCAGAAAGAGGGCTCCAGTCCTGGATTCTCTGATTCATGTTATTCACTAACCAGAGCCATAAGAATACTGTGTCCTGATGCCTTCTGTCTGAGAGGAATCGACTGTTTCACTTGTTAGCCAAGCAAAGTTGCACTCTGCTCGTTGTGCTTCCCCTAAGAAACAACCGTGCTTTGCACCGTGAAAGCAAACTCCAGCCCTGGAGTTTTAGATGTATATGATTTACTTTCCAAAACCATAAGAAATATGTGCCCTGATGTCTCCTATCTGTCAGCAATCAAGAGTTTCACGTGTTAGAAGATCAAAGGTGTACTTTGCGCTACGAGCTTCCCGAACGTAACAACTGTGTTTTCACCGTGAAAGAAAGCTCCAGACCTGCATTCTCGAATGCATATGATTCACTTATCAAAGCCATAAGAAATGTATGTCCCTATGCCTTTTGTCTTGCAAGAATCAGGTGTTTCTCCTGTTAGCAACGAAAAGTTGTACTTTGCGAGATGAGCTTCCCCTAAGGAACAAGGTTGTTTTTCACCGAGAAAGAAAGATCCAGGCCTGGATTCTCAGATGCATATGATTCACTTACCAAAGCCATTATAAATGTGTATCCGTATGCCTTCTGTCTTGCAAGAATCAGCTGTTTCTCTTGTTAGCAACGAAAACTTGCACCTTGCGAGTTGAGCTTCCCCTTAGGAACAAACTTGTTTTTCCTGAGACAGAAAGATCCAGGCCTGGATTCTCAGATGCATATTATTCACTTACCAAAGCCATAAGAAATGTGTGTCCTTTTGCTTTCTGTCTTGCAAGAATCAGCTGTTTCTCTTGTTAGCAACGAAAAGTTGCACTTTGCGAGATGAGTTTCCCCTAAGGAACAAACTTGTTTTTCACTGAGAAAGAAAGATCCAGTCCTGGATTCTCAGATGCATATGAGAATCTTTCTAAAGCCACAAGAAATGTGTGTCCGTATGCCTTCTGTCTTGCAAGAATCAGCTGTTTCTCTTGTCAGCAACGAAATGTTGCAATTTGCGAGTTGAGCTTCCCCTAAGGAACAAACTTGTTTTTCCTGAGACAGAAAGATCCAGGCCTGGATTCTCAGATGCATATTATTCACTTATCAAAGACATAAGAAATGTGTGTCCTTGTGCTTTCTGTCCTGCAAGAATCAGCTGTTTCTCTTGTTAGCAAGGAAAAGTTGCACTTTGCGAGATGATCTTCTCCTAAGGAACAAAGTTGTTTTTCCTGAGATAGAAAGATCCAGTCCTGGATTCTCAGATGCATATTATTCACTTACCAAAGCCATAAGAAATGTGTGTCCTTTTGCTTTCTGTCTTGCAAGAATCAGCTGTTTTTCTTGTTAGCAACGAAAAGTTGCACTTTGCGAGATGAGCTTCCCCTAAGGAACAAACTTGTTTTTCACTGAGAAAGAAAGATCCAGTCCTGGATTCTCAGATGCATATGAGAATCTTTCTAAAGCCATAAGAAATGTGTGTCCGTATGCCTTCTGTCTTGCAAGAATCAGCTGTTTCTCTTGTTAGCAACGAAAAGTTGCACTTTGCGAGATGAGCTTCCCCTAAGGAACAAACTTGCTTTTCCTGAGACAGAAAGATCCAGGCCTGGATTCTCAGATGCATATTATTCACTTACCAAAGCCATAAGAAATGTGTGTTCTTTTGCTTTCTGTCCTGCAAGAATCAGTTGTTTCTCTTGTTAGCAAGGAAAAGTTGCACTTTGCGAGATGAGCTTCTCCTAAGGAACAAAGTTGTTTTTCACCGAGAAAGAAAGATCCAGGCCTGGATTCTCAGATGCATAGGAGAATCTTTCTAAAGCCATAAGAAATGTGTGTCCGTATGCCTTCTGTCTTGCAAGAATCAGCTGTTTCTCTTGTTAGCAACGAAATGTTGCACTTTGCGAGTTGAGCTTCCCCTAAGGAACAAACTTCTTTTTCCTGAGACAGAAAGATCCAGGCCTGGAATCTCAGATGCATATTATTCACTTACCAAAGCCATAAGAAATGTGTGTCCTTTTGCTTTCTTTCTTGCAAGAATCAGCTGTTTTTCTTGTTAGCAACGAGAAGTTGCACTTTGCGAGATGAGCTTCCCCTAAGGAACAAGGTTGTTTTTTACCGAGAAAGAAAGATCCAGTCCTGGATTCTCAGATGCATATGAGAATCTTTCTAAAACCATAAGAAATATGTGTCCTGATACATTCTTTCTGGCAGCAGTCGACTGTTTCACTTGTTAGCAGAAAAATGCTATTCTTTGCGAGCTGAACTTCCCCTAAGGAACAACAGTGCTTTGCATCCAGAAAGAGGGCTCCAGTCTTTGATTCTCTGATGCATTTGATTGTCTAACCAGATCCATAAGAATAACTGTGTCCTCATGCCTTCTGTCAGACAGGAATCGACTGTTTCACTTGTTAGCAAAGCAAAGTTGCACTTTGCTCGTTGAGATTCCCCTAAGGAACAACAGTGTTTTGCATCCAGAAAGAGAGCTCCAAATCTGGATTCGCTGATGCATGTGATTCACTAGCCAGAGCCATAAGACTACTGTGTACTGATGCCTTCTGTCTGACAGGAATCGACTGTTTCACTTGTTAGCAAAGCAAAGTTGCACTTTGCTCGTTGAGCTTCCCCTAAAGAACAAGGTTTTTTTTACCGAGAAAGAAAGATCCAGTCCTGGATTCTCAGATGCATATGAGAATCTTTCTAAAGCCATAAGAAATATGTGTCCTGATACATTCTTTCTGGCAGGAATCAACTGTTTCACTTGTTAGCAGAAAAATGCTACTCTTTGCGAGCTGAACTTCCCCTAAGGAACAACTGCGCTTTGCATCCAGAAAGAGAGCTCCAGTCCTGGATTCTCTGGTGCATGTGATTCACTAGCCAGAGCCATAAGAATAACTTTGTCCTCATGCCTTCTGTCTGACAGGAATCGACTGTTTCACTTGTTAGCAAAGCAAAGTTGCACTTTGCTCGTTGAGCTTCCTCTAAGGAACAACAGTGCTTTGCACCGTGAAAGCAAGCTCCACTCCTGGAGTTTTAGATGCGTATGATTTACTTTCCAAAACCATAAGAAATATGTGCCCTGATGTCTCCTGTCTGACAGAAATCAAGAGTTTCACGTGTTAGAAGAGCAGAGGTGCACATTGCTATACGAGCTTCCCCTAAGGAACAAGGTTGTTTTTCACCGTGAAAGAAAGCTCCAGACCTGCATTCTCGAATGCATATGATTCACTTATTAAAGCCATAAGAAATGTATGTCCCTATGCCTTTTGTCTTGCAAGAATCAGGTGTTTCTCTTGTTAGCACCGAAAAGTTGCACCTTGCGAGATGAGCTTCCCCTAAGGAACAAAGTTGTTTTTCACCGAGAAAGAAAGATCCAGGCCTGGATTCTCAGATGCATATGATTCACTTACCAAAGCCATAAGAAATGTGTATCCGTATGCCTTCTGTCTTGCAAGAATCAGCTGTTTCTCTTGTTAGCAACGAAAAGTTGCACTTTGCGAGTTGAGCTTCCCCTTAGGAACAAACTTGTTTTTCCTGAGACAGAAAGATCCAGGCCTGGATTCTCAGATGCATATTATTCACTTATCAAAGACATAAGAAATGTGTGTCCTTGTGCTTTCTGTCCTGCAAGAATCAGCTGTTTCTCTTGTTAGCAAGGAAAAGTTGCACTTTGCGAGATGATCTTCTCCTAAGGAACAAAGTTGTTTTTCCTGAGATAGAAAGATCCAGTCCTGGATTCTCAGATGCATATTATTCACTTACCAAAGCCATAAGAAATGTGTGTCCTTTTGCTTTCTTTCTTGCAAGAATCAGCTGTTTTTCTTGTTAGCAACGAGAAGTTGCACTTTGCGAGATGAGCTTCCCCTAAGGAACAAGGTTGTTTTTTACCGAGAAAGAAAGATCCAGTCCTGGATTCTCAGATGCATATGAGAATCTTTCTAAAACCATAAGAAATATGTGTCCTGATACATTCTTTCTGGCAGCAGTCGACTGTTTCACTTGTTAGCAGAAAAATGCTATTCTTTGCGAGCTGAACTTCCCCTAAGGAACAACAGTGCTTTGCATCCAGAAAGAGGGCTCCAGTCTTTGATTCTCTGATGCATTTGATTGTCTAACCAGATCCATAAGAATAACTGTGTCCTCATGCCTTCTGTCAGACAGGAATCGACTGTTTCACTTGTTAGCAAAGCAAAATTGCACTTTGCTCGTTGAGCTTCCCCTAAGGAACAACAGTGTTTTGCATCCAGAAAGAGAGCTCCAAATCTGGATTCGCTGATGCATGTGATTCACTAGCCAGAGCCATAAGACTACTGCGTACTGATGCCTTCTGTCTGACAGGAATCGACTGTTTCACTTGTTAGCAAAGCAAAGTTGCACTTTGCTCGTTGAGCTTCCCCTAAAGAACAAGGTTTTTTTTTACCGAGAAAGAAAGATCCAGTCCTGGATTCTCAGATGCATATGAGAATCTTTCTAAAGCCATAAGAAATATGTGTCCTGATACATTCTTTCTGGCAGGAATCAACTGTTTCACTTGTTAGCAGAAAAATGCTACTCTTTGCGAGCTGAACTTCCCCTAAGGAACAACTGCGCTTTGCATCCAGAAAGAGGGCTCCAGTCCTGGATTCTCTGATTCATGTTATTCACTAACCAGAGCCATAAGAATACTGTGTCCTGATGCCTTCTGTCTGAGAGGAATCGACTGTTTCACTTGTTAGCCAAGCAAAGTTGCACTCTGCTCGTTGAGCTTCCCCTAAGGAACAACCGTGCTTTGCACCGTGAAAGCAAACTCCAGCCCTGGAGTTTTAGATGTATATGATTTACTTTCCAAAACCATAAGAAATATGTGCCCTGATGTCTCCTATCTGTCAGCAATCAAGAGTTTCACGTGTTAGAAGATCAAAGGTGTACTTTGCGCTACGAGCTTCCCGAACGTAACAACTGTGTTTTCACCGTGAAAGAAAGCTCCAGACCTGCATTCTCGAATGCATATGATTCACTTATCAAAGCCATAAGAAATGTATGTCCCTATGCCTTTTGTCTTGCAAGAATCAGGTGTTTCTCCTGTTAGCAACGAAAAGTTGTACTTTGCGAGATGAGCTTCCCCTAAGGAACAAGGTTGTTTTTCACCGAGAAAGAAAGATCCAGGCCTGGATTCTCAGATGCATATGATTCACTTACCAAAGCCATAAGAAATGTGTATCCGTATGCCTTCTGTCTTGCAAGAATCAGCTGTTTCTCTTGTTAGCAACGAAAAGTTGCACTTTGCGAGTTGAGCTTCCCCTTAGGAACAAACTTGTTTTTCCTGAGACAGAAAGATCCAGGCCTGGATTCTCAGATGCATATTATTCACTTACCAAAGCCATAAGAAATGTGTGTCCTTTTGCTTTCTGTCTTGCAAGAATCAGCTGTTTCTCTTGTTAGCAACGAAAAGTTGCACTTTGCGAGATGAGTTTCCCCTAAGGAACAAACTTGTTTTTCACTGAGAAAGAAAGATCCAGTCCTGGATTCTCAGATGCATATGAGAATCTTTCTAAAGCCACAAGAAATGTGTGTCCGTATGCCTTCTGTCTTGCAAGAATCAGCTGTTTCTCTTGTCAGCAACGAAATGTTGCAATTTGCGAGTTGAGCTTCCCCTAAGGAACAAACTTGTTTTTCCTGAGACAGAAAGATCCAGGCCTGGATTCTCAGATGCATATTATTCACTTATCAAAGACATAAGAAATGTGTGTCCTTGTGCTTTCTGTCCTGCAAGAATCAGCTGTTTCTCTTGTTAGCAAGGAAAAGTTGCACTTTGCGAGATGATCTTCTCCTAAGGAACAAAGTTGTTTTTCCTGAGATAGAAAGATCCAGTCCTGGATTCTCAGATGCATATTATTCACTTACCAAAGCCATAAGAAATGTGTGTCCTTTTGCTTTCTGTTTTGCAAGAATCAGCTGTTTTTCTTGTTAGCAACGAAAAGTTGCACTTTGCGAGATGAGTTTCCCCTAAGGAACAAACTTGTTTTTTACTGAGAAAGAAAGATCCAGGCCTGAATTCTCAGTTGCATAGGAGAATCTTTCTAAAGCCATAAGAAATGTGTGTCCGTATGCCTTCTGTCTTGCAAGAATCAGCTGTTTCTCTTGTTAGCAACGAAATGTTGCACTTTGCGAGTTGAGCTTCCCCTAAGGAACAAACTTCTTTTTCCTGAGACAGAAAGATCCAGGCCTGGAATCTCAGATGCATATTATTCACTTACCAAAGCCATAAGAAATGTGTGTCCTTTTGCTTTCTTTCTTGCAAGAATCAGCTGTTTTTCTTGTTAGCAACGAGAAGTTGCACTTTGCGAGATGAGCTTCCCCTAAGGAACAACAGTGTTTTGCATCCAGAAAGAGAGCTCCAAATCTGGATTCGCTGATGCATGTGATTCACTAGCCAGAGCCATAAGACTACTGCGTACTGATGCCTTCTGTCTGACAGGAATCGACTGTTTCACTTGTTAGCAAAGCAAAGTTGCACTTTGCTCGTTGAGCTTCCCCTAAAGAACAAGGTTTTTTTTACCGAGAAAGAAAGATCCAGTCCTGGATTCTCAGATGCATATGAGAATCTTTCTAAAGCCATAAGAAATATGTGTCCTGATACATTCTTTCTGGCAGGAATCAACTGTTTCACTTGTTAGCAGAAAAATGCTACTCTTTGCGAGCTGAACTTCCCCTAAGGAACAACTGCGCTTTGCATCCAGAAAGAGGGCTCCAGTCCTGGATTCTCTGATTCATGTTATTCACTAACCAGAGCCATAAGAATACTGTGTCCTGATGCCTTCTGTCTGAGAGGAATCGACTGTTTCACTTGTTAGCCAAGCAAAGTTGCACTCTGCTCGTTGAGCTTCCCCTAAGGAACAACCGTGCTTTGCACCGTGAAAGCAAACTCCAGCCCTGGAGTTTTAGATGTATATGATTTACTTTCCAAAACCATAAGAAATATGTGCCCTGATGTCTCCTATCTGTCAGCAATCAAGAGTTTCACGTGTTAGAAGATCAAAGGTGTACTTTGCGCTACGAGCTTCCCGAACGTAACAACTGTGTTTTCACCGTGAAAGAAAGCTCCAGACCTGCATTCTCGAATGCATATGATTCACTTATCAAAGCCATAAGAAATGTATGTCCCTATGCCTTTTGTCTTGCAAGAATCAGGTGTTTCTCCTGTTAGCAACGAAAAGTTGTACTTTGCGAGATGAGCTTCCCCTAAGGAACAAGGTTGTTTTTCACCGAGAAAGAAAGATCCAGGCCTGGATTCTCAGATGCATATGATTCACTTACCAAAGCCATTATAAATGTGTATCCGTATGCCTTCTGTCTTGCAAGAATCAGCTGTTTCTCTTGTTAGCAACGAAAAGTTGCACCTTGCGAGTTGAGCTTCCCCTTAGGAACAAACTTGTTTTTCCTGAGACAGAAAGATCCAGGCCTGGATTCTCAGATGCATATTATTCACTTACCAAAGCCATAAGAAATGTGTGTCCTTTTGCTTTCTGTCTTGCAAGAATCAGCTGTTTCTCTTGTTAGCAACGAAAAGTTGCACTTTGCGAGATGAGTTTCCCCTAAGGAACAAACTTGTTTTTCACTGAGAAAGAAAGATCCAGTCCTGGATTCTCAGATGCATATGAGAATCTTTCTAAAGCCATAAGAAATGTGTGTCCGTATGCCTTCTGTCTTGCAAGAATCAGCTGTTTCTCTTGTTAGCAACGAAAAGTTGCACTTTGCGAGATGAGCTTCCCCTAAGGAACAAACTTGCTTTTCCTGAGACAGAAAGATCCAGGCCTGGATTCTCAGATGCATATTATTCACTTACCAAAGCCATAAGAAATGTGTGTTCTTTTGCTTTCTGTCCTGCAAGAATCAGTTGTTTCTCTTGTTAGCAAGGAAAAGTTGCACTTTGCGAGATGAGCTTCTCCTAAGGAACAAAGTTGTTTTTCACCGAGAAAGAAAGATCCAGGCCTGGATTCTCAGATGCATAGGAGAATCTTTCTAAAGCCATAAGAAATGTGTGTCCGTATGCCTTCTGTCTTGCAAGAATCAGCTGTTTCTCTTGTTAGCAACGAAATGTTGCACTTTGCGAGTTGAGCTTCCCCTAAGGAACAAACTTCTTTTTCCTGAGACAGAAAGATCCAGGCCTGGAATCTCAGATGCATATTATTCAGTTACCAAAGCCATAAGAAATGTGTGTCCTTTTGCTTTCTTTCTTGCAAGAATCAGCTGTTTTTCTTGTTAGCAACGAGAAGTTGCACTTTGCGAGATGAGCTTCCCCTAAGGAACAAGGTTGTTTTTTACCGAGAAAGAAAGATCCAGTCCTGGATTCTCAGATGCATATGAGAATCTTTCTAAAACCATAAGAAATATGTGTCCTGATACATTCTTTCTGGCAGCAGTCGACTGTTTCACTTGTTAGCAGAAAAATGCTATTCTTTGCGAGCTGAACTTCCCCTAAGGAACAACAGTGCTTTGCATCCAGAAAGAGGGCTCCAGTCTTTGATTCTCTGATGCATTTGATTGTCTAACCAGATCCATAAGAATAACTGTGTCCTCATGCCTTCTGTCAGACAGGAATCGACTGTTTCACTTGTTAGCAAAGCAAAGTTGCACTTTGCTCGTTGAGCTTCCCCTAAGGAACAACAGTGTTTTGCATCCAGAAAGAGAGCTCCAAATCTGGATTCGCTGATGCATGTGATTCACTAGCCAGAGCCATAAGACTACTGTGTACTGATGCCTTCTGTCTGACAGGAATCGACTGTTTCACTTGTTAGCAAAGCAAAGTTGCACTTTGCTCGTTGAGCTTCCCCTAAAGAACAAGGTTTTTTTTACCGAGAAAGAAAGATCCAGTCCTGGATTCTCAGATGCATATGAGAATCTTTCTAAAGCCATAAGAAATATGTGTCCTGATACATTCTTTCTGGCAGGAATCAACTGTTTCACTTGTTAGCAGAAAAATGCTACTCTTTGCGAGCTGAACTTCCCCTAAGGAACAACTGTGCTTTGCATCCAGAAAGAGAGCTCCAGTCCTGGATTCTCTGATGCATGTGATTCACTAGCCAGAGCCATAAGAATAACTTTGTCCTCATGCCTTCTGTCTGACAGGAATCGACTGTTTCACTTGTTAGCAAAGCAAAGTTGCACTTTGCTCGTTGAGCTTCCTCTAAGGAACAACAGTGCTTTGCACCGTGAAAGCAAGCTCCACTCCTGGAGTTTTAGATGCGTATGATTTACTTTCCAAAACCATAAGAAATATGTGCCCTGATGTCTCCTGTCTGACAGAAATCAAGAGTTTCACGTGTTAGAAGAGCAGAGGTGCACATTGCTATACGAGCTTCCCCTAAGGAACAAGGTTGTTTTTCACCGTGAAAGAAAGCTCCAGACCTGCATTCTCGAATGCATATGATTCACTTATTAAAGCCATAAGAAATGTATGTCCCTATGCCTTTTGTCTTGCAAGAATCAGGTGTTTCTCTTGTTAGCACCGAAAAGTTGCACCTTGCGAGATGAGCTTCCCCTAAGGAACAAAGTTGTTTTTCACCGAGAAAGAAAGATCCAGGCCTGGATTCTCAGATGCATATGATTCACTTACCAAAGCCATAAGAAATGTGTATCCGTATGCCTTCTGTCTTGCAAGAATCAGCTGTTTCTCTTGTTAGCAACGAAAAGTTGCACTTTGCGAGTTGAGCTTCCCCTTAGGAACAAACTTGTTTTTCCTGAGACAGAAAGATCCAGGCCTGGATTCTCAGATGCATATTATTCACTTACCAAAGCCATAAGAAATGTGTGTCCTTTTGCTTTCTTTCTTGCAAGAATCAGCTGTTTTTCTTGTTAGCAACGAGAAGTTGCACTTTGCGAGATGAGCTTCCCCTAAGGAACAAGGTTGTTTTTTACCGAGAAAGAAAGATCCAGTCCTGGATTCTCAGATGCATATGAGAATCTTTCTAAAACCATAAGAAATATGTGTCCTGATACATTCTTTCTGGCAGCAGTCGACTGTTTCACTTGTTATCAGAAAAATGCTATTCTTTGCGAGCTGAACTTCCCCTAAGGAACAACAGTGCTTTGCATCCAGAAAGAGGGCTCCAGTCTTTGATTCTCTGATGCATTTGATTGTCTAACCAGATCCATAAGAATAACTGTGTCCTCATGCCTTCTGTCAGACAGGAATCGACTGTTTCACTTGTTAGCAAAGCAAAGTTGCACTTTGCTCGTTGAGCTTCCCCTAAGGAACAACAGTGTTTTGCATCCAGAAAGAGAGCTCCAAATCTGGATTCGCTGATGCATGTGATTCACTAGCCAGAGCCATAAGACTACTGCGTACTGATGCCTTCTGTCTGACAGGAATCGACTGTTTCACTTGTTAGCAAAGCAAAGTTGCACTTTGCTCGTTGAGCTTCCCCTAAAGAACAAGGTTTTTTTTACCGAGAAAGAAAGATCCAGTCCTGGATTCTCAGATGCATATGAGAATCTTTCTAAAGCCATAAGAAATATGTGTCCTGATACATTCTTTCTGGCAGGAATCAACTGTTTCACTTGTTAGCAGAAAAATGCTACTCTTTGCGAGCTGAACTTCCCCTAAGGAACAACTGCGCTTTGCATCCAGAAAGAGGGCTCCAGTCCTGGATTCTCTGATTCATGTTATTCACTAACCAGAGCCATAAGAATACTGTGTCCTGATGCCTTCTCTCTGAGAGGAATCGACTGTTTCACTTGTTAGCCAAGCAAAGTTGCACTCTGCTCGTTGAGCTTCCCCTAAGGAACAACCGTGCTTTGCACCGTGAAAGCAAACTCCAGCCCTGGAGTTTTAGATGTATATGATTTACTTTCCAAAACCATAAGAAATATGTGCCCTGATGTCTCCTATCTGTCAGCAATCAAGAGTTTCACGTGTTAGAAGATCAAAGGTGTACTTTGCGCTACGAGCTTCCCGAACGTAACAACTGTGTTTTCACCGTGAAAGAAAGCTCCAGACCTGCATTCTCGAATGCATATGATTCACTTATCAAAGCCATAAGAAATGTATGTCCCTATGCCTTTTGTCTTGCAAGAATCAGGTGTTTCTCCTGTTAGCAACGAAAAGTTGTACTTTGCGAGATGAGCTTCCCCTAAGGAACAAGGTTGTTTTTCACTGAGAAAGAAAGATCCAGTCCTGGATTCTCAGATGCATATGAGAATCTTTCTAAAGCCATAAGAAATGTGTATCCGTATGCCTTCTGTCTTGCAAGAATCAGCTGTTTATCTTGTTAGCAACGAAAAGTTGCACTTTGCGAGATGAGCTTCCCCTAAGGAACAAACTTGCTTTTCCTGAGACAGAAAGATCCAGGCCTGGATTCTCAGATGCATATTATTCACTTACCAAAGCCATAAGAAATGTGTGTTCTTTTGCTTTCTGTCCTGCAAGAATCAGGTGTTTCTCTTGTTAGCAAGGAAAAGTTGCACTTTGCGAGATGAGCTTCTCCTAAGGAACAAAGTTGTTTTTCACCGAGAAAGAAAATCCAGGCCTGGATTCTCAGATGCATAGGAGAATCTTTCTAAAGCCATAAGAAATGTGTGTCCGTATGCCTTCTGTCTTGCAAGAATCAGCTGTTTCTCTTGTTAGCAACGAAATGTTGCACTTTGCGAGTTGAGCTTCCCCTAAGGAACAAACTTCTTTTTCCTGAGACAGAAAGATCCAGGCCTGGAATCTCAGATGCATATTATTCACTTACCAAAGCCATAAGAAATGTGTGTCCTTTTGCTTTCTTTCTTGCAAGAATCAGCTGTTTTTCTTGTTAGCAACGAGAAGTTGCACTTTGCGAGATGAGCTTCCCCTAAGGAACAAGGTTGTTTTTTACCGAGAAAGAAAGATCCAGTCCTGGATTCTCAGATGCATATGAGAATCTTTCTAAAACCATAAGAAATATGTGTCCTGATACATTCTTTCTGGCAGCAGTCGACTGTTTCACTTGTTATCAGAAAAATGCTATTCTTTGCGAGCTGAACTTCCCCTAAGGAACAACAGTGCTTTGCATCCAGAAAGAGGGCTCCAGTCTTTGATTCTCTGATGCATTTGATTGTCTAACCAGATCCATAAGAATAACTGTGTCCTCATGCCTTCTGTCAGACAGGAATCGACTGTTTCACTTGTTAGCAAAGCAAAGTTGCACTTTGCTCGTTGAGATTCCCCTAAGGAACAACAGTGTTTTGCATCCAGAAAGAGAGCTCCAAACCTGGATTCGCTGATGCATGTGATTCACTAGCCAGAGCCATAAGACTACTGTGTACTGATGCCTTCTGTCTGACAGGAATCGACTGTTTCACTTGTTAGCAAAGCAAAGTTGCACTTTGCTCGTTGAGCTTCCCCTAAAGAACAAGGTTTTTTTTACCGAGAAAGAAAGATCCAGTCCTGGATTCTCAGATGCATATGAGAATCTTTCTAAAGCCATAAGAAATATGTGTCCTGATACATTCTTTCTGGCAGGAATCAACTGTTTCACTTGTTAGCAGAAAAATGCTACTCTTTGCGAGCTGAACTTCCCCTAAGGAACAACTGTGCTTTGCATCCAGAAAGAGAGCTCCAGTCCTGGATTCTCTGATGCATGTGATTCACTAGCCAGAGCCATAAGAATAACTTTGTCCTCATGCCTTCTGTCTGACAGGAATCGACTGTTTCACTTGTTAGCAAAGCAAAGTTGCACTTTGCTCGTTGAGCTTCCTCTAAGGAACAACAGTGCTTTGCACCGTGAAAGCAAGCTCCACTCCTGGAGTTTTAGATGCGTATGATTTACTTTCCAAAACCATAAGAAATATGTGCCCTGATGTCTCCTGTCTGACAGAAATCAAGAGTTTCACGTGTTAGAAGAGCAGAGGTGCACATTGCTATACGAGCTTCCCCTAAGGAACAAGGTTGTTTTTCACCGTGAAAGAAAGCTCCAGACCTGCATTCTCGAATGCATATGATTCACTTATTAAAGCCATAAGAAATGTATGTCCCTATGCCTTTTGTCTTGCAAGAATCAGGTGTTTCTCTTGTTAGCACCGAAAAGTTGCACCTTGCGAGATGAGCTTCCCCTAAGGAACAAAGTTGTTTTTCACCGAGAAAGAAAGATCCAGGCCTGGATTCTCAGATGCATATGATTCACTTACCAAAGCCATAAGAAATGTGTATCCGTATGCCTTCTGTCTTGCAAGAATCAGCTGTTTCTCTTGTTAGCAACGAAAAGTTGCACTTTGCGAGTTGAGCTTCCCCTTAGGAACAAACTTGTTTTTCCTGAGACAGAAAGATCCAGGCCTGGATTCTCAGATGCATATTATTCACTTACCAAAGCCATAAGAAATGTGTGTCCCTTTGCTTTCTGTCTTGCAAGAATCAGCTGTTTCTCTTGTTAGCAACGAAAAGTTGCACTTTGCGAGATGAGTTTCCCCTAAGGAACAAACTTGTTTTTCACTGAGAAAGAAAGATCCAGTCCTGGATTCTCAGATGCATATGAGAATCTTTCTAAAGCCACAAGAAATGTGTGTCCGTATGCCTTCTGTCTTGCAAGAATCAGCTGTTTCTCTTGTCAGCAACGAAATGTTGCACTTTGCGAGTTGAGCTTCCCCTAAGGAACAAACTTGTTTTTCCTGAGACAGAAAGATCCAGGCCTGGATTCTCAGATGCATATTATTCACTTATCAAAGACATAAGAAATGTGTGTCCTTGTGCTTTCTGTCCTGCAAGAATCAGCTGTTTCTCTTGTTAGCAAGGAAAAGTTGCACTTTGCGAGATGATCTTCTCCTAAGGAACAAAGTTGTTTTTCCTGAGATAGAAAGATCCAGTCCTGGATTCTCAGATGCATATTATTCACTTACCAAAGCCATAAGAAATGTGTGTCCTTTTGCTTTCTTTCTTGCAAGAATCAGCTGTTTTTCTTGTTAGCAACGAGAAGTTGCACTTTGCGAGATGAGCTTCCCCTAAGGAACAAGGTTGTTTTTTACCGAGAAAGAAAGATCCAGTCCTGGATTCTCAGATGCATATGAGAATCTTTCTAAAACCATAAGAAATATGTGTCCTGATACATTCTTTCTGGCAGCAGTCGACTGTTTCACTTGTTATCAGAAAAAATGCTATTCTTTGCGAGCTGAACTTCCCCTAAGGAACAACAGTGCTTTGCATCCAGAAAGAGGGCTCCAGTCTTTGATTCTCTGATGCATTTGATTGTCTAACCAGATCCATAAGAATAACTGTGTCCTCATGCCTTCTGTCAGACAGGAATCGACTGTTTCACTTGTTAGCAAAGCAAAGTTGCACTTTGCTCGTTGAGCTTCCCCTAAGGAACAACAGTGTTTTGCATCCAGAAAGAGAGCTCCAAATCTGGATTCGCTGATGCATGTGATTCACTAGCCAGAGCCATAAGACTACTGCGTACTGATGCCTTCTGTCTGACAGGAATCGACTGTTTCACTTGTTAGCAAAGCAAAGTTGCACTTTGCTCGTTGAGCTTCCCCTAAAGAACAAGGTTTTTTTTACCGAGAAAGAAAGATCCAGTCCTGGATTCTCAGATGCATATGAGAATCTTTCTAAAGCCATAAGAAATATGTGTCCTGATACATTCTTTCTGGCAGGAATCAACTGTTTCACTTGTTAGCAGAAAAATGCTACTCTTTGCGAGCTGAACTTCCCCTAAGGAACAACTGCGCTTTGCATCCAGAAAGAGGGCTCCAGTCCTGGATTCTCTGATTCATGTTATTCACTAACCAGAGCCATAAGAATACTGTGTCCTGATGCCTTCTGTCTGAGAGGAATCGACTGTTTCACTTGTTAGCCAAGCAAAGTTGCACTCTGCTCGTTGAGCTTCCCCTAAGGAACAACCGTGCTTTGCACCGTGAAAGCAAACTCCAGCCCTGGAGTTTTAGATGTATATGATTTACTTTCCAAAACCATAAGAAATATGTGCCCTGATGTCTCCTATCTGTCAGCAATCAAGAGTTTCACGTGTTAGAAGATCAAAGGTGTACTTTGCGCTACGAGCTTCCCGAACGTAACAACTGTGTTTTCACCGTGAAAGAAAGCTCCAGACCTGCATTCTCGAATGCATATGATTCACTTATCAAAGCCATAAGAAATGTATGTCCCTATGCCTTTTGTCTTGCAAGAATCAGGTGTTTCTCCTGTTAGCAACGAAAAGTTGTACTTTGCGAGATGAGCTTCCCCTAAGGAACAAGGTTGTTTTTCACTGAGAAAGAAAGATCCAGTCCTGGATTCTCAGATGCATAGGAGAATCTTTCTAAAGCCATTATAAATGTGTATCCGTATGCCTTCTGTCTTGCAAGAATCAGCTGTTTATCTTGTTAGCAACGAAAAGTTGCACTTTGCGAGATGAGCTTCCCCTAAGGAACAAACTTGCTTTTCCTGAGACAGAAAGATCCAGGCCTGGATTCTCAGATGCATATTATTCACTTACCAAAGCCATAAGAAATGTGTGTTCTTTTGCTTTCTGTCCTGCAAGAATCAGGTGTTTCTCTTGTTAGCAAGGAAAAGTTGCACTTTGCGAGATGAGCTTCTCCTAAGGAACAAAGTTGTTTTTCACCGAGAAAGAAAGATCCAGGCCTGGATTCTCAGATGCATAGGAGAATCTTTCTAAAGCCATAAGAAATGTGTGTCCGTATGCCTTCTGTCTTGCAAGAATCAGCTGTTTCTCTTGTTAGCAACGAAATGTTGCACTTTGCGAGTTGAGCTTCCCCTAAGGAACAAACTTGTTTTTCCTGAGACAGAAAGATCCAGGCCTGGAATCTCAGATGCATATTATTCACTTACCAAAGCCATAAGAAATGTGTGTCCTTTTGCTTTCTTTCTTGCAAGAATCAGCTGTTTTTCTTGTTAGCAACGAGAAGTTGCACTTTGCGAGATGAGCTTCCCCTAAGGAACAAGGTTGTTTTTTACCGAGAAAGAAAGATCCAGTCCTGGATTCTCAGATGCATATGAGAATCTTTCTAAAACCATAAGAAATATGTGTCCTGATACATTCTTTCTGGCAGCAGTCGACTGTTTCACTTGTTAGCAGAAAAATGCTATTCTTTGCGAGCTGAACTTCCCCTAAGGAACAACAGTGCTTTGCATCCAGAAAGAGGGCTCCAGTCTTTGATTCTCTGATGCATTTGATTGTCTAACCAGATCCATAAGAATAACTGTGTCCTCATGCCTTCTGTCAGACAGGAATCGACTGTTTCACTTGTTAGCAAAGCAAAGTTGCACTTTGCTCGTTGAGCTTCCCCTAAGGAACAACAGTGTTTTGCATCCAGAAAGAGAGCTCCAAACCTGGATTCGCTGATGCATGTGATTCACTAGCCAGAGCCATAAGACTACTGTGTACTGATGCCTTCTGTCTGACAGGAATCGACTGTTTCACTTGTTAGCAAAGCAAAGTTGCACTCTGCTCGTTGAGCTTCCCCTAAAGAACAAGGTTTTTTTTACCGAGAAAGAAAGATCCAGTCCTGGATTCTCAGATGCATATGAGAATCTTTCTAAAGCCATAAGAAATATGTGTCCTGATACATTCTTTCTGGCAGGAATCAACTGTTTCACTTGTTAGCAGAAAAATGCTACTCTTTGCGAGCTGAACTTCCCCTAAGGAACAACTGCGCTTTGCATCCAGAAAGAGGGCTCCAGTCCTGGATTCTCTGATTCATGTTATTCACTAACCAGAGCCATAAGAATACTGTGTCCTGATGCCTTCTGTCTGAGAGGAATCGACTGTTTCACTTGTTAGCCAAGCAAAGTTGCACTCTGCTCGTTGAGCTTCCCCTAAGGAACAACCGTGCTTTGCACCGTGAAAGCAAACTCCAGCCCTGGAGTTTTAGATGTATATGATTTACTTTCCAAAACCATAAGAAATATGTGCCCTGATGTCTCCTATCTGTCAGCAATCAAGAGTTTCACGTGTTAGAAGATCAAAGGTGTACTTTGCGCTACGAGCTTCCCGAACGTAACAACTGTGTTTTCACCGTGAAAGAAAGCTCCAGACCTGCATTCTCGAATGCATATGATTCACTTATCAAAGCCATAAGAAATGTATGTCCCTATGCCTTTTGTCTTGCAAGAATCAGGTGTTTCTCCTGTTAGCAACGAAAAGTTGTACTTTGCGAGATGAGCTTCCCCTAAGGAACAAGGTTGTTTTTCACCGAGAAAGAAAGATCCAGGCCTGGATTCTCAGATGCATATGATTCACTTACCAAAGCCATTATAAATGTGTATCCGTATGCCTTCTGTCTTGCAAGAATCAGCTGTTTCTCTTGTTAGCAACGAAAAGTTGCACCTTGCGAGTTGAGCTTCCCCTTAGGAACAAACTTGTTTTTCCTGAGACAGAAAGATCCAGGCCTGGATTCTCAGATGCATATTATTCACTTACCAAAGCCATAAGAAATGTGTGTCCTTTTGCTTTCTGTCTTGCAAGAATCAGCTGTTTCTCTTGTTAGCAACGAAAAGTTGCACTTTGCGAGATGAGTTTCCCCTAAGGAACAAACTTGTTTTTCACTGAGAAAGAAAGATCCAGTCCTGGATTCTCAGATGCATATGAGAATCTTTCTAAAGCCACAAGAAATGTGTGTCCGTATGCCTTCTGTCTTGCAAGAATCAGCTGTTTCTCTTGTCAGCAACGAAATGTTGCAATTTGCAAGTTGAGCTTCCCCTAAGGAACAAACTTGTTTTTCCTGAGACAGAAAGATCCAGGCCTGGATTCTCAGATGCATATTATTCACTTATCAAAGACATAAGAAATGTGTGTCCTTGTGCTTTCTGTCCTGCAAGAATCAGCTGTTTCTCTTGTTAGCAAGGAAAAGTTGCACTTTGCGAGATGATCTTCTCCTAAGGAACAAAGTTGTTTTTCCTGAGATAGAAAGATCCAGTCCTGGATTCTCAGATGCATATTATTCACTTACCAAAGCCATAAGAAATGTGTGTCCTTTTGCTTTCTGTCTTGCAAGAATCAGCTGTTTTTCTTGTTAGCAACGAAAAGTTGCACTTTGCGAGATGAGCTTCCCCTAAGGAACAAACTTGTTTTTCACTGAGAAAGAAAGATCCAGTCCTGGATTCTCAGATGCATATGAGAATCTTTCTAAAGCCATAAGAAATGTGTGTCCGTATGCCTTCTGTCTTGCAAGAATCAGCTGTTTCTCTTGTTAGCAACGAAAAGTTGCACTTTGCGAGATGAGCTTCCCCTAAGGAACAAACTTGCTTTTCCTGAGACAGAAAGATCCAGGCCTGGATTCTCAGATGCATATTATTCACTTACCAAAGCCATAAGAAATGTGTGTTCTTTTGCTTTCTGTCCTGCAAGAATCAGTTGTTTCTCTTGTTAGCAACGAAAAGTTGCACTTTGCGAGATGAGCTTCTCCTAAGGAACAAAGTTGTTTTTCACCGAGAAAGAAAGATCCAGGCCTGGATTCTCAGATGCATAGGAGAATCTTTCTAAAGCCATAAGAAATGTGTGTCCGTATGCCTTCTGTCTTGCAAGAATCAGCCGTTTCTCTTGTTAGCAACGAAATGTTGCACTTTGCGAGTTGAGTTTCCCCTAAGGAACAAACTTCTTTTTCCTGAGACAGAAAGATCCAGGCCTGGAATCTCAGATGCATATTATTCACTTACCAAAGCCATAAGAAATGTGTGTCCTTTTGCTTTCTTTCTTGCAAGAATCAGCTGTTTTTCTTGTTAGCAACGAGAAGTTGCACTTTGCGAGATGAGCTTCCCCTAAGGAACAAGGTTGTTTTTTACCGAGAAAGAAAGATCCAGTCCTGGATTCTCAGATGCATATGAGAATCTTTCTAAAACCATAAGAAATATGTGTCCTGATACATTCTTTCTGGCAGCAGTCAACTGTTTCACTTGTTAGCAGAAAAATGCTATTCTTTGCGAGCTGAACTTCCCCTAAGGAACAACAGTGCTTTGCTTCCAGAAAGAGGGCTCCAGTCTTTGATTCTCTGATGCATTTGATTGTCTAACCAGATCCATAAGAATAACTGTGTCCTCATGCCTTCTGTCAGACAGGAATCGACTGTTTCACTTGTTAGCAAAGCAAAGTTGCACTTTGCTCGTTGAGATTCCCCTAAGGAACAACAGTGTTTTGCATCCAGAAAGAGAGCTCCAAATCTGGATTCGCTGATGCATGTGATTCACTAGCCAGAGCCATAAGACTACTGTGTACTGATGCCTTCTGTCTGACAGGAATCGACTGTTTCACTTGTTAGCAAAGCAAAGTTGCACTTTGCTCGTTGAGCTTCCCCTAAAGAACAAGGTTTTTTTTACCGAGAAAGAAAGATCCAGTCCTGGATTCTCAGATGCATATGAGAATCTTTTTAAAGCCATAAGAAATATGTGTCCTGATACATTCTTTCTGGCAGGAATCAACTGTTTCACTTGTTAGCAGAAAAATGCTACTCTTTGCGAGCTGAACTTCCCCTAAGGAACAACTGCGCTTTGCATCCAGAAAGAGTCCTGCTCCAGTCCTGGATTCTCTGATTCATGTTATTCACTAACCAGAGCCATAAGAATACTGTGTCCTGATGCCTTCTGTCTGAGAGGAATCGACTGTTTCACTTGTTAGCCAAGCAAAGTTGCACTCTGCTCGTTGAGCTTCCCCTAAGGAACAACCGTGCTTTGCACCGTGAAAGCAAACTCCAGCCCTGGAGTTTTAGATGTATATGATTTACTTTCCAAAACCATAAGAAATATGTGCCCTGATGTCTCCTATCTGTCAGCAATCAAGAGTTTCACGTGTTAGAAGATCAAAGGTGTACTTTGCGCTACGAGCTTCCCGAACGTAACAACTGTGTTTTCACCGTGAAAGAAAGCTCCAGACCTGCATTCTCGAATGCATATGATTCACTTATCAAAGCCATAAGAAATGTATGTCCCTATGCCTTTTGTCTTGCAAGAATCAGGTGTTTCTCCTGTTAGCAACGAAAAGTTGTACTTTGCGAGATGAGCTTCCCCTAAGGAACAAGGTTGTTTTTCACCGAGAAAGAAAGATCCAGGCCTGGATTCTCAGATGCATATGATTCACTTACCAAAGCCATTATAAATGTGTATCCGTATGCCTTCTGTCTTGCAAGAATCAGCTGTTTCTCTTGTTAGCAACGAAAACTTGCACCTTGCGAGTTGAGCTTCCCCTTAGGAACAAACTTGTTTTTCCTGAGACAGAAAGATCCAGGCCTGGATTCTCAGATGCATATTATTCACTTACCAAAGCCATAAGAAATGTGTGTCCTTTTGCTTTCTGTCTTGCAAGAATCAGCTGTTTCTCTTGTTAGCAACGAAAAGTTGCACTTTGCGAGATGAGTTTCCCCTAAGGAACAAACTTGTTTTTCACTGAGAAAGAAAGATCCAGGCCTGAATTCTCAGATGCATAGGAGAATCTTTCTAAAGCCATAAGAAATGTGTGTCCGTATGCCTTCTGTCTTGCAAGAATCAGCTGTTTCTCTTGTTAGCAACGAAATGTTGCACTTTGCGAGTTGAGCTTCCCCTAAGGAACAAACTTCTTTTTCCTGAGACAGAAAGATCCAGGCCTGGAATCTCAGATGCATATTATTTACTTACCAAAGCCATAAGAAATGTGTGTCCTTTTGCTTTCTTTCTTGCAAGAATCAGCTGTTTTTCTTGTTAGCAACGAGAAGTTGCACTTTGCGAGATGAGCTTCCCCTAAGGAACAAGGTTGTTTTTTACCGAGAAAAAAAGATCCAGTCCTGGATTCTCAGATGCATATGAGAATCTTTCTAAAACCATAAGAAATATGTGTCCTGATACATTCTTTCTGGCAGCAGTCGACTGTTTCACTTGTTATCAGAAAAATGCTATTCTTTGCGAGCTGAACTTCCCCTAAGGAACAACAGTGCTTTGCATCCAGAAAGAGGGCTCCAGTCTTTGATTCTCTGATGCATTTGATTGTCTAACCAGATCCATAAGAATAACTGTGTCCTCATGCCTTCTGTCAGACAGGAATCGACTGTTTCACTTGTTAGCAAAGCAAAGTTGCACTTTGCTCGTTGAGATTCCCCTAAGGAACAACAGTGTTTTGCATCCAGAAAGAGAGCTCCAAACCTGGATTCGCTGATGCATGTGATTCACTAGCCAGAGCCATAAGACTACTGTGTACTGATGCCTTCTGTCTGACAGGAATCGACTGTTTCACTTGTTAGCAAAGCAAAGTTGCACTTTGCTCGTTGAGCTTCCCCTAAAGAACAAGGTTTTTTTTACCGAGAAAGAAAGATCCAGTCCTGGATTCTCAGATGCATATGAGAATCTTTCTAAAGCCATAAGAAATATGTGTCCTGATACATTCTTTCTGGCAGGAATCAACTGTTTCACTTGTTAGCAGAAAAATGCTACTCTTTGCGAGCTGAACTTCCCCTAAGGAACAACTGTGCTTTGCATCCAGAAAGAGAGCTCCAGTCCTGGATTCTCTGATGCATGTGATTCACTAGCCAGAGCCATAAGAATAACTTTGTCCTCATGCCTTCTGTCTGACAGGAATCGACTGTTTCACTTGTTAGCAAAGCAAAGTTGCACTTTGCTCGTTGAGCTTCCTCTAAGGAACAACAGTGCTTTGCACCGTGAAAGCAAGCTCCACTCCTGGAGTTTTAGATGCGTATGATTTACTTTCCAAAACCATAAGAAATATGTGCCCTGATGTCTCCTGTCTGACAGAAATCAAGAGTTTCACGTGTTAGAAGAGCAGAGGTGCACATTGCTATACGAGCTTCCCCTAAGGAACAAGGTTGTTTTTCACCGTGAAAGAAAGCTCCAGACCTGCATTCTCGAATGCATATGATTCACTTATTAAAGCCATAAGAAATGTATGTCCCTATGCCTTTTGTCTTGCAAGAATCAGGTGTTTCTCTTGTTAGCACCGAAAAGTTGCACCTTGCGAGATGAGCTTCCCCTAAGGAACAAAGTTGTTTTTCACCGAGAAAGAAAGATCCAGGCCTGGATTCTCAGATGCATATGATTCACTTACCAAAGCCATAAGAAATGTGTATCCGTATGCCTTCTGTCTTGCAAGAATCAGCTGTTTCTCTTGTTAGCAACGAAAAGTTGCACTTTGCGAGTTGAGCTTCCCCTTAGGAACAAACTTGTTTTTCCTGAGACAGAAAGATCCAGGCCTGGATTCTCAGATGCATATTATTCACTTACCAAAGCCATAAGAAATGTGTGTCCCTTTGCTTTCTGTCTTGCAAGAATCAGCTGTTTCTCTTGTTAGCAACGAAAAGTTGCACTTTGCGAGATGAGTTTCCCCTAAGGAACAAACTTGTTTTTCACTGAGAAAGAAAGATCCAGTCCTGGATTCTCAGATGCATATGAGAATCTTTCTAAAGCCACAAGAAATGTGTGTCCGTATGCCTTCTGTCTTGCAAGAATCAGCTGTTTCTCTTGTCAGCAACGAAATGTTGCAATTTGCGAGTTGAGCTTCCCCTAAGGAACAAACTTGTTTTTCCTGAGACAGAAAGATCCAGGCCTGGATTCTCAGATGCATATTATTCACTTATCAAAGACATAAGAAATGTGTGTCCTTGTGCTTTCTGTCCTGCAAGAATCAGCTGTTTCTCTTGTTAGCAAGGAAAAGTTGCACTTTGCGAGATGATCTTCTCCTAAGGAACAAAGTTGTTTTTCCTGAGATAGAAAGATCCAGTCCTGGATTCTCAGATGCATATTATTCACTTACCAAAGCCATAAGAAATGTGTGTCCTTTTGCTTTCTTTCTTGCAAGAATCAGCTGTTTTTCTTGTTAGCAACGAGAAGTTGCACTTTGCGAGATGAGCTTCCCCTAAGGAACAAGGTTGTTTTTTACCGAGAAAGAAAGATCCAGTCCTGGATTCTCAGATGCATATGAGAATCTTTCTAAAACCATAAGAAATATGTGTCCTGATACATTCTTTCTGGCAGCAGTCGACTGTTTCACTTGTTATCAGAAAAAATGCTATTCTTTGCGAGCTGAACTTCCCCTAAGGAACAACAGTGCTTTGCATCCAGAAAGAGGGCTCCAGTCTTTGATTCTCTGATGCATTTGATTGTCTAACCAGATCCATAAGAATAACTGTGTCCTCATGCCTTCTGTCAGACAGGAATCGACTGTTTCACTTGTTAGCAAAGCAAAGTTGCACTTTGCTCGTTGAGCTTCCCCTAAGGAACAACAGTGTTTTGCATCCAGAAAGAGAGCTCCAAATCTGGATTCGCTGATGCATGTGATTCACTAGCCAGAGCCATAAGACTACTGCGTACTGATGCCTTCTGTCTGACAGGAATCGACTGTTTCACTTGTTAGCAAAGCAAATTTGCACTTTGCTCGTTGAGCTTCCCCTAAAGAACAAGGTTTTTTTTACCGAGAAAGAAAGATCCAGTCCTGGATTCTCAGATGCATATGAGAATCTTTCTAAAGCCATAAGAAATATGTGTCCTGATACATTCTTTCTGGCAGGAATCAACTGTTTCACTTGTTAGCAGAAAAATGCTACTCTTTGCGAGCTGAACTTCCCCTAAGGAACAACTGCGCTTTGCATCCAGAAAGAGGGCTCCAGTCCTGGATTCTCTGATTCATGTTATTCACTAACCAGAGCCATAAGAATACTGTGTCCTGATGCCTTCTGTCTGAGAGGAATCGACTGTTTCACTTGTTAGCCAAGCAAAGTTGCACTCTGCTCGTTGAGCTTCCCCTAAGGAACAACCGTGCTTTGCACCGTGAAAGCAAACTCCAGCCCTGGAGTTTTAGATGTATATGATTTACTTTCCAAAACCATAAGAAATATGTGCCCTGATGTCTCCTATCTGTCAGCAATCAAGAGTTTCACGTGTTAGAAGATCAAAGGTGTACTTTGCGCTACGAGCTTCCCGAACGTAACAACTGTGTTTTCACCGTGAAAGAAAGCTCCAGACCTGCATTCTCGAATGCATATGATTCACTTATCAAAGCCATAAGAAATGTATGTCCCTATGCCTTTTGTCTTGCAAGAATCAGGTGTTTCTCCTGTTAGCAACGAAAAGTTGTACTTTGCGAGATGAGCTTCCCCTAAGGAACAAGGTTGTTTTTCACTGAGAAAGAAAGATCCAGTCCTGGATTCTCAGATGCATATGAGAATCTTTCTAAAGCCATTATAAATGTGTATCCGTATGCCTTCTGTCTTGCAAGAATCAGCTGTTTATCTTGTTAGCAACGAAAAGTTGCACTTTGCGAGATGAGCTTCCCCTAAGGAACAAACTTGCTTTTCCTGAGACAGAAAGATCCAGGCCTGGATTCTCAGATGCATATTATTCACTTACCAAAGCCATAAGAAATGTGTGTTCTTTTGCTTTCTGTCCTGCAAGAATCAGGTGTTTCTCTTGTTAGCAAGGAAAAGTTGCACTTTGCGAGATGAGCTTCCCCTAAGGAACAAGGTTGTTTTTTACCGAGAAAGAAAGATCCAGTCCTGGATTCTCAGATGCATATGAGAATCTTTCTAAAACCATAAGAAATATGTGTCCTGATACATTCTTTCTGGCAGCAGTCGACTGTTTCACTTGTTAGCAGAAAAATGCTATTCTTTGCGAGCTGAACTTCCCCTAAGGAACAACAGTGCTTTGCATCCAGAAAGAGGGCTCCAGTCTTTGATTCTCTGATGCATTTGATTGTCTAACCAGATCCATAAGAATAACTGTGTCCTCATGCCTTCTGTCAGACAGGAATCGACTGTTTCACTTGTTAGCAAAGCAAAGTTGCACTTTGCTCGTTGAGATTCCCCTAAGGAACAACAGTGTTTTGCATCCAGAAAGAGAGCTCCAAACCTGGATTCGCTGATGCATGTGATTCACTAGCCAGAGCCATAAGACTACTGTGTACTGATGCCTTCTGTCTGACAGGAATCGACTGTTTCACTTGTTAGCAAAGCAAAGTTGCACTTTGCTCGTTGAGCTTCCCCTAAAGAACAAGGTTTTTTTTACCGAGAAAGAAAGATCCAGTCCTGGATTCTCAGATGCATATGAGAATCTTTCTAAAGCCATAAGAAATATGTGTCCTGATACATTCTTTCTGGCAGGAATCAACTGTTTCACTTGTTAGCAGAAAAATGCTACTCTTTGCGAGCTGAACTTCCCCTAAGGAACAACTGTGCTTTGCATCCAGAAAGAGAGCTCCAGTCCTGGATTCTCTGATGCATGTGATTCACTAGCCAGAGCCATAAGAATAACTTTGTCCTCATGCCTTCTGTCTGACAGGAATCGACTGTTTCACTTGTTAGCAAAGCAAAGTTGCACTTTGCTCGTTGAGCTTCCTCTAAGGAACAACAGTGCTTTGCACCGTGAAAGCAAGCTCCACTCCTGGAGTTTTAGATGCGTATGATTTACTTTCCAAAACCATAAGAAATATGTGCCCTGATGTCTCCTGTCTGACAGAAATCAAGAGTTTCACGTGTTAGAAGAGCAGAGGTGCACATTGCTATACGAGCTTCCCCTAAGGAACAAGGTTGTTTTTCACCGTGAAAGAAAGCTCCAGACCTGCATTCTCGAATGCATATGATTCACTTATTAAAGCCATAAGAAATGTATGTCCCTATGCCTTTTGTCTTGCAAGAATCAGGTGTTTCTCTTGTTAGCACCGAAAAGTTGCACCTTGCGAGATGAGCTTCCCCTAAGGAACAAAGTTGTTTTTCACCGAGAAAGAAAGATCCAGGCCTGGATTCTCAGATGCATATGATTCACTTACCAAAGCCATAAGAAATGTGTATCCGTATGCCTTCTGTCTTGCAAGAATCAGCTGTTTCTCTTGTTAGCAACGAAAAGTTGCACTTTGCGAGTTGAGCTTCCCCTTAGGAACAAACTTGTTTTTCCTGAGACAGAAAGATCCAGGCCTGGATTCTCAGATGCATATTATTCACTTACCAAAGCCATAAGAAATGTGTGTCCTTTTGCTTTCTGTCTTGCAAGAATCAGCTGTTTCTCTTGTTAGCAACGAAAAGTTGCACTTTGCGAGATGAGTTTCCCCTAAGGAACAAACTTGTTTTTCACTGAGAAAGAAAGATCCAGTCCTGGATTCTCAGATGCATATGAGAATCTTTCTAAAGCCACAAGAAATGTGTGTCCGTATGCCTTCTGTCTTGCAAGAATCAGCTGTTTCTCTTGTTAGCAACGAAAACTTGCACCTTGCGAGTTGAGCTTCCCCTTAGGAACAAACTTGTTTTTCCTGAGACAGAAAGATCCAGGCCTGGATTCTCAGATGCATATTATTCACTTATCAAAGCCATAAGAAATGTGTGTTCTTTTGCTTTCTGTCCTGCAAGAATCAGTTGTTTCTCTTGTTAGCAACGAAAAGTTGCACTTTGCGAGATGAGCTTCTCCTAAGGAACAAAGTTGTTTTTCACCGAGAAAGAAAGATCCAGGCCTGGATTCTCAGATGCATAGGAGAATCTTTCTAAAGCCATAAGAAATTTGTGTCCGTATGCCTTCTGTCTTGCAAGAATCAGCTGTTTCTCTTGTTAGCAACGAAATGTTGCACTTTGCGAGTTGAGCTTCCCCTAAGGAACAAACTTGTTTTTCCTGAGACAGAAAGATCCAGGCCTGGAATCTCAGATGCATATTATTCACTTACCAAAGCCATAAGAAATGTGTGTCCTTTTGCTTTCTGTCTTGCAAGAATCAGCTGTTTTTCTTGTTAGCAACGAGAAGTTGCACTTTGCGAGATGAGCTTCCCCTAAGGAACAAGGTTGTTTTTTACCGAGAAAGAAAGATCCAGTCCTGGATTCTCAGATGCATATGAGAATCTTTCTAAAACCATAAGAAATATGTGTCCTGATACATTCTTTCTGGCAGCAGTCGACTGTTTCACTTGTTAGCAGAAAAATGCTATTCTTTGCGAGCTGAACTTCCCCTAAGGAACAACAGTGCTTTGCATCCAGAAAGAGGGCTCCAGTCTTTGATTCTCTGATGCATTTGATTGTCTAACCAGATCCATAAGAATAACTGTGTCCTCATGCCTTCTGTCAGACAGGAATCGACTGTTTCACTTGTTAGCAAAGCAAAGTTGCACTTTGCTCGTTGAGATTCCCCTAAGGAACAACAGTGTTTTGCATCCAGAAAGAGAGCTCCAAACCTGGATTCGCTGATGCATGTGATTCACTAGCCAGAGCCATAAGACTACTGTGTACTGATGCCTTCTGTCTGACAGGAATCGACTGTTTCACTTGTTAGCAAAGCAAAGTTGCACTTTGCTCGTTGAGCTTCCCCTAAAGAACAAGGTTTTTTTTACCGAGAAAGAAAGATCCAGTCCTGGATTCTCAGATGCATATGAGAATCTTTCTAAAGCCATAAGAAATATGTGTCCTGATACATTCTTTCTGGCAGGAATCAACTGTTTCACTTGTTAGCAGAAAAATGCTACTCTTTGCGAGCTGAACTTCCCCTAAGGAACAACTGTGCTTTGCATCCAGAAAGAGAGCTCCAGTCCTGGATTCTCTGATGCATGTGATTCACTAGCCAGAGCCATAAGAATAACTTTGTCCTCATGCCTTCTGTCTGACAGGAATCGACTGTTTCACTTGTTAGCAAAGCAAAGTTGCACTTTGCTCGTTGAGCTTCCTCTAAGGAACAACAGTGCTTTGCACCGTGAAAGCAAGCTCCACTCCTGGAGTTTTAGATGCGTATGATTTACTTTCCAAAACCATAAGAAATATGTGCCCTGATGTCTCCTGTCTGACAGAAATCAAGAGTTTCACGTGTTAGAAGAGCAGAGGTGCACATTGCTATACGAGCTTCCCCTAAGGAACAAGGTTGTTTTTCACCGTGAAAGAAAGCTCCAGACCTGCATTCTCGAATGCATATGATTCACTTATTAAAGCCATAAGAAATGTATGTCCCTATGCCTTTTGTCTTGCAAGAATCAGGTGTTTCTCTTGTTAGCACCGAAAAGTTGCACCTTGCGAGATGAGCTTCCCCTAAGGAACAAAGTTGTTTTTCACCGAGAAAGAAAGATCCAGGCCTGGATTCTCAGATGCATATGATTCACTTACCAAAGCCATAAGAAATGTGTATCCGTATGCCTTCTGTCTTGCAAGAATCAGCTGTTTCTCTTGTTAGCAACGAAAAGTTGCACTTTGCGAGTTGAGCTTCCCCTTAGGAACAAACTTGTTTTTCCTGAGACAGAAAGATCCAGGCCTGGATTCTCAGATGCATATTATTCACTTACCAAAGCCATAAGAAATGTGTGTCCCTTTGCTTTCTGTCTTGCAAGAATCAGCTGTTTCTCTTGTTAGCAACGAAAAGTTGCACTTTGCGAGATGAGTTTCCCCTAAGGAACAAACTTGTTTTTCACTGAGAAAGAAAGATCCAGTCCTGGATTCTCAGATGCATATGAGAATCTTTCTAAAGCCACAAGAAATGTGTGTCCGTATGCCTTCTGTCTTGCAAGAATCAGCTGTTTCTCTTGTCAGCAACGAAATGTTGCAATTTGCGAGTTGAGCTTCCCCTAAGGAACAAACTTGTTTTTCCTGAGACAGAAAGATCCAGGCCTGGATTCTCAGATGCATATTATTCACTTATCAAAGACATAAGAAATGTGTGTCCTTGTGCTTTCTGTCCTGCAAGAATCAGCTGTTTCTCTTGTTAGCAAGGAAAAGTTGCACTTTGCGAGATGATCTTCTCCTAAGGAACAAAGTTGTTTTTCCTGAGATAGAAAGATCCAGTCCTGGATTCTCAGATGCATATTATTCACTTACCAAAGCCATAAGAAATGTGTGTCCTTTTGCTTTCTTTCTTGCAAGAATCAGCTGTTTTTCTTGTTAGCAACGAGAAGTTGCACTTTGCGAGATGAGCTTCCCCTAAGGAACAAGGTTGTTTTTTACCGAGAAAGAAAGATCCAGTCCTGGATTCTCAGATGCATATGAGAATCTTTCTAAAACCATAAGAAATATGTGTCCTGATACATTCTTTCTGGCAGCAGTCGACTGTTTCACTTGTTATCAGAAAAAATGCTATTCTTTGCGAGCTGAACTTCCCCTAAGGAACAACAGTGCTTTGCATCCAGAAAGAGGGCTCCAGTCTTTGATTCTCTGATGCATTTGATTGTCTAACCAGATCCATAAGAATAACTGTGTCCTCATGCCTTCTGTCAGACAGGAATCGACTGTTTCACTTGTTAGCAAAGCAAAGTTGCACTTTGCTCGTTGAGCTTCCCCTAAGGAACAACAGTGTTTTGCATCCAGAAAGAGAGCTCCAAATCTGGATTCGCTGATGCATGTGATTCACTAGCCAGAGCCATAAGACTACTGCGTACTGATGCCTTCTGTCTGACAGGAATCGACTGTTTCACTTGTTAGCAAAGCAAATTTGCACTTTGCTCGTTGAGCTTCCCCTAAAGAACAAGGTTTTTTTTACCGAGAAAGAAAGATCCAGTCCTGGATTCTCAGATGCATATGAGAATCTTTCTAAAGCCATAAGAAATATGTGTCCTGATACATTCTTTCTGGCAGGAATCAACTGTTTCACTTGTTAGCAGAAAAATGCTACTCTTTGCGAGCTGAACTTCCCCTAAGGAACAACTGCGCTTTGCATCCAGAAAGAGGGCTCCAGTCCTGGATTCTCTGATTCATGTTATTCACTAACCAGAGCCATAAGAATACTGTGTCCTGATGCCTTCTGTCTGAGAGGAATCGACTGTTTCACTTGTTAGCCAAGCAAAGTTGCACTCTGCTCGTTGAGCTTCCCCTAAGGAACAACCGTGCTTTGCACCGTGAAAGCAAACTCCAGCCCTGGAGTTTTAGATGTATATGATTTACTTTCCAAAACCATAAGAAATATGTGCCCTGATGTCTCCTATCTGTCAGCAATCAAGAGTTTCACGTGTTAGAAGATCAAAGGTGTACTTTGCGCTACGAGCTTCCCGAACGTAACAACTGTGTTTTCACCGTGAAAGAAAGCTCCAGACCTGCATTCTCGAATGCATATGATTCACTTATCAAAGCCATAAGAAATGTATGTCCCTATGCCTTTTGTCTTGCAAGAATCAGGTGTTTCTCCTGTTAGCAACGAAAAGTTGTACTTTGCGAGATGAGCTTCCCCTAAGGAACAAGGTTGTTTTTCACTGAGAAAGAAAGATCCAGTCCTGGATTCTCAGATGCATATGAGAATCTTTCTAAAGCCATTATAAATGTGTATCCGTATGCCTTCTGTCTTGCAAGAATCAGCTGTTTATCTTGTTAGCAACGAAAAGTTGCACTTTGCGAGATGAGCTTCCCCTAAGGAACAAACTTGCTTTTCCTGAGACAGAAAGATCCAGGCCTGGATTCTCAGATGCATATTATTCACTTACCAAAGCCATAAGAAATGTGTGTTCTTTTGCTTTCTGTCCTGCAAGAATCAGGTGTTTCTCTTGTTAGCAAGGAAAAGTTGCACTTTGCGAGATGAGCTTCCCCTAAGGAACAAGGTTGTTTTTTACCGAGAAAGAAAGATCCAGTCCTGGATTCTCAGATGCATATGAGAATCTTTCTAAAACCATAAGAAATATGTGTCCTGATACATTCTTTCTGGCAGCAGTCGACTGTTTCACTTGTTAGCAGAAAAATGCTATTCTTTGCGAGCTGAACTTCCCCTAAGGAACAACAGTGCTTTGCATCCAGAAAGAGGGCTCCAGTCTTTGATTCTCTGATGCATTTGATTGTCTAACCAGATCCATAAGAATAACTGTGTCCTCATGCCTTCTGTCAGACAGGAATCGACTGTTTCACTTGTTAGCAAAGCAAAGTTGCACTTTGCTCGTTGAGATTCCCCTAAGGAACAACAGTGTTTTGCATCCAGAAAGAGAGCTCCAAACCTGGATTCGCTGATGCATGTGATTCACTAGCCAGAGCCATAAGACTACTGTGTACTGATGCCTTCTGTCTGACAGGAATCGACTGTTTCACTTGTTAGCAAAGCAAAGTTGCACTTTGCTCGTTGAGCTTCCCCTAAAGAACAAGGTTTTTTTTACCGAGAAAGAAAGATCCAGTCCTGGATTCTCAGATGCATATGAGAATCTTTCTAAAGCCATAAGAAATATGTGTCCTGATACATTCTTTCTGGCAGGAATCAACTGTTTCACTTGTTAGCAGAAAAATGCTACTCTTTGCGAGCTGAACTTCCCCTAAGGAACAACTGTGCTTTGCATCCAGAAAGAGAGCTCCAGTCCTGGATTCTCTGATGCATGTGATTCACTAGCCAGAGCCATAAGAATAACTTTGTCCTCATGCCTTCTGTCTGACAGGAATCGACTGTTTCACTTGTTAGCAAAGCAAAGTTGCACTTTGCTCGTTGAGCTTCCTCTAAGGAACAACAGTGCTTTGCACCGTGAAAGCAAGCTCCACTCCTGGAGTTTTAGATGCGTATGATTTACTTTCCAAAACCATAAGAAATATGTGCCCTGATGTCTCCTGTCTGACAGAAATCAAGAGTTTCACGTGTTAGAAGAGCAGAGGTGCACATTGCTATACGAGCTTCCCCTAAGGAACAAGGTTGTTTTTCACCGTGAAAGAAAGCTCCAGACCTGCATTCTCGAATGCATATGATTCACTTATTAAAGCCATAAGAAATGTATGTCCCTATGCCTTTTGTCTTGCAAGAATCAGGTGTTTCTCTTGTTAGCACCGAAAAGTTGCACCTTGCGAGATGAGCTTCCCCTAAGGAACAAAGTTGTTTTTCACCGAGAAAGAAAGATCCAGGCCTGGATTCTCAGATGCATATGATTCACTTACCAAAGCCATAAGAAATGTGTATCCGTATGCCTTCTGTCTTGCAAGAATCAGCTGTTTCTCTTGTTAGCAACGAAAAGTTGCACTTTGCGAGTTGAGCTTCCCCTTAGGAACAAACTTGTTTTTCCTGAGACAGAAAGATCCAGGCCTGGATTCTCAGATGCATATTATTCACTTACCAAAGCCATAAGAAATGTGTGTCCTTTTGCTTTCTGTCTTGCAAGAATCAGCTGTTTCTCTTGTTAGCAACGAAAAGTTGCACTTTGCGAGATGAGTTTCCCCTAAGGAACAAACTTGTTTTTCACTGAGAAAGAAAGATCCAGTCCTGGATTCTCAGATGCATATGAGAATCTTTCTAAAGCCACAAGAAATGTGTGTCCGTATGCCTTCTGTCTTGCAAGAATCAGCTGTTTCTCTTGTTAGCAACGAAAACTTGCACCTTGCGAGTTGAGCTTCCCCTTAGGAACAAACTTGTTTTTCCTGAGACAGAAAGATCCAGGCCTGGATTCTCAGATGCATATTATTCACTTATCAAAGCCATAAGAAATGTGTGTTCTTTTGCTTTCTGTCCTGCAAGAATCAGTTGTTTCTCTTGTTAGCAACGAAAAGTTGCACTTTGCGAGATGAGCTTCTCCTAAGGAACAAAGTTGTTTTTCACCGAGAAAGAAAGATCCAGGCCTGGATTCTCAGATGCATAGGAGAATCTTTCTAAAGCCATAAGAAATTTGTGTCCGTATGCCTTCTGTCTTGCAAGAATCAGCTGTTTCTCTTGTTAGCAACGAAATGTTGCACTTTGCGAGTTGAGCTTCCCCTAAGGAACAAACTTGTTTTTCCTGAGACAGAAAGATCCAGGCCTGGAATCTCAGATGCATATTATTCAGTTACCAAAGCCATAAGAAATGTGTGTCCTTTTGCTTTCTGTCTTGCAAGAATCAGCTGTTTTTCTTGTTAGCAACGAGAAGTTGCACTTTGCGAGATGAGCTTCCCCTAAGGAACAAGGTTGTTTTTTACCGAGAAAGAAAGATCCAGTCCTGGATTCTCAGATGCATATGAGAATCTTTCTAAAACCATAAGAAATATGTGTCCTGATACATTCTTTCTGGCAGCAGTCGACTGTTTCACTTGTTAGCAGAAAAATGCTATTCTTTGCGAGCTGAACTTCCCCTAAGGAACAACAGTGCTTTGCATCCAGAAAGAGGGCTCCAGTCTTTGATTCTCTGATGCATTTGATTGTCTAACCAGATCCATAAGAATAACTGTGTCCTCATGCCTTCTGTCAGACAGGAATCGACTGTTTCACTTGTTAGCAAAGCAAAGTTGCACTTTGCTCGTTGAGATTCCCCTAAGGAACAACAGTGTTTTGCATCCAGAAAGAGAGCTCCAAATCTGGATTCGCTGATGCATGTGATTCACTAGCCAGAGCCATAAGACTACTGTGTACTGATGCCTTCTGTCTGACAGGAATCGACTGTTTCACTTGTTAGCAAAGCAAAGTTGCACTCTGCTCGTTGAGCTTCCCCTAAAGAACAAGGTTTTTTTTACCGAGAAAGAAAGATCCAGTCCTGGATTCTCAGATGCATATGAGAATCTTTCTAAAGCCATAAGAAATATGTGTCCTGATACATTCTTTCTGGCAGGAATCAACTGTTTCACTTGTTAGCAGAAAAATGCTACTCTTTGCGAGCTGAACTTCCCCTAAGGAACAACTGCGCTTTGCATCCAGAAAGAGGGCTCCAGTCCTGGATTCTCTGATTCATGTTATTCACTAACCAGAGCCATAAGAATACTGTGTCCTGATGCCTTCTGTCTGAGAGGAATCGACTGTTTCACTTGTTAGCCAAGCAAAGTTGCACTCTGCTCGTTGAGCTTCCCCTAAGGAACAACCGTGCTTTGCACCGTGAAAGCAAACTCCAGCCCTGGAGTTTTAGATGTATATGATTTACTTTCCAAAACCATAAGAAATATGTGCCCTGATGTCTCCTATCTGTCAGCAATCAAGAGTTTCACGTGTTAGAAGATCAAAGGTGTACTTTGCGCTACGAGCTTCCCGAACGTAACAACTGTGTTTTCACCGTGAAAGAAAGCTCCAGACCTGCATTCTCGAATGCATATGATTCACTTATCAAAGCCATAAGAAATGTATGTCCCTATGCCTTTTGTCTTGCAAGAATCAGGTGTTTCTCCTGTTAGCAACGAAAAGTTGTACTTTGCGAGATGAGCTTCCCCTAAGGAACAAGGTTGTTTTTCACCGAGAAAGAAAGATCCAGGCCTGGATTCTCAGATGCATATGATTCACTTACCAAAGCCATTATAAATGTGTATCCGTATGCCTTCTGTCTTGCAAGAATCAGCTGTTTCTCTTGTTAGCAACGAAAACTTGCACCTTGCGAGTTGAGCTTCCCCTTAGGAACAAACTTGTTTTTCCTGAGACAGAAAGATCCAGGCCTGGATTCTCAGATGCATATTATTCACTTACCAAAGCCATAAGAAATGTGTGTCCTTTTGCTTTCTGTCTTGCAAGAATCAGCTGTTTCTCTTGTTAGCAACGAAAAGTTGCACTTTGCGAGATGAGTTTCCCCTAAGGAACAAACTTGTTTTTCACTGAGAAAGAAAGATCCAGTCCTGGATTCTCAGATGCATATGAGAATCTTTCTAAAGCCACAAGAAATGTGTGTCCGTATGCCTTCTGTCTTGCAAGAATCAGCTGTTTCTCTTGTCAGCAACGAAATGTTGCAATTTGCAAGTTGAGCTTCCCCTAAGGAACAAACTTGTTTTTCCTGAGACAGAAAGATCCAGGCCTGGATTCTCAGATGCATATTATTCACTTATCAAAGACATAAGAAATGTGTGTCCTTGTGCTTTCTGTCCTGCAAGAATCAGCTGTTTCTCTTGTTAGCAAGGAAAAGTTGCACTTTGCGAGATGATCTTCTCCTAAGGAACAAAGTTGTTTTTCCTGAGATAGAAAGATCCAGTCCTGGATTCTCAGATGCATATTATTCACTTACCAAAGCCATAAGAAATGTGTGTCCTTTTGCTTTCTGTCTTGCAAGAATCAGCTGTTTTTCTTGTTAGCAACGAAAAGTTGCACTTTGCGAGATGAGCTTCCCCTAAGGAACAAACTTGTTTTTCACTGAGAAAGAAAGATCCAGTCCTGGATTCTCAGATGCATATGAGAATCTTTCTAAAGCCATAAGAAATGTGTGTCCGTATGCCTTCTGTCTTGCAAGAATCAGCTGTTTCTCTTGTTAGCAACGAAAAGTTGCACTTTGCGAGATGAGCTTCCCCTAAGGAACAAACTTGCTTTTCCTGAGACAGAAAGATCCAGGCCTGGATTCTCAGATGCATATTATTCACTTACCAAAGCCATAAGAAATGTGTGTTCTTTTGCTTTCTGTCCTGCAAGAATCAGTTGTTTCTCTTGTTAGCAACGAAAAGTTGCACTTTGCGAGATGAGCTTCTCCTAAGGAACAAAGTTGTTTTTCACCGAGAAAGAAAGATCCAGGCCTGGATTCTCAGATGCATAGGAGAATCTTTCTAAAGCCATAAGAAATGTGTGTCCGTATGCCTTCTGTCTTGCAAGAATCAGCCGTTTCTCTTGCTAGCAACGAAATGTTGCACTTTGCGAGTTGAGCTTCCCCTAAGGAACAAACTTCTTTTTCCTGAGACAGAAAGATCCAGGCCTGGAATCTCAGATGCATATTATTCACTTACCAAAGCCATAAGAAATGTGTGTCCTTTTGCTTTCTTTCTTGCAAGAATCAGCTGTTTTTCTTGTTAGCAACGAGAAGTTGCACTTTGCGAGATGAGCTTCCCCTAAGGAACAAGGTTGTTTTTTACCGAGAAAGAAAGATCCAGTCCTGGATTCTCAGATGCATATGAGAATCTTTCTAAAACCATAAGAAATATGTGTCCTGATACATTCTTTCTGGCAGCAGTCGACTGTTTCACTTGTTAGCAGAAAAATGCTATTCTTTGCGAGCTGAACTTCCCCTAAGGAACAACAGTGCTTTGCTTCCAGAAAGAGGGCTCCAGTCTTTGATTCTCTGATGCATTTGATTGTCTAACCAGATCCATAAGAATAACTGTGTCCTCATGCCTTCTGTCAGACAGGAATCGACTGTTTCACTTGTTAGCAAAGCAAAGTTGCACTTTGCTCGTTGAGCTTCCCCTAAGGAACAACAGTGTTTTGCATCCAGAAAGAGAGCTCCAAATCTGGATTCGCTGATGCATGTGATTCACTAGCCAGAGCCATAAGACTACTGTGTACTGATGCCTTCTGTCTGACAGGAATCGACTGTTTCACTTGTTAGCAAAGCAAAGTTGCACTTTGCTCGTTGAGCTTCCCCTAAAGAACAAGGTTTTTTTTACCGAGAAAGAAAGATCCAGTCCTGGATTCTCAGATGCATATGAGAATCTTTTTAAAGCCATAAGAAATATGTGTCCTGATACATTCTTTCTGGCAGGAATCAACTGTTTCACTTGTTAGCAGAAAAATGCTACTCTTTGCGAGCTGAACTTCCCCTAAGGAACAACTGCGCTTTGCATCCAGAAAGAGTCCTGCTCCAGTCCTGGATTCTCTGATTCATGTTATTCACTAACCAGAGCCATAAGAATACTGTGTCCTGATGCCTTCTGTCTGAGAGGAATCGACTGTTTCACTTGTTAGCCAAGCAAAGTTGCACTCTGCTCGTTGAGCTTCCCCTAAGGAACAACCGTGCTTTGCACCGTGAAAGCAAACTCCAGCCCTGGAGTTTTAGATGTATATGATTTACTTTCCAAAACCATAAGAAATATGTGCCCTGATGTCTCCTGTCTGACAGAAATCAAGAGTTTCACGTGTTAGAAGATCAAAGGTGTACTTTGCGCTACGAGCTTCCCGAACGTAACAACTGTGTTTTCACCGTGAAAGAAAGCTCCAGACCTGCATTCTCGAATGCATATGATTCACTTATCAAAGCCATAAGAAATGTATGTCCCTATGCCTTTTGTCTTGCAAGAATCAGGTGTTTCTCCTGTTAGCAACGAAAAGTTGTACTTTGCGAGATGAGCTTCCCCTAAGGAACAAGGTTGTTTTTCACCGAGAAAGAAAGATCCAGGCCTGGATTCTCAGATGCATATGATTCACTTACCAAAGCCATTATAAATGTGTATCCGTATGCCTTCTGTCTTGCAAGAATCAGCTGTTTCTCTTGTTAGCAACGAAAACTTGCACCTTGCGAGTTGAGCTTCCCCTTAGGAACAAACTTGTTTTTCCTGAGACAGAAAGATCCAGGCCTGGATTCTCAGATGCATATTATTCACTTACCAAAGCCATAAGAAATGTGTGTCCTTTTGCTTTCTGTCTTGCAAGAATCAGCTGTTTCTCTTGTTAGCAACGAAAAGTTGCACTTTGCGAGATGAGTTTCCCCTAAGGAACAAACTTGTTTTTCACTGAGAAAGAAAGATCCAGTCCTGGATTCTCAGATGCATATGAGAATCTTTCTAAAGCCACAAGAAATGTGTGTCCGTATGCCTTCTGTCTTGCAAGAATCAGCTGTTTCTCTTGTCAGCAACGAAATGTTGCAATTTGCGAGTTGAGCTTCCCCTAAGGAACAAACTTGTTTTTCCTGAGACAGAAAGATCCAGGCCTGGATTATCAGATGCATATTATTCACTTATCAAAGACATAAGAAATGTGTGTCCTTGTGCTTTCTGTCCTGCAAGAATCAGCTGTTTCTCTTGTTAGCAAGGAAAAGTTGCACTTTGCGAGATGATCTTCTCCTAAGGAACAAAGTTGTTTTTCCTGAGATAGAAAGATCCAGTCCTGGATTCTCAGATGCATATTATTCACTTACCAAAGCCATAAGAAATGTGTGTCCTTTTGCTTTCTGTCTTGCAAGAATCAGCTGTTTTTCTTGTTAGCAACGAAAAGTTGCACTTTGCGAGATGAGCTTCCCCTAAGGAACAAACTTGTTTTTCACTGAGAAAGAAAGATCCAGTCCTGGATTCTCAGATGCATATGAGAATCTTTCTAAAGCCATAAGAAATGTGTGTCCGTATGCCTTCTGTCTTGCAAGAATCAGCTGTTTCTCTTGTTAGCAACGAAAAGTTGCACTTTGCGAGATGAGCTTCCCCTAAGGAACAAACTTGCTTTTCCTGAGACAGAAAGATCCAGGCCTGGATTCTCAGATGCATATTATTCACTTACCAAAGCCATAAGAAATGTGTGTTCTTTTGCTTTCTGTCCTGCAAGAATCAGGTGTTTCTCTTGTTAGCAAGGAAAAGTTGCACTTTGCGAGATGAGCTTCTCCTAAGGAACAAAGTTGTTTTTCACCGAGAAAGAAAGATCCAGGCCTGGATTCTCAGATGCATAGGAGAATCTTTCTAAAGCCATAAGAAATGTGTGTCCGTATGCCTTCTGTCTTGCAAGAATCAGCTGTTTCTCTTGTTAGCAACGAAATGTTGCACTTTGCGAGTTGAGCTTCCCCTAAGGAACAAACTTGTTTTTCCTGAGACAGAAAGATCCAGGCCTGGAATCTCAGATGCATATTATTCACTTACCAAAGCCATAAGAAATGTGTGTCCTTTTGCTTTCTTTCTTGCAAGAATCAGCTGTTTTTCTTGTTAGCAACGAGAAGTTGCACTTTGCGAGATGAGCTTCCCCTAAGGAACAAGGTTGTTTTTTACCGAGAAAGAAAGATCCAGTCCTGGATTCTCAGATGCATATGAGAATCTTTCTAAAACCATAAGAAATATGTGTCCTGATACATTCTTTCTGGCAGCAGTCGACTGTTTCACTTGTTAGCAGAAAAATGCTATTCTTTGCGAGCTGAACTTCCCCTAAGGAACAACAGTGCTTTGCATCCAGAAAGAGGGCTCCAGTCTTTGATTCTCTGATGCATTTGATTGTCTAACCAGATCCATAAGAATAACTGTGTCCTCATGCCTTCTGTCAGACAGGAATCGACTGTTTCACTTGTTAGCAAAGCAAAGTTGCACTTTGCTCGTTGAGATTCCCCTAAGGAACAACAGTGTTTTGCATCCAGAAAGAGAGCTCCAAACCTGGATTCGCTGATGCATGTGATTCACTAGCCAGAGCCATAAGACTACTGTGTACTGATGCCTTCTGTCTGACAGGAATCGACTGTTTCACTTGTTAGCAAAGCAAAGTTGCACTTTGCTCGTTGAGCTTCCCCTAAAGAACAAGGTTTTTTTTACCGAGAAAGAAAGATCCAGTCCTGGATTCTCAGATGCATATGAGAATCTTTCTAAAGCCATAAGAAATATGTGTCCTGATACATTCTTTCTGGCAGGAATCAACTGTTTCACTTGTTAGCAGAAAAATGCTACTCTTTGCGAGCTGAACTTCCCCTAAGGAACAACTGTGCTTTGCATCCAGAAAGAGAGCTCCAGTCCAGGATTCTCTGATGCATGTGATTCACTAGCCAGAGCCATAAGAATAACTTTGTCCTCATGCCTTCTGTCTGACAGGAATCGACTGTTTCACTTGTTAGCAAAGCAAAGTTGCACTTTGCTCGTTGAGCTTCCTCTAAGGAACAACAGTGCTTTGCACCGTGAAAGCAAGCTCCACTCCTGGAGTTTTAGATGCGTATGATTTACTTTCCAAAACCATAAGAAATATGTGCCCTGATGTCTCCTGTCTGACAGAAATCAAGAGTTTCACGTGTTAGAAGAGCAGAGGTGCACATTGCTATACGAGCTTCCCCTAAGGAACAAGGTTGTTTTTCACCGTGAAAGAAAGCTCCAGACCTGCATTCTCGAATGCATATGATTCACTTATTAAAGCCATAAGAAATGTATGTCCCTATGCCTTTTGTCTTGCAAGAATCAGGTGTTTCTCTTGTTAGCACCGAAAAGTTGCACCTTGCGAGATGAGCTTCCCCTAAGGAACAAAGTTGTTTTTCACCGAGAAAGAAAGATCCAGGCCTGGATTCTCAGATGCATATGATTCACTTACCAAAGCCATAAGAAATGTGTATCCGTATGCCTTCTGTCTTGCAAGAATCAGCTGTTTCTCTTGTTAGCAACGAAAAGTTGCACTTTGCGAGTTGAGCTTCCCCTTAGGAACAAACTTGTTTTTCCTGAGACAGAAAGATCCAGGCCTGGATTCTCAGATGCATATTATTCACTTACCAAAGCCATAAGAAATGTGTGTCCTTTTGCTTTCTGTCTTGCAAGAATCAGCTGTTTCTCTTGTTAGCAACGAAAAGTTGCACTTTGCGAGATGAGTTTCCCCTAAGGAACAAACTTGTTTTTCACTGAGAAAGAAAGATCCAGTCCTGGATTCTCAGATGCATATGAGAATCTTTCTAAAGCCACAAGAAATGTGTGTCCGTATGCCTTCTGTCTTGCAAGAATCAGCTGTTTCTCTTGTCAGCAACGAAATGTTGCAATTTGCGAGTTGAGCTTCCCCTAAGGAACAAACTTGTTTTTCCTGAGACAGAAAGATCCAGGCCTGGATTATCAGATGCATATTATTCACTTATCAAAGCCATAAGAAATGTGTGTTCTTTTGCTTTCTGTCCTGCAAGAATCAGTTGTTTCTCTTGTTAGCAACGAAAAGTTGCACTTTGCGAGATGAGCTTCTCCTAAGGAACAAAGTTGTTTTTCACCGAGAAAGAAAGATCCAGGCCTGGATTCTCAGATGCATAGGAGAATCTTTCTAAAGCCATAAGAAATTTGTGTCCGTATGCCTTCTGTCTTGCAAGAATCAGCTGTTTCTCTTGTTAGCAACGAAATGTTGCACTTTGCGAGTTGAGCTTCCCCTAAGGAACAAACTTGTTTTTCCTGAGACAGAAAGATCCAGTCCTGGATTCTCAGATGCATATGAGAATCTTTCTAAAACCATAAGAAATATGTGTCCTGATACATTCTTTCTGGCAGCAGTCGACTGTTTCACTTGTTATCAGAAAAATGCTATTCTTTGCGAGCTGAACTTCCCCTAAGGAACAACAGTGCTTTGCATCCAGAAAGAGGGCTCCAGTCTTTGATTCTCTGATGCATTTGATTGTCTAACCAGATCCATAAGAATAACTGTGTCCTCATGCCTTCTGTCAGACAGGAATCGACTGTTTCACTTGTTAGCAAAGCAAAGTTGCACTTTGCTCGTTGAGCTTCCCCTAAGGAACAACAGTGTTTTGCATCCAGAAAGAGAGCTCCAAATCTGGATTCGCTGATGCATGTGATTCACTAGCCAGAGCCATAAGACTACTGTGTACTGATGCCTTCTGTCTGACAGGAATCGACTGTTTCACTTGTTAGCAAAGCAAAGTTGCACTTTGCTCGTTGAGCTTCCCCTAAAGAACAAGGTTTTTTTTTACCGAGAAAGAAAGATCCAGTCCTGGATTCTCAGATGCATATGAGAATCTTTCTAAAGCCATAAGAAATATGTGTCCTGATACATTCTTTCTGGCAGGAATCAACTGTTTCACTTGTTAGCAGAAAAATGCTACTCTTTGCGAGCTGAACTTCCCCTAAGGAACAACTGCGCTTTGCATCCAGAAAGAGGGCTCCAGTCCTGGATTCTCTGATTCATGTTATTCACTAACCAGAGCCATAAGAATACTGTGTCCTGATGCCTTCTGTCTGAGAGGAATCGACTGTTTCACTTGTTAGCCAAGCAAAGTTGCACTCTGCTCGTTGAGCTTCCCCTAAGGAACAACCGTGCTTTGCACCGTGAAAGCAAACTCCAGCCCTGGAGTTTTAGATGTATATGATTTACTTTCCAAAACCATAAGAAATATGTGCCCTGATGTCTCCTATCTGTCAGCAATCAAGAGTTTCACGTGTTAGAAGATCAAAGGTGTACTTTGCGCTACGAGCTTCCCGAACGTAACAACTGTGTTTTCACCGTGAAAGAAAGCTCCAGACCTGCATTCTCGAATGCATATGATTCACTTATCAAAGCCATAAGAAATGTATGTCCCTATGCCTTTTGTCTTGCAAGAATCAGGTGTTTCTCCTGTTAGCAACGAAAAGTTGTACTTTGCGAGATGAGCTTCCCCTAAGGAACAAGGTTGTTTTTCACCGAGAAAGAAAGATCCAGGCCTGGATTCTCAGATGCATATGATTCACTTACCAAAGCCATTATAAATGTGTATCCGTATGCCTTCTGTCTTGCAAGAATCAGCTGTTTCTCTTGTTAGCAACGAAAACTTGCACCTTGCGAGTTGAGCTTCCCCTTAGGAACAAACTTGTTTTTCCTGAGACAGAAAGATCCAGGCCTGGATTCTCAGATGCATAGTATTCACTTACCAAAGCCATAAGAAATGTGTGTCCTTTTGCTTTCTGTCTTGCAAGAATCAGCTGTTTCTCTTGTTAGCAACGAAAAGTTGCACTTTGCGAGATGAGTTTCCCCTAAGGAACAAACTTGTTTTTCACTGAGAAAGAAAGATCCAGTCCTGGATTCTCAGATGCATATGAGAATCTTTCTAAAGCCACAAGAAATGTGTGTCCGTATGCCTTCTGTCTTGCAAGAATCAGCTGTTTCTCTTGTCAGCAACGAAATGTTGCAATTTGCGAGTTGAGCTTCCCCTAAGGAACAAACTTGTTTTTCCTGAGACAGAAAGATCCAGGCCTGGATTCTCAGATGCATATTATTCACTTATCAAAGACATAAGAAATGTGTGTCCTTGTGCTTTCTGTCCTGCAAGAATCAGCTGTTTCTCTTGTTAGCAAGGAAAAGTTGCACTTTGCGAGATGATCTTCTCCTAAGGAACAAAGTTGTTTTTCCTGAGATAGAAAGATCCAGTCCTGGATTCTCAGATGCATATTATTCACTTACCAAAGCCATAAGAAATGTGTGTCCTTTTGCTTTCTGTCTTGCAAGAATCAGCTGTTTTTCTTGTTAGCAACGAAAAGTTGCACTTTGCGAGATGAGCTTCCCCTAAGGAACAAACTTGTTTTTCACTGAGAAAGAAAGATCCAGTCCTGGATTCTCAGATGCATATGAGAATCTTTCTAAAGCCATAAGAAATGTGTGTCCGTATGCCTTCTGTCTTGCAAGAATCAGCTGTTTCTCTTGTTAGAAACGAAAAGTTGCACTTTGCGAGATGAGCTTCCCCTAAGGAACAAACTTGCTTTTCCTGAGACAGAAAGATCCAGGCCTGGATTCTCAGATGCATATTATTCACTTACCAAAGCCATAAGAAATGTGTGTTCTTTTGCTTTCTGTCCTGCAAGAATCAGTTGTTTCTCTTGTTAGCAAGGAAAAGTTGCACTTTGCGAGATGAGCTTCTCCTAAGGAACAAAGTTGTTTTTCACCGAGAAAGAAAGATCCAGGCCTGGATTCTCAGATGCATAGGAGAATCTTTCTAAAGCCATAAGAAATGTGTGTCCGTATGCCTTCTGTCTTGCAAGAATCAGCTGTTTCTCTTGTTAGCAACGAAATGTTGCACTTTGCGAGTTGAGCTTCCCCTAAGGAACAAACTTCTTTTTCCTGAGACAGAAAGATCCAGGCCTGGAATCTCAGATGCATATTATTCACTTACCAAAGCCATAAGAAATGTGTGTCCTTTTGCTTTCTTTCTTGCAAGAATCAGCTGTTTTTCTTGTTAGCAACGAGAAGTTGCACTTTGCGAGATGAGCTTCCCCTAAGGAACAAGGTTGTTTTTTACCGAGAAAGAAAGATCCAGTCCTGGATTCTCAGATGCATATGAGAATCTTTCTAAAACCATAAGAAATATGTGTCCTGATACATTCTTTCTGGCAGCAGTCGACTGTTTCACTTGTTATCAGAAAAATGCTATTCTTTGCGAGCTGAACTTCCCCTAAGGAACAACAGTGCTTTGCATCCAGAAAGAGGGCTCCAGTCTTTGATTCTCTGATGCATTTGATTGTCTAACCAGATCCATAAGAATAACTGTGTCCTCATGCCTTCTGTCAGACAGGAATCGACTGTTTCACTTGTTAGCAAAGCAAAGTTGCACTTTGCTCGTTGAGATTCCCCTAAGGAACAACAGTGTTTTGCATCCAGAAAGAGAGCTCCAAACCTGGATTCGCTGATGCATGTGATTCACTAGCCAGAGCCATAAGACTACTGTGTACTGATGCCTTCTGTCTGACAGGAATCGACTGTTTCACTTGTTAGCAAAGCAAAGTTGCACTTTGCTCGTTGAGCTTCCCCTAAAGAACAAGGTTTTTTTTACCGAGAAAGAAAGATCCAGTCCTGGATTCTCAGATGCATATGAGAATCTTTCTAAAGCCATAAGAAATATGTGTCCTGATACATTCTTTCTGGCAGGAATCAACTGTTTCACTTGTTAGCAGAAAAATGCTACTCTTTGCGAGCTGAACTTCCCCTAAGGAACAACTGTGCTTTGCATCCAGAAAGAGAGCTCCAGTCCAGGATTCTCTGATGCATGTGATTCACTAGCCAGAGCCATAAGAATAACTTTGTCCTCATGCCTTCTGTCTGACAGGAATCGACTGTTTCACTTGTTAGCAAAGCAAAGTTGCACTTTGCTCGTTGAGCTTCCTCTAAGGAACAACAGTGCTTTGCACCGTGAAAGCAAGCTCCACTCCTGGAGTTTTAGATGCGTATGATTTACTTTCCAAAACCATAAGAAATATGTGCCCTGATGTCTCCTGTCTGACAGAAATCAAGAGTTTCACGTGTTAGAAGAGCAGAGGTGCACATTGCTATACGAGCTTCCCCTAAGGAACAAGGTTGTTTTTCACCGTGAAAGAAAGCTCCAGACCTGCATTCTCGAATGCATATGATTCACTTATTAAAGCCATAAGAAATGTATGTCCCTATGCCTTTTGTCTTGCAAGAATCAGGTGTTTCTCTTGTTAGCACCGAAAAGTTGCACCTTGCGAGATGAGCTTCCCCTAAGGAACAAAGTTGTTTTTCACCGAGAAAGAAAGATCCAGGCCTGGATTCTCAGATGCATATGATTCACTTACCAAAGCCATAAGAAATGTGTATCCGTATGCCTTCTGTCTTGCAAGAATCAGCTGTTTCTCTTGTTAGCAACGAAAAGTTGCACTTTGCGAGTTGAGCTTCCCCTTAGGAACAAACTTGTTTTTCCTGAGACAGAAAGATCCAGGCCTGGATTCTCAGATGCATATTATTCACTTACCAAAGCCATAAGAAATGTGTGTCCTTTTGCTTTCTGTCTTGCAAGAATCAGCTGTTTCTCTTGTTAGCAACGAAAAGTTGCACTTTGCGAGATGAGTTTCCCCTAAGGAACAAACTTGTTTTTCACTGAGAAAGAAAGATCCAGTCCTGGATTCTCAGATGCATATGAGAATCTTTCTAAAGCCACAAGAAATGTGTGTCCGTATGCCTTCTGTCTTGCAAGAATCAGCTGTTTCTCTTGTCAGCAACGAAATGTTGCAATTTGCGAGTTGAGCTTCCCCTAAGGAACAAACTTGTTTTTCCTGAGACAGAAAGATCCAGGCCTGGATTATCAGATGCATATTATTCACTTATCAAAGCCATAAGAAATGTGTGTTCTTTTGCTTTCTGTCCTGCAAGAATCAGTTGTTTCTCTTGTTAGCAACGAAAAGTTGCACTTTGCGAGATGAGCTTCTCCTAAGGAACAAAGTTGTTTTTCACCGAGAAAGAAAGATCCAGGCCTGGATTCTCAGATGCATAGGAGAATCTTTCTAAAGCCATAAGAAATTTGTGTCCGTATGCCTTCTGTCTTGCAAGAATCAGCTGTTTCTCTTGTTAGCAACGAAATGTTGCACTTTGCGAGTTGAGCTTCCCCTAAGGAACAAACTTGTTTTTCCTGAGACAGAAAGATCCAGTCCTGGATTCTCAGATGCATATGAGAATCTTTCTAAAACCATAAGAAATATGTGTCCTGATACATTCTTTCTGGCAGCAGTCGACTGTTTCACTTGTTAGCAGAAAAATGCTATTCTTTGCGAGCTGAACTTCCCCTAAGGAACAACAGTGCTTTGCATCCAGAAAGAGGGCTCCAGTCTTTGATTCTCTGATGCATTTGATTGTCTAACCAGATCCATAAGAATAACTGTGTCCTCATGCCTTCTGTCAGACAGGAATCGACTGTTTCACTTGTTAGCAAAGCAAAGTTGCACTTTGCTCGTTGAGCTTCCCCTAAGGAACAACAGTGTTTTGCATCCAGAAAGAGAGCTCCAAATCTGGATTCGCTGATGCATGTGATTCACTAGCCAGAGCCATAAGACTACTGTGTACTGATGCCTTCTGTCTGACAGGAATCGACTGTTTCACTTGTTAGCAAAGCAAAGTTGCACTTTGCTCGTTGAGCTTCCCCTAAAGAACAAGGTTTTTTTTACCGAGAAAGAAAGATCCAGTCCTGGATTCTCAGATGCATATGAGAATCTTTCTAAAGCCATAAGAAATATGTGTCCTGATACATTCTTTCTGGCAGGAATCAACTGTTTCACTTGTTAGCAGAAAAATGCTACTCTTTGCGAGCTGAACTTCCCCTAAGGAACAACTGCGCTTTGCATCCAGAAAGAGGGCTCCAGTCCTGGATTCTCTGATTCATGTTATTCACTAACCAGAGCCATAAGAATACTGTGTCCTGATGCCTTCTGTCTGAGAGGAATCGACTGTTTCACTTGTTAGCCAAGCAAAGTTGCACTCTGCTCGTTGAGCTTCCCCTAAGGAACAACCGTGCTTTGCACCGTGAAAGCAAACTCCAGCCCTGGAGTTTTAGATGTATATGATTTACTTTCCAAAACCATAAGAAATATGTGCCCTGATGTCTCCTATCTGTCAGCAATCAAGAGTTTCACGTGTTAGAAGATCAAAGGTGTACTTTGCGCTACGAGCTTCCCGAACGTAACAACTGTGTTTTCACCGTGAAAGAAAGCTCCAGACCTGCATTCTCGAATGCATATGATTCACTTATCAAAGCCATAAGAAATGTATGTCCCTATGCCTTTTGTCTTGCAAGAATCAGGTGTTTCTCCTGTTAGCAACGAAAAGTTGTACTTTGCGAGATGAGCTTCCCCTAAGGAACAAGGTTGTTTTTCACCGAGAAAGAAAGATCCAGGCCTGGATTCTCAGATGCATATGATTCACTTACCAAAGCCATTATAAATGTGTATCCGTATGCCTTCTGTCTTGCAAGAATCAGCTGTTTCTCTTGTTAGCAACGAAAACTTGCACCTTGCGAGTTGAGCTTCCCCTTAGGAACAAACTTGTTTTTCCTGAGACAGAAAGATCCAGGCCTGGATTCTCAGATGCATAGTATTCACTTACCAAAGCCATAAGAAATGTGTGTCCTTTTGCTTTCTGTCTTGCAAGAATCAGCTGTTTCTCTTGTTAGCAACGAAAAGTTGCACTTTGCGAGATGAGTTTCCCCTAAGGAACAAACTTGTTTTTCACTGAGAAAGAAAGATCCAGTCCTGGATTCTCAGATGCATATGAGAATCTTTCTAAAGCCACAAGAAATGTGTGTCCGTATGCCTTCTGTCTTGCAAGAATCAGCTGTTTCTCTTGTCAGCAACGAAATGTTGCAATTTGCGAGTTGAGCTTCCCCTAAGGAACAAACTTGTTTTTCCTGAGACAGAAAGATCCAGGCCTGGATTATCAGATGCATATTATTCACTTATCAAAGACATAAGAAATGTGTGTCCTTGTGCTTTCTGTCCTGCAAGAATCAGCTGTTTCTCTTGTTAGCAAGGAAAAGTTGCACTTTGCGAGATGATCTTCTCCTAAGGAACAAAGTTGTTTTTCCTGAGATAGAAAGATCCAGTCCTGGATTCTCAGATGCATATTATTCACTTACCAAAGCCATAAGAAATGTGTGTCCTTTTGCTTTCTGTCTTGCAAGAATCAGCTGTTTTTCTTGTTAGCAACGAAAAGTTGCACTTTGCGAGATGAGCTTCCCCTAAGGAACAAACTTGTTTTTCACTGAGAAAGAAAGATCCAGTCCTGGATTCTCAGATGCATATGAGAATCTTTCTAAAGCCATAAGAAATGTGTGTCCGTATGCCTTCTGTCTTGCAAGAATCAGCTGTTTCTCTTGTTAGCAACGAAAAGTTGCACTTTGCGAGATGAGCTTCCCCTAAGGAACAAACTTGCTTTTCCTGAGACAGAAAGATCCAGGCCTGGATTCTCAGATGCATATTATTCACTTACCAAAGCCATAAGAAATGTGTGTTCTTTTGCTTTCTGTCCTGCAAGAATCAGTTGTTTCTCTTGTTAGCAAGGAAAAGTTGCACTTTGCGAGATGAGCTTCTCCTAAGGAACAAAGTTGTTTTTCACCGAGAAAGAAAGATCCAGGCCTGGATTCTCAGATGCATAGGAGAATCTTTCTAAAGCCATAAGAAATGTGTGTCCGTATGCCTTCTGTCTTGCAAGAATCAGCTGTTTCTCTTGTTAGCAACGAAATGTTGCACTTTGCGAGTTGAGCTTCCCCTAAGGAACAAACTTCTTTTTCCTGAGACAGAAAGATCCAGGCCTGGAATCTCAGATGCATATTATTCACTTACCAAAGCCATAAGAAATGTGTGTCCTTTTGCTTTCTTTCTTGCAAGAATCAGCTGTTTTTCTTGTTAGCAACGAGAAGTTGCACTTTGCGAGATGAGCTTCCCCTAAGGAACAAGGTTGTTTTTTACCGAGAAAGAAAGATCCAGTCCTGGATTCTCAGATGCATATGAGAATCTTTCTAAAACCATAAGAAATATGTGTCCTGATACATTCTTTCTGGCAGCAGTCGACTGTTTCACTTGTTAGCAGAAAAATGCTATTCTTTGCGAGCTGAACTTCCCCTAAGGAACAACAGTGCTTTGCATCCAGAAAGAGGGCTCCAGTCTTTGATTCTCTGATGCATTTGATTGTCTAACCAGATCCATAAGAATAACTGTGTCCTCATGCCTTCTGTCAGACAGGAATCGACTGTTTCACTTGTTAGCAAAGCAAAGTTGCACTTTGCTCGTTGAGATTCCCCTAAGGAACAACAGTGTTTTGCATCCAGAAAGAGAGCTCCAAACCTGGATTCGCTGATGCATGTGATTCACTAGCCAGAGCCATAAGACTACTGTGTACTGATGCCTTCTGTCTGACAGGAATCGACTGTTTCACTTGTTAGCAAAGCAAAGTTGCACTTTGCTCGTTGAGCTTCCCCTAAAGAACAAGGTTTTTTTTACCGAGAAAGAAAGATCCAGTCCTGGATTCTCAGATGCATATGAGAATCTTTCTAAAGCCATAAGAAATATGTGTCCTGATACATTCTTTCTGGCAGGAATCAACTGTTTCACTTGTTAGCAGAAAAATGCTACTCTTTGCGAGCTGAACTTCCCCTAAGGAACAACTGTGCTTTGCATCCAGAAAGAGAGCTCCAGTCCAGGATTCTCTGATGCATGTGATTCACTAGCCAGAGCCATAAGAATAACTTTGTCCTCATGCCTTCTGTCTGACAGGAATCGACTGTTTCACTTGTTAGCAAAGCAAAGTTGCACTTTGCTCGTTGAGCTTCCTCTAAGGAACAACAGTGCTTTGCACCGTGAAAGCAAGCTCCACTCCTGGAGTTTTAGATGCGTATGATTTACTTTCCAAAACCATAAGAAATATGTGCCCTGATGTCTCCTGTCTGACAGAAATCAAGAGTTTCACGTGTTAGAAGAGCAGAGGTGCACATTGCTATACGAGCTTCCCCTAAGGAACAAGGTTGTTTTTCACCGTGAAAGAAAGCTCCAGACCTGCATTCTCGAATGCATATGATTCACTTATTAAAGCCATAAGAAATGTATGTCCCTATGCCTTTTGTCTTGCAAGAATCAGGTGTTTCTCTTGTTAGCACCGAAAAGTTGCACCTTGCGAGATGAGCTTCCCCTAAGGAACAAAGTTGTTTTTCACCGAGAAAGAAAGATCCAGGCCTGGATTCTCAGATGCATATGATTCACTTACCAAAGCCATAAGAAATGTGTATCCGTATGCCTTCTGTCTTGCAAGAATCAGCTGTTTCTCTTGTTAGCAACGAAAAGTTGCACTTTGCGAGTTGAGCTTCCCCTTAGGAACAAACTTGTTTTTCCTGAGACAGAAAGATCCAGGCCTGGATTCTCAGATGCATATTATTCACTTACCAAAGCCATAAGAAATGTGTGTCCTTTTGCTTTCTGTCTTGCAAGAATCAGCTGTTTCTCTTGTTAGCAACGAAAAGTTGCACTTTGCGAGATGAGTTTCCCCTAAGGAACAAACTTGTTTTTCACTGAGAAAGAAAGATCCAGTCCTGGATTCTCAGATGCATATGAGAATCTTTCTAAAGCCACAAGAAATGTGTGTCCGTATGCCTTCTGTCTTGCAAGAATCAGCTGTTTCTCTTGTCAGCAACGAAATGTTGCAATTTGCGAGTTGAGCTTCCCCTAAGGAACAAACTTGTTTTTCCTGAGACAGAAAGATCCAGGCCTGGATTATCAGATGCATATTATTCACTTATCAAAGCCATAAGAAATGTGTGTTCTTTTGCTTTCTGTCCTGCAAGAATCAGTTGTTTCTCTTGTTAGCAACGAAAAGTTGCACTTTGCGAGATGAGCTTCTCCTAAGGAACAAAGTTGTTTTTCACCGAGAAAGAAAGATCCAGGCCTGGATTCTCAGATGCATAGGAGAATCTTTCTAAAGCCATAAGAAATTTGTGTCCGTATGCCTTCTGTCTTGCAAGAATCAGCTGTTTCTCTTGTTAGCAACGAAATGTTGCACTTTGCGAGTTGAGCTTCCCCTAAGGAACAAACTTGTTTTTCCTGAGACAGAAAGATCCAGTCCTGGATTCTCAGATGCATATGAGAATCTTTCTAAAACCATAAGAAATATGTGTCCTGATACATTCTTTCTGGCAGCAGTCGACTGTTTCACTTGTTATCAGAAAAATGCTATTCTTTGCGAGCTGAACTTCCCCTAAGGAACAACAGTGCTTTGCATCCAGAAAGAGGGCTCCAGTCTTTGATTCTCTGATGCATTTGATTGTCTAACCAGATCCATAAGAATAACTGTGTCCTCATGCCTTCTGTCAGACAGGAATCGACTGTTTCACTTGTTAGCAAAGCAAAGTTGCACTTTGCTCGTTGAGCTTCCCCTAAGGAACAACAGTGTTTTGCATCCAGAAAGAGAGCTCCAAATCTGGATTCGCTGATGCATGTGATTCACTAGCCAGAGCCATAAGACTACTGTGTACTGATGCCTTCTGTCTGACAGGAATCGACTGTTTCACTTGTTAGCAAAGCAAAGTTGCACTTTGCTCGTTGAGCTTCCCCTAAAGAACAAGGTTTTTTTTACCGAGAAAGAAAGATCCAGTCCTGGATTCTCAGATGCATATGAGAATCTTTCTAAAGCCATAAGAAATATGTGTCCTGATACATTCTTTCTGGCAGGAATCAACTGTTTCACTTGTTAGCAGAAAAATGCTACTCTTTGCGAGCTGAACTTCCCCTAAGGAACAACTGCGCTTTGCATCCAGAAAGAGGGCTCCAGTCCTGGATTCTCTGATTCATGTTATTCACTAACCAGAGCCATAAGAATACTGTGTCCTGATGCCTTCTGTCTGAGAGGAATCGACTGTTTCACTTGTTAGCCAAGCAAAGTTGCACTCTGCTCGTTGAGCTTCCCCTAAGGAACAACCGTGCTTTGCACCGTGAAAGCAAACTCCAGCCCTGGAGTTTTAGATGTATATGATTTACTTTCCAAAACCATAAGAAATATGTGCCCTGATGTCTCCTATCTGTCAGCAATCAAGAGTTTCACGTGTTAGAAGATCAAAGGTGTACTTTGCGCTACGAGCTTCCCGAACGTAACAACTGTGTTTTCACCGTGAAAGAAAGCTCCAGACCTGCATTCTCGAATGCATATGATTCACTTATCAAAGCCATAAGAAATGTATGTCCCTATGCCTTTTGTCTTGCAAGAATCAGGTGTTTCTCCTGTTAGCAACGAAAAGTTGTACTTTGCGAGATGAGCTTCCCCTAAGGAACAAGGTTGTTTTTCACCGAGAAAGAAAGATCCAGGCCTGGATTCTCAGATGCATATGATTCACTTACCAAAGCCATTATAAATGTGTATCCGTATGCCTTCTGTCTTGCAAGAATCAGCTGTTTCTCTTGTTAGCAACGAAAACTTGCACCTTGCGAGTTGAGCTTCCCCTTAGGAACAAACTTGTTTTTCCTGAGACAGAAAGATCCAGGCCTGGATTCTCAGATGCATAGTATTCACTTACCAAAGCCATAAGAAATGTGTGTCCTTTTGCTTTCTGTCTTGCAAGAATCAGCTGTTTCTCTTGTTAGCAACGAAAAGTTGCACTTTGCGAGATGAGTTTCCCCTAAGGAACAAACTTGTTTTTCACTGAGAAAGAAAGATCCAGTCCTGGATTCTCAGATGCATATGAGAATCTTTCTAAAGCCACAAGAAATGTGTGTCCGTATGCCTTCTGTCTTGCAAGAATCAGCTGTTTCTCTTGTCAGCAACGAAATGTTGCAATTTGCGAGTTGAGCTTCCCCTAAGGAACAAACTTGTTTTTCCTGAGACAGAAAGATCCAGGCCTGGATTCTCAGATGCATATTATTCACTTATCAAAGACATAAGAAATGTGTGTCCTTGTGCTTTCTGTCCTGCAAGAATCAGCTGTTTCTCTTGTTAGCAAGGAAAAGTTGCACTTTGCGAGATGATCTTCTCCTAAGGAACAAAGTTGTTTTTCCTGAGATAGAAAGATCCAGTCCTGGATTCTCAGATGCATATTATTCACTTACCAAAGCCATAAGAAATGTGTGTCCTTTTGCTTTCTGTCTTGCAAGAATCAGCTGTTTTTCTTGTTAGCAACGAAAAGTTGCACTTTGCGAGATGAGCTTCCCCTAAGGAACAAACTTGTTTTTCACTGAGAAAGAAAGATCCAGTCCTGGATTCTCAGATGCATATGAGAATCTTTCTAAAGCCATAAGAAATGTGTGTCCGTATGCCTTCTGTCTTGCAAGAATCAGCTGTTTCTCTTGTTAGAAACGAAAAGTTGCACTTTGCGAGATGAGCTTCCCCTAAGGAACAAACTTGCTTTTCCTGAGACAGAAAGATCCAGGCCTGGATTCTCAGATGCATATTATTCACTTACCAAAGCCATAAGAAATGTGTGTTCTTTTGCTTTCTGTCCTGCAAGAATCAGTTGTTTCTCTTGTTAGCAAGGAAAAGTTGCACTTTGCGAGATGAGCTTCTCCTAAGGAACAAAGTTGTTTTTCACCGAGAAAGAAAGATCCAGGCCTGGATTCTCAGATGCATAGGAGAATCTTTCTAAAGCCATAAGAAATGTGTGTCCGTATGCCTTCTGTCTTGCAAGAATCAGCTGTTTCTCTTGTTAGCAACGAAATGTTGCACTTTGCGAGTTGAGCTTCCCCTAAGGAACAAACTTCTTTTTCCTGAGACAGAAAGATCCAGGCCTGGAATCTCAGATGCATATTATTCACTTACCAAAGCCATAAGAAATGTGTGTCCTTTTGCTTTCTTTCTTGCAAGAATCAGCTGTTTTTCTTGTTAGCAACGAGAAGTTGCACTTTGCGAGATGAGCTTCCCCTAAGGAACAAGGTTGTTTTTTACCGAGAAAGAAAGATCCAGTCCTGGATTCTCAGATGCATATGAGAATCTTTCTAAAACCATAAGAAATATGTGTCCTGATACATTCTTTCTGGCAGCAGTCGACTGTTTCACTTGTTAGCAGAAAAATGCTATTCTTTGCGAGCTGAACTTCCCCTAAGGAACAACAGTGCTTTGCATCCAGAAAGAGGGCTCCAGTCTTTGATTCTCTGATGCATTTGATTGTCTAACCAGATCCATAAGAATAACTGTGTCCTCATGCCTTCTGTCAGACAGGAATCGACTGTTTCACTTGTTAGCAAAGCAAAGTTGCACTTTGCTCGTTGAGATTCCCCTAAGGAACAACAGTGTTTTGCATCCAGAAAGAGAGCTCCAAACCTGGATTCGCTGATGCATGTGATTCACTAGCCAGAGCCATAAGACTACTGTGTACTGATGCCTTCTGTCTGACAGGAATCGACTGTTTCACTTGTTAGCAAAGCAAAGTTGCACTTTGCTCGTTGAGCTTCCCCTAAAGAACAAGGTTTTTTTTACCGAGAAAGAAAGATCCAGTCCTGGATTCTCAGATGCATATGAGAATCTTTCTAAAGCCATAAGAAATATGTGTCCTGATACATTCTTTCTGGCAGGAATCAACTGTTTCACTTGTTAGCAGAAAAATGCTACTCTTTGCGAGCTGAACTTCCCCTAAGGAACAACTGTGCTTTGCATCCAGAAAGAGAGCTCCAGTCCAGGATTCTCTGATGCATGTGATTCACTAGCCAGAGCCATAGAAATACTGTGTCCTGATGCCTTCTGTCAGACAGGAATCGACTGTTTCACTTGTTAGCAAAGCAAAGTTGCACTTTGCTCGTTGAGCTTCCTCTAAGGAACAACAGTGCTTTGCACCGTGAAAGCAAGCTCCACTCCTGGAGTTTTAGATGCGTATGATTTACTTTCCAAAACCATAAGAAATATGTGCCCTGATGTCTCCTGTCTGACAGAAATCAAGAGTTTCACGTGTTAGAAGAGCAGAGGTGCACATTGCTATACGAGCTTCCCCTAAGGAACAAGGTTGTTTTTCACCGTGAAAGAAAGCTCCAGACCTGCATTCTCGAATGCATATGATTCACTTATTAAAGCCATAAGAAATGTATGTCCCTATGCCTTTTGTCTTGCAAGAATCAGGTGTTTCTCTTGTTAGCACCGAAAAGTTGCACCTTGCGAGATGAGCTTCCCCTAAGGAACAAAGTTGTTTTTCACCGAGAAAGAAAGATCCAGGCCTGGATTCTCAGATGCATATGATTCACTTACCAAAGCCATAAGAAATGTGTATCCGTATGCCTTCTGTCTTGCAAGAATCAGCTGTTTCTCTTGTTAGCAACGAAAAGTTGCACTTTGCGAGTTGAGCTTCCCCTTAGGAACAAACTTGTTTTTCCTGAGACAGAAAGATCCAGGCCTGGATTCTCAGATGCATATTATTCACTTACCAAAGCCATAAGAAATGTGTGTCCTTTTGCTTTCTGTCTTGCAAGAATCAGCTGTTTCTCTTGTTAGCAACGAAAAGTTGCACTTTGCGAGATGAGTTTCCCCTAAGGAACAAACTTGTTTTTCACTGAGAAAGAAAGATCCAGGCCTGGATTCTCAGATGCATAGGAGAATCTTTCTAAAGCCATAAGAAATTTGTGTCCGTATGCCTTCTGTCTTGCAAGAATCAGCTGTTTCTCTTGTTAGCAACGAAATGTTGCACTTTGCGAGTTGAGCTTCCCCTAAGGAACAAACTTGTTTTTCCTGAGACAGAAAGATCCAGTCCTGGATTCTCAGATGCATATGAGAATCTTTCTAAAACCATAAGAAATATGTGTCCTGATACATTCTTTCTGGCAGCAGTCGACTGTTTCACTTGTTAGCAGAAAAATGCTATTCTTTGCGAGCTGAACTTCCCCTAAGGAACAACAGTGCTTTGCATCCAGAAAGAGGGCTCCAGTCTTTGATTCTCTGATGCATTTGATTGTCTAACCAGATCCATAAGAATAACTGTGTCCTCATGCCTTCTGTCAGACAGGAATCGACTGTTTCACTTGTTAGCAAAGCAAAGTTGCACTTTGCTCGTTGAGCTTCCCCTAAGGAACAACAGTGTTTTGCATCCAGAAAGAGAGCTCCAAATCTGGATTCGCTGATGCATGTGATTCACTAGCCAGAGCCATAAGACTACTGTGTACTGATGCCTTCTGTCTGACAGGAATCGACTGTTTCACTTGTTAGCAAAGCAAAGTTGCACTTTGCTCGTTGAGCTTCCCCTAAAGAACAAGGTTTTTTTTACCGAGAAAGAAAGATCCAGTCCTGGATTCTCAGATGCATATGAGAATCTTTCTAAAGCCATAAGAAATATGTGTCCTGATACATTCTTTCTGGCAGGAATCAACTGTTTCACTTGTTAGCAGAAAAATGCTACTCTTTGCGAGCTGAACTTCCCCTAAGGAACAACTGCGCTTTGCATCCAGAAAGAGGGCTCCAGTCCTGGATTCTCTGATTCATGTTATTCACTAACCAGAGCCATAAGAATACTGTGTCCTGATGCCTTCTGTCTGAGAGGAATCGACTGTTTCACTTGTTAGCCAAGCAAAGTTGCACTCTGCTCGTTGAGCTTCCCCTAAGGAACAACCGTGCTTTGCACCGTGAAAGCAAACTCCAGCCCTGGAGTTTTAGATGTATATGATTTACTTTCCAAAACCATAAGAAATATGTGCCCTGATGTCTCCTATCTGTCAGCAATCAAGAGTTTCACGTGTTAGAAGATCAAAGGTGTACTTTGCGCTACGAGCTTCCCGAACGTAACAACTGTGTTTTCACCGTGAAAGAAAGCTCCAGACCTGCATTCTCGAATGCATATGATTCACTTATCAAAGCCATAAGAAATGTATGTCCCTATGCCTTTTGTCTTGCAAGAATCAGGTGTTTCTCCTGTTAGCAACGAAAAGTTGTACTTTGCGAGATGAGCTTCCCCTAAGGAACAAGGTTGTTTTTCACCGAGAAAGAAAGATCCAGGCCTGGATTCTCAGATGCATATGATTCACTTACCAAAGCCATTATAAATGTGTATCCGTATGCCTTCTGTCTTGCAAGAATCAGCTGTTTCTCTTGTTAGCAACGAAAACTTGCACCTTGCGAGTTGAGCTTCCCCTTAGGAACAAACTTGTTTTTCCTGAGACAGAAAGATCCAGGCCTGGATTCTCAGATGCATAGTATTCACTTACCAAAGCCATAAGAAATGTGTGTCCTTTTGCTTTCTGTCTTGCAAGAATCAGCTGTTTCTCTTGTTAGCAACGAAAAGTTGCACTTTGCGAGATGAGTTTCCCCTAAGGAACAAACTTGTTTTTCACTGAGAAAGAAAGATCCAGTCCTGGATTCTCAGATGCATATGAGAATCTTTCTAAAGCCACAAGAAATGTGTGTCCGTATGCCTTCTGTCTTGCAAGAATCAGCTGTTTCTCTTGTCAGCAACGAAATGTTGCAATTTGCGAGTTGAGCTTCCCCTAAGGAACAAACTTGTTTTTCCTGAGACAGAAAGATCCAGGCCTGGATTCTCAGATGCATATTATTCACTTATCAAAGACATAAGAAATGTGTGTCCTTGTGCTTTCTGTCCTGCAAGAATCAGCTGTTTCTCTTGTTAGCAAGGAAAAGTTGCACTTTGCGAGATGATCTTCTCCTAAGGAACAAAGTTGTTTTTCCTGAGATAGAAAGATCCAGTCCTGGATTCTCAGATGCATATTATTCACTTACCAAAGCCATAAGAAATGTGTGTCCTTTTGCTTTCTGTCTTGCAAGAATCAGCTGTTTTTCTTGTTAGCAACGAAAAGTTGCACTTTGCGAGATGAGCTTCCCCTAAGGAACAAACTTGTTTTTCACTGAGAAAGAAAGATCCAGTCCTGGATTCTCAGATGCATATGAGAATCTTTCTAAAGCCATAAGAAATGTGTGTCCGTATGCCTTCTGTCTTGCAAGAATCAGCTGTTTCTCTTGTTAGAAACGAAAAGTTGCACTTTGCGAGATGAGCTTCCCCTAAGGAACAAACTTGCTTTTCCTGAGACAGAAAGATCCAGGCCTGGATTCTCAGATGCATATTATTCACTTACCAAAGCCATAAGAAATGTGTGTTCTTTTGCTTTCTGTCCTGCAAGAATCAGTTGTTTCTCTTGTTAGCAAGGAAAAGTTGCACTTTGCGAGATGAGCTTCTCCTAAGGAACAAAGTTGTTTTTCACCGAGAAAGAAAGATCCAGGCCTGGATTCTCAGATGCATAGGAGAATCTTTCTAAAGCCATAAGAAATGTGTGTCCGTATGCCTTCTGTCTTGCAAGAATCAGCTGTTTCTCTTGTTAGCAACGAAATGTTGCACTTTGCGAGTTGAGCTTCCCCTAAGGAACAAACTTCTTTTTCCTGAGACAGAAAGATCCAGGCCTGGAATCTCAGATGCATATTATTCACTTACCAAAGCCATAAGAAATGTGTGTCCTTTTGCTTTCTTTCTTGCAAGAATCAGCTGTTTTTCTTGTTAGCAACGAGAAGTTGCACTTTGCGAGATGAGCTTCCCCTAAGGAACAAGGTTGTTTTTTACCGAGAAAGAAAGATCCAGTCCTGGATTCTCAGATGCATATGAGAATCTTTCTAAAACCATAAGAAATATGTGTCCTGATACATTCTTTCTGGCAGCAGTCGACTGTTTCACTTGTTAGCAGAAAAATGCTATTCTTTGCGAGCTGAACTTCCCCTAAGGAACAACAGTGCTTTGCATCCAGAAAGAGGGCTCCAGTCTTTGATTCTCTGATGCATTTGATTGTCTAACCAGATCCATAAGAATAACTGTGTCCTCATGCCTTCTGTCAGACAGGAATCGACTGTTTCACTTGTTAGCAAAGCAAAGTTGCACTTTGCTCGTTGAGATTCCCCTAAGGAACAACAGTGTTTTGCATCCAGAAAGAGAGCTCCAAATCTGGATTCGCTGATGCATGTGATTCACTAGCCAGAGCCATAAGACTACTGTGTACTGATGCCTTCTGTCTGACAGGAATCGACTGTTTCACTTGTTAGCAAAGCAAAGTTGCACTTTGCTCGTTGAGCTTCCCCTAAAGAACAAGGTTTTTTTTACCGAGAAAGAAAGATCCAGTCCTGGATTCTCAGATGCATATGAGAATCTTTCTAAAGCCATAAGAAATATGTGTCCTGATACATTCTTTCTGGCAGGAATCAACTGTTTCACTTGTTAGCAGAAAAATGCTACTCTTTGCGAGCTGAACTTCCCCTAAGGAACAACTGTGCTTTGCATCCAGAAAGAGAGCTCCAGTCCAGGATTCTCTGATGCATGTGATTCACTAGCCAGAGCCATAAGAATAACTTTGTCCTCATGCCTTCTGTCTGACAGGAATCGACTGTTTCACTTGTTAGCAAAGCAAAGTTGCACTTTGCTCGTTGAGCTTCCTCTAAGGAACAACAGTGCTTTGCACCGTGAAAGCAAGCTCCACTCCTGGAGTTTTAGATGCGTATGATTTACTTTCCAAAACCATAAGAAATATGTGCCCTGATGTCTCCTGTCTGACAGAAATCAAGAGTTTCACGTGTTAGAAGAGCAGAGGTGCACATTGCTATACGAGCTTCCCCTAAGGAACAAGGTTGTTTTTCACCGTGAAAGAAAGCTCCAGACCTGCATTCTCGAATGCATATGATTCACTTATTAAAGCCATAAGAAATGTATGTCCCTATGCCTTTTGTCTTGCAAGAATCAGGTGTTTCTCTTGTTAGCACCGAAAAGTTGCACCTTGCGAGATGAGCTTCCCCTAAGGAACAAGGTTGTTTTTCACCGAGAAAGAAAGATCCAGGCCTGGATTCTCAGATGCATATGATTCACTTACCAAAGCCATAAGAAATGTGTATCCGTATGCCTTCTGTCTTGCAAGAATCAGCTGTTTCTCTTGTTAGCAACGAAAAGTTGCACTTTGCGAGTTGAGCTTCCCCTTAGGAACAAACTTGTTTTTCCTGAGACAGAAAGATCCAGGCCTGGATTCTCAGATGCATATTATTCACTTACCAAAGCCATAAGAAATGTGTGTCCTTTTGCTTTCTGTCTTGCAAGAATCAGCTGTTTCTCTTGTTAGCAACGAAAAGTTGCACTTTGCGAGATGAGTTTCCCCTAAGGAACAAACTTGTTTTTCACTGAGAAAGAAAGATCCAGTCCTGGATTCTCAGATGCATATGAGAATCTTTCTAAAGCCACAAGAAATGTGTGTCCGTATGCCTTCTGTCTTGCAAGAATCAGCTGTTTCTCTTGTCAGCAACGAAATGTTGCAATTTGCGAGTTGAGCTTCCCCTAAGGAACAAACTTGTTTTTCCTGAGACAGAAAGATCCAGGCCTGGATTCTCAGATGCATATTATTCACTTATCAAAGACATAAGAAATGTGTGTCCTTGTGCTTTCTGTCCTGCAAGAATCAGCTGTTTCTCTTGTTAGCAAGGAAAAGTTGCACTTTGCGAGATGATCTTCTCCTAAGGAACAAAGTTGTTTTTCCTGAGATAGAAAGATCCAGTCCTGGATTCTCAGATGCATATTATTCACTTACCAAAGCCATAAGAAATGTGTGTCCTTTTGCTTTCTTTCTTGCAAGAATCAGCTGTTTTTCTTGTTAGCAACGAGAAGTTGCACTTTGCGAGATGAGCTTCCCCTAAGGAACAAGGTTGTTTTTTACCGAGAAAGAAAGATCCAGTCCTGGATTCTCAGATGCATATGAGAATCTTTCTAAAACCATAAGAAATATGTGTCCTGATACATTCTTTCTGGCAGCAGTCGACTGTTTCACTTGTTATCAGAAAAATGCTATTCTTTGCGAGCTGAACTTCCCCTAAGGAACAACAGTGCTTTGCATCCAGAAAGAGGGCTCCAGTCTTTGATTCTCTGATGCATTTGATTGTCTAACCAGATCCATAAGAATAACTGTGTCCTCATGTCTTCTGTCAGACAGGAATCGACTGTTTCACTTGTTAGCAAAGCAAAGTTGCACTTTGCTCGTTGAGCTTCCCCTAAGGAACAACAGTGTTTTGCATCCAGAAAGAGAGCTCCAAATCTGGATTCGCTGATGCATGTGATTCACTAGCCAGAGCCATAAGACTACTGCGTACTGATGCCTTCTGTCTGACAGGAATCGACTGTTTCACTTGTTAGCAAAGCAAAGTTGCACTTTGCTCGTTGAGCTTCCCCTAAAGAACAAGGTTTTTTTTACCGAGAAAGAAAGATCCAGTCCTGGATTCTCAGATGCATATGAGAATCTTTCTAAAGCCATAAGAAATATGTGTCCTGATACATTCTTTCTGGCAGGAATCAACTGTTTCACTTGTTAGCAGAAAAATGCTACTCTTTGCGAGCTGAACTTCCCCTAAGGAACAACTGCGCTTTGCATCCAGAAAGAGGGCTCCAGTCCTGGATTCTCTGATTCATGTTATTCACTAACCAGAGCCATAAGAATACTGTGTCCTGATGCCTTCTGTCTGACAGGAATCGACTGTTTCACTTGTTAGCAAAGCAAAGTTGCACTCTGCTCGTTGAGCTTCCCCTAAGGAACAACCGTGCTTTGCACCGTGAAAGCAAACTCCAGCCCTGGAGTTTTAGATGTATATGATTTACTTTCCAAAACCATAAGAAATATGTGCCCTGATGTCTCCTATCTGTCAGCAATCAAGAGTTTCACGTGTTAGAAGATCAAAGGTGTACTTTGCGCTACGAGCTTCCCGAACGTAACAACTGTGTTTTCACCGTGAAAGAAAGCTCCAGACCTGCATTCTCGAATGCATATGATTCACTTATCAAAGCCATAAGAAATGTATGTCCCTATGCCTTTTGTCTTGCAAGAATCAGGTGTTTCTCCTGTTAGCAACGAAAAGTTGTACTTTGCGAGATGAGCTTCCCCTAAGGAACAAGGTTGTTTTTCACCGAGAAAGAAAGATCCAGGCCTGGATTCTCAGATGCATATGATTCACTTACCAAAGCCATAAGAAATGTGTATCCGTATGCCTTCTGTCTTGCAAGAATCAGCTGTTTCTCTTGTTAGCAACGAAAAGTTGCACTTTGCGAGTTGAGCTTCCCCTTAGGAACAAACTTGTTTTTCCTGAGACAGAAAGATCCAGGCCTGGATTCTCAGATGCATATTATTCACTTACCAAAGCCATAAGAAATGTGTGTCCTTTTGCTTTCTGTCTTGCAAGAATCAGCTGTTTCTCTTGTTAGCAACGAAAAGTTGCACTTTGCGAGATGAGTTTCCCCTAAGGAACAAACTTGTTTTTCACTGAGAAAGAAAGATCCAGTCCTGGATTCTCAGATGCATATGAGAATCTTTCTAAAGCCACAAGAAATGTGTGTCCGTATGCCTTCTGTCTTGCAAGAATCAGCTGTTTCTCTTGTCAGCAACGAAATGTTGCAATTTGCGAGTTGAGCTTCCCCTAAGGAACAAACTTGTTTTTCCTGAGACAGAAAGATCCAGGCCTGGATTCTCAGATGCATATTATTCACTTATCAAAGACATAAGAAATGTGTGTCCTTGTGCTTTCTGTCCTGCAAGAATCAGCTGTTTCTCTTGTTAGCAACGAAAAGTTGCACTTTGCGAGATGATCTTCTCCTAAGGAACAAAGTTGTTTTTCCTGAGATAGAAAGATCCAGTCCTGGATTCTCAGATGCATATTATTCACTTACCAAAGCCATAAGAAATGTGTGTCCTTTTGCTTTCTGTCTTGCAAGAATCAGCTGTTTTTCTTGTTAGCAACGAAAAGTTGCACTTTGCGAGATGAGTTTCCCCTAAGGAACAAACTTGTTTTTCACTGAGAAAGAAAGATCCAGGCCTGAATTCTCAGATGCATAGGAGAATCTTTCTAAAGCCATAAGAAATGTGTGTCCGTATGCCTTCTGTCTTGCAAGAATCAGCTGTTTCTCTTGTTAGCAACGAAATGTTGCACTTTGCGAGTTGAGCTTCCCCTAAGGAACAAACTTCTTTTTCCTGAGACAGAAAGATCCAGGCCTGGAATCTCAGATGCATATTATTCACTTACCAAAGCCATAAGAAATGTGTGTCCTTTTGCTTTCTTTCTTGCAAGAATCAGCTGTTTTTCTTGTTAGCAACGAGAAGTTGCACTTTGCGAGATGAGCTTCCCCTAAGGAACAAGGTTGTTTTTTACCGAGAAAGAAAGATCCAGTTCTGGATTCTCAGATGCATATGAGAATCTTTCTAAAACCATAAGAAATATGTGTCCTGATACATTCTTTCTGGCAGGAATCAACTGTTTCACTTGTTAGCAGAAAAATGCTATTCTTTGCGAGCTGAACTTCCCCTAAGGAACAACAGTGCTTTGCATCCAGAAAGAGGGCTCCAGTCTTTGATTCTCTGATGCATTTGATTGTCTAACCAGATCCATAAGAATAACTGTGTCCTCATGCCTTCTGTCAGACAGGAATCGACTGTTTCACTTGTTAGCAAAGCAAAGTTGCACTTTGCTCGTTGAGCTTCCCCTAAGGAACAACAGTGTTTTGCATCCAGAAAGAGAGCTCCAAATCTGGATTCGCTGATGCATGTGATTCACTAGCCAGAGCCATAAGACTACTGCGTACTGATGCCTTCTGTCTGACAGGAATCGACTGTTTCACTTGTTAGCAAAGCAAAGTTGCACTTTGCTCGTTGAGCTTCCCCTAAAGAACAAGGTTTTTTTTACCGAGAAAGAAAGATCCAGTCCTGGATTCTCAGATGCATATGAGAATCTTTCTAAAGCCATAAGAAATATGTGTCCTGATACATTCTTTCTGGCAGGAATCAACTGTTTCACTTGTTAGCAGAAAAATGCTACTCTTTGCGAGCTGAACTTCCCCTAAGGAACAACTGCGCTTTGCATCCAGAAAGAGGGCTCCAGTCCTGGATTCTCTGATTCATGTTATTCACTAACCAGAGCCATAAGAATACTGTGTCCTGATGCCTTCTGTCTGAGAGGAATAACTGTTTCACTTGTTAGCCAAGCAAAGTTGCACTTTGCTCGTTGAGCTTCCCCTAAGGAACAACCGTGCTTTGCACCGTGAAAGCAAACTCCAGCCCTGGAGTTTTAGATGTATATGATTTACTTTCCAAAACCATAAGAAATATGTGCCCTGATGTCTCCTATCTGTCAGCAATCAAGAGTTTCACGTGTTAGAAGATCAAAGGTGTACTTTGCGCTACGAGCTTCCCGAACGTAACAACTGTGTTTTCACCGTGAAAGAAAGCTCCAGACCTGCATTCTCGAATGCATATGATTCACTTATCAAAGCCATAAGAAATGTATGTCCCTATGCCTTTTGTCTTGCAAGAATCAGGTGTTTCTCCTGTTAGCAACGAAAAGTTGTACTTTGCGAGATGAGCTTCCCCTAAGGAACAAACTTGTTTTTCACTGAGAAAGAAAGATCCAGTCCTGGATTCTCAGATGCATATGAGAATCTTTCTAAAGCCACAAGAAATGTGTGTCCGTATGCCTTCTGTCTTGCAAGAATCAGCTGTTTCTCTTGTCAGCAACGAAATGTTGCAATTTGCGAGTTGAGCTTCCCCTAAGGAACAAACTTGTTTTTCCTGAGACAGAAAGATCCAGGCCTGGATTATCAGATGCATATTATTTACTTATCAAAGCCATAAGAAATGTGTGTTCTTTTGCTTTCTGTCCTGCAAGAATCAGTTGTTTCTCTTGTTAGCAAGGAAAAGTTGCACTTTGCGAGATGAGCTTCTCCTAAGGAACAAAGTTGTTTTTCACCGAGAAAGAAAGATCCAGGCCTGGATTCTCAGATGCATAGGAGAATCTTTCTAAAGCCATAAGAAATTTGTGTCCGTATGCCTTCTGTCTTGCAAGAATCAGCTGTTTCTCTTGTTAGCAACGAAATGTTGCACTTTGCGAGTTGAGCTTCCCCTAAGGAACAAACTTGTTTTTCCTGAGACAGAAAGATCCAGTCCTGGATTCTCAGATGCATATGAGAATCTTTCTAAAACCATAAGAAATATGTGTCCTGATACATTCTTTCTGGCAGCAGTCGACTGTTTCACTTGTTATCAGAAAAATGCTATTCTTTGCGAGCTGAACTTCCCCTAAGGAACAACAGTGCTTTGCATCCAGAAAGAGGGCTCCAGTCTTTGATTCTCTGATGCATTTGATTGTCTAACCAGATCCATAAGAATAACTGTGTCCTCATGCCTTCTGTCAGACAGGAATCGACTGTTTCACTTGTTAGCAAAGCAAAGTTGCACTTTGCTCGTTGAGCTTCCCCTAAGGAACAACAGTGTTTTGCATCCAGAAAGAGAGCTCCAAATCTGGATTCGCTGATGCATGTGATTCACTAGCCAGAGCCATAAGACTACTGTGTACTGATGCCTTCTGTCTGACAGGAATCGACTGTTTCACTTGTTAGCAAAGCAAAGTTGCACTTTGCTCGTTGAGCTTCCCCTAAAGAACAAGGTTTTTTTTACCGAGAAAGAAAGATCCAGTCCTGGATTCTCAGATGCATATGAGAATCTTTCTAAAGCCATAAGAAATATGTGTCCTGATACATTCTTTCTGGCAGGAATCAACTGTTTCACTTGTTAGCAGAAAAATGCTACTCTTTGCGAGCTGAACTTCCCCTAAGGAACAACTGCGCTTTGCATCCAGAAAGAGGGCTCCAGTCCTGGATTCTCTGATTCATGTTATTCACTAACCAGAGCCATAAGAATACTGTGTCCTGATGCCTTCTGTCTGAGAGGAATCGACTGTTTCACTTGTTAGCCAAGCAAAGTTGCACTCTGCTCGTTGAGCTTCCCCTAAGGAACAACCGTGCTTTGCACCGTGAAAGCAAACTCCAGCCCTGGAGTTTTAGATGTATATGATTTACTTTCCAAAACCATAAGAAATATGTGCCCTGATGTCTCCTATCTGTCAGCAATCAAGAGTTTCACGTGTTAGAAGATCAAAGGTGTACTTTGCGCTACGAGCTTCCCGAACGTAACAACTGTGTTTTCACCGTGAAAGAAAGCTCCAGACCTGCATTCTCGAATGCATATGATTCACTTATCAAAGCCATAAGAAATGTATGTCCCTATGCCTTTTGTCTTGCAAGAATCAGGTGTTTCTCCTGTTAGCAACGAAAAGTTGTACTTTGCGAGATGAGCTTCCCCTAAGGAACAAGGTTGTTTTTCACCGAGAAAGAAAGATCCAGGCCTGGATTCTCAGATGCATATGATTCACTTACCAAAGCCATTATAAATGTGTATCCGTATGCCTTCTGTCTTGCAAGAATCAGCTGTTTCTCTTGTTAGCAACGAAAACTTGCACCTTGCGAGTTGAGCTTCCCCTTAGGAACAAACTTGTTTTTCCTGAGACAGAAAGATCCAGGCCTGGATTCTCAGATGCATAGTATTCACTTACCAAAGCCATAAGAAATGTGTGTCCTTTTGCTTTCTGTCTTGCAAGAATCAGCTGTTTCTCTTGTTAGCAACGAAAAGTTGCACTTTGCGAGATGAGTTTCCCCTAAGGAACAAACTTGTTTTTCACTGAGAAAGAAAGATCCAGTCCTGGATTCTCAGATGCATATGAGAATCTTTCTAAAGCCACAAGAAATGTGTGTCCGTATGCCTTCTGTCTTGCAAGAATCAGCTGTTTCTCTTGTCAGCAACGAAATGTTGCAATTTGCGAGTTGAGCTTCCCCTAAGGAACAAACTTGTTTTTCCTGAGACAGAAAGATCCAGGCCTGGATTCTCAGATGCATATTATTCACTTATCAAAGACATAAGAAATGTGTGTCCTTGTGCTTTCTGTCCTGCAAGAATCAGCTGTTTCTCTTGTTAGCAAGGAAAAGTTGCACTTTGCGAGATGATCTTCTCCTAAGGAACAAAGTTGTTTTTCCTGAGATAGAAAGATCCAGTCCTGGATTCTCAGATGCATATTATTCACTTACCAAAGCCATAAGAAATGTGTGTCCTTTTGCTTTCTGTCTTGCAAGAATCAGCTGTTTTTCTTGTTAGCAACGAAAAGTTGCACTTTGCGAGATGAGCTTCCCCTAAGGAACAAACTTGTTTTTCACTGAGAAAGAAAGATCCAGTCCTGGATTCTCAGATGCATATGAGAATCTTTCTAAAGCCATAAGAAATGTGTGTCCGTATGCCTTCTGTCTTGCAAGAATCAGCTGTTTCTCTTGTTAGAAACGAAAAGTTGCACTTTGCGAGATGAGCTTCCCCTAAGGAACAAACTTGCTTTTCCTGAGATAGAAAGATCCAGGCCTGGATTCTCAGATGCATATTATTCACTTACCAAAGCCATAAGAAATGTGTGTTCTTTTGCTTTCTGTCCTGCAAGAATCAGTTGTTTCTCTTGTTAGCAAGGAAAAGTTGCACTTTGCGAGATGAGCTTCTCCTAAGGAACAAAGTTGTTTTTCACCGAGAAAGAAAGATCCAGGCCTGGATTCTCAGATGCATAGGAGAATCTTTCTAAAGCCATAAGAAATGTGTGTCCGTATGCCTTCTGTCTTGCAAGAATCAGCTGTTTCTCTTGTTAGCAACGAAATGTTGCACTTTGCGAGTTGAGCTTCCCCTAAGGAACAAACTTCTTTTTCCTGAGACAGAAAGATCCAGGCCTGGAATCTCAGATGCATATTATTCACTTACCAAAGCCATAAGAAATGTGTGTCCTTTTGCTTTCTTTCTTGCAAGAATCAGCTGTTTTTCTTGTTAGCAACGAGAAGTTGCACTTTGCGAGATGAGCTTCCCCTAAGGAACAAGGTTGTTTTTTACCGAGAAAGAAAGATCCAGTCCTGGATTCTCAGATGCATATGAGAATCTTTCTAAAACCATAAGAAATATGTGTCCTGATACATTCTTTCTGGCAGCAGTCGACTGTTTCACTTGTTAGCAGAAAAATGCTATTCTTTGCGAGCTGAACTTCCCCTAAGGAACAACAGTGCTTTGCATCCAGAAAGAGGGCTCCAGTCTTTGATTCTCTGATGCATTTGATTGTCTAACCAGATCCATAAGAATAACTGTGTCCTCATGCCTTCTGTCAGACAGGAATCGACTGTTTCACTTGTTAGCAAAGCAAAGTTGCACTTTGCTCGTTGAGATTCCCCTAAGGAACAACAGTGTTTTGCATCCAGAAAGAGAGCTCCAAATCTGGATTCGCTGATGCATGTGATTCACTAGCCAGAGCCATAAGACTACTGTGTACTGATGCCTTCTGTCTGACAGGAATCGACTGTTTCACTTGTTAGCAAAGCAAAGTTGCACTTTGCTCGTTGAGCTTCCCCTAAAGAACAAGGTTTTTTTTACCGAGAAAGAAAGATCCAGTCCTGGATTCTCAGATGCATATGAGAATCTTTCTAAAGCCATAAGAAATATGTGTCCTGATACATTCTTTCTGGCAGGAATCAACTGTTTCACTTGTTAGCAGAAAAATGCTACTCTTTGCGAGCTGAACTTCCCCTAAGGAACAACTGTGCTTTGCATCCAGAAAGAGAGCTCCAGTCCAGGATTCTCTGATGCATGTGATTCACTAGCCAGAGCCATAAGAATAACTTTGTCCTCATGCCTTCTGTCTGACAGGAATCGACTGTTTCACTTGTTAGCAAAGCAAAGTTGCACTTTGCTCGTTGAGCTTCCTCTAAGGAACAACAGTGCTTTGCACCGTGAAAGCAAGCTCCACTCCTGGAGTTTTAGATGCGTATGATTTACTTTCCAAAACCATAAGAAATATGTGCCCTGATGTCTCCTGTCTGACAGAAATCAAGAGTTTCACGTGTTAGAAGAGCAGAGGTGCACATTGCTATACGAGCTTCCCCTAAGGAACAAGGTTGTTTTTCACCGTGAAAGAAAGCTCCAGACCTGCATTCTCGAATGCATATGATTCACTTATTAAAGCCATAAGAAATGTATGTCCCTATGCCTTTTGTCTTGCAAGAATCAGGTGTTTCTCTTGTTAGCACCGAAAAGTTGCACCTTGCGAGATGAGCTTCCCCTAAGGAACAAAGTTGTTTTTCACCGAGAAAGAAAGATCCAGGCCTGGATTCTCAGATGCATATGATTCACTTACCAAAGCCATAAGAAATGTGTATCCGTATGCCTTCTGTCTTGCAAGAATCAGCTGTTTCTCTTGTTAGCAACGAAAAGTTGCACTTTGCGAGTTGAGCTTCCCCTTAGGAACAAACTTGTTTTTCCTGAGACAGAAAGATCCAGGCCTGGATTCTCAGATGCATATTATTCACTTACCAAAGCCATAAGAAATGTGTGTCCTTTTGCTTTCTGTCTTGCAAGAATCAGCTGTTTCTCTTGTTAGCAACGAAAAGTTGCACTTTGCGAGATGAGTTTCCCCTAAGGAACAAACTTGTTTTTCACTGAGAAAGAAAGATCCAGTCCTGGATTCTCAGATGCATATGAGAATCTTTCTAAAGCCACAAGAAATGTGTGTCCGTATGCCTTCTGTCTTGCAAGAATCAGCTGTTTCTCTTGTCAGCAACGAAATGTTGCAATTTGCGAGTTGAGCTTCCCCTAAGGAACAAACTTGTTTTTCCTGAGACAGAAAGATCCAGGCCTGGATTCTCAGATGCATATTATTCACTTATCAAAGACATAAGAAATGTGTGTCCTTGTGCTTTCTGTCCTGCAAGAATCAGCTGTTTCTCTTGTTAGCAAGGAAAAGTTGCACTTTGCGAGATGATCTTCTCCTAAGGAACAAAGTTGTTTTTCCTGAGATAGAAAGATCCAGTCCTGGATTCTCAGATGCATATTATTCACTTACCAAAGCCATAAGAAATGTGTGTCCTTTTGCTTTCTTTCTTGCAAGAATCAGCTGTTTTTCTTGTTAGCAACGAGAAGTTGCACTTTGCGAGATGAGCTTCCCCTAAGGAACAAGGTTGTTTTTTACCGAGAAAGAAAGATCCAGTCCTGGATTCTCAGATGCATATGAGAATCTTTCTAAAACCATAAGAAATATGTGTCCTGATACATTCTTTCTGGCAGCAGTCGACTGTTTCACTTGTTATCAGAAAAATGCTATTCTTTGCGAGCTGAACTTCCCCTAAGGAACAACAGTGCTTTGCATCCAGAAAGAGGGCTCCAGTCTTTGATTCTCTGATGCATTTGATTGTCTAACCAGATCCATAAGAATAACTGTGTCCTCATGTCTTCTGTCAGACAGGAATCGACTGTTTCACTTGTTAGCAAAGCAAAGTTGCACTTTGCTCGTTGAGCTTCCCCTAAGGAACAACAGTGTTTTGCATCCAGAAAGAGAGCTCCAAATCTGGATTCGCTGATGCATGTGATTCACTAGCCAGAGCCATAAGACTACTGCGTACTGATGCCTTCTGTCTGACAGGAATCGACTGTTTCACTTGTTAGCAAAGCAAAGTTGCACTTTGCTCGTTGAGCTTCCCCTAAAGAACAAGGTTTTTTTTACCGAGAAAGAAAGATCCAGTCCTGGATTCTCAGATGCATATGAGAATCTTTCTAAAGCCATAAGAAATATGTGTCCTGATACATTCTTTCTGGCAGGAATCAACTGTTTCACTTGTTAGCAGAAAAATGCTACTCTTTGCGAGCTGAACTTCCCCTAAGGAACAACTGCGCTTTGCATCCAGAAAGAGGGCTCCAGTCCTGGATTCTCTGATTCATGTTATTCACTAACCAGAGCCATAAGAATACTGTGTCCTGATGCCTTCTGTCTGAGAGGAATCGACTGTTTCACTTGTTCGCCAAGCAAAGTTGCACTCTGCTCGTTGAGCTTCCCCTAAGGAACAACCGTGCTTTGCACCGTGAAAGCAAACTCCAGCCCTGGAGTTTTAGATGTATATGATTTACTTTCCAAAACCATAAGAAATATGTGCCCTGATGTCTCCTATCTGTCAGCAATCAAGAGTTTCACGTGTTAGAAGATCAAAGGTGTACTTTGCGCTACGAGCTTCCCGAACGTAACAACTGTGTTTTCACCGTGAAAGAAAGCTCCAGACCTGCATTCTCGAATGCATATGATTCACTTATCAAAGCCATAAGAAATGTATGTCCCTATGCCTTTTGTCTTGCAAGAATCAGGTGTTTCTCCTGTTAGCAACGAAAAGTTGTACTTTGCGAGATGAGCTTCCCCTAAGGAACAAGGTTGTTTTTCACCGAGAAAGAAAGATCCAGGCCTGGATTCTCAGATGCATATGATTCACTTACCAAAGCCATAAGAAATGTGTATCCGTATGCCTTCTGTCTTGCAAGAATCAGCTGTTTCTCTTGTTAGCAACGAAAAGTTGCACTTTGCGAGTTGAGCTTCCCCTTAGGAACAAACTTGTTTTTCCTGAGACAGAAAGATCCAGGCCTGGATTCTCAGATGCATATTATTCACTTACCAAAGCCATAAGAAATGTGTGTCCTTTTGCTTTCTGTCTTGCAAGAATCAGCTGTTTCTCTTGTTAGCAACGAAAAGTTGCACTTTGCGAGATGAGTTTCCCCTAAGGAACAAACTTGTTTTTCACTGAGAAAGAAAGATCCAGTCCTGGATTCTCAGATGCATATGAGAATCTTTCTAAAGCCACAAGAAATGTGTGTCCGTATGCCTTCTGTCTTGCAAGAATCAGCTGTTTCTCTTGTCAGCAACGAAATGTTGCAATTTGCGAGTTGAGCTTCCCCTAAGGAACAAACTTGTTTTTCCTGAGACAGAAAGATCCAGGCCTGGATTCTCAGATGCATATTATTCACTTATCAAAGACATAAGAAATGTGTGTCCTTGTGCTTTCTGTCCTGCAAGAATCAGCTGTTTCTCTTGTTAGCAACGAAAAGTTGCACTTTGCGAGATGATCTTCTCCTAAGGAACAAAGTTGTTTTTCCTGAGATAGAAAGATCCAGTCCTGGATTCTCAGATGCATATTATTCACTTACCAAAGCCATAAGAAATGTGTGTCCTTTTGCTTTCTGTCTTGCAAGAATCAGCTGTTTTTCTTGTTAGCAACGAAAAGTTGCACTTTGCGAGATGAGTTTCCCCTAAGGAACAAACTTGTTTTTCACTGAGAAAGAAAGATCCAGGCCTGAATTCTCAGATGCATAGGAGAATCTTTCTAAAGCCATAAGAAATGTGTGTCCGTATGCCTTCTGTCTTGCAAGAATCAGCTGTTTCTCTTGTTAGCAACGAAATGTTGCACTTTGCGAGTTGAGCTTCCCCTAAGGAACAAACTTCTTTTTCCTGAGACAGAAAGATCCAGGCCTGGAATCTCAGATGCATATTATTCACTTACCAAAGCCATAAGAAATGTGTGTCCTTTTGCTTTCTTTCTTGCAAGAATCAGCTGTTTTTCTTGTTAGCAACGAGAAGTTGCACTTTGCGAGATGAGCTTCCCCTAAGGAACAAGGTTGTTTTTTACCGAGAAAGAAAGATCCAGTTCTGGATTCTCAGATGCATATGAGAATCTTTCTAAAACCATAAGAAATATGTGTCCTGATACATTCTTTCTGGCAGCAGTCGACTGTTTCACTTGTTAGCAGAAAAATGCTATTCTTTGCGAGCTGAACTTCCCCTAAGGAACAACAGTGCTTTGCATCCAGAAAGAGGGCTCCAGTCTTTGATTCTCTGATGCATTTGATTGTCTAACCAGATCCATAAGAATAACTGTGTCCTCATGCCTTCTGTCAGACAGGAATCGACTGTTTCACTTGTTAGCAAAGCAAAGTTGCACTTTGCTCGTTGAGCTTCCCCTAAGGAACAACAGTGTTTTGCATCCAGAAAGAGAGCTCCAAATCTGGATTCGCTGATGCATGTGATTCACTAGCCAGAGCCATAAGACTACTGCGTACTGATGCCTTCTGTCTGACAGGAATCGACTGTTTCACTTGTTAGCAAAGCAAAGTTGCACTTTGCTCGTTGAGCTTCCCCTAAAGAACAAGGTTTTTTTTACCGAGAAAGAAAGATCCAGTCCTGGATTCTCAGATGCATATGAGAATCTTTCTAAAGCCATAAGAAATATGTGTCCTGATACATTCTTTCTGGCAGGAATCAACTGTTTCACTTGTTAGCAGAAAAATGCTACTCTTTGCGAGCTGAACTTCCCCTAAGGAACAACTGCGCTTTGCATCCAGAAAGAGGGCTCCAGTCCTGGATTCTCTGATTCATGTTATTCACTAACCAGAGCCATAAGAATACTGTGTCCTGATGCCTTCTGTCTGAGAGGAATCGACTGTTTCACTTGTTAGCCAAGCAAAGTTGCACTTTGCTCGTTGAGCTTCCCCTAAGGAACAACCGTGCTTTGCACCGTGAAAGCAAACTCCAGCCCTGGAGTTTTAGATGTATATGATTTACTTTCCAAAACCATAAGAAATATGTGCCCTGATGTCTCCTATCTGTCAGCAATCAAGAGTTTCACGTGTTAGAAGATCAAAGGTGTACTTTGCGCTACGAGCTTCCCGAACGTAACAACTGTGTTTTCACCGTGAAAGAAAGCTCCAGACCTGCATTCTCGAATGCATATGATTCACTTATCAAAGCCATAAGAAATGTATGTCCCTATGCCTTTTGTCTTGCAAGAATCAGGTGTTTCTCCTGTTAGCAACGAAAAGTTGTACTTTGCGAGATGAGCTTCCCCTAAGGAACAAGGTTGTTTTTCACCGAGAAAGAAAGATCCAGGCCTGGATTCTCAGATGCATATGATTCACTTACCAAAGCCATAAGAAATGTGTATCCGTATGCCTTCTGTCTTGCAAGAATCAGCTGTTTCTCTTGTTAGCAACGAAAAGTTGCACTTTGCGAGTTGAGCTTCCCCTTAGGAACAAACTTGTTTTTCCTGAGACAGAAAGATCCAGGCCTGGATTCTCAGATGCATATTATTCACTTACCAAAGCCATAAGAAATGTGTGTCCTTTTGCTTTCTGTCTTGCAAGAATCAGCTGTTTCTCTTGTTAGCAACGAAAAGTTGCACTTTGCGAGATGAGTTTCCCCTAAGGAACAAACTTGTTTTTCACTGAGAAAGAAAGATCCAGTCCTGGATTCTCAGATGCATATGAGAATCTTTCTAAAGCCACAAGAAATGTGTGTCCGTATGCCTTCTGTCTTGCAAGAATCAGCTGTTTCTCTTGTCAGCAACGAAATGTTGCAATTTGCGAGTTGAGCTTCCCCTAAGGAACAAACTTGTTTTTCCTGAGACAGAAAGATCCAGGCCTGGATTCTCAGATGCATATTATTCACTTATCAAAGACATAAGAAATGTGTGTCCTTGTGCTTTCTGTCCTGCAAGAATCAGCTGTTTCTCTTGTTAGCAACGAAAAGTTGCACTTTGCGAGATGATCTTCTCCTAAGGAACAAAGTTGTTTTTCCTGAGATAGAAAGATCCAGTCCTGGATTCTCAGATGCATATTATTCACTTACCAAAGCCATAAGAAATGTGTGTCCTTTTGCTTTCTGTCTTGCAAGAATCAGCTGTTTCTCTTGTTAGCAACGAAATGTTGCACTTTGCGAGTTGAGCTTCCCCTAAGGAACAAACTTCTTTTTCCTGAGACAGAAAGATCCAGGCCTGGAATCTCAGATGCATATTATTCACTTACCAAAGCCATAAGAAATGTGTGTCCTTTTGCTTTCTTTCTTGCAAGAATCAGCTGTTTTTCTTGTTAGCAACGAGAAGTTGCACTTTGCGAGATGAGCTTCCCCTAAGGAACAAGGTTGTTTTTTACCGAGAAAGAAAGATCCAGTCCTGGATTCTCAGATGCATATGAGAATCTTTCTAAAACCATAAGAAATATGTGTCCTGATACATTCTTTCTGGCAGCAGTCGACTGTTTCACTTGTTAGCAGAAAAATGCTATTCTTTGCTAGCTGAACTTCCCCTAAGGAACAACAGTGCTTTGCATCCAGAAAGAGGGCTCCAGTCTTTGATTCTCTGATGCATTTGATTGTCTAACCAGATCCATAAGAATAACTGTGTCCTCATGCCTTCTGTCAGACAGGAATCGACTGTTTCACTTGTTAGCAAAGCAAAGTTGCACTTTGCTCGTTGAGCTTCCCCTAAGGAACAACAGTGTTTTGCATCCAGAAAGAGAGCTCCAAATCTGGATTCGCTGATGCATGTGATTCACTAGCCAGAGCCATAAGACTACTGCGTACTGATGCCTTCTGTCTGACAGGAATCGACTGTTTCACTTGTTAGCAAAGCAAAGTTGCACTTTGCTCGTTGAGCTTCCCCTAAAGAACAAGGTTTTTTTTACCGAGAAAGAAAGATCCAGTCCTGGATTCTCAGATGCATATGAGAATCTTTCTAAAGCCATAAGAAATATGTGTCCTGATACATTCTTTCTGGCAGGAATCAACTGTTTCACTTGTTAGCAGAAAAATGCTACTCTTTGCGAGCTGAACTTCCCCTAAGGAACAACTGCGCTTTGCATCCAGAAAGAGGGCTCCAGTCCTGGATTCTCTGATTCATGTTATTCACTAACCAGAGCCATAAGAATACTGTGTCCTGATGCCTTCTGTCTGAGAGGAATCGACTGTTTCACTTGTTAGCCAAGCAAAGTTGCACTCTGCTCGTTGAGCTTCCCCTAAGGAACAACCGTGCTTTGCACCGTGAAAGCAAACTCCAGCCCTGGAGTTTTAGATGTATATGATTTACTTTCCAAAACCATAAGAAATATGTGCCCTGATGTCTCCTATCTGTCAGCAATCAAGAGTTTCACGTGTTAGAAGATCAAAGGTGTACTTTGCGCTACGAGCTTCCCGAACGTAACAACTGTGTTTTCACCGTGAAAGAAAGCTCCAGACCTGCATTCTCGAATGCATATGATTCACTTATCAAAGCCATAAGAAATGTATGTCCCTATGCCTTTTGTCTTGCAAGAATCAGGTGTTTCTCCTGTTAGCAACGAAAAGTTGTACTTTGCGAGATGAGCTTCCCCTAAGGAACAAGGTTGTTTTTCACCGAGAAAGAAAGATCCAGGCCTGGATTCTCAGATGCATATGATTCACTTACCAAAGCCATAAGAAATGTGTATCCGTATGCCTTCTGTCTTGCAAGAATCAGCTGTTTCTCTTGTTAGCAACGAAAAGTTGCACTTTGCGAGTTGAGCTTCCCCTTAGGAACAAACTTGTTTTTCCTGAGACAGAAAGATCCAGGCCTGGATTCTCAGATGCATATTATTCACTTACCAAAGCCATAAGAAATGTGTGTCCTTTTGCTTTCTGTCTTGCAAGAATCAGCTGTTTCTCTTGTTAGCAACGAAAAGTTGCACTTTGCGAGATGAGTTTCCCCTAAGGAACAAACTTGTTTTTCACTGAGAAAGAAAGATCCAGTCCTGGATTCTCAGATGCATATGAGAATCTTTCTAAAGCCACAAGAAATGTGTGTCCGTATGCCTTCTGTCTTGCAAGAATCAGCTGTTTCTCTTGTCAGCAACGAAATGTTGCAATTTGCGAGTTGAGCTTCCCCTAAGGAACAAACTTGTTTTTCCTGAGACAGAAAGATCCAGGCCTGGATTCTCAGATGCATATTATTCACTTATCAAAGACATAAGAAATGTGTGTCCTTGTGCTTTCTGTCCTGCAAGAATCAGCTGTTTCTCTTGTTAGCAACGAAAAGTTGCACTTTGCGAGATGATCTTCTCCTAAGGAACAAAGTTGTTTTTCCTGAGATAGAAAGATCCAGTCCTGGATTCTCAGATGCATATTATTCACTTACCAAAGCCATAAGAAATGTGTGTCCTTTTGCTTTCTGTCTTGCAAGAATCAGCTGTTTTTCTTGTTAGCAACGAAAAGTTGCACTTTGCGAGATGAGTTTCCCCTAAGGAACAAACTTGTTTTTCACTGAGAAAGAAAGATCCAGGCCTGAATTCTCAGATGCATAGGAGAATCTTTCTAAAGCCATAAGAAATGTGTGTCCGTATGCCTTCTGTCTTGCAAGAATCAGCTGTTTCTCTTGTTAGCAACGAAATGTTGCACTTTGCGAGTTGAGCTTCCCCTAAGGAACAAACTTCTTTTTCCTGAGACAGAAAGATCCAGGCCTGGAATCTCAGATGCATATTATTCACTTACCAAAGCCATAAGAAATGTGTGTCCTTTTGCTTTCTTTCTTGCAAGAATCAGCTGTTTTTCTTGTTAGCAACGAGAAGTTGCACTTTGCGAGATGAGCTTCCCCTAAGGAACAAGGTTGTTTTTTACCGAGAAAGAAAGATCCAGTCCTGGATTCTCAGATGCATATGAGAATCTTTCTAAAACCATAAGAAATATGTGTCCTGATACATTCTTTCTGGCAGCAGTCGACTGTTTCACTTGTTAGCAGAAAAATGCTATTCTTTGCGAGCTGAACTTCCCCTAAGGAACAACAGTGCTTTGCATCCAGAAAGAGGGCTCCAGTCTTTGATTCTCTGATGCATTTGATTGTCTAACCAGATCCATAAGAATAACTGTGTCCTCATGCCTTCTGTCAGACAGGAATCGACTGTTTCACTTGTTAGCAAAGCAAAGTTGCACTTTGCTCGTTGAGATTCCCCTAAGGAACAACAGTGTTTTGCATCCAGAAAGAGAGCTCCAAACCTGGATTCGCTGATGCATGTGATTCACTAGCCAGAGCCATAAGACTACTGTGTACTGATGCCTTCTGTCTGACAGGAATCGACTGTTTCACTTGTTAGCAAAGCAAAGTTGCACTTTGCTCGTTGAGCTTCCCCTAAAGAACAAGGTTTTTTTTACCGAGAAAGAAAGATCCAGTCCTGGATTCTCAGATGCATATGAGAATCTTTCTAAAGCCATAAGAAATATGTGTCCTGATACATTCTTTCTGGCAGGAATCAACTGTTTCACTTGTTAGCAGAAAAATGCTACTCTTTGCGAGCTGAACTTCCCCTAAGGAACAACTGTGCTTTGCATCCAGAAAGAGAGCTCCAGTCCTGGATTCTCTGATGCATGTGATTCACTAGCCAGAGCCATAAGAATAACTTTGTCCTCATGCCTTCTGTCTGACAGGAATCGACTGTTTCACTTGTTAGCAAAGCAAAGTTGCACTTTGCTCGTTGAGCTTCCTCTAAGGAACAACAGTGCTTTGCACCGTGAAAGCAAGCTCCACTCCTGGAGTTTTAGATGCGTATGATTTACTTTCCAAAACCATAAGAAATATGTGCCCTGATGTCTCCTGTCTGACAGAAATCAAGAGTTTCACGTGTTAGAAGAGCAGAGGTGCACATTGCTATACGAGCTTCCCCTAAGGAACAAGGTTGTTTTTCACCGTGAAAGAAAGCTCCAGACCTGCATTCTCGAATGCATATGATTCACTTATTAAAGCCATAAGAAATGTATGTCCCTATGCCTTTTGTCTTGCAAGAATCAGGTGTTTCTCTTGTTAGCACCGAAAAGTTGCACCTTGCGAGATGAGCTTCCCCTAAGGAACAAAGTTGTTTTTCACCGAGAAAGAAAGATCCAGGCCTGGATTCTCAGATGCATATGATTCACTTACCAAAGCCATAAGAAATGTGTATCCGTATGCCTTCTGTCTTGCAAGAATCAGCTGTTTCTCTTGTTAGCAACGAAAAGTTGCACTTTGCGAGTTGAGCTTCCCCTTAGGAACAAACTTGTTTTTCCTGAGACAGAAAGATCCAGGCCTGGATTCTCAGATGCATATTATTCACTTACCAAAGCCATAAGAAATGTGTGTCCTTTTGCTTTCTGTCTTGCAAGAATCAGCTGTTTCTCTTGTTAGCAACGAAAAGTTGCACTTTGCGAGATGAGTTTCCCCTAAGGAACAAACTTGTTTTTCACTGAGAAAGAAAGATCCAGTCCTGGATTCTCAGATGCATATGAGAATCTTTCTAAAGCCACAAGAAATGTGTGTCCGTATGCCTTCTGTCTTGCAAGAATCAGCTGTTTCTCTTGTCAGCAACGAAATGTTGCAATTTGCGAGTTGAGCTTCCCCTAAGGAACAAACTTGTTTTTCCTGAGACAGAAAGATCCAGGCCTGGATTATCAGATGCATATTATTCACTTATCAAAGCCATAAGAAATGTGTGTTCTTTTGCTTTCTGTCCTGCAAGAATCAGTTGTTTCTCTTGTTAGCAACGAAAAGTTGCACTTTGCGAGATGAGCTTCTCCTAAGGAACAAAGTTGTTTTTCACCGAGAAAGAAAGATCCAGGCCTGGATTCTCAGATGCATAGGAGAATCTTTCTAAAGCCATAAGAAATTTGTGTCCGTATGCCTTCTGTCTTGCAAGAATCAGCTGTTTCTCTTGTTAGCAACGAAATGTTGCACTTTGCGAGTTGAGCTTCCCCTAAGGAACAAACTTGTTTTTCCTGAGACAGAAAGATCCAGGCCTGGAATCTCAGATGCATATTATTCACTTACCAAAGCCATAAGAAATGTGTGTCCTTTTGCTTTCTGTCTTGCAAGAATCAGCTGTTTTTCTTGTTAGCAACGAGAAGTTGCACTTTGCGAGATGAGCTTCCCCTAAGGAACAAGGTTGTTTTTTACCGAGAAAGAAAGATCCAGTCCTGGATTCTCAGATGCATATGAGAATCTTTCTAAAACCATAAGAAATATGTGTCCTGATACATTCTTTCTGGCAGCAGTCGACTGTTTCACTTGTTAGCAGAAAAATGCTATTCTTTGCGAGCTGAACTTCCCCTAAGGAACAACAGTGCTTTGCATCCAGAAAGAGGGCTCCAGTCTTTGATTCTCTGATGCATTTGATTGTCTAACCAGATCCATAAGAATAACTGTGTCCTCATGCCTTCTGTCAGACAGGAATCGACTGTTTCACTTGTTAGCAAAGCAAAGTTGCACTTTGCTCGTTGAGATTCCCCTAAGGAACAACAGTGTTTTGCATCCAGAAAGAGAGCTCCAAATCTGGATTCGCTGATGCATGTGATTCACTAGCCAGAGCCATAAGACTACTGTGTACTGATGCCTTCTGTCTGACAGGAATCGACTGTTTCACTTGTTAGCAAAGCAAAGTTGCACTCTGCTCGTTGAGCTTCCCCTAAAGAACAAGGTTTTTTTTACCGAGAAAGAAAGATCCAGTCCTGGATTCTCAGATGCATATGAGAATCTTTCTAAAGCCATAAGAAATATGTGTCCTGATACATTCTTTCTGGCAGGAATCAACTGTTTCACTTGTTAGCAGAAAAATGCTACTCTTTGCGAGCTGAACTTCCCCTAAGGAACAACTGCGCTTTGCATCCAGAAAGAGGGCTCCAGTCCTGGATTCTCTGATTCATGTTATTCACTAACCAGAGCCATAAGAATACTGTGTCCTGATGCCTTCTGTCTGAGAGGAATCGACTGTTTCACTTGTTAGCCAAGCAAAGTTGCACTCTGCTCGTTGAGCTTCCCCTAAGGAACAACCGTGCTTTGCACCGTGAAAGCAAACTCCAGCCCTGGAGTTTTAGATGTATATGATTTACTTTCCAAAACCATAAGAAATATGTGCCCTGATGTCTCCTATCTGTCAGCAATCAAGAGTTTCACGTGTTAGAAGATCAAAGGTGTACTTTGCGCTACGAGCTTCCCGAACGTAACAACTGTGTTTTCACCGTGAAAGAAAGCTCCAGACCTGCATTCTCGAATGCATATGATTCACTTATCAAAGCCATAAGAAATGTATGTCCCTATGCCTTTTGTCTTGCAAGAATCAGGTGTTTCTCCTGTTAGCAACGAAAAGTTGTACTTTGCGAGATGAGCTTCCCCTAAGGAACAAGGTTGTTTTTCACCGAGAAAGAAAGATCCAGGCCTGGATTCTCAGATGCATATGATTCACTTACCAAAGCCATTATAAATGTGTATCCGTATGCCTTCTGTCTTGCAAGAATCAGCTGTTTCTCTTGTTAGCAACGAAAACTTGCACCTTGCGAGTTGAGCTTCCCCTTAGGAACAAACTTGTTTTTCCTGAGACAGAAAGATCCAGGCCTGGATTCTCAGATGCATAGTATTCACTTACCAAAGCCATAAGAAATGTGTGTCCTTTTGCTTTCTGTCTTGCAAGAATCAGCTGTTTCTCTTGTTAGCAACGAAAAGTTGCACTTTGCGAGATGAGTTTCCCCTAAGGAACAAACTTGTTTTTCACTGAGAAAGAAAGATCCAGTCCTGGATTCTCAGATGCATATGAGAATCTTTCTAAAGCCACAAGAAATGTGTGTCCGTATGCCTTCTGTCTTGCAAGAATCAGCTGTTTCTCTTGTCAGCAACGAAATGTTGCAATTTGCGAGTTGAGCTTCCCCTAAGGAACAAACTTGTTTTTCCTGAGACAGAAAGATCCAGGCCTGGATTCTCAGATGCATATTATTCACTTATCAAAGACATAAGAAATGTGTGTCCTTGTGCTTTCTGTCCTGCAAGAATCAGCTGTTTCTCTTGTTAGCAAGGAAAAGTTGCACTTTGCGAGATGATCTTCTCCTAAGGAACAAAGTTGTTTTTCCTGAGATAGAAAGATCCAGTCCTGGATTCTCAGATGCATATTATTCACTTACCAAAGCCATAAGAAATGTGTGTCCTTTTGCTTTCTGTCTTGCAAGAATCAGCTGTTTTTCTTGTTAGCAACGAAAAGTTGCACTTTGCGAGATGAGCTTCCCCTAAGGAACAAACTTGTTTTTAACTGAGAAAGAAAGATCCAGTCCTGGATTCTCAGATGCATATGAGAATCTTTCTAAAGCCATAAGAAATGTGTGTCCGTATGCCTTCTGTCTTGCAAGAATCAGCTGTTTCTCTTGTTAGAAACGAAAAGTTGCACTTTGCGAGATGAGCTTCCCCTAAGGAACAAACTTGCTTTTCCTGAGACAGAAAGATCCAGGCCTGGATTCTCAGATGCATATTATTCACTTACCAAAGCCATAAGAAATGTGTGTTCTTTTGCTTTCTGTCCTGCAAGAATCAGTTGTTTCTCTTGTTAGCAAGGAAAAGTTGCACTTTGCGAGATGAGCTTCTCCTAAGGAACAAAGTTGTTTTTCACCGAGAAAGAAAGATCCAGGCCTGGATTCTCAGATGCATAGGAGAATCTTTCTAAAGCCATAAGAAATGTGTGTCCGTATGCCTTCTGTCTTGCAAGAATCAGCTGTTTCTCTTGTTAGCAACGAAATGTTGCACTTTGCGAGTTGAGCTTCCCCTAAGGAACAAACTTCTTTTTCCTGAGACAGAAAGATCCAGGCCTGGAATCTCAGATGCATATTATTCACTTACCAAAGCCATAAGAAATGTGTGTCCTTTTGCTTTCTTTCTTGCAAGAATCAGCTGTTTTTCTTGTTAGCAACGAGAAGTTGCACTTTGCGAGATGAGCTTCCCCTAAGGAACAAGGTTGTTTTTTACCGAGAAAGAAAGATCCAGTCCTGGATTCTCAGATGCATATGAGAATCTTTCTAAAACCATAAGAAATATGTGTCCTGATACATTCTTTCTGGCAGCAGTCGACTGTTTCACTTGTTAGCAGAAAAATGCTATTCTTTGCGAGCTGAACTTCCCCTAAGGAACAACAGTGCTTTGCATCCAGAAAGAGGGCTCCAGTCTTTGATTCTCTGATGCATTTGATTGTCTAACCAGATCCATAAGAATAACTGTGTCCTCATGCCTTCTGTCAGACAGGAATCGACTGTTTCACTTGTTAGCAAAGCAAAGTTGCACTTTGCTCGTTGAGATTCCCCTAAGGAACAACAGTGTTTTGCATCCAGAAAGAGAGCTCCAAATCTGGATTCGCTGATGCATGTGATTCACTAGCCAGAGCCATAAGACTACTGTGTACTGATGCCTTCTGTCTGACAGGAATCGACTGTTTCACTTGTTAGCAAAGCAAAGTTGCACTTTGCTCGTTGAGCTTCCCCTAAAGAACAAGGTTTTTTTTACCGAGAAAGAAAGATCCAGTCCTGGATTCTCAGATGCATATGAGAATCTTTCTAAAGCCATAAGAAATATGTGTCCTGATACATTCTTTCTGGCAGGAATCAACTGTTTCACTTGTTAGCAGAAAAATGCTACTCTTTGCGAGCTGAACTTCCCCTAAGGAACAACTGCGCTTTGCATCCAGAAAGAGGGCTCCAGTCCTGGATTCTCTGATTCATGTTATTCACTAACCAGAGCCATAAGAATACTGTGTCCTGATGCCTTCTGTCTGAGAGGAATCGACTGTTTCACTTGTTAGCAAAGCAAAGTTGCACTTTGCTCGTTGAGCTTCCTCTAAGGAACAACAGTGCTTTGCACCGTGAAAGCAAGCTCCACTCCTGGAGTTTTAGATGCGTATGATTTACTTTCCAAAACCATAAGAAATATGTGCCCTGATGTCTCCTGTCTGACAGAAATCAAGAGTTTCACGTGTTAGAAGAGCAGAGGTGCACATTGCTATACGAGCTTCCCCTAAGGAACAAGGTTGTTTTTCACCGTGAAAGAAAGCTCCAGACCTGCATTCTCGAATGCATATGATTCACTTATTAAAGCCATAAGAAATGTATGTCCCTATGCCTTTTGTCTTGCAAGAATCAGGTGTTTCTCTTGTTAGCACCGAAAAGTTGCACCTTGCGAGATGAGCTTCCCCTAAGGAACAAAGTTGTTTTTCACCGAGAAAGAAAGATCCAGGCCTGGATTCTCAGATGCATATGATTCACTTACCAAAGCCATAAGAAATGTGTATCCGTATGCCTTCTGTCTTGCAAGAATCAGCTGTTTCTCTTGTTAGCAACGAAAAGTTGCACTTTGCGAGTTGAGCTTCCCCTTAGGAACAAACTTGTTTTTCCTGAGACAGAAAGATCCAGGCCTGGATTCTCAGATGCATATTATTCACTTACCAAAGCCATAAGAAATGTGTGTCCTTTTGCTTTCTGTCTTGCAAGAATCAGCTGTTTCTCTTGTTAGCAACGAAAAGTTGCACTTTGCGAGATGAGTTTCCCCTAAGGAACAAACTTGTTTTTCACTGAGAAAGAAAGATCCAGTCCTGGATTCTCAGATGCATATGAGAATCTTTCTAAAGCCACAAGAAATGTGTGTCCGTATGCCTTCTGTCTTGCAAGAATCAGCTGTTTCTCTTGTCAGCAACGAAATGTTGCAATTTGCGAGTTGAGCTTCCCCTAAGGAACAAACTTGTTTTTCCTGAGACAGAAAGATCCAGGCCTGGATTCTCAGATGCATATTATTCACTTATCAAAGACATAAGAAATGTGTGTCCTTGTGCTTTCTGTCCTGCAAGAATCAGCTGTTTCTCTTGTTAGCAAGGAAAAGTTGCACTTTGCGAGATGATCTTCTCCTAAGGAACAAAGTTGTTTTTCCTGAGATAGAAAGATCCAGTCCTGGATTCTCAGATGCATATTATTCACTTACCAAAGCCATAAGAAATGTGTGTCCTTTTGCTTTCTTTCTTGCAAGAATCAGCTGTTTTTCTTGTTAGCAACGAGAAGTTGCACTTTGCGAGATGAGCTTCCCCTAAGGAACAAGGTTGTTTTTTACCGAGAAAGAAAGATCCAGTCCTGGATTCTCAGATGCATATGAGAATCTTTCTAAAACCATAAGAAATATGTGTCCTGATACATTCTTTCTGGCAGCAGTCGACTGTTTCACTTGTTAGCAGAAAAATGCTATTCTTTGCGAGCTGAACTTCCCCTAAGGAACAACAGTGCTTTGCATCCAGAAAGAGGGCTCCAGTCTTTGATTCTCTGATGCATTTGATTGTCTAACCAGATCCATAAGAATAACTGTGTCCTCATGTCTTCTGTCAGACAGGAATCGACTGTTTCACTTGTTAGCAAAGCAAAGTTGCACTTTGCTCGTTGAGATTCCCCTAAGGAACAACAGTGTTTTGCATCCAGAAAGAGAGCTCCAAATCTGGATTCGCTGATGCATGTGATTCACTAGCCAGAGCCATAAGACTACTGCGTACTGATGCCTTCTGTCTGACAGGAATCGACTGTTTCACTTGTTAGCAAAGCAAAGTTGCACTTTGCTCGTTGAGCTTCCCCTAAAGAACAAGGTTTTTTTTACCGAGAAAGAAAGATCCAGTCCTGGATTCTCAGATGCATATGAGAATCTTTCTAAAGCCATAAGAAATATGTGTCCTGATACATTCTTTCTGGCAGGAATCAACTGTTTCACTTGTTAGCAGAAAAATGCTACTCTTTGCGAGCTGAACTTCCCCTAAGGAACAACTGCGCTTTGCATCCAGAAAGAGGGCTCCAGTCCTGGATTCTCTGATTCATGTTATTCACTAACCATAGCCATAAGAATACTGTGTCCTGATGCCTTCTGTCTGAGAGGAATCGACTGTTTCACTTGTTAGCCAAGCAAAGTTGCACTCTGCTCGTTGAGCTTCCCCTAAGGAACAACCGTGCTTTGCACCGTGAAAGCAAACTCCAGCCCTGGAGTTTTAGATGTATATGATTTACTTTCCAAAACCATAAGAAATATGTGCCCTGATGTCTCCTATCTGTCAGCAATCAAGAGTTTCACGTGTTAGAAGATCAAAGGTGTACTTTGCGCTACGAGCTTCCCGAACGTAACAACTGTGTTTTCACCGTGAAAGAAAGCTCCAGACCTGCATTCTCGAATGCATATGATTCACTTATCAAAGCCATAAGAAATGTATGTCCCTATGCCTTTTGTCTTGCAAGAATCAGGTGTTTCTCCTGTTAGCAACGAAAAGTTGTACTTTGCGAGATGAGCTTCCCCTAAGGAACAAGGTTGTTTTTCACCGAGAAAGAAAGATCCAGGCCTGGATTCTCAGATGCATATGATTCACTTACCAAAGCCATAAGAAATGTGTATCCGTATGCCTTCTGTCTTGCAAGAATCAGCTGTTTCTCTTGTTAGCAACGAAAAGTTGCACTTTGCGAGTTGAGCTTCCCCTTAGGAACAAACTTGTTTTTCCTGAGACAGAAAGATCCAGGCCTGGATTCTCAGATGCATATTATTCACTTACCAAAGCCATAAGAAATGTGTGTCCTTTTGCTTTCTGTCTTGCAAGAATCAGCTGTTTCTCTTGTTAGCAACGAAAAGTTGCACTTTGCGAGATGAGTTTCCCCTAAGGAACAAACTTGTTTTTCACTGAGAAAGAAAGATCCAGTCCTGGATTCTCAGATGCATATGAGAATCTTTCTAAAGCCACAAGAAATGTGTGTCCGTATGCCTTCTGTCTTGCAAGAATCAGCTGTTTCTCTTGTCAGCAACGAAATGTTGCAATTTGCGAGTTGAGCTTCCCCTAAGGAACAAACTTGTTTTTCCTGAGACAGAAAGATCCAGGCCTGGATTCTCAGATGCATATTATTCACTTATCAAAGACATAAGAAATGTGTGTCCTTGTGCTTTCTGTCCTGCAAGAATCAGCTGTTTCTCTTGTTAGCAACGAAAAGTTGCACTTTGCGAGATGATCTTCTCCTAAGGAACAAAGTTGTTTTTCCTGAGATAGAAAGATCCAGTCCTGGATTCTCAGATGCATATTATTCACTTACCAAAGCCATAAGAAATGTGTGTCCTTTTGCTTTCTGTCTTGCAAGAATCAGCTGTTTTTCTTGTTAGCAACGAAAAGTTGCACTTTGCGAGATGAGTTTCCCCTAAGGAACAAACTTGTTTTTCACTGAGAAAGAAAGATCCAGGCCTGAATTCTCAGATGCATAGGAGAATCTTTCTAAAGCCATAAGAAATGTGTGTCCGTATGCCTTCTGTCTTGCAAGAATCAGCTGTTTCTCTTGTTAGCAACGAAATGTTGCACTTTGCGAGTTGAGCTTCCCCTAAGGAACAAACTTCTTTTTCCTGAGACAGAAAGATCCAGGCCTGGAATCTCAGATGCATATTATTCACTTACCAAAGCCATAAGAAATGTGTGTCCTTTTGCTTTCTTTCTTGCAAGAATCAGCTGTTTTTCTTGTTAGCAACGAGAAGTTGCACTTTGCGAGATGAGCTTCCCCTAAGGAACAAGGTTGTTTTTTACCGAGAAAGAAAGATCCAGTTCTGGATTCTCAGATGCATATGAGAATCTTTCTAAAACCATAAGAAATATGTGTCCTGATACATTCTTTCTGGCAGCAGTCGACTGTTTCACTTGTTATCAGAAAAATGCTATTCTTTGCGAGCTGAACTTCCCCTAAGGAACAACAGTGCTTTGCATCCAGAAAGAGGGCTCCAGTCTTTGATTCTCTGATGCATTTGATTGTCTAACCAGATCCATAAGAATAACTGTGTCCTCATGCCTTCTGTCAGACAGGAATCGACTGTTTCACTTGTTAGCAAAGCAAAGTTGCACTTTGCTCGTTGAGCTTCCCCTAAGGAACAACAGTGTTTTGCATCCAGAAAGAGAGCTCCAAATCTGGATTCGCTGATGCATGTGATTCACTAGCCAGAGCCATAAGACTACTGCGTACTGATGCCTTCTGTCTGACAGGAATCGACTGTTTCACTTGTTAGCAAAGCAAAGTTGCACTTTGCTCGTTGAGCTTCCCCTAAAGAACAAGGTTTTTTTTACCGAGAAAGAAAGATCCAGTCCTGGATTCTCAGATGCATATGAGAATCTTTCTAAAGCCATAAGAAATATGTGTCCTGATACATTCTTTCTGGCAGGAATCAACTGTTTCACTTGTTAGCAGAAAAATGCTACTCTTTGCGAGCTGAACTTCCCCTAAGGAACAACTGCGCTTTGCATCCAGAAAGAGGGCTCCAGTCCTGGATTCTCTGATTCATGTTATTCACTAACCAGAGCCATAAGAATACTGTGTCCTGATGCCTTCTGTCTGAGAGGAATCGACTGTTTCACTTGTTAGCCAAGCAAAGTTGCACTCTGCTCGTTGAGCTTCCCCTAAGGAACAACCGTGCTTTGCACCGTGAAAGCAAACTCCAGCCCTGGAGTTTTAGATGTATATGATTTACTTTCCAAAACCATAAGAAATATGTGCCCTGATGTCTCCTATCTGTCAGCAATCAAGAGTTTCACGTGTTAGAAGATCAAAGGTGTACTTTGCGCTACGAGCTTCCCGAACGTAACAACTGTGTTTTCACCGTGAAAGAAAGCTCCAGACCTGCATTCTCGAATGCATATGATTCACTTATCAAAGCCATAAGAAATGTATGTCCCTATGCCTTTTGTCTTGCAAGAATCAGGTGTTTCTCCTGTTAGCAACGAAAAGTTGTACTTTGCGAGATGAGCTTCCCCTAAGGAACAAGGTTGTTTTTCACCGAGAAAGAAAGATCCAGGCCTGGATTCTGAGATGCATATGATTCACTTACCAAAGCCATAAGAAATGTGTATCCGTATGCCTTCTGTCTTGCAAGAATCAGCTGTTTCTCTTGTTAGCAACGAAAAGTTGCACTTTGCGAGTTGAGCTTCCCCTTAGGAACAAACTTGTTTTTCCTGAGACAGAAAGATCCAGGCCTGGATTCTCAGATGCATATTATTCACTTACCAAAGCCATAAGAAATGTGTGTCCTTTTGCTTTCTGTCTTGCAAGAATCAGCTGTTTCTCTTGTTAGCAACGAAAAGTTGCACTTTGCGAGATGAGTTTCCCCTAAGGAACAAACTTGTTTTTCACTGAGAAAGAAAGATCCAGTCCTGGATTCTCAGATGCATATGAGAATCTTTCTAAAGCCACAAGAAATGTGTGTCCGTATGCCTTCTGTCTTGCAAGAATCAGCTGTTTCTCTTGTCAGCAACGAAATGTTGCAATTTGCGAGTTGAGCTTCCCCTAAGGAACAAACTTGTTTTTCCTGAGACAGAAAGATCCAGGCCTGGATTCTCAGATGCATATTATTCACTTATCAAAGACATAAGAAATGTGTGTCCTTGTGCTTTCTGTCCTGCAAGAATCAGCTGTTTCTCTTGTTAGCAACGAAAAGTTGCACTTTGCGAGATGATCTTCTCCTAAGGAACAAAGTTGTTTTTCCTGAGATAGAAAGATCCAGTCCTGGATTCTCAGATGCATATTATTCACTTACCAAAGCCATAAGAAATGTGTGTCCTTTTGCTTTCTGTCTTGCAAGAATCAGCTGTTTTTCTTGTTAGCAACGAAAAGTTGCACTTTGCGAGATGAGTTTCCCCTAAGGAACAAACTTGTTTTTCACTGAGAAAGAAAGATCCAGGCCTGAATTCTCAGATGCATAGGAGAATCTTTCTAAAGCCATAAGAAATGTGTGTCCGTATGCCTTCTGTCTTGCAAGAATCAGCTGTTTCTCTTGTTAGCAACGAAATGTTGCACTTTGCGAGTTGAGCTTCCCCTAAGGAACAAACTTCTTTTTCCTGAGACAGAAAGATCCAGGCCTGGAATCTCAGATGCATATTATTCACTTACCAAAGCCATAAGAAATGTGTGTCCTTTTGCTTTCTTTCTTGCAAGAATCAGCTGTTTTTCTTGTTAGCAACGAGAAGTTGCACTTTGCGAGATGAGCTTCCCCTAAGGAACAAGGTTGTTTTTTACCGAGAAAGAAAGATCCAGTCCTGGATTCTCAGATGCATATGAGAATCTTTCTAAAACCATAAGAAATATGTGTCCTGATACATTCTTTCTGGCAGCAGTCGACTGTTTCACTTGTTAGCAGAAAAATGCTATTCTTTGCGAGCTGAACTTCCCCTAAGGAACAACAGTGCTTTGCATCCAGAAAGAGGGCTCCAGTCTTTGATTCTCTGATGCATTTGATTGTCTAACCAGATCCATAAGAATAACTGTGTCCTCATGCCTTCTGTCAGACAGGAATCGACTGTTTCACTTGTTAGCAAAGCAAAGTTGCACTTTGCTCGTTGAGATTCCCCTAAGGAACAACAGTGTTTTGCATCCAGAAAGAGAGCTCCAAATCTGGATTCGCTGATGCATGTGATTCACTAGCCAGAGCCATAAGACTACTGTGTACTGATGCCTTCTGTCTGACAGGAATCGACTGTTTCACTTGTTAGCAAAGCAAAGTTGCACTTTGCTCGTTGAGCTTCCCCTAAAGAACAAGGTTTTTTTTACCGAGAAAGAAAGATCCAGTCCTGGATTCTCAGATGCATATGAGAATCTTTCTAAAGCCATAAGAAATATGTGTCCTGATACATTCTTTCTGGCAGGAATCAACTGTTTCACTTGTTAGCAGAAAAATGCTACTCTTTGCGAGCTGAACTTCCCCTAAGGAACAACTGCGCTTTGCATCCAGAAAGAGGGCTCCAGTCCTGGATTCTCTGATTCATGTTATTCACTAACCAGAGCCATAAGAATACTGTGTCCTGATGCCTTCTGTCTGAGAGGAATCGACTGTTTCACTTGTTAGCCAAGCAAAGTTGCACTCTGCTCGTTGAGCTTCCTCTAAGGAACAACAGTGCTTTGCACCGTGAAAGCAAGCTCCACTCCTGGAGTTTTAGATGCGTATGATTTACTTTCCAAAACCATAAGAAATATGTGCCCTGATGTCTCCTGTCTGACAGAAATCAAGAGTTTCACGTGTTAGAAGAGCAGAGGTGCACATTGCTATACGAGCTTCCCCTAAGGAACAAGGTTGTTTTTCACCGTGAAAGAAAGCTCCAGACCTGCATTCTCGAATGCATATGATTCACTTATTAAAGCCATAAGAAATGTATGTCCCTATGCCTTTTGTCTTGCAAGAATCAGGTGTTTCTCTTGTTAGCACCGAAAAGTTGCACCTTGCGAGATGAGCTTCCCCTAAGGAACAAAGTTGTTTTTCACCGAGAAAGAAAGATCCAGGCCTGGATTCTCAGATGCATATGATTCACTTACCAAAGCCATAAGAAATGTGTATCCGTATGCCTTCTGTCTTGCAAGAATCAGCTGTTTCTCTTGTTAGCAACGAAAAGTTGCACTTTGCGAGTTGAGCTTCCCCTTAGGAACAAACTTGTTTTTCCTGAGACAGAAAGATCCAGGCCTGGATTCTCAGATGCATATTATTCACTTACCAAAGCCATAAGAAATGTGTGTCCTTTTGCTTTCTGTCTTGCAAGAATCAGCTGTTTCTCTTGTTAGCAACGAAAAGTTGCACTTTGCGAGATGAGTTTCCCCTAAGGAACAAACTTGTTTTTCACTGAGAAAGAAAGATCCAGTCCTGGATTCTCAGATGCATATGAGAATCTTTCTAAAGCCACAAGAAATGTGTGTCCGTATGCCTTCTGTCTTGCAAGAATCAGCTGTTTCTCTTGTCAGCAACGAAATGTTGCAATTTGCGAGTTGAGCTTCCCCTAAGGAACAAACTTGTTTTTCCTGAGACAGAAAGATCCAGGCCTGGATTCTCAGATGCATATTATTCACTTATCAAAGACATAAGAAATGTGTGTCCTTGTGCTTTCTGTCCTGCAAGAATCAGCTGTTTCTCTTGTTAGCAAGGAAAAGTTGCACTTTGCGAGATGATCTTCTCCTAAGGAACAAAGTTGTTTTTCCTGAGATAGAAAGATCCAGTCCTGGATTCTCAGATGCATATTATTCACTTACCAAAGCCATAAGAAATGTGTGTCCTTTTGCTTTCTTTCTTGCAAGAATCAGCTGTTTTTCTTGTTAGCAACGAGAAGTTGCACTTTGCGAGATGAGCTTCCCCTAAGGAACAAGGTTGTTTTTTACCGAGAAAGAAAGATCCAGTCCTGGATTCTCAGATGCATATGAGAATCTTTCTAAAACCATAAGAAATATGTGTCCTGATACATTCTTTCTGGCAGCAGTCGACTGTTTCACTTGTTAGCAGAAAAATGCTATTCTTTGCGAGCTGAACTTCCCCTAAGGAACAACAGTGCTTTGCATCCAGAAAGAGGGCTCCAGTCTTTGATTCTCTGATGCATTTGATTGTCTAACCAGATCCATAAGAATAACTGTGTCCTCATGTCTTCTGTCAGACAGGAATCGACTGTTTCACTTGTTAGCAAAGCAAAGTTGCACTTTGCTCGTTGAGCTTCCCCTAAGGAACAACAGTGTTTTGCATCCAGAAAGAGAGCTCCAAATCTGGATTCGCTGATGCATGTGATTCACTAGCCAGAGCCATAAGACTACTGCGTACTGATGCCTTCTGTCTGACAGGAATCGACTGTTTCACTTGTTAGCAAAGCAAAGTTGCACTTTGCTCGTTGAGCTTCCCCTAAAGAACAAGGTTTTTTTTACCGAGAAAGAAAGATCCAGTCCTGGATTCTCAGATGCATATGAGAATCTTTCTAAAGCCATAAGAAATATGTGTCCTGATACATTCTTTCTGGCAGGAATCAACTGTTTCACTTGTTAGCAGAAAAATGCTACTCTTTGCGAGCTGAACTTCCCCTAAGGAACAACTGCGCTTTGCATCCAGAAAGAGGGCTCCAGTCCTGGATTCTCTGATTCATGTTATTCACTAACCAGAGCCATAAGAATACTGTGTCCTGATGCCTTCTGTCTGAGAGGAATCGACTGTTTCACTTGTTAGCCAAGCAAAGTTGCACTCTGCTCGTTGAGCTTCCCCTAAGGAACAACCGTGCTTTGCACCGTGAAAGCAAACTCCAGCCCTGGAGTTTTAGATGTATATGATTTACTTTCCAAAACCATAAGAAATATGTGCCCTGATGTCTCCTATCTGTCAGCAATCAAGAGTTTCACGTGTTAGAAGATCAAAGGTGTACTTTGCGCTACGAGCTTCCCGAACGTAACAACTGTGTTTTCACCGTGAAAGAAAGCTCCAGACCTGCATTCTCGAATGCATATGATTCACTTATCAAAGCCATAAGAAATGTATGTCCCTATGCCTTTTGTCTTGCAAGAATCAGGTGTTTCTCCTGTTAGCAACGAAAAGTTGTACTTTGCGAGATGAGCTTCCCCTAAGGAACAAGGTTGTTTTTCACCGAGAAAGAAAGATCCAGGCCTGGATTCTCAGATGCATATGATTCACTTACCAAAGCCATAAGAAATGTGTATCCGTATGCCTTCTGTCTTGCAAGAATCAGCTGTTTCTCTTATTAGCAACGAAAAGTTGCACTTTGCGAGTTGAGCTTCCCCTTAGGAACAAACTTGTTTTTCCTGAGACAGAAAGATCCAGGCCTGGATTCTCAGATGCATATTATTCACTTACCAAAGCCATAAGAAATGTGTGTCCTTTTGCTTTCTGTCTTGCAAGAATCAGCTGTTTCTCTTGTTAGCAACGAAAAGTTGCACTTTGCGAGATGAGTTTCCCCTAAGGAACAAACTTGTTTTTCACTGAGAAAGAAAGATCCAGTCCTGGATTCTCAGATGCATATGAGAATCTTTCTAAAGCCACAAGAAATGTGTGTCCGTATGCCTTCTGTCTTGCAAGAATCAGCTGTTTCTCTTGTCAGCAACGAAATGTTGCAATTTGCGAGTTGAGCTTCCCCTAAGGAACAAACTTGTTTTTCCTGAGACAGAAAGATCCAGGCCTGGATTCTCAGATGCATATTATTCACTTATCAAAGACATAAGAAATGTGTGTCCTTGTGCTTTCTGTCCTGCAAGAATCAGCTGTTTCTCTTGTTAGCAACGAAAAGTTGCACTTTGCGAGATGATCTTCTCCTAAGGAACAAAGTTGTTTTTCCTGAGATAGAAAGATCCAGTCCTGGATTCTCAGATGCATATTATTCACTTACCAAAGCCATAAGAAATGTGTGTCCTTTTGCTTTCTGTCTTGCAAGAATCAGCTGTTTTTCTTGTTAGCAACGAAAAGTTGCACTTTGCGAGATGAGTTTCCCCTAAGGAACAAACTTGTTTTTCACTGAGAAAGAAAGATCCAGGCCTGAATTCTCAGATGCATAGGAGAATCTTTCTAAAGCCATAAGAAATGTGTGTCCGTATGCCTTCTGTCTTGCAAGAATCAGCTGTTTCTCTTGTTAGCAACGAAATGTTGCACTTTGCGAGTTGAGCTTCCCCTAAGGAACAAACTTCTTTTTCCTGAGACAGAAAGATCCAGGCCTGGAATCTCAGATGCATATTATTCACTTACCAAAGCCATAAGAAATGTGTGTCCTTTTGCTTTCTTTCTTGCAAGAATCAGCTGTTTTTCTTGTTAGCAACGAGAAGTTGCACTTTGCGAGATGAGCTTCCCCTAAGGAACAAGGTTGTTTTTTACCGAGAAAGAAAGATCCAGTTCTGGATTCTCAGATGCATATGAGAATCTTTCTAAAACCATAAGAAATATGTGTCCTGATACATTCTTTCTGGCAGCAGTCGACTGTTTCACTTGTTATCAGAAAAATGCTATTCTTTGCGAGCTGAACTTCCCCTAAGGAACAACAGTGCTTTGCATCCAGAAAGAGGGCTCCAGTCTTTGATTCTCTGATGCATTTGATTGTCTAACCAGATCCATAAGAATAACTGTGTCCTCATGCCTTCTGTCAGACAGGAATCGACTGTTTCACTTGTTAGCAAAGCAAAGTTGCACTTTGCTCGTTGAGCTTCCCCTAAGGAACAACAGTGTTTTGCATCCAGAAAGAGAGCTCCAAATCTGGATTCGCTGATGCATGTGATTCACTAGCCAGAGCCATAAGACTACTGCGTACTGATGCCTTCTGTCTGACAGGAATCGACTGTTTCACTTGTTAGCAAAGCAAAGTTGCACTTTGCTCGTTGAGCTTCCCCTAAAGAACAAGGTTTTTTTTACCGAGAAAGAAAGATCCAGTCCTGGATTCTCAGATGCATATGAGAATCTTTCTAAAGCCATAAGAAATATGTGTCCTGATACATTCTTTCTGGCAGGAATCAACTGTTTCACTTGTTAGCAGAAAAATGCTACTCTTTGCGAGCTGAACTTCCCCTAAGGAACAACTGCGCTTTGCATCCAGAAAGAGGGCTCCAGTCCTGGATTCTCTGATTCATGTTATTCACTAACCAGAGCCATAAGAATACTGTGTCCTGATGCCTTCTGTCTGAGAGGAATCGACTGTTTCACTTGTTAGCCAAGCAAAGTTGCACTCTGCTCGTTGAGCTTCCCCTAAGGAACAACCGTGCTTTGCACCGTGAAAGCAAACTCCAGCCCTGGAGTTTTAGATGTATATGATTTACTTTCCAAAACCATAAGAAATATGTGCCCTGATGTCTCCTATCTGTCAGCAATCAAGAGTTTCACGTGTTAGAAGATCAAAGGTGTACTTTGCGCTACGAGCTTCCCGAACGTAACAACTGTGTTTTCACCGTGAAAGAAAGCTCCAGACCTGCATTCTCGAATGCATATGATTCACTTATCAAAGCCATAAGAAATGTATGTCCCTATGCCTTTTGTCTTGCAAGAATCAGGTGTTTCTCCTGTTAGCAACGAAAAGTTGTACTTTGCGAGATGAGCTTCCCCTAAGGAACAAGGTTGTTTTTCACCGAGAAAGAAAGATCCAGGCCTGGATTCTCAGATGCATATGATTCACTTACCAAAGCCATAAGAAATGTGTATCCGTATGCCTTCTGTCTTGCAAGAATCAGCTGTTTCTCTTGTTAGCAACGAAAAGTTGCACTTTGCGAGTTGAGCTTCCCCTTAGGAACAAACTTGTTTTTCCTGAGACAGAAAGATCCAGGCCTGGATTCTCAGATGCATATTATTCACTTACCAAAGCCATAAGAAATGTGTGTCCTTTTGCTTTCTGTCTTGCAAGAATCAGCTGTTTCTCTTGTTAGCAACGAAAAGTTGCACTTTGCGAGATGAGTTTCCCCTAAGGAACAAACTTGTTTTTCACTGAGAAAGAAAGATCCAGTCCTGGATTCTCAGATGCATATGAGAATCTTTCTAAAGCCACAAGAAATGTGTGTCCGTATGCCTTCTGTCTTGCAAGAATCAGCTGTTTCTCTTGTCAGCAACGAAATGTTGCAATTTGCGAGTTGAGCTTCCCCTAAGGAACAAACTTGTTTTTCCTGAGACAGAAAGATCCAGGCCTGGATTCTCAGATGCATATTATTCACTTATCAAAGACATAAGAAATGTGTGTCCTTGTGCTTTCTGTCCTGCAAGAATCAGCTGTTTCTCTTGTTAGCAACGAAAAGTTGCACTTTGCGAGATGATCTTCTCCTAAGGAACAAAGTTGTTTTTCCTGAGATAGAAAGATCCAGTCCTGGATTCTCAGATGCATATTATTCACTTACCAAAGCCATAAGAAATGTGTGTCCTTTTGCTTTCTGTCTTGCAAGAATCAGCTGTTTTTCTTGTTAGCAACGAAAAGTTGCACTTTGCGAGATGAGTTTCCCCTAAAGGAACAAACTTGTTTTTCACTGAGAAAGAAAGATCCAGGCCTGAATTCTCAGATGCATAGGAGAATCTTTCTAAAGCCATAAGAAATGTGTGTCCGTATGCCTTCTGTCTTGCAAGAATCAGCTGTTTCTCTTGTTAGCAACGAAATGTTGCACTTTGCGAGTTGAGCTTCCCCTAAGGAACAAACTTCTTTTTCCTGAGACAGAAAGATCCAGGCCTGGAATCTCAGATGCATATTATTCACTTACCAAAGCCATAAGAAATGTGTGTCCTTTTGCTTTCTTTCTTGCAAGAATCAGCTGTTTTTCTTGTTAGCAACGAGAAGTTGCACTTTGCGAGATGAGCTTCCCCTAAGGAACAAGGTTGTTTTTTACCGAGAAAGAAAGATCCAGTCCTGGATTCTCAGATGCATATGAGAATCTTTCTAAAACCATAAGAAATATGTGTCCTGATACATTCTTTCTGGCAGCAGTCGACTGTTTCACTTGTTAGCAGAAAAATGCTATTCTTTGCTAGCTGAACTTCCCCTAAGGAACAACAGTGCTTTGCATCCAGAAAGAGGGCTCCAGTCTTTGATTCTCTGATGCATTTGATTGTCTAACCAGATCCATAAGAATAACTGTGTCCTCATGCCTTCTGTCAGACAGGAATCGACTGTTTCACTTGTTAGCAAAGCAAAGTTGCACTTTGCTCGTTGAGCTTCCCCTAAGGAACAACAGTGTTTTGCATCCAGAAAGAGAGCTCCAAATCTGGATTCGCTGATGCATGTGATTCACTAGCCAGAGCCATAAGACTACTGCGTACTGATGCCTTCTGTCTGACAGGAATCGACTGTTTCACTTGTTAGCAAAGCAAAGTTGCACTTTGCTCGTTGAGCTTCCCCTAAAGAACAAGGTTTTTTTTACCGAGAAAGAAAGATCCAGTCCTGGATTCTCAGATGCATATGAGAATCTTTCTAAAGCCATAAGAAATATGTGTCCTGATACATTCTTTCTGGCAGGAATCAACTGTTTCACTTGTTAGCAGAAAAATGCTACTCTTTGCGAGCTGAACTTCCCCTAAGGAACAACTGCGCTTTGCATCCAGAAAGAGGGCTCCAGTCCTGGATTCTCTGATTCATGTTATTCACTAACCAGAGCCATAAGAATACTGTGTCCTGATGCCTTCTGTCTGAGAGGAATCGACTGTTTCACTTGTTAGCCAAGCAAAGTTGCACTCTGCTCGTTGAGCTTCCCCTAAGGAACAACCGTGCTTTGCACCGTGAAAGCAAACTCCAGCCCTGGAGTTTTAGATGTATATGATTTACTTTCCAAAACCATAAGAAATATGTGCCCTGATGTCTCCTATCTGTCAGCAATCAAGAGTTTCACGTGTTAGAAGATCAAAGGTGTACTTTGCGCTACGAGCTTCCCGAACGTAACAACTGTGTTTTCACCGTGAAAGAAAGCTCCAGACCTGCATTCTCGAATGCATATGATTCACTTATCAAAGCCATAAGAAATGTATGTCCCTATGCCTTTTGTCTTGCAAGAATCAGGTGTTTCTCCTGTTAGCAACGAAAAGTTGTACTTTGCGAGATGAGCTTCCCCTAAGGAACAAGGTTGTTTTTCACCGAGAAAGAAAGATCCAGGCCTGGATTCTCAGATGCATATGATTCACTTACCAAAGCCATAAGAAATGTGTATCCGTATGCCTTCTGTCTTGCAAGAATCAGCTGTTTCTCTTGTTAGCAACGAAAAGTTGCACTTTGCGAGATGAGTTTCCCCTAAGGAACAAACTTGTTTTTCACTGAGAAAGAAAGATCCAGTCCTGGATTCTCAGATGCATATGAGAATCTTTCTAAAGCCACAAGAAATGTGTGTCCGTATGCCTTCTGTCTTGCAAGAATCAGCTGTTTCTCTTGTCAGCAACGAAATGTTGCAATTTGCGAGTTGAGCTTCCCCTAAGGAACAAACTTGTTTTTCCTGAGACAGAAAGATCCAGGCCTGGATTCTCAGATGCATATTATTCACTTATCAAAGACATAAGAAATGTGTGTCCTTGTGCTTTCTGTCCTGCAAGAATCAGCTGTTTCTCTTGTTAGCAACGAAAAGTTGCACTTTGCGAGATGATCTTCTCCTAAGGAACAAAGTTGTTTTTCCTGAGATAGAAAGATCCAGTCCTGGATTCTCAGATGCATATTATTCACTTACCAAAGCCATAAGAAATGTGTGTCCTTTTGCTTTCTGTCTTGCAAGAATCAGCTGTTTTTCTTGTTAGCAACGAAAAGTTGCACTTTGCGAGATGAGTTTCCCCTAAGGAACAAACTTGTTTTTCACTGAGAAAGAAAGATCCAGGCCTGAATTCTCAGATGCATAGGAGAATCTTTCTAAAGCCATAAGAAATGTGTGTCCGTATGCCTTCTGTCTTGCAAGAATCAGCTGTTTCTCTTGTTAGCAACGAAATGTTGCACTTTGCGAGTTGAGCTTCCCCTAAGGAACAAACTTCTTTTTCCTGAGACAGAAAGATCCAGGCCTGGAATCTCAGATGCATATTATTTACTTACCAAAGCCATAAGAAATGTGTGTCCTTTTGCTTTCTTTCTTGCAAGAATCAGCTGTTTTTCTTGTTAGCAACGAGAAGTTGCACTTTGCGAGATGAGCTTCCCCTAAGGAACAAGGTTGTTTTTTACCGAGAAAAAAAGATCCAGTCCTGGATTCTCAGATGCATATGAGAATCTTTCTAAAACCATAAGAAATATGTGTCCTGATACATTCTTTCTGGCAGCAGTCGACTGTTTCACTTGTTAGCAGAAAAATGCTATTCTTTGCGAGCTGAACTTCCCCTAAGGAACAACAGTGCTTTGCATCCAGAAAGAGGGCTCCAGTCTTTGATTCTCTGATGCATTTGATTGTCTAACCAGATCCATAAGAATAACTGTGTCCTCATGCCTTCTGTCAGACAGGAATCGACTGTTTCACTTGTTAGCAAAGCAAAGTTGCACTTTGCTCGTTGAGATTCCCCTAAGGAACAACAGTGTTTTGCATCCAGAAAGAGAGCTCCAAACCTGGATTCGCTGATGCATGTGATTCACTAGCCAGAGCCATAAGACTACTGTGTACTGATGCCTTCTGTCTGACAGGAATCGACTGTTTCACTTGTTAGCAAAGCAAAGTTGCACTTTGCTCGTTGAGCTTCCCCTAAAGAACAAGGTTTTTTTTACCGAGAAAGAAAGATCCAGTCCTGGATTCTCAGATGCATATGAGAATCTTTCTAAAGCCATAAGAAATATGTGTCCTGATACATTCTTTCTGGCAGGAATCAACTGTTTCACTTGTTAGCAGAAAAATGCTACTCTTTGCGAGCTGAACTTCCCCTAAGGAACAACTGTGCTTTGCATCCAGAAAGAGAGCCCCAGTCCTGGATTCTCTGATGCATGTGATTCACTAGCCAGAGCCATAAGAATAACTTTGTCCTCATGCCTTCTGTCTGACAGGAATCGACTGTTTCACTTGTTAGCAAAGCAAAGTTGCACTTTGCTCGTTGAGCTTCCTCTAAGGAACAACAGTGCTTTGCACCGTGAAAGCAAGCTCCACTCCTGGAGTTTTAGATGCGTATGATTTACTTTCCAAAACCATAAGAAATATGTGCCCTGATGTCTCCTGTCTGACAGAAATCAAGAGTTTCACGTGTTAGAAGAGCAGAGGTGCACATTGCTATACGAGCTTCCCCTAAGGAACAAGGTTGTTTTTCACCGTGAAAGAAAGCTCCAGACCTGCATTCTCGAATGCATATGATTCACTTATTAAAGCCATAAGAAATGTATGTCCCTATGCCTTTTGTCTTGCAAGAATCAGGTGTTTCTCTTGTTAGCACCGAAAAGTTGCACCTTGCGAGATGAGCTTCCCCTAAGGAACAAAGTTGTTTTTCACCGAGAAAGAAAGATCCAGGCCTGGATTCTCAGATGCATATGATTCACTTACCAAAGCCATAAGAAATGTGTATCCGTATGCCTTCTGTCTTGCAAGAATCAGCTGTTTCTCTTGTTAGCAACGAAAAGTTGCACTTTGCGAGTTGAGCTTCCCCTTAGGAACAAACTTGTTTTTCCTGAGACAGAAAGATCCAGGCCTGGATTCTCAGATGCATATTATTCACTTACCAAAGCCATAAGAAATGTGTGTCCTTTTGCTTTCTGTCTTGCAAGAATCAGCTGTTTTTCTTGTTAGCAACGAAAAGTTGCACTTTGCGAGATGAGTTTCCCCTAAGGAACAAACTTGTTTTTCACTGAGAAAGAAAGATCCAGTCCTGGATTCTCAGATGCATATGAGAATCTTTCTAAAGCCACAAGAAATGTGTGTCCGTATGCCTTCTGTCTTGCAAGAATCAGGTGTTTCTCTTGTCAGCAACGAAATGTTGCAATTTGCGAGTTGAGCTTCCCCTAAGGAACAAACTTGTTTTTCCTGAGACAGAAAGATCCAGGCCTGGATTATCAGATGCATATTATTCACTTATCAAAGCCATAAGAAATGTGTGTTCTTTTGCTTTCTGTCCTGCAAGAATCAGTTGTTTCTCTTGTTAGCAACGAAAAGTTGCACTTTGCGAGATGAGCTTCTCCTAAGGAACAAAGTTGTTTTTCACCGAGAAAGAAAGATCCAGGCCTGGATTCTCAGATGCATAGGAGAATCTTTCTAAAGCCATAAGAAATTTGTGTCCGTATGCCTTCTGTCTTGCAAGAATCAGCTGTTTCTCTTGTTAGCAACGAAATGTTGCACTTTGCGAGTTGAGCTTCCCCTAAGGAACAAACTTGTTTTTCCTGAGACAGAAAGATCCAGGCCTGGAATCTCAGATGCATATTATTCACTTACCAAAGCCATAAGAAATGTGTGTCCTTTTGCTTTCTTTCTTGCAAGAATCAGCTGTTTTTCTTGTTAGCAACGAGAAGTTGCACTTTGCGAGATGAGCTTCCCCTAAGGAACAAGGTTGTTTTTTACCGAGAAAGAAAGATCCAGTCCTGGATTCTCAGATGCATATGAGAATCTTTCTAAAACCATAAGAAATATGTGTCCTGATACATTCTTTCTGGCAGCAGTCGACTGTTTCACTTGTTATCAGAAAAATGCTATTCTTTGCGAGCTGAACTTCCCCTAAGGAACAACAGTGCTTTGCATCCAGAAAGAGGGCTCCAGTCTTTGATTCTCTGATGCATTTGATTGTCTAACCAGATCCATAAGAATAACTGTGTCCTCATGCCTTCTGTCAGACAGGAATCGACTGTTTCACTTGTTAGCAAAGCAAAGTTGCACTTTGCTCGTTGAGCTTCCCCTAAGGAACAACAGTGTTTTGCATCCAGAAAGAGAGCTCCAAATCTGGATTCGCTGATGCATGTGATTCACTAGCCAGAGCCATAAGACTACTGTGTACTGATGCCTTCTGTCTGACAGGAATCGACTGTTTCACTTGTTAGCAAAGCAAAGTTGCACTTTGCTCGTTGAGCTTCCCCTAAAGAACAAGGTTTTTTTTACCGAGAAAGAAAGATCCAGTCCTGGATTCTCAGATGCATATGAGAATCTTTCTAAAGCCATAAGAAATATGTGTCCTGATACATTCTTTCTGGCAGGAATCAACTGTTTCACTTGTTAGCAGAAAAATGCTACTCTTTGCGAGCTGAACTTCCCCTAAGGAACAACTGCGCTTTGCATCCAGAAAGAGGGCTCCAGTCCTGGATTCTCTGATTCATGTTATTCACTAACCAGAGCCATAAGAATACTGTGTCCTGATGCCTTCTGTCTGAGAGGAATCGACTGTTTCACTTGTTAGCCAAGCAAAGTTGCACTCTGCTCGTTGAGCTTCCCCTAAGGAACAACCGTGCTTTGCACCGTGAAAGCAAACTCCAGCCCTGGAGTTTTAGATGTATATGATTTACTTTCCAAAACCATAAGAAATATGTGCCCTGATGTCTCCTATCTGTCAGCAATCAAGAGTTTCACGTGTTAGAAGATCAAAGGTGTACTTTGCGCTACGAGCTTCCCGAACGTAACAACTGTGTTTTCACCGTGAAAGAAAGCTCCAGACCTGCATTCTCGAATGCATATGATTCACTTATCAAAGCCATAAGAAATGTATGTCCCTATGCCTTTTGTCTTGCAAGAATCAGGTGTTTCTCCTGTTAGCAACGAAAAGTTGTACTTTGCGAGATGAGCTTCCCCTAAGGAACAAGGTTGTTTTTCACCGAGAAAGAAAGATCCAGGCCTGGATTCTCAGATGCATATTATTCACTTACCAAAGCCATTATAAATGTGTATCCGTATGCCTTCTGTCTTGCAAGAATCAGCTGTTTCTCTTGTTAGCAACGAAAACTTGCACCTTGCGAGTTGAGCTTCCCCTTAGGAACAAACTTGTTTTTCCTGAGACAGAAAGATCCAGGCCTGGATTCTCAGATGCATATTATTCACTTACCAAAGCCATAAGAAATGTGTGTCCTTTTGCTTTCTGTCTTGCAAGAATCAGCTGTTTCTCTTGTTAGCAACGAAAAGTTGCACTTTGCGAGATGAGTTTCCCCTAAGGAACAAACTTGTTTTTCACTGAGAAAGAAAGATCCAGTCCTGGATTCTCAGATGCATATGAGAATCTTTCTAAAGCCACAAGAAATGTGTGTCCGTATGCCTTCTGTCTTGCAAGAATCAGCTGTTTCTCTTGTCAGCAACGAAATGTTGCAATTTGCGAGTTGAGCTTCCCCTAAGGAACAAACTTGTTTTTCCTGAGACAGAAAGATCCAGGCCTGGATTCTCAGATGCATATTATTCACTTATCAAAGACATAAGAAATGTGTGTCCTTGTGCTTTCTGTTCTGTAAGAATCAGCTGTTTCTCTTGTTAGCAACGAAAAGTTGCACTTTGCGAGATGATCTTCTCCTAAGGAACAAAGTTGTTTTTCCTGAGATAGAAAGATCCAGTCCTGGATTCTCAGATGCATATTATTCACTTACCAAAGCCATAAGAAATGTGTGTCCTTTTGCTTTCTGTCTTGCAAGAATCAGCTGTTTTTCTTGTTAGCAACGAAAAGTTGCACTTTGCGAGATGAGCTTCCCCTAAGGAACAAACTTGTTTTTCACTGAGAAAGAAAGATCCAGTCCTGGATTCTCAGATGCATATGAGAATCTTTCTAAAGCCATAAGAAATGTGTGTCCGTATGCCTTCTGTCTTGCAAGAATCAGCTGTTTCTCTTGTTAGCAACGAAAAGTTGCACTTTGCGAGATGAGCTTCCCCTAAGGAACAAACTTGCTTTTCCTGAGACAGAAAGATCCAGGCCTGGATTCTCAGATGCATATTATTCACTTACCAAAGCCATAAGAAATGTGTGTTCTTTTGCTTTCTGTCCTGCAAGAATCAGTTGTTTCTCTTGTTAGCAAGGAAAAGTTGCACTTTGCGAGATGAGCTTCTCCTAAGGAACAAAGTTGTTTTTCACCGAGAAAGAAAGATCCAGGCCTGGATTCTCAGATGCATAGGAGAATCTTTCTAAAGCCATAAGAAATGTGTGTCCGTATGCCTTCTGTCTTGCAAGAATCAGCTGTTTCTCTTGTTAGCAACGAAATGTTGCACTTTGCGAGTTGAGCTTCCCCTAAGGAACAAACTTCTTTTTCCTGAGACAGAAAGATCCAGGCCTGGAATCTCAGATGCATATTATTCACTTACCAAAGCCATAAGAAATGTGTGTCCTTTTGCTTTCTTTCTTGCAAGAATCAGCTGTTTTTCTTGTTAGCAACGAGAAGTTGCACTTTGCGAGATGAGCTTCCCCTAAGGAACAAGGTTGTTTTTTACCGAGAAAGAAAGATCCAGTCCTGGATTCTCAGATGCATATGAGAATCTTTCTAAAACCATAAGAAATATGTGTCCTGATACATTCTTTCTGGCAGCAGTCGACTGTTTCACTTGTTAGCAGAAAAATGCTATTCTTTGCGAGCTGAACTTCCCCTAAGGAACAACAGTGCTTTGCATCCAGAAAGAGGGCTCCAGTCTTTGATTCTCTGATGCATTTGATTGTCTAACCAGATCCATAAGAATAACTGTGTCCTCATGCCTTCTGTCAGACAGGAATCGACTGTTTCACTTGTTAGCAAAGCAAAGTTGCACTTTGCTCGTTGAGATTCCCCTAAGGAACAACAGTGTTTTGCATCCAGAAAGAGAGCTCCAAATCTGGATTCGCTGATGCATGTGATTCACTAGCCAGAGCCATAAGACTACTGTGTACTGATGCCTTCTGTCTGACAGGAATCGACTGTTTCACTTGTTAGCAAAGCAAAGTTGCACTTTGCTCGTTGAGCTTCCCCTAAAGAACAAGGTTTTTTTTACCGAGAAAGAAAGATCCAGTCCTGGATTCTCAGATGCATATGAGAATCTTTCTAAAGCCATAAGAAATATGTGTCCTGATACATTCTTTCTGGCAGGAATCAACTGTTTCACTTGTTAGCAGAAAAATGCTACTCTTTGCGAGCTGAACTTCCCCTAAGGAACAACTGCGCTTTGCATCCAGAAAGAGGGCTCCAGTCCTGGATTCTCTGATTCATGTTATTCACTAACCAGAGCCATAAGAATACTGTGTCCTGATGCCTTCTGTCTGAGAGGAATCGACTGTTTCACTTGTTAGCCAAGCAAAGTTGCACTCTGCTCGCTGAGCTTCCCCTAAGGAACAACCGTGCTTTGCACCGTGAAAGCAAACTCCAGCCCTGGAGTTTTAGATGTATATGATTTACTTTCCAAAACCATAAGAAATATGTGCCCTGATGTCTCCTATCTGTCAGCAATCAAGAGTTTCACGTGTTAGAAGATCAAAGGTGTACTTTGCGCTACGAGCTTCCCGAACGTAACAACTGTGTTTTCACCGTGAAAGAAAGCTCCAGACCTGCATTCTCGAATGCATATGATTCACTTATCAAAGCCATAAGAAATGTATGTCCCTATGCCTTTTGTCTTGCAAGAATCAGGTGTTTCTCCTGTTAGCAACGAAAAGTTGTACTTTGCGAGATGAGCTTCCCCTAAGGAACAAAGTTGTTTTTCACCGAGAAAGAAAGATCCAGGCCTGGATTCTCAGATGCATATGATTCACTTACCAAAGCCATAAGAAATGTGTATCCGTATGCCTTCTGTCTTGCAAGAATCAGCTGTTTCTCTTGTTAGCAACGAAAAGTTGCACTTTGCGAGTTGAGCTTCCCCTTAGGAACAAACTTGTTTTTCCTGAGACAGAAAGATCCAGGCCTGGATTCTCAGATGCATATTATTCACTTACCAAAGCCATAAGAAATGTGTGTCCTTTTGCTTTCTGTCTTGCAAGAATCAGCTGTTTCTCTTGTTAGCAACGAAAAGTTGCACTTTGCGAGATGAGTTTCCCCTAAGGAACAAACTTGTTTTTCACTGAGAAAGAAAGATCCAGTCCTGGATTCTCAGATGCATATGAGAATCTTTCTAAAGCCACAAGAAATGTGTGTCCGTATGCCTTCTGTCTTGCAAGAATCAGCTGTTTCTCTTGTCAGCAACGAAATGTTGCAATTTGCGAGTTGAGCTTCCCCTAAGGAACAAACTTGTTTTTCCTGAGACAGAAAGATCCAGGCCTGGATTCTCAGATGCATATTATTCACTTATCAAAGACATAAGAAATGTGTGTCCTTGTGCTTTCTGTCCTGCAAGAATCAGCTGTTTCTCTTGTTAGCAAGGAAAAGTTGCACTTTGCGAGATGATCTTCTCCTAAGGAACAAAGTTGTTTTTCCTGAGATAGAAAGATCCAGTCCTGGATTCTCAGATGCATATTATTCACTTACCAAAGCCATAAGAAATGTGTGTCCTTTTGCTTTCTTTCTTGCAAGAATCAGCTGTTTTTCTTGTTAGCAACGAGAAGTTGCACTTTGCGAGATGAGCTTCCCCTAAGGAACAAGGTTGTTTTTTACCGAGAAAGAAAGATCCAGTCCTGGATTCTCAGATGCATATGAGAATCTTTCTAAAACCATAAGAAATATGTGTCCTGATACATTCTTTCTGGCAGCAGTCGACTGTTTCACTTGTTATCAGAAAAATGCTATTCTTTGCGAGCTGAACTTCCCCTAAGGAACAACAGTGCTTTGCATCCAGAAAGAGGGCTCCAGTCTTTGATTCTCTGATGCATTTGATTGTCTAACCAGATCCATAAGAATAACTGTGTCCTCATGTCTTCTGTCAGACAGGAATCGACTGTTTCACTTGTTAGCAAAGCAAAGTTGCACTTTGCTCGTTGAGCTTCCCCTAAGGAACAACAGTGTTTTGCATCCAGAAAGAGAGCTCCAAATCTGGATTCGCTGATGCATGTGATTCACTAGCCAGAGCCATAAGACTACTGCGTACTGATGCCTTCTGTCTGACAGGAATCGACTGTTTCACTTGTTAGCAAAGCAAAGTTGCACTTTGCTCGTTGAGCTTCCCCTAAAGAACAAGGTTTTTTTTACCGAGAAAGAAAGATCCAGTCCTGGATTCTCAGATGCATATGAGAATCTTTCTAAAGCCATAAGAAATATGTGTCCTGATACATTCTTTCTGGCAGGAATCAACTGTTTCACTTGTTAGCAGAAAAATGCTACTCTTTGCGAGCTGAACTTCCCCTAAGGAACAACTGCGCTTTGCATCCAGAAAGAGGGCTCCAGTCCTGGATTCTCTGATTCATGTTATTCACTAACCAGAGCCATAAGAATACTGTGTCCTGATGCCTTCTGTCTGAGAGGAATCGACTGTTTCACTTGTTCGCCAAGCAAAGTTGCACTCTGCTCGTTGAGCTTCCCCTAAGGAACAACCGTGCTTTGCACCGTGAAAGCAAACTCCAGCCCTGGAGTTTTAGATGTATATGATTTACTTTCCAAAACCATAAGAAATATGTGCCCTGATGTCTCCTATCTGTCAGCAATCAAGAGTTTCACGTGTTAGAAGATCAAAGGTGTACTTTGCGCTACGAGCTTCCCGAACGTAACAACTGTGTTTTCACCGTGAAAGAAAGCTCCAGACCTGCATTCTCGAATGCATATGATTCACTTATCAAAGCCATAAGAAATGTATGTCCCTATGCCTTTTGTCTTGCAAGAATCAGGTGTTTCTCCTGTTAGCAACGAAAAGTTGTACTTTGCGAGATGAGCTTCCCCTAAGGAACAAGGTTGTTTTTCACCGAGAAAGAAAGATCCAGGCCTGGATTCTCAGATGCATATGATTCACTTACCAAAGCCATAAGAAATGTGTATCCGTATGCCTTCTGTCTTGCAAGAATCAGCTGTTTCTCTTGTTAGCAACGAAAAGTTGCACTTTGCGAGTTGAGCTTCCCCTTAGGAACAAACTTGTTTTTCCTGAGACAGAAAGATCCAGGCCTGGATTCTCAGATGCATATTATTCACTTACCAAAGCCATAAGAAATGTGTGTCCTTTTGCTTTCTGTCTTGCAAGAATCAGCTGTTTCTCTTGTTAGCAACGAAAAGTTGCACTTTGCGAGATGAGTTTCCCCTAAGGAACAAACTTGTTTTTCACTGAGAAAGAAAGATCCAGTCCTGGATTCTCAGATGCATATGAGAATCTTTCTAAAGCCACAAGAAATGTGTGTCCGTATGCCTTCTGTCTTGCAAGAATCAGCTGTTTCTCTTGTCAGCAACGAAATGTTGCAATTTGCGAGTTGAGCTTCCCCTAAGGAACAAACTTGTTTTTCCTGAGACAGAAAGATCCAGGCCTGGATTCTCAGATGCATATTATTCACTTATCAAAGACATAAGAAATGTGTGTCCTTGTGCTTTCTGTCCTGCAAGAATCAGCTGTTTCTCTTGTTAGCAAGGAAAAGTTGCACTTTGCGAGATGATCTTCTCCTAAGGAACAAAGTTGTTTTTCCTGAGATAGAAAGATCCAGTCCTGGATTCTCAGATGCATATTATTCACTTACCAAAGCCATAAGAAATGTGTGTCCTTTTGCTTTCTGTCTTGCAAGAATCAGCTGTTTTTCTTGTTAGCAACGAAAAGTTGCACTTTGCGAGATGAGTTTCCCCTAAGGAACAAACTTGTTTTTCACTGAGAAAGAAAGATCCAGGCCTGAATTCTCAGATGCATAGGAGAATCTTTCTAAAGCCATAAGAAATGTGTGTCCGTATGCCTTCTGTCTTGCAAGAATCAGCTGTTTCTCTTGTTAGCAACGAAATGTTGCACTTTGCGAGTTGAGCTTCCCCTAAGGAACAAACTTCTTTTTCCTGAGACAGAAAGATCCAGGCCTGGAATCTCAGATGCATATTATTCACTTACCAAAGCCATAAGAAATGTGTGTCCTTTTGCTTTCTTTCTTGCAAGAATCAGCTGTTTTTCTTGTTAGCAACGAGAAGTTGCACTTTGCGAGATGAGCTTCCCCTAAGGAACAAGGTTGTTTTTTACCGAGAAAGAAAGATCCAGTCCTGGATTCTCAGATGCATATGAGAATCTTTCTAAAACCATAAGAAATATGTGTCCTGATACATTCTTTCTGGCAGCAGTCGACTGTTTCACTTGTTAGCAGAAAAATGCTATTCTTTGCGAGCTGAACTTCCCCTAAGGAACAACAGTGCTTTGCATCCAGAAAGAGGGCTCCAGTCTTTGATTCTCTGATGCATTTGATTGTCTAACCAGATCCATAAGAATAACTGTGTCCTCATGCCTTCTGTCAGACAGGAATCGACTGTTTCACTTGTTAGCAAAGCAAAGTTGCACTTTGCTCGTTGAGCTTCCCCTAAGGAACAACAGTGTTTTGCATCCAGAAAGAGAGCTCCAAATCTGGATTCGCTGATGCATGTGATTCACTAGCCAGAGCCATAAGACTACTGCGTACTGATGCCTTCTGTCTGACAGGAATCGACTGTTTCACTTGTTAGCAAAGCAAAGTTGCACTTTGCTCGTTGAGCTTCCCCTAAAGAACAAGGTTTTTTTTACCGAGAAAGAAAGATCCAGTCCTGGATTCTCAGATGCATATGAGAATCTTTCTAAAGCCATAAGAAATATGTGTCCTGATACATTCTTTCTGGCAGGAATCAACTGTTTCACTTGTTAGCAGAAAAATGCTACTCTTTGCGAGCTGAACTTCCCCTAAGGAACAACTGCGCTTTGCATCCAGAAAGAGGGCTCCAGTCCTGGATTCTCTGATTCATGTTATTCACTAACCAGAGCCATAAGAATACTGTGTCCTGATGCCTTCTGTCTGAGAGGAATCGACTGTTTCACTTGTTAGCCAAGCAAAGTTGCACTCTGCTCGTTGAGCTTCCCCTAAGGAACAACCGTGCTTTGCACCGTGAAAGCAAACTCCAGCCCTGGAGTTTTAGATGTATATGATTTACTTTCCAAAACCATAAGAAATATGTGCCCTGATGTCTCCTATCTGTCAGCAATCAAGAGTTTCACGTGTTAGAAGATCAAAGGTGTACTTTGCGCTACGAGCTTCCCGAACGTAACAACTGTGTTTTCACCGTGAAAGAAAGCTCCAGACCTGCATTCTCGAATGCATATGATTCACTTATCAAAGCCATAAGAAATGTATGTCCCTATGCCTTTTGTCTTGCAAGAATCAGGTGTTTCTCCTGTTAGCAACGAAAAGTTGTACTTTGCGAGATGAGCTTCCCCTAAGGAACAAGGTTGTTTTTCACCGAGAAAGAAAGATCCAGGCCTGGATTCTCAGATGCATATGATTCACTTACCAAAGCCATAAGAAATGTGTATCCGTATGCCTTCTGTCTTGCAAGAATCAGCTGTTTCTCTTGTTAGCAACGAAAAGTTGCACTTTGCGAGTTGAGCTTCCCCTTAGGAACAAACTTGTTTTTCCTGAGACAGAAAGATCCAGGCCTGGATTCTCAGATGCATATTATTCACTTACCAAAGCCATAAGAAATGTGTGTCCTTTTGCTTTCTGTCTTGCAAGAATCAGGTGTTTCTCTTGTTAGCAAGGAAAAGTTGCACTTTGCGAGATGAGCTTCTCCTAAGGAACAAACTTGTTTTTCACTGAGAAAGAAAGATCCAGTCCTGGATTCTCAGATGCATATGAGAATCTTTCTAAAGCCACAAGAAATGTGTGTCCGTATGCCTTCTGTCTTGCAAGAATCAGCTGTTTCTCTTGTCAGCAACGAAATGTTGCAATTTGCGAGTTGAGCTTCCCCTAAGGAACAAACTTGTTTTTCCTGAGACAGAAAGATCCAGGCCTGGATTCTCAGATGCATATTATTCACTTATCAAAGACATAAGAAATGTGTGTCCTTGTGCTTTCTGTCCTGCAAGAATCAGCTGTTTCTCTTGTTAGCAACGAAAAGTTGCACTTTGCGAGATGATCTTCTCCTAAGGAACAAAGTTGTTTTTCCTGAGATAGAAAGATCCAGTCCTGGATTCTCAGATGCATATTATTCACTTACCAAAGCCATAAGAAATGTGTGTCCTTTTGCTTTCTGTCTTGCAAGAATCAGCTGTTTTTCTTGTTAGCAACGAAAAGTTGCACTTTGCGAGATGAGTTTCCCCTAAGGAACAAACTTGTTTTTCACTGAGAAAGAAAGATCCAGGCCTGAATTCTCAGATGCATAGGAGAATCTTTCTAAAGCCATAAGAAATGTGTGTCCGTATGCCTTCTGTCTTGCAAGAATCAGCTGTTTCTCTTGTTAGCAACGAAATGTTGCACTTTGCGAGTTGAGCTTCCCCTAAGGAACAAACTTCTTTTTCCTGAGACAGAAAGATCCAGGCCTGGAATCTCAGATGCATATTATTCACTTACCAAAGCCATAAGAAATGTGTGTCCTTTTGCTTTCTTTCTTGCAAGAATCAGCTGTTTTTCTTGTTAGCAACGAGAAGTTGCACTTTGCGAGATGAGCTTCCCCTAAGGAACAAGGTTGTTTTTTACCGAGAAAGAAAGATCCAGTCCTGGATTCTCAGATGCATATGAGAATCTTTCTAAAACCATAAGAAATATGTGTCCTGATACATTCTTTCTGGCAGCAGTCGACTGTTTCACTTGTTAGCAGAAAAATGCTATTCTTTGCTAGCTGAACTTCCCCTAAGGAACAACAGTGCTTTGCATCCAGAAAGAGGGCTCCAGTCTTTGATTCTCTGATGCATTTGATTGTCTAACCAGATCCATAAGAATAACTGTGTCCTCATGCCTTCTGTCAGACAGGAATCGACTGTTTCACTTGTTAGCAAAGCAAAGTTGCACTTTGCTCGTTGAGCTTCCCCTAAGGAACAACAGTGTTTTGCATCCAGAAAGAGAGCTCCAAATCTGGATTCGCTGATGCATGTGATTCACTAGCCAGAGCCATAAGACTACTGCGTACTGATGCCTTCTGTCTGACAGGAATCGACTGTTTCACTTGTTAGCAAAGCAAAGTTGCACTTTGCTCGTTGAGCTTCCCCTAAAGAACAAGGTTTTTTTTACCGAGAAAGAAAGATCCAGTCCTGGATTCTCAGATGCATATGAGAATCTTTCTAAAGCCATAAGAAATATGTGTCCTGATACATTCTTTCTGGCAGGAATCAACTGTTTCACTTGTTAGCAGAAAAATGCTACTCTTTGCGAGCTGAACTTCCCCTAAGGAACAACTGCGCTTTGCATCCAGAAAGAGGGCTCCAGTCCTGGATTCTCTGATTCATGTTATTCACTAACCAGAGCCATAAGAATACTGTGTCCTGATGCCTTCTGTCTGAGAGGAATCGACTGTTTCACTTGTTAGCCAAGCAAAGTTGCACTCTGCTCGTTGAGCTTCCCCTAAGGAACAACCGTGCTTTGCACCGTGAAAGCAAACTCCAGCCCTGGAGTTTTAGATGTATATGATTTACTTTCCAAAACCATAAGAAATATGTGCCCTGATGTCTCCTATCTGTCAGCAATCAAGAGTTTCACGTGTTAGAAGATCAAAGGTGTACTTTGCGCTACGAGCTTCCCGAACGTAACAACTGTGTTTTCACCGTGAAAGAAAGCTCCAGACCTGCATTCTCGAATGCATATGATTCACTTATCAAAGCCATAAGAAATGTATGTCCCTATGCCTTTTGTCTTGCAAGAATCAGGTGTTTCTCCTGTTAGCAACGAAAAGTTGTACTTTGCGAGATGAGCTTCCCCTAAGGAACAAGGTTGTTTTTCACCGAGAAAGAAAGATCCAGGCCTGGATTCTGAGATGCATATGATTCACTTACCAAAGCCATAAGAAATGTGTATCCGTATGCCTTCTGTCTTGCAAGAATCAGCTGTTTCTCTTGTTAGCAACGAAAAGTTGCACTTTGCGAGTTGAGCTTCCCCTTAGGAACAAACTTGTTTTTCCTGAGACAGAAAGATCCAGGCCTGGATTCTCAGATGCATATTATTCACTTACCAAAGCCATAAGAAATGTGTGTCCTTTTGCTTTCTGTCTTGCAAGAATCAGCTGTTTCTCTTGTTAGCAACGAAAAGTTGCACTTTGCGAGATGAGTTTCCCCTAAGGAACAAACTTGTTTTTCACTGAGAAAGAAAGATCCAGTCCTGGATTCTCAGATGCATATGAGAATCTTTCTAAAGCCACAAGAAATGTGTGTCCGTATGCCTTCTGTCTTGCAAGAATCAGCTGTTTCTCTTGTCAGCAACGAAATGTTGCAATTTGCGAGTTGAGCTTCCCCTAAGGAACAAACTTGTTTTTCCTGAGACAGAAAGATCCAGGCCTGGATTCTCAGATGCATATTATTCACTTATCAAAGACATAAGAAATGTGTGTCCTTGTGCTTTCTGTCCTGCAAGAATCAGCTGTTTCTCTTGTTAGCAACGAAAAGTTGCACTTTGCGAGATGATCTTCTCCTAAGGAACAAAGTTGTTTTTCCTGAGATAGAAAGATCCAGTCCTGGATTCTCAGATGCATATTATTCACTTACCAAAGCCATAAGAAATGTGTGTCCTTTTGCTTTCTGTCTTGCAAGAATCAGCTGTTTTTCTTGTTAGCAACGAAAAGTTGCACTTTGCGAGATGAGTTTCCCCTAAGGAACAAACTTGTTTTTCACTGAGAAAGAAAGATCCAGGCCTGAATTCTCAGATGCATAGGAGAATCTTTCTAAAGCCATAAGAAATGTGTGTCCGTATGCCTTCTGTCTTGCAAGAATCAGCTGTTTCTCTTGTTAGCAACGAAATGTTGCACTTTGCGAGTTGAGCTTCCCCTAAGGAACAAACTTCTTTTTCCTGAGACAGAAAGATCCAGGCCTGGAATCTCAGATGCATATTATTCACTTACCAAAGCCATAAGAAATGTGTGTCCTTTTGCTTTCTTTCTTGCAAGAATCAGCTGTTTTTCTTGTTAGCAACGAGAAGTTGCACTTTGCGAGATGAGCTTCCCCTAAGGAACAAGGTTGTTTTTTACCGAGAAAGAAAGATCCAGTCCTGGATTCTCAGATGCATTTGAGAATCTTTCTAAAACCATAAGAAATATGTGTCCTGATACATTCTTTCTGGCAGCAGTCGACTGTTTCACTTGTTATCAGAAAAATGCTATTCTTTGCGAGCTGAACTTCCCCTAAGGAACAACAGTGCTTTGCATCCAGAAAGAGGGCTCCAGTCTTTGATTCTCTGATGCATTTGATTGTCTAACCAGATCCATAAGAATAACTGTGTCCTCATGCCTTCTGTCAGACAGGAATCGACTGTTTCACTTGTTAGCAAAGCAAAGTTGCACTTTGCTCGTTGAGATTCCCCTAAGGAACAACAGTGTTTTGCATCCAGAAAGAGAGCTCCAAACCTGGATTCGCTGATGCATGTGATTCACTAGCCAGAGCCATAAGACTACTGTGTACTGATGCCTTCTGTCTGACAGGAATCGACTGTTTCACTTGTTAGCAAAGCAAAGTTGCACTTTGCTCGTTGAGCTTCCCCTAAAGAACAAGGTTTTTTTTACCGAGAAAGAAAGATCCAGTCCTGGATTCTCAGATGCATATGAGAATCTTTCTAAAGCCATAAGAAATATGTGTCCTGATACATTCTTTCTGGCAGGAATCAACTGTTTCACTTGTTAGCAGAAAAATGCTACTCTTTGCGAGCTGAACTTCCCCTAAGGAACAACTGTGCTTTGCATCCAGAAAGAGAGCTCCAGTCCTGGATTCTCTGATGCATGTGATTCACTAGCCAGAGCCATAAGAATAACTTTGTCCTCATGCCTTCTGTCTGACAGGAATCGACTGTTTCACTTGTTAGCAAAGCAAAGTTGCACTTTGCTCGTTGAGCTTCCTCTAAGGAACAACAGTGCTTTGCACCGTGAAAGCAAGCTCCACTCCTGGAGTTTTAGATGCGTATGATTTACTTTCCAAAACCATAAGAAATATGTGCCCTGATGTCTCCTGTCTGACAGAAATCAAGAGTTTCACGTGTTAGAAGAGCAGAGGTGCACATTGCTATACGAGCTTCCCCTAAGGAACAAGGTTGTTTTTCACCGTGAAAGAAAGCTCCAGACCTGCATTCTCGAATGCATATGATTCACTTATTAAAGCCATAAGAAATGTATGTCCCTATGCCTTTTGTCTTGCAAGAATCAGGTGTTTCTCTTGTTAGCACCGAAAAGTTGCACCTTGCGAGATGAGCTTCCCCTAAGGAACAAAGTTGTTTTTCACCGAGAAAGAAAGATCCAGGCCTGGATTCTCAGATGCATATGATTCACTTACCAAAGCCATAAGAAATGTGTATCCGTATGCCTTCTGTCTTGCAAGAATCAGCTGTTTCTCTTGTTAGCAACGAAAAGTTGCACTTTGCGAGTTGAGCTTCCCCTTAGGAACAAACTTGTTTTTCCTGAGACAGAAAGATCCAGGCCTGGATTCTCAGATGCATATTATTCACTTACCAAAGCCATAAGAAATGTGTGTCCTTTTGCTTTCTGTCTTGCAAGAATCAGCTGTTTTTCTTGTTAGCAACGAAAAGTTGCACTTTGCGAGATGAGTTTCCCCTAAGGAACAAACTTGTTTTTCACTGAGAAAGAAAGATCCAGTCCTGGATTCTCAGATGCATATGAGAATCTTTCTAAAGCCACAAGAAATGTGTGTCCGTATGCCTTCTGTCTTGCAAGAATCAGGTGTTTCTCTTGTCAGCAACGAAATGTTGCAATTTGCGAGTTGAGCTTCCCCTAAGGAACAAACTTGTTTTTCCTGAGACAGAAAGATCCAGGCCTGGATTATCAGATGCATATTATTCACTTATCAAAGCCATAAGAAATGTGTGTTCTTTTGCTTTCTGTCCTGCAAGAATCAGTTGTTTCTCTTGTTAGCAAGGAAAAGTTGCACTTTGCGAGATGAGCTTCTCCTAAGGAACAAAGTTGTTTTTCACCGAGAAAGAAAGATCCAGGCCTGGATTCTCAGATGCATAGGAGAATCTTTCTAAAGCCATAAGAAATTTGTGTCCGTATGCCTTCTGTCTTGCAAGAATCAGCTGTTTCTCTTGTTAGCAACGAAATGTTGCACTTTGCGAGTTGAGCTTCCCCTAAGGAACAAACTTGTTTTTCCTGAGACAGAAAGATCCAGGCCTGGAATCTCAGATGCATATTATTCACTTACCAAAGCCATAAGAAATGTGTGTCCTTTTGCTTTCTTTCTTGCAAGAATCAGCTGTTTTTCTTGTTAGCAACGAGAAGTTGCACTTTGCGAGATGAGCTTCCCCTAAGGAACAAGGTTGTTTTTTACCGAGAAAGAAAGATCCAGTCCTGGATTCTCAGATGCATATGAGAATCTTTCTAAAACCATAAGAAATATGTGTCCTGATACATTCTTTCTGGCAGCAGTCGACTGTTTCACTTGTTATCAGAAAAATGCTATTCTTTGCGAGCTGAACTTCCCCTAAGGAACAACAGTGCTTTGCATCCAGAAAGAGGGCTCCAGTCTTTGATTCTCTGATGCATTTGATTGTCTAACCAGATCCATAAGAATAACTGTGTCCTCATGCCTTCTGTCAGACAGGAATCGACTGTTTCACTTGTTAGCAAAGCAAAGTTGCACTTTGCTCGTTGAGCTTCCCCTAAGGAACAACAGTGTTTTGCATCCAGAAAGAGAGCTCCAAATCTGGATTCGCTGATGCATGTGATTCACTAGCCAGAGCCATAAGACTACTGTGTACTGATGCCTTCTGTCTGACAGGAATCGACTGTTTCACTTGTTAGCAAAGCAAAGTTGCACTTTGCTCGTTGAGCTTCCCCTAAAGAACAAGGTTTTTTTTACCGAGAAAGAAAGATCCAGTCCTGGATTCTCAGATGCATATGAGAATCTTTCTAAAGCCATAAGAAATATGTGTCCTGATACATTCTTTCTGGCAGGAATCAACTGTTTCACTTGTTAGCAGAAAAATGCTACTCTTTGCGAGCTGAACTTCCCCTAAGGAACAACTGCGCTTTGCATCCAGAAAGAGGGCTCCAGTCCTGGATTCTCTGATTCATGTTATTCACTAACCAGAGCCATAAGAATACTGTGTCCTGATGCCTTCTGTCTGAGAGGAATCGACTGTTTCACTTGTTAGCCAAGCAAAGTTGCACTCTGCTCGTTGAGCTTCCCCTAAGGAACAACCGTGCTTTGCACCGTGAAAGCAAACTCCAGCCCTGGAGTTTTAGATGTATATGATTTACTTTCCAAAACCATAAGAAATATGTGCCCTGATGTCTCCTATCTGTCAGCAATCAAGAGTTTCACGTGTTAGAAGATCAAAGGTGTACTTTGCGCTACGAGCTTCCCGAACGTAACAACTGTGTTTTCACCGTGAAAGAAAGCTCCAGACCTGCATTCTCGAATGCATATGATTCACTTATCAAAGCCATAAGAAATGTATGTCCCTATGCCTTTTGTCTTGCAAGAATCAGATGTTTCTCCTGTTAGCAACGAAAAGTTGTACTTTGCGAGATGAGCTTCCCCTAAGGAACAAGGTTGTTTTTCACCGAGAAAGAAAGATCCAGGCCTGGATTCTCAGATGCATATGATTCACTTACCAAAGCCATTATAAATGTGTATCCGTATGCCTTCTGTCTTGCAAGAATCAGCTGTTTCTCTTGTTAGCAACGAAAACTTGCACCTTGCGAGTTGAGCTTCCCCTTAGGAACAAACTTGTTTTTCCTGAGACAGAAAGATCCAGGCCTGGATTCTCAGATGCATATTATTCACTTACCAAAGCCATAAGAAATGTGTGTCCTTTTGCTTTCTGTCTTGCAAGAATCAGCTGTTTCTCTTGTTAGCAACGAAAAGTTGCACTTTGCGAGATGAGTTTCCCCTAAGGAACAAACTTGTTTTTCACTGAGAAAGAAAGATCCAGTCCTGGATTCTCAGATGCATATGAGAATCTTTCTAAAGCCACAAGAAATGTGTGTCCGTATGCCTTCTGTCTTGCAAGAATCAGCTGTTTCTCTTGTCAGCAACGAAATGTTGCAATTTGCGAGTTGAGCTTCCCCTAAGGAACAAACTTGTTTTTCTTGAGACAGAAAGATCCAGGCCTGGATTCTCAGATGCATATTATTCACTTATCAAAGACATAAGAAATGTGTGTCCTTGTGCTTTCTGTCCTGCAAGAATCAGCTGTTTCTCTTGTTAGCAAGGAAAAGTTGCACTTTGCGAGATGATCTTCTCCTAAGGAACAAAGTTGTTTTTCCTGAGATAGAAAGATCCAGTCCTGGATTCTCAGATGCATATTATTCACTTACCAAAGCCATAAGAAATGTGTGTCCTTTTGCTTTCTGTCTTGCAAGAATCAGCTGTTTTTCTTGTTAGCAACGAAAAGTTGCACTTTGCGAGATGAGCTTCCCCTAAGGAACAAACTTGTTTTTCACTGAGAAAGAAAGATCCAGTCCTGGATTCTCAGATGCATATGAGAATCTTTCTAAAGCCATAAGAAATGTGTGTCCGTATGCCTTCTGTCTTGCAAGAATCAGCTGTTTATCTTGTTAGCAACGAAAAGTTGCACTTTGCGAGATGAGCTTCCCCTAAGGAACAAACTTCTTTTTCCTGAGACAGAAAGATCCAGGCCTGGAATCTCAGATGCATATTATTCACTTACCAAAGCCATAAGAAATGTGTGTCCTTTTGCTTTCTTTCTTGCAAGAATCAGCTGTTTTTCTTGTTAGCAACGAGAAGTTGCACTTTGCGAGATGAGCTTCCCCTAAGGAACAAGGTTGTTTTTTACCGAGAAAGAAAGATCCAGTCCTGGATTCTCAGATGCATATGAGAATCTTTCTAAAACCATAAGAAATATGTGTCCTGATACATTCTTTCTGGCAGCAGTCGACTGTTTCACTTGTTATCAGAAAAATGCTATTCTTTGCGAGCTGAACTTCCCCTAAGGAACAACAGTGCTTTGCATCCAGAAAGAGGGCTCCAGTCTTTGATTCTCTGATGCATTTGATTGTCTAACCAGATCCATAAGAATAACTGTGTCCTCATGCCTTCTGTCAGACAGGAATCGACTGTTTCACTTGTTAGCAAAGCAAAGTTGCACTTTGCTCGTTGAGATTCCCCTAAGGAACAACAGTGTTTTGCATCCAGAAAGAGAGCTCCAAACCTGGATTCGCTGATGCATGTGATTCACTAGCCAGAGCCATAAGACTACTGTGTACTGATGCCTTCTGTCTGACAGGAATCGACTGTTTCACTTGTTAGCAAAGCAAAGTTGCACTTTGCTCGTTGAGCTTCCCCTAAAGAACAAGGTTTTTTTTACCGAGAAAGAAAGATCCAGTCCTGGATTCTCAGATGCATATGAGAATCTTTCTAAAGCCATAAGAAATATGTGTCCTGATACATTCTTTCTGGCAGGAATCAACTGTTTCACTTGTTAGCAGAAAAATGCTACTCTTTGCGAGCTGAACTTCCCCTAAGGAACAACTGTGCTTTGCATCCAGAAAGAGAGCTCCAGTCCTGGATTCTCTGATGCATGTGATTCACTAGCCAGAGCCATAAGAATAACTTTGTCCTCATGCCTTCTGTCTGACAGGAATCGACTGTTTCACTTGTTAGCAAAGCAAAGTTGCACTTTGCTCGTTGAGCTTCCTCTAAGGAACAACAGTGCTTTGCACCGTGAAAGCAAGCTCCACTCCTGGAGTTTTAGATGCGTATGATTTACTTTCCAAAACCATAAGAAATATGTGCCCTGATGTCTCCTGTCTGACAGAAATCAAGAGTTTCACGTGTTAGAAGAGCAGAGGTGCACATTGCTATACGAGCTTCCCCTAAGGAACAAGGTTGTTTTTCACCGTGAAAGAAAGCTCCAGACCTGCATTCTCGAATGCATATGATTCACTTATTAAAGCCATAAGAAATGTATGTCCCTATGCCTTTTGTCTTGCAAGAATCAGGTGTTTCTCTTGTTAGCACCGAAAAGTTGCACCTTGCGAGATGAGCTTCCCCTAAGGAACAAAGTTGTTTTTCACCGAGAAAGAAAGATCCAGGCCTGGATTCTCAGATGCATATGATTCACTTACCAAAGCCATAAGAAATGTGTGTCCGTATGCCTTCTGTCTTGCAAGAATCAGCTGTTTCTCTTGTTAGCAACGAAAAGTTGCACTTTGCGAGTTGAGCTTCCCCTTAGGAACAAACTTGTTTTTCCTGAGACAGAAAGATCCAGGCCTGGATTCTCAGATGCATATTATTCACTTACCAAAGCCATAAGAAATGTGTGTCCTTTTGCTTTCTGTCTTGCAAGAATCAGCTGTTTCTCTTGTTAGCAACGAAAAGTTGCACTTTGCGAGATGAGTTTCCCCTAAGGAACAAACTTGTTTTTCACTGAGAAAGAAAGATCCAGTCCTGGATTCTCAGATGCATGTGAGAATCTTTCTAAAGCCACAAGAAATGTGTGTCCGTATGCCTTCTGTCTTGCAAGAATCAGCTGTTTCTCTTGTCAGCAACGAAATGTTGCAATTTGCGAGTTGAGCTTCCCCTAAGGAACAAACTTGTTTTTCCTGAGACAGAAAGATCCAGGCCTGGATTCTCAGATGCATATTATTCACTTATCAAAGACATAAGAAATGTGTGTCCTTGTGCTTTCTGTCCTGCAAGAATCAGCTGTTTCTCTTGTTAGCAAGGAAAAGTTGCACTTTGCGAGATGATCTTCTCCTAAGGAACAAAGTTGTTTTTCCTGAGATAGAAAGATCCAGGCCTGGATTCTCAGATGCATATTATTCACTTACCAAAGCCATAAGAAATGTGTGTCCTTTTGCTTTCTTTCTTGCAAGAATCAGCTGTTTTTCTTGTTAGCAACGAGAAGTTGCACTTTGCGAGATGAGCTTCCCCTAAGGAACAAGGTTGTTTTTTACCGAGAAAGAAAGATCCAGTCCTGGATTCTCAGATGCATATGAGAATCTTTCTAAAACCATAAGAAATATGTGTCCTGATACATTCTTTCTGGCAGCAGTCGACTGTTTCACTTGTTATCAGAAAAAATGCTATTCTTTGCGAGCTGAACTTCCCCTAAGGAACAACAGTGCTTTGCATCCAGAAAGAGGGCTCCAGTCTTTGATTCTCTGATGCATTTGATTGTCTAACCAGATCCATAAGAATAACTGTGTCCTCATGCCTTCTGTCAGACAGGAATCGACTGTTTCACTTGTTAGCAAAGCAAAGTTGCACTTTGCTCGTTGAGCTTCCCCTAAGGAACAACAGTGTTTTGCATCCAGAAAGAGAGCTCCAAATCTGGATTCGCTGATGCATGTGATTCACTAGCCAGAGCCATAAGACTACTGCGTACTGATGCCTTCTGTCTGACAGGAATCGACTGTTTCACTTGTTAGCAAAGCAAATTTGCACTTTGCTCGTTGAGCTTCCCCTAAAGAACAAGGTTTTTTTTACCGAGAAAGAAAGATCCAGTCCTGGATTCTCAGATGCATATGAGAATCTTTCTAAAGCCATAAGAAATATGTGTCCTGATACATTCTTTCTGGCAGGAATCAACTGTTTCACTTGTTAGCAGAAAAATGCTACTCTTTGCGAGCTGAACTTCCCCTAAGGAACAACTGCGCTTTGCATCCAGAAAGAGGGCTCCAGTCCTGGATTCTCTGATTCATGTTATTCACTAACCAGAGCCATAAGAATACTGTGTCCTGATGCCTTCTGTCTGAGAGGAATCGACTGTTTCACTTGTTAGCCAAGCAAAGTTGCACTCTGCTCGTTGAGCTTCCCCTAAGGAACAACCGTGCTTTGCACCGTGAAAGCAAACTCCAGCCCTGGAGTTTTAGATGTATATGATTTACTTTCCAAAACCATAAGAAATATGTGCCCTGATGTCTCCTATCTGTCAGCAATCAAGAGTTTCACGTGTTAGAAGATCAAAGGTGTACTTTGCGCTACGAGCTTCCCGAACGTAACAACTGTGTTTTCACCGTGAAAGAAAGCTCCAGACCTGCATTCTCGAATGCATATGATTCACTTATCAAAGCCATAAGAAATGTATGTCCCTATGCCTTTTGTCTTGCAAGAATCAGGTGTTTCTCCTGTTAGCAACGAAAAGTTGTACTTTGCGAGATGAGCTTCCCCTAAGGAACAAGGTTGTTTTTCACCGAGAAAGAAAGATCCAGGCCTGGATTCTCAGATGCATATGAGAATCTTTCTAAAGCCATAAGAAATGTGTGTCCGTATGCCTTCTGTCTTGCAAGAATCAGCTGTTTATCTTGTTAGCAACGAAAAGTTGCACTTTGCGAGATGAGCTTCCCCTAAGGAACAAACTTGCTTTTCCTGAGACAGAAAGATCCAGGCCTGGATTCTCAGATGCATATTATTCACTTACCAAAGCCATAAGAAATGTGTGTTCTTTTGCTTTCTGTCCTGCAAGAATCAGGTGTTTCTCTTGTTAGCAAGGAAAAGTTGCACTTTGCGAGATGAGCTTCTCCTAAGGAACAAAGTTGTTTTTCACCGAGAAAGAAAGATCCAGGCCTGGATTCTCAGATGCATAGGAGAATCTTTCTAAAGCCATAAGAAATGTGTGTCCGTATGCCTTCTGTCTTGCAAGAATCAGCTGTTTCTCTTGTTAGCAACGAAATGTTGCACTTTGCGAGTTGAGCTTCCCCTAAGGAACAAACTTCTTTTTCCTGAGACAGAAAGATCCAGGCCTGGAATCTCAGATGCATATTATTCACTTACCAAAGCCATAAGAAATGTGTGTCCTTTTGCTTTCTTTCTTGCAAGAATCAGCTGTTTTTCTTGTTAGCAACGAGAAGTTGCACTTTGCGAGATGAGCTTCCCCTAAGGAACAAGGTTGTTTTTTACCGAGAAAGAAAGATCCAGTCCTGGATTCTCAGATGCATATGAGAATCTTTCTAAAACCATAAGAAATATGTGTCCTGATACATTCTTTCTGGCAGCAGTCGACTGTTTCACTTGTTAGCAGAAAAATGCTATTCTTTGCGAGCTGAACTTCCCCTAAGGAACAACAGTGCTTTGCATCCAGAAAGAGGGCTCCAGTCTTTGATTCTCTGATGCATTTGATTGTCTAACCAGATCCATAAGAATAACTGTGTCCTCATGCCTTCTGTCAGACAGGAATCGACTGTTTCACTTGTTAGCAAAGCAAAGTTGCACTTTGCTCGTTGAGATTCCCCTAAGGAACAACAGTGTTTTGCATCCAGAAAGAGAGCTCCAAACCTGGATTCGCTGATGCATGTGATTCACTAGCCAGAGCCATAAGACTACTGTGTACTGATGCCTTCTGTCTGACAGGAATCGACTGTTTCACTTGTTAGCAAAGCAAAGTTGCACTTTGCTCGTTGAGCTTCCCCTAAAGAACAAGGTTTTTTTTACCGAGAAAGAAAGATCCAGTCCTGGATTCTCAGATGCATATGAGAATCTTTCTAAAGCCATAAGAAATATGTGTCCTGATACATTCTTTCTGGCAGGAATCAACTGTTTCACTTGTTAGCAGAAAAATGCTACTCTTTGCGAGCTGAACTTCCCCTAAGGAACAACTGTGCTTTGCATCCAGAAAGAGAGCTCCAGTCCTGGATTCTCTGATGCATGTGATTCACTAGCCAGAGCCATAAGAATAACTTTGTCCTCATGCCTTCTGTCTGACAGGAATCGACTGTTTCACTTGTTAGCAAAGCAAAGTTGCACTTTGCTCGTTGAGCTTCCTCTAAGGAACAACAGTGCTTTGCACCGTGAAAGCAAGCTCCACTCCTGGAGTTTTAGATGCGTATGATTTACTTTCCAAAACCATAAGAAATATGTGCCCTGATGTCTCCTGTCTGACAGAAATCAAGAGTTTCACGTGTTAGAAGAGCAGAGGTGCACATTGCTATACGAGCTTCCCCTAAGGAACAAGGTTGTTTTTCACCGTGAAAGAAAGCTCCAGACCTGCATTCTCGAATGCATATGATTCACTTATTAAAGCCATAAGAAATGTATGTCCCTATGCCTTTTGTCTTGCAAGAATCAGGTGTTTCTCTTGTTAGCACCGAAAAGTTGCACCTTGCGAGATGAGCTTCCCCTAAGGAACAAAGTTGTTTTTCACCGAGAAAGAAAGATCCAGGCCTGGATTCTCAGATGCATATGATTCACTTACCAAAGCCATAAGAAATGTGTATCCGTATGCCTTCTGTCTTGCAAGAATCAGCTGTTTCTCTTGTTAGCAACGAAAAGTTGCACTTTGCGAGTTGAGCTTCCCCTTAGGAACAAACTTGTTTTTCCTGAGACAGAAAGATCCAGGCCTGGATTCTCAGATGCATATTATTCACTTACCAAAGCCATAAGAAATGTGTGTCCTTTTGCTTTCTGTCTTGCAAGAATCAGCTGTTTCTCTTGTTAGCAACGAAAAGTTGCACTTTGCGAGATGAGTTTCCCCTAAGGAACAAACTTGTTTTTCACTGAGAAAGAAAGATCCAGTCCTGGATTCTCAGATGCATATGAGAATCTTTCTAAAGCCACAAGAAATGTGTGTCCGTGTGCCTTCTGTCTTGCTAGAATCAGCTGTTTCTCTTGTCAGCAACGAAATGTTGCAATTTGCGAGTTGAGCTTCCCCTAAGGAACAAACTTGTTTTTCCTGAGACAGAAAGATCCAGGCCTGGATTATCAGATGCATATTATTCACTTATCAAAGCCATAAGAAATGTGTGTTCTTTTGCTTTCTGTCCTGCAAGAATCAGTTGTTTCTCTTGTTAGCAAGGAAAAGTTGCACTTTGCGAGATGAGCTTCTCCTAAGGAACAAAGTTGTTTTTCACCGAGAAAGAAAGATCCAGGCCTGGATTCTCAGATGCATAGGAGAATCTTTCTAAAGCCATAAGAAATTTGTGTCCGTATGCCTTCTGTCTTGCAAGAATCAGCTGTTTCTCTTGTTAGCAACGAAATGTTGCACTTTGCGAGTTGAGCTTCCCCTAAGGAACAAACTTCTTTTTCCTGAGACAGAAAGATCCAGGCCTGGAATCTCAGATGCATATTATTCACTTACCAAAGCCATAAGAAATGTGTGTCCTTTTGCTTTCTGTCTTGCAAGAATCAGCTGTTTTTCTTGTTAGCAACGAGAAGTTGCACTTTGCGAGATGAGCTTCCCCTAAGGAACAAGGTTGTTTTTTACCGAGAAAGAAAGATCCAGTCCTGGATTCTCAGATGCATATGAGAATCTTTCTAAAACCATAAGAAATATGTGTCCTGATACATTCTTTCTGGCAGCAGTCGACTGTTTCACTTGTTAGCAGAAAAATGCTATTCTTTGCGAGCTGAACTTCCCCTAAGGAACAACAGTGCTTTGCATCCAGAAAGAGGGCTCCAGTCTTTGATTCTCTGATGCATTTGATTGTCTAACCAGATCCATAAGAATAACTGTGTCCTCATGCCTTCTGTCAGACAGGAATCGACTGTTTCACTTGTTAGCAAAGCAAAGTTGCACTTTGCTCGTTGAGATTCCCCTAAGGAACAACAGTGTTTTGCATCCAGAAAGAGAGCTCCAAATCTGGATTCGCTGATGCATGTGATTCACTAGCCAGAGCCATAAGACTACTGTGTACTGATGCCTTCTGTCTGACAGGAATCGACTGTTTCACTTGTTAGCAAAGCAAAGTTGCACTCTGCTCGTTGAGCTTCCCCTAAAGAACAAGGTTTTTTTTACCGAGAAAGAAAGATCCAGTCCTGGATTCTCAGATGCATATGAGAATCTTTCTAAAGCCATAAGAAATATGTGTCCTGATACATTCTTTCTGGCAGGAATCAACTGTTTCACTTGTTAGCAGAAAAATGCTACTCTTTGCGAGCTGAACTTCCCCTAAGGAACAACTGCGCTTTGCATCCAGAAAGAGGGCTCCAGTCCTGGATTCTCTGATTCATGTTATTCACTAACCAGAGCCATAAGAATACTGTGTCCTGATGCCTTCTGTCTGAGAGGAATCGACTGTTTCACTTGTTAGCCAAGCAAAGTTGCACTCTGCTCGTTGAGCTTCCCCTAAGGAACAACCGTGCTTTGCACCGTGAAAGCAAACTCCAGCCCTGGAGTTTTAGATGTATATGATTTACTTTCCAAAACCATAAGAAATATGTGCCCTGATGTCTCCTATCTGTCAGCAATCAAGAGTTTCACGTGTTAGAAGATCAAAGGTGTACTTTGCGCTACGAGCTTCCCGAACGTAACAACTGTGTTTTCACCGTGAAAGAAAGCTCCAGACCTGCATTCTCGAATGCATATGATTCACTTATCAAAGCCATAAGAAATGTATGTCCCTATGCCTTTTGTCTTGCAAGAATCAGGTGTTTCTCCTGTTAGCAACGAAAAGTTGTACTTTGCGAGATGAGCTTCCCCTAAGGAACAAGGTTGTTTTTCACCGAGAAAGAAAGATCCAGGCCTGGATTCTCAGATGCATATGATTCACTTACCAAAGCCATTATAAATGTGTATCCGTATGCCTTCTGTCTTGCAAGAATCAGCTGTTTCTCTTGTTAGCAAAGAAAACTTGCACCTTGCGAGTTGAGCTTCCCCTTAGGAACAAACTTGTTTTTCCTGAGACAGAAAGATCCAGGCCTGGATTCTCAGATGCATATTATTCACTTACCAAAGCCATAAGAAATGTGTGTCCTTTTGCTTTCTGTCTTGCAAGAATCAGCTGTTTCTCTTGTTAGCAACGAAAAGTTGCACTTTGCGAGATGAGTTTCCCCTAAGGAACAAACTTGTTTTTCACTGAGAAAGAAAGATCCAGTCCTGGATTCTCAGATGCATATGAGAATCTTTCTAAAGCCACAAGAAATGTGTGTCCGTATGCCTTCTGTCTTGCAAGAATCAGCTGTTTCTCTTGTCAGCAACGAAATGTTGCAATTTGCAAGTTGAGCTTCCCCTAAGGAACAAACTTGTTTTTCCTGAGACAGAAAGATCCAGGCCTGGATTCTCAGATGCATATTATTCACTTATCAAAGACATAAGAAATGTGTGTCCTTGTGCTTTCTGTCCTGCAAGAATCAGCTGTTTCTCTTGTTAGCAAGGAAAAGTTGCACTTTGCGAGATGATCTTCTCCTAAGGAACAAAGTTGTTTTTCCTGAGATAGAAAGATCCAGTCCTGGATTCTCAGATGCATATTATTCACTTACCAAAGCCATAAGAAATGTGTGTCCTTTTGCTTTCTGTCTTGCAAGAATCAGCTGTTTTTCTTGTTAGCAACGAAAAGTTGCACTTTGCGAGATGAGCTTCCCCTAAGGAACAAACTTGTTTTTCACTGAGAAAGAAAGATCCAGTCCTGGATTCTCAGATGCATATGAGAATCTTTCTAAAGCCATAAGAAATGTGTGTCCGTATGCCTTCTGTCTTGCAAGAATCAGCTGTTTCTCTTGTTAGCAACGAAAAGTTGCACTTTGCGAGATGAGCTTCCCCTAAGGAACAAACTTGCTTTTCCTGAGACAGAAAGATCCAGGCCTGGATTCTCAGATGCATATTATTCACTTACCAAAGCCATAAGAAATGTGTGTTCTTTTGCTTTCTGTCCTGCAAGAATCAGTTGTTTCTCTTGTTAGCAACGAAAAGTTGCACTTTGCGAGATGAGCTTCTCCTAAGGAACAAAGTTGTTTTTCACCGAGAAAGAAAGATCCAGGCCTGGATTCTCAGATGCATAGGAGAATCTTTCTAAAGCCATAAGAAATGTGTGTCCGTATGCCTTCTGTCTTGCAATAATCAGCTGTTTCTCTTGTTAGCAACGAAATGTTGCACTTTGCGAGTTGAGCTTCCCCTAAGGAACAAACTTCTTTTTCCTGAGACAGAAAGATCCAGGCCTGGAATCTCAGATGCATATTATTCACTTACCAAAGCCATAAGAAATGTGTGTCCTTTTGCTTTCTTTCTTGCAAGAATCAGCTGTTTTTCTTTATAGCAACGAGAAGTTGCACTTTGCGAGATGAGCTTCCCCTAAGGAACAAGGTTGTTTTTTACCGAGAAAGAAAGATCCAGTCCTGGATTCTCAGATGCATATGAGAATCTTTCTAAAACCATAAGAAATATGTGTCCTGATACATTCTTTCTGGCAGCAGTCGACTGTTTCACTTGTTAGCAGAAAAATGCTATTCTTTGCGAGCTGAACTTCCCCTAAGGAACAACTGTGCTTTGCATCCAGAAAGAGGGCTCCAGTCTTGGATTCTCTGATGCATTTGATTGTCTAACCAGATCCATAAGAATAACTGTGTCCTCATGCCTTCTGTCAGACAGGAATCGACTGTTTCACTTGTTAGCAAAGCAAAGTTGCACTTTGCTCGTTGAGCTTCCCCTAAGGAACAACAGTGTTTTGCATCCAGAAAGAGAGCTCCAAATCTGGATTCGCTGATGCATGTGATTCACTAGCCAGAGCCATAAGACTACTGTGTACTGATGCCTTCTGTCTGACAGGAATCGACTGTTTCACTTGTTAGCAAAGCAAAGTTGCACTTTGCTCGTTGAGCTTCCCCTAAAGAACAAGGTTTTTTTTACCGAGAAAGAAAGATCCAGTCCTGGATTCTCAGATGCATATGAGAATCTTTCTAAAGCCATAAGAAATATGTGTCCTGATACATTCTTTCTGGCAGGAATCAACTGTTTCACTTGTTAGCAGAAAAATGCTACTCTTTGCGAGCTGAACTTCCCCTAAGGAACAACTGCGCTTTGCATCCAGAAAGAGGGCTCCAGTCCTGGATTCTCTGATTCATGTTATTCACTAACCAGAGCCATAAGAATACTGTGTCCTGATGCCTTCTGTCTGAGAGGAATCGACTGTTTCACTTGTTAGCCAAGCAAAGTTGCACTCTGCTCGTTGAGCTTCCCCTAAGGAACAACCGTGCTTTGCACCGTGAAAGCAAACTCCAGCCCTGGAGTTTTAGATGTATATGATTTACTTTCCAAAACCATAAGAAATATGTGCCCTGATGTCTCCTATCTGTCAGCAATCAAGAGTTTCACGTGTTAGAAGATCAAAGGTGTACTTTGCGCTACGAGCTTCCCGAACGTAACAACTGTGTTTTCACCGTGAAAGAAAGCTCCAGACCTGCATTCTCGAATGCATATGATTCACTTATCAAAGCCATAAGAAATGTATGTCCCTATGCCTTTTGTCTTGCAAGAATCAGGTGTTTCTCCTGTTAGCAACGAAAAGTTGTACTTTGCGAGATGAGCTTCCCCTAAGGAACAAGGTTGTTTTTCACCGAGAAAGAAAGATCCAGGCCTGGATTCTCAGATGCATATGATTCACTTACCAAAGCCATTATAAATGTGTATCCGTATGCCTTCTGTCTTGCAAGAATCAGCTGTTTCTCTTGTTAGCAACGAAAACTTGCACCTTGCGAGTTGAGCTTCCCCTTAGGAACAAACTTGTTTTTCCTGAGACAGAAAGATCCAGGCCTGGATTCTCAGATGCATATTATTCACTTACCAAAGCCATAAGAAATGTGTGTCCTTTTGCTTTCTGTCTTGCAAGAATCAGCTGTTTCTCTTGTTAGCAACGAAAAGTTGCACTTTGCGAGATGAGTTTCCCCTAAGGAACAAACTTGTTTTTCACTGAGAAAGAAAGATCCAGTCCTGGATTCTCAGATGCATATGAGAATCTTTCTAAAGCCACAAGAAATGTGTGTCCGTATGCCTTCTGTCTTGCAAGAATCAGCTGTTTCTCTTGTCAGCAACGAAATGTTGCAATTTGCGAGTTGAGCTTCCCCTAAGGAACAAACTTGTTTTTCCTGAGACAGAAAGATCCAGGCCTGGATTCTCAGATGCATATTATTCACTTATCAAAGACATAAGAAATGTGTGTCCTTGTGCTTTCTGTCCTGCAAGAATCAGCTGTTTCTCTTGTTAGCAAGGAAAAGTTGCACTTTGCGAGATGATCTTCTCCTAAGGAACAAAGTTGTTTTTCCTGAGATAGAAAGATCCAGTCCTGGATTCTCAGATGCATATTATTCACTTACCAAAGCCATAAGAAATGTGTGTCCTTTTGCTTTCTGTCTTGCAAGAATCAGCTGTTTTTCTTGTTAGCAAGGAAAAGTTGCACTTTGCGAGATGAGCTTCCCCTAAGGAACAAACTTGTTTTTCACTGAGAAAGAAAGATCCAGTCCTGGATTCTCAGATGCATATGAGAATCTTTCTAAAGCCATAAGAAATGTGTGTCCGTATGCCTTCTGTCTTGCAAGAATCAGCTGTTTATCTTGTTAGCAACGAAAAGTTGCACTTTGCGAGATGAGCTTCCCCTAAGGAACAAACTTCTTTTTCCTGAGACAGAAAGATCCAGGCCTGGAATCTCAGATGCATATTATTCACTTACCAAAGCCATAAGAAATGTGTGTCCTTTTGCTTTCTTTCTTGCAAGAATCAGCTGTTTTTCTTGTTAGCAACGAGAAGTTGCACTTTGCGAGATGAGCTTCCCCTAAGGAACAAGGTTGTTTTTTACCGAGAAAGAAAGATCCAGTCCTGGATTCTCAGATGCATATGAGAATCTTTCTAAAACCATAAGAAATATGTGTCCTGATACATTCTTTCTGGCAGCAGTCGACTGTTTCACTTGTTATCAGAAAAATGCTATTCTTTGCGAGCTGAACTTCCCCTAAGGAACAACAGTGCTTTGCATCCAGAAAGAGGGCTCCAGTCTTTGATTCTCTGATGCATTTGATTGTCTAACCAGATCCATAAGAATAACTGTGTCCTCATGCCTTCTGTCAGACAGGAATCGACTGTTTCACTTGTTAGCAAAGCAAAGTTGCACTTTGCTCGTTGAGATTCCCCTAAGGAACAACAGTGTTTTGCATCCAGAAAGAGAGCTCCAAACCTGGATTCGCTGATGCATGTGATTCACTAGCCAGAGCCATAAGACTACTGTGTACTGATGCCTTCTGTCTGACAGGAATCGACTGTTTCACTTGTTAGCAAAGCAAAGTTGCACTTTGCTCGTTGAGCTTCCCCTAAAGAACAAGGTTTTTTTTACCGAGAAAGAAAGATCCAGTCCTGGATTCTCAGATGCATATGAGAATCTTTCTAAAGCCATAAGAAATATGTGTCCTGATACATTCTTTCTGGCAGGAATCAACTGTTTCACTTGTTAGCAGAAAAATGCTACTCTTTGCGAGCTGAACTTCCCCTAAGGAACAACTGTGCTTTGCATCCAGAAAGAGAGCTCCAGTCCTGGATTCTCTGATGCATGTGATTCACTAGCCAGAGCCATAAGAATAACTTTGTCCTCATGCCTTCTGTCTGACAGGAATCGACTGTTTCACTTGTTAGCAAAGCAAAGTTGCACTTTGCTCGTTGAGCTTCCTCTAAGGAACAACAGTGCTTTGCACCGTGAAAGCAAGCTCCACTCCTGGAGTTTTAGATGCGTATGATTTACTTTCCAAAACCATAAGAAATATGTGCCCTGATGTCTCCTGTCTGACAGAAATCAAGAGTTTCACGTGTTAGAAGAGCAGAGGTGCACATTGCTATACGAGCTTCCCCTAAGGAACAAGGTTGTTTTTCACCGTGAAAGAAAGCTCCAGACCTGCATTCTCGAATGCATATGATTCACTTATTAAAGCCATAAGAAATGTATGTCCCTATGCCTTTTGTCTTGCAAGAATCAGGTGTTTCTCTTGTTAGCACCGAAAAGTTGCACCTTGCGAGATGAGCTTCCCCTAAGGAACAAAGTTGTTTTTCACCGAGAAAGAAAGATCCAGGCCTGGATTCTCAGATGCATATGATTCACTTACCAAAGCCATAAGAAATGTGTGTCCGTATGCCTTCTGTCTTGCAAGAATCAGCTGTTTCTCTTGTTAGCAACGAAAAGTTGCACTTTGCGAGTTGAGCTTCCCCTTAGGAACAAACTTGTTTTTCCTGAGACAGAAAGATCCAGGCCTGGATTCTCAGATGCATATTATTCACTTACCAAAGCCATAAGAAATGTGTGTCCTTTTGCTTTCTGTCTTGCAAGAATCAGCTGTTTCTCTTGTTAGCAACGAAAAGTTGCACTTTGCGAGATGAGTTTCCCCTAAGGAACAAACTTGTTTTTCACTGAGAAAGAAAGATCCAGTCCTGGATTCTCAGATGCATATGAGAATCTTTCTAAAGCCACAAGAAATGTGTGTCCGTATGCCTTCTGTCTTGCAAGAATCAGCTGTTTCTCTTGTCAGCAACGAAATGTTGCAATTTGCGAGTTGAGCTTCCCCTAAGGAACAAACTTGTTTTTCCTGAGACAGAAAGATCCAGGCCTGGATTCTCAGATGCATATTATTCACTTATCAAAGACATAAGAAATGTGTGTCCTTGTGCTTTCTGTCCTGCAAGAATCAGCTGTTTCTCTTGTTAGCAAGGAAAAGTTGCACTTTGCGAGATGATCTTCTCCTAAGGAACAAAGTTGTTTTTCCTGAGATAGAAAGATCCAGGCCTGGATTCTCAGATGCATATTATTCACTTACCAAAGCCATAAGAAATGTGTGTCCTTTTGCTTTCTTTCTTGCAAGAATCAGCTGTTTTTCTTGTTAGCAACGAGAAGTTGCACTTTGCGAGATGAGCTTCCCCTAAGGAACAAGGTTGTTTTTTACCGAGAAAGAAAGATCCAGTCCTGGATTCTCAGATGCATATGAGAATCTTTCTAAAACCATAAGAAATATGTGTCCTGATACATTCTTTCTGGCAGCAGTCGACTGTTTCACTTGTTATCAGAAAAAATGCTATTCTTTGCGAGCTGAACTTCCCCTAAGGAACAACAGTGCTTTGCATCCAGAAAGAGGGCTCCAGTCTTTGATTCTCTGATGCATTTGATTGTCTAACCAGATCCATAAGAATAACTGTGTCCTCATGCCTTCTGTCAGACAGGAATCGACTGTTTCACTTGTTAGCAAAGCAAAGTTGCACTTTGCTCGTTGAGCTTCCCCTAAGGAACAACAGTGTTTTGCATCCAGAAAGAGAGCTCCAAATCTGGATTCGCTGATGCATGTGATTCACTAGCCAGAGCCATAAGACTACTGCGTACTGATGCCTTCTGTCTGACAGGAATCGACTGTTTCACTTGTTAGCAAAGCAAATTTGCACTTTGCTCGTTGAGCTTCCCCTAAAGAACAAGGTTTTTTTTACCGAGAAAGAAAGATCCAGTCCTGGATTCTCAGATGCATATGAGAATCTTTCTAAAGCCATAAGAAATATGTGTCCTGATACATTCTTTCTGGCAGGAATCAACTGTTTCACTTGTTAGCAGAAAAATGCTACTCTTTGCGAGCTGAACTTCCCCTAAGGAACAACTGCGCTTTGCATCCAGAAAGAGGGCTCCAGTCCTGGATTCTCTGATTCATGTTATTCACTAACCAGAGCCATAAGAATACTGTGTCCTGATGCCTTCTGTCTGAGAGGAATCGACTGTTTCACTTGTTAGCCAAGCAAAGTTGCACTCTGCTCGTTGAGCTTCCCCTAAGGAACAACCGTGCTTTGCACCGTGAAAGCAAACTCCAGCCCTGGAGTTTTAGATGTATATGATTTACTTTCCAAAACCATAAGAAATATGTGCCCTGATGTCTCCTATCTGTCAGCAATCAAGAGTTTCACGTGTTAGAAGATCAAAGGTGTACTTTGCGCTACGAGCTTCCCGAACGTAACAACTGTGTTTTCACCGTGAAAGAAAGCTCCAGACCTGCATTCTCGAATGCATATGATTCACTTATCAAAGCCATAAGAAATGTATGTCCCTATGCCTTTTGTCTTGCAAGAATCAGGTGTTTCTCCTGTTAGCAACGAAAAGTTGTACTTTGCGAGATGAGCTTCCCCTAAGGAACAAGGTTGTTTTTCACCGAGAAAGAAAGATCCAGGCCTGGATTCTCAGATGCATATGAGAATCTTTCTAAAGCCATAAGAAATGTGTGTCCGTATGCCTTCTGTCTTGCAAGAATCAGCTGTTTATCTTGTTAGCAACGAAAAGTTGCACTTTGCGAGATGAGCTTCCCCTAAGGAACAAACTTGCTTTTCCTGAGACAGAAAGATCCAGGCCTGGATTCTCAGATGCATATTATTCACTTACCAAAGCCATAAGAAATGTGTGTTCTTTTGCTTTCTGTCCTGCAAGAATCAGGTGTTTCTCTTGTTAGCAAGGAAAAGTTGCACTTTGCGAGATGAGCTTCTCCTAAGGAACAAAGTTGTTTTTCACCGAGAAAGAAAGATCCAGGCCTGGATTCTCAGATGCATAGGAGAATCTTTCTAAAGCCATAAGAAATGTGTGTCCGTATGCCTTCTGTCTTGCAAGAATCAGCTGTTTCTCTTGTTAGCAACGAAATGTTGCACTTTGCGAGTTGAGCTTCCCCTAAGGAACAAACTTCTTTTTCCTGAGACAGAAAGATCCAGGCCTGGAATCTCAGATGCATATTATTCACTTACCAAAGCCATAAGAAATGTGTGTCCTTTTGCTTTCTTTCTTGCAAGAATCAGCTGTTTTTCTTGTTAGCAACGAGAAGTTGCACTTTGCGAGATGAGCTTCCCCTAAGGAACAAGGTTGTTTTTTACCGAGAAAGAAAGATCCAGTCCTGGATTCTCAGATGCATATGAGAATCTTTCTAAAACCATAAGAAATATGTGTCCTGATACATTCTTTCTGGCAGCAGTCGACTGTTTCACTTGTTAGCAGAAAAATGCTATTCTTTGCGAGCTGAACTTCCCCTAAGGAACAACAGTGCTTTGCATCCAGAAAGAGGGCTCCAGTCTTTGATTCTCTGATGCATTTGATTGTCTAACCAGATCCATAAGAATAACTGTGTCCTCATGCCTTCTGTCAGACAGGAATCGACTGTTTCACTTGTTAGCAAAGCAAAGTTGCACTTTGCTCGTTGAGATTCCCCTAAGGAACAACAGTGTTTTGCATCCAGAAAGAGAGCTCCAAACCTGGATTCGCTGATGCATGTGATTCACTAGCCAGAGCCATAAGACTACTGTGTACTGATGCCTTCTGTCTGACAGGAATCGACTGTTTCACTTGTTAGCAAAGCAAAGTTGCACTTTGCTCGTTGAGCTTCCCCTAAAGAACAAGGTTTTTTTTACCGAGAAAGAAAGATCCAGTCCTGGATTCTCAGATGCATATGAGAATCTTTCTAAAGCCATAAGAAATATGTGTCCTGATACATTCTTTCTGGCAGGAATCAACTGTTTCACTTGTTAGCAGAAAAATGCTACTCTTTGCGAGCTGAACTTCCCCTAAGGAACAACTGTGCTTTGCATCCAGAAAGAGAGCTCCAGTCCTGGATTCTCTGATGCATGTGATTCACTAGCCAGAGCCATAAGAATAACTTTGTCCTCATGCCTTCTGTCTGACAGGAATCGACTGTTTCACTTGTTAGCAAAGCAAAGTTGCACTTTGCTCGTTGAGCTTCCTCTAAGGAACAACAGTGCTTTGCACCGTGAAAGCAAGCTCCACTCCTGGAGTTTTAGATGCGTATGATTTACTTTCCAAAACCATAAGAAATATGTGCCCTGATGTCTCCTGTCTGACAGAAATCAAGAGTTTCACGTGTTAGAAGAGCAGAGGTGCACATTGCTATACGAGCTTCCCCTAAGGAACAAGGTTGTTTTTCACCGTGAAAGAAAGCTCCAGACCTGCATTCTCGAATGCATATGATTCACTTATTAAAGCCATAAGAAATGTATGTCCCTATGCCTTTTGTCTTGCAAGAATCAGGTGTTTCTCTTGTTAGCACCGAAAAGTTGCACCTTGCGAGATGAGCTTCCCCTAAGGAACAAAGTTGTTTTTCACCGAGAAAGAAAGATCCAGGCCTGGATTCTCAGATGCATATGATTCACTTACCAAAGCCATAAGAAATGTGTATCCGTATGCCTTCTGTCTTGCAAGAATCAGCTGTTTCTCTTGTTAGCAACGAAAAGTTGCACTTTGCGAGTTGAGCTTCCCCTTAGGAACAAACTTGTTTTTCCTGAGACAGAAAGATCCAGGCCTGGATTCTCAGATGCATATTATTCACTTACCAAAGCCATAAGAAATGTGTGTCCTTTTGCTTTCTGTCTTGCAAGAATCAGCTGTTTCTCTTGTTAGCAACGAAAAGTTGCACTTTGCGAGATGAGTTTCCCCTAAGGAACAAACTTGTTTTTCACTGAGAAAGAAAGATCCAGTCCTGGATTCTCAGATGCATATGAGAATCTTTCTAAAGCCACAAGAAATGTGTGTCCGTGTGCCTTCTGTCTTGCAAGAATCAGCTGTTTCTCTTGTCAGCAACGAAATGTTGCAATTTGCGAGTTGAGCTTCCCCTAAGGAACAAACTTGTTTTTCCTGAGACAGAAAGATCCAGGCCTGGATTATCAGATGCATATTATTCACTTATCAAAGCCATAAGAAATGTGTGTTCTTTTGCTTTCTGTCCTGCAAGAATCAGTTGTTTCTCTTGTTAGCAAGGAAAAGTTGCACTTTGCGAGATGAGCTTCTCCTAAGGAACAAAGTTGTTTTTCACCGAGAAAGAAAGATCCAGGCCTGGATTCTCAGATGCATAGGAGAATCTTTCTAAAGCCATAAGAAATTTGTGTCCGTATGCCTTCTGTCTTGCAAGAATCAGCTGTTTCTCTTGTTAGCAACGAAATGTTGCACTTTGCGAGTTGAGCTTCCCCTAAGGAACAAACTTGTTTTTCCTGAGACAGAAAGATCCAGGCCTGGAATCTCAGATGCATATTATTCACTTACCAAAGCCATAAGAAATGTGTGTCCTTTTGCTTTCTGTCTTGCAAGAATCAGCTGTTTTTCTTGTTAGCAACGAGAAGTTGCACTTTGCGAGATGAGCTTCCCCTAAGGAACAAGGTTGTTTTTTACCGAGAAAGAAAGATCCAGTCCTGGATTCTCAGATGCATATGAGAATCTTTCTAAAACCATAAGAAATATGTGTCCTGATACATTCTTTCTGGCAGCAGTCGACTGTTTCACTTGTTAGCAGAAAAATGCTATTCTTTGCGAGCTGAACTTCCCCTAAGGAACAACAGTGCTTTGCATCCAGAAAGAGGGCTCCAGTCTTTGATTCTCTGATGCATTTGATTGTCTAACCAGATCCATAAGAATAACTGTGTCCTCATGCCTTCTGTCAGACAGGAATCGACTGTTTCACTTGTTAGCAAAGCAAAGTTGCACTTTGCTCGTTGAGATTCCCCTAAGGAACAACAGTGTTTTGCATCCAGAAAGAGAGCTCCAAATCTGGATTCGCTGATGCATGTGATTCACTAGCCAGAGCCATAAGACTACTGTGTACTGATGCCTTCTGTCTGACAGGAATCGACTGTTTCACTTGTTAGCAAAGCAAAGTTGCACTCTGCTCGTTGAGCTTCCCCTAAAGAACAAGGTTTTTTTTACCGAGAAAGAAAGATCCAGTCCTGGATTCTCAGATGCATATGAGAATCTTTCTAAAGCCATAAGAAATATGTGTCCTGATACATTCTTTCTGGCAGGAATCAACTGTTTCACTTGTTAGCAGAAAAATGCTACTCTTTGCGAGCTGAACTTCCCCTAAGGAACAACTGCGCTTTGCATCCAGAAAGAGGGCTCCAGTCCTGGATTCTCTGATTCATGTTATTCACTAACCAGAGCCATAAGAATACTGTGTCCTGATGCCTTCTGTCTGAGAGGAATCGACTGTTTCACTTGTTAGCCAAGCAAAGTTGCACTCTGCTCGTTGAGCTTCCCCTAAGGAACAACCGTGCTTTGCACCGTGAAAGCAAACTCCAGCCCTGGAGTTTTAGATGTATATGATTTACTTTCCAAAACCATAAGAAATATGTGCCCTGATGTCTCCTATCTGTCAGCAATCAAGAGTTTCACGTGTTAGAAGATCAAAGGTGTACTTTGCGCTACGAGCTTCCCGAACGTAACAACTGTGTTTTCACCGTGAAAGAAAGCTCCAGACCTGCATTCTCGAATGCATATGATTCACTTATCAAAGCCATAAGAAATGTATGTCCCTATGCCTTTTGTCTTGCAAGAATCAGGTGTTTCTCCTGTTAGCAACGAAAAGTTGTACTTTGCGAGATGAGCTTCCCCTAAGGAACAAGGTTGTTTTTCACCGAGAAAGAAAGATCCAGGCCTGGATTCTCAGATGCATATGATTCACTTACCAAAGCCATTATAAATGTGTATCCGTATGCCTTCTGTCTTGCAAGAATCAGCTGTTTCTCTTGTTAGCAACGAAAACTTGCACCTTGCGAGTTGAGCTTCCCCTTAGGAACAAACTTGTTTTTCCTGAGACAGAAAGATCCAGGCCTGGATTCTCAGATGCATATTATTCACTTACCAAAGCCATAAGAAATGTGTGTCCTTTTGCTTTCTGTCTTGCAAGAATCAGCTGTTTCTCTTGTTAGCAACGAAAAGTTGCACTTTGCGAGATGAGTTTCCCCTAAGGAACAAACTTGTTTTTCACTGAGAAAGAAAGATCCAGTCCTGGATTCTCAGATGCATATGAGAATCTTTCTAAAGCCACAAGAAATGTGTGTCCGTATGCCTTCTGTCTTGCAAGAATCAGCTGTTTCTCTTGTCAGCAACGAAATGTTGCAATTTGCAAGTTGAGCTTCCCCTAAGGAACAAACTTGTTTTTCCTGAGACAGAAAGATCCAGGCCTGGATTCTCAGATGCATATTATTCACTTATCAAAGACATAAGAAATGTGTGTCCTTGTGCTTTCTGTCCTGCAAGAATCAGCTGTTTCTCTTGTTAGCAAGGAAAAGTTGCACTTTGCGAGATGATCTTCTCCTAAGGAACAAAGTTGTTTTTCCTGAGATAGAAAGATCCAGTCCTGGATTCTCAGATGCATATTATTCACTTACCAAAGCCATAAGAAATGTGTGTCCTTTTGCTTTCTGTCTTGCAAGAATCAGCTGTTTTTCTTGTTAGCAACGAAAAGTTGCACTTTGCGAGATGAGCTTCCCCTAAGGAACAAACTTGTTTTTCACTGAGAAAGAAAGATCCAGTCCTGGATTCTCAGATGCATATGAGAATCTTTCTAAAGCCATAAGAAATGTGTGTCCATATGCCTTCTGTCTTGCAAGAATCAGCTGTTTCTCTTGTTAGCAACGAAAAGTTGCACTTTGCGAGATGAGCTTCCCCTAAGGAACAAACTTGCTTTTCCTGAGACAGAAAGATCCAGGCCTGGATTCTCAGATGCATATTATTCACTTACCAAAGCCATAAGAAATGTGTGTTCTTTTGCTTTCTGTCCTGCAAGAATCAGTTGTTTCTCTTGTTAGCAACGAAAAGTTGCACTTTGCGAGATGAGCTTCTCCTAAGGAACAAAGTTGTTTTTCACCGAGAAAGAAAGATCCAGGCCTGGATTCTCAGATGCATAGGAGAATCTTTCTAAAGCCATAAGAAATGTGTGTCCGTATGCCTTCTGTCTTGCAATAATCAGCTGTTTCTCTTGTTAGCAACGAAATGTTGCACTTTGCGAGTTGAGCTTCCCCTAAGGAACAAACTTCTTTTTCCTGAGACAGAAAGATCCAGGCCTGGAATCTCAGATGCATATTATTCACTTACCAAAGCCATAAGAAATGTGTGTCCTTTTGCTTTCTTTCTTGCAAGAATCAGCTGTTTTTCTTTATAGCAACGAGAAGTTGCACTTTGCGAGATGAGCTTCCCCTAAGGAACAAGGTTGTTTTTTACCGAGAAAGAAAGATCCAGTCCTGGATTCTCAGATGCATATGAGAATCTTTCTAAAACCATAAGAAATATGTGTCCTGATACATTCTTTCTGGCAGCAGTCGACTGTTTCACTTGTTAGCAGAAAAATGCTATTCTTTGCGAGCTGAACTTCCCCTAAGGAACAACTGTGCTTTGCATCCAGAAAGAGGGCTCCAGTCTTGGATTCTCTGATGCATTTGATTGTCTAACCAGATCCATAAGAATAACTGTGTCCTCATGCCTTCTGTCAGACAGGAATCGACTGTTTCACTTGTTAGCAAAGCAAAGTTGCACTTTGCTCGTTGAGCTTCCCCTAAGGAACAACAGTGTTTTGCATCCAGAAAGAGAGCTCCAAATCTGGATTCGCTGATGCATGTGATTCACTAGCCAGAGCCATAAGACTACTGTGTACTGATGCCTTCTGTCTGACAGGAATCGACTGTTTCACTTGTTAGCAAAGCAAAGTTGCACTTTGCTCGTTGAGCTTCCCCTAAAGAACAAGGTTTTTTTTACCGAGAAAGAAAGATCCAGTCCTGGATTCTCAGATGCATATGAGAATCTTTCTAAAGCCATAAGAAATATGTGTCCTGATACATTCTTTCTGGCAGGAATCAACTGTTTCACTTGTTAGCAGAAAAATGCTACTCTTTGCGAGCTGAACTTCCCCTAAGGAACAACTGCGCTTTGCATCCAGAAAGAGTCCTGCTCCAGTCCTGGATTCTCTGATTCATGTTATTCACTAACCAGAGCCATAAGAATACTGTGTCCTGATGCCTTCTGTCTGAGAGGAATCGACTGTTTCACTTGTTAGCCAAGCAAAGTTGCACTCTGCTCGTTGAGCTTCCCCTAAGGAACAACCGTGCTTTGCACCGTGAAAGCAAACTCCAGCCCTGGAGTTTTAGATGTATATGATTTACTTTCCAAAACCATAAGAAATATGTGCCCTGATGTCTCCTATCTGTCAGCAATCAAGAGTTTCACATGTTAGAAGATCAAAGGTGTACTTTGCGCTACGAGCTTCCCGAACGTAACAACTGTGTTTTCACCGTGAAAGAAAGCTCCAGACCTGCATTCTCGAATGCATATGATTCACTTATCAAAGCCATAAGAAATGTATGTCCCTATGCCTTTTGTCTTGCAAGAATCAGGTGTTTCTCCTGTTAGCAACGAAAAGTTGTACTTTGCGAGATGAGCTTCCCCTAAGGAACAAGGTTGTTTTTCACCGAGAAAGAAAGATCCAGGCCTGGATTCTCAGATGCATATGATTCACTTACCAAAGCCATTATAAATGTGTATCCGTATGCCTTCTGTCTTGCAAGAATCAGCTGTTTCTCTTGTTAGCAACGAAAACTTGCACCTTGCGAGTTGAGCTTCCCCTTAGGAACAAACTTGTTTTTCCTGAGACAGAAAGATCCAGGCCTGGATTCTCAGATGCATATTATTCACTTACCAAAGCCATAAGAAATGTGTGTCCTTTTGCTTTCTGTCTTGCAAGAATCAGCTGTTTCTCTTGTTAGCAACGAAAAGTTGCACTTTGCGAGATGAGTTTCCCCTAAGGAACAAACTTGTTTTTCACTGAGAAAGAAAGATCCAGTCCTGGATTCTCAGATGCATATGAGAATCTTTCTAAAGCCACAAGAAATGTGTGTCCGTATGCCTTCTGTCTTGCAAGAATCAGCTGTTTCTCTTGTCAGCAACGAAATGTTGCAATTTGCGAGTTGAGCTTCCCCTAAGGAACAAACTTGTTTTTCCTGAGACAGAAAGATCCAGGCCTGGATTCTCAGATGCATATTATTCACTTATCAAAGACATAAGAAATGTGTGTCCTTGTGCTTTCTGTCCTGCAAGAATCAGCTGTTTCTCTTGTTAGCAAGGAAAAGTTGCACTTTGCGAGATGATCTTCTCCTAAGGAACAAAGTTGTTTTTCCTGAGATAGAAAGATCCAGTCCTGGATTCTCAGATGCATATTATTCACTTACCAAAGCCATAAGAAATGTGTGTCCTTTTGCTTTCTTTCTTGCAAGAATCAGCTGTTTTTCTTGTTAGGAACGAAAAGTTGCACTTTGCGAGATGAGTTTCCCCTAAGGAACAAACTTGTTTTTCACTGTGAAAGAAAGATCCAGTCCTGGATTCTCAGATGCATATGAGAATCTTTCTAAAGCCATAAGAAATGTGTGTCCATATGCCTTCTGTCTTGCAAGAATCAGCTGTTTCTCTTGTTAGCAACGAAAAGTTGCACTTTGCGAGATGAGCTTCCCCTAAGGAACAAACTTGCTTTTCCTGAGACAGAAAGATCCAGGCCTGGATTCTCAGATGCATATTATTCACTTACCAAAGCCATAAGAAATGTGTGTTCTTTTGCTTTCTGTCCTGCAAGAATCAGCTGTTTCTCTTGTTAGCAACGAAAAGTTGCACTTTGCGAGATGAGCTTCTCCTAAGGAACAAAGTTGTTTTTCACCGAGAAAGAAAGATCCAGGCCTGGATTCTCAGATGCATAGGAGAATCTTTCTAAAGCCATAAGAAATGTGTGTCCGTATGCCTTCTGTCTTGCAAGAATCAGCTGTTTCTCTTGTTAGCAACGAAATGTTGCAATTTGCGAGTTGAGCTTCCCCTAAGGAACAAACTTCTTTTTCCTGAGACAGAAAGATCCAGGCCTGAATTCTCAGATGCATATTATTCACTTACCAAAGCCATAAGAAATGTGTGTTCTTTTGCTTTCTGTCCTGCAAGAATCAGCTGTTTTTCTTGTTAGCAACGAAAAGTTGCACTTTGCGAGATGAGCTTCCCCTAAGGAACAAGGTTGTTTTTCACCGAGAAAGAAACATCCAGTCCTGGATTCTCTGATGCATATGAGAATCTTTCTAAAGCCATAAGAAATATGTGTCCTGATACATTCTTTCTGGCAGGAATCGACTGTTTCACTTGTTAGCCGAAAAATGCTATTCTTTGCGAGCTGAACTTCCCCTAAGGAACAACTGTGCTTTGCATCCAGAAAGAGGGCTCCAGTCTTGGATTCTCTGATGCGTGTGAATCACTATCCAGAGCCATAGAAATACTGTGTCCTGATGCCTTCTGTCAGACAGGAATCGACTGTTTCACTTGTTAGCAAAGCAAAGTTGCACTTTGCTCGTTGAGCTTCCCCTAAGGAACAACAGTGTTTTGCATCCAGAAAGAGAGCTCCAAATCTGGATTCGCTGATGCATGTGATTCACTAGCCAGAGCCATAAGACTACTGTGTACTGATGCCTTCTGTCTGACAGGAATCGACTGTTTCACTTGTTAGCAAAGCAAAGTTGCACTTTGCTCGTTGAGCTTCCCCTAAAGAACAAGGTTTTTTTTACCGAGAAAGAAAGATCCAGTCCTGGATTCTCAGATGCATATGAGAATCTTTCTAAAGCCATAAGAAATATGTGTCCTGATACATTCTTTCTGGCAGGAATCAACTGTTTCACTTGTTAGCAGAAAAATGCTACTCTTTGCGAGCTGAACTTCCCCTAAGGAACAACTGCGCTTTGCATCCAGAAAGAGTCCTGCTCCAGTCCTGGATTCTCTGATTCATGTTATTCACTAACCAGAGCCATAAGAATACTGTGTCCTGATGCCTTCTGTCTGAGAGGAATCGACTGTTTCACTTGTTAGCCAAGCAAAGTTGCACTCTGCTCGTTGAGCTTCCCCTAAGGAACAACCGTGCTTTGCACCGTGAAAGCAAACTCCAGCCCTGGAGTTTTAGATGTATATGATTTACTTTCCAAAACCATAAGAAATATGTGCCCTGATGTCTCCTATCTGTCAGCAATCAAGAGTTTCACATGTTAGAAGATCAAAGGTGTACTTTGCGCTACGAGCTTCCCGAACGTAACAACTGTGTTTTCACCGTGAAAGAAAGCTCCAGACCTGCATTCTCGAATGCATATGATTCACTTATCAAAGCCATAAGAAATGTATGTCCCTATGCCTTTTGTCTTGCAAGAATCAGGTGTTTCTCCTGTTAGCAACGAAAAGTTGTACTTTGCGAGATGAGCTTCCCCTAAGGAACAAGGTTGTTTTTCACCGAGAAAGAAAGATCCAGGCCTGGATTCTCAGATGCATATGATTCACTTACCAAAGCCATTATAAATGTGTATCCGTATGCCTTCTGTCTTGCAAGAATCAGCTGTTTCTCTTGTTAGCAACGAAAACTTGCACCTTGCGAGTTGAGCTTCCCCTTAGGAACAAACTTGTTTTTCCTGAGACAGAAAGATCCAGGCCTGGATTCTCAGATGCATATTATTCACTTACCAAAGCCATAAGAAATGTGTGTCCTTTTGCTTTCTGTCTTGCAAGAATCAGCTGTTTCTCTTGTTAGCAACGAAAAGTTGCACTTTGCGAGATGAGTTTCCCCTAAGGAACAAACTTGTTTTTCACTGAGAAAGAAAGATCCAGTCCTGGATTCTCAGATGCATATGAGAATCTTTCTAAAGCCACAAGAAATGTGTGTCCGTATGCCTTCTGTCTTGCAAGAATCAGCTGTTTCTCTTGTCAGCAACGAAATGTTGCAATTTGCGAGTTGAGCTTCCCCTAAGGAACAAACTTGTTTTTCCTGAGACAGAAAGATCCAGGCCTGGATTCTCAGATGCATATTATTCACTTATCAAAGACATAAGAAATGTGTGTCCTTGTGCTTTCTGTCCTGCAAGAATCAGCTGTTTCTCTTGTTAGCAAGGAAAAGTTGCACTTTGCGAGATGATCTTCTCCTAAGGAACAAAGTTGTTTTTCCTGAGATAGAAAGATCCAGTCCTGGATTCTCAGATGCATATTATTCACTTACCAAAGCCATAAGAAATGTGTGTCCTTTTGCTTTCTTTCTTGCAAGAATCAGCTGTTTTTCTTGTTAGGAACGAAAAGTTGCACTTTGCGAGATGAGTTTCCCCTAAGGAACAAACTTGTTTTTCACTGTGAAAGAAAGATCCAGTCCTGGATTCTCAGATGCATATGAGAATCTTTCTAAAGCCATAAGAAATGTGTGTCCATATGCCTTCTGTCTTGCAAGAATCAGCTGTTTCTCTTGTTAGCAACGAAAAGTTGCACTTTGCGAGATGAGCTTCCCCTAAGGAACAAACTTGCTTTTCCTGAGACAGAAAGATCCAGGCCTGGATTCTCAGATGCATATTATTCACTTACCAAAGCCATAAGAAATGTGTGTTCTTTTGCTTTCTGTCCTGCAAGAATCAGCTGTTTCTCTTGTTAGCAACGAAAAGTTGCACTTTGCGAGATGAGCTTCTCCTAAGGAACAAAGTTGTTTTTCACCGAGAAAGAAAGATCCAGGCCTGGATTCTCAGATGCATAGGAGAATCTTTCTAAAGCCATAAGAAATGTGTGTCCGTATGCCTTCTGTCTTGCAAGAATCAGCTGTTTCTCTTGTTAGCAACGAAATGTTGCAATTTGCGAGTTGAGCTTCCCCTAAGGAACAAACTTCTTTTTCCTGAGACAGAAAGATCCAGGCCTGAATTCTCAGATGCATATTATTCACTTACCAAAGCCATAAGAAATGTGTGTTCTTTTGCTTTCTGTCCTGCAAGAATCAGCTGTTTTTCTTGTTAGCAACGAAAAGTTGCACTTTGCGAGATGAGCTTCCCCTAAGGAACAAGGTTGTTTTTCACCGAGAAAGAAACATCCAGTCCTGGATTCTCTGATGCATATGAGAATCTTTCTAAAGCCATAAGAAATATGTGTCCTGATACATTCTTTCTGGCAGGAATCGACTGTTTCACTTGTTAGCCGAAAAATGCTATTCTTTGCGAGCTGAACTTCCCCTAAGGAACAACTGTGCTTTGCATCCAGAAAGAGGGCTCCAGTCTTGGATTCTCTGATGCGTGTGAATCACTATCCAGAGCCATAGAAATACTGTGTCCTGATGCCTTCTGTCAGACAGGAATCGACTGTTTCACTTGTTAGCAAAGCAAAGTTGCACTTTGCTCGGTGAGCTTCCCCTAAGGAACAACAGTGTTTTGCATCCAGAAAGAGAGCTCCAAACCTGGATTCGCTGATGCATGTGATTCACTAGCCAGAGCCATAAGACTACTGTGTACTGATGCCTTCTGTCTGACAGGAATCTACTGTTTCACTTGTTAGCAAAGCAAAGTTGCACTTTGCTCGTTGAGCTTCCCCTAAGGAACAAGGTTGTTTTTTACCGAGAAAGAAAGATCCAGTCCTGGATTCTCAGATGCATATGAGAATCTTTCTAAAGCCATAAGAAATATGTGTCCTGATACATTCTTTCTGGTAGCAGTCGACTGTTTCACTTGTTAGCAGAAAAATGCTACTCTTTGCGAGCTGAACTTCCCCTAAGGAACAACTGTGCTTTGCATCCAGAAAGAGAGCTCCAGTCCTGGATTCTCTGATGCATGTGATTCACTAGCCAGAGCCATAAGAAAAACTGTGTCCTCATGCCTTCTGTCTGACAGGAATCGACTGTTTCACTTGTTAGCAAAGCAAAGTTGCACTTTGCTCGTTGAGCTTCCTCTAAGGAACAACAGTGCTTTGCACCGTGAAAGCAAGCTCCACTCCTGGAGTTTTAGATGCGTATGATTTACTTTCCAAAACCATAAGAAATATGTGCCCTGATGTCTCCTGTCTGACAGAAATCAAGAGTTTCACGTGTTAGAAGAGCAGAGGTGCACTTTGCGATACGAGCTTCCCCTAAGGAACAAGGTTGTTTTTCACCGTGAAAGAAAGCTCCAGACCTGCATTCTCGAATGCATATGATTCACTTATCAAAGCCATAAGAAATGTATGTCCTTACGTCTTCTGTCTTGCAAGAATCAGCTGTTTCTCTTGTTAGCACCGAAAAGTTGCACTTTGCGAGATGAGCTTCCCCTAAGGAACAAAGTTGTTTTTCACCGAGAAAGAAAGATCCAGGCCTGGATTCTCAGATGCATATGAGAATCTTTCTAAAGCCATAAGAAATATGTGTCCTGATACATTCTTTCTGGCAGCAGTCGACTGTTTCCCTTGTTAGCAGAAAAATGCTACTCTTTGCGAGCTGAACTTCCCCTAAGGAACAACTGTGCTTTGCATCCAGAAAGAGAGCTCCAGTCCTGGATTCTCTGATGCATGTGATTCACTAGCCAGAGCCATAAGAAAAACTGTGTCCTCATGCCTTCTGTCTGACAGGAATCGACTGTTTCACTTGTTAGCAAAGCAAAGTTGCACTTTGCTCGTTGAGCTTCCTCTAAGGAACAACAGTGCTTTGCACCGTGAAAGCAAACTCCAGCCCTGGAGTTTTAGATGCATATGATTTACTTTCCAAAACCCTAAGAAATATGTGCCCTGATGTCTCCTGTCTGTCAGAAATCAAGAGTTTCACGTGTTAGAAGAGCAGAGGTGCACTTTGCGATACGAGCTTCCCGTACGTAACAACTGTGTTTTCACTGAGAAAGAAAGCTCCAGACCTGCATTCTCGAATGCAAATGATTCACTTATCAAAGCCATAAGAAATGTGTGTCCTTATGCCTTCTGTCTTGCAAGAATCAGCTGTTTCTTTTGTTAGCAACGAAAAGTTGCACTTTGCAAGATGAGCTTCCCCTAAGGAACAAAGTTGTTTTTCACTGAGAAAGAAAGATCCAGTCCTGGATTCTCTGATGCATATTATTCACTTACCAAAGCCGTAAGAAATGTGTGTCCTTATGCCTTCTGTCTTGCAAGAATCAGCTGTTTCTCTTGTTAGCAAGGAAAAGTTGCACTTTGCGACATGAGCTTCCCCTAAGGAACAAGGTTGTTTTCACCGAGAAAGAAAGGTCCAGGCCTGGATTCTCAGATGCATATTACTCACTTACCAAAGCCATAAGAAATGTGTGTCCTTTCGCTTTCTGTCTTGCAAGAATCAGCTGTTTCTCTTGTTAGCAACGAAAAGTTGCACTTTGCGAGATGATCTTCTCCTAAGGAAAAAACTTGTTTTTCACTGAGAAAGAAAGATCCAGGCCTGGATTCTCAGATGCATAGGAGAATCTTTCTAAAGCCATAAGAAATGTGTGTCCGTATGCCTTCTGTCTTGCAAGAATCAGCTGTTTCTCTTGTTAGCAACGAAATGTTGCACTTTGCGAGTTGAGCTTCCCCTAAGGAACAAACTTCTTTTTCCTGAGACAGAAAGATCCAGGCCTGGATTCTCAGATGCATATTATTCACTTACCAAAGCCATAAGAAATGTGTGTTCTTTTGCTTTCTGTCCTGCAAGAATCAGATGTTTTTCTTGTTAGCAACGAAAAGTTGCACTTTGCGAGATGAGCTTCCCCTAAGGAACAAGGTTGTTTTTCACCGAGAAAGAAATATCCAGTCCTGGATTCTCTGATGCATATGAGAATCTTTCTAAAGCCATAAGAAATATGTGTCCTGATACATTCTTTCTGGCAGGAATCGACTGTTTCACTTGTTAGCCGAAAAATGCTATTCTTTGCGAGCTGAACTTCCCCTAAGGAACAACTGTGCTTTGCATCCAGAAAGAGGGCTCCAGTCTTGGATTCTCTGATGCGTGTGAATCACTATCCAGAGCCATAGAAATACTGTGTCCTGATGCCTTCTGTCAGACAGGAATCGACTGTTTCACTTGTTAGCAAAGCAAAGTTGCACTTTGCTCGGTGAGCTTCCCCTAAGGAACAACAGTGTTTTGCATCCAGAAAGAGAGCTCCAAACCTGGATTCGCTGATGCATGTGATTCACTAGCCAGAGCCATAAGACTACTGTGTACTGATGCCTTCTGTCTGACAGGAATCTACTGTTTCACTTGTTAGCAAAGCAAAGTTGCACTTTGCTCGTTGAGCTTCCCCTAAGGAACAAGGTTGTTTTTTACCGAGAAAGAAAGATCCAGTCCTGGATTCTCAGATGCATATGAGAATCTTTCTAAAGCCATAAGAAATATGTGTCCTGATACATTCTTTCTGGCAGCAGTCGACTGTTTCACTTGTTAGCAGAAAAATGCTACTCTTTGCGAGCTGAACTTCCCCCAAGGAAGAACTGTGCTTTGCATCCAGAAAGAGAGCTCCAGTCCTGGATTCTCTGATGCATGTGATTCACTAGCCAGAGCCATAAGAATAACTGTGTCCTCATGCCTTCTGTCTGACAGGAATCGACTGTTTCACTTGTTAGCAAAGCAAAGTTGCACTTTGCTCGTTGCGCTTCCCCTAAGGAACAACAGTGCTTTGCACCGTGAAAGGAAGCTCCACTCCTGGAGTTTTAGATGCGTATGATTTACTTTCCAAAACCCTAAGAAATATGTGCCCTGATGTCTCCTGTCTGACAGAAATCAAGAGTTTCACGTGTTAGAAGAGCAGAGGTGCACTTTGCGATACGACCTTCCCCTAAGGAACAAGGTTGTTTTTCACCGTGAAAGAAAGCTCCAGACCTGCATTCTCGAATGCATATGATTCACTTATTAAAGCCATAAGAAATGTATGTCCTTATGCCTTCTGTCTTGCAAGAATCAGCTGTTTCTCTTGTTAGCACCGAAAAGTTGCACTTTGCGAGATGAGCTTCCCCTAAGGAACAAAGTTGTTTTTCACCGAGAAAGAAAGATCCAGGCCTGGATTCTCAGATGCATATTATTCACTTATCAAAGCCATTATAAATGTGTGTTCTTATGCCTTCTGTCTTGCAAGAATCAGCTGTTTCTCTTGTTAGCAACGAAAAGTTGCACTTTGCGAGTTGAGCTTCCCCTTAGGAACAAACTTGTTTTTCCTGAGACAGAAAGATCCAGGCCTGGATTCTCAGATGCATATTATTCACTTACCAAAGCCATAAGAAATGTGTGTCCTTTTGCTTTCTGTCTTGCAAGAATCAGCTGTTTCTCTTGTCAGCAACGAAAAGTTGCACTTTGCGAGATGAGTTTCCCCTAAGGAACAAACTTGTTTTTCACTGAGAAAGAAAGATCCAGTCCTGGATTCTCAGATGCATATGAGAATCTTTCTAAAGCCACAAGAAATGTGTGTCCGTATGCCTTCTGTCTTGCAAGAATCAGCTGTTTCTCTTGTCAGCAACGAAATGTTGCAATTTGCGAGTTGAGCTTCCCCTAAGGAACAAACTTGTTTTTCCTGAGACAGAAAGATCCAGGCCTGGATTCTCAGATGCATATTATTCACTTATCAAAGACATAAGAAATGTGTGTCCTTGTGCTTTCTGTCCTGCAAGAATCAGCTGTTTCTCTTGTTAGCAAGGAAAAGTTGCACTTTGCGAGATGATCTTCTCCTAAGGAACAAAGTTGTTTTTCCTGAGATAGAAAGATCCAGTCCTGGATTCTCAGATGCATATTATTCACTTACCAAAGCCATAAGAAATGTGTGTCCTTTTGCTTTCTGTCTTGCAAGAATCAGCTGTTTTTCTTGTTAGCAACGAAAAGTTGCACTTTGCGAGATGAGTTTCCCCTAAGGAACAAACTTGTTTTTCACTGAGAAAGAAAGATCCAGTCCTGGATTCTCAGATGCATATGAGAATCTTTCTAAAGCCATAAGAAATGTGTGTCCGTATGCCTTCTGTCTTGCAAGAATCAGCTGTTTCTCTTGTTAGCAACGAAAAGTTGCACTTTGCGAGTTGAGCTTCCCCTAAGGAACAAACTTCTTTTTCCTGAGACAGAAAGATCCAGTCCTGGATTCTCAGATGCATATTATTCACTTACCAAAGCCATAAGAAATGTGTGTTCTTTTGCTTTCTGTCCTGCAAGAATCAGCTGTTTTTCTTGTTAGCAACGAAAAGTTGCACTTTGCGAGATGAGCTTCCCCTAAGGAACAAGGTTGTTTTTCACCGAGAAAGAAATATCCAGTCCTGGATTCTCTGATGCATATGAGAATCTTTCTAAAGCCATAAGAAATATGTGTCCTGATACATTCTTTCTGGCAGGAATCGACTGTTTCACTTGTTAGCCGAAAAATGCTATTCTTTGCGAGCTGAACTTCCCCTAAGGAACAACTGTGCTTTGCATCCAGAAAGAGGGCTCCAGTCTTGGATTCTCTGATGCGTGTGAATCACTATCCAGAGCCATAGAAATACTGTGTCCTCATGCCTTCTGTCAGACAGGAATCGACTGTTTCACTTGTTAGCAAAGCAAAGTTGCACTTTGCTCGGTGAGCTTCCCCTAAGGAACAACAGTGTTTTGCATCCAGAAAGAGAGCTCCAAACCTGGATTCGCTGATGCATGTGATTCACTAGCCAGAGCCATAAGACTACTGTGTACTGATGCCTTCTGTCTGACAGGAATCTACTGTTTCACTTGTTAGCAAAGCAAAGTTGCACTTTGCTCGTTGAGCTTCCCCTAAGGAACAAGGTTGTTTTTTACCGAGAAAGAAAGATCCAGTCCTGGATTCTCAGATGCATATGAGAATCTTTCTAAAGCCATAAGAAATATGTGTCCTGATACATTCTTTCTGGCAGCAGTCGACTGTTTCACTTGTTAGCAGAAAAATGCTACTCTTTGCGAGCTGAACTTCCCCTAAGGAACAACTGTGCTTTGCATCCAGAAAGAGAGCTCCAGTCCTGGATTCTCTGATGCATGTGATTCACTAGCCAGAGCCATAAGAAAAACTGTGTCCTCATGCCTTCTGTCTGACAGGAATCGACTGTTTCACTTGTTAGCAAAGCAAAGTTGCACTTTGCTCGTTGCGCTTCCCCTAAGGAACAACAGTGCTTTGCGCCGTGAAAGCAAGCTCCAGACCTGGAGTTTTAGATGCGAATGATTTACTTTCCAAAACCATAAGAAATATGTGCCCTGATGTCTCCTGTCTGACAGAAATCAAGAGTTTCACGTGTTAGAAGAGCAGAGGTGCACATTGCTATACGAGCTTCCTTTAAGGAACAAGGTTGTTTTTCACCGTGAAAGAAAGCTCCAGACCTGCATTCTCGAATGCATATGATTCACTTATCAAAGCCATAAGAAATGTATGTCCCTATGCCTTTTGTCTTGCAAGAATCAGGTGTTTCTCCTGTGAGCAACGAAATGTTGCAATTTGCGAGTTGAGCTTCCCCTAAGGAACAAACTTGTTTTTCCTGAGACAGAAAGATCCAGGCCTGGATTCTCAGATGCATATTATTCACTTATCAAAGACATAAGAAATGTGTGTCCTTGTGCTTTCTGTCTTGCAAGAATCAGCTGTTTCTCTTGTTAGCAAGGAAAAGTTGCACTTTGCGAGATGATCTTCTCCTAAGGAACAAAGTTGTTTTTCCTGAGATAGAAAGATCCAGGCCTGGATTCTCAGATGCATATTATTCACTTACCAAAGCCATAAGAAATGTGTGTCCTTTTGCTTTCTGTCTTGCAAGAATCAGCTGTTTTTCTTGTTAGCAACGAAAAGTTGCACTTTGCGAGATGAGCTTCCCCTAAGGAACAAACTTGTTTTTCACTGAGAAAGAAAGATCCAGTCCTGGATTCTCAGATGCATATGAGAATCTTTCTAAAGCCATAAGAAATGTGTGTCCGTATGCCTTCTGTCTTGCAAGAATCAGCTGTTTCTCTTGTTAGCAACGAAATGTTGCACTTTGCGAGTTGAGCTTCCCCTAAGGAACAAACTTGCTTTTCCTGAGACAGAAAGATCCAGGCCTGGATTCTCAGATGCATATTATTCACTTACCAAAGCCATAAGAAATGTGTGTTCTTTTGCTTTCTGTCCTGCAAGAATCAGTTGTTTCTCTTGTTAGCAAGGAAAAGTTGCACTTTGCGAGATGAGCTTCTCCTAAGGAACAAAGTTGTTTTTCACCGAGAAAGAAAGATCCAGGCCTGGATTCTCAGATGCATAGGAGAATCTTTCTAAAGCCATAAGAAATGTGTGTCCGTATGCCTTCTGTCTTGCAAGAATCAGCTGTTTCTCTTGTTAGCAACGAAATGTTGCACTTTGCGAGTTGAGCTTCCCCTAAGGAACAAACTTCTTTTTCCTGAGACAGAAAGATCCAGGCCTGGATTCTCAGATGCATATTATTCACTTACCAAAGCCATAAGAAATGTGTGTTCTTTTGCTTTCTGTCCTGCAAGAATCAGCTGTTTTTCTTGTTAGCAACGAAAAGTTGCACTTTGCGAGATGAGCTTCCCCTAAGGAACAAGGTTGTTTTTCACCGAGAAAGAAAGATCCAGTCCTGGATTCTCTGATGCATATGAGAATCTTTCTAAAGCCATAAGAAATATGTGTCCTGATACATTCTTTCTGGCAGGAATCGACTGTTTCACTTGTTAGCCGAAAAATGCTATTCTTTGCGAGCTGAATTTCCCCTAAGGAACAACTGTGCTTTGCATCCAGAAAGAGGGCTCCAGTCTTGGATTATCTGATGCGTGTGAATCACTATCCAGAGCCATAGAAATACTGTGTCCTGATGCCTTCTGTCAGACAGGAATCGACTGTTTCACTTGTTAGCAAAGCAAAGTTGCACTTTGCTCGGTGAGCTTCCCCTAAGGAACAACAGTGTTTTGCATCCAGAAAGAGAGCTCCAAACCTGGATTCGCTGATGCATGTGATTCACTAGCCAGAGCCATAAGACTACTGTGTACTGATGCCTTCTGTCTGACAGGAATCTACTGTTTCACTTGTTAGCAAAGCAAAGTTGCACTTTGCTCGTTGAGCTTCCCCTAAGGAACAAGGTTGTTTTTTACCGAGAAAGAAAGATCCAGTCCTGGATTCTCAGATGCATATGAGAATCTTTCTAAAGCCATAAGAAATATGTGTCCTGATACATTCTTTCTGGCAGCAGTCGACTGTTTCACTTGTTAGCAGAAAAATGCTACTCTTTGCGAGCTGAACTTCCCCTAAGGAACAACTGTGCTTTGCATCCAGAAAGAGAGCTCCAGTCCTGGATTCTCTGATGCATGTGATTCACTAGCCAGAGCCATAAGAAAAACTGTGTCCTCATGCCTTCTGTCTGACAGGAATCGACTGTTTCACTTGTTAGCAAAGCAAAGTTGCACTTTGCTCGTTGCGCTTCCCCTAAGGAACAACAGTGCTTTGCGCCGTGAAAGCAAGCTCCAGACCTGGAGTTTTAGATGCGAATGATTTACTTTCCAAAACCATAAGAAATATGTGCCCTGATGTCTCCTGTCTGACAGAAATCAAGAGTTTCACGTGTTAGAAGAGCAGAGGTGCACATTGCTATACGAGCTTCCTTTAAGGAACAAGGTTGTTTTTCACCGTGAAAGAAAGCTCCAGACCTGCATTCTCGAATGCATATGATTCACTTATCAAAGCCATAAGAAATGTATGTCCCTATGCCTTTTGTCTTGCAAGAATCAGGTGTTTCTCCTGTTAGCAACGAAAAGTTGCTCTTTGCGAGTTGAGCTTCCCCTTAGGAACAAACTTGTTTTTCCTGAGACAGAAAGATCCAGGCCTGGATTCTCAGATGCATATTATTCACTTACCAAAGCCATAAGAAATGTGTGTCCTTTTGCTTTCTGTCCTGCAAGAATCAGCTGTTTCTCTTGTTAGCAACGAAAAGTTGCACTTTGCGAGATGAGTTTCCCCTAAGGAACAAACTTGTTTTTCACTGAGAAAGAAAGATCCAGTCCTGGATTCTCAGATGCATAGGAGAATCTTTCTAAAGCCACAAGAAATGTGTGTCCGTATGCCTTCTGTCTTGCAAGAATCAGCTGTTTCTCTTGTCAGCAACGAAATGTTGCAATTTGCGAGTTGAGCTTCCCCTAAGGAACAAACTTGCTTTTCCTGAGACAGAAAGATCCAGGCCCTGATTCTCAGATGCATATTATTCACTTACCAAATCCATAAGAAATGTGTGTCCTTGTGCTTTCTGTCTTGCAAGAATCAGCTGTTTCTCTTGTTAGCAAGGAAAAGTTGCACTTTGCGAGATGATCTTCTCCTAAGGAACAAAGTTGTTTTTCCTGAGATAGAAAGATCCAGGCCTGGATTCTCAGATGCATATTATTCACTTACCAAAGCCATAAGAAATGTGTGTCCTTTTGCTTTCTGTCTTGCAAGAATCAGCTGTTTTTCTTGTTAGCAACGAAAAGTTGCACTTTGCGAGATGAGCTTCCCCTAAGGAACAAACTTGTTTTTCACTGAGAAAGAAAGATCCAGTCCTGGATTCTCAGATGCATATGAGAATCTTTCTAAAGCCATAAGAAATGTGTGTCCGTATGCCTTCTGTCTTGCAAGAATCAGCTGTTTCTCTTGTTAGCAACGAAATGTTGCACTTTGCGAGTTGAGCTTCCCCTAAGGAACAAACTTGCTTTTCCTGAGACAGAAAGATCCAGGCCTGGATTCTCAGATGCATATTATTCACTTACCAAAGCCATAAGAAATGTGTGTTCTTTTGCTTTCTGTCCTGCAAGAATCAGTTGTTTCTCTTGTTAGCAAGGAAAAGTTGCACTTTGCGAGATGAGCTTCTCCTAAGGAACAAAGTTGTTTTTCACCGAGAAAGAAAGATCCAGGCCTGGATTCTCAGATGCATAGGAGAATCTTTCTAAAGCCATAAGAAATGTGTGTCCGTATGCCTTCTGTCTTGCAAGAATCAGCTGTTTCTCTTGTTAGCAACGAAATGTTGCACTTTGCGAGTTGAGCTTCCCCTAAGGAACAAACTTCTTTTTCCTGAGACAGAAAGATCCAGGCCTGGATTCTCAGATGCATATTATTCACTTACCAAAGCCATAAGAAATGTGTGTTCTTTTGCTTTCTGTCCTGCAAGAATCAGCTGTTTTTCTTGTTAGCAACGAAAAGTTGCACTTTGCGAGATGAGCTTCCCCTAAGGAACAAGGTTGTTTTTCACCGAGAAAGAAATATCCAGTCCTGGATTCTCTGATGCATATGAGAATCTTTCTAAAGCCATAAGAAATATGTGTCCTGATACATTCTTTCTGGCAGGAATCGACTGTTTCACTTGTTAGCCGAAAAATGCTATTCTTTGCGAGCTGAACTTCCCCTAAGGAACAACTGTGCTTTGCATCCAGAAAGAGGGCTCCAGTCTTGGATTATCTGATGCGTGTGAATCACTATCCAGAGCCATAGAAATACTGTGTCCTGATGCCTTCTGTCAGACAGGAATCGACTGTTTCACTTGTTAGCAAAGCAAAGTTGCACTTTGCTCGGTGAGCTTCCCCTAAGGAACAACAGTGTTTTGCATCCAGAAAGAGAGCTCCAAACCTGGATTCGCTGATGCATGTGATTCACTAGCCAGAGCCATAAGACTACTGTGTACTGATGCCTTCTGTCTGACAGGAATCTACTGTTTCACTTGTTAGCAAAGCAAAGTTGCACTTTGCTCGTTGAGCTTCCCCTAAGGAACAAGGTTGTTTTTTACCGAGAAAGAAAGATCCAGTCCTGGATTCTCAGATGCATATGAGAATCTTTCTAAAGCCATAAGAAATATGTGTCCTGATACATTCTTTCTGGCAGCAGTCGACTGTTTCACTTGTTAGCAGAAAAATGCTACTCTTTGCGAGCTGAACTTCCCCTAAGGAACAACTGTGCTTTGCATCCAGAAAGAGAGCTCCAGTCCTGGATTCTCTGATGCATGTGATTCACTAGCCAGAGCCATAAGAAAAACTGTGTCCTCATGCCTTCTGTCTGACAGGAATCGACTGTTTCACTTGTTAGCAAAGCAAAGTTGCACTTTGCTCGTTGCGCTTCCCCTAAGGAACAACAGTGCTTTGCGCCGTGAAAGCAAGCTCCAGACCTGGAGTTTTAGATGCGAATGATTTACTTTCCAAAACCATAAGAAATATGTGCCCTGATGTCTCCTGTCTGACAGAAATCAAGAGTTTCACGTGTTAGAAGAGCAGAGGTGCACATTGCTATACGAGCTTCCTTTAAGGAACAAGGTTGTTTTTCACCGTGAAAGAAAGCTCCAGACCTGCATTCTCGAATGCATATGATTCACTTATCAAAGCCATAAGAAATGTATGTCCCTATGCCTTTTGTCTTGCAAGAATCAGGTGCTTCTCCTGTTAGCAACGAAAAGTTGCACTTTGCGAGTTGAGCTTCCCCTTAGGAACAAACTTGTTTTTCCTGAGACAGAAAGATCCAGGCCTGGATTCTCAGATGCATATTATTCACTTACCAAAGCCATAAGAAATGTGTGTCCTTTTGCTTTCTGTCCTGCAAGAATCAGCTGTTTCTCTTGTTAGCAACGAAAAGTTGCACTTTGCGAGATGAGTTTCCCCTAAGGAACAAACTTGTTTTTCACTGAGAAAGAAAGATCCAGTCCTGGATTCTCAGATGCATATGAGAATCTTTCTAAAGCCACAAGAAATGTGTGTCCGTATGCCTTCTGTCTTGCAAGAATCAGCTGTTTCTCTTGTCAGCAACGAAATGTTGCAATTTGCGAGTTGAGCTTCCCCTTAGGAACAAACTTGTTTTTCCTGAGACAGAAAGATCCAGGCCTGGATTCTCAGATGCATATTATTCACTTATCAAAGACATAAGAAATGTGTGTCCTTGTGCTTTCTGTCTTGCAAGAATCAGCTGTTTCTCTTGTTAGCAAGGAAAAGTTGCACTTTGCGAGATGATCTTCTCCTAAGGAACAAAGTTGTTTTTCCTGAGATAGAAAGATCCAGGCCTGGATTCTCAGATGCATATTATTCACTTACCAAAGCCATAAGAAATGTGTGTCCTTTTGCTTTCTGTCTTGCAAGAATCAGCTGTTTTTCTTGTTAGCAACGAAAAGTTGCACTTTGCGAGATGAGCTTCCCCTAAGGAACAAACTTGTTTTTCACTGAGAAAGAAAGATCCAGTCCTGGATTCTCAGATGCATATGAGAATCTTTCTAAAGCCATAAGAAATGTGTGTCCGTATGCCTTCTGTCTTGCAAGAATCAGCTGTTTCTCTTGTTAGCAACGAAATGTTGCACTTTGCGAGTTGAGCTTCCCCTAAGGAACAAACTTGCTTTTCCTGAGACAGAAAGATCCAGGCCTGGATTCTCAGATGCATATTATTCACTTACCAAAGCCATAAGAAATGTGTGTTCTTTTGCTTTCTGTCCTGCAAGAATCAGTTGTTTCTCTTGTTAGCAAGGAAAAGTTGCACTTTGCGAGATGAGCTTCTCCTAAGGAACAAAGTTGTTTTTCACCGAGAAAGAAAGATCCAGGCCTGGATTCTCAGATGCATAGGAGAATCTTTCTAAAGCCATAAGAAATGTGTGTCCGTATGCCTTCTGTCTTGCAAGAATCAGCTGTTTCTCTTGTTAGCAACGAAATGTTGCACTTTGCGAGTTGAGCTTCCCCTAAGGAACAAACTTCTTTTTCCTGAGACAGAAAGATCCAGGCCTGGATTCTCAGATGCATATTATTCACTTACCAAAGCCATAAGAAATGTGTGTTCTTTTGCTTTCTGTCCTGCAAGAATCAGCTGTTTTTCTTGTTAGCAACGAAAAGTTGCACTTTGCGAGATGAGCTTCCCCTAAGGAACAAGGTTGTTTTTCACCGAGAAAGAAATATCCAGTCCTGGATTCTCTGATGCATATGAGAATCTTTCTAAAGCCATAAGAAATATGTGTCCTGATACATTCTTTCTGGCAGGAATCGACTGTTTCACTTGTTAGCCGAAAAATGCTATTCTTTGCGAGCTGAACTTCCCCTAAGGAACAACTGTGCTTTGCATCCAGAAAGAGAGCTCCAGTCTTGGATTATCTGATGCGTGTGAATCACTATCCAGAGCCATAGAAATACTGTGTCCTGATGCCTTCTGTCAGACAGGAATCGACTGTTTCACTTGTTAGCAAAGCAAAGTTGCACTTTGCTCGGTGAGCTTCCCCTAAGGAACAACAGTGTTTTGCATCCAGAAAGAGAGCTCCAAACCTGGATTCGCTGATGCATGTGATTCACTAGCCAGAGCCATAAGACTACTGTGTACTGATGCCTTCTGTCTGACAGGAATCTACTGTTTCACTTGTTAGCAAAGCAAAGTTGCACTTTGCTCGTTGAGCTTCCCCTAAGGAACAAGGTTGTTTTTTACCGAGAAAGAAAGATCCAGTCCTGGATTCTCAGATGCATATGAGAATCTTTCTAAAGCCATAAGAAATATGTGTCCTGATACATTCTTTCTGGCAGCAGTCGACTGTTTCACTTGTTAGCAGAAAAATGCTACTCTTTGCGAGCTGAACTTCCCCTAAGGAACAACTGTGCTTTGCATCCAGAAAGAGAGCTCCAGTCCTGGATTCTCTGATGCATGTGATTCACTAGCCAGAGCCATAAGAATAACTGTGTCCTCATGCCTTCTGTCTGACAGGAATCGACTGTTTCACTTGTTAGCAAAGCAAAGTTGCACTTTGCTCGTTGCGCTTCCCCTAAGGAACAACAGTGCTTTGCACCGTGAAAGCAAGCTCCACTCCTGGAGTTTTAGATGCGTATGATTTACTTTCCAAAACCATAAGAAATATGTGCCCTGATGTCTCCTGTCTGACAGAAATCAAGAGTTTCACGTGTTAGAAGAGCAGAGGTGCACTTTGCGATACGACCTTCCCCTAAGGAACAAGGTTGTTTTTCACCGTGAAAGAAAGCTCCAGACCTGCATTCTCGAATGCATATGATTCACTTATTAAAGCCATAAGAAATGTATGTCCTTATGCCTTCTGTCTTGCAAGAATCAGCTGTTTCTCTTGTTAGCACCGAAAAGTTGCACTTTGCGAGATGAGCTTCCCCTAAGGAACAAAGTTGTTTTTCACCGAGAAAGAAAGATCCAGGCCTGGATTCTCAGATGCATATTATTCACTTATCAAAGCCATTATAAATGTGTGTTCTTATGCCTTCTGTCTTGCAAGAATCAGCTGTTTCTCTTGTTAGCAACGAAAAGTTGCACTTTGCGAGATGATCTTCCCCTAAGGAACAAGGTTGCTTTTCACCGAGAAAGAAAGATCCAGTCCTGGATTCTCAGATGCATATGAGAATCTTTCTAAAGCCATAAGAAATATGTGTCCTGATACATTCTTTCTGGCAGCAGTCGACTGTTTCACTTGTTAGCAGAAAAATGCTACTCTTTGCGAGCTGAACTTCCCCTAAGGAACAACTGTGCTTTGCATCCAGAAAGAGAGCTCCAGTCCTGGATTCTCTGATGCATGTGATTCACTAGCCAGAGCCATAAGAAAAACTGTGTCCTCATGCCTTCTGTCTGACAGGAATCGACTGTTTCACTTGTTAGCAAAGCAAAGTTGCACTTTGCTCGTTGCGCTTCCCCTAAGGAACAACAGTGCTTTGCGCCGTGAAAGCAAGCTCCAGACCTGGAGTTTTAGATGCGAATGATTTACTTTCCAAAACCATAAGAAATATGTGCCCTGATGTCTCCTGTCTGACAGAAATCAAGAGTTTCACGTGTTAGAAGAGCAGAGGTGCACATTGCTATACGAGCTTCCCCTAAGGAACAAGGTTGTTTTTCACCGTGAAAGAAAGCTCCAGACCTGCATTCTCGAATGCATATGATTCACTTATCAAAGCCATAAGAAATGTATGTCCCTATGCCTTTTGTCTTGCAAGAATCAGGTGTTTCTCCTGTTAGCAACGAAAAGTTGTACTTTGCGAGATGAGCTTCCCCTAAGGAACAAGGTTGTTTTTCACCGAGAAAGAAAGATCCAGGCCTGGATTCTCAGATGCATATGATTCACTTACCAAAGCCATAAGAAATGTGTATCCGTATGCCTTCTGTCTTGCAAGAATCAGCTGTTTCTCTTGTTAGCAACGAAAAGTTGCACTTTGCGAGTTGAGCTTCCCCTTAGGAACAAACTTGTTTTTCCTGAGACAGAAAGATCCAGGCCTGGATTCTCAGATGCATATTATTCACTTACCAAAGCCATAAGAAATGTGTGTCCTTTTGCTTTCTGTCTTGCAAGAATCAGCTGTTTCTCTTGTTAGCAACGAAAAGTTGCACTTTGCGAGATGAGTTTCCCCTAAGGAACAAACTTGTTTTTCACTGAGAAAGAAAGATCCAGTCCTGGATTCTCAGATGCATATGAGAATCTTTCTAAAGCCACAAGAAATGTGTGTCCGTATGCCTTCTGTCTTGCAAGAATCAGCTGTTTCTCTTGTCAGCAACGAAATGTTGCAATTTGCGAGTTGAGCTTCCCCTAAGGAACAAACTTGTTTTTCCTGAGACAGAAAGATCCAGGCCTGGATTCTCAGATGCATATTATTCACTTATCAAAGACATAAGAAATGTGTGTCCTTGTGCTTTCTGTACTGCAAGAATCAGCTGTTTCTCTTGTTAGCAAGGAAAAGTTGCACTTTGCGAGATGATCTTCTCCTAAGGAACAAAGTTGTTTTTCCTGAGATAGAAAGATCCAGTCCTGGATTCTCAGATGCATATTATTCACTTACCAAAGCCATAAGAAATGTGTGTCCTTTTGCTTTCTGTCTTGCAAGAATCAGCTGTTTTTCTTGTTAGCAACGAAAAGTTGCACTTTGCGAGATGAGTTTCCCCTAAGGAACAAACTTGTTTTTCACTGAGAAAGAAAGATCCAGTCCTGGATTCTCAGATGCATATGAGAATCTTTCTAAAGCCATAAGAAATGTGTGTCCGTATGCCTTCTGTCTTGCAAGAATCAGCTGTTTCTCTTGTTAGCAACGAAAAGTTGCACTTTGCGAGATGAGCTTCCCCTAAGGAACAAACTTGCTTTTCCTGAGACAGAAAGATCCAGGCCTGGATTCTCAGATGCATATTATTCACTTACCAAAGCCATAAGAAATGTGTGTTCTTTTGCTTTCTGTCCTGCAAGAATCAATTGTTTCTCTTGTTAGCAAGGAAAAGTTGCACCTTGCGAGATGAGCTTCCCCTAAGGAACAAAGTTGTTTTTCACCGAGAAAGAAAGATCCAGGCCTGGATTCTCAGATGCATAGGAGAATCTTTCTAAAGCCATAAGAAATGTGTGTCCGTATGCCTTCTGTCTTGCAAGAATCAGCTGTTTCTCTTGTTAGCAACGAAATGTTGCACTTTGCGGGTTGAGCTTCCCCTAAGGAACAAACTTCTTTTTCCTGAGACAGAAAGATCCAGGCCTGGATTCTCAGATGCATATTATTCACTTACCAAAGCCATAAGAAATGTGTGTTCTTTTGCTTTCTGTCCTGCAAGAATCAGCTGTTTTTCTTGTTAGCAACGAAAAGTTGCACTTTGCGAGATGAGCTTCCCCTAAGGAACAAGGTTGTTTTTCACCGAGAAAGAAATATCCAGTCCTGGATTCTCTGATGCATATGAGAATCTTTCTAAAGCCATAAGAAATATGTGTCCTGATACATTCTTTCTGGCAGGAATCGACTGTTTCTCTTGTTAGCCGAAAAATGCTATTCTTTGCGAGCTGAACTTCCCCTAAGGAACAACTGTGCTTTGCATCCAGAAAGAGGGCTCCAGTCTTGGATTATCTGATGCGTGTGAATCACTATCCAGAGCCATAGAAATACTGTGTCCTGATGCCTTCTGTCAGACAGGAATCGACTGTTTCACTTGTTAGCAAAGCAAAGTTGCACTTTGCTCGGTGAGCTTCCCCTAAGGAACAACAGTGTTTTGCATCCAGAAAGAGAGCTCCAAACCTGGATTCGCTGATGCATGTGATTCACTAGCCAGAGCCATAAGACTACTGTGTACTGATGCCTTCTGTCTGACAGGAATCTACTGTTTCACTTGTTAGCAAAGCAAAGTTGCACTTTGCTCGTTGAGCTTCCCCTAAGGAACAAGGTTGTTTTTTACCGAGAAAGAAAGATCCAGTCCTGGATTCTCAGATGCATATGAGAATCTTTCTAAAGCCATAAGAAATATGTGTCCTGATACATTCTTTCTGGCAGCAGTCGACTGTTTCACTTGTTAGCAGAAAAATGCTACTCTTTGCGAGCTGAACTTCCCCTAAGGAACAACTGTGCTTTGCATCCAGAAAGAGAGCTCCAGTCCTGGATTCTCTGATGCATGTGATTCACTAGCCAGAGCCATAAGAAAAACTGTGTCCTCATGCCTTCTGTCTGACAGGAATCGACTGTTTCACTTGTTAGCAAAGCAAAGTTGCACTTTGCTCGTTGAGCTTCCTCTAAGGAACAACAGTGCTTTGCACCGTGAAAGCAAGCTCCACTCCTGGAGTTTTAGATGCGTATGATTTACTTTCCAAAACCATAAGAAATATGTGCCCTGATGTCTCCTGTCTGACAGAAATCAAGAGTTTCACGTGTTAGAAGAGCAGAGGTGCACTTTGCGATACGACCTTCCCCTAAGGAACAAGGTTGTTTTTCACCGTGAAAGAAAGCTCCAGACCTGCATTCTCGAATGCATATGATTCACTTATTAAAGCCATAAGAAATGTATGTCCTTATGCCTTCTGTCTTGCAAGAATCAGCTGTTTCTCTTGTTAGCAACGAAAAGTTGCACCTTGCGAGATGAGCTTCCCCTAAGGAACAAACTTCTTTTTCCTGAGACAGAAAGATCCAGGCCTGGATTCTCAGATGCATATTATTCACTTACCAAAGCCATAAGAAATGTGTGTTCTTTTGCTTTCTGTCCTGCAAGAATCAGCTGTTTTTCTTGTTAGCAACGAAAAGTTGCACTTTGCGAGATGAGCTTCCCCTAAGGAACAAGGTTGTTTTTCACCGAGAAAGAAATATCCAGTCCTGGATTCTCTGATGCATATGAGAATCTTTCTAAAGCCATAAGAAATATGTGTCCTGATACATTCTTTCTGGCAGGAATCGACTGTTTCACTTGTTAGCCGAAAAATGCTATTCTTTGCGAGCTGAACTTCCCCTAAGGAACAACTGTGCTTTGCATCCAGAAAGAGGGCTCCAGTCTTGGATTATCTGATGCGTGTGAATCACTATCCAGAGCCATAGAAATACTGTGTCCTGATGCCTTCTGTCAGACAGGAATCGACTGTTTCACTTGTTAGCAAAGCAAAGTTGCACTTTGCTCGGTGAGCTTCCCCTAAGGAACAACAGTGTTTTGCATCCAGAAAGAGAGCTCCAAACCTGGATTCGCTGATGCATGTGATTCACTAGCCAGAGCCATAAGACTACTGTGTACTGATGCCTTCTGTCTGACAGGAATCTACTGTTTCACTTGTTAGCAAAGCAAAGTTGCACTTTGCTCGTTGAGCTTCCCCTAAGGAACAAGGTTGTTTTTTACCGAGAAAGAAAGATCCAGTCCTGGATTCTCAGATGCATATGAGAATCTTTCTAAAGCCATAAGAAATATGTGTCCTGATACATTCTTTCTGGCAGCAGTCGACTGTTTCACTTGTTAGCAGAAAAATGCTACTCTTTGCGAGCTGAACTTCCCCTAAGGAACAACTGTGCTTTGCATCCAGAAAGAGAGCTCCAGTCCTGGATTCTCTGATGCATGTGATTCACTAGCCAGAGCCATAAGAATAACTTTGTCCTCATGCCTTCTGTCTGACAGGAATCGACTGTTTCACTTGTTAGCAAAGCAAAGTTGCACTTTGCTCGTTGAGCTTCCTCTAAGGAACAACAGTGCTTTGCACCGTGAAAGCAAGCTCCACTCCTGGAGTTTTAGATGCGTATGATTTACTTTCCAAAACCATAAGAAATATGTGCCCTGATGTCTCCTGTCTGACAGAAATCAAGAGTTTCACGTGTTAGAAGAGCAGAGGTGCACTTTGCGATACGACCTTCCCCTAAGGAACAAGGTTGTTTTTCACCGTGAAAGAAAGCTCCAGACCTGCATTCTCGAATGCATATGATTCACTTATTAAAGCCATAAGAAATGTATGTCCTTATGCCTTCTGTCTTGCAAGAATCAGGTGTTTCTCTTGTTAGCACCGAAAAGTTGCACCTTGCGAGATGAGCTTCCCCTAAGGAACAAAGTTGTTTTTCACCGAGAAAGAAAGATCCAGGCCTGGATTCTCAGATGCATATGATTCACTTACCAAAGCCATAAGAAATGTGTATCCGTATGCCTTCTGTCTTGAAAGAATCAGCTGTTTCTCTTGTTAGCAACGAAAAGTTGCACTTTGCGAGTTGAGCTTCCCCTTAGGAACAAACTTGTTTTTCCTGAGACAGAAAGATCCAGGCCTGGATTCTCAGATGCATATTATTCACTTACCAAAGCCATAAGAAATGTGTGTCCTTTTGCTTTATGTCTTGCAAGAATCAGCTGTTTCTCTTGTTAGCAACGAAAAGTTGCACTTTGCGAGATGAGTTTCCCCTAAGGAACAAACTTGTTTTTCACTGAGAAAGAAAGATCCAGGCCTGGATTCTCAGATGCATATGAGAATCTTTCTAAAGCCACAAGAAATGTGTGTCCTTGTGCTTTCTGTCTTGCAAGAATCAGCTGTTTCTCTTGTCAGCAACGAAATGTTGCACTTTGCGAGTTGAGCTTCCCCTAAGGAACAAACTTGCTTTTCCTGAGACAGAAAGATCCAGGCCTGGATTCTCAGATGCATATTATTCACTTATCAAAGACATAAGAAATGTGTGTCCTTGTGCTTTCTGTCCTGCAAGAATCAGCTGTTTCTCTTGTTAGCAAGGAAAAGTTGCACTTTGCGAGATGATCTTCTCCTAAGGAACAAAGTTGTTTTTCCTGAGATAGAAAGATCCAGTCCTGGATTCTCAGATGCATATTATTCACTTACCAAAGCCATAAGAAATGTGTGTCCTTTTGCTTTCTGTCTTGCAAGAATCAGCTGTTTCTCTTGTTAGCAACGAAAAGTTGCACTTTGCGAGATGAGTTTCCCCTAAGGAACAAACTTGTTTTTCACTGAGAAAGAAAGATCCAGTCCTGGATTCTCAGATGCATATGAGAATCTTTCTAAAGCCATAAGAAATGTGTGTCCGTATGCCTTCTGTCTTGCAAGAATCAGCTGTTTCTCTTGTTAGCAACGAAAAGTTGCACATTGCGAGATGAGCTTCCCCTAAGGAACAAACTTGCTTTTCCTGAGACAGAAAGATCCAGGCCTGGATTCTCAGATGCATATTATTCACTTACCAAAGCCATAAGAAATGTGTGTTCTTTTGCTTTCTGTCCTGCAAGAATCAGTTGTTTCTCTTGTTAGCAACGAAAAGTTGCACTTTGCGAGATGAGCTTCTCCTAAGGAACAAAGTTGTTTTTCACCGAGAAAGAAAGATCCAGGCCTGGATTCTCAGATGCATAGGAGAATCTTTCTAAAGCCATAAGAAATGTGTGTCCGTATGCCTTCTGTCTTGCAAGAATCAGCTGTTTCTCTTGTTAGCAACGAAATGTTGCACTTTGCGAGTTGAGCTTCCCCTAAGGAACAAACTTCTTTTTCCTGAGACAGAAAGATCCAGGCCTGGATTCTCAGATGCATATTATTCACTTATCAAAGCCATAAGAAATGTGTGTTCTTTTGCTTTCTGTCCTGCAAGAATCAGCTGTTTTTCTTGTTAGCAACGAAAAGTTGCACTTTGCGAGATGAGCTTCCCCTAAGGAACAAGGTTGTTTTTCACCGAGAAAGAAATATCCAGTCCTGGATTCTCTGATGCATATGAGAATCTTTCTAAAGCCATAAGAAATATGTGTCCTGATACATTCTTTCTGGCAGGAATCGACTGTTTCACTTGTTTGCCGAAAAATGCTATTCTTTGCGAGCTGAACTTCCCCTAAGGAACAACTGTGCTTTGCATCCAGAAAGAGAGCTCCAGTCTTGGATTATCTGATGCGTGTGAATCACTATCCAGAGCCATAGAAATACTGTGTCCTGATGCCTTCTGTCAGACAGGAATCGACTGTTTCACTTGTTAGCAAAGCAAAGTTGCACTTTGCTCGGTGAGCTTCCCCTAAGGAACAACAGTGTTTTGCATCCAGAAAGAGAGCTCCAAACCTGGATTCGCTGATGCATGTGATTCACTAGCCAGAGCCATAAGACTACTGTGTACTGATGCCTTCTGTCTGACAGGAATCTACTGTTTCACTTGTTAGCAAAGCAAAGTTGCACTTTGCTCGTTGAGCTTCCCCTAAGGAACAAGGTTGTTTTTTACCGAGAAAGAAAGATCCAGTCCTGGATTCTCAGATGCATATGAGAATCTTTCTAAAGCCATAAGAAATATGTGTCCTGATACATTCTTTCTGGCAGCAGTCGACTGTTTCACTTGTTAGCAGAAAAATGCTACTCTTTGCGAGCTGAACTTCCCCTAAGGAACAACTGTGCTTTGCATCCAGAAAGAGAGCTCCAGTCCTGGATTCTCTGATGCATGTGATTCACTAGCCAGAGCCATAAGAATAACTGTGTCCTCATGCCTTCTGTCTGACAGGAATCGACTGTTTCACTTGTTAGCAAAGCAAAGTTGCACTTTGCTCGTTGCGCTTCCCCTAAGGAACAACAGTGCTTTGCACCGTGAAAGCAAGCTCCACTCCTGGAGTTTTAGATGCGTATGATTTACTTTCCAAAACCATAAGAAATATGTGCCCTGATGTCTCCTGTCTGACAGAAATCAAGAGTTTCACGTGTTAGAAGAGCAGAGGTGCACTTTGCGATACGACCTTCCCCTAAGGAACAAGGTTGTTTTTCACCGTGAAAGAAAGCTCCAGACCTGCATTCTCGAATGCATATGATTCACTTATTAAAGCCATAAGAAATGTATGTCCTTATGCCTTCTGTCTTGCAAGAATCAGCTGTTTCTCTTGTTAGCACCGAAAAGTTGCACTTTGCGAGATGAGCTTCCCCTAAGGAACAAAGTTGTTTTTCACCGAGAAAGAAAGATCCAGGCCTGGATTCTCAGATGCATATTATTCACTTATCAAAGCCATTATAAATGTGTGTTCTTATGCCTTCTGTCTTGCAAGAATCAGCTGTTTCTCTTGTTAGCAACGAAAAGTTGCACTTTGCGAGATGATCTTCCCCTAAGGAACAAGGTTGCTTTTCACCGAGAAAGAAAGATCCAGTCCTGGATTCTCAGATGCATATGAGAATCTTTCTAAAGCCATAAGAAATATGTGTCCTGATACATTCTTTCTGGCAGCAGTCGACTGTTTCACTTGTTAGCAGAAAAATGCTACTCTTTGCGAGCTGAACTTCCCCTAAGGAACAACTGTGCTTTGCATCCAGAAAGAGGGCTCCAGTCCTGGATTCTCTGATGCATGTGATTCACTAGCCAGAGCCATAAGAAAAACTGTGTCCTCATGCCTTCTGTCTGACAGGAATCGACTGTTTCACTTGTTAGCAAAGCAAAGTTGCACTTTGCTCGTTGCGCTTCCCCTAAGGAACAACAGTGCTTTGCGCCGTGAAAGCAAGCTCCAGACCTGGAGTTTTAGATGCGAATGATTTACTTTCCAAAACCATAAGAAATATGTGCCCTGATGTCTCCTGTCTGACAGAAATCAAGAGTTTCACGTGTTAGAAGATCAGAGGTGCACATTGCTTTACGAGCTTCCCCTAAGGAACAAGGTTGTTTTTCACCGTAAAAGAAAGCTCCAGACCTGCATTCTCGAATGCATATGATTCACTTATCAAAGCCATAAGAAATGTATGTCCCTATGCCTTTTGTCTTGCAAGAATCAGGTGTTTCTCCTGTTAGCAACGAAAAGTTGTACTTTGCGAGATGAGCTTCCCCTAAGGAACAAGGTTGTTTTTCACCGAGAAAGAAAGATCCAGGCCTGGATTCTCAGATGCATATGATTCACTTACCAAAGCCATAAGAAATGTGTATCCGTATGCCTTCTGTCTTGCAAGAATCAGCTGTTTCTCTTGTTAGCAACGAAAATTTGCACTTTGCGAGTTGAGCTTCCCCTTAGGAACAAACTTGTTTTTCCTGAGACAGAAAGATCCAGGCCTGGATTCTCAGATGCATATTATTCACTTACCAAAGCCATAAGAAATGTGTGTCCTTTTGCTTTATGTCTTGCAAGAATCAGCTGTTTCTCTTGTTAGCAACGAAAAGTTGCACTTTGCGAGATGAGTTTCCCCTAAGGAACAAACTTGTTTTTCACTGAGAAAGAAAGATCCAGTCCTGGATTCTCAGATGCATATGAGAATCTTTCTAAAGCCACAAGAAATGTGTGTCCGTATGCCTTCTGTCTTGCAAGAATCAGCTGTTTCTCTTGTCAGCAACGAAATGTTGCAATTTGCGAGTTGAGCTTCCCCTAAGGAACAAACTTGTTTTTCCTGAGACAGAAAGATCCAGGCCTGGATTCTCAGATGCATATTATTCACTTATCAAAGACATAAGAAATGTGTGTCCTTGTGCTTTCTGTACTGCAAGAATCAGCTGTTTCTCTTGTTAGCAAGGAAAAGTTGCACTTTGCGAGATGATCTTCTCCTAAGGAACAAAGTTGTTTTTCCTGAGATAGAAAGATCCAGTCCTGGATTCTCAGATGCATATTATTCACTTACCAAAGCCATAAGAAATGTGTGTCCTTTTGCTTTCTGTCTTGCAAGAATCAGCTGTTTTTCTTGTTAGCAACGAAAAGTTGCACTTTGCGAGATGAGTTTCCCCTAAGGAACAAACTTGTTTTTCACTGAGAAAGAAAGATCCAGTCCTGGATTCTCAGATGCATATGAGAATCTTTCTAAAGCCATAAGAAATGTGTGTCCGTATGCCTTCTGTCTTGCAAGAATCAGCTGTTTCTCTTGTTAGCAACGAAAAGTTGCACTTTGCGAGATGAGCTTCCCCTAAGGAACAAACTTGCTTTTCCTGAGACAGAAAGATCCAGGCCTGGATTCTCAGATGCATATTATTCACTTACCAAAGCCATAAGAAATGTGTGTTCTTTTGCTTTCTGTCCTGCAAGAATCAGTTGTTTCTCTTGTTAGCAAGGAAAAGTTGCACTTTGCGAGATGAGCTTCTCCTAAGGAACAAACTTGTTTTTCACCGAGAAAGAAAGATCCAGGCCTGGATTCTCAGATGCATAGGAGAATCTTTCTAAAGCCATAAGAAATGTGTGTCCGTATGCCTTCTGTCTTGCAAGAATCAGCTGTTTCTCTTGTTAGCAACGAAATGTTGCACTTTGCGGGTTGAGCTTCCCCTAAGGAACAAACTTCTTTTTCCTGAGACAGAAAGATCCAGGCCTGGATTCTCAGATGCATATTATTCACTTACCAAAGCCATAAGAAATGTGTGTTCTTTTGCTTTCTGTCCTGCAAGAATCAGCTGTTTTTCTTGTTAGCAACGAAAAGTTGCACTTTGCGAGATGAGCTTCCCCTAAGGAACAAGGTTGTTTTTCACCGAGAAAGAAATATCCAGTCCTGGATTCTCTGATGCATATGAGAATCTTTCTAAAGCCATAAGAAATATGTGTCCTGATACATTCTTTCTGGCAGGAATCGACTGTTTCACTTGTTAGCCGAAAAATGCTATTCTTTGCGAGCTGAACTTCCCCTAAGGAACAACTGTGCTTTGCATCCAGAAAGAGGGCTCCAGTCTTGGATTATCTGATGCGTGTGAATCACTATCCAGAGCCATAGAAATACTGTGTCCTGATGCCTTCTGTCAGACAGGAATCGACTGTTTCACTTGTTAGCAAAGCAAAGTTGCACTTTGCTCGGTGAGCTTCCCCTAAGGAACAACAGTGTTTTGCATCCAGAAAGAGAGCTCCAAACCTGGATTCGCTGATGCATGTGATTCACTAGCCAGAGCCATAAGACTACTGTGTACTGATGCCTTCTGTCTGACAGGAATCTACTGTTTCACTTGTTAGCAAAGCAAAGTTGCACTTTGCTCGTTGAGCTTCCCCTAAGGAACAAGGTTGTTTTTTACCGAGAAAGAAAGATCCAGTCCTGGATTCTCAGATGCATATGAGAATCTTTCTAAAGCCATAAGAAATATGTGTCCTGATACATTCTTTCTGGCAGCAGTCGACTGTTTCACTTGTTAGCAGAAAAATGCTACTCTTTGCGAGCTGAACTTCCCCTAAGGAACAACTGTGCTTTGCATCCAGAAAGAGAGCTCCAGTCCTGGATTCTCTGATGCATGTGATTCACTAGCCAGAGCCATAAGAAAAACTGTGTCCTCATGCCTTCTGTCTGACAGGAATCGACTGTTTCACTTGTTAGCAAAGCAAAGTTGCACTTTGCTCGTTGAGCTTCCTCTAAGGAACAACAGTGCTTTGCACCGTGAAAGCAAGCTCCACTCCTGGAGTTTTAGATGCGTATGATTTACTTTCCAAAACCATAAGAAATATGTGCCCTGATGTCTCCTGTCTGACAGAAATCAAGAGTTTCACGTGTTAGAAGAGCAGAGGTGCACTTTGCGATACGACCTTCCCCTAAGGAACAAGGTTGTTTTTCACCGTGAAAGAAAGCTCCAGACCTGCATTCTCGAATGCATATGATTCACTTATTAAAGCCATAAGAAATGTATGTCCTTATGCCTTCTGTCTTGCAAGAATCAGCTGTTTCTCTTGTTAGCAACGAAAAGTTGCACCTTGCGAGATGAGCTTCCCCTAAGGAACAAAGTTGTTTTTCACCGAGAAAGAAAGATCCAGGCCTGGATTCTCAGATGCATATGATTCACTTACCAAAGCCATAAGAAATGTGTATCCGTATGCCTTCTGTCTTGAAAGAATCAGCTGTTTCTCTTGTTAGCAACGAAAAGTTGCACTTTGCGAGTTGAGCTTCCCCTTAGGAACAAACTTGTTTTTCCTGAGACAGAAAGATCCAGGCCTGGATTCTCAGATGCATATTATTCACTTACCAAAGCCATAAGAAATGTGTGTCCTTTTGCTTTCTGTCTTGCAAGAATCAGCTGTTTCTCTTGTTAGCAACGAAAAGTTGCACTTTGCGAGATGAGTTTCCCCTAAGGAACAAACTTGTTTTTCACTGAGAAAGAAAGATCCAGTCCTGGATTCTCAGATGCATATGAGAATCTTTCTAAAGCCACAAGAAATGTGTGTCCGTATGCCTTCTGTCTTGCAAGAATCAGCTGTTTCTCTTGTCAGCAACGAAATGTTGCACTTTGCGAGTTGAGCTTCCCCTAAGGAACAAACTTGCTTTTCCTGAGACAGAAAGATCCAGGCCTGGATTCTCAGATGCATATTATTCACTTATCAAAGACATAAGAAATGTGTGTCCTTGTGCTTTCTGTCCTGCAAGAATCAGCTGTTTCTCTTGTTAGCAAGGAAAAGTTGCACTTTGCGAGATGATCTTCTCCTAAGGAACAAAGTTGTTTTCCCTGAGATAGAAAGATCCAGTCCTGGATTCTCAGATGCATATTATTCACTTACCAAAGCCATAAGAAATGTGTGTCCTTTTGCTTTCTGTCTTGCAAGAATCAGCTGTTTCTCTTGTTAGCAACGAAAAGTTGCACTTTGCGAGATGAGTTTCCCCTAAGGAACAAACTTGTTTTTCACTGAGAAAGAAAGATCCAGGCCTGGATTCTCAGATGCATAGGAGAATCTTTCTAAAGCCATAAGAAATGTGTGTCCGTATGCCTTCTGTCTTGCAAGAATCAGCTGTTTCTCTTGTTAGCAACGAAAAGTTGCACTTTGCGAGATGAGCTTCCCCTAAGGAACAAACTTGCTTTTCCTGAGACAGAAAGATCCAGGCCTGGATTCTCAGATGCATATTATTCACTTACCAAAGCCATAAGAAATGTGTGTTCTTTTGCTTTCTGTCCTGCAAGAATCAGTTGTTTCTCTTGTTAGCAAGGAAAAGTTGCACTTTGCGAGATGAGCTTCTCCTAAGGAACAAAGTTGTTTTTCACCGAGAAAGAAAGATCCAGGCCTGGATTCTCAGATGCATAGGAGAATCTTTCTAAAGCCATAAGAAATGTGTGTCCGTATGCCTTCTGTCTTGCAAGAATCAGCTGTTTCTCTTGTTAGCAACGAAATGTTGCACTTTGCGAGTTGAGCTTCCCCTAAGGAACAAACTTCTTTTTCCTGAGACAGAAAGATCCAGGCCTGGATTCTCAGATGCATATTATTCACTTACCAAAGCCATAAGAAATGTGTGTTCTTTTGCTTTCTGTCCTGCAAGAATCAGCTGTTTTTCTTGTTAGCAACGAAAAGTTGCACTTTGCGAGATGAGCTTCCCCTAAGGAACAAGGTTGTTTTTCACCGAGAAAGAAATATCCAGTCCTGGATTCTCTGATGCATATGAGAATCTTTCTAAAGCCATAAGAAATATGTGTCCTGATACATTCTTTCTGGCAGGAATCGACTGTTTCACTTGTTTGCCGAAAAATGCTATTCTTTGCGAGCTGAACTTCCCCTAAGGAACAACTGTGCTTTGCATCCAGAAAGAGGGCTCCAGTCTTGGATTATCTGATGCGTGTGAATCACTATCCAGAGCCATAGAAATACTGTGTCCTGATGCCTTCTGTCAGACAGGAATCGACTGTTTCACTTGTTAGCAAAGCAAAGTTGCACTTTGCTCGGTGAGCTTCCCCTAAGGAACAACAGTGTTTTGCATCCAGAAAGAGAGCTCCAAACCTGGATTCGCTGATGCATGTGATTCACTAGCCAGAGCCATAAGACTACTGTGTACTGATGCCTTCTGTCTGACAGGAATCTACTGTTTCACTTGTTAGCAAAGCAAAGTTGCACTTTGCTCGTTGAGCTTCCCCTAAGGAACAAGGTTGTTTTTTACCGAGAAAGAAAGATCCAGTCCTGGATTCTCAGATGCATATGAGAATCTTTCTAAAGCCATAAGAAATATGTGTCCTGATACATTCTTTCTGGCAGCAGTCGACTGTTTCACTTTTTAGCAGAAAAATGCTACTCTTTGCGAGCTGAACTTCCCCTAAGGAACAACTGTGCTTTGCATCCAGAAAGAGAGCTCCAGTCCTGGATTCTCTGATGCATGTGATTCACTAGCCAGAGCCATAAGAAAAACTGTGTCCTCATGCCTTCTGTCTGACAGGAATCGACTGTTTCACTTGTTAGCAAAGCAAAGTTGCACTTTGCTCGTTGCGCTTCCCCTAAGGAACAACAGTGCTTTGTGCCGTGAAAGCAAGCTCCAGACCTGGAGTTTTAGATGCGAATGATTTACTTTCCAAAACCATAAGAAATATGTGCCCTGATGTCTCCTGTCTGACAGAAATCAAGAGTTTCACGTGTTAGAAGAGCAGAGGTGCACATTGCTATACGAGCTTCCTTTAAGGAACAAGGTTGTTTTTCACCGTGAAAGAAAGCTCCAGACCTGCATTCTCGAATGCATATGATTCACTTATCAAAGCCATAAGAAATGTATGTCCCTATGCCTTTTGTCTTGCAAGAATCAGGTGTTTCTCCTGTTAGCAACGAAAAGTTGCACTTTGCGAGTTGAGCTTCCCCTTAGGAACAAACTTGTTTTTCCTGAGACAGAAAGATCCAGGCCTGGATTCTCAGATGCATATTATTCACTTACCAAAGCCATAAGAAATGTGTGTCCTTTTGCTTTCTGTCCTGCAAGAATCAGCTGTTTCTCTTGTTAGCAACGAAAAGTTGCACTTTGCGAGATGAGTTTCCCCTAAGGAACAAACTTGTTTTTCACTGAGAAAGAAAGATCCAGTCCTGGATTCTCAGATGCATATGAGAATCTTTCTAAAGCCACAAGAAATGTGTGTCCGTATGCCTTCTGTCTTGCAAGAATCAGCTGTTTCTCTTGTCAGCAACGAAATGTTGCAATTTGCGAGTTGAGCTTCCCCTAAGGAACAAACTTGTTTTTCCTGAGACAGAAAGATCCAGGCCTGGATTCTCAGATGCATATTATTCACTTATCAAAGACATAAGAAATGTGTGTCCTTGTGCTTTCTGTCTTGCAAGAATCAGCTGTTTCTCTTGTTAGCAAGGAAAAGTTGCACTTTGCGAGATGATCTTCTCCTAAGGAACAAAGTTGTTTTTCCTGAGACAGAAAGATCCAGTCCTGGATTCTCAGATGCATATTATTCACTTACCAAAGCCATAAGAAATGTGTGTCCTTTTGCTTTCTGTCTTGCAAGAATCAGCTGTTTTTCTTGTTAGCAACGAAAAGTTGCACTTTGCGAGATGAGTTTCCCCTAAGGAACAAACTTGTTTTTCACTGAGAAAGAAAGATCCAGTCCTGGATTCTCAGATGCATATGAGAATCTTTCTAAAGCCATAAGAAATGTGTGTCCGTATGCCTTCTGTCTTGCAAGAATCAGCTGTTTCTCTTGTTAGAAACGAAAAGTTGCACTTTGCGAGATGAGCTTCCCCTAAGGAACAAACTTGCTTTTCCTGAGACAGAAAGATCCAGGCCTGGATTCTCAGATGCATATTATTCACTTACCAAAGCCATAAGAAATGTGTGTTCTTTTGCTTTCTGTCCTGCAAGAATCAGTTGTTTCTCTTGTTAGCAACGAAAAGTTGCACTTTGCGAGATGAGCTTCTCCTAAGGAACAAAGTTGTTTTTCACCGAGAAAGAAAGATCCAGGCCTGGATTCTCAGATGCATAGGAGAATCTTTCTAAAGCCATAAGAAATGTGTGTCCGTATGCCTTCTGTCTTGCAAGAATCAGCTGTTTCTCTTGTTAGCAACGAAATGTTGCACTTTGCGAGTTGAGCTTCCCCTAAGGAACAAACTTCTTTTTCCTGAGACAGAAAGATCCAGGCCTGGATTCTCAGATGCATATTATTCACTTACCAAAGCCATAAGAAATGTGTGTTCTTTTGCTTTCTGTCCTGCAAGAATCAGCTGTTTTTCTTGTTAGCAACGAAAAGTTGCACTTTGCGAGATGAGCTTCCCCTAAGGAACAAGGTTGTTTTTCACCGAGAAAGAAATATCCAGTCCTGGATTCTCTGATGCATATGAGAATCTTTCTAAAGCCATAAGAAATATGTGTCCTGATACATTCTTTCTGGCAGGAATCGACTGTTTCACTTGTTAGCCGAAAAATGCTATTCTTTGCGAGCTGAACTTCCCCTAAGGAACAACTGTGCTTTGCATCCAGAAAGAGGGCTCCAATCTTGGATTATCTGATGCGTGTGAATCACTATCCAGAGCCATAGAAATACTGTGTCCTGATGCCTTCTGTCTGACAGGAATCGACTGTTTCACTTGTTAGCAAAGCAAAGTTGCACTTTGCTCGGTGAGCTTCCCCTAAGGAACAACAGTGTTTTGCATCCAGAAAGAGAGCTCCAAACCTGGATTCGCTGATGCATGTGATTCACTAGCCAGAGCCATAAGACTACTGTGTACTGATGCCTTCTGTCTGACAGGAATCTACTGTTTCACTTGTTAGCAAAGCAAAGTTGCACTTTGCTCGTTGAGCTTCCCCTAAGGAACAAGGTTGTTTTTTACCGAGAAAGAAAGATCCAGTCCTGGATTCTCAGATGCATATGAGAATCTTTCTAAAGCCATAAGAAATATGTGTCCTGATACATTCTTTCTGGCAGCAGTCGACTGTTTCACTTGTTAGCAGAAAAATGGTACTCTTTGCGAGCTGAACTTCCCCTAAGGAACAACTGTGCTTTGCATCCAGAAAGAGAGCTCCAGTCCTGGATTCTCTGATGCATGTGATTCACTAGCCAGAGCCATAAGAAAAACTGTGTCCTCATGCCTTCTGTCTGACAGGAATCGACTGTTTCACTTGTTAGCAAAGCAAAGTTGCACTTTGCTCGTTGCGCTTCCCCTAAGGAACAACAGTGCTTTGCGCCGTGAAAGCAAGCTCCAGACCTGGAGTTTTAGATGCGAATGATTTACTTTCCAAAACCATAAGAAATATGTGCCCTGATGTCTCCTGTCTGACAGAAATCAAGAGTTTTACGTGTTAGAAGAGCAGAGGTGCACATTGCTATACGAGCTTCCTTTAAGGAACAAGGTTGTTTTTCACCGTGAAAGAAAGCTCCAGACCTGCATTCTCGAATGCATATGATTCACTTATCAAAGCCATAAGAAATGTATGTCCCTATGCCTTTTGTCTTGCAAGAATCAGGTGTTTCTCCTGTTAGCAACGAAAAGTTGCACTTTGCGAGTTGAGCTTCCCCTTAGGAACAAACTTGTTTTTCCTGAGACAGAAAGATCCAGGCCTGGATCCTCAGATGCATATTATTCACTTACCAAAGCCATAAGAAATGTGTGTCCTTGTGCTTTCTGTCCTGCAAGAATCAGCTGTTTCTCTTGTTAGCAACGAAAAGTTGCACTTTGCGAGATGAGTTTCCCCTAAGGAACAAACTTGTTTTTCACTGAGAAAGAAAGATCCAGTCCTGGATTCTCAGATGCATATGAGAATCTTTCTAAAGCCATAAGAAATATGTGTCCGTATGCCTTCTGTCTTGCAAGAATCAGCTGTTTCTCTTGTCAGCAACGAAATGTTGCAATTTGCGAGTTGAGCTTCCCCTAAGGAACAAACTTGTTTTTCCTGAGACAGAAAGATCCAGGCCTGGATTCTCAGATGCATATTATTCACTTATCAAAGACATAAGAAATGTGTGTCCTTGTGCTTTCTGTCTTGCAAGAATCAGCTGTTTCTCTTGTTAGCAAGGAAAAGTTGCACTTTGCGAGATGATCTTCTCCTAAGGAACAAAGTTGTTTTTCCTGAGATAGAAAGATCCAGGCCTGGATTCTCAGATGCATATTATTCACTTACCAAAGCCATAAGAAATGTGTGTCCTTTTGCTTTCTGTCTTGCAAGAATCAGCTGTTTTTCTTGTTAGCAACGAAAAGTTGCACTTTGCGAGATGAGCTTCCCCTAAGGAACAAACTTGTTTTTCACTGAGAAAGAAAGATCCAGTCCTGGATTCTCAGATGCATATGAGAATCTTTCTAAAGCCATAAGAAATGTGTGTCCGTATGCCTTCTGTCTTGCAAGAATCAGCTGTTTCTCTTGTTAGCAACGAAATGTTGCACTTTGCGAGTTGAGCTTCCCCTAAGGAACAAACTTGCTTTTCCTGAGACAGAAAGATCCAGGCCTGGATTCTCAGATGCATATTATTCACTTACCAAAGCCATAAGAAATGTGTGTTCTTTTGCTTTCTGTCCTGCAAGAATCAGTTGTTTCTCTTGTTAGCAACGAAAAGTTGCACTTTGCGAGATGAGCTTCTCCTAAGGAACAAAGTTGTTTTTCACCGAGAAAGAAAGATCCAGGCCTGGATTCTCAGATGCATAGGAGAATCTTTCTAAAGCCATAAGAAATGTGTGTCCGTATGCCTTCTGTCTTGCAAGAATCAGCTGTTTTTCTTGTTAGCAACGAAAAGTTGCACTTTGCGAGATGAGCTTCCCCTAAGGAACAAACTTCTTTTTCCTGAGACAGAAAGATCCAGGCCTGGATTCTCAGATGCATATTATTCTCTTACCAAAGCCATAAGAAATGTGTGTTCTTTTGCTTTCTGTCCTGCAAGAATCAGCTGTTTCTCTTGTTAGCAACGAAAAGTTGCACTTTGCGAGATGAGCTTCCCCTAAGGAACAAGGTTGTTTTTCACCGAGAAAGAAATATCCAGTCCTGGATTCTCTGATGCATATGAGAATCTTTCTAAAGCCATAAGAAATATGTGTCCTGATACATTCTTTCTGGCAGGAATCGACTGTTTCACTTGTTAGCCGAAAAATGCTATTCTTTGCGAGCTGAACTTCCCCTAAGGAACAACTGTGCTTTGCATCCAGAAAGAGGGCTCCAGTCCTGGATTCTCTGATGCGTGTGAATCACTATCCAGATCCATAGAAATACTGTGTCCTGATGCCTTCTGTCAGACAGGAATCGACTGTTTCACTTGTTAGCAAAGCAAAGTTGCACTTTGCTCGGTGAGCTTCCCCTAAGGAACAACAGTGTTTTGCATCCAGAAAGAGAGCTCCAAACCTGGATTCGCTGATGCATGTGATTCACTAGCCAGAGCCATAAGACTACTGTGTACTGATGCCTTCTGTCTGACAGGAATCGACTGTTTCACTTGTTAGCAAAGCAAAGTTGCACTTTGCTCGTTGAGCTTCCTCTAAGGAACAACAGTGCTTTGCACCGTGAAAGCAAGCTCCACTCCTGGAGTTTTAGATGCATATGATTTACTTTCCAAAACCATAAGAAATATGTGCCCTGATGTCTCCTGTCTGACAGAAATCAAGAGTTTCACGTGTTAGAAGAGCAGAGGTGCACTTTGCGATACGACCTTCCCCTAAGGAACAAGGTTGTTTTTCACCGTGAAAGAAAGCTCCAGACCTGCATTCTCGAATGCATATGATTCACTTATCAAAGCCATAGGAAATGTATGTCCTTATGCCTTCTGTCTTGCAAGAATCAGCTGTTTCTTTTGTTAGCACCGAAAAGTTGCACTTTGCGAGATGAGCTTCCCCTAAGGAACAAACTTGTTTTTCACCGAGAAAGAAAGATCCAGGCCTGGATTCTCAGATGCATATTATTCACTTATCAAAGCCATTATAAATGTGTGTTCTTATGCCTTCTGTCTTGCAAGAATCAGCTGTTTCTCTTGTTAGCAACGAAAAGTTGCACTTTGCGAGATGAGCTTCCCCTAAGAAACAAGGTTGCTTTTCACCGAGAAAGAAAGATCCAGTCCTGGATTCTCAGATGCATATGAGAATCTTTCTAAAGCCACAAGAAATGTGTGTCCGTATGCCTTCTGTCTTGCAAGAATCAGCTGTTTCTCTTGTCAGCAACGAAATGTTGCAATTTGCGAGTTGAGCTTCCCCTAAGGAACAAACTTGTTTTTCCTGAGACAGAAAGATCCAGGCCTGGATTCTCAGATGCATATTATTCACTTATCAAAGACATAAGAAATGTGTGTCCTTGTGCTTTCTGTCTTGCAAGAATCAGTTGTTTCTCTTGTTAGCAAGGAAAAGTTGCACTTTTCGAGATGATCTTCTCCTAAGGAACAAAGTTGTTTTTCCTGAGATAGAAAGATCCAGGCCTGGATTCTCAGATGCATATGATTCACTTACCAAAGCCATAAGAAATGTGTGTCCTTTTGCTTTCTGTCTTGCAAGAATCAGCTGTTTTTCTTGTTAGCAACGAAAAGTTGCACTTTGCGAGATGAGCTTCCCCTAAGGAACAAACTTGTTTTTCACTGAGAAAGAAAGATCCAGTCCTGGATTCTCAGATGCATATGAGAATCTTTCTAAAGCCATAAGAAATGTGTGTCCGTATGCCTTCTGTCTTGCAAGAATCAGCTGTTTCTCTTGTTAGCAACGAAATGTTGCACTTTGCGAGTTGAGCTTCCCCTAAGGAACAAACTTCTTTTTCCTGAGACAGAAAGATCCAGTCCTGGATTCTCAGATGCATATTATTCACTTACCAAAGCCATAAGAAATGTGTGTCCTTTTGCTTTCTTTCTTGCAAGAATCAGCTGTTTTTCTTGTTAGCAACGCAAAGTTGCACTTTGCGAGATGAGCTTCCCCTAAGGAACAAGGTAGTTTTTACCGAGAAAGAAAGATCCAGTCCTGGATTCTCAGATGCATATGAGAATCTTTCTAAAGCCATAAGAAATATGTGTCCTGATACATTCTTTCTGGCAGGAATCAACTGTTTCACTTGTTAGCAGAAAAATGCTACTCTTTGCGAGCTGAACTTCCCCTAAGGAACAACTGCGCTTTGCATCCAGAAAGAGGGCTCCAGTCCTGGATTTTCTGATTCATGTTATTCACTAACCAGATCCATAAGAATACTGTGTCCTGATGCCTTCTGTCTGAGAGGAATCGACTGTTTCACTTGTTAGCCAAGCAAAGTTGCACTCTGCTCGTTGAGCTTCCCCTAAGGAACAACCGTGCTTTGCACCGTGAAAGCAAGCTCCAGCCCTGGAGTTTTAGATGTATATGATTTACTTTCCAAAACCATAAGAAATATGTGCCCTGATGTCTCCTATCTGTCAGCAATCAAGAGTTTCACGTGTTAGAAGATCAAAGGTGTACTTTGCGCTACGAGCTTCCCGTACGTAACAACTGTGTTTTCACCAAGAAAGAAAGCTCCAGACCTGCATTCTCGAATGCAAATGATTCACTTATCAAAGCCATAAGAAATATGTGTCCTGATGCCTTCTGTCTTGCAAGAATCAGCTGTTTCTCTTGTTAGCAACGAAAAGTTGCACTTTGCGAGTTGAGCTTCCCCTAAGGAACAAAGTTGTTTTTCACTGAGAAAGAAAGATCCAGTCCTGGATTCTCTGATGCATATGAGAATCTTTCTAAAGCCATAAGAAATGTGTGTCCTTTTGCTTTCTGTCTTGCAAGAATCAGCTGTTTCTCTTGTTAGCAACGAAAAGTTGCACTTTGCGAGGTGAGCTTCTCCTAAGGAACAAAGTTGTTTTCACCGAGAAAGAAATATCCAGTCCTGGATTCTCAGATGCATATGAGAATCTTTCTAAAGCCATAAGAAATGTGTGTCCGTATGCCTTCTGTCTTGCAAGAATCAGCTGTTTCTCTTGTTAGCAACGAAAAGTTGCACTTTGCGAGATGAGCCTCCCCTAAGGAATAACGTTGTTTTTCTCCGAGAAAGAAAGATCCAGTCCTGGATTCTCAGATGCATATGAGAATCTTTCTAAAGCCATGAGAAATATGTGTCCTGATACATTCTTTCTGGCAGGAATCGACTGTTTCACTTGTTAGCAGAAAAATGCTACTCTTTGCGAGCTGAACTTCTTCTAAAGGAACAACTGTGCTTTGCATCCAGAAAGAGGGCTCCAGTCTTTGATTCTCTGATGCATTTGATTGTCTAACCAGATCCATAAGAATAATGTGTCCTGATGCCTTCTGTCAGACAGGAATCGACTGTTTCACTTGTTAGCAAAGCAAAGTTGCACTTTGCTCGTTGAGCTTCCCCTAAGGAACAACAGTGCTTTGCACCGTGAAAGCAAACTCCAGCCCTGGAGTTTTAGATGCATATGATTTACTTTCCAAAACCCTAAGAAATATGTGCCCTGATGTCTCCTGTCTGTCAGAAATCAAGAGTTTCACGTGTTAGAAGAGCAAAGGTGCACTTTGCGATACGAGCTTCCCGTACGTAACAACTGTGTTTTCACCAAGAAAGAAAGCTCCAGACCTGCATTCTCGAATGCATATGATTCACTTATCAAAGCCATAAGAAATGTGTGTCCGTATGCTTTCTGTCTTGCAAGAATCAGCTGTTTCTCATGTTAGCAACGAAAAGTTGCACTTTGCGAGATGAGCTTCCCCTAAGGAACAAAGTTGTTTTTCACTGAGAAAGAAAGATCCAGTCCTGGATTCTCTGATGCATATTATTCACTTACCAAAGCCATAAGAAATGTGTGTCCTTATGCCTTCTGTCTTGCAAGAATCAGCTGTTTCTCTTGTTAGCAAGGAAAAGTTGCACTTTGCGACATGAGCTTCCCCTAAGGAACAAGGTTGTTTTCACCGAGAAAGAAAGGTCCAGGCCTGGATTCTCAGATGCATATTACTCACTTACCAAAGCCATAAGAAATGTGTGTCCTTTCGCTTTCTGTCTTGCAAGAATCAGCTGTTTCTCTTGTTAGCAACGAAAAGTTGCACTTTGCGAGATGAGCTTCTCCTAAGGAAAAAACTTGTTTTTCACTGAGAAAGAAAGATCCAGGCCTGGATTCTCAGATGCATAGGAGAATCTTTCTAAAGCCATAAGAAATGTGTGTCCGTATGCCTTCTGTCTTGCAAGAATCAGCTGTTTCTCTTGTCAGCAACGAAATGTTGCACTTTGCGAGTTGAGCTTCCCCTAAGGAACAAACTTGCTTTTCCTGAGACAGAAAGATCCAGGCCTGGATTCTCAGATGCATATTATTCACTTACCAAAGCCATAAGAAATGTGTGTTCTTTTGCTTTCTGTCTTGCAAGAATCAGCTGTTTCTCATGTTAGCAACGAAAAGTTGCACTTTGCGAGATGAGCTTCCCCTAAGGAACAAAGTTGTTTTTCACTGAGAAAGAAAGATCCAGTCCTGGATTCTCTGATGCATATTATTCACTTACCAAAGCCATAAGAAATGTGTGTCCTTATGCCTTCTGTCTTGCAAGAATCAGCTGTTTCTCTTGTTAGCAAGGAAAAGTTGCACTTTGCGACATGAGCTTCCCCTAAGGAACAAAGTTGTTTTCACCGAGAAAGAAAGATCCAGTCCTGGATTCTCAGATGCATATGAGAATCTTTCTAAAGCCATAAGAAATGTGTGTCCGTATGCCTTCTGTCTTGCAAGAATCAGCTGTTTCTCTTGTTAGCAACGAAATGTTGCACTTTGCGAGTTGAGCTTCCCCTAAGGAACAAACTTCTTTTTCCTGAGACAGAAAGATCCAGGCCTGGATTCTCAGATGCATATTATTCACTTACCAAAGCCATAAGAAATGTGTGTTCTTTTGCTTTCTGTCCTGCAAGAATCAGCTGTTTTTCTTGTTAGCAACGAAAAGTTGCACTTTGCGAGATGAGCTTCCCCTAAGGAACAAGGTTGTTTTTCACCGAGAAAGAAATATCCAGTCCTGGATTCTCTGATGCATATGAGAATCTTTCTAAAGCCATAAGAAATATGTGTCCTGATACATTCTTTCTGGCAGGAATCGACTGTTTCACTTGTTAGCCGAAAAATGCTATTCTTTGCGAGCTGAACTTCCCCTAAGGAACAACTGTGCTTTGCATCCAGAAAGAGGGCTCCAGTCCTGGATTCTCTGATGCGTGTGAATCACTATCCAGAGCCATAGAAATACTGTGTCCTGATGCCTTCTGTCAGACAGGAATCGACTGTTTCACTTGTTAGCAAAGCAAAGTTGCACTTTGCTCGGTGAGCTTCCCCTAAGGAACAACAGTGTTTTGCATCCAGAAAGAGAGCTCCAAACCTGGATTCGCTGATGCATGTGATTCACTAGCCAGAGCCATAAGACTACTGTGTACTGATGCCTTCTGTCTGACAGGAATCTACTGTTTCACTTGTTAGCAAAGCAAAGTTGCACTTTGCTCGTTGAGCTTCCCCTAAGGAACAAGGTTGTTTTTTACCGAGAAAGAAAGATCCAGTCCTGGATTCTCAGATGCATATGAGAATCTTTCTAAAGCCATAAGAAATATGTGTCCTGATACATTCGTTCTGGCAGGAATCGACTGTTTCACTTGTTAGCAGAAAAATGCTACTCTTTGCGAGCTGAACTTCCCCTAAGGAACAACTGCGCTTTGCATCCAGAAAGAGGGCTCCAGTCCTGGATTCTCTGATTCATGTTATTCACTAACCAGATCCATAAGAATACTGTGTCCTGATGCCTTCTGTCTGAGAGGAATCGACTGTTTCACTTGTTAGCCAAGCAAAGTTGCACTCTGCTCGTTGAGCTTCCCCTAAGAAACAACCGTGCTTTGCACCGTGAAAGCAAGCTCCAGCCCTGGAGTTTTAGATGTATATGATTTACTTTCCAAAACCATAAGAAATATGTGCCCTGATGTCTCCTATCTGTCAGCAATCAAGAGTTTCACGTGTTAGAATATCAAAGGTGTACTTTGCGCAACGAGCTTCCCGTACGTAACAACTGTGTTTTCACCAAGAAAGAAAGCTCCAGCCCTGCATTCTCGAATGCAAATGATTCACTTATCAAAGCCATAAGAAATATGTGTCCTGATGCCTTCTGTCTTGCAAGAATCAGCTGTTTCTCTTGTTAGCAACGAAAAGTTGCACTTTGCGAGATGAGCTTCTCCTAAGGAACAAAGTTGTTTTCACCGAGAAAGAAAGATCCAGACCTGCATTCTCAGATGCATATGAGAATCTTTCTAAAGCCATAAGAAATGTGTGACCGTATGCCTTCTGTCTTGCAAGAATCAGCTGTTTCTCTTGTTAGCAAGGAAAAGTTGCACTTTGCGACATGAGCTTCCCCTAACGAACAAGGTTGTTTTCACCGAGAAAGAAAGGTCCAGGCCTGGATTCTCAGATGCATATGAGAATCTTTCTAAGGCATAGTAAATATGTGACCTTATACATTCTTTCTGGCAGGAATCGACTGTTTCATTTGTTAGCCCAAAAATGCTACTCTTTACAAGCAGAACTTCCCCTAAGGAACAACTGTGCTTTGCATCCAGAAAGAGGGCTCCAGTCTTTGATTCTCTGATGCATTTGATTGTCTAACCAGATCCATAAGAATAATGTGTCCTGATGCCTTCTGTCAGACAGGAATCGACTGTTTCACTTGTTAGCAAAGCAAAGTTGCACTTTGCTCGTTGAGCTTCCCCTAAGGTACAACAGTGCTTTGCACCGTGAAAGCAAACTCCAGCCCTGGAGTTTTAGATGCATATGATTTACTTTCCAAAACCCTAAGAAATATGTGCCCTGATGTCTCCTGTCTGTCAGAAATCAAGAGTTTCACGTGTTAGAAGAGCAAAGGTGCACTTTGCGATACGAGCTTCCCGTACGTAACAACTGTGTTTTCACCAAGAAAGAAAGCTCCAGACCTGCATTCTCGAATGCATATGATTCACTTATCAAAGCCATAAGAAATGTGTGTCCTTATGCCTTCTGTCTTGCAAGAATCAGTTGTTTCTCTTGTTAGCAACGAAAAGTTGCACTTTGCGAGTTGAGCTTCCCCTAAGGAACAAAGTTATTTTTCACTGAGAAAGAAAGATCCAGTCCTGGATTCTCTGATGCATATGAGAATCTTTCTAAAGCCATAAGAAATGTGTGTCCTTTTGCTTTCTGTCTTGCAAGAATCAGCTGTTTCTCTTGTTAGCAACGAAAAGTTGCACTTTGCGAGATGAGCTTCTCCTAAGGAACAAAGTTGTTTTCACCGAGAAAGAAAGATCCAGACCTGCATTCTCAGATGCATATGAGAATCTTTCTAAAGCCATAAGAAATGTGTGACCGTATGCCTTCTGTCTTGCAAGAATCAGCTGTTTCTCTTGTTAGCAACGAAAAGTTGCACTTTGCGAGATGAGCCTCCCCTAAGGAACAACGTTGTTTTTCTCCGAGAAAGAAAGATCCAGTCCTGGATTCTCAGATGCATATGAGAATCTTTCTAAGGCATAGTAAATATGTGACCTTATACATTCTTTCTGGCAGGAATCGACTGTTTCATTTGTTAGCCCAAAAATGCTACTCTTTACAAGCAGAACTTCCCCTAAGGAACAACTGTGCTTTGCATCCAGAAAGAGGGCTCCAGTCTTTGATTCTCTGATGCATTTGATTGTCTAACCAGATCCATAAGAATAATGTGTCCTGATGCCTTCTGTCAGACAGGAATCGACTGTTTCACTTGTTAGCAAAGCAAAGTTGCACTTTGCTCGTTGAGCTTCCCCTAAGGTACAACAGTGCTTTGCACCGTGAAAGCAAACTCCAGCCCTGGAGTTTTAGATGCATATGATTTACTTTCCAAAACCCTAAGAAATATGTGCCCTGATGTCTCCTGTCTGTCAGAAATCAAGAGTTTCACGTGTTAGAAGAGCAAAGGTGCACTTTGCGATACGAGCTTCCCGTACGTAACAACTGTGTTTTCACCAAGAAAGAAAGCTCCAGACCTGCATTCTCGAATGCATATGATTCACTTATCAAAGCCATAAGAAATGTGTGTCCTTATGCCTTCTGTCTTGCAAGAATCAGTTGTTTCTCTTGTTAGCAACGAAAAGTTGCACTTTGCGAGTTGAGCTTCCCCTAAGGAACAAAGTTGTTTTTCACTGAGAAAGAAAGATCCAGTCCTGGATTCTCTGATGCATATGAGAATCTTTCTAAAGCCATAAGAAATGTGTGTCCTTTTGCTTTCTGTCTTGCAAGAATCAGCTGTTTCTCTTGTTAGCAACGAAAAGTTGCACTTTGCGAGATGAGCTTCTCCTAAGGAACAAAGTTGTTTTCACCGAGAAAGAAAGATCCAGACCTGCATTCTCAGATGCATATGAGAATCTTTCTAAAGCCATAAGAAATGTGTGACCGTATGCCTTCTGTCTTGCAAGAATCAGCTGTTTCTCTTGTTAGCAACGAAAAGTTGCACTTTGCGAGATGAGCCTCCCCTAAGGAACAACGTTGTTTTTCTCCGAGAAAGAAAGATCCAGTCCTGGATTCTCAGATGCATATGAGAATCTTTCTAAGGCATAGTAAATATGTGACCTTATACATTCTTTCTGGCAGGAATCGACTGTTTCATTTGTTAGCCCAAAAATGCTACTCTTTACAAGCAGAACTTCCCCTAAGGAACAACTGTGCTTTGCATCCAGAAAGAGGGCTCCAGTCTTTGATTCTCTGATGCATTTGATTGTCTAACCAGATCCATAAGAATAATGTGTCCTGATGCGTTCTGTCAGACAGGAATCGACTGTTTCACTTGTTAGCAAAGCAAAGTTGCACTTTGCTCGTTGAGCTTCCCCTAAGGTACAACAGTGCTTTGCACCGTGAAAGCAAACTCCAGCCCTGGAGTTTTAGATGCATATGATTTACTTTCCAAAACCCTAAGAAATATGTGCCCTGATGTCTCCTGTCTGTCAGAAATCAAGAGTTTCACGTGTTAGAAGATCAAAGGTGCACTTTGCGATACGAGCTTCCCGTACGTAACAACTGTGTTTTCACCAAGAAAGAAAGCTCCAGACCTGCATTCTCGAATGCATATGATTCACTTATCAAAGCCATAAGAAATGTGTGTCCTTATGCCTTCTGTCTTGCAAGAATCAGTTGTTTCTCTTGTTAGCAACGAAAAGTTGCACTTTGCGAGATGAGCTTCTCCTAAGGAACAAAGTTGTTTTTCACTGAGAAAGAAAGATCCAGGCCTTGATTCTCAGATGCATATGAGAATCTTTCTAAAGCCATAAGAAATGTGTGTCCTTTTGCTTTCTGTCTTGCAAGAATCAGCTGTTTCTCTTGATAGCAACGAAAAGTTGCACTTTGCGAGATGAGCTTCCCCTAAGGAACAAAGTTGTTTTTCACTGAGAAAGAAAGATCCAGTCCTGGATTCTCTGATGCATATTATTCACTTACCAAAGCCATAAGAAATGTGTGTCCTTATGCCTTCTGTCTTGCAAGAATCAGCTGTTTCTCTTGTTAGCAAGGAAAAGTTGCACTTTGCGACATGAGCTTCCCCTAAGGAACAAGGTTGTTTTCACCGAGAAAGAAAGGTCCAGGCCTGGATTCTCAGATGCATATTACTCACTTACCAAAGCCATAAGAAATGTGTGTCCTTTCGCTTTCTGTCTTGCAAGAATCAGCTGTTTCTCTTGTTAGCAACGAAAAGTTGCACTTTGCGAGATGATCTTCTCCTAAGGAAAAAACTTGTTTTTCACTGAGAAAGAAAGATCCAGGCCTGGATTCTCAGATGCATAGGAGAATCTTTCTAAAGCCATAAGAAATGTGTGTCCGTATGCCTTCTGTCTTGCAAGAATCAGCTGTTTCTCTTGTTAGCAACGAAATGTTGCACTTTGCGAGTTGAGCTTCCCCTAAGGAACAAACTTGCTTTTCCTGAGACAGAAAGATCCAGGCCTGGATTCTCAGATGCATATTATTCACTTACCAAAGCCATAAGAAATGTGTGTTCTTTTGCTTTCTGTCCTGCAAGAATCAGTTGTTTCTCTTGTTAGCAAGGAAAAGTTGCACTTTGCGAGATGAGCTTCTCCTAAGGAACAAAGTTGTTTTTCACCGAGAAAGAAAGATCCAGGCCTGGATTCTCAGATGCATAGGAGAATCTTTCTAAAGCCATAAGAAATGTGTGTCCGTATGCCTTCTGTCTTGCAAGAATCAGCTGTTTCTCTTGTTAGCAACGAAATGTTGCACTTTGCGAGTTGAGCTTCCCCTAAGGAACAAACTTGCTTTTCCTGAGACAGAAAGATCCAGGCCTGGATTCTCAGATGCATATTATTCACTTATTAAAGCCATAAGAAATGTGTGTTCTTTTGCTTTCTGTCCTGCAAGAATCAGTTGTTTTTCTTGTTAGCAACGAACAGTTGCACTTTGCGAGATGAGCTTCCCCTAAGGAACAAAGTTGTTTTTCACCGAGAAAGAAATATCCAGTCCTGGATTCTCTGATGCATATGAGAATCTTTCTAAAGCCATAAGAAATATGTGTCCTGATACATTCTTTCTGGCAGGAATCGACTGTTTCACTTGTTAGCCGAAAAATGCTATTCTTTGCGAGCTGAACTTCCCCTAAGGAACAACTGTGCTTTGCATCCAGAAAGAGGGCTCCAGTCCTGGATTCTCTGATGCGTGTGAATCACTATCCAGAGCCATAGAAATACTGTGTCCTGATGCCTTCTGTCAGACAGGAATCGACTGTTTCACTTGTTAGCAAAGCAAAGTTGCACTTTGCTCGGTGAGCTTCCCCTAAGGAACAACAGTGTTTTGCATCCAGAAAGAGAGCTCCAAACCTGGATTCGCTGATGCATGTGATTCACTAGCCAGAGCCATAAGACTACTGTGTACTGATGCCTTCTGTCTGACAGGAATCTACTGTTTCACTTGTTAGCAAAGCAAAGTTGCACTTTGCTCGTTGAGCTTCCCCTAAGGAACAAGGTTGTTTTTTACCGAGAAAGAAAGATCCAGTCCTGGATTCTCAGATGCATATGAGAATCTTTCTAAAGCCATAAGAAATGTGTGTCCGTATGCCTTCTGTCTTGCAAGAATCAGCTGTTTCTCTTGGTAGCAACGAAATGTTGCACTTTGCGAGTTGAGCTTCCCCTAAGGAACAAACTTCTTTTTCCTGAGACAGAAAGATCCAGTCCTGGATTCTCAGATGCATATTATTCACTTACCAAAGCCATAAGAAATGTGTGTTCTTTTGCTTTCTGTCCTGCAAGAATCAGCTGTTTTTCTTGTTAGCAACGAAAAGTTGCACTTTGCGAGATGAGCTTCCCCTAAGGAACAAGGTTGTTTTTCACCGAGAAAGAAATATCCAGTCCTGGATTCTCTGATGCATATGAGAATCTTTCTAAAGCCATAAGAAATATGTGTCCTGATACATTCTTTCTGGCAGGAATCGACTGTTTCACTTGTTAGCCGAAAAATGCTATTCTTTGCGAGCTGAACTTCCCCTAAGGAACAACTGTGCTTTGCATCCAGAAAGAGGGCTCCAGTCCTGGATTCTCTGATGCGTGTGAATCACTATCCAGAGCCATAGAAATACTGTGTCCTGATGCCTTCTGTCAGACAGGAATCGACTGTTTCACTTGTTAGCAAAGCAAAGTTGCACTTTGCTCGTTGAGCTTCCCCTAAGGAACAACAGTGTTTTGCATCCAGAAAGAGAGCTCCAAACCTGGATTCGCTGATGCATGTGATTCACTAGCCAGAGCCATAAGACTACTGTGTACTGATGCCTTCTGTCTGACAGGAATCTACTGTTTCACTTGTTAGCAAAGCAAAGTTGCACTTTGCTCGTTGAGCTTCCCCTAAGGAACAAGGTTGTTTTTTACCGAGAAAGAAAGATCCAGTCCTGGATTCTCAGATGCATATGAGAATCTTTCTAAAGCCATAAGAAATATGTGTCCTGATACATTCGTTCTGGCAGGAATCGACTGTTTCACTTGTTAGCAGAAAAATGCTACTCTTTGCGAGCTGAACTTCCCCTAAGGAACAACTGCGCTTTGCATCCAGAAAGAGGGCTCCAGTCCTGGATTCTCTGATTCATGTTATTCACTAACCAGATCCATAAGAATACTGTGTCCTGATGCCTTCTGTCTGAGAGGAATCGACTGTTTCACTTGTTAGCCAAGCAAAGTTGCACTCTGCTCGTTGAGCTTCCCCTAAGAAACAACTGTGCTTTGCACCGTGAAAGCAAGCTCCAGCCCTGGAGTTTTAGATGTATATGATTTACTTTCCAAAACCATAAGAAATATGTGCCCTGATGTCTCCTATCTGTCAGCAATCAAGAGTTTCACGTGTTAGAAGATCAAAGGTGTACTTTGCGCTACGAGCTTCCCGTACGTAACAACTGTGTTTTCACCAAGAAAGAAAGCTCCAGACCTGCATTCTCGAGTGCAAGTGATTCACTTATCAAAGCCATAAGAAATATGTGTCCTGATGCCTTCTGTATTGCAAGAATCAGCTGTTTCTCTTGTTAGCAACGAAAAGTTGCACTTTGCGAGTTGAGCTTCCCCTAAGGAACAAAGTTGGTTTTCACTGAGAAAGAAAGATCCAGTCCTGGATTCTCTGATGCATATGAGAATCTTTCTAAAGCCATAAGAAATGTGTGTCCTTTTGCTTTCTGTCTTGCAAGAATCAGCTGTTTCTCTTGTTAGCAACGAAAAGTTGCACTTTGCGAGATGAGCTTCTCCTAAGGAACAAAGTTGTTTTTCTCCGAGAAAGAAAGATCCAGTCCTGGATTCTCAGATGCATATGAGAATCTTTCTAAGGCATAGTAAATATGTGACCTTATACATTCTTTCTGGCAGGAATCGACTGTTTCATTTGTTAGCCCAAAAATGCTACTCTTTACAAGCAGAACTTCCCCTAAGGAACAACTGTGCTTTCCATCCAGAAAGAGGGCTCCAGTCTTTGATTCTCTGATGCATTTGATTGTCTAACCAGATCCATAAGAATAATGTGTCCTGATGCGTTCTGTCAGACAGGAATCGACTGTTTCACTTGTTAGCAAAGCAAAGTTGCACTTTGCGAGATGAGCTTCTCCTAAGGAACAAAGTTGTTTTTCACCGAGAAAGAAAGATCCAGGCCTGGATTCTCAGATGCATAGGAGAATCTTTCTAAAGCCATAAGAAATGTGTGTCCGTATGCCTTCTGTCTTGCAAGAATCAGCTCTTTCTCTTGTTAGCAACGAAATGTTGCACTTTGCGAGTTGAGCTTCCCCTAAGGAACAAACTTGCTTTTCCTGAGACAGAAAGATCCAGGCCTGGATTCTCAGATGCATATTATTCACTTATTAAAGCCATAAGAAATGTGTGTTCTTTTGCTTTCTGTCCTGCAAGAATCAGTTGTTTTTCTTGTTAGCAACGAACAGTTGCACTTTGCGAGATGAGCTTCCCCTAAGGAACAAAGTTGTTTTTCACCGAGAAAGAAATATCCAGTCCTGGATTCTCTGATGCATATGAGAATCTTTCTAAAGCCATAAGAAATATGTGTCCTGATACATTCTTTCTGGCAGGAATCGACTGTTTCACTTGTTAGCCGAAAAATGCTATTCTTTGCGAGCTGAACTTCCCCTAAGGAACAACTGTGCTTTGCATCCAGAAAGAGGGCTCAAGTCCTGGATTCTCTGATGCGTGTGAATCACTATCCAGAGCCATAGAAATACTGTGTCCTGATGCCTTCTGTCAGACAGGAATCGACTGTTTCACTTGTTAGCAAAGCAAAGTTGCACTTTGCTCGGTGAGCTTCCCCTAAGGAACAACAGTGTTTTGCATCCAGAAAGAGAGCTCCAAACCTGGATTCGCTGATGCATGTGATTCACTAGCCAGAGCCATAAGACTACTGTGTACTGATGCCTTCTGTCTGACAGGAATCTACTGTTTCACTTGTTAGCAAAGCAAAGTTGCACTTTGCTCGTTGAGCTTCCCCTAAGGAACAAGGTTGTTTTTTACCGAGAAAGAAAGATCCAGTCCTGGATTCTCAGATGCATATGAGAATCTTTCTAAAGCCATAAGAAATGTGTGTCCGTATGCCTTCTGTCTTGCAAGAATCAGCTGTTTCTCTTGGTAGCAACGAAATGTTGCACTTTGCGAGTTGAGCTTCCCCTAAGGAACAAACTTCTTTTTCCTGAGACAGAAAGATCCAGTCCTGGATTCTCAGATGCATATTATTCACTTACCAAAGCCATAAGAAATGTGTGTTCTTTTGCTTTCTGTCCTGCAAGAATCAGCTGTTTTTCTTGTTAGCAACGAAAAGTTGCACTTTGCGAGATGAGCTTCCCCTAAGGAACAAGGTTGTTTTTCACCGAGAAAGAAATATCCAGTCCTGGATTCTCTGATGCATATGAGAATCTTTCTAAAGCCATAAGAAATATGTGTCCTGATACATTCTTTCTGGCAGGAATTGACTGTTTCACTTGTTAGCCGAAAAATGCTATTCTTTGCGAGCTGAACTTCCCCTAAGGAACAACTGTGCTTTGCATCCAGAAAGAGGGCTCCAGTCCTGGATTCTCTGATGCGTGTGAATCACTATCCAGAGCCATAGAAATACTGTGTCCTGATGCCTTCTGTCAGACAGGAATCGACTGTTTCACTTGTTAGCAAAGCAAAGTTGCACTTTGCTCGTTGAGCTTCCCCTAAGGAACAACAGTGTTTTGCATCCAGAAAGAGAGCTCCAAACCTGGATTCGCTGATGCATGTGATTCACTAGCCAGAGCCATAAGACTACTGTGTACTGATGCCTTCTGTCTGACAGGAATCTACTGTTTCACTTGTTAGCAAAGCAAAGTTGCACTTTGCTCGTTGAGCTTCCCCTAAGGAACAAGGTTGTTTTTTACCGAGAAAGAAAGATCCAGTCCTGGATTCTCAGATGCATATGAGAATCTTTCTAAAGCCATAAGAAATATGTGTCCTGATACATTCGTTCTGGCAGGAATCGACTGTTTCACTTGTTAGCAGAAAAATGCTACTCTTTGCGAGCTGAACTTCCCCTAAGGAACAACTGCGCTTTGCATCCAGAAAGAGGGCTCCAGTCCTGGATTCTCTGATTCATGTTATTCACTAACCAGATCCATAAGAATACTGTGTCCTGATGCCTTCTGTCTGAGAGGAATCGACTGTTTCACTTGTTAGCCAAGCAAAGTTGCACTCTGCTCGTTGAGCTTCCCCTAAGAAACAACCGTGCTTTGCACCGTGAAAGCAAGCTCCAGCCCTGGAGTTTTAGATGTATATGATTTACTTTCCAAAACCATAAGAAATATGTGCCCTGATGTCTCCTATCTGTCAGCAATCAAGAGTTTCACGTGTTAGAAGATCAAAGGTGTACTTTGCGCTACGAGCTTCCCGTACGTAACAACTGTGTTTTCACCAAGAAAGAAAGCTCCAGACCTGCATTCTCGAGTGCAAGTGATTCACTTATCAAAGCCATAAGAAATATGTGTCCTGATGCCTTCTGTATTGCAAGAATCAGCTGTTTCTCTTGTTAGCAACGAAAAGTTACACTTTGCGAGTTGAGCTTCCCCTAAGGAACAAAGTTGTTTTTCACTGAGAAAGAAAGATCCAGTCCTGGATTCTCTGATGCATATGAGAATCTTTCTAAAGCCATAAGAAATGTGTGTCCTTTTGCTTTCTGTCTTGCAAGAATCAGCTGTTTCTCTTGTTAGCAACGAAAAGTTGCACTTTGCGAGATGAGCTTCTCCTAAGGAACAAAGTTGTTTTCACCGAGAAAGAAAGATCCAGACCTGCATTCTCAGATGCATATGAGAATCTTTCTAAAGCCATAAGAAATGTGTGACCGTATGCCTTCTGTCTTGCAAGAATCAGCTGTTTCTCTTGTTAGCAACGAAAAGTTGCACTTTGCGAGATGAGCCTCCCCTAAGGAACAACGTTGTTTTTCTCCGAGAAAGAAAGATCCAGTCCTGGATTCTCAGATGCATATGAGAATCTTTCTAAAGCCATGAGAAATATGTGTCCTGATACATTCTTTCTGGCAGGAATCGACTGTTTCACTTGTTAGCAGAAAAATGCTACTCTTTGCGAGCTGAACTTCTTCTAAAGGAACAACAGTGCTTTGCATCCAGAAAGAGGGCTCCAGTCTTTGATTCTCTGATGCATTTGATTGTCTAACCAGATCCATAAGAATAATGTGTCCTGATGCCTTCTGTCAGACAGGAATCGACTGTTTCACTTGTTAGCAAAGCAAAGTTGCACTTTGCTCGTTGAGCTTCCCCTAAGGTACAACAGTGCTTTGCACCGTGAAAGCAAACTCCAGCCCTGGAGTTTTAGATGCATATGATTTACTTTCCAAAACCCTAAGAAATATGTGCCCTGATGTCTCCTGTCTGTCAGAAATCAAGAGTTTCACGTGTTAGAAGAGCAAAGGTGCACTTTGCGATACGAGCTTCCCGTACGTAACAACTGTGTTTTCACCAAGAAAGAAAGCTCCAGACCTGCATTCTCGAATGCATATGATTCACTTATCAAAGCCATAAGAAATGTGTGTCCGTATGCTTTCTGTCTTGCAAGAATCAGCTGTTTCTCATGTTAGCAAGGAAAAGTTGCACTTTGCGAGATGAGCTTCCCCTAAGGAACAAAGTTGTTTTTCACTGAGAAAGAAAGATCCAGTCCTGGATTCTCTGATGCATATTATTCACTTACCAAAGCCATAAGAAATGTGTGTCCTTATGCCTTCTGTCTTGCAAGAATCAGCTGTTTCTCTTGTTATCAAGGAAAAGTTGCACTTTGCGACATGAGCTTCCCCTAAGGAACAAGGTTGTTTTCACCGAGAAAGAAAGGTCCAGGCCTGGATTCTCAGATGCATATTACTCACTTACCAAAGCCATAAGAAATGTGTGTCCTTTCGCTTTCTGTCTTGCAAGAATCAGCTGTTTCTCTTCTTAGCAACGGAAAGTTGCACTTTGCGAGATGATCTTCTCCTAAGGAAAAAACTTGTTTTTCACTGAGAAAGAAAGATCCAGGCCTGGATTCTCAGATGCATAGGAGAATCTTTCTAAAGCCATAAGAAATGTGTGTCCGTATGCCTTCTGTCTTGCAAGAATCAGCTGTTTCTCTTGTTAGCAACGAAATGTTGCACTTTGCGAGTTGAGCTTCCCCTAAGGAACAAACTTGCTTTTCCTGAGACAGAAAGATCCAGGCCTGGATTCTCAGATGCATATTATTCACTTACCAAAGCCATAAGAAATGTGTGTTCTTTTGCTTTCTGTCCTGCAAGAATCAGTTGTTTCTCTTGTTAGCAAGGAAAAGTTGCACTTTGCGAGATGAGCTTCTCCTAAGGAACAAAGTTGTTTTTCACCGAGAAAGAAAGATCCAGGCCTGGATTCTCAGATGCATAGGAGAATCTTTCTAAAGCCATAAGAAATGTGTGTCCGTATGCCTTCTGTCTTGCAAGAATCAGCTCTTTCTCTTGTTAGCAACGTAATGTTGCACTTTGCGAGTTGAGCTTCCCCTAAGGAACAAACTTCTTTTTCCTGAGACAGAAAGATCCAGGCCTGGATTCTCAGATGCATATTATTCACTTACCAAAGCCATAAGAAATGTGTGTTCTTTTGCTTTCTGTCCTGCAAGAATCAGCTGTTTTTCTTGTTAGCAACGAAAAGTTGCACTTTGCGAGATGAGCTTCCCCTAAGGAACAAGGTTGTTTTTCACCGAGAAAGAAATATCCAGTCCTGGATTCTCTGATGCATATGAGAATCTTTCTAAAGCCATAAGAAATATGTGTCCTGATACATTCTTTCTGGCAGGAATCGACTGTTTCACTTGTTAGCCGAAAAATGCTATTCTTTGCGAGCTGAACTTCCCCTAAGGAACAACTGTGCTTTGCATCCAGAAAGAGGGCTCCAGTCCTGGATTCTCTGATGCGTGTGAATCACTATCCAGAGCCATAGAAATACTGTGTCCTGATGCCTTCTGTCAGACAGGAATCGACTGTTTCACTTGTTAGCAAAGCAAAGTTGCACTTTGCTCGGTGAGCTTCCCCTAAGGAACAACAGTGTTTTGCATCCAGAAAGAGAGCTCCAAACCTGGATTCGCTGATGCATGTGATTCACTAGCCAGAGCCATAAGACTACTGTGTACTGATGCCTTCTGTCTGACAGGAATCTACTGTTTCACTTGTTAGCAAAGCAAAGTTGCACTTTGCTCGTTGAGCTTCCCCTAAGGAACAAGGTTGTTTTTTACCGAGAAAGAAAGACCCAGTCCTGGATTCTCAGATGCATATGAGAATCTTTCTAAAGCCATAAGAAATATGTGTCCTGATACATTCGTTCTGGCAGGAATCGACTGTTTCACTTGTTAGCAGAAAAATGCTACTCTTTGCGAGCTGAACTTCCCCTAAGGAACAACTGCGCTTTGCATTCAGAAAGAGGGCTCCAGTCCTGGATTCTCTGATTCATGTTATTCACTAACCAGAGCCATAAGAATACTGTGTCCTGATGCCTTCTGTCTGAGAGGAATCGACTGTTTCACTTGTTAGCCAAGCAAAGTTGCACTCTGCTCGTTGAGCTTCCCCTAAGAAACAACCGTGCTTTGCACCGTGAAAGCAAGCTCCAGCCCTGGAGTTTTAGATGTATATGATTTACTTTCCAAAACCATAAGAAATATGTGCCCTGATGTCTCCTATCTGTCAGCAATCAAGAGTTTCACGTGTTAGAAGATCAAAGGTGTACTTTGCGCTACGAGCTTCCCGTACGTAACAACTGTGTTTTCACCAAGAAAGAAAGCTCCAGACCTGCATTCTCGAATGCAAATGATTCACTTATCAAAGCCATAAGAAATATGTGTCCTGATGCCTTCTGTCTTGCAAGAATCAGCTGTTTCTCTTGTTAGCAACGAAAAGTTGCACTTTGCGAGATGAGCCTCCCCTAAGGAACAACGTTGTTTTTCTCCGAGAAAGAAAGATCCAGTCCTGGATTCTCAGATGCATATGAGAATCTTTCTAAGGCATAGTAAATATGTGACCTTATACATTCTTTCTGGCAGGAATCGACTGTTTCATTTGTTAGCCCAAAAATGCTACTCTTTACAAGCAGAACTTCCCCTAAGGAACAACTGTGCTTTGCATCCAGAAAGAGTGCTCCAGTCCTGGATTCTCTGTTGCATGTGATTCACTAACCAGAGCCATAAGAATACTGTGTCCTGATGCCTTCTGTCTGAGAGGAATCGACTGTTTCACTTGTTAGCCAAGCAAAGTTGCACTCTGCTCGTTGAGCTTCCCCTAAGAAACAACTGTGCTTTGCACCGTGAAAGCAAGCTCCAGCCCTGGAGTTTTAGATGTATATGATTTACTTTCCAAAACCATAAGAAATATGTGCCCTGATGTCTCCTATCTGTCAGCAATCAAGAGTTTCACGTGTTAGAAGATCAAAGGTGTACTTTGCGCTACGAGCTTCCCGTACGTAACAACTGTGTTTTCACCAAGAAAGAAAGCTCCAGACCTGCATTCTCGAATGCAAATGATTCACTTATCAAAGCCATAAGAAATATGTGTCCTGATGCCTTCTGTCTTGCAAGAATCAGCTGTTTCTCTTGTTAGCAACGAAAAGTTGCACTTTGCGAGTTGAGCTTCTCCTAAGGAACAAAGTTGTTTTTCACTGAGACAGAAAGACCCAGTCCTGGATTCTCTGATGCATATGAGAATCTTTCTAAAGCCATAAGAAATGTGTGTCCTTTTGCTTTCTGTCTTGCAAGAATCAGCTGTTTCTCTTGTTAGCAACGAAAAGTTGCACTTTGCGAGATGAGCCTCCCCTAAGGAACAACGTTGTTTTTCTCCGAGAAAGAAAGATCCAGTCCTGGATTCTCAGATGCATATGAGAATCTTTCTAAGGCATAGTAAATATGTGACCTTATATATTCTTTCTGGCAGGAATCGACTGTTTCACTTGTTAGCCCAAAAATGCTACTCTTTACAAGCAGAACTTCCCCTAAGGAACAACAGTGCTTTGCATCCAGAAAGAGGGCTCCAGTCTTTGATTCTCTGATGCATTTGATTGTCTAACCAGATCCATAAGAATAATGTGTCCTGATGCCTTCTGTCAGACAGGAATCGACTGTTTCACTTGTTAGCAAAGGAAAGTTGCACTTTGCTCGTTGAGCTTCCCCTAAGGTACAACAGTGCTTTGCACCGTGAAAGCAAACTCCAGCCCTGGAGTTTTAGATGCATATGATTTACTTTCCAAAACCCTAAGAAATATGTACCCTGATGTCTCCTGTCTGTCAGAAATCAAGAGTTTCACGTGTTAGAAGAGCAAAGGTGCACTTTGCGATACGAGCTTCCCGTACGTAACAACTGTGTTTTCACCAAGAAAGAAAGCTCCAGACATGCATTCTCGAATGCATATGATTCACTTATCAAAGCCATAAGAAATGTGTGTCCGTATGCTTTCTGTCTTGCAAGAATCAGCTTTTTCTCATGTTAGCAACGAAAAGTTGCACTTTGCGAGATGAGCTTCCCCTAAGGAACAAAGTTGTTTTTCACCGAGAAAGAAAGATCCAGGCCTTGATTCTCAGATGCATATGAGAATCTTTCTAAAGCCATAAGAAATGTGTGTCCGTATGCCTTCTGTCTTGCAAGAATCAGCTGTTTCTCTTGATAGCAACGAAAAGTTGCACTTTGCGACATGAGCTTCCCCTAAGGAACAAGGTTGTTTTCACCGAGAAAGAAAGGTCCAGGCCTGGATTCTCAGATGCATATTACTCACTTACCAAAGCCATAAGAAATGTGTGTCCTTTCGCTTTCTGTCTTGCAAGAATCAGCTGTTTCTCTTGTTAGCAACGAAAAGTTGCACTTTGCGAGATGATCTTCTCCTAAGGAAAAAACTTGTTTTTCACTGAGAAAGAAAGATCCAGGCCTGGATTCTCAGATGCATAGGAGAATCTTTCTAAAGCCATAAGAAATGTGTGTCCTTATGCCTTCTGTCTTGCAAGAATCAGCTGTTTCTCTTGTTAGCAACGAAATGTTGCACTTTGCGAGTTGAGCTTCCCCTAAGGAACAAACTTGCTTTTCCTGAGACAGAAAGATCCAGGCCTGGATTCTCAGATGCATATTATTCACTTACCAAAGCCATAAGAAATGTGTGTTCTTTTGCTTTCTGTCCTGCAAGAATCAGCTGTTTCTCTTGTTAGCAAGGAAAAGTTGCACTTTGCGAGATGAGCTTCTCCTAAGGAACAAAGTTGTTTTTCACCGAGAAAGAAAGATCCAGGCCTGGATTCTCAGATGCATAGGAGAATCTTTCTAAAGCCATAAGAAATGTGTGTCCGTATGCCTTCTGTCTTGCAAGAATCAGCTGTTTCTCTTGTTAGCAACGAAATGTTGCACTTTGCGAGTTGAGCTTCCCCTAAGGAACAAACTTGCTTTTCCTGAGACAGAAAGATCCAGGCCTGGATTCTCAGATGCATATTATTCACTTACCAAAGCCATAAGAAATGTGTGTTCTTTTGCTTTCTGTCCTGCAAGAATCAGCTGTTTTTCTTGTTAGCAACGAAAAGTTGCACTTTGCGAGATGAGCTTCCCCTAAGGAACAAGGTTGTTTTTCACTGAGAAAGAAAGATCCAGTCCTGGATTCTCAGATGCATATGAGAATCTTTCTAAAGCCATAAGAAATATGTGTCCTGATACATTCTTTCTGGCAGGAATCGACTGTATCACTTGTTAGCCCAAAAATGCTATTCTTTGCGAGCTGAACTTCCCCTAAGGAACAACTGTGCTTTGCATCCAGAAAGAGGGCTCCAGTCCTGGATTCTCTGATGCGTGTGAATCACTATCCAGAGCCATAGAAATACTGTGTCCTGATGCATTCTGTCAGACAGGAATCGACTGTTTCACTTGTTAGCAAAGCAAAGTTGCACTTTGCTCGGTGAGCTTCCCCTAAGGAACAACAGTGTTTTGCATCCAGAAAGAGAGCTCCAAACCTGGATTCGCTGATGCATGTGATTCACTAGCCAGAGCCATAAGACTACTGTGTACTGATGCCTTCTGTCTGACAGGAATCTACTGTTTCACTTGTTAGCAAAGCAAAGTTGCACTTTGCTCGTTGAGCTTCCCCTAAGGAACAAGGTTGTTTTTTACCGAGAAAGAAAGATCCAGTCCTGGATTCTCAGATGCATATGAGAATCTTTCTAAAGCCATAAGAAATATGTGTCCTGATACATTCGTTCTGGCAGGAATCGACTGTTTCACTTGTTAGCAGAAAAATGCTACTCTTTGCGAGCTGAACTTCCCCTAAGGAACAACTGCGCTTTGCATCCAGAAAGAGGGCTCCAGTCCTGGATTCTCTGATTCATGTTATTCACTAACCAGATCCATAAGAATACTGTGTCCTGATGCCTTCTGTCTGAGAGGAATCGACTGTTTCACTTGTTAGCCAAGCAAAGTTGCACTCTGCTCGTTGAGCTTCCCCTAAGAAACAACCGTGCTTTGCACCGTGAAAGCAAGCTCCAGCCCTGGAGTTTTAGATGTATATGATTTACTTTCCAAAACCATAAGAAATATGTGCCCTGATGTCTCCTATCTGTCAGCAATCAAGAGTTTCACGTGTTAGAAGATCAAAGGTGTACTTTGCGCTACGAGCTTCCCGTACGTAACAACTGTGTTTTCACCAAGAAAGAAAGCTCCAGACCTGCATTCTCGAATGCAAATGATTCACTTATCAAAGCCATAAGAAATATGTGTCCTGATGCCTTCTGTCTTGCAAGAATCAGCTGTTTCTCTTGTTAGCAACGAAAAGTTGCACTTTGCGAGTTGAGTTTCCCCTAAGGAACAAAGTTGTTTTTCACTGAGAAAGAAAGATCCAGTCCTGGATTCTCTGATGCATATGAGAATCTTTCTAAAGCCATAAGAAATGTGTGTCCTTTTGCTTTCTGTCTTGCAAGAATCAGCTGTTTCTCTTGTTAGCAACGAAAAGTTGCACTTTGCGAGATGAGCTTCTCCTAAGGAACAAAGTTGTTTTCACCGAGAAAGAAAGATCCAGACCTGCATTCTCAGATGCATATGAGAATCTTTCTAAAGCCATAAGAAATGTGTGTCCGTATGCCTTCTGTCTTGCAAGAATCAGCTGTTTCTCTTGTTAGCAACGAAAAGTTGCACTTTGCGAGATGAGCCTCCCATAAGGAACAACGTTGTTTTTCTCCGAGAAAGAAAGATCCAGTCCTGGATTCTCAGATGCATATGAGAATCTTTCTAAAGCCATGAGAAATATGTGTCCTGATACATTCTTTCTGGCAGGAATCGACTGTTTCACTTGTTAGCAGAAAAATGCTACTCTTTGCGAGCTGAACTTCTTCTAAAGGAACAACAGTGCTTTGCATCCAGAAAGAGGGCTCCAGTCTTTGATTCTCTGATGCATTTGATTGTCTAACCAGATCCATAAGAATAATGTGTCCTGATGCCTTCTGTCAGACAGGAATCGACTGTTTCACTTGTTATTAAAGCAAAGTTGCACTTTGCTCGTTGAGCTTCCCCTAAGGAACAACAGTGCTTTGCACCGTGAAAGCAAACTCCAGCCCTGGAGTTTTAGATGCATATGATTTACTTTCCAAAACCCTAAGAAATATGTGCCCTGATGTCTCCTGTCTGTCAGAAATCAAGAGTTTCACGTGTTAGAAGAGCAAAGGTGCACTTTGCGATACGAGCTTCCCGTACGTAACAACTGTGTTTTCACCAAGAAAGAAAGCTCCAGACCTGCATTCTCGAATGCATATGATTCACTTATCAAAGCCATAAGAAATGTGTGTCCGTATGCTTTCTGTCTTGCAAGAATCAGCTTTTTCTCATGTTAGGAACGAAAAGTTGCACTTTGCGAGTTGAGCTTCCCCTAAGGAACAAAGTTGTTTTTCACTGAGAAAGAAAGATCCAGTCCTGGATTCTCTGATGCATATGAGAATCTTTCTAAAGCCATAAGAAATGTGTGTCCTTTTGCTTTCTGTCTTGCAAGAATCAGCTGTTTCTCTTGTTAGCAACGAAAAGTTGCACTTTGCGAGATGAGCCACCCCTAAGGAACAAAGTTGTTTTTCACCGAGAAAGAAAGATCCAGTCCTGGATTCTCAGATGCATATGAGAATCTTTCTAAGGCATAGTAAATATGTGACCTTATACATTCTTTCTGGCAGGAATCGACTGTTTCACTTGTTAGCCCAAAAATGCTACTCTTTACAAGCAGAACTTCCCCTAAGGAACAACTGTGCTTTGCATCCAGAAAGAGGGCTCCAGTCTTTGATTCTCTGATGCATTTGATTGTCTAACCAGATCCATAAGAATAATGTGTCCTGATGCCTTCTGTCAGACAGGAATCGACTGTTTCACTTGTTAGCAAAGCAAAGTTGCACTTTGCTCGTTGAGCTTCCCCTAAGGTACAACAGTGCTTTGCACCGTGAAAGCAAACTCCAGCCCTGGAGTTTTAGATGCATATGATTTACTTTCCAAAACCCTAAGAAATATGTGCCCTGATGTCTCCTGTCTGTCAGAAATCAAGAGTTTCACGTGTTACAAGAGCAAAGGTGCACTTTGCGATACGAGCTTCCCGTACGTAACAACTGTGTTTTCACCAAGAAAGAAAGCTCCAGACCTGCATTCTCGAATGCATATGATTCACTTATCAAAGCCATAAGAAATGTGTGTCCGTATGCTTTCTGTCTTGCAAGTATCAGCTTTTTCTCATGTTAGCAACGAAAAGTTGCACTTTGCGAGATGAGCTTCCCCTAAGGAACAAAGTTGTTTTTCACTGAGAAAGAAAGATCCAGTCCTGGATTCTCTGATGCATATTATTCACTTACCAAAGCCATAAGAAATGTGTGTCCTTATGCCTTCTGTCTTGCAAGAATCAGTTGTTTCTCTTGTTAGCAACGAAAAGTTGCACTTTGCGAGATGAGCTTCTCCTAAGGAACAAAGTTGTTTTTCACCGAGAAAGAAAGATCCAGGCCTTGATTCTCAGATGCATATGAGAATCTTTCTAAAGCCATAAGAAATGTGTGTCCGTATGCCTTCTGTCTTGCAAGAATCAGCTGTTTCTCTTGATAGCAACGAAAAGTTGCACTTTGCGACATGAGCTTCCCCTAAGTAACAAGGTTGTTTTCACCGAGAAAGAAAGGTCCAGGCCTGGATTCTCAGATGCATATTATTCACTTACCAAAGCCATAAGAAATGTGTGTCCTTTCGCTTTCTGTCTTGCAAGAATCAGCTGTTTCTCTTGTTAGCAACGAAAAGTTGCACTTTGCGAGATGACCTTCTCCTAAGGAAAAAACTTGTTTTTCACTGAGAAAGAAAGATCCAGGCCTGGATTCTCAGATGCATAGGAGAATCTTTCTAAAGCCATAAGAAATGTGTGTCCGTATGCCTTCTGTCTTGCAAGAATCAGCTGTTTCTCTTGTTAGCAACGAAATGTTGCACTTTGCGAGTTGAGCTTCCCCTAAGGAACAAACTTGCTTTTCCTGAGACAGAAAGATCCAGGCCTGGATTCTCAGATGCATATTATTCACTTACCAAAGCCATAAGAAATGTGTGTTCTTTTGCTTTCTGTCCTGCAAGAATCAGTTGTTTCTCTTGTTAGCAAGGAAAAGTTGCACTTTGCGAGATGAGCTTCTCCTAAGGAACAAAGTTGTTTTTCACCGAGAAAGAAAGATCCAGGCCTGGATTCTCAGATGCATAGGAGAATCTTTCTAAAGCCATAAGAAATGTGTGTCCGTATGCCTTCTGTCTTGCAAGAATCAGCTGTTTCTCTTGTTAGCAACGAAATGTTGCACTTTGCGAGTTGAGCTTCCCCTAAGGAACAAACTTGTTTTTCCTGAGACAGAAAGATCCAGGCCTGGATTCTCAGATGCATATTATTCACTTACCAAAGCCATAAGAAATGTGTGTTCTTTTGCTTTCTGTCTTGCAAGAATCAGCTGTTTTTCTTGTTAGCAACGAAAAGTTGCACTTTGCGAGATGAGCTTCCCCTAAGGAACAAGGTTGTTTTTCACCGAGAAAGAAATATCCAGTCCTGGATTCTCTGATGCATATGAGAATCTTTCTAAAGCCATAAGAAATATGTGTCCTGATACATTCTTTCTGGCAGGAATCGACTGTTTCACTTGTTAGCCGAAAAATGCTATTCTTTGCGAGCTGAACTTCCCCTAAGGAACAACTGTGCTTTGCATCCAGAAAGAGGGCTCCAGTCCTGGATTCTCTGATGCGTGTGAATCACTATCCAGAGCCATAGAAATACTGTGTCCTGATGCCTTCTGTCAGACAGGAATCGACTGTTTCACTTGTTAGCAAAGCAAAGTTGCACTTTGCTCGGTGAGCTTCCCCTAAGGAACAACAGTGTTTTGCATCCAGAAAGAGAGCTCCAAACCTGGATTCGCTGATGCATGTGATTCACTAGCCAGAGCCATAAGACTACTGTGTACTGATGCCTTCTGTCTGACAGGAATCTACTGTTTCACTTGTTAGCAAAGCAAAGTTGCACTTTGCTCGTTGAGCTTCCCCTAAGGAACAAGGTTGTTTTTTACCGAGAAAGAAAGATCCAGTCCTGGATTCTCAGATGCATATGAGAATCTTTCTAAAGCCATAAGAAATATGTGTCCTGATACATTCGTTCTGGCAGGAATCGACTGTTTCACTTGTTAGCAGAAAAATGCTACTCTTTGCGAGCTGAACTTCCCCTAAGGAACAACTGCGCTTTGCATCCAGAAAGAGGGCTCCAGTCCTGGATTCTCTGATTCATGTTATTCACTAACCAGATCCATAAGAATACTGTGTCCTGATGCCTTCTGTCTGAGAGGAATCGACTGTTTCACTTGTTAGCCAAGCAAAGTTGCACTCTGCTCGTTGAGCTTCCCCTAAGAAACAACCGTGCTTTGCACCGTGAAAGCAAGCTCCAGCCCTGGAGTTTTAGATGTATATGATTTACATTCCAAAACCATAAGAAATATGTGCCCTGATGTCTCCTATCTGTCAGCAATCAAGAGTTTCACGTGTTAGAAGATCAAAGGTGTACTTTGCGCTACGAGCTTCCCGTACGTAACAACTGTGTTTTCACCAAGAAAGAAAGCTCCAGACCTGCATTCTCGAATGCAAATGATTCACTTATCAAAGCCATAAGAAATATGTGTCCTGATGCCTTCTGTCTTGCAAGAATCAGCTGTTTCTCTTGTTAGCAACGAAAAGTTGCACTTTGCGAGTTGAGCTTCCCCTAAGGAACAAAGTTGTTTTTCACTGAGAAAGAAAGATCCAGACCTGGATTCTCTGATGCATATGAGAATCTTTCTAAAGCCATAAGAAATGTGTGTCCTTTTGCTTTCTGTCTTGCAAGAATCAGCTGTTTCTCTTGTTAGCAACGAAAAGTTGCACTTTGCGAGATGAGCTTCTCCTAAGGAACAAAGTTGTTTTCACCGAGAAAGAAAGATCCAGTCCTGCATTCTCAGATGCATATGAGAATCTTTCTAAAGCCATAAGAAATGTGTGTCCGTATGCCTTCTGTCTTGCAAGAATCAGCTGTTTCTCTTGTTAGCAACGAAAAGTTGCACTTTGCGAGATGAGCCTCCCATAAGGAATAACGTTTTTTTCCCCGAGAAAGAAAGATCCAGTCCTGGATTCTCAGATGCATATGAGAATCTTTCTAAAGCCATGAGAAATATGTGTCCTGATACATTCTTTCTGGCAGGAATCGACTGTTTCACTTGTTAGCAGAAAAATGCTACTCTTTGCGAGCTGAACTTCTTCTAAAGGAACAACAGTGCTTTGCATCCAGAAAGAGGGCTCCAGTCTTTGATTCTCTGATGCATTTGATTGTCTAACCAGATCCATAAGAATAATGTGTCCTGATGCCTTCTGTCAGACAGGAATCGACTGTTTCACTTGTTATTAAAGCAAAGTTGCACTTTGCTCGTTGAGCTTCCCCTAAGGAACAACAGTGCTTTGCACCGTGAAAGCAAACTCCAGCCCTGGAGTTTTAGATGCATATGATTTACTTTCCAAAACCCTAAGAAATATGTGCCCTGATGTCTCCTGTCTGTCAGAAATCAAGAGTTTCACGTGTTAGAAGAGCAAAGGTGCACTTTGCGATACGAGCTTCCCGTACGTAACAACTGTGTTTTCACCAAGAAAGAAAGCTCCAGACCTGCATTCTCGAATGCATATGATTCACTTATCAAAGCCATAAGAAATGTGTGTCCGTATGCTTTCTGTCTTGCAAGAATCAGCTTTTTCTCATGTTAGGAACGAAAAGTTGCACTTTGCGAGTTGAGCTTCCCCTAAGGAACAAAGTTGTTTTTCACTGAGAAAGAAAGATCCAGTCCTGGATTCTCTGATGCATATGAGAATCTTTCTAAAGCCATAAGAAATGTGTGTCCTTTTGCTTTCTGTCTTGCAAGAATCAGCTGTTTCTCTTGTTAGCAACGAAAAGTTGCACTTTGCGAGATGAGCCACCCCTAAGGAACAAAGTTGTTTTTCACCGAGAAAGAAAGATCCAGTCCTGGATTCTCAGATGCATATGAGAATCTTTCTAAGGCATAGTAAATATGTGACCTTATACATTCTTTCTGGCAGGAATCGACTGTTTCACTTGTTAGCCCAAAAATGCTACTCTTTACAAGCAGAACTTCCCCTAAGGAACAACTGTGCTTTGCATCCAGAAAGCAAGCTCCAGTCTTTGATTCTCTGATGCATTTGATTGTCTAACCAGATCCATAAGAATAATGTGTCCTGATGCCTTCTGTCAGACAGGAATCGACTGTTTCACTTGTTAGCAAAGCAAAGTTGCACTTTGCTCGTTGAGCTTCCCCTAAGGTACAACAGTGCTTTGCACCGTGAAAGCAAACTCCAGCCCTGGAGTTTTAGATGCATATGATTTACTTTCCAAAACCCTAAGAAATATGTGCCCTGATGTCTCCTGTCTGTCAGAAATCAAGAGTTTCACGTGTTAGAAGAGCAAAGGTGCACTTTGCGATACGAGCTTCCCGTACGTAACAACTGTGTTTTCACCAAGAAAGAAAGCTCCAGACCTGCATTCTCGAATGCAAATGATTCGCTTATCAAAGCCATAAGAAATATGTGTCCTGATGCCTTCTGTCTTGCAAGAATCAGCTGTTTCTCTTGTTAGCAACGAAAAGTTGCACTTTGCGATATGAGCCTCCCCTAAGGAATAACGTTGTTTTTCTCCGAGAAAGAAAGATCCAGTCCTGGATTCTCAGATGCATATGAGAATCTTTCTAAAGCCATGAGAAATATGTGTCCTGATACATTCTTTCTGGCAGGAATCGACTGTTTCACTTGTTAGCAGAAAAATGCTACTCTTTGCGAGCTGAACTTCTTCTAAAGGAACAACAGTGCTTTGCACCGTGAAAGCAAACTCCAGCCCTGGAGTTTTAGATGCATATGATTTACTTTCCAAAACCCTAAGAAATATGTGCCCTGATGTCTCCTGTCTGTCAGAAATCAAGAGTTTCACGTGTTAGAAGAGCAAAGGTGCACTTTGCGATACGAGCTTCCCGTACGTAACAACTGTGTTTTCACCAAGAAAGAAAGCTCCAGACCTGCATTCTCGAATGCATATGATTCACTTATCAAAGCCATAAGAAATGTGTGTCCGTATGCTTTCTGTCTTGCAAGAATCAGCTTTTTCTCATGTTAGGAACGAAAAGTTGCACTTTGCGAGATGAGCTTCCCCTAAGGAACAAAGTTGTTTTTCACTGAGAAAGAAAGATCCAGTCCTGGATTCTCTGATGCATATTATTCACTTACCAAAGCCATAAGAAATGTGTGTCCTTATGCCTTCTGTCTTGCAAGAATCAGCTGTTTCTCTTGTTAGCAAGGAAAAGTTGCACTTTGCGACATGAGCTTCCCCTAAGGAACAAGGTTGTTTTCACCGAGAAAGAAAGGTCCAGGCCTGGATTCTCAGATGCATATTATTCACTTACCAAAGCCATAAGAAATGTGTGTCCTTTCGCTTTCTGTCTTGCAAGAATCAGCTGTTTCTCTTGTTAGCAACGAAAAGTTGCACTTTGCGAGATGATCTTCTCCTAAGGAAAAAACTTGTTTTTCACTGAGAAAGAAAGATCCAGGCCTGGATTCTCAGATGCATAGGAGAATCTTTCTAAAGCCATAAGAAATGTGTGTCCGTATGCCTTCTGTCTTGCAAGAATCAGCTGTTTCTCTTGTTAGCAACGAAATGTTGCACTTTGCGAGTTGAGCTTCCCCTAAGGAACAAACTTGCTTTTCCTGAGAAAGAAATATCCAGTCCTGGATTCTCTGATGCATATGAGAATCTTTCTAAAGCCATAAGAAGTATGTGTCCTGATACATTCTTTCTGGCAGGAATCGACTGTTTCACTTGTTAGCCGAAAAATGCTATTCTTTGCGAGCTGAACTTCCCCTAAGGAACAACTGTGCTTTGCATCCAGAAAGAGGGCTCCAGTCCTGGATTCTCTGATGCGTGTGAATCACTATCCAGAGCCATAGAAATACTGTGTCCTGATGCCTTCTGTCAGACAGGAATCGACTGTTTCACTTGTTAGCAAAGCAAAGTTGCACTTTGCTCGGTGAGCTTCCCCTAAGGAACAACAGTGTTTTGCATCCAGAAAGAGAGCTCCAAACCTGGATTCGCTGATGCATGTGATTCACTAGCCAGAGCCATAAGACTACTGTGTACTGATGCCTTCTGTCTGACAGGAATCTACTGTTTCACTTGTTAGCAAAGCAAAGTTGCACTTTGCTCGTTGAGCTTCCCCTAAGGAACAAAGTTGTTTTTCACTGAGAAAGAAAGATCCAGTCCTGGATTCTCAGATGCATATGAGAATCTTTCTAAAGCCATAAGAAATGTGTGTCCTTTTGCTTTCTGTCTTGCAAGAATCAGCTGTTTCTCTTGTTAGCAACGAAAAGTTGCACTTTGCGAGATGATCTTCTCCTAAGGAAAAAACTTGTTTTTCACTGAGAAAGAAAGATCCAGGCCTGGATTCTCAGATGCATAGGAGAATCTTTCTAAAGCCATAAGAAATGTGTGTCCGTATGCCTTCTGTCTTGCAAGAATCAGCTGTTTCTCTTGTTAGCAACGAAATGTTGCACTTTGGGAGTTGAGCTTCCGCTCAGGAACAAACTTGCTTTTCCTGAGACAGAAAGATCCAGGCCTGGATTCTCAGATGCATATTATTCACTTACCAAAGCCATAAGAAATGTGTGTTCTTTTGCTTTCTGTCCTGCAAGAATCAGCTGTTTTTCTTGTTAGCAACGAAAAGTTGCACTTTGCGAGATGAGCTTCCCCTAAGGAAAAAGGTTGTTTTCACCGAGAAAGAAATATCCAGTCCTGGATTCTCTGATGCATATGAGAATCTTTCTAAAGTCATAAGAAATATGTGTCCTGATACATTCTTTCTGGCAGGAATCGACTGTTTCACTTGTTAGCCCAAAAATGCTATTCTTTGCGAGCTGAACTTCCCCTAAGGAACAACTGTGCTTTGCATCCAGAAAGAGGGCTCCAGTCTTTGATTCTCTGATGCATTTGATTGTCTAACCAGATCCATAAGAATAATGTGTCCTGATGCCTTCTGTCAGACAGGAATCGACTGTTTCACTTGTTAGCAAAGCAAAGTTGCACTTTGCTCGTTCAGCTTCCCCTAAGGAACAACAGTGCTTTGCACCGTGAAAGCAAACTCCAGCCCTGGAGTTTTAGATGCATATGATTTACTTTCCAAAACCATAAGAAATATGTGCCCTGATGTCTCCTGTCTGTCAGAAATCAAGAGTTTCACGTGTTAGAAGAGCAAGGTGCACTTTGCGATACGAGCTTCCCGTACGTAACAACTGTGTTTTCACCAAGAAAGAAAGCTCCAGACCTGCATTCTCGAATGCATATGATTCACTTATCAAAGCCATAAGAAATGTGTGTCCTTATGCCTTCTGTCTTGCAAGAATCAGTTGTTTCTCTTGTTAGAAACGAAAAGTTGCACTTTGCGAGATGAGCTTCTCCTAAGGAACAAAGTTGTTTTTCACCGAGAAAGAAAGATCCAGGCCTTGATTCTCAGATGCATATGAGAATCTTTCTAAAGCCATAAGAAATGTGTGTCCGTATGCCTTCTGTCTTGCAAGAATCAGCTGTTTCTCTTGATAGCAAGGAAAAGTTGCACTTTGCGACATGAGCTTCCCCTAAGGAACAAGGTTGTTTTCACCGAGAAAGAAAGGTCCAGGCCTGGATTCTCAGATGCATATTGCTCACTTACCAAAGCCATAAGAAATGTGTGTCCTATCGCTTTCTGTCTTGCAAGAATCAGCTGTTTCTCTTGTTAGCAACGAAAAGTTGCACTTTGCGAGATGATCTTCTCCTAAGGAAAAAACTTGTTTTTCACTGAGAAAGAAAGATCCAGGCCTGGATTCTCAGATGCATAGGAGAATCTTTCTAAAGCCATAAGAAATGTGTGTCCGTATGCCTTCTGTCTTGCAAGAATCAGCTGTTTCTCTTGTTAGCAACGAAATGTTGCACTTTGCGAGTTGAGCTTCCCCTAAGGAACAAACTTGCTTTTCCTGAGACAGAAAGATCCAGGCCTGGATTCTCAGATGCATATTATTCACTTACCAAAGCCATAAGAAATGTGTGTTCTTTTGCTTTCTGTCCTGCAAGAATCAGCTGTTTTTCTTGTTAGCAACGAAAAGTTGCACTTTGCGAGATGAGCTTCCCCTAAGGAACAAGGTTGTTTTTCACCGAGAAAGAAATATCCAGTCCTGGATTCTCTGATGCATATGAGAATCTTTCTAAAGCCATAAGAAATATGTGTCCTGATACATTCTTTCTGGCAGGAATCGACTGTTTCACTTGTTAGCCGAAAAATGCTATTCTTTGCGAGCTGAACTTCCCCTAAGGAACAACTGTGCTTTGCATCCAGAAAGAGGGCTCCAGTCCTGGATTCTCTGATGCGTGTGAATCACTATCCAGAGCCATAGAAATACTGTGTCCTGATGCCTTCTGTCAGACAGGAATCGACTGTTTCACTTGTTAGCAAAGCAAAGTTGCACTTTGCTCGGTGAGCTTCCCCTAAGGAACAACAGTGTTTTGCATCCAGAAAGAGAGCTCCAAACCTGGATTCGCTGATGCATGTGATTCACTAGCCAGAGCCATAAGACTACTGTGTACTGATGCCTTCTGTCTGACAGGAATCTACTGTTTCACTTGTTAGCAAAGCAAAGTTGCACTTTGCTCGTTGAGCTTCCCCTAAGGAACAAGGTTGTTTTTTACCGAGAAAGAAAGATCCAGTCCTGGATTCTCAGATGCATATGAGAATCTTTCTAAAGCCATAAGAAATATGTGTCCTGATACATTCGTTCTGGCAGGAATCGACTGTTTCACTTGTTAGCAGAAAAATGCTACTCTTTGCGAGCTGAACTTCCCTTAAGGAACAACTGCGCTTTGCATCCAGAAAGAGGGCTCCAGTCCTGGATTCTCTGATTCATGTTATTCACTAACCAGATCCATAAGAATACTGTGTCCTGATGCCTTCTGTCTGAGAGGAATCGACTGTTTCACTTGTTAGCCAAGCAAAGTTGCACTCTGCTCGTTGAGCTTCCCCTAAGAAACAACCGTGCTTTGCACCGTGAAAGCAAGCTCCAGCCCTGGAGTTTTAGATGTATATGATTTACTTTCCAAAACCATAAGAAATATGTGCCCTGATGTCTCCTATCTGTCAGCAATCAAGAGTTTCACGTGTTAGAAGATCAAAGGTGTACTTTGCGCTACGAGCTTCCCGTACGTAACAACTGTGTTTTCACCAAGAAAGAAAGCTCCAGACCTGCATTCTCGAATGCAAATGATTCACTTATCAAAGCCATAAGAAATATGTGTCCTGATGCCTTCTGTCTTGCAAGAATCAGCTGTTTCTCTTGTTAGCAACGAAAAGTTGCACTTTGCGAGATGAGCCTCCCCTAAGGAACAAGGTTGTTTTTCTCCGAGAAAGAAAGATCCAGTCCTGGATTCTCAGATGCATATGAGAATCTTTCTAAGGCATAGTAAATATGTGACCTTATACATTCTTTCTGGCAGGAATCGACTGTTTCATTTGTTAGCCCAAAAATGCTACTCTTTACAAGCAGAACTTCCCCTAAGGAACAACTGTGCTTTGCATCCAGAAAGAGGGCTCCAGTCTTTGATTCTCTGATGCATTTGATTGTCTAACCAGATCCATAAGAATAATGTGTCCTGATGCCTTCTGTCAGACAGGAATCGACTGTTTCACTTGTTAGCAAAGCAAAGTTGCACTTTGCTCGTTCAGCTTCCCCTAAGGTACAACAGTGCTTTGCACCGTGAAAGCAAACTCCAGCCCTGGAGTTTTAGATGCATATGATTTACTTTCCAAAACCCTAAGAAATATGTGCCGTGATGTCTCCTGTCTGTCAGAAATCAAGAGTTTCACGTGTTAGAAGAGCAAAGGTGCACTTTGCGATACGAGCTTCCCATACGTAACAACTGTGTTTTCACCAAGAAAGAAAGCTCCAGACCTGCATTCTCGAATGCATATGATTCACTTATCAAAGCCATAAGAAATGTGTGTCCGTATGCTTTCTGTCTTGCAAGAATCAGCTTTTTCTCATGTTAGCAACGAAAAGTTGCACTTTGCGAGATGAGCTTCCCCTAAGGAACAAAGTTGTTTTTCACTGAGAAAGAAAGATCCAGTCCTGGATTCTCTGATGCATATTATTCACTTACCAAAGCCATAAGAAATGTGTGTCCTTATGCCTTCTGTCTTGCAAGAATCAGTTGTTTCTCTTGTTAGGAACGAAAAGTTGCACTTTGCGAGATGAGCTTCTCCTAAGGAACAAAGTTGTTTTTCACCGAGAAAGAAAGATCCAGTCCTGGATTCTCTGATGCATATGAGAATCTTTCTAAAGCCATAAGAAATGTGTGTCCGTATGCCTTCTGTCTTGCAAGAATCAGCTGTTTCTCTTGATAGCAACGAAAAGTTGCATATTGCGACATGAGCTTCCCCTAAGGAACAAGGTTGTTTTCACCGAGAAAGAAAGGTCCAGGCCTGGATTCTCAGATGCATATTACTCACTTACCAAAGCCATAAGAAATGTGTGTCCTTTCGCTTTCTGTCTTGCAAGAATCAGCTGTTTCTCTTGTTAGCAACGAAAAGTTGCACTTTGCGAGATGATCTTCTCCTAAGGAAAAAACTTGTTTTTCACTGAGAAAGAAAGATCCAGTCCTGGATTCTCAGATGCATAGGAGAATCTTTCTAAAGCCATAAGAAATGTGTGTCCGTATGCCTTCTGTCTTGCAAGAATCAGCTGTTTCTCTTGTTAGCAACGAAATGTTGCACTTTGCGACATGAGCTTCCCCTAAGGAACAAACTTGCTTTTCCTGAGACAGAAAGATCCAGGCCTGGATTCTCAGATGCATATTATTCACTTACCAAAGCCATAAGAAATGTGTGTTCTTTTGCTTTCTGTCCTGCAAGAATCAGTTGTTTCTCTTGTTAGCAAGGAAAAGTTGCACTTTGCGAGATGAGCTTCTCCTAAGGAACAAAGTTGTTTTTCACCGAGAAAGAAAGATCCAGGCCTGGATTCTCAGATGCATAGGAGAATCTTTCTAAAGCCATAAGAAATGTGTGTCCGTATGCCTTCTGTCTTGCAAGAATCAGCTGTTTCTCTTGTTAGCAACGAAATGTTGCACTTTGCGAGTTGAGCTTCCCCTAAGGAACAAACTTGCTTTTCCTGAGACAGAAAGATCCAGGCCTGGATTCTCAGATGCATATTATTCACTTACCAAAGCCATAAGAAATGTGTGTTCTTTTGCTTTCTGTCCTGCAAGAATCAGCTGTTTTTCTTGTTAGCAACGAAAAGTTGCACTTTGCGAGATGAGCTTCCCCTAAGGAACAAGGTTGTTTTTCACCGAGAAAGAAATATCCAGTCCTGGATTCTCTGATGCATATGAGAATCTTTCTAAAGCCATAAGAAATATGTGTCCTGATACATTCTTTCTGGCAGGAATCGACTGTTTCACTTGTTAGCCGAAAAATGCTATTCTTTGCGAGCTGAACTTCCCCTAAGGAACAACTGTGCTTTGCATCCAGAAAGAGGGCTCCAGTCCTGGATTCTCTGATGCGTGTGAATCACTATCCAGAGCCATAGAAATACTGTGTCCTGATGCCTTCTGTCAGACAGGAATCGACTGTTTCACTTGTTAGCAAAGCAAAGTTGCACTTTGCTCGGTGAGCTTCCCCTAAGGAACAACAGTGTTTTGCATCCAGAAAGAGAGCTCCAAACCTGGATTCGCTGATGCATGTGATTCACTAGCCAGAGCCATAAGACTACTGTGTACTGATGCCTTCTGTCTGACAGGAATCTACTGTTTCACTTGTTAGCAAAGCAAAGTTGCACTTTGCTCGTTGAGCTTCCCCTAAGGAACAAGGTTGTTTTTTACCGAGAAAGAAAGATCCAGTCCTGGATTCTCAGATGCATATGAGAATCTTTCTAAAGCCATAAGAAATATGTGTCCTGATACATTCTTTCTGGCAGGAATCGACTGTTTCACTTGTTAGCAGAAAAATGCTACTCTTTGCGAGCTGAACTTCCCCTAAGGAACAACTGCGCTTTGCATCCAGAAAGAGGGCTCCAGTCCTGGATTCTCTGATTCATGTTATTCACTAACCAGAGCCATAAGAATACTGTGTCCTGATGCCTTCTGTCTGAGAGGAATCGACTGTTTCACTTGTTAGCCAAGCAAAGTTGCACTCTGCTCGTTGTGCTTCCCCTAAGAAACAACCGTGCTTTGCACCGTGAAAGCAAGCTCCAGCCCTGGAGTTTTAGATGTATATGATTTACTTTCCAAAACCATAAGAAATATGTGCCCTGATGTCTCCTATCTGTCAGCAATCAAGAGTTTCACGTGTTAGAAGATCAAAGGTGTACTTTGCGCTACGAGCTTCCCGTACGTAACAACTGTGTTTTCACCAAGAAAGAAAGCTCCAGACCTGCATTCTCGAATGCAAATGATTCACTTATCAAAGCCATAAGAAATATGTGTCCTGATGCCTTCTGTCTTGCAAGAATCAGCTGTTTCTCTTGTTAGCAACGAAAAGTTGCACTTTGCGAGTTGAGCTTCCCCTAAGGAACAAAGTTGTTTTTCACTGAGAAAGAAAGATCCAGTCCTGGATTCTCTGATGCATATGAGAATCTTTCTAAAGCCATAAGAAATGTGTGTCCTTTTGCTTTCTGTCTTGCAAGAATCAGCTGTTTCTCTTGTTAGCAACGAAAAGTTGCACTTTGCGAGATGAGCTTCTCCTAAGGAACAAAGTTGTTTTCACCGAGAAAGAAAGATCCAGTCCTGGATTCTCAGATGCATATGAGAATCTTTCTAAAGCCATAAGAAATGTGTGTCCGTATGCCTTCTGTCTTGCAAGAATCAGCTGTTTCTCTTGTTAGCAACGAAAAGTTGCACTTTGCGAGATGAGCCTCCCCTAAGGAACAACGTTGTTTTTCTCCGAGAAAGAAAGATCCAGTCCTGGATTCTCAGATGCATATGAGAATCTTTCTAAAGCCATGAGAAATATGTGTCCTGATACATTCTTTCTGGCAGGAATCGACTGTTTCACTTGTTAGCAGAAAAATGCTACTCTTTGCGAGCTGAACTTCTTCTAAAGGAACAACAGTGCTTTGCATCCAGAAAGAGGGCTCCAGTCTTTGATTCTCTGATGCATTTGATTGTCTAACCAGATCCATAAGAATAATGTGTCCTGATGCCTTCTGTCAGACAGGAATCGACTGTTTCACTTGTTAGCAAAGCAAAGTTGCACTTTGCTCGTTGAGCTTCCCCTAAGGTACAACAGTGCTTTGCACCGTGAAAGCAAACTCCAGCCCTGGAGTTTTAGATGCATATGATTTACTTTCCAAAACCCTAAGAAATATGTGCCCTGATGTCTCCTGTCTGTCAGAAATCAAGAGTTTCACGTGTTAGAAGAGCAAAGGTGCACTTTGCGATACGAGCTTCCCGTACGTAACAACTGTGTTTTCACCAAGAAAGAAAGCTCCAGACCTGCATTCTCGAATGCATATGATTCACTTATCAAAGCCATAAGAAATGTGTGTCCGTATGCTTTCTGTCTTGCAAGAATCAGCTTTTTCTCATGTTAGGAACGAAAAGTTGCACTTTGCGAGTTGAGCTTCCCCTAAGGAACAAAGTTGTTTTTCACTGAGAAAGAAAGATCCAGTCCTGGATTCTCTGATGCATATGAGAATCTTTCTAAAGCCATAAGAAATGTGTGTCCTTTTGCTTTCTGTCTTGCAAGAATCAGCTGTTTCTCTTGTTAGCAACGAAAAGTTGCACTTTGCGAGATGAGCCTCCCCTAAGGAACAACGTTGTTTTTCTCCGAGAAAGAAAGATCCAGTCCTGGATTCTCAGATGCATATGAGAATCTTTCTAAGGCATAGTAAATATGTGACCTTATACATTCTTTCTGGCAGGAATCGACTGTTTCACTTGTTAGCCCAAAAATGCTACTCTTTACAAGCAGAACTTCCCCTAAGGAACAACTGTGCTTTGCATCCAGAAAGAGGGCTCCAGTCTTTGATTCTCTGATGCATTTGATTGTCTAACCAGATCCATAAGAATAATGTGTCCTGATGCCTTCTGTCAGACAGGAATCGACTGTTTCACTTGTTAGCAAAGCAAAGTTGCACTTTGCTCGTTGAGCTTCCCCTAAGGTACAACAGTGCTTTGCACCGTGAAAGCAAACTCCAGACCTGGAGTTTTAGATGCATATGATTTACTTTCCAAAACCCTAAGAAATATGTGCCCTGATGTCTCCTGTCTGTCAGAAATCAAGAGTTTCACGTGTTAGAAGAGCAAAGGTGCACTTTGCGATACGAGCTTCCCGTACGTAACAACTGTGTTTTCACCAAGAAAGAAAGCTCCAGACCTGCATTCTCGAATGCATATGATTCACTTATCAAAGCCATAAGAAATGTGTGTCCGTATGCTTTCTGTCTTGCAAGAATCAGCTTTTTCTCATGTTAGCAACGAAAAGTTGCACTTTGCGAGATGAGCTTCCCCTAAGGAACAAAGTTGTTTTTCACTGAGAAAGAAAGATCCAGTCCTGGATTCTCTGATGCATATTATTCACTTACCAAAGCCATAAGAAATGTGTGTCCTTAGGCCTTCTGTCTTGCAAGAATCAGTTGTTTCTCTTGTTAGCAACGAAAAGTTGCACTTTGCGAGATGAGCTTCTCCTAAGGAACAAAGTTGTTTTTCACCGAGAAAGAAAGATCCAGGCCTTGATTCTCAGATGCATATGAGAATCTTTCTAAAGCCATAAGATATGTGTGTCCGTATGCCTTCTGTCTTGCAAGAATCAGCTGTTTCTCTTGATAGCAACGAAAAGTTGCACTTTGCGACATGAGCTTCCCCTAAGGAACAAGGTTGTTTTCACCGAGAAAGAAAGGTCCAGGCCTGGATTCTCAGATGCATATTACTCACTTACCAAAGCCATAAGAAATGTGTGTCCTTTCGCTTTCTGTCTTGCAAGAATCAGCTGTTTCTCTTGTTAGCAACGAAAAGTTGCACTTTGCGAGATGATCTTCTCCTAAGGAACAAAGTTGTTTTCACCGAGAAAGAAAGATCCAGTCCTGGATTCTCAGATGCATATGAGAATCTTTCTAAAGCCATAAGAAATGTGTGTCCTTTTGCTTTCTGTCTTGCAAGAATCAGCTGTTTCTCTTGTTAGCAACGAAAAGTTGCACTTTGCGAGATGAGCTTCTCCTAAGGAACAAAGTTGTTTTCACCGAGAAAGAAAGATCCAGTCCTGGATTCTCAGATGCATATGAGAATCTTTCTAAAGCCATAAGAAATGTGTGTCCGTATGCCTTCTGTCTTGCAAGAATCAGCTGTTTCTCTTGTTAGCAACGAAAAGTTGCACTTTGCGAGATGAGCCTCCCCTAAGGAACAACGTTGTTTTTCTCTGAGAAAGAAAGATCCAGTCCTGGATTCTCAGATGCATATGAGAATCTTTCTAAAGCCATGAGAAATATGTGTCCTGATACATTCTTTCTGGCAGGAATCGACTGTTTCACTTGTTAGCAGAAAAATGCTACTCTTTGCGAGCTGAACTTCTTCTAAAGGAACAACAGTGCTTTGCATCCAGAAAGAGGGCTCCAGTCTTTGATTCTCTGATGCATTTGATTGTCTAACCAGATCCATAAGAATAATGTGTCCTGATGCCTTCTGTCAGACAGGAATCGACTGTTTCACTTGTTAGCAAAGCAAAGTTGCACTTTGCTCGTTGAGCTTCCCCTAAGGTACAACAGTGCTTTGCACCGTGAAAGCAAACTCCAGCCCTGGAGTTTTAGATGCATATGATTTACTTTCCAAAACCCTAAGAAATATGTGCCCTGATGTCTCCTGTCTGTCAGAAATCAAGAGTTTCACGTGTTAGAAGAGCAAAGGTGCACTTTGCGATACGAGCTTCCCGTACGTAACAACTGTGTTTTCACCAAGAAAGAAAGCTCCAGACCTGCATTCTCGAATGCATATGATTCACTTATCAAAGCCATAAGAAATGTGTGTCCGTATGCTTTCTGTCTTGCAAGAATCAGCTTTTTCTCATGTTAGGAACGAAAAGTTGCACTTTGCGAGTTGAGCTTCCCCTAAGGAACAAAGTTGGTTTTCACTGAGAAAGAAAGATCCAGTCCTGGATTCTCTGATGCATATGAGAATCTTTCTAAAGCCATAAGAAATGTGTGTCCTTTTGCTTTCTGTCTTGCAAGAATCAGCTGTTTCTCTTGTTAGCAACGAAAAGTTGCACTTTGCGAGATGAGCCTCCCCTAAGGAACAACGTTGTTTTTCTCCGAGAAAGAAAGATCCAGTCCTGGATTCTCAGATGCATATGAGAATCTTTCTAAGGCATAGTAAATATGTGACCTTATACATTCTTTCTGGCAGGAATCGACTGTTTCACTTGTTAGCCCAAAAATGCTACTCTTTACAAGCAGAACTTCCCCTAAGGAACAACTGTGCTTTGCATCCAGAAAGAGGGCTCCAGTCTTTGATTCTCTGATGCATTTGATTGTCTAACCAGATCCATAAGAATAATGTGTCCTGATGCCTTCTGTCAGACAGGAATCGACTGTTTCACTTGTTAGCAAAGCAAAGTTGCACTTTGCGAGTTGAGCTTCCCCTAAGGTACAACAGTGCTTTGCACCGTGAAAGCAAACTCCAGCCCTGGAGTTTTAGATGCATATGATTTACTTTCCAAAACCCTAAGAAATATGTGCCCTGATGTCTCCTGTCTGTCAGAAATCAAGAGTTTCACGTGTTACAAGAGCAAAGGTGCACTTTGCGATACGAGCTTCCCGTACGTAACAACTGTGTTTTCACCAAGAAAGAAAGCTCCAGACCTGCATTCTCGAATGCATATGATTCACTTATCAAAGCCATAAGAAATGTGTGTCCGTATGCTTTCTGTCTTGCAAGAATCAGCTTTTTCTCATGTTAGCAACGAAAAGTTGCACTTTGCGAGATGAGCTTCCCCTAAGGAACAAAGTTGTTTTTCACTGAGAAAGAAAGATCCAGTCCTGGATTCTCTGATGCATATTATTCACTTACCAAAGCCATAAGAAATGTGTGTCCTTAGGCCTTCTGTCTTGCAAGAATCAGTTGTTTCTCTTGTTAGCAACGAAAAGTTGCACTTTGCGAGATGAGCTTCTCCTAAGGAACAAAGTTGTTTTTCACCGAGAAAGAAAGATCCAGGCCTTGATTCTCAGATGCATATGAGAATCTTTCTAAAGCCATAAGATATGTGTGTCCGTATGCCTTCTGTCTTGCAAGAATCAGCTGTTTCTCTTGATAGCAACGAAAAGTTGCACTTTGCGACATGAGCTTCCCCTAAGGAACAAGGTTGTTTTCACCGAGAAAGAAAGGTCCAGGCCTGGATTCTCAGATGCATATTACTCACTTACCAAAGCCATAAGAAATGTGTGTCCTTTCGCTTTCTGTCTTGCAAGAATCAGCTGTTTCTCTTGTTAGCAACGAAAAGTTGCACTTTGCGAGATGATCTTCTCCTAAGGAAAAAACTTGTTTTTCACTGAGAAAGAAAGATCCAGGCCTGGATTCTCAGATGCATAGGAGAATCTTTCTAAAGCCATAAGAAATGTGTGTCCGTATGCCTTCTGTCTTGCAAGAATCAGCTGTTTCTCTTGTTAGCAACGAAATGTTGCACTTTGCGAGTTGAGCTTCCCCTAAGGAACAATCTTGCTTTTCCTGAGACAGAAAGGTCCAGGCCTGGATTCTCAGATGCATATTATTCACTTACCAAAGCCATAAGAAATGTGTGTTCTTTTGCTTTCTGTCCTGCAAGAATCAGTTGTTTCTCTTGTTAGCAAGGAAAAGTTGCACTTTGCGAGATGAGCTTCTCCTAAGGAACAAAGTTGTTTTTCACCGAGAAAGAAAGATCCAGGCCTGGATTCTCAGATGCATAGGAGAATCTTTCTAAAGCCATAAGAAATGTGTGTCCGTATGCCTTCTGTCTTGCAAGAATCAGCTGTTTCTCTTGTTAGCAACGAAATGTTGCACTTTGCGAGTTGAGCTTCCCCTAAGGAACAAACTTCTTTTTCCTGAGACAGAAAGATCCAGGCCTGGATTCTCAGATGCATATTATTCACTTACCAAAGCCATAAGAAATGTGTGTTCTTTTGCTTTCTGTCCTGCAAGAATCAGCTGTTTTTCTTGTTAGCAACGAAAAGTTGCACTTTGCGAGATGAGCTTCCCCTAAGGAACAAGGTTGTTTTTCACCGAGAAAGAAATATCCAGTCCTGGATTCTCTGATGCATATGAGAATCTTTCTAAAGCCATAAGAAATATGTGTCCTGATACATTCTTTCTGGCAGGAATCGACTGTTTCACTTGTTAGCCGAAAAATGCTATTCTTTGCGAGCTGAACTTCCCCTAAGGAACAACTGTGCTTTGCATCCAGAAAGAGGGCTCCAGTCCTGGATTCTCTGATGCGTGTGAATCACTATCCAGAGCCATAGAAATACTGTGTCCTGATGCCTTCTGTCAGACAGGAATCGACTGTTTCACTTGTTAGCAAAGCAAAGTTGCACTTTGCTCGGTGAGCTACCCCTAAGGAACAACAGTGTTTTGCATCCAGAAAGAGAGCTCTAAACCTGGATTCGCTGATGCATGTGATTCACTAGCCAGAGCCATAAGACTACTGTGTACTGATGCCTTCTGTCTGACAGGAATCTACTGTTTCACTTGTTAGCAAAGCAAAGTTGCACTTTGCTCGTTGAGCTTCCCCTAAGGAACAAGGTTTTTTTTTACCGAGAAAGAAAGATCCAGGCCTGGATTCTCAGATGCATAGGAGAATCTTTCTAAAGCCATAAGAAATGTGTGTCCGTATGCCTTCTGTCTTGCAAGAATCAGCTGTTTCTCTTGTTAGCAACGAAATGTTGCACTTTGCGAATTGAGCTTCCCCTAAGGAACAAACTTCTTTTTCCTGAGACAGAAAGATCCAGTCCTGGATTCTCAGATGCATATTATTCACTTACCAAAGCCATAAGAAATGTGTGTTCTTTTGCTTTCTGTCCTGCAAGAATCAGCTGTTTTTCTTGTTAGCAACCAAAAGTTGCACTTTGCGAGATGAGCTTCCCCTAAGGAACAAGGTTGTTTTTCACCGAGAAAGAAATATCCAGTCCTGGATTCTCTGATGCATATGAGAATCTTTCTAAAGCCATAAGAAATATGTGTCCTGATACATTCTTTCTGGCAGGAATCGACTGTTTCACTTGTTAGCCGAAAAATGCTATTCTTTGCGAGCTGAACTTCCCCTAAGGAACAACTGTGCTTTGCATCCAGAAAGAGGGCTCCAGTCCTGGATTCTCTGATGCGTGTGAATCACTATCCAGAGCCATAGAAATACTGTGTCCTGATGCCTTCTGTCAGACAGGAATCGACTGTTTCACTTGTTAGCAAAGCAAAGTTGCACTTTGCTCGGTGAGCTTCCCCTAAGGAACAACAGTGTTTTGCATCCAGAAAGAGAGCTCCAAACCTGGATTCGCTGATGCATGTGATTCACTAGCCAGAGCCATAAGACTACTGTGTACTGATGCCTTCTGTCTGACAGGAATCTACTGTTTCACTTGTTAGCAAAGCAAAGTTGCACTTTGCTCGTTGAGCTTCCCCTAGGGAACAAGGTTGTTTTTACCGAGAAAGAAAGATCCAGTCCTGGAGTCTCAGATGCATATGAGAATCTTTCTAAAGCCATAAGAAATATGTGTCCTGATACATTCGTTCTGGCAGGAATCGACTGTTTCACTTGTTAGCAGAAAAATGCTACTCTTTGCGAGCTGAACTTCCCCTAAGGAACAACTGCGCTTTGCATCCAGAAAGAGGGCTCCAGTCCTGGATTCTCTGATTCATGTTATTCACTAACCAGATCCATAAGAATACTGTGTCCTGATGCCTTCTGTCTGAGAGGAATCGACTGTTTCACTTGTTAGCCAAGCAAAGTTGCACTCTGCTCGTTGAGCTTCCCCTAAGAAACAACCGTGCTTTGCACCGTGAAAGCAAGCTCCAGCCCTGGAGTTTTAGATGTATATGATTTACTTTCCAAAACCATAAGAAATATGTGCCCTGATGTCTCCTATCTGTCAGCAATCAAGAGTTTCACGTGTTAGAAGATCAAAGGTGTACTTTGCGCTACGAGCTTCCCGTACGTAACAACTGTGTTTTCACCAAGAAAGAAAGCTCCAGACCTGCATTCTCGAATGCAAATGATTCACTTATCAAAGCCATAAGAAATATGTGTCCTGATGCCTTCTGTCTTGCAAGAATCAGCTGTTTCTCTTGTTAGCAACGAAAAGTTGCACTTTGCGAGTTGAGCTTCCCCTAAGGAACAAAGTTGTTTTTCACTGAGAAAGAAAGATCCAGTCCTGGATTCTCTGATGCATATGAGAATCTTTCTAAAGCCATAAGAAATGTGTGTCCTTTTGCTTTCTGTCTTGCAAGAATCAGCTGTTTCTCTTGTTAGCAACGAAAAGTTGCACTTTGCGAGATGAGCTTCTCCTAAGGAACAAAGTTGTTTTCACCGAGAAAGAAAGATCCAGTCCTGGATTCTCAGATGCATATGAGAATCTTTCTAAAGCCATAAGAAATGTGTGACCGTATGCCTTCTGTCTTGCAAGAATCAGCTGTTTCTCTTGTTAGCAAGGAAAAGTTGCACTTTGCGAGATGAGCCTCCCCTAAGGAATAACGTTGTTTTTCTCCGAGAAAGAAAGATCCAGTCCTGGATTCTCAGATGCATATGAGAATCTTTCTAAAGCCATGAGAAATTTGTGTCCTGATACATTCTTTCTGGCAGGAATCGACTGTTTCACTTGTTAGCAGAAAAATGCTACTCTTTGCGAGCTGAACTTCTTCTAAAGGAACAACAGTGCTTTGCATCCAGAAAGAGGGCTCCAGTCTTTGATTCTCTGATGCATTTGATTGTCTAACCAGATCCATAAGAATAATGTGTCCTGATGCCTTCTGTCAGACAGGAATCGACTGTTTCACTTGTTAGCAAAGCAAAGTTGCACTTTGCTCGTTGAGCTTCCCCTAAGGAACAACAGTGCTTTGCACCGTGAAAGCAAACTCCAGCCCTGGAGTTTTAGTTGCATATGATTTACTTTCCAAAACCCTAAGAAATATGTGCCCTGATGTCTCCTGTCTGTCAGAAATCAAGAGTTTCACGTGTTAGAAGAGCAAAGGTGCACTTTGCGCTACGAGCTTCCCGTACGTAACAACTGTGTTTTCACCAAGAAAGAAAGCTCCAGACCTGCATTCTCGAATGCATATGATTCACTTATCAAAGCCATAAGAAATGTGTGTCCGTATGATTTCTGTCTTGCAAGAATCAGCTTTTTCTCATGTTAGGAACGAAAAGTTGCACTTTGCGAGATGAGCTTCCCCTAAGGAACAAAGTTGTTTTTCACTGAGAAAGAAAGATCCAGTCCTGGATTCTCTGATGCATATTATTCACTTACCAAAGCCATAAGAAATGTGTGTCCTTATGCCTTCTGTCTTGCAAGAATCAGCTGTTTCTCTTGTTAGCAAGGAAAAGTTGCACTTTGCGACATGAGCTTCCCCTAAGGAACAAGGTTGTTTTCACCGAGAAAGAAAGGTCCAGGCCTGGATTCTCAGATGCATATTACTCACTTACCAAAGCCATAAGAAATGTGTGTCCTTTCGCTTTCTGTCTTGCAAGAATCAGCTGTTTCTCTTGTTAGCAACGAAAAGTTGCACTTTGCGAGATGATCTTCTCCTAAGGAAAAAACTTGTTTTTCACTGAGAAAGAAAGATCCAGGCCTGGATTCTCAGATGCATAGGAGAATCTTTCTAAAGCCATAAGAAATGTGTGTCCGTATGCCTTCTGTCTTGCAAGAATCAGCTGTTTCTCTTGTTAGCAACGAAATGTTGCACTTTGCGAGTTGAGCTTCCCCTAAGGAACAAACTTGCTTTTCCTGAGACAGAAAGATCCAGGCCTGGATTCTCAGATGCATATTATTCACTTACCAAAGCCATAAGAAATGTGTGTTCTTTTGCTTTCTGTCCTGCAAGAATCAGTTGTTTCTCTTGTTAGCAAGGAAAAGTTGCACTTTGCGAGATGAGCTTCTCCTAAGGAACAAAGTTGTTTTTCACCGAGAAAGAAAGATCCAGGCCTGGATTCTCAGATGCATAGGAGAATCTTTCTAAAGCCATAAGAAATGTGTGTCCGTATGCCTTCTGTCTTGCAAGAATCAGCTGTTTCTCTTGTTAGCAACGAAATGTTGCACTTTGCGAGTTGAGCTTCCCCTAAGGAACAAACTTCTTTTTCCTGAGACAGAAAGATCCAGGCCTGGATTCTCAGATGCATATTATTCACTTACCAAAGCCATAAGAAATGTGTGTTCTTTTGCTTTCTGTCCTGCAAGAATCAGCTGTTTTTCTTGTTAGCAACGAAAAGTTGCACTTTGCGAGATGAGCTTCCCCTAAGGAACAAGGTTGTTTTTCACCGAGAAAGAAATATCCAGTCCTGGATTCTCTGATGCATATGAGAATCTTTCTAAAGCCATAAGAAATATGTGTCCTGATACATTCTTTCTGGCAGGAATCGACTGTTTCACTTGTTAGCCGAAAAATGCTATTCTTTGCGAGCTGAACTTCCCCTAAGGAACAACTGTGCTTTGCATCCAGAAAGAGGGCTCCAGTCCTGGATTCTCTGATGCGTGTGAATCACTATCCAGAGCCATAGAAATACTGTGTCCTGATGCCTTCTGTCAGACAGGAATCGACTGTTTCACTTGTTAGCAAAGCAAAGTTGCACTTTGCTCGGTGAGCTTCCCCTAAGGAACAACAGTGTTTTGCATCCAGAAAGAGAGCTCCAAACCTGGATTCGCTGATGCATGTGATTCACTAGCCAGAGCCATAAGACTACTGTGTACTGATGCCTTCTGTCTGACAGGAATCTACTGTTTCACTTGTTAGCAAAGCAAAGTTGCACTTTGCTCGTTGAGCTTCCCCTAAGGAACAAGGTTGTTTTTTACCGAGAAAGAAAGATCCAGTCCTGGAGTCTCAGATGCATATGAGAATCTTTCTAAAGCCATAAGAAATATGTGTCCTGATACATTCGTTCTGGCAGGAATCGACTGTTTCACTTGTTAGCAGAAAAATGCTACTCTTTGCGAGCTGAACTTCCCCTAAGGAACAACTGCGCTTTGCATCCAGAAAGAGGGCTCCAGTCCTGGATTCTCTGATTCATGTTATTCACTAACCAGATCCATAAGAATACTGTGTCCTGATGCCTTCTGTCTGAGAGGAATCGACTGTTTCACTTGTTAGCCAAGCAAAGTTGCACTCTGCTCGTTGAGCTTCCCCTAAGAAACAACCGTGCTTTGCACCGTGAAAGCAAGCTCCAGCCCTGGAGTTTTAGATGTATATGATTTACTTTCCAAAACCATAAGAAATATGTGCCCTGATGTCTCCTATCTGTCAGCAATCAAGAGTTTCACGTGTTAGAAGATCAAAGGTGTACTTTGCGCTACGAGCTTCCCGTACGTAACAACTGTGTTTTCACCAAGAAAGAAAGCTCCAGACCTGCATTCTCGAATGCAAATGATTCACTTATCAAAGCCATAAGAAATATGTGTCCTGATGCCTTCTGTCTTGCAAGAATCAGCTGTTTCTCTTGTTAGCAACGAAAAGTTGCACTTTGCGAGTTGAGCTTCCCCTAAGGAACAAAGTTGTTTTTCACTGAGAAAGAAAGATCCAGTCCTGGATTCTCTGATGCATATGAGAATCTTTCTAAAGCCATAAGAAATGTGTGTCCTTTTGCTTTCTGTCTTGCAAGAATCAGCTGTTTCTCTTGTTAGCAACGAAAAGTTGCACTTTGCGAGATGAGCTTCTCCTAAGGAACAAAGTTGTTTTCACCGAGAAAGAAAGATCCAGTCCTGGATTCTCAGATGCATATGAGAATCTTTCTAAAGCCATAAGAAATGTGTGTCCGTATGCCTTCTGTCTTGCAAGAATCAGCTGTTTCTCTTGTTAGCAAGGAAAAGTTGCACTTTGCGAGATGAGCCTCCCCTAAGGAATAACGTTGTTTTTCTCCGAGAAAGAAAGATCCAGTCCTGGATTCTCAGATGCATATGAGAATCTTTCTAAAGCCATGAGAAATATGTGTCCTGATACATTCTTTCTGGCAGGAATCGACTGTTTCACTTGTTAGCAGAAAAATGCTACTCTTTGCGAGCTGAACTTCTTCTAAAGGAACAACAGTGCTTTGCATCCAGAAAGAGGGCTCCAGTCTTTGATTCTCTGATGCATTTGATTGTCTAACCAGATCCATAAGAATAATGTGTCCTGATGCCTTCTGTCAGACAGGAATCGACTGTTTCACTTGTTAGCAAAGCAAAGTTGCACTTTGCTCGTTGAGCTTCCCCTAAGGAACAACAGTGCTTTGCACCGTGAAAGCAAACTCCAGCCCTGGAGTTTTAGATGCATATGATTTACTTTCCAAAACCATAAGAAATATGTGCCCTGATGTCTCCTGTCTGTCAGAAATCAAGAGTTTCACGTGTTAGAAGAGCAAAGGTGCACTTTGCGATACGAGCTTCCCGTACGTAACAACTGTGTTTTCACCAAGAAAGAAAGCTCCAGACCTGCATTCTCGAATGCAAATGATTCACTTATCAAAGCCATAAGAAATGTGTGTCCGTATGCTTTCTGTCTTGCAAGAATCAGCTTTTTCTCATGTTAGGAACGAAAAGTTGCACTTTGCGAGTTGAGCTTCCCCTAAGGAACAAAGTTGTTTTTCACTGAGAAAGAAAGATCCAGTCCTGGATTCTCTGATGCATATGAGAATCTTTCTAAAGCCATAAGAAATATGTGTCCTTTTGCTTTCTGTCTTGCAAGAATCAGCTGTTTCTCTTGATAGCAACGAAAAGTTGCACTTTGCGACATGAGCTTCCCCTAAGGAACAAGGTTGTTTTCACCGAGAAAGAAAGGTCCAGGCCTGGATTCTCAGATGCATATTACTCACTTACCAAAGCCATAAGAAATGTGTGTCCTTTCGCTTTCTGTCTTGCAAGAATCAGCTGTTTCTCTTGTTAGCAACGAAAAGTTGCACTTTGCGAGATGATCTTCTCCTAAGGAAAAAACTTGTTTTTCACTGAGAAAGAAAGATCCAGGCCTGGATTCTCAGATGCATAGGAGAATCTTTCTAAAGCCATAAGAAATGTGTGTCTGTATGCCTTCTGTCTTGCAAGAATCAGCTGTTTCTCTTGTTAGCAACGAAATGTTGCACTTTGCGAGTTGAGCTTCCCCTAAGGAACAAACTTCTTTTTCCTGAGACAGAAAGATCCAGGCCTGGATTCTCAGATGCATATTATTCACTTACCAAAGCCATAAGAAATGTGTGTTCTTTTGCTTTCTGTCCTGCAAGAATCAGCTGTTTTTCTTGTTAGCAACGAAAAGTTGCACTTTGCGAGATGAGCTTCCCCTAAGGAACAAGGTTGTTTTTCACCGAGAAAGAAATATCCAGTCCTGGATTCTCTGATGCATATGAGAATCTTTCTAAAGCCATAAGAAATATGTGTCCTGATACATTCTTTCTGGCAGGAATCGACTGTTTCACTTGTTAGCCGAAAAATGCTATTCTTTGCGAGCTGAACTTCCCCTAAGGAACAACTGTGCTTTGCATCCAGAAAGAGGGCTCCAGTCCTGGATTCTCTGATGCGTGTGAATCACTATCCAGAGCCATAGAAATACTGTGTCCTGATGCCTTCTGTCAGACAGGAATCGACTGTTTCACTTGTTAGCAAAGCAAAGTTGCACTTTGCTCGGTGAGCTTCCCCTAAGGAACAACAGTGTTTTGCATCCAGAAAGAGAGCTCCAAACCTGGATTCGCTGATGCATGTGATTCACTAGCCAGAGCCATAAGACTACTGTGTACTGATGCCTTCTGTCTGACAGGAATCTACTGTTTCACTTGTTAGCAAAGCAAAGTTGCACTTTGCTCGTTGAGCTTCCCCTAAGGAACAAGATTGTTTTTTACCGAGAAAGAAAGATCCAGTCCTGGATTCTCAGATGCATATGAGAATCTTTCTAAAGCCATAAGAAATGTGTGTCCGTATGCCTTCTGTCTTGCAAGAATCAGCTGTTTCTCTTGTTAGCAACGAAATGTTGCACTTTGCGAGTTGAGCTTCCCCTAAGGAACAAACTTCTTTTTCCTGAGACAGAAAGATCCAGTCCTGGATTCTCAGATGCATATTATTCACTTACCAAAGCCATAAGAAATGTGTGTTCTTTTGCTTTCTGTCCTGCAAGAATCAGCTGTTTTTCTTGTTAGCAACGAAAAGTTGCACTTTGCGAGATGAGCTTCCCCTAAGGAACAAGGTTGTTTTTCACCGAGAAAGAAATATCCAGTCCTGGATTCTCTGATGCATATGAGAATCTTTCTAAAGCCATAAGAAATATGTGTCCTGATACATTCTTTCTGGCAGGAATCGACTGTTTCACTTGTTAGCCGAAAAATGCTATTCTTTGCGAGCTGAACTTCCCCTAAGGAACAACTGTGCTTTGCATCCAGAAAGAGGGCTCCAGTCCTGGATTCTCTGATGCGTGTGAATCACTATCCAGAGCCATAGAAATACTGTGTCCTGATGCCTTCTGTCAGACAGGAATCGACTGTTTCACTTGTTAGCAAAGCAAAGTTGCACTTTGCTCGGTGAGCTTCCCCTAAGGAACAACAGTGTTTTGCATCCAGAAAGAGAGCTCCAAACCTGGATTCGCTGATGCATGTGATTCACTAGCCAGAGCCATAAGACTACTGTGTACTGATGCCTTCTGTCTGACAGGAATCTACTGTTTCACTTGTTAGCAAAGCAAAGTTGCACTTTGCTCGTTGAGCTTCCCCTAAGGAACAAGGTTGTTTTTTACCGAGAAAGAAAGATCCAGTCCTGGATTCTCAGATGCATATGAGAATCTTTCTAAAGCCATAAGAAATATGTGTCCTGATACATTCGTTCTGGCAGGAATCGACTGTTTCACTTGTTAGCAGAAAAATGCTACTCTTTGCGAGCTGAACTTCCCCTAAGGAACAACTGCGCTTTGCATCCAGAAAGAGGGCTCCAGTCCTGGATTCTCTGATTCATGTTATTCACTAACCAGATCCATAAGAATACTGTGTCCTGATGCCTTCTGTCTGAGAGGAATCGACTGTTTCACTTGTTAGCCAAGCAAAGTTGCACTCTGCTCGTTGAGCTTCCCCTAAGAAACAACCGTGCTTTGCACCGTGAAAGCAAGCTCCAGCCCTGGAGTTTTCGATGTATATGATTTACTTTCCAAAACCATAAGAAATATGTGCCCTGATGTCTCCTATCTGTCAGCAATCAAGAGTTTCACGTGTTAGAAGATCAAAGGTGTACTTTGCGCTACGAGCTTCCCGTACGTAACAACTGTGTTTTCACCAAGAAAGAAAGCTCCAGACCTGCATTCTCGAATGCAAATGATTCACTTATCAAAGCCATAAGAAATATGTGTCCTGATGCCTTCTGTCTTGCAAGAATCAGCTGTTTCTCTTGTTAGCAACGAAAAGTTGCACTTTGCGAGATGAGCCTCCCCTAAGGAATAACGTTGTTTTTCTCCGAGAAAGAAAGATCCAGTCCTGGATTCTCAGATGCATAGGAGAATCTTTCTAAAGCCATAAGAAATGTGTGTCCGTATGCCTTCTGTCTTGCAAGAATCAGCTGTTTCTCTTGTTAGCAACGAAATGTTGCACTTTGCGAGTTGAGCTTCCCCTAAGGAACAAACTTCTTTTTCCTGAGACAGAAAGATCCAGGCCTGGATTCTCAGATGCATATTATTCACTTACCAAAGCCATAAGAAATGTGTGTTCTTTTGCTTTCTGTCCTGCAAGAATCAGCTGTTTTTCTTGTTAGCAAGGAAAAGTTGCACTTTGCGAGATGAGCTTCCCCTAAGGAACAGGGTTGTTTTTCACCGAGAAAGAAATATCAAGTCCTGGATTCTCTGATGCATATGAGAATCTTTCTAAAGCCATAAGAAATATGTGTCCTGATACATTCTTTCTGGCAGGAATCGACTGTTTCACTTGTTAGCCGAAAAATGCTATTCTTTGCGAGCTGAACTTCCCCTAAGGAACAACTGTGCTTTGCATCCAGAAAGAGGGCTCCAGTCCTGGATTCTCTGATGCGTGTGAATCACTATCCAGAGCCATAGAAATACTGTGTCCTGATGCCTTCTGTCAGACAGGAATCGACTGTTTCACTTGTTAGCAAAGCAAAGTTGCACTTTGCTCGTTGAGCTTCCCCTAAGGAACAACAGTGCTTTGCACCGTGAAAGCAAACTCCAGCCCTGGAGTTTTAGATGCATATGATTTACTTTCCAAAACCCTAAGAAATATGTGCCCTGATGTCTCCTGTCTGTCAGAAATCAAGAGTTTCACGTGTTAGAAGAGCAAAGGTGCACTTTGCGATACGAGCTTCCCGTACGTAACAACTGTGTTTTCACCAAGAAAGAAAGCTCCAGACCTGCATTCTCGAATGCATATGATTCACTTATCAAAGCCATAAGAAATGTGTGTCCGTATGCTTTCTGTCTTGCAAGAATCAGCTTTTTCTCATGTTAGGAACGAAAAGTTGCACTTTGCGAGATGAGCTTCCCCTAAGGAACAAAGTTGTTTTTCACTGAGAAAGAAAGATCCAGTCCTGGATTCTCTGATGCATATTATTCACTTACCAAAGCCATAAGAAATGTGTGTCCTTATGCCTTCTGTCTTGCAAGAATCAGCTGTTTCTCTTGTTATCAAGGAAAAGTTGCACTTTGCGACATGAGCTTCCCCTAAGGAACAAGGTTGTTTTCACCGAGAAAGAAAGGTCCAGGCCTGGATTCTCAGATGCATATTACTCACTTACCAAAGCCATAAGAAATGTGAGTCCTTTCGCTTTCTGTCTTGCAAGAATCAGCTGTTTCTCTTGTTAGCAACGAAAAGTTGCACTTTGCGAGATGATCTTCTCCTAAGGAAAAAACTTGTTTTTCACTGAGAAAGAAAGATCCAGGCCTGGATTCTCAGATGCATAGGAGAATCTTTCTAAAGCCATAAGAAATGTGTGTCCGTATGCCTTCTGTCTTGCAAGAATCAGCTGTTTCTCTTGTTAGCAACGAAATGTTGCACTTTGCGAGTTGAGCTTCCCCTAAGGAACAAACTTGCTTTTCCTGAGACAGAAAGATCCAGGCCTGGATTCTCAGATGCATATTATTCACTTACCAAAGCCATAAGAAATGTGTGTTCTTTTGCTTTCTGTCCTGCAAGAATCAGTTGTTTCTCTTGTTAGCAAGGAAAAGTTGCACTTTGCGAGATGAGCTTCTCCTAAGGAACAAAGTTGTTTTTCACCGAGAAAGAAAGATCCAGGCCTGGATTCTCAGATGCATAGGAGAATCTTTTTAAAGCCATAAGAAATGTGTGTCCGTATGCCTTCTGTCTTGCAAGAATCAGCTGTTTCTCTTGTTAGCAACGAAATGTTGCACTTTGCGAGATGAGCTTCCCCTAAGGAACAAGGTTGTTTTTCACCGAGAAAGAAATATCCAGTCCTGGATTCTCTGATGCATATGAGAATCTTTCTAAAGCCATAAGAAATATGTGTCCTGATACATTCTTTCTGGCAGGAATCGTCTGTTTCACTTGTTAGCCGAAAATGCTATTCTTTGCGAGCTGAACTTCCCCTAAGGAACAACTGTGCTTTGCATCCAGAAAGAGGGCTCCAGTCCTGGATTCTCTGATGCGTGTGAATCACTATCCAGAGCCATAGAAATACTGTGTCCTGATGCCTTCTGTCAGACAGGAATCGACTGTTTCACTTGTTAGCAAAGCAAAGTTGCACTTTGCTCGGTGAGCTTCCCCTAAGGAACAACAGTGTTTTGCATCCAGAAAGAGAGCTCCAAACCTGGATTCGCTGATGCATGTGATTCACTAGCCAGAGCCATAAGACTACTGTGTACTGATGCCTTCTGTCTGACAGGAATCTACTGTTTCACTTGTTAGCAAAGCAAAGTTGCACTTTGCTCGTTGAGCTTCCCCTAAGGAACAAGGTTGTTTTTTACCGAGAAAGAAAGATCCAGTCCTGGATTCTCAGATGCATATGAGAATCTTTCTAAAGCCATAAGAAATATGTGTCCTGATACATTCGTTCTGGCAGGAATCGACTGTTTCACTTGTTAGCAGAAAAATGCTACTCTTTGCGAGCTGAACTTCCCTTAAGGAACAACTGCGCTTTGCATCCAGAAAGAGGGCTCTAGTCCTGGATTCTCTGATTCATGTTATTCACTAACCAGATCCATAAGAATACTGTGTCCTGATGCCTTCTGTCTGAGAGGAATCGACTGTTTCACTTGTTAGCCAAGCAAAGTTGCACTCTGCTCGTTGAGCTTCCCCTAAGAAACAACCGTGCTTTGCACCGTGAAAGCAAGCTCCAGCCCTGGAGTTTTAGATGTATATGATTTACTTTCCAAAACCATAAGAAATATGTGCCCTGATGTCTCCTATCTGTCAGCAATCAAGAGTTTCACGTGTTAGAAGATCAAAGGTGTACTTTGAGCTACGAGCTTCCCGTACGTAACAACTGTGTTTTCACCAAGAAAGAAAGCTCCAGACCTGCATTCTCGAGTGCAAATGATTCACTTATCAAAGCCATAAGAAATATGTGTCCTGATGCCTTCTGTCTTGCAAGAATCAGCTGTTTCTCTTGTTAGCAACGAAAAGTTGCACTTTGCGAGTTGAGCTTCCCCTAAGGAACAAAGTTGTTTTTCACTGAGAAAGAAAGATCCAGTCCTGGATTCTCTGATGCATATGAGAATCTTTCTAAAGCCATAAGAAATGTGTGTCTTTTTGCTTTCTGTCTTGCAAGAATCAGCTGTTTCTCTTGTTAGCAACGAAAAGTTGCACTTTGCGAGATGAGTTTCTCCTAAGGAACAAAGTTGTTTTCACCGAGAAAGAAAGATCCAGTCCTGGATTCTCAGATGCATATGAGAATCTTTCTAAAGCCATAAGAAATGTGTGACCGTATGCCTTCTGTCTTGCAAGAATCAGCTGTTTCTCTTGTTAGCAACGAAAAGTTGCACTTTGCGAGATGAGCCTCCCCTAAGGAACAACGTTGTTTTTCTCCGAGAAAGAAAGATCCAGTCCTGGATTCTCAGATGCATATGAGAATCTTTCTAAGGCATAGTAAATATGTGACCTTATACATTCTTTCTGGCAGGAATCGACTGTTTCATTTGTTAGCTCAAAAATGCTACTCTTTACAAGCAGAACTTCCCCTAAGGAACAACTGTGCTTTGCATCCAGAAAGAGGGCTCCAGTCTTTGATTCTCTGATGCATTTGATTGTCTAACCAGATCCATAAGAATAATGTGTCCTGATGCCTTCTGTCAGACAGGAATCGACTGTTTCACTTGTTAGCAAAGCAAAGTTGCACTTTGCTCGTTGAGCTTCCCCTAAGGTACAACAGTGCTTTGCACCGTGAAAGCAAACTCCAGCCCTGGAGTTTTAGATGCATATGATTTACTTTCCAAAACCCTAAGAAATATGTGCCCTGATGTCTCCTGTCTGTCAGAAATCAAGAGTTTCACGTGTTAGAAGAGCAAAGGTGCACTTTGCGATACGAGCTTCCCGTACGTAACAACTGTGTTTTCACCAAGAAAGAAAGCTCCAGACCTGCATTCTCGAATGCATATGATTCACTTATCAAAGCCATAAGAAATGTGTGTCCGTATGCTTTCTGTCTTGCAAGAATCAGCTTTTTCTCATGTTAGCAACGAAAAGTTGCACTTTGCGAGATGAGCTTCCCCTAAGGAACAAAGTTGTTTTTCACTGAGAAAGAAAGATCCAGTCCTGGATTCTCTGATGCATATTATTCACTTACCAAAGCCATAAGATATGTGTGTCCTTATGCCTTCTGTCTTGCAAGAATCAGTTGTTTCTCTTGTTAGCAACGAAAAGTTGCACTTTGCGAGATGAGCTTCTCCTAAGGAACAAAGTTGTTTTTCACCGAGAAAGAAAGATCCAGGCCTTGATTCTCAGATGCATATGAGAATCTTTCTAAAGCCAGAAGAAATGTGTGTCCGTATGCCTTCTGTCTTGCAAGAATCAGCTGTTTCTCTTGATAGCAACGAAATGTTGCACTTTGCGACATGAGCTTCCCCTAAGGAACAAGGTTGTTTTCACCGAGAAAGAAAGGTCCAGGCCTGGATTCTCAGATGCATATTACTCACTTACCAAAGCCATAAGAAATGTGTGTCCTTTCGCTTTCTGTCTTGCAAGAATCAGCTGTTTCTCTTGTTAGCAACGCAAAGTTGCACTTTGCGAGTTGAGCTTCCCCTAAGGAACAAAGTTGTTTTTCACTGAGAAAGAAAGATCCAGTCCTGGATTCTCTGATGCATAGGAGAATCTTTCTAAAGCCATAAGAAATGTGTGTCCTTTTGCTTTCTGTCTTGCAAGAATCAGCTGTTTCTCTTGTTAGCAACGAAATGTTGCACTTTGCGAGATGAGCTTCTCCTAAGGAACAAAGTTGTTTTCACCGAGAAAGATCCAGACCTGGATTCTCAGATGCATATTATTCACTTACCAAAGCCATAAGAAATGTGTGTTCTTTTGCTTTCTGTCTTGCAAGAATCAGCTGTTTCTCTTGTTAGCAACGAAATGTTGCACTTTGCGAGTTGAGCTTCCCCTAAGGAACAACAGTGTTTTGCATCCAGAAAGAGAGCTCCAAACCTGGATTCGCTGATGCATGTGATTCACTAGCCAGAGCCATAAGACTACTGTGTACTGATGCCTTCTGTCTGACAGGAATCTACTGTTTCACTTGTTAGCAAAGCAAAGTTGCACTTTGCTCGTTGAGCTTCCCCTAAGGAACAAGGTTGTTTTTTACCGAGAAAGAAAGATCCAGTCCTGGAGTCTCAGATGCATATGAGAATCTTTCTAAAGGCATAAGAAATATGTGTCCTGATACATTCGTTCTGGCAGGAATCGACTGTTTCACTTGTTAGCAGAAAAATGCTACTCTTTGCGAGCTGAACTTCCCCTAAGGAACAACTGCGCTTTGCATCCAGAAAGAGGGCTCCAGTCCTGGATTCTCTGATTCATGTTATTCACTAACCAGATCCACAAGAATACTGTGTCCTGATGCCTTCTGTCTGAGAGGAATCGACTGTTTCACTTGTTAGCCAAGCAAAGTTGCACTCTGCTCGTTGAGCTTCCCCTAAGGAACAACAGTGCTTTGCACCGTGAAAGCAAGCTCCAGCCCTGGAGTTTTAGATGTATATGATTTACTTTCCAAAACCCTAAGAAATATGTGCCCTGATGTCTCCTATCTGTCAGCAATCAAGAGTTTCACGTGTTAGAAGATCAAAGGTGTACTTTGCGCTACGAGCTTCCCGTACGTAACAACTGTGTTTTCACCAAGAAAGAAAGCTCCAGACCTGCATTCTCGAATGCAAATGATTCACTTATCAAAGCCATAAGAAATATGTGTCCTGATGCCTTCTGTCTTGCAAGAATCAGCTGTTTCTCTTGTTAGCAACGAAAAGTTGCACTTTGCGAGTTGAGCTTCCCCTAAGGAACAAAGTTGTTTTTCACTGAGACAGAAAGATCCAGTCCTGGATTCTCTGATGCATATGAGAATCTTTCTAAAGCCATAAGAAATGTGTGTCCTTTTGCTTTCTGTCTTGCAAGAATCAGCTGTTTCTCTTGTTAGCAACGAAAAGTTGCACTTTGCGAGATGAGCTTCTCCTAAGGAACAAAGTTGTTTTCACCGAGAAAGAAAGATCCAGTCCTGGATTCTCAGATGCATATGAGAATCTTTCTAAAGCCATAAGAAATGTGTGTCCGTATGCCTTCTGTCTTGCAAGAATCAGCTGTTTCTCTTGTTAGCAACGAAAAGTTGCACTTTGCGAGATGAGCCTCCCCTAAGGAATAACGTTGTTTTTCACTGAGAAAGAAAGATCCAGTCCTGGATTCTCAGATGCATATGAGAATCTTTCTAAAGCCATAAGAAATGTGTGTCCGTATGCCTTCTGTCTTGCAAGAATCAGCTGTTTCTCTTGTTAGCAACGAAAAGTTGCACTTTGCGAGATGAGCCTCCCCTAAGGAATAACGTTGTTTTTCTCCGAGAAAGAAAGATCCAGTCCTGGATTCTCAGATGCATATGAGAATCTTTCTAAAGCCATGAGAAATATGTGTCCTGATACATTCTTTCTGGCAGGAATCGACTGTTTCACTTGTTAGCAGAAAAATGCTACTCTTTACGAGCTGAACTTCTTCTAAAGGAACAACAGTGCTTTGCATCCAGAAAGAGGGCTCCAGTCTTTGATTCTCTGATGCATTTGATTGTCTAACCAGATCCATAAGAATAATGTGTCCTGATGCCTTCTGTCAGACAGGAATCGACTGTTTCACTTGTTAGCAAAGCAAAGTTGCACTTTGCTCGTTCAGCTTCCCCTAAGGAACAACAGTGCTTTGCACCGTGAAAGCAAACTCCAGCCCTGGAGTTTTAGATGCATATGATTTACTTTCCAAAACCATAAGAAATATGTGCCCTGATGTCTCCTGTCTGTCAGAAATCAAGAGTTTCACGTGTTAGAAGAGCAAAGGTGCACTTTGCGATACGAGCTTCCCGTACGTAACAACTGTGTTTTCACCAAGAAAGAAAGCTCCAGACCTGCATTCTCGAATGCATATGATTCACTTATCAAAGCCATAAGAAATGTGTGTCCGTATGCTTTCTGTCTTGCAAGAATCAGCTTTTTCTCATGTTAGGAACGAAAAGTTGCACTTTGCGAGATGAGCTTCCCCTAAGGAACAAAGTTGTTTTTCACTGAGAAAGAAAGATCCAGTCCTGGATTCTCTGATGCATATGAGAATCTTACCAAAGCCATAAGAAATGTGTGTCCTTATGCCTTCTGTCTTGCAAGAATCAGCTGTTTCTCTTGTTAGGAAGGAAAAGTTGCACTTTGCGACATGAGCTTCCCCTAAGGAACAAGGTTGTTTTCACCGAGAAAGAAAGGTCCAGGCCTGGATTCTCAGATGCATATTACTCACTTACCAAAGCCATAAGAAATGTGTGTCCTTTCGCTTTCTGTCTTGCAAGAATCAGCTGTTTCTCTTGTTAGCAACGAAATGTTGCACTTTGCGAGTTGAGCTTCCCCTAAGGAACAAACTTGCTTTTCCTGAGACAGAAAGATCCAGGCCTGGATTTTCAGATGCATATTATTCACTTACCAAAGCCATAAGAAATGTGTGTTCTTTTGCTTTCTGTCCTGCAAGAATCAGTTGTTTCTCTTGTTAGCAAGGAAAAGTTGCACTTTGCGAGATGAGCTTCTCCTAAGGAACAAAGTTGTTTTTCACCGAGAAAGAAAGATCCAGGCCTGGATTCTCAGATGCATAGGAGAATCTTTCTAAAGCCATAAGAAATGTGTGTCCGTATGCCTTCTGTCTTGCAAGAATCAGCTGTTTCTCTTGTTAGCAACGAAATGTTGCACTTTGCGAGTTGAGCTTCCCCTAAGGAACAAACTTCTTTTTCCTGAGACAGAAAGATCCAGGCCTGGATTCTCAGATGCATATTATTCACTTACCAAAGCCATAAGAAATGTGTGTTCTTTTGCTTTCTGTCCTGCAAGAATCAGCTGTTTTTCTTGTTAGCAACGAAAAGTTGCACTTTGCGAGATGAGCTTCCCCTAAGGAACAAGGTTGTTTTTCACCGAGAAAGAAATATCCAGTCCTGGATTCTCTGATGCATATGAGAATCTTTCTAAAGCCATAAGAAATATGTGTCCTGATACATTCTTTCTGGCAGGAATCGACTGTTTCACTTGTTAGCCGAAAAATGCTATTCTTTGCGAGCTGAACTTCCCCTAAGGAACAACTGTGCTTTGCATCCAGAAAGAGGGCTCCAGTCCTGGATTCTCTGATGCGTGTGAATCACTATCCAGAGCCATAGAAATACTGTGTCCTGATGCCTTCTGTCAGACAGAATCGACTGTTTCACTTGTTAGCAAAGCAAAGTTGCACTTTGCTCGGTGAGCTTCCCCTAAGGAACAACAGTGTTTTGCATCCAGAAAGAGAGCTCCAAACCTGGATTCGCTGATGCATGTGATTCACTAGCCAGAGCCATAAGACTACTGTGTACTGATGCCTTCTGTCTGACAGGAATCTACTGTTTCACTTGTTAGCAAAGCAAAGTTGCACTTTGCTCGTTGAGCTTCCCCTAAGGAACAAGGTTGTTTTTTACCGAGAAAGAAAGATCCAGTCCTGGAGTCTCAGATGCATATGAGAATCTTTCTAAAGCCATAAGAAATATGTGTCCTGATACATTCGTTCTGGCAGGAATCGACTGTTTCACTTGTTAGCAGAAAAATGCTACTCTTTGCGAGCTGAACTTCCCCTAAGGAACAACTGCGCTTTGCATCCAGAAAGAGGGCTCCAGTCCTGGATTCTCTGATTCATGTTATTCACTAACCAGATCCATAAGAATACTGTGTCCTGATGCCTTCTGTCTGAGAGGAATCGACTGTTTCACTTGTTAGCCAAGCAAAGTTGCACTCTGCTCGTTGAGCTTCCCCTAAGAAACAACCGTGCTTTGCACCGTGAAAGCAAGCTCCAGCCCTGGAGTTTTAGATGTATATGATTTACTTTCCAAAACCATAAGAAATATGTGCCCTGATGTCTCCTATCTGTCAGCAATCAAGAGTTTCACGTGTTAGAAGATCAAAGGTGTACTTTGCGCTACGAGCTTCCCGTACGTAACAACTGTGTTTTCACCAAGAAAGAAAGCTCCAGACCTGCATTCTCGAATGCAAATGATTCACTTATCAAAGCCATAAGAAATATGTGTCCTGATGCCTTCTGTCTTGCAAGAATCAGCTGTTTCTCTTGTTAGCAACGAAAAGTTGCACTTTGCGAGTTGAGCTTCCCCTAAGGAACAAAGTTGTTTTTCACTGAGACAGAAAGATCCAGTCCTGGATTCTCTGATGCATATGAGAATCTTTCTAAAGCCATAAGAAATGTGTGTCCTTTTGCTTTCTGTCTTGCAAGAATCAGCTGTTTCTCTTGTTAGCAACGAAAAGTTGCACTTTGCGAGATGAGCTTCTCCTAAGGAACAAAGTTGTTTTCACCGAGAAAGAAAGATCCAGTCCTGGATTCTCAGATGCATATGAGAATCTTTCTAAAGCCATAAGAAATGTGTGTCCGTATGCCTTCTGTCTTGCAAGAATCAGCTGTTTCTCTTGTTAGCAACGAAAAGTTGCACTTTGCGAGATGAGCCTCCCCTAAGGAATAACGTTGTTTTTCACTGAGAAAGAAAGATCCAGTCCTGGATTCTCAGATGCATATGAGAATCTTTCTAAAGCCATAAGAAATGTGTGTCCGTATGCCTTCTGTCTTGCAAGAATCAGCTGTTTCTCTTGTTAGCAACGAAAAGTTGCACTTTGCGAGATGAGCCTCCCCTAAGGAATAACGTTGTTTTTCTCCGAGAAAGAAAGATCCAGTCCTGGATTCTCAGATGCATATGAGAATCTTTCTAAAGCCATGAGAAATATGTGTCCTGATACATTCTTTCTGGCAGGAATCGACTGTTTCACTTGTTAGCAGAAAAATGCTACTCTTTACGAGCTGAACTTCTTCTAAAGGAACAACAGTGCTTTCCATCCAGAAAGAGGGCTCCAGTCTTTGATTCTCTGATGCATTTGATTGTCTAACCAGATCCATAAGAATAATGTGTCCTGATGCCTTCTGTCAGACAGGAATCGACTGTTTCACTTGTTAGCAAAGCAAAGTTGCACTTTGCTCGTTCAGCTTCCCCTAAGGAACAACAGTGCTTTGCACCGTGAAAGCAAACTCCAGCCCTGGAGTTTTAGATGCATATGATTTACTTTCCAAAACCATAAGAAATATGTGCCCTGATGTCTCCTGTCTGTCAGAAATCAAGAGTTTCACGTGTTAGAAGAGCAAAGGTGCACTTTGCGATACGAGCTTCCCGTACGTAACAACTGTGTTTTCACCAAGAAAGAAAGCTCCAGACCTGCATTCTCGAATGCATATGATTCACTTATCAAAGCCATAAGAAATGTGTGTCCGTATGCTTTCTGTCTTGCAAGAATCAGCTTTTTCTCATGTTAGGAACGAAAAGTTGCACTTTGCGAGATGAGCTTCCCCTAAGGAACAAAGTTGTTTTTCACTGAGAAAGAAAGATCCAGTCCTGGATTCTCTGATGCATATGAGAATCTTACCAAAGCCATAAGAAATGTGTGTCCTTATGCCTTCTGTCTTGCAAGAATCAGCTGTTTCTCTTGTTAGGAAGGAAAAGTTGCACTTTGCGACATGAGCTTCCCCTAAGGAACAAGGTTGTTTTCACCGAGAAAGAAAGGTCCAGGCCTGGATTCTCAGATGCATATTACTCACTTACCAAAGCCATAAGAAATGTGTGTCCTTTCGCTTTCTGTCTTGCAAGAATCAGCTGTTTCTCTTGTTAGCAACGAAATGTTGCACTTTGCGAGTTGAGCTTCCCCTAAGGAACAAACTTGCTTTTCCTGAGACAGAAAGATCCAGGCCTGGATTTTCAGATGCATATTATTCACTTACCAAAGCCATAAGAAATGTGTGTTCTTTTGCTTTCTGTCCTGCAAGAATCAGTTGTTTCTCTTGTTAGCAAGGAAAAGTTGCACTTTGCGAGATGAGCTTCTCCTAAGGAACAAAGTTGTTTTTCACCGAGAAAGAAAGATCCAGGCCTGGATTCTCAGATGCATAGGAGAATCTTTCTAAAGCCATAAGAAATGTGTGTCCGTATGCCTTCTGTCTTGCAAGAATCAGCTGTTTCTCTTGTTAGCAACGAAATGTTGCACTTTGCGAGTTGAGCTTCCCCTAAGGAACAAACTTCTTTTTCCTGAGACAGAAAGATCCAGGCCTGGATTCTCAGATGCATATTATTCACTTACCAAAGCCATAAGAAATGTGTGTTCTTTTGCTTTCTGTCCTGCAAGAATCAGCTGTTTTTCTTGTTAGCAACGAAAAGTTGCACTTTGCGAGATGAGCTTCCCCTAAGGAACAAGGTTGTTTTTCACCGAGAAAGAAATATCCAGTCCTGGATTCTCTGATGCATATGAGAATCTTTCTAAAGCCATAAGAAATATGTGTCCTGATACATTCTTTCTGGCAGGAATCGACTGTTTCACTTGTTAGCCGAAAAATGCTATTCTTTGCGAGCTGAACTTCCCCTAAGGAACAACTGTGCTTTGCATCCAGAAAGAGGGCTCCAGTCCTGGATTCTCTGATGCGTGTGAATCACTATCCAGAGCCATAGAAATACTGTGTCCTGATGCCTTCTGTCAGACAGAATCGACTGTTTCACTTGTTAGCAAAGCAAAGTTGCACTTTGCTCGGTGAGCTTCCCCTAAGGAACAACAGTGTTTTGCATCCAGAAAGAGAGCTCCAAACCTGGATTCGCTGATGCATGTGATTCACTAGCCAGAGCCATAAGACTACTGTGTACTGATGCCTTCTGTCTGACAGGAATCTACTGTTTCACTTGTTAGCAAAGCAAAGTTGCACTTTGCTCGTTGAGCTTCCCCTAAGGAACAAGGTTGTTTTTTACCGAGAAAGAAAGATCCAGTCCTGGAGTCTCAGATGCATATGAGAATCTTTCTAAAGCCATAAGAAATATGTGTCCTGATACATTCGTTCTGGCAGGAATCGACTGTTTCACTTGTTAGCAGAAAAATGCTACTCTTTGCGAGCTGAACTTCCCCTAAGGAACAACTGTGCTTTGCATCCAGAAAGAGGGCTCCAGTCCTGGATTCTCTGATTCATGTTATTCACTAACCAGATCCATAAGAATACTGTGTCCTGATGCCTTCTGTCTGAGAGGAATCGACTGTTTCACTTGTTAGCCAAGCAAAGTTGCACTCTGCTCGTTGAGCTTCCCCTAAGAAACAACCGTGCTTTGCACCGTGAAAGCAAGCTCCAGCCCTGGAGTTTTAGATGTATATGATTTACTTTCCAAAACCATAAGAAATATGTGCCCTGATGTCTCCTATCTGTCAGCAATCAAGAGTTTCACGTGTTAGAAGATCAAAGGTGTACTTTGCGCTACGAGCTTCCCGTACGTAACAACTGTGTTTTCACGAAGAAAGAAAGCTCCAGACCTGCATTCTCGAATGCAAATGATTCACTTATCAAAGCCATAAGAAATATGTGTCCTGATGCCTTCTGTCTTGCAAGAATCAGCTGTTTCTCTTGTTAGCAACGAAAAGTTGCACTTTGCGAGTTGAGCTTCCCCTAAGGAACAAAGATGTTTTTCACTGAGAAAGAAAGATCCAGTCCTGGATTCTCTGATGCATATGAGAATCTTTCTAAAGCCATAAGAAATGTGTGTCCTTTTGCTTTCTGTCTTGCAAGAATCAGCTGTTTCTCTTGTTAGCAACGAAAAGTTGCACTTTGCGAGATGAGCTTCTCCTAAGGAACAAAGTTGTTTTCACCGAAAAAGCAAGATCCAGACCTGCATTCTCAGATGCATATGAGAATCTTTCTAAAGCCATAAGAAATGTGTGACCGTATGCCTTCTGTCTTGCAAGAATCAGCTGTTTCTCTTGTTAGCAATGAAAAGTTGCACTTTGCGAGATGAGCCTCCCCTAAGGAACAACGTTGTTTTTCTCCGAGAAAGAAAGATCCAGTCCTGGATTCTCAGATGCATATGAGAATCTTTCTAAGGCATAGTAAATATGTGACCTTATACATTCTTTCTGGCAGGAATCGACTGTTTCATTTGTTAGCCCAAAAATGCTACTCTTTACAAGCAGAACTTCCCCTAAGGAACAACTGTGCTTTGCATCCAGAAAGAGGGCTCCAGTCTTTGATTCTCTGATGCATTTGATTGTCTAACCAGATCCATAAGAATAATGTGTCCTGATGCCTTCTGTCAGACAGGAATCGACTGTTTCACTTGTTAGCAAAGCAAAGTTGCACTTTGCTCGTTGAGCTTCCCCTAAGGAACAACAGTGCTTTGCACCGTGAAAGCAAACTCCAGCCCTGGAGTTTTAGATGCATATGATTTACTTTCCAAAACCCTAAGAAATATGTGCCCTGATGTCTCCTGTCTGTCAGAAATCAAGAGTTTCACGTGTTAGAAGAGCAAAGGTGCACTTTGCGATACGAGCTTCCCGTACGTAACAACTGTGTTTTCACCAAGAAAGAAAGCTCCAGACCTGCATTCTCGAATGCATATGATTCACTTATCAAAGCCATAAGAAATGTGTGTCCGTATGCTTTCTGTCTTGCAAGAATCAGCTGTTTCTCATGTTAGCAACGAAAAGTTGCACTTTGCGAGATGAGCTTCCCCTAAGGAACAAAGTTGTTTTTCACTGAGAAAGAAAGATCCAGTCCTGGATTCTCTGATGCATATTATTCACTTACCAAAGCCATAAGAAATGTGTGTCCTTATGCCATCTGTCTTGCAAGAATCAGCTGTTTCTCTTGTTAGCAAGGAAAAGTTGCACTTTGCGACATGAGCTTCCCCTAAGGAACAAGGTTGTTTTCACCGAGAAAGAAAGGTCCACGCCTGGATTCTCAGATGCATATTACTCACTTACCAAAGCCATAAGAAATGTGTGTCCTTTCGCTTTCTGTCTTGCAAGAATCAGCTGTTTCTCTTGTTAGCAACGAAAAGTTGCACTTTGCGAGATGATCTTCTCCTAAGGAAAAAACTTGTTTTTCACTGAGAAAGAAAGATCCAGGCCTGGATTCTCAGATGCATAGGAGAATCTTTCTAAAGCCATAAGAAATGTGTGTCCGTATGCCTTCTGTCTTGCAAGAATCAGCTGTTTCTCTTGTTAGCAACGAAATGTTGCACTTTGCGAGTTGAGCTTCCCCTAAGGAACAAACTTGCTTTTCCTGAGACAGAAAGATCCAGGCCTGGATTCTCAGATGCATATTATTCACTTACCAAAGCCATAAGAAATGTGTGTTCTTTTGCTTTCTGTCCTGCAAGAATCAGTTGTTTCTCTTGTTAGCAAGGAAAAGTTGCACTTTGCGAGTTGAGCATCTCCTAAGGAACAAAGTTGTTTTTCACCGAGAAAGAAAGATCCAGGCCTGGATTCTCAGATGCATAGGAGAATCTTTCTAAAGCCATAAGAAATGTGTGTCCGTATGCCTTCTGTCTTGCAAGAATCAGCTGTTTCTCTTGTTAGCAACGAAATGTTGCACTTTGCGAGTTGAGCTCTCCCTAAGGAACAAACTTCTTTTTCCTGAGACAGAAAGATCCAGGCCTGGATTCTCAGATGCATATTATTCACTTACCAAAGCCATAAGAAATGTGTGTTCTTTTGCTTTCTGTCCTGCAAGAATCAGCTGTTTTTCTTGTTAGCAACGAAAAGTTGCACTTTGCGAGATGAGCTTCCCCTAAGGAACAAGGTTGTTTTTCACCGAGAAAGAAATATCCAGTCCTGGATTCTCTGATGCATATGAAAATCTTTCTAAAGCCATAAGAAATATGTGTCCTGATACATTCTTTCTGGCAGGAATCGACTGTTTCACTTGTTAGCCGAAAAATGCTATTCTTTGCGAGCTGAACTTCCCCTAAGGAACAACTGTGCTTTGCATCCAGAAAGAGGGCTCCAGTCCTGGATTCTCTGATGCGTGTGAATCACTATCCAGAGCCATAGAAATACTGTGTCCTGATGCCTTCTGTCAGACAGGAATCGACTGTTTCACTTGTTAGCAAAGCAAAGTTGCACTTTGCTCGGTGAGCTTCCCCTAAGGAACAACAGTGTTTTGCATCCAGAAAGAGAGCTCCAAACCTGGATTCGCTGATGCATGTGATTCACTAGCCAGAGCCATAAGACTACTGTGTACTGATGCCTTCTGTCTGACAGGAATCTACTGTTTCACTTGTTAGCAAAGCAAAGTTGCACTTTGCTCGTTGAGCTTCCCCTAAGGAACAAGGTTGTTTTATACCGAGAAAGAAAGATCCAGTCCTGGATTCTCAGATGCATATGAGAATCTTTCTAAAGCCATAAGAAATATGTGTCCTGATACATTCGTTCTGGCAGGAATCGACTGTTTCACTTGTTAGCAGAAAAATGCTACTCTTTGCGAGCTGAACTTCCCCTAAGGAACAACTGCGCTTTGCATCCAGAAAGAGGGCTCCAGTCCTGGATTCTCTGATTCATGTTATTCACTAACCAGATCCATAAGAATACTGTGTCCTGATGCCTTCTGTCTGAGAGGAATCGACTGTTTCACTTGTTAGCCAAGCAAAGTTGCACTCTGCTCGTTGAGCTTCCCCTAAGAAACAACCGTGCTTTGCACCGTGAAAGCAAGCTCCAGCCCTGGAGTTTTAGATGTATATGATTTACTTTCCAAAACCATAAGAAATATGTGCCCTGATGTCTCCTATCTGTCAGCAATCAAGAGTTTCACGTGTTAGAAGATCAAAGGTGTACTTTGCGCTACGAGCTTCCCGTACGTAACAACTGTGTTTCACCAAGAAAGAAAGCTCCAGACCTGCATTCTCGAATGCAAATGATTCACTTATCAAAGCCATAAGAAATATGTGTCCTGATGCCTTCTGTCTTGCAAGAATCAGCTGTTTCTCTTGTTAGCAACGAAAAGTTGCACTTTGCGAGTTGAGCTTCCCCTAAGGAACAAAGTTGTTTTTCACTGAGAAAGAAAGATCCAGTCCTGGATTCTCTGATGCATATGAGAATCTTTCTAAAGCCATAAGAAATGTGTGTCCTTTTGCTTTCTGTCTTGCAAGAATCAGCTGTTTCTCTTGTTAGCAACGAAAAGTTGCACTTTGCGAGATGAGCTTCTCCTAAGGAACAAAGTTGTTTTCACCGAGAAAGAAAGATCCAGACCTGCATTCTCTGATGCATATGAGAATCTTTCTAAAGCCATAAGAAATGTGTGACCGTATGCCTTCTGTCTTGCAAGAATCAGCTGTTTCTCTTGTTAGCAAGGAAAAGTTGCACTTTGCGAGATGAGCCTCCCCTAAGGAACAACGTTGTTTTTCTCCGAGAAAGAAAGATCCAGTCCTGGATTCTCAGATGCATATGAGAATCTTTCTAAAGCCATAAGAAATATGTGTCCTGATACATTCTTTCTGGCAGGAATCGACTGTTTCATTGTTAGCAGAAAAATGCTACTCTTTGCGAGCTGAACTTCTTCTAAAGGAACAACAGTGCTTTGCATCCAGAAAGAGGGCTCCAGTCTTTGATTCTCTGATGCATTTAATTGTCTAACCAGATCCATAAGAATAATGTGTCCTGATGCCTTCTGTCAGACAGGAATCGACTGTTTCACTTGTTAGCAAAGCAAAGTTGCACTTTGCTCGTTGAGCTTCCCCTAAGGAACAACAGTGCTTTGCACCGTGAAAGCAAACTCCAGCCCTGGAGTTTTAGATGCATATGATTTACTTTCCAAAACCCTAAGAAATATGTGCCCTGATGTCTCCTGTCTGTCAGAAATCAAGAGTTTCACGTGTTAGAAGAGCAAAGGTGCACTTTGCGATACGAGCTTCCCGTACGTAACAACTGTGTTTTCACCAAGAAAGAAAGCTCCAGACCTGCATTCTCGAATGCATATGATTCACTCATCAAAGCCATAAGAAATGTGTGTCCGTATGCTTTCTGTCATGCAAGAATCAGCTGTTTCTCATGTTAGCAACGAAAAGTTGCACTTTGCGAGATGAGCTTCCCCTAAGGAACAAAGTTGTTTTTCACTGAGAAAGAAAGATCCAGTCCTGGGTTCTCTGATGCATATTATTCACTTACCAAAGCCATAAGAAATGTGTGTCCTTATGCCTTCTGTCTTGCAAGAATCAGTTGTTTCTCTTGTTAGCAACGAAAAGTTGCACTTTGCGAGATGAGCTTCTCCTAAGGAACAAAGTTGTTTTTCACCGAGAAAGAAAGATCCAGGCCTTGATTCTCAGATGCATATGAGAATCTTTCTAAAGCCATAAGAAATGTGTGTCCGTATGCCTTCTGTCTTGCAAGAATCAGCTGTTTCTCTTGATAGCAACGAAATGTTGCACTTTGCGAGATGAGCTTCCCCTAAGGAACAAGGTTGTTTTCACCGAGAAAGAAAGGTCCAGGCCTGGATTCTCAGACGCATATTATTCACTTACCAAAGCCATAAGAAATGTGTGTCCTTTTGCTTTCTGTCTTGCAAGAATCAGCTGTTTTTCTTGTTAGCAACGAAAAGTTGCACTTTGCGAGATGATCTTCTCCTAAGGAAAAAACTTGTTTTTCACTGAGAAAGAAAGATCCAGGCCTGGATTCTCAGATGCATAGGAGAATCTTTCTAAAGCCATAAGAAATGTGTGTCCGTATGCCTTCTGTCTTGCAAGAATCAGCTGTTTCTCTTGTTAGCAACGAAATGTTGCACTTTGCGAGTTGAGCTTCCCCTAAGGAACAAACCTGTTTTTCCTGAGACAGAAAGATCCAGTCCTGGATTCTCAGATGCATATTATTCACTTACCAAAGCCATAAGAAATGTGTGTTCTTTTGCTTTCTGTCCTGCAAGAATCAGCTGTTTTTCTTGTTAGCAATGAAAAGTTGCACTTTGCGAGATGAGCTTCCCCTAAGGAACAAGGTTGTTTTTTACGGAGAAAGAAAGATCCATTCCTGGATTCTCAGATGCATATGAGAATCTTTCTAAAGCCATAAGAAATACGTGTCCTGATACATTCTTTCCTGGCAGGAATCGACTGTTTCACTTGTTAGCAGAAAAATGCTACTCTTTGCGAGCTGAACTTCCCCTAAGGAACAACTGCGGTTTGCATCCAGAAAGAGGGCTCCAGTCCTGTATGCTCTGATGCATGTTATTCACTAACCAGATCCATAAGAATACTGTGTCCTGATGCCTTCTGTCTGAGAGGAATCGACTGTTTCACTTGTTAGCCAAGCAAAGTTGCACTCTGCTCGTTGAGCTTCCCCTAAGGAACAACCGTGCTTTGCACCGTGAAAGCAAGCTCCAGCCCTGGAGTTTTAGATGTATATGATTTACTTTCCAAAACCATAAGAAATATGGCCCTGATGTCTCCTATCTGTCAGCAATCAAGAGTTTCACGTGTTAGAAGATCAAAGGTGTACTTTGCGCAACGAGCTTCCCGTACGTAACAACTGTGTTTCCACGAAGAAAGAAAGCTCCAGACCTGCATTCTCGAATGCAAATAAATCACTTATCAAAGCCATAAGAAATATGTGTCCTGATGCCTTCTGTCTTGCAAGAATCAGCTGTTTCTCTTGTTAGCAAGGAAAAGTTGCACTTTGCGAGTTGAGCTTCCCCTAAGGAACAAATTGTTTTTCCTGAGACAGAAAGATCCAGTCCTGGATTCTCAGATGCATATTATTCACTTTCCAAAGCCATAAGAAATGTGTGTCCTTTTGCTTTCTGTCTTGCAAGAATCAGCTGTTTCTCTTGTTAGCAACGAAAAGTTGCACTTTGCGAGATGAGCTTCTCCTAAGGAACAAAGTTGTTTTCACCGAGAAAGAAAGATCCAGTCCTGGATTCTCAGATGCATATGAGAATCTTTCTAAAGCCATAAGAAATGTGTGTCCGTATGCCTTCTGTCTTGCAAGAATCAGCTGTTTCTCTTGTTAGCAACGAAAAGTTGCACTTTGCGAGATGAGCTTCTCCTAAGGAACAAAGTTGTTTTCACCGAGAAAGAAAGATCCAGTCCTGGATTCTCAGATGCATATGAGAATCTTTCTAAAGCCATAAGAAATGTGTGTCCGTATGCCTTCTGTCTTGCAAGAATCAGCTGTTTCTCTTGTTAGCAACGAAATGTTGCACTTTGCGAGATGAGCCTCCCCTAAGGAATAACGTTGTTTTTCTCCGAGAAAGAAAGATCCAGTCCTGGATTCTCAGATGCATATGAGAATCTTTCTAAAGCCATGAGAAATATGTGTCCTGATACATTCTTTCTGGCAGGAATCGACTGTTTCACTTGTTAGCAGAAAAATGCTACTCTTTGCGAGCTGAACTTCTTCTAAAGGAACAACAGTGCTTTGCATCCAGAAAGAGGGCTCCAGTCTTTGATTCTCTGATGCATTTGATTGTCTAACCAGATCCATAAGAATAATGTGTCCTGATGCCTTCTGTCAGACAGGAATCGACTGTTTCACTTGTTAGCAAAGCAAAGTTGCACTTTGCTCATTCAGCTTCCCCTAAGGAACAACAGTGCTTTGCACCGTGAAAGCAAACTCCAGCCCTGGAGTTTTAGATGCATATGATTTACTTTCCAAAACCCTAAGAAATATGTGCCCTGATGTCTCCTGTCTGTCAGAAATCAAGAGTTTCACGTGTTAGAAGAGCAAAGGTGCACTTTGCGATACGTGCTTCCCGTACATAACAACTGTGTTTTCACCAAGAAAGAAAGCTCCAGACCTGCATTCTCGAATGCATATGATTCACTTATCAAAGCCATAAGAAATGTGTGTCCGTATGCTTTCTGTCTTGCAAGAATCAGTTGTTTCTCATGTTAGCAACGAAAAGTTGCACTTTGCGAGACGAGCTTCCCCTAAGGAACAAAGTTGTTTTTCACTGAGAAAGAAAGATCCAGTCCTGGATTCTCTGATGCATATTATTCACTTACCAAAGCCATAAGAAATGTGTGTCCTTATGCCTTCTGTCTTGCAAGAATCAGCTGTTTCTCTTGTTAGCAAGGAAAAGTTGCACTTTGCGACATGAGCTTCCCCTAAGGAACAAGGTTGTTTTCACCGAGAAAGAAAGGTCCAGGCCTGGATTCTCAGATGCATATTACTCACTTACCAAAGCCATAAGAAATGTGTGTCCTTTCGCTTTCTGTCTTGCAAGAATCAGCTGTTTCTCTTGTTAGCAACGAAAAGTTGCACTTTGCGAGATGATCTTCTCCTAAGGAAAAAACTTGTTTTTCACTGAGAAAGAAAGATCCAGGCCTGGATTCTCAGATGCATAGGAGAATCTTTCTAAAGCCATAAGAAATGTGTGTCCGTATGCCTTCTGTCTTGCAAGAATCAGCTGTTTCTCTTGTTAGCAACGAAAAGTTGCACTTTGCGAGATGAGCTTCTCCTAAGGAACAAAGTTGTTTTTCACCGAGAAAGAAAGATCCAGTCCTGGATTCTCAGATGCATATGAGAATCTTTCTAAAGCCATAAGAAATATGTGTCCTGATACATTCTTTCCTGGCAGGAATCGACTGTTTCACTTGTTAGCAGAAAAATGCTACTCTTTGCGAGCTGAACTTCCCCTAAGGAACAACTGCGCTTTGCATCCAGAAAGAGGGCTCCAGTCCTGGATTCTCTGATGCATGTTATTCACTAACCAGATCCATAAGAATACTGTGTCCTGATGCCTTCTGTCTGAGAGGAATCGACTGTTTCACTTGTTAGCAAAGCAAAGTTGCACTCTGCTCGTTGAGCTTCCCCTAAGGAACAACAGTGCTTTGCACCGTGAAAGCAAGCTCCAGCCCTGGAGTTTTAGATGTATATGATTTACTTTCCAAAACCATAAGAAATATGTGCCCTGATGTCTCCTATCTGTCAGCAATCAAGAGTTTCACGTGTTAGAAGAGCAAAGGTGTACTTTGCGCAACGAGCTTCCCGTACGTAACAACTGTGTTTCCACCAAGAAAGAAAGCTCCAGACCTGCATTCTCGAATGCAAATGATTCACTTATCAAAGCCATAAGAAATATGTGTCCTGATGCCTTCTGTCTTGCAAGAATCAGCTGTTTCTCTTGTTAGCAACGAAAAGTTGCACTTTGCGAGTTGAGCTTCCCCTAAGGAACAAATTGTTTTTCCTGAGACAGAAAGATCCAGTCCTGGATTCTCAGATGCATATTATTCACTTTCCAAAGCCATAAGAAATGTGTGTCCTTTTGCTTTCTGTCTTGCAAGAATCAGCTGTTTCTCTTGTTAGCAACGAAAAGTTGCACTTTGCGAGATGAGCTTCTCCTAAGGAACAAAGTTGTTTTCACCGAGAAAGAAAGATCCAGTCCTGGATTCTCAGATGCATATGAGAATCTTTCTAAAGCCATAAGAAATGTGTGTCCTTTTGCTTTCTGTCTTGCAAGAATCAGCTGTTTCTCTTGTTAGCAACGAAAAGTTGCACTTTGCGAGATGAGCTTCTCCTAAGGAACAAAGTTGTTTTCACCGAGAAAGAAAGATCCAGTCCTGGATTCTCAGATGCATATGAGAATCTTTCTAAAGCCATAAGAAATGTGTGTCCGTATGCCTTCTGTCTTGCAAGAATCAGCTGTTTCTCTTGTTAGCAACGAAAAGTTGCACTTTGCGAGATGAGCCTCCCCTAAGGAATAACGTTGTTTTTCTCCGAGAAAGAAAGATCCAGTCCTGGATTCTCAGATGCATATGAGAATCTTTCTAAAGCCATGAGAAATATGTGTCCTGATACATTCTTTCTGGCAGGAATCGACTGTTTCACTTGTTAGCAGAAAAATGCTACTCTTTGCGAGCTGAACTTCTTCTAAAGGAACAACAGTGCTTTGCATCCAGAAAGAGGGCTCCAGTCTTTGATTCTCTGATGCATTTGATTGTCTAACCAGATCCATAAGAATAATGTGTCCTGATGCCTTCTGTCAGACAGGAATCGACTGTTTCACTTGTTAGCAAAGCAAAGTTGCACTTTGCTCGTTGAGCTTCCCCTAAGGAACAACAGTGCTTTGCACCGTGAAAGCAAACTCCAGCCCTGGAGTTTTAGATGCATATGATTTACTTTCCAAAACCCTAAGAAATATGTGCCCTGATGTCTCCTGTCTGTCAGAAATCAAGAGTTTCACGTGTTACAAGAGCAAAGGTGCACTTTGCGATACGAGCTTCCCGTACGTAACAACTGTGTTTTCACCAAGAAAGAAAGCTCCAGACCTGCATTCTCGAATGCATATGATTCACTTATCAAAGCCATAAGAAATGTGTGTCCGTATGCTTTCTGTCTTGCAAGAATCAGCTTTTTCTCATGTTAGGAACGAAAAGTTGCACTTTGCGAGTTGAGCTTCCCCTAAGGAACAAAGTTGGTTTTCACTGAGAAAGAAAGATCCAGTCCTGGATTCTCTGATGCATATGAGAATCTTTCTAAAGCCATAAGAAATGTGTGTCCTTTTGCTTTCTGTCTTGCAAGAATCAGCTGTTTCTCTTGTTAGCAACGAAAAGTTGCACTTTGCGAGATGAGCCTCCCCTAAGGAACAACGTTGTTTTTCTCCGAGAAAGAAAGATCCAGTCCTGGATTCTCAGATGCATATGAGAATCTTTCTAAGGCATAGTAAATATGTGACCTTATACATTCTTTCTGGCAGGAATCGACTGTTTCACTTGTTAGCCCAAAAATGCTACTCTTTACAAGCAGAACTTCCCCTAAGGAACAACTGTGCTTTGCATCCAGAAAGAGGGCTCCAGTCTTTGATTCTCTGATGCATTTGATTGTCTAACCAGATCCATAAGAATAATGTGTCCTGATGCCTTCTGTCAGACAGGAATCGACTGTTTCACTTGTTAGCAAAGCAAAGTTGCACTTTGCTCGTTGAGCTTCCCCTAAGGTACAACAGTGCTTTGCACCGTGAAAGCAAACTCCAGCCCTGGAGTTTTAGATGCATATGATTTACTTTCCAAAACCCTAAGAAATATGTGCCCTGATGTCTCCTGTCTGTCAGAAATCAAGAGTTTCACGTGTTAGAAGAGCAAAGGTGCACTTTGCGATACGAGCTTCCCGTACGTAACAACTGTGTTTTCACCAAGAAAGAAAGCTCCAGACCTGCATTCTCGAATGCATATGATTCACTTATCAAAGCCATAAGAAATGTGTGTCCGTATGCTTTCTGTCTTGAAAGAATCAGCTTTTTCTCATGTTAGCAACGAAAAGTTGCACTTTGCGAGATGAGCTTCCCCTAAGGAACAAAGTTGTTTTTCACTGAGAAAGAAAGATCCAGTCCTGGATTCTCTGATGCATATTATTCACTTACCAAAGCCATAAGAAATGTGTGTCCTTATGCCTTCTGTCTTGAAAGAATCAGTTGTTTCTCTTGTTAGCAACGAAATGTTGCACTTTGCGAGATGAGCTTCTCCTAAGGAACAAAGTTGTTTTTCACCGAGAAAGAAAGATCCAGGCCTTGATTCTCAGATGCATATGAGCATCTTTCTAAATCCATAAGATATGTGTGTCCGTATGCCTTCTGTCTTGCAAGAATCAGCTGTTTCTCTTGATAGCAACGAAAAGTTGCACTTTGCGACATGAGCTTCCCCTAAGGAACAAGGTTGTTTTCACCGAGAAAGAAAGGTCCAGGCCTGGATTCTCAGATGCATATTACTCACTTACCAAAGCCATAAGAAATGTGTGTCCTTTCGCTTTCTGTCCTGTAAGAATCAGCTGTTTCTCTTGTTAGCAACGAAAAGTTGCACTTTGCGAGATGAGCTTCTCCTAAGGAACAAAGTTGTTTTTCACCGAAAAAGAAAGATCCAGGCCTTGATTCTCAGATGCATATGAGCATCTTTCTAAAGCCATAAGATATGTGTGTCCGTATGCCTTCTGTCTTGCAAGAATCAGCTGTTTCTCTTGATAGCAACGAAAAGTTGCACTTTGCGACATGAGCTTCCCCTAAGGAACAAGGTTGTTTTCACCGAGAAAGAAAGGTCCAGGCCTGGATTCTCAGATGCATATTACTCACTTACCAAAGCCATAAGAAATGTGTGTCCTTTCGCTTTCTGTCCTGTAAGAATCAGCTGTTTCTCTTGTTAGCAACGAAAAGTTGCACTTTGCGAGATGAGCTTCCCCTAAGGAACAAGGTTGTTTTTCACCGAGAAAGAAATATCCAGTCCTGGATTCTCTGATGCATATGAGAATCTTTCTAAAGCCATAAGAAATATGTGTCCTGATACATTCTTTCTGGCAGGAATCGACTGTTTCACTTGTTAGCCGAAAAATGCTATTCTTTGCGAGCTGAACTTCCCCTAAGGAACAACTGTGCTTTGCATCCAGAAAGAGGGCTCCAGTCCTGGATTCTCTGATGCGTGTGAATCACTATCCAGAGCCATAGAAATACTGTGTCCTGATGCCTTCTGTCAGACAGGAATCGACTGTTTCACTTGTTAGCAAAGCAAAGTTGCACTTTGCTCGGTGAGCTTCCCCTAAGGAACAACAGTGTTTTGCATCCAGAAAGAGAGCTCCAAACCTGGATTCGCTGATGCATGTGATTCACTAGCCAGAGCCATAAGACTACTGTGTACTGATGCCTTCTGTCTGACAGGAATCTACTGTTTCACTTGTTAGCAAAGCAAAGTTGCACTTTGCTCGTTGAGCTTCCCCTAAGGAACAAGGTTGTTTTTTACCGAGAAAGAAAGATCCAGTCCTGGATTCTCAGATGCATATGAGAATCTTTCTAAAGCCATAAGAAATATGTGTCCTGATACATTCGTTCTGGCAGGAATCGACTGTTTCACTTGTTAGCAGAAAAATGCTACTCTTTGCGAGCTGAACTTCCCCTAAGGAACAACTGTGCTTTGCATCCAGAAAGAGGGCTCCAGTCCTGGATTCTCTGATTCATGTTATTCACTAACCAGATCCATAAGAATACTGTGTCCTGATGCCTTCTGTCTGAGAGGAATCGACTGTTTCACTTCTTAGCCAAGCAAAGTTGCACTCTGCTCGTTGAGCTTCCCCTAAGAAACAACCGTGCTTTGCACCGTGAAAGCAAGCTCCAGCCCTGGAGTTTTAGATGTATATGATTTACTTTCCAAAACCATAAGAAATATGTGCCCTGATGTCTCCTATCTGTCAGCAATCAAGAGTTTCACGTGTTAGAAGATCAAAGGTGTACTTTGCGCAACGAGCTTCCCGTACGTAACAACTGTGTTTTCACCAAGAAAGAAAGCTCCAGACCTGCATTCTCGAATGCAAATGATTCACTTATCAAAGCCATAAGAAATATGTGTCCTGATGCCTTCTGTCTTGCAAGAATCAGCTGTTTCTCTTGTTAGCAACGAAATGTTGCACTTTGCGAGTTGAGCTTCCCCTAAGGAACAAATTGTTTTTCCTGAGACAGAACGATCCAGTCCTGGATTCTCAGATGCATATTATTCACTTTCCAAAGCCATAAGAAATGTGTGTCCTATGCCTTCTCTCTTGCAAGAATCAGCTGTTTCTCTTGTTAGCAAGAAAAAGTTGCACTTTGCGAGATGAGCTTCTCCTAAGGAACAAAGTTGTTTTCACCGAGAAAGAAAGATCCAGTCCTGGATTCTCAGATGCATATGAGAATCTTTCTAAAGCCATAAGAAATGTGTGTCCGTATGCCTTCTGTCTTGCAAGAATCAGCTGTTTCTCTTGTTAGCAACGAAAAGTTGCACTTTGCGAGATGAGCCTCCCCTAAGGAACAACGTTGTTTTTCTCCGAGAAAGAAAGATCCAGTCCTGGATTCTCAGATGCATATGAGAATCTTTCTAAGGCATAGTAAATATGTGACCTTATACATTCTTTCTGGCAGGAATCGACTGTTTCACTTGTTAGCCCAAAAATGCTACTCTTTACAAGCAGAACTTCCCCTAAGGAACAACTGTGCTTTGCATCCAGAAAGAGGGCTCCAGTCTTTGATTCTCTGATGCATTTGATTGTCTAACCAGATCCATAAGAATAATGTGTCCTGATGCCTTCTGTCAGACAGGAATCGACTGTTTCACTTGTTAGCAAAGCAAAGTTGCACTTTGCTCGTTGAGCTTCCCCTAAGGTACAACAGTGCTTTGCACCGTTAAAGCAAACTCCAGCCCTGGAGTTTTAGATGCATATGATTTACTTTCCAAAACCCTAAGAAATATGTGCCCTGATGTCTCCTGTCTGTCAGAAATCAAGAGTTTCACGTGTTACAAGAGCAAAGGTGCACTTTGCGATACGAGCTTCCCGTACGTAACAACTGTGTTTTCACCAAGAAAGAAAGCTCCAGACCTGCATTCTCGAATGCATATGATTCACTTATCAAAGCCATAAGAAATGTGTGTCCGTATGCTTTCTGTCTTGCAAGAATCAGCTTTTTCTCATGTTAGGAACGAAAAGTTGCACTTTGCGAGATGAGCTTCCCCTAAGGAACAAAGTTGTTTTTCACTGAGAAAGAAAGATCCAGTCCTGGATTCTCTGATGCATATTATTCACTTACCAAAGCCATAAGAAATGTGTGTCCTTATGCCTTCTGTCTTGCAAGAATCAGTTGTTTCTCTTGTTAGCAACGAAATGTTGCACTTTGCGAGATGAGCTTCTCCTAAGGAACAAAGTTGTTTTTCACCGAGAAAGAAAGATCCAGGCCTTGATTCTCAGATGCATATGAGCATCTTTCTAAAGCCATAAGATATGTGTGTCCGTATGCCTTCTGTCTTGCAAGAATCAGCTGTTTCTCTTGATAGCAACGAAAAGTTGCACTTTGCGACATGAGCTTCCCCTAAGGAACAAGGTTGTTTTCACCGAGAAAGAAAGATCCAGGCCTAGATTCTCAGATGCATATTACTCACTTACCAAAGCCATAAGAAATGTGTGTCCTTTCGCTTTCTGTCCTGTAAGAATCAGCTGTTTCTCTTGTTAGCAACGAAAAGTTGCACTTTGCGAGATGAGCTTCCCCTAAGGAACAAGGTTGTTTTTCACCGAGAAAGAAATATCCAGTCCTGGATTCTCTGATGCATATGAGAATCTTTCTAAAGCCATAAGAAATATGTGTCCTGATACATTCTTTCTGGCAGGAATCGACTGTTTCACTTGTTAGCCGAAAAATGCTATTCTTTGCGAGCTGAACTTCCCCTAAGGAACAACTGTGCTTTGCATCCAGAAAGAGGGCTCCAGTCCTGGATTCTCTGATGCGTGTGAATCACTATCCAGAGCCATAGAAATACTGTGTCCTGATGCCTTCTGTCAGACAGGAATCGTCTGTTTCACTTGTTAGCAAAGCAAAGTTGCACTTTGCTCGGTGAGCTTCCCCTAAGGAACAACAGTTTTTGCATCCAGAAAGAGAGCTCCAAACCTGGATTCGCTGATGCATGTGATTCACTAGCCAGAGCCATAAGACTACTGTGTACTGATGCCTTCTGTCTGACAGGAATCTACTGTTTCACTTGTTAGCAAAGCAAAGTTGCACTTTGCTCGTTGAGCTTCCCCTAAGGAACAAGGTTGTTTTTTACCGAGAAAGAAAGATCCAGTCCTGGATTCTCAGATGCATATGAGAATCTTTCTAAAGCCATAAGAAATATGTGTCCTGATACATTCGTTCTGGCAGGAATCGACTGTTTCACTTGTTAGCAGAAAAATGCTACTCTTTGCGAGCTGAACTTCCCCTAAGGAACAACTGCGCTTTGCATCCAGAAAGAGGGCTCCAGTCCTGGATTCTCTGATTCATGTTATTCACTAACCAGATCCATAAGAATACTGTGTCCTGATGCCTTCTGTCTGAGAGGAATCGACTGTTTCACTTGTTAGCCAAGCAAAGTTGCACTCTGCTCGTTGAGCTTCCCCTAAGAAACAACCGTGCTTTGCACCGTGAAAGCAAGCTCCAGCCCTGGAGTTTTAGATGTATATGATTTACTTTCCAAAACCATAAGAAATATGTGCCCTGATGTCTCCTGTCTGTCAGCAATCAAGAGTTTCACGTGTTAGAAGATCAAAGGTGTACTTTGCGCAACGAGCTTCCCGTACGTAACAACTGTGTTTTCACCAAGAAAGAAAGCTCCAGACCTGCATTCTCGAATGCAAATGATTCACTTATCAAAGCCATAAGAAATATGTGTCCTGATGCCTTCTGTCTTGCAAGAATCAGCTGTTTCTCTTGTTAGCAACGAAAAGTTGCACTTTGCGAGTTGAGCTTCCCCTAAGGAACAAATTGTTTTTCCTGAGACAGAAAGATCCAGTCCTGGATTCTCAGATGCATATTATTCACTTTCCAAAGCCATAAGAAATGTGTGTCCTATGCCTTCTCTCTTGCAAGAATCAGCTGTTTCTCTTGTTAGCAAGAAAAAGTTGCACTTTGCGAGATGAGCTTCTCCTAAGGAACAAAGTTGTTTTCACCGAGAAAGAAAGATCCAGTCCTGGATTCTCAGATGCATATGAGAATCTTTCTAAAGCCATAAGAAATGTGTGTCCGTATGCCTTCTGTCTTGCAAGAATCAGCTGTTTCTCTTGTTAGCAACGAAAAGTTGCACTTTGTGAGATGAGCCTCCCCTAAGGAACAAGGTTGTTTTTTACCGAGAAAGAAAGATCCAGTCCTGGTTTCTCAGATGCATATGAGAATCTTTCTAAGGCATAGTAAATATGTGACCTTATACATTCTTTCTGGCAGGAATCGACTGTTTCATTTGTTAGCCCAAAAATGCTACTCTTTACAAGCAGAACTTCCCCTAAGGAACAACTGTGCTTTGCATCCAAAAAGAGTGCTCCAGTCCTGGATTCTCTGTTGCATGTGATTCACTAACCAGAGCCATAAGAATACTGTGTCCTGATGCCTTCTGTCTGAGAGGAATCGACTGTTTCACTTGTTAGCCAAGCAAAGTTGCACTCTGCTCGTTGAGCTTCCCCTAAGAAACAACCGTGCTTTGCACCGTGAAAGCAAGCTCCAGCCCTGGAGTTTTAGATGTATATGATTTACTTTCCAAAACCATAAGAAATATGTGCCCTGATGTCTCCTGTCTGTCAGCAATCAAGAGTTTCACGTGTTAGAAGATCAAAGGTGTACTTTGCGCAACGAGCTTCCCGTACGTAACAACTGTGTTTTCACCAAGAAAGAAAGCTCCAGACCTGCATTCTCGAATGCAAATGATTCACTTATCAAAGCCATAAGAAATATGTGTCCTGATGCCTTCTGTCTTGCAAGAATCAGCTGTTTCTCTTGTTAGCAACGAAAAGTTGCACTTTGCGAGTTGAGCTTCCCCTAAGGAACAAATTGTTTTTCCTGAGACAGAAAGATCCAGTCCTGGATTCTCAGATGCACATTATTCACTTTCCAAAGTCATAAGAAATGTGTGTCCTATGCCTTCTCTCTTGCAAGAATCAGCTGTTTCTCTTGTTAGCAAGAAAAAGTTGCACTTTGCGAGATGAGCTTCTCCTAAAGAAACAAAGTTGTTTTCACCGAGAAAGAAAGATCCAGTCCTGGATTCTCAGATGCATATGAGAATCTTTCTAAAGCCATAAGAAATGTGTGTCCGTATGCCTTCTGTCTTGCAAGAATCAGCTGTTTCTCTTGTTAGCAACGAAAAGTTGCACTTTGTGAGATGAGCCTCCCCTAAGGAACAAGGTTGTTTTTTACCGAGAAAGAAAGATCCAGTCCTGGTTTCTCAGATGCATATGAGAATCTTTCTAAGGCATAGTAAATATGTGACCTTATACATTCTTTCTGGCAGGAATCGACTGTTTCATTTGTTAGCCCAAAAATGCTACTCTTTACAAGCAGAACTTCCCCTAAGGAACAACTGTGCTTTGCATCCAAAAAGAGTGCTCCAGTCCTGGATTCTCTGTTGCATGTGATTCACTAACCAGAGCCATAAGAATACTGTGTCCTGATGCCTTCTGTCTGAGAGGAATCGACTGTTTCACTTGTTAGCCAAGCAAAGTTGCACTCTGCTCGTTGAGCTTCCCCTAAGAAACAACCGTGCTTTGCACCGTGAAAGCAAGCTCCAGCCCTCGAGTTTTAGATGTATATGATTTACTTTCCAAAACCATAAGAAATATGTGCCCTGATGTCTCCTATCTGTCAGCAATCAAGAGTTTCACGTGTTAGAAGATCAAAGGTGTACTTTGCGCTACGAGCTTCCCGTACGTAACAACTGTGTTTTCACCAAGAAAGAAAGCTCCAGACCTGCATTCTCGAATGCAAATGATTCACTTATCAAAGCCATAAGAAATATGTGTCCTGATGCCTTCTGTCTTGCAAGAATCAGCTGTTTCTCTTGTTAGCAACGAAAAGTTGCACTTTGCGAGTTGAGCTTCCCCTAAGGAACAAAGTTGTTTTTCACTGAGAAAGAAAGATCCAGTCCTGGATTCTCTGATGCATATGAGAATCTTTCTAAAGCCATAAGAAATGTGTGTCCTTTTGCTTTCTGTCTTGCAAGAATCAGCTGTTTCTCTTGTTAGCAACGAAAAGTTGCACTTTGCGAGATGAGCCTCCCCTAAGGAACAACGTTGTTTTTCTCCGAGAAAGAAAGATCCAGTCCTGGATTCTCAGATGCATATGAGAATCTTTCTAAGGCATAGTAAATATGTGACCTTATACATTCTTTCTGGCAGGAATCGACTGTTTCACTTGTTAGCCCAAAAATGCTACTCTTTACAAGCAGAACTTCCCCTAAGGAACAACTGTGCTTTGCATCCAGAAAGAGGGCTCCAGTCTTTGATTCTCTGATGCATTTGATTGTCTAACCAGATCCATAAGAATAATGTGTCCTGATGCCTTCTGTCAGACAGGAATCGACTGTTTCACTTGTTAGCAAAGCAAAGTTGCACTTTGCTCGTTGAGCTTCCCCTAAGGTACAACAGTGCTTTGCACCGTGAAAGCAAACTCCAGCCCTGGAGTTTTAGATGCATATGATTTACTTTCCAAAACCCTAAGAAATATGTGCCCTGATGTCTCCTGTCTGTCAGAAATCAAGAGTTTCACGTGTTAGAAGAGCAAAGGTGCACTTTGCGATATGAGCTTCCCGTACGTAACAACTGTGTTTTCACCAAGAAAGAAAGCTCCAGACCTGCATTCTCGAATGCATATGATTCACTTATCAAAGCCATAAGAAATGTGTGTCCGTATGCTTTCTGTCTTGCAAGAATCAGCTTTTTCTCATGTTAGCAACGAAAAGTTGCACTTTGCGAGATGAGCTTCCCCTAAGGAACAAAGTTGTTTTTCACTGAGAAAGAAAGATCCAGTCCTGGATTCTCTGATGCATATTATTCACTTACCAAAGCCATAAGAAATGTGTGTCCTTATGCCTTCTGTCTTGCAAGAATCAGCTGTTTCTCTTGTTAGCAACGAAAAGTTGCACTTTGCGAGATGAGCTTCTCCTAAGGAACAAAGTTGTTTTCACCGAGAAAGAAAGATCCAGTCCTGGATTCTCAGATGCATATGAGAATCTTTCTAAAGCCATAAGAAATGTGTGTCCGTATGCCTTCTGTCCTGCAAGAATCAGCTGTTTCTCTTGTTAGCAACGAAAAGTTGCACTTTGCGAGATGAGCCTCCCCTAAGGAATAACGTTGTTTTTCTCCGAGAAAGAAAGATCCAGTCCTGGATTCTCAGATGCATATGAGAATCTTTCTAAAGCCATGAGAAATATGTGTCCTGATACATTCTTTCTGGCAGGAATCGACTGTTTCACTTGTTAGCAGAAAAATGCTACTCTTTGCGAGCTGAACTTCTTCTAAAGGAACAACAGTGCTTTGCATCCAGAAAGAGGGCTCCAGTCTTTGATTCTCTGATGCATTTAATTGTCTAACCAGATCCATAAGAATAATGTGTCCTGATGCCTTCTGTCAGACAGGAATCGACTGTTTCACTTGTTAGCAAAGCAAAGTTGCACTCTGCTCGTTGAGCTTCCCCTAAGGAACAACAGTGCTTTGCACCGTGAAAGCAAACTCCAGCCCTGGAGTTTTAGATGCATATGATTTACTTTCCAAAACCCTAAGAAATATGTGCCCTGATGTCTCCTGTCTGTCAGAAATCAAGAGTTTCACGTGTTAGAAGAGCAAAGGTGCACTTTGCGATACGTGCTTCCCGTACGTAACAACTGTGTTTTCACCAAGAAAGAAAGCTGCAGACCTGCATTCTCGAATGCATATGATTCACTTATCAAAGCCATAAGAAATGTGTGTCCGTATGCTTTCTGTCTTGCAAGAATCAGCTGTTTCTCATGTTAGCAACGAAAAGTTGCACTTTGCGAGTTGAGCTTCCCCTAAGGAACAAAGTTGTTTTTCACTGAGAAAGAAAGATCCAGTCCTGGATTCTCTGATGCATATTATTCACTTACCAAAGCCATAAGAAATGTGTGTTCTTTTGCTTTCTGTCCTGCAAGAATCAGCTGTTTCTCTTGTTAGCAAGGAAAAGTTGCACTTTGCGAGATGAGCTTCTCCTAAGGAACAAAGTTGTTTTTCACCGAGAAAGATAGATCCAGGCCTGGATTCTCAGATGCATAGGAGAATCTTTCTAAAGCCATAAGAAATGTGTGTCCGTATGCCTTCTGTCTTGCAAGAATCAGCTGTTTCTCTTGTTAGCAACGAAATGTTGCACTTTGCGAGTTGAGCTTCCCCTAAGGAACAAACTTCTTTTTCCTGAGACAGAAAGATCCAGTCCTGGATTCTCAGATGCATATTATTCACTTACCAAAGCCATAAGAAATGTGTGTTCTTTTGCTTTCTGTCCTGTAAGAATCAGCTGTTTCTCTTGTTAGCAACGAAAAGTTGCACTTTGCGAGATGAGCTTCCCCTAAGGAACAAGGTTGTTTTTCACCGAGAAAGAAATATCCAGTCCTGGATTCTCTGATGCATATGAGAATCTTTCTAAAGCCATAAGAAATATGTGTCCTGATACATTCTTTCTGGCAGGAATCGACTGTTTCACTTGTTAGCCGAAAAATGCTATTCTTTGCGAGCTGAACTTCCCCTAAGGAACAACTGTGCTTTGCATCCAGAAAGAGGGCTCCAGTCCTGGATTCTCTGATGCGTGTGAATCACTATCCAGAGCCATAGAAATACTGTGTCCTGATGCCTTCTGTCAGACAGGAATCGACTGTTTCACTTGTTAGCAAAGCAAAGTTGCACTTTGCTCGGTGAGCTTCCCCTAAGGAACAACAGTGTTTTGCATCCAGAAAGAGAGCTCCAAACCTGGATTCGCTGATGCATGTGATTCACTAGCCAGAGCCATAAGACTACTGTGTACTGATGCCTTCTGTCTGACAGGAATCTACTGTTTCACTTGTTAGCAAAGCAAAGTTGCACTTTGCTCGTTGAGCTTCCCCTAAGGAACAAGGTTGTTTTTTACCGAGAAAGAAAGATCCAGTCCTGGTTTCTCAGATGCATATGAGAATCTTTCTAAAGCCATAAGAAATATGTGTCCTGATACATTCGTTCTGGCAGGAATCGACTGTTTCACTTGTTAGCAGAAAAATGCTACTCTTTGCGAGCTGAACTTCCCCTAAGGAACAACTGTGCTTTGCATCCAGAAAGAGGGCTCCAGTCCTGGATTCTCTGATTCATGTTATTCACTAACCAGATCCATAAGAATACTGTGTCCTGATGCCTTCTGTCTGAGAGGAATCGACTGTTTCACTTGTTAGCCAAGCAAAGTTGCACTCTGCTCGTTGAGCTTCCCCTAAGAAACAACCGTGCTTTGCACCGTGAAAGCAAGCTCCAGCCCTGGAGTTTTAGATGTATATGATTTACTTTCCAAAACCATAAGAAATATGTGCCCTGATGTCTCCTATCTGTCAGCAATCAAGAGTTTCACGTGTTAGAAGATCAAAGGTGTACTTTGCGCTACGAGCTTCCCGTACGTAACAACTGTGTTTTCACCAAGAAAGAAAGCTCCAGACCTGCATTCTCGAATGCAAATGATTCACTTATCAAAGCCATAAGAAATATGTGTCCTGATGCCTTCTGTCTTGCAAGAATCAGCTGTTTCTCTTGTTAGCAACGAAAAGTTGCACTTTGCGAGTTGAGCTTCCCCTAAGGAAAAAATTGTTTTTCCTGAGACAGAAAGATCCAGTCCTGGATTCTCAGATGCATATTATTCACTTTCCAAAGCCATAAGAAATGTGTGTCCTATGCCTTCTCTCTTGCAAGAATCAGCTGTTTCTCTTGTTAGCAAGAAAAAGTTGCACTTTGCGAGATGAGCTTCTCCTAAGGAACAAAGTTGTTTTCACCGAGAAAGAAAGATCCAGTCCTGGATTCTCAGATGCATATGAGAATCTTTCTAAAGCCATAAGAAATGTGTGTCCGTATGCCTTCTGTCTTGCAAGAATCAGCTGTTTCTCTTGTTAGCAACGAAAAGTTGCACTTTGTGAGATGAGCCTCCCCTAAGGAACAAGGTTGTTTTTTACCGAGAAAGAAAGATCCAGTCCTGGTTTCTCAGATGCATATGAGAATCTTTCTAAGGCATAGTAAATATGTGACCTTATACATTCTTTCTGGCAGGAATCGACTGTTTCATTTGTTAGCCCAAAAATGCTACTCTTTACAAGCAGAACTTCCCCTAAGGAACAACTGTGCTTTGCATCCAAAAAGAGTGCTCCAGTCCTGGATTCTCTGTTGCATGTGATTCACTAACCAGAGCCATAAGAATACTGTGTCCTGATGCCTTCTGTCTGAGAGGAATCGACTGTTTCACTTGTTAGCCAAGCAAAGTTGCACTCTGCTCGTTGAGCTTCCCCTAAGAAACAACCGTGCTTTGCACCGTGAAAGCAAGCTCCAGCCCTGGAGTTTTAGATGTATATGATTTACTTTCCAAAACCATAAGAAATATGTGCCCTGATGTCTCCTATCTGTCAGCAATCAAGAGTTTCACGTGTTAGAAGATCAAAGGTGTACTTTGCGCTACGAGCTTCCCGTACGTAACAACTGTGTTTTCACCAAGAAAGAAAGCTCCAGACCTGCATTCTCGAATGCAAATGATTCACTTATCAAAGCCATAAGAAATATGTGTCCTGATGCCTTCTGTCTTGCAAGAATCAGCTGTTTCTCTTGTTAGCAACGAAAAGTTGCACTTTGCGAGTTGAGCTTCTCCTAAGGAACAAAGTTGTTTTTCACTGAGACAGAAAGATCCAGTCCTGGATTCTCTGATGCATATGAGAATCTTTCTAAAGCCATAAGAAATGTGTGTCCTTTTGCTTTCTGTCTTGCAAGAATCAGCTGTTTCTCTTGTTAGCAACGAAAAGTTGCACTTTGCGAGATGAGCCTCCCCTAAGGAACAACGTTGTTTTTCTCCGAGAAAGAAAGATCCAGTCCTGGATTCTCAGATGCATATGAGAATCTTTCTAAGGCATAGTAAATATGTGACCTTATACATTCTTTCTGGCAGGAATCGACTGTTTCACTTGTTAGCCCAAAAATGCTACTCTTTACAAGCAGAACTTCCCCTAAGGAACAACTGTGCTTTGCATCCAGAAAGAGGGCTCCAGTCTTTGATTCTCTGATGCATTTGATTGTCTAACCAGATCCATAAGAATAATGTGTCCTGATGCCTTCTGTCAGACAGGAATCGACTGTTTCACTTGTTAGCAAAGCAAAGTTGCACTTTGCTCGTTGAGCTTCCCCTAAGGTACAACAGTGCTTTGCACCGTGAAAGCAAACTCCAGCCCTGGAGTTTTAGATGCATATGATTTACTTTACAAAACCCTAAGAAATATGTGCCCTGATGTCTCCTGTCTGTCAGAAATCAAGAGTTTCACGTGTTAGAAGAGCAAAGGTGCACTTTGCGATACGAGCTTCCCGTACGTAACAACTGTGTTTTCACCAAGAAAGAAAGCTCCAGACCTGCATTCTCTTATGCATATGATTCACTTATCAAAGCCATAAGAAATGTGTGTCCTTATGCCTTCTGTCTTGCAAGAATCAGTTGTTTCTCTTGTTAGCAACGAAAAGTTGCACTTTGCGAGATGAGCTTCTCCTAAGGAACAAAGTTGTTTTTCACCGAGAAAGAAAGATCCAGGCCTTGATTCTCAGATGCATATGAGAATCTTTCTAAAGCCATAAGATATGTGTGTCCGTATGCCTTCTGTCTTGCAAGAATCAGCTGTTTCTCTTGATAGCAACGAAAAGTTGCACTTTGCGACATGAGCTTCCCCTAAGGAACAAGGTTGTTTTCACCGAGAAAGAAAGGTCCAGGCCTGGATTCTCAGATGCATATTACTCACTTACCAAAGCCATAAGAAATGTGTGTCCTTTCGCTTTCTATCTTGCAAGAATCAGCTGTTTCTCTTGTTAGCAACGAAAAGTTGCACTTTGCGAGATGATCTTCTCCTAAGGAAAAAACTTGTTTTTCACTGAGAAAGAAAGATCCAGGCCTGGATTCTCAGATGCATAGGAGAATCTTTCTAAAGCCATAAGAAATGTGTGTCCGTATGCCTTCTGTCTTGCAAGAATCAGCTGTTTCTCTTGTTAGCAACGAAATGTTGCACTTTGCGAGTTGAGCTTCCCCTAAGGAAAAAACTTGCTTTTCCTGAGACAGAAAGATCCAGGCCTGGATTCTCAGATGCATATTATTCACTTACCAAAGCCATAAGAAATGTGTGTTCTTTTGCTTTCTGTCCTGCAAGAATCAGTTGTTTCTCTTGTTAGCAAGGAAAAGTTGCACTTTGCGAGATGAGCTTCTCCTAAGGAACAAAATTGTTTTTCACCGAGAAAGAAATATCCAGTCCTGGATTCTCAGATGCATAGGAGAATCTTTCTAAAGCCATAAGAAATGTGTGTCCGTATGCCTTCTGTCTTGCAAGAATCAGCTGTTTCTCTTGTTAGCAACGAAATGTTGCACTTTGCGAGTTGAGCTTCCCCTAAGGAACAAACTTGCTTTTCCTGAGACAGAAAGATCCAGGCCTGGATTCTCAGATGCATATTATTCACTTACCAAAGCCATAAGAAATGTGTGTTCTTTTGCTTTCTGTCCTGCAAGAATCAGCTGTTTTTCTTGTTAGCAACGAAAAGTTGCACTTTGCGAGATGAGCTTCCCCTAAGGAACAAGGTTGTTTTTCACCGAGAAAGAAATATCCAGTCCTGGATTCTCTGATGCATATGAGAATCTTTCTAAAGCCATAAGAAATATGTGTCCTGATACATTCTTTCCTGGCAGGAATCGACTGTTTCACTTGTTAGCCGAAAAATGCTATTCTTTGCGAGCTGAACTTCCCCTAAGGAACAACTGTGCTTTGCATCCAGAAAGAGGGCTCCAGTCCTGGATTCTCTGATGCGTGTGAATCACTATCCAGAGCCATAGAAATACTGTGTCCTGATGCCTTCTGTCAGACAGGAATCGACTGTTTCACTTGTTAGCAAAGCAAAGTTGCACTTTGCTCGGTGAGCTTCCCCTAAGGAACAACAGTGTTTTGCATCCAGAAAGAGAGCTCCAAACCTGGATTCGCTGATGCATGTGATTCACTAGCCAGAGCCATAAGACTACTGTGTACTGATGCCTTCTGTCTGACAGGAATCTACTGTTTCACTTGTTAGCAAAGCAAAGTTGCACTTTGCTCGTTGAGCTTCCCCTAAGGAACAAGGTTGTTTTTTACCGAGAAAGAAAGATCCAGTCCTGGATTCTCAGATGCATATGAGAATCTTTCTAAAGCCATAAGAAATATGTGTCCTGATACATTCGTTCTGGCAGGAATCGACTGTTTCACTTGTTAGCAGAAAAATGCTACTCTTTGCGAGCTGAACTTCCCCTAAGGAACAACTGCGCTTTGCATCCAGAAAGAGGGCTCCAGTCCTGGATTCTCTGATTCATGTTATTCACTAACCAGATCCATAAGAATACTGTGTCCTGATGCCTTCTGTCTGAGAGGAATCGACTGTTTCACTTGTTAGCCAAGCAAAGTTGCACTCTGCTCGTTGAGCTTCCCCTAAGAAACAACCGTGCTTTGCACCGTGAAAGCAAGCTCCAGCCCTGGAGTTTTAGATGTATATGATTTACTTTCCAAAACCATAAGAAATATGTGCCCTGATGTCTCCTATCTGTCAGCAATCAAGAGTTTCACGTGTTAGAAGATCAAAGGTGTACTTTGCGCTACGAGCTTCCCGTACGTAACAACTGTGTTTTCACCAAGAAAGAAAGCTCCAGACCTGCATTCTCGAATGCAAATGATTCACTTATCAAAGCCATAAGAAATATGTGTCCTGATGCCTTCTGTCTTGCAAGAATCAGCTGTTTCTCTTGTTAGCAACGAAAAGTTGCACTTTGCGAGTTGAGCTTCCCCTAAGGAACAAAGTTGTTTTTCACTGAGAAAGAAAGATCCAGTCCTGGATTCTCTGATGCATATGAGAATCTTTCTAAAGCCATAAGAAATGTGTGTCCTTTTGCTTTCTGTCTTGCAAGAATCAGCTGTTTCTCTTGTTAGCAACGAAAAGTTGCACTTTGCGAGATGAGCTTCTCCTAAGGAACAAAGTTGTTTTCACCGAGAAAGAAAGATCCAGTCCTGGATTCTCAGATGCATATGAGAATCTTTCTAAAGCCATAAGAAATGTGTGTCCGTATGCCTTCTGTCTTGCAAGAATCAGCTGTTTCTCTTGTTAGCAACGAAAAGTTGCACTTTGCGAGATGAGCCTCCCCTAAGGAATAACGTTGTTTTTCTCCGAGAAAGAAAGATCCAGTCCTGGATTCTCAGATGCATATGAGAATCTTTCTAAAGCCATGAGAAATATGTGTCCTGATACATTCTTTCTGGCAGGAATCGACTGTTTCACTTGTTAGCAGAAAAATGCTACTCTTTGCGAGCTGAACTTCTTCTAAAGGAACAACAGTGCTTTGCATCCAGAAAGAGGGCTCCAGTCTTTGATTCTCTGATGCATTTGATTGTCTAACCAGATCCATAAGAATAATGTGTCCTGATGCCTTCTGTCAGACAGGAATCGACTGTTTCACTTGTTAGCAAAGCAAAGTTGCACTTTGCTCGTTGAGCTTCCCCTAAGGAACAACAGTGCTTTGCACCGTGAAAGCAAACTCCAGCCCTGGAGTTTTAGATGCATATGATTTACTTTCCAAAACCCTAAGAAATATGTGCCCTGATGTCTCCTGTCTGTCAGAAATCAAGAGTTTCACGTGTTACAAGAGCAAAGGTGCACTTTGCGATACGAGCTTCCCGTACGTAACAACTGTGTTTTCACCAAGAAAGAAAGCTCCAGACCTGCATTCTCGAATGCATATGATTCACTTATCAAAGCCATAAGAAATGTGTGTCCGTATGCTTTCTGTCTTGCAAGAATCAGCTTTTTCTCATGTTAGGAACGAAAAGTTGCACTTTGCGAGTTGAGCTTCCCCTAAGGAACAAAGTTGTTTTTCACTGAGAAAGAAAGATCCAGTCCTGGATTCTCTGATGCATATGAGAATCTTTCTAAAGCCATAAGAAATGTGTGTCCTTTTGCTTTCTGTCTTGCAAGAATCAGCTGTTTCTCTTGTTAGCAACGAAAAGTTGCACTTTGCGAGATGAGCCTCCCCTAAGGAACAACGTTGTTTTTCTCCGAGAAAGAAAGATCCAGTCCTGGATTCTCAGATGCATATGAGAATCTTTCTAAGGCATAGTAAATATGTGACCTTATACATTCTTTCTGGCAGGAATCGACTGTTTCACTTGTTAGCCCAAAAATGCTACTCTTTACAAGCAGAACTTCCCCTAAGGAACAACTGTGCTTTGCATCCAGAAAGAGGGCTCCAGTCTTTGATTCTCTGATGCATTTGATTGTCTAACCAGATCCATAAGAATAATGTGTCCTGATGCCTTCTGTCAGACAGGAATCGACTGTTTCACTTGTTAGCAAAGCAAAGTTGCACTTTGCTCGTTGAGCTTCCCCTAAGGTACAACAGTGCTTTGCACCGTGAAAGCAAACTCCAGCCCTGGAGTTTTAGATGCATATGATTTACTTTCCAAAACCCTAAGAAATATGTGCCCTGATGTCTCCTGTCTGTCAGAAATCAAGAGTTTCACGTGTTAGAAGAGCAAAGGTGCACTTTGCGATACGAGCTTCCCGTACGTAACAACTGTGTTTTCACCAAGAAAGAAAGCTCCAGACCTGCATTCTCGAATGCATATGATTCACTTATCAAAGCCATAAGAAATGTGTGTCCGTATGCTTTCTGTCTTGCAAGAATCAGCTTTTTCTCATGTTAGCAACGAAAAGTTGCACTTTGCGAGATGAGCTTCCCCTAAGGAACAAAGTTGTTTTTCACTGAGAAAGAAAGATCCAGTCCTGGATTCTCTGATGCATATTATTCACTTACCAAAGCCATAAGAAATGTGTGTCCGTATGCCTTCTGTCTTGCAAGAATCAGCTGTTTCTCTTGTTAGCAACGAAATGTTGCACTTTGCGAGTTGAGCTTCCCCTAAGGAACAAACTTCTTTTTCCTGAGACAGAAAGATCCAGTCCTGGATTCTCAGATGCATATTATTCACTTACCAAAGCCATAAGAAATGTGTGTTCTTTTGCTTTCTGTCCTGTAAGAATCAGCTGTTTCTCTTGTTAGCAACGAAAAGTTGCACTTTGCGAGATGAGCTTCCCCTAAGGAACAAGGTTGTTTTTCACCGAGAAAGAAATATCCAGTCCTGGATTCTCTGATGCATATGAGAATCTTTCTAAAGCCATAAGAAATATGTGTCCTGATACATTCTTTCTGGCAGGAATCGACTGTTTCACTTGTTAGCCGAAAAATGCTATTCTTTGCGAGCTGAACTTCCCCTAAGGAACAACTGTGCTTTGCATCCAGAAAGAGGGCTCCAGTCCTGGATTCTCTGATGCGTGTGAATCACTATCCAGAGCCATAGAAATACTGTGTCCTGATGCCTTCTGTCAGACAGGAATCGACTGTTTCACTTGTTAGCAAAGCAAAGTTGCACTTTGCTCGGTGAGCTTCCCCTAAGGAACAACAGTGTTTTGCATCCAGAAAGAGAGCTCCAAACCTGGATTCGCTGATGCATGTGATTCACTAGCCAGAGCCATAAGACTACTGTGTACTGATGCCTTCTGTCTGACAGGAATCTACTGTTTCACTTGTTAGCAAAGCAAAGTTGCACTTTGCTCGTTGAGCTTCCCCTAAGGAACAAGGTTGTTTTTTACCGAGAAAGAAAGATCCAGTCCTGGTTTCTCAGATGCATATGAGAATCTTTCTAAAGCCATAAGAAATATGTGTCCTGATACATTCGTTCTGGCAGGAATCGACTGTTTCACTTGTTAGCAGAAAAATGCTACTCTTTGCGAGCTGAACTTCCCCTAAGGAACAACTGTGCTTTGCATCCAGAAAGAGGGCTCCAGTCCTGGATTCTCTGATTCATGTTATTCACTAACCAGATCCATAAGAATACTGTGTCCTGATGCCTTCTGTCTGAGAGGAATCGACTGTTTCACTTCTTAGCCAAGCAAAGTTGCACTCTGCTCGTTGAGCTTCCCCTAAGAAACAACCGTGCTTTGCACCGTGAAAGCAAGCTCCAGCCCTGGAGTTTTAGATGTATATGATTTACTTTCCAAAACCATAAGAAATATGTGCCCTGATGTCTCCTATCTGTCAGCAATCAAGAGTTTCACGTGTTAGAAGATCAAAGGTGTACTTTGCGCTACGAGCTTCCCGTACGTAACAACTGTGTTTTCACCAAGAAAGAAAGCTCCAGACCTGCATTCTCGAATGCAAATGATTCACTTATCAAAGCCATAAGAAATATGTGTCCTGATGCCTTCTGTCTTGCAAGAATCAGCTGTTTCTCTTGTTAGCAACGAAAAGTTGCACTTTGCGAGTTGAGCTTCCCCTAAGGAACAAATTGTTTTTCCTGAGACAGAAAGATCCAGTCCTGGATTCTCAGATGCATATTATTCACTTTCCAAAGCCATAAGAAATGTGTGTCCTATGCCTTCTCTCTTGCAAGAATCAGCTGTTTCTCTTGTTAGCAAGAAAAAGTTGCACTTTGCGAGATGAGCTTCTCCTAAGGAACAAAGTTGTTTTCACCGAGAAAGAAAGATCCAGTCCTGGATTCTCAGATGCATATGAGAATCTTTCTAAAGCCATAAGAAATGTGTGTCCGTATGCCTTCTGTCTTGCAAGAATCAGCTGTTTCTCTTGTTAGCAACGAAAAGTTGCACTTTGTGAGATGAGCCTCCCCTAAGGAACAAGGTTGTTTTTTACCGAGAAAGAAAGATCCAGTCCTGGTTTCTCAGATGCATATGAGAATCTTTCTAAGGCATAGTAAATATGTGACCTTATACATTCTTTCTGGCAGGAATCGACTGTTTCATTTGTTAGCCCAAAAATGCTACTCTTTACAAGCAGAACTTCCCCTAAGGAACAACTGTGCTTTGCATCCAAAAAGAGTGCTCCAGTCCTGGATTCTCTGTTGCATGTGATTCACTAACCAGAGCCATAAGAATACTGTGTCCTGATGCCTTCTGTCTGAGAGGAATCGACTGTTTCACTTGTTAGCCAAGCAAAGTTGCACTCTGCTCGTTGAGCTTCCCCTAAGAAACAACCGTGCTTTGCACCGTGAAAGCAAGCTCCAGCCCTGGAGTTTTAGATGTATATGATTTACTTTCCAAAACCATAAGAAATATGTGCCCTGATGTCTCCTATCTGTCAGCAATCAAGAGTTTCACGTGTTAGAAGATCAAAGGTGTACTTTGCGCTACGAGCTTCCCGTACGTAACAACTGTGTTTTCACCAAGAAAGAAAGCTCCAGACCTGCATTCTCGAATGCAAATGATTCACTTATCAAAGCCATAAGAAATATGTGTCCTGATGCCTTCTGTCTTGCAAGAATCAGCTGTTTCTCTTGTTAGCAACGAAAAGTTGCACTTTGCGAGTTGAGCTTCTCCTAAGGAACAAAGTTGTTTTTCACTGAGACAGAAAGATCCAGTCCTGGATTCTCTGATGCATATGAGAATCTTTCTAAAGCCATAAGAAATGTGTGTCCTTTTGCTTTCTGTCTTGCAAGAATCAGCTGTTTCTCTTGTTAGCAACGAAAAGTTGCACTTTGCGAGATGAGCCTCCCCTAAGGAACAACGTTGTTTTTCTCCGAGAAAGAAAGATCCAGTCCTGGATTCTCAGATGCATATGAGAATCTTTCTAAGGCATAGTAAATATGTGACCTTATACATTCTTTCTGGCAGGAATCGACTGTTTCACTTGTTAGCCCAAAAATGCTACTCTTTACAAGCAGAACTTCCCCTAAGGAACAACTGTGCTTTGCATCCAGAAAGAGGGCTCCAGTCTTTGATTCTCTGATGCATTTGATTGTCTAACCAGATCCATAAGAATAATGTGTCCTGATGCCTTCTGTCAGACAGGAATCGACTGTTTCACTTGTTAGCAAAGCAAAGTTGCACTTTGCTCGTTGAGCTTCCCCTAAGGTACAACAGTGCTTTGCACCGTGAAAGCAAACTCCAGCCCTGGAGTTTTAGATGCATATGATTTACTTTACAAAACCCTAAGAAATATGTGCCCTGATGTCTCCTGTCTGTCAGAAATCAAGAGTTTCACGTGTTAGAAGAGCAAAGGTGCACTTTGCGATACGAGCTTCCCGTACGTAACAACTGTGTTTTCACCAAGAAAGAAAGCTCCAGACCTGCATTCTCTTATGCATATGATTCACTTATCAAAGCCATAAGAAATGTGTGTCCTTATGCCTTCTGTCTTGCAAGAATCAGTTGTTTCTCTTGTTAGCAACGAAAAGTTGCACTTTGCGAGATGAGCTTCTCCTAAGGAACAAAGTTGTTTTTCACCGAGAAAGAAAGATCCAGGCCTTGATTCTCAGATGCATATGAGAATCTTTCTAAAGCCATAAGATATGTGTGTCCGTATGCCTTCTGTCTTGCAAGAATCAGCTGTTTCTCTTGATAGCAACGAAAAGTTGCACTTTGCGACATGAGCTTCCCCTAAGGAACAAGGTTGTTTTCACCGAGAAAGAAAGGTCCAGGCCTGGATTCTCAGATGCATATTACTCACTTACCAAAGCCATAAGAAATGTGTGTCCTTTCGCTTTCTATCTTGCAAGAATCAGCTGTTTCTCTTGTTAGCAACGAAAAGTTGCACTTTGCGAGATGATCTTCTCCTAAGGAAAAAACTTGTTTTTCACTGAGAAAGAAAGATCCAGGCCTGGATTCTCAGATGCATAGGAGAATCTTTCTAAAGCCATAAGAAATGTGTGTCCGTATGCCTTCTGTCTTGCAAGAATCAGCTGTTTCTCTTGTTAGCAACGAAATGTTGCACTTTGCGAGTTGAGCTTCCCCTAAGGAAAAAACTTGCTTTTCCTGAGACAGAAAGATCCAGGCCTGGATTCTCAGATGCATATTATTCACTTACCAAAGCCATAAGAAATGTGTGTTCTTTTGCTTTCTGTCCTGCAAGAATCAGTTGTTTCTCTTGTTAGCAAGGAAAAGTTGCACTTTGCGAGATGAGCTTCTCCTAAGGAACAAAATTGTTTTTCACCGAGAAAGAAATATCCAGTCCTGGATTCTGAGATGCATAGGAGAATCTTTCTAAAGCCATAAGAAATGTGTGTCCGTATGCCTTCTGTCTTGCAAGAATCAGCTGTTTCTCTTGTTAGCAACGAAATGTTGCACTTTGCGAGTTGAGCTTCCCCTAAGGAACAAACTTGCTTTTCCTGAGACAGAAAGATCCAGGCCTGGATTCTCAGATGCATATTATTCACTTACCAAAGCCATAAGAAATGTGTGTTCTTTTGCTTTCTGTCCTGCAAGAATCAGCTGTTTTTCTTGTTAGCAACGAAAAGTTGCACTTTGCGAGATGAGCTTCCCCTAAGGAACAAGGTTGTTTTTCACCGAGAAAGAAATATCCAGTCCTGGATTCTCTGATGCATATGAGAATCTTTCTAAAGCCATAAGAAATATGTGTCCTGATACATTCTTTCCTGGCAGGAATCGACTGTTTCACTTGTTAGCCGAAAAATGCTATTCTTTGCGAGCTGAACTTCCCCTAAGGAACAACTGTGCTTTGCATCCAGAAAGAGGGCTCCAGTCCTGGATTCTCTGATGCGTGTGAATCACTATCCAGAGCCATAGAAATACTGTGTCCTGATGCCTTCTGTCAGACAGGAATCGACTGTTTCACTTGTTAGCAAAGCAAAGTTGCACTTTGCTCGGTGAGCTTCCCCTAAGGAACAACAGTGTTTTGCATCCAGAAAGAGAGCTCCAAACCTGGATTCGCTGATGCATGTGATTCACTAGCCAGAGCCATAAGACTACTGTGTACTGATGCCTTCTGTCTGACAGGAATCTACTGTTTCACTTGTTAGCAAAGCAAAGTTGCACTTTGCTCGTTGAGCTTCCCCTAAGGAACAAGGTTGTTTTTTACCGAGAAAGAAAGATCCAGTCCTGGATTCTCAGATGCATATGAGAATCTTTCTAAAGCCATAAGAAATATGTGTCCTGATACATTCGTTCTGGCAGGAATCGACTGTTTCACTTGTTAGCAGAAAAATGCTACTCTTTGCGAGCTGAACTTCCCCTAAGGAACAACTGCGCTTTGCATCCAGAAAGAGGGCTCCAGTCCTGGATTCTCTGATTCATGTTATTCACTAACCAGATCCATAAGAATACTGTGTCCTGATGCCTTCTGTCTGAGAGGAATCGACTGTTTCACTTGTTAGCCAAGCAAAGTTGCACTCTGCTCGTTGAGCTTCCCCTAAGAAACAACCGTGCTTTGCACCGTGAAAGCAAGCTCCAGCCCTGGAGTTTTAGATGTATATGATTTACTTTCCAAAACCATAAGAAATATGTGCCCTGATGTCTCCTATCTGTCAGCAATCAAGAGTTTCACGTGTTAGAAGATCAAAGGTGTACTTTGCGCAACGAGCTTCCCGTACGTAACAACTGTGTTTTCACCAAGAAAGAAAGCTCCAGACCTGCATTCTCGAATGCAAATGATTCACTTATCAAAGCCATAAGAAATATGTGTCCTGATGCCTTCTGTCTTGCAAGAATCAGCTGTTTCTCTTGTTAGCAACGAAAAGTTGCACTTTGCGAGTTGAGCTTCCCCTAAGGAACAAAGTTGTTTTTCACTGAGAAAGAAAGATCCAGTCCTGGATTCTCTGATGCATATGAGAATCTTTCTAAAGCCATAAGAAATGTGTGTCCTTTTGCTTTCTGTCTTGCAAGAATCAGCTGTTTCTCTTGTTAGCAACGAAAAGTTGCACTTTGCGAGATGAGCTTCTCCTAAGGAACAAAGTTGTTTTCACCGAGAAAGAAAGATCCAGTCCTGGATTCTCAGATGCATATGAGAATCTTTCTAAAGCCATAAGAAATGTGTGTCCGTATGCCTTCTGTCTTGCAAGAATCAGCTGTTTCTCTTGTTAGCAACGAAAAGTTGCACTTTGCGAGATGAGCCTCCCCTAAGGAATAACGTTGTTTTTCTCCGAGAAAGAAAGATCCAGTCCTGGATTCTCAGATGCATATGAGAATCTTTCTAAAGCCATGAGAAATATGTGTCCTGATACATTCTTTCTGGCAGGAATCGACTGTTTCACTTGTTAGCAGAAAAATGCTACTCTTTGCGAGCTGAACTTCTTCTAAAGGAACAACAGTGCTTTGCATCCAGAAAGAGGGCTCCAGTCTTTGATTCTCTGATGCATTTGATTGTCTAACCAGATCCATAAGAATAATGTGTCCTGATGCCTTCTGTCAGACAGGAATCGACTGTTTCACTTGTTAGCAAAGCAAAGTTGCACTTTGCTCGTTGAGCTTCCCCTAAGGAACAACAGTGCTTTGCACCGTGAAAGCAAACTCCAGCCCTGGAGTTTTAGATGCATATGATTTACTTTCCAAAACCCTAAGAAATATGTGCCCTGATGTCTCCTGTCTGTCAGAAATCAAGAGTTTCACGTGTTACAAGAGCAAAGGTGCACTTTGCGATACGAGCTTCCCGTACGTAACAACTGTGTTTTCACCAAGAAAGAAAGCTCCAGACCTGCATTCTCGAATGCATATGATTCACTTATCAAAGCCATAAGAAATGTGTGTCCGTATGCTTTCTGTCTTGCAAGAATCAGCTTTTTCTCATGTTAGGAACGAAAAGTTGCACTTTGCGAGTTGAGCTTCCCCTAAGGAACAAAGTTGTTTTTCACTGAGAAAGAAAGATCCAGTCCTGGATTCTCTGATGCATATGAGAATCTTTCTAAAGCCATAAGAAATGTGTGTCCTTTTGCTTTCTGTCTTGCAAGAATCAGCTGTTTCTCTTGTTAGCAACGAAAAGTTGCACTTTGCGAGATGAGCCTCCCCTAAGGAACAACGTTGTTTTTCTCCGAGAAAGAAAGATCCAGTCCTGGATTCTCAGATGCATATGAGAATCTTTCTAAGGCATAGTAAATATGTGACCTTATACATTCTTTCTGGCAGGAATCGACTGTTTCACTTGTTAGCCCAAAAATGCTACTCTTTACAAGCAGAACTTCCCCTAAGGAACAACTGTGCTTTGCATCCAGAAAGAGGGCTCCAGTCTTTGATTCTCTGATGCATTTGATTGTCTAACCAGATCCATAAGAATAATGTGTCCTGATGCCTTCTGTCAGACAGGAATCGACTGTTTCACTTGTTAGCAAAGCAAAGTTGCACTTTGCTCGTTGAGCTTCCCCTAAGGTACAACAGTGCTTTGCACCGTGAAAGCAAACTCCAGCCCTGGAGTTTTAGATGCATATGATTTACTTTCCAAAACCCTAAGAAATATGTGCCCTGATGTCTCCTGTCTGTCAGAAATCAAGAGTTTCACGTGTTAGAAGAGCAAAGGTGCACTTTGCGATACGAGCTTCCCGTACGTAACAACTGTGTTTTCACCAAGAAAGAAAGCTCCAGACCTGCATTCTCGAATGCATATGATTCACTTATCAAAGCCATAAGAAATGTGTGTCCGTATGCTTTCTGTCTTGCAAGAATCAGCTTTTTCTCATGTTAGCAACGAAAAGTTGCACTTTGCGAGATGAGCTTCCCCTAAGGAACAAAGTTGTTTTTCACTGAGAAAGAAAGATCCAGTCCTGGATTCTCTGATGCATATTATTCACTTACCAAAGCCATAAGAAATGTGTGTCCTTATGCCTTCTGTCTTGAAAGAATCAGTTGTTTCTCTTGTTAGCAACGAAATGTTGCACTTTGCGAGATGAGCTTCTCCTAAGGAACAAAGTTGTTTTTCACCGAGAAAGAAAGATCCAGGCCTTGATTCTCAGATGCATATGAGCATCTTTCTAAAGCCATAAGAAATGTGTGTCCTTTCGCTTTCTGTCCTGTAAGAATCAGCTGTTTCTCTTGTTAGCAACGAAAAGTTGCACTTTGCGAGATGAGCTTCCCCTAAGGAACAAGGTTGTTTTTCACCGAGAAAGAAATATCCAGTCCTGGATTCTCTGATGCATATGAGAATCTTTCTAAAGCCATAAGAAATATGTGTCCTGATACATTCTTTCTGGCAGGAATCGACTGTTTCACTTGTTAGCCGAAAAATGCTATTCTTTGCGAGCTGAACTTCCCCTAAGGAACAACTGTGCTTTGCATCCAGAAAGAGGGCTCCAGTCCTGGATTCTCTGATGCGTGTGAATCACTATCCAGAGCCATAGAAATACTGTGTCCTGATGCCTTCTGTCAGACAGGAATCGACTGTTTCACTTGTTAGCAAAGCAAAGTTGCACTTTGCTCGGTGAGCTTCCCCTAAGGAACAACAGTGTTTTGCATCCAGAAAGAGAGCTCCAAACCTGGATTCGCTGATGCATGTGATTCACTAGCCAGAGCCATAAGACTACTGTGTACTGATGCCTTCTGTCTGACAGGAATCTACTGTTTCACTTGTTAGCAAAGCAAAGTTGCACTTTGCTCGTTGAGCTTCCCCTAAGGAACAAGGTTGTTTTTTACCGAGAAAGAAAGATCCAGTCCTGGATTCTCAGATGCATATGAGAATCTTTCTAAAGCCATAAGAAATATGTGTCCTGATACATTCGTTCTGGCAGGAATCGACTGTTTCACTTGTTAGCAGAAAAATGCTACTCTTTGCGAGCTGAACTTCCCCTAAGGAACAACTGTGCTTTGCATCCAGAAAGAGGGCTCCAGTCCTGGATTCTCTGATTCATGTTATTCACTAACCAGATCCATAAGAATACTGTGTCCTGATGCCTTCTGTCTGAGAGGAATCGACTGTTTCACTTCTTAGCCAAGCAAAGTTGCACTCTGCTCGTTGAGCTTCCCCTAAGAAACAACCGTGCTTTGCACCGTGAAAGCAAGCTCCAGCCCTGGAGTTTTAGATGTATATGATTTACTTTCCAAAACCATAAGAAATATGTGCCCTGATGTCTCCTATCTGTCAGCAATCAAGAGTTTCACGTGTTAGAAGATCAAAGGTGTACTTTGCGCAACGAGCTTCCCGTACGTAACAACTGTGTTTTCACCAAGAAAGAAAGCTCCAGACCTGCATTCTTGAATGCAAATGATTCACTTATCAAAGCCATAAGAAATATGTGTCCTGATGCCTTCTGTCTTGCAAGAATCAGCTGTTTCTCTTGTTAGCAACGAAAAGTTGCACTTTGCGAGTTGAGCTTCCCCTAAGGAACAAAGTTGTTTTTCACTGAGAAAGAAAGATCCAGTCCTGGATTCTCAGATGCATATGAGAATCTTTCTAAGGCATAGTAAATATGTGACCTTATACATTCTTTCTGGCAGGAATCGACTGTTTCACTTGTTAGCCCAAAAATGCTACTCTTTACAAGCAGAACTTCCCCTAAGGAACAACTGTGCTTTGCATCCAGAAAGAGGGCTCCAGTCTTTGATTCTCTGATGCATTTGATTGTCTAACCAGATCCATAAGAATAATGTGTCCTGATGCCTTCTGTCAGACAGGAATCGACTGTTTCACTTGTTAGCAAAGCAAAGTTGCACTTTGCTCGTTGAGCTTCCCCTAAGGTACAACAGTGCTTTGCACCGTGAAAGCAAACTCCAGCCCTGGAGTTTTAGATGCATATGATTTACTTTCCAAAACCCTAAGAAATATGTGCCCTGATGTCTCCTGTCTGTCAGAAATCAAGAGTTTCACGTGTTAGAAGAGCAAAGGTGCACTTTGCGATACGAGCTTCCCGTACGTAACAACTGTGTTTTCACCAAGAAAGAAAGCTCCAGACCTGCATTCTCGAATGCATATGATTCACTTATCAAAGCCATAAGAAATGTGTGTCCGTATGCTTTCTGTCTTGCAAGAATCAGCTTTTTCTCATGTTAGCAACGAAAAGTTGCACTTTGCGAGATGAGCTTCCCCTAAGGAACAAAGTTGTTTTTCACTGAGAAAGAAAGATCCAGTCCTGGATTCTCTGATGCATATTATTCACTTACCAAAGCCATAAGAAATGTGTGTCCTTATGCCTTCTGTCTTGAAAGAATCAGTTGTTTCTCTTGTTAGCAACGAAATGTTGCACTTTGCGAGATGAGCTTCTCCTAAGGAACAAAGTTGTTTTTCACCGAGAAAGAAAGATCCAGGCCTTGATTCTCAGATGCATATGAGCATCTTTCTAAAGCCATAAGAAATGTGTGTCCTTTCGCTTTCTGTCCTGTAAGAATCAGCTGTTTCTCTTGTTAGCAACGAAAAGTTGCACTTTGCGAGATGAGCTTCCCCTAAGGAACAAGGTTGTTTTTCACCGAGAAAGAAATATCCAGTCCTGGATTCTCTGATGCATATGAGAATCTTTCTAAAGCCATAAGAAATATGTGTCCTGATACATTCTTTCTGGCAGGAATCGACTGTTTCACTTGTTAGCCGAAAAATGCTATTCTTTGCGAGCTGAACTTCCCCTAAGGAACAACTGTGCTTTGCATCCAGAAAGAGGGCTCCAGTCCTGGATTCTCTGATGCGTGTGAATCACTATCCAGAGCCATAGAAATACTGTGTCCTGATGCCTTCTGTCAGACAGGAATCGACTGTTTCACTTGTTAGCAAAGCAAAGTTGCACTTTGCTCGGTGAGCTTCCCCTAAGGAACAACAGTGTTTTGCATCCAGAAAGAGAGCTCCAAACCTGGATTCGCTGATGCATGTGATTCACTAGCCAGAGCCATAAGACTACTGTGTACTGATGCCTTCTGTCTGACAGGAATCTACTGTTTCACTTGTTAGCAAAGCAAAGTTGCACTTTGCTCGTTGAGCTTCCCCTAAGGAACAAGGTTGTTTTTTACCGAGAAAGAAAGATCCAGTCCTGGATTCTCAGATGCATATGAGAATCTTTCTAAAGCCATAAGAAATATGTGTCCTGATACATTCGTTCTGGCAGGAATCGACTGTTTCACTTGTTAGCAGAAAAATGCTACTCTTTGCGAGCTGAACTTCCCCTAAGGAACAACTGTGCTTTGCATCCAGAAAGAGGGCTCCAGTCCTGGATTCTCTGATTCATGTTATTCACTAACCAGATCCATAAGAATACTGTGTCCTGATGCCTTCTGTCTGAGAGGAATCGACTGTTTCACTTCTTAGCCAAGCAAAGTTGCACTCTGCTCGTTGAGCTTCCCCTAAGAAACAACCGTGCTTTGCACCGTGAAAGCAAGCTCCAGCCCTGGAGTTTTAGATGTATATGATTTACTTTCCAAAACCATAAGAAATATGTGCCCTGATGTCTCCTATCTGTCAGCAATCAAGAGTTTCACGTGTTAGAAGATCAAAGGTGTACTTTGCGCAACGAGCTTCCCGTACGTAACAACTGTGTTTTCACCAAGAAAGAAAGCTCCAGACCTGCATTCTTGAATGCAAATGATTCACTTATCAAAGCCATAAGAAATATGTGTCCTGATGCCTTCTGTCTTGCAAGAATCAGCTGTTTCTCTTGTTAGCAACGAAAAGTTGCACTTTGCGAGTTGAGCTTCCCCTAAGGAACAAAGTTGTTTTTCACTGAGAAAGAAAGATCCAGTCCTGGATTCTCTGATGCATATGAGAATCTTTCTAAAGCCATAAGAAATGTGTGTCCTTTTGCTTTCTGTCTTGCAAGAATCAGCTGTTTCTCTTGTTAGCAACGAAAAGTTGCACTTTGCGAGATGAGCTTCTCCTAAGGAACAAAGTTGTTTTCACCGAGAAAGAAAGATCCAGTCCTGGATTCTCAGATGCATATGAGAATCTTTCTAAAGCCATAAGAAATGTGTGTCCGTATGCCTTCTGTCTTGCAAGAATCAGCTGTTTCTCTTGTTAGCAACGAAAAGTTGCACTTTGCGAGATGAGCCTCCCCTAAGGAATAACGTTGTTTTTCTCCGAGAAAGAAAGATCCAGTCCTGGATTCTCAGATGCATATGAGAATCTTTCTAAAGCCATGAGAAATATGTGTCCTGATACATTCTTTCTGGCAGGAATCGACTGTTTCACTTGTTAGCAGAAAAATGCTACTCTTTGCGAGCTGAACTTCTTCTAAAGGAACAACAGTGCTTTGCATCCAGAAAGAGGGCTCCAGTCTTTGATTCTCTGATGCATTTGATTGTCTAACCAGATCCATAAGAATAATGTGTCCTGATGCCTTCTGTCAGACAGGAATCGACTGTTTCACTTGTTAGCAAAGCAAAGTTGCACTTTGCTCGTTGAGCTTCCCCTAAGGAACAACAGTGCTTTGCACCGTGAAAGCAAACTCCAGCCCTGGAGTTTTAGATGCATATGATTTACTTTCCAAAACCCTAAGAAATATGTGCCCTGATGTCTCCTGTCTGTCAGAAATCAAGAGTTTCACGTGTTACAAGAGCAAAGGTGCACTTTGCGATACGAGCTTCCCGTACGTAACAACTGTGTTTTCACCAAGAAAGAAAGCTCCAGACCTGCATTCTCGAATGCATATGATTCACTTATCAAAGCCATAAGAAATGTGTGTCCGTATGCTTTCTGTCTTGCAAGAATCAGCTTTTTCTCATGTTAGGAACGAAAAGTTGCACTTTGCGAGTTGAGCTTCCCCTAAGGAACAAAGTTGTTTTTCACTGAGAAAGAAAGATCCAGTCCTGGATTCTCTGATGCATATGAGAATCTTTCTAAAGCCATAAGAAATGTGTGTCCTTTTGCTTTCTGTCTTGCAAGAATCAGCTGTTTCTCTTGTTAGCAACGAAAAGTTGCACTTTGCGAGATGAGCCTCCCCTAAGGAACAACGTTGTTTTTCTCCGAGAAAGAAAGATCCAGTCCTGGATTCTCAGATGCATATGAGAATCTTTCTAAGGCATAGTAAATATGTGACCTTATACATTCTTTCTGGCAGGAATCGACTGTTTCACTTGTTAGCAGAAAAATGCTACTCTTTACAAGCAGAACTTCCCCTAAGGAACAACTGTGCTTTGCATCCAGAAAGAGGGCTCCAGTCTTTGATTCTCTGATGCATTTGATTGTCTAACCAGATCCATAAGAATAATGTGTCCTGATGCCTTCTGTCAGACAGGAATCGACTGTTTCACTTGTTAGCAAAGCAAAGTTGCACTTTGCTCGTTGAGCTTCCCCTAAGGTACAACAGTGCTTTGCACCGTGAAAGCAAACTCCAGCCCTGGAGTTTTAGATGCATATGATTTACTTTCCAAAACCCTAAGAAATATGTGCCCTGATGTCTCCTGTCTGTCAGAAATCAAGAGTTTCACGTGTTAGAAGAGCAAAGGTGCACTTTGCGATACGAGCTTCCCGTACGTAACAACTGTGTTTTCACCAAGAAAGAAAGCTCCAGACCTGCATTCTCGAATGCATATGATTCACTTATCAAAGCCATAAGAAATGTGTGTCCGTATGCTTTCTGTCTTGCAAGAATCAGCTTTTTCTCATGTTAGCAACGAAAAGTTGCACTTTGCGAGATGAGCTTCCCCTAAGGAACAAAGTTGTTTTTCACTGAGAAAGAAAGATCCAGTCCTGGATTCTCTGATGCATATTATTCACTTACCAAAGCCATAAGAAATGTGTGTCCTTATGCCTTCTGTCTTGAAAGAATCAGTTGTTTCTCTTGTTAGCAACGAAATGTTGCACTTTGCGAGATGAGCTTCTCCTAAGGAACAAAGTTGTTTTTCACCGAGAAAGAAAGATCCAGGCCTTGATTCTCAGATGCATATGAGCATCTTTCTAAAGCCATAAGAAATGTGTGTCCTTTCGCTTTCTGTCCTGTAAGAATCAGCTGTTTCTCTTGTTAGCAACGAAAAGTTGCACTTTGCGAGATGAGCTTCCCCTAAGGAACAAGGTTGTTTTTCACCGAGAAAGAAATATCCAGTCCTGGATTCTCTGATGCATATGAGAATCTTTCTAAAGCCATAAGAAATATGTGTCCTGATACATTCTTTCTGGCAGGAATCGACTGTTTCACTTGTTAGCCGAAAAATGCTATTCTTTGCGAGCTGAACTTCCCCTAAGGAACAACTGTGCTTTGCATCCAGAAAGAGGGCTCCAGTCCTGGATTCTCTGATGCGTGTGAATCACTATCCAGAGCCATAGAAATACTGTGTCCTGATGCCTTCTGTCAGACAGGAATCGACTGTTTCACTTGTTAGCAAAGCAAAGTTGCACTTTGCTCGGTGAGCTTCCCCTAAGGAACAACAGTGTTTTGCATCCAGAAAGAGAGCTCCAAACCTGGATTCGCTGATGCATGTGATTCACTAGCCAGAGCCATAAGACTACTGTGTACTGATGCCTTCTGTCTGACAGGAATCTACTGTTTCACTTGTTAGCAAAGCAAAGTTGCACTTTGCTCGTTGAGCTTCCCCTAAGGAACAAGGTTGTTTTTTACCGAGAAAGAAAGATCCAGTCCTGGATTCTCAGATGCATATGAGAATCTTTCTAAAGCCATAAGAAATATGTGTCCTGATACATTCGTTCTGGCAGGAATCGACTGTTTCACTTGTTAGCAGAAAAATGCTACTCTTTGCGAGCTGAACTTCCCCTAAGGAACAACTGTGCTTTGCATCCAGAAAGAGGGCTCCAGTCCTGGATTCTCTGATTCATGTTATTCACTAACCAGATCCATAAGAATACTGTGTCCTGATGCCTTCTGTCTGAGAGGAATCGACTGTTTCACTTCTTAGCCAAGCAAAGTTGCACTCTGCTCGTTGAGCTTCCCCTAAGAAACAACCGTGCTTTGCACCGTGAAAGCAAGCTCCAGCCCTGGAGTTTTAGATGTATATGATTTACTTTCCAAAACCATAAGAAATATGTGCCCTGATGTCTCCTATCTGTCAGCAATCAAGAGTTTCACGTGTTAGAAGATCAAAGGTGTACTTTGCGCAACGAGCTTCCCGTACGTAACAACTGTGTTTTCACCAAGAAAGAAAGCTCCAGACCTGCATTCTTGAATGCAAATGATTCACTTATCAAAGCCATAAGAAATATGTGTCCTGATGCCTTCTGTCTTGCAAGAATCAGCTGTTTCTCTTGTTAGCAACGAAAAGTTGCACTTTGCGAGTTGAGCTTCCCCTAAGGAACAAATTGTTTTTCCTGAGACAGAACGATCCAGTCCTGGATTCTCAGATGCATATTATTCACTTTCCAAAGCCATAAGAAATGTGTGTCCTATGCCTTCTCTCTTGCAAGAATCAGCTGTTTCTCTTGTTAGCAAGAAAAAGTTGCACTTTGCGAGATGAGCTTCTCCTAAGGAACAAAGTTGTTTTCACCGAGAAAGAAAGATCCAGTCCTGGATTCTCAGATGCATATGAGAATCTTTCTAAAGCCATAAGAAATGTGTGTCCGTATGCCTTCTGTCTTGCAAGAATCAGCTGTTTCTCTTGTTAGCAACGAAAAGTTGCACTTTGCGAGATGAGCCTCCCCTAAGGAACAACGTTGTTTTTCTCCGAGAAAGAAAGATCCAGTCCTGGATTCTCAGATGCATATGAGAATCTTTCTAAGGCATAGTAAATATGTGACCTTATACATTCTTTCTGGCAGGAATCGACTGTTTCACTTGTTAGCCCAAAAATGCTACTCTTTACAAGCAGAACTTCCCCTAAGGAACAACTGTGCTTTGCATCCAGAAAGAGGGCTCCAGTCTTTGATTCTCTGATGCATTTGATTGTCTAACCAGATCCATAAGAATAATGTGTCCTGATGCCTTCTGTCAGACAGGAATCGACTGTTTCACTTGTTAGCAAAGCAAAGTTGCACTTTGCTCGTTGAGCTTCCCCTAAGGTACAACAGTGCTTTGCACCGTGAAAGCAAACTCCAGCCCTGGAGTTTTAGATGCATATGATTTACTTTCCAAAACCCTAAGAAATATGTGCCCTGATGTCTCCTGTCTGTCAGAAATCAAGAGTTTCACGTGTTAGAAGAGCAAAGGTGCACTTTGCGATACGAGCTTCCCGTACGTAACAACTGTGTTTTCACCAAGAAAGAAAGCTCCAGACCTGCATTCTCGAATGCATATGATTCACTTATCAAAGCCATAAGAAATGTGTGTCCGTATGCTTTCTGTCTTGCAAGAATCAGCTTTTTCTCATGTTAGGAACGAAAAGTTGCACTTTGCGAGATGAGCTTCCCCTAAGGAACAAAGTTGTTTTTCACTGAGAAAGAAAGATCCAGTCCTGGATTCTCTGATGCATATTATTCACTTACCAAAGCCATAAGAAATGTGTGTCCTTATGCCTTCTGTCTTGCAAGAATCAGTTGTTTCTCTTGTTAGCAACGAAATGTTGCACTTTGCGAGATGAGCTTCTCCTAAGGAACAAAGTTGTTTTTCACCGAGAAAGAAAGATCCAGGCCTTGATTCTCAGATGCATATGAGCATCTTTCTAAAGCCATAAGATATGTGTGTCCGTATGCCTTCTGTCTTGCAAGAATCAGCTGTTTCTCTTGATAGCAACGAAAAGTTGCACTTTGCGACATGAGCTTCCCCTAAGGAACAAGGTTGTTTTCACCGAGAAAGAAAGATCCAGGCCTGGATTCTCAGATGCATATTACTCACTTACCAAAGCCATAAGAAATGTGTGTCCTTTCGCTTTCTGTCCTGTAAGAATCAGCTGTTTCTCTTGTTAGCAACGAAAAGTTGCACTTTGCGAGATGAGCTTCCCCTAAGGAACAAGGTTGTTTTTCACCGAGAAAGAAATATCCAGTCCTGGATTCTCTGATGCATATGAGAATCTTTCTAAAGCCATAAGAAATATGTGTCCTGATACATTCTTTCTGGCAGGAATCGACTGTTTCACTTGTTAGCCGAAAAATGCTATTCTTTGCGAGCTGAACTTCCCCTAAGGAACAACTGTGCTTTGCATCCAGAAAGAGGGCTCCAGTCCTGGATTCTCTGATGCGTGTGAATCACTATCCAGAGCCATAGAAATACTGTGTCCTGATGCCTTCTGTCAGACAGGAATCGTCTGTTTCACTTGTTAGCAAAGCAAAGTTGCACTTTGCTCGGTGAGCTTCCCCTAAGGAACAACAGTTTTTGCATCCAGAAAGAGAGCTCCAAACCTGGATTCGCTGATGCATGTGATTCACTAGCCAGAGCCATAAGACTACTGTGTACTGATGCCTTCTGTCTGACAGGAATCTACTGTTTCACTTGTTAGCAAAGCAAAGTTGCACTTTGCTCGTTGAGCTTCCCCTAAGGAACAAGGTTGTTTTTTACCGAGAAAGAAAGATCCAGTCCTGGATTCTCAGATGCATATGAGAATCTTTCTAAAGCCATAAGAAATATGTGTCCTGATACATTCGTTCTGGCAGGAATCGACTGTTTCACTTGTTAGCAGAAAAATGCTACTCTTTGCGAGCTGAACTTCCCCTAAGGAACAACTGTGCTTTGCATCCAGAAAGAGGGCTCCAGTCCTGGATTCTCTGATTCATGTTATTCACTAACCAGATCCATAAGAATACTGTGTCCTGATGCCTTCTGTCTGAGAGGAATCGACTGTTTCACTTGTTAGCCAAGCAAAGTTGCACTCTGCTCGTTGAGCTTCCCCTAAGAAACAACCGTGCTTTGCACCGTGAAAGCAAGCTCCAGCCCTGGAGTTTTAGATGTATATGATTTACTTTCCAAAACCATAAGAAATATGTGCCCTGATGTCTCCTGTCTGTCAGCAATCAAGAGTTTCACGTGTTAGAAGATCAAAGGTGTACTTTGCGCAACGAGCTTCCCGTACGTAACAACTGTGTTTTCACCAAGAAAGAAAGCTCCAGACCTGCATTCTCGAATGCAAATGATTCACTTATCAAAGCCATAAGAAATATGTGTCCTGATGCCTTCTGTCTTGCAAGAATCAGCTGTTTCTCTTGTTAGCAACGAAAAGTTGCACTTTGCGAGTTGAGCTTCCCCTAAGGAAAAAATTGTTTTTCCTGAGACAGAAAGATCCAGTCCTGGATTCTCAGATGCATATTATTCACTTTCCAAAGCCATAAGAAATGTGTGTCCTATGCCTTCTCTCTTGCAAGAATCAGCTGTTTCTCTTGTTAGCAAGAAAAAGTTGCACTTTGCGAGATGAGCTTCTCCTAAGGAACAAAGTTGTTTTCACCGAGAAAGAAAGATCCAGTCCTGGATTCTCAGATGCATATGAGAATCTTTCTAAAGCCATAAGAAATGTGTGTCCGTATGCCTTCTGTCTTGCAAGAATCAGCTGTTTCTCTTGTTAGCAACGAAAAGTTGCACTTTGTGAGATGAGCCTCCCCTAAGGAACAAGGTTGTTTTTTACCGAGAAAGAAAGATCCAGTCCTGGTTTCTCAGATGCATATGAGAATCTTTCTAAGGCATAGTAAATATGTGACCTTATACATTCTTTCTGGCAGGAATCGACTGTTTCATTTGTTAGCCCAAAAATGCTACTCTTTACAAGCAGAACTTCCCCTAAGGAACAACTGTGCTTTGCATCCAAAAAGAGTGCTCCAGTCCTGGATTCTCTGTTGCATGTGATTCACTAACCAGAGCCATAAGAATACTGTGTCCTGATGCCTTCTGTCTGAGAGGAATCGACTGTTTCACTTGTTAGCCAAGCAAAGTTGCACTCTGCTCGTTGAGCTTCCCCTAAGAAACAACCGTGCTTTGCACCGTGAAAGCAAGCTCCAGCCCTGGAGTTTTAGATGTATATGATTTACTTTCCAAAACCATAAGAAATATGTGCCCTGATGTCTCCTATCTGTCAGCAATCAAGAGTTTCACGTGTTAGAAGATCAAAGGTGTACTTTGCGCTACGAGCTTCCCGTACGTAACAACTGTGTTTTCACCAAGAAAGAAAGCTCCAGACCTGCATTCTCGAATGCAAATGATTCACTTATCAAAGCCATAAGAAATATGTGTCCTGATGCCTTCTGTCTTGCAAGAATCAGCTGTTTCTCTTGTTAGCAACGAAAAGTTGCACTTTGCGAGTTGAGCTTCCCCTAAGGAACAAAGTTGTTTTTCACTGAGACAGAAAGATCCAGTCCTGGATTCTCTGATGCATATGAGAATCTTTCTAAAGCCATAAGAAATGTGTGTCCTTTTGCTTTCTGTCTTGCAAGAATCAGCTGTTTCTCTTGTTAGCAACGAAAAGTTGCACTTTGCGAGATGAGCCTCCCCTAAGGAACAACGTTGTTTTTCTCCGAGAAAGAAAGATCCAGTCCTGGATTCTCAGATGCATATGAGAATCTTTCTAAGGCATAGTAAATATGTGACCTTATACATTCTTTCTGGCAGGAATCGACTGTTTCACTTGTTAGCCCAAAAATGCTACTCTTTACAAGCAGAACTTCCCCTAAGGAACAACTGTGCTTTGCATCCAGAAAGAGGGCTCCAGTCTTTGATTCTCTGATGCATTTGATTGTCTAACCAGATCCATAAGAATAATGTGTCCTGATGCCTTCTGTCAGACAGGAATCGACTGTTTCACTTGTTAGCAAAGCAAAGTTGCACTTTGCTCGTTGAGCTTCCCCTAAGGTACAACAGTGCTTTGCACCGTGAAAGCAAACTCCAGCCCTGGAGTTTTAGATGCATATGATTTACTTTCCAAAACCCTAAGAAATATGTGCCCTGATGTCTCCTGTCTGTCAGAAATCAAGAGTTTCACGTGTTAGAAGAGCAAAGGTGCACTTTGCGATATGAGCTTCCCGTACGTAACAACTGTGTTTTCACCAAGAAAGAAAGCTCCAGACCTGCATTCTCGAATGCATATGATTCACTTATCAAAGCCATAAGAAATGTGTGTCCGTATGCTTTCTGTCTTGCAAGAATCAGCTTTTTCTCATGTTAGGAACGAAAAGTTGCACTTTGCGAGATGAGCTTCCCCTAAGGAACAAAGTTGTTTTTCACTGAGAAAGAAAGATCCAGTCCTGGATTCTCTGATGCATATTATTCACTTACCAAAGCCATAAGAAATGTGTGTCCTTATGCCTTCTGTCTTGCAAGAATCAGCTGTTTCTCTTGTTAGCAACGAAAAGTTGCACTTTGCGAGATGAGCTTCTCCTAAGGAACAAAGTTGTTTTTCACCGAGAAAGAAAGATCCAGGCCTTGATTCTCAGATGCATATGAGCATCTTTCTAAAGCCATAAGATATGTGTGTCCGTATGCCTTCTGTCTTGCAAGAATCAGCTGTTTCTCTTGATAGCAACGAAAAGTTGCACTTTGTGACATGAGCTTCCCCTAAGGAACAAGGTTGTTTTCACCGAGAAAGAAAGGTCCAGGCCTGGATTCTCAGATGCATATTACTCACTTACCAAAGCCATAAGAAATGTGTGTCCTTTCGCTTTCTGTCTTGCAAGAATCAGCTGTTTCTCTTGTTAGCAACGAAAAGTTGCACTTTGCGAGATGATCTTCTCCTAAGGAAAAAACTTGTTTTTCACTGAGAAAGAAAGATCCAGGCCTGGATTCTCAGATGCATAGGAGAATCTTTCTAAAGCCATAAGAAATGTGTGTCCGTATGCCTTCTGTCTTGCAAGAATCAGCTGTTTCTCTTGTTAGCAACGAAATGTTGCACTTTGCGAGTTGAGCTTCCCCTAAGGAACAAACTTGCTTTTCCTGAGACAGAAAGATCCAGGCCTGGATTCTCAGATGCATATTATTCACTTACCAAAGCCATAAGAAATGTGTGTTCTTTTGCTTTCTGTCCTGCAAGAATCAGTTGTTTCTCTTGTTAGCAAGGAAAAGTTGCACTTTGCGAGATGAGCTTCTCCTAAGGAACAAAGTTGTTTTTCACCGAGAAAGAAAGATCCAGGCCTGGATTCTCAGATGCATAGGAGAATCTTTCTAAAGCCATAAGAAATGTGTGTCCGTATGCCTTCTGTCTTGCAAGAATCAGCTGTTTCTCTTGTTAGCAACGAAATGTTGCACTTTGCGAGTTGAGCTTCCCCTAAGGAACAAACTTGCTTTTCCTGAGACAGAAAGATCCAGGCCTGGATTCTCAGATGCATATTATTCACTTACCAAAGCCATAAGAAATGTGTGTTCTTTTGCTTTCTGTCCTGCAAGAATCAGCTGTTTTTCTTGTTAGCAACGAAAAGTTGCACTTTGCGAGATGAGCTTCCCCTAAGGAACAAGGTTGTTTTTCACCGAGAAAGAAATATCCAGTCCTGGATTCTCTGATGCATATGAGAATCTTTCTAAAGCCATAAGAAATATGTGTCCTGATACATTCTTTCTGGCAGGAATCGACTGTTTCACTTGTTAGCCGAAAAATGCTATTCTTTGCGAGCTGAACTTCCCCTAAGGAACAACTGTGCTTTGCATCCAGAAAGAGGGCTCCAGTCCTGGATTCTCTGATGCGTGTGAATCACTATCCAGAGCCATAGAAATACTGTGTCCTGATGCCTTCTGTCAGACAGGAATCGACTGTTTCACTTGTTAGCAAAGCAAAGTTGCACTTTGCTCGGTGAGCTTCCCCTAAGGAACAACAGTGTTTTGCATCCAGAAAGAGAGCTCCAAACCTGGATTCGCTGATGCATGTGATTCACTAGCCAGAGCCATAAGACTACTGTGTACTGATGCCTTCTGTCTGACAGGAATCTACTGTTTCACTTGTTAGCAAAGCAAAGTTGCACTTTGCTCGTTGAGCTTCCCCTAAGGAACAAGGTTGTTTTTTACCGAGAAAGAAAGATCCAGTCCTGGATTCTCAGATGCATATGAGAATCTTTCTAAAGCCATAAGAAATATGTGTCCTGATACATTCGTTCTGGCAGGAATCGACTGTTTCACTTGTTAGCAGAAAAATGCTACTCTTTGCGAGCTGAACTTCCCCTAAGGAACAACTGCGCTTTGCATCCAGAAAGAGGGCTCCAGTCCTGGATTCTCTGATTCATGTTATTCACTAACCAGATCCATAAGAATACTGTGTCCTGATGCCTTCTGTCTGAGAGGAATCGACTGTTACACTTGTTAGCCAAGCAAAGTTGCACTCTGCTCGTTGAGCTTCCCCTAAGAAACAACCGTGCTTTGCACCGTGAAAGCAAGCTCCAGCCCTGGAGTTTTAGATGTATATGATTTACTTTCCAAAACCATAAGAAATATGTGCCCTGATGTCTCCTATCTGTCAGCAATCAAGAGTTTCACGTGTTAGAAGATCAAAGGTGTACTTTGCGCTACGAGCTTCCCGTACGTAACAACTGTGTTTTCACCAAGAAAGAAAGCTCCAGACCTGCATTCTCGAATGCAAATGATTCACTTATCAAAGCCATAAGAAATATGTGTCCTGATGCCTTCTGTCTTGCAAGAATCAGCTGTTTCTCTTGTTAGCAACGAAAAGTTGCACTTTGCGAGTTGAGCTTCCCCTAAGGAACAAAGTTGTTTTTCACTGAGAAAGAAAGATCCAGTCCTGGATTCTCTGATGCATATGAGAATCTTTCTAAAGCCATAAGAAATGTGTGTCCTTTTGCTTTCTGTCTTGCAAGAATCAGCTGTTTCTCTTGTTAGCAACGAAAAGTTGCACTTTGCGAGATGAGCTTCTCCTAAGGAACAAAGTTGTTTTCACCGAGAAAGAAAGATCCAGTCCTGGATTCTCAGATGCATATGAGAATCTTTCTAAAGCCATAAGAAATGTGTGTCCGTATGCCTTCTGTCTTGCAAGAATCAGCTGTTTCTCTTGTTAGCAACGAAAAGTTGCACTTTGCGAGATGAGCCTCCCCTAAGGAATAACGTTGTTTTTCTCCGAGAAAGAAAGATCCAGTCCTGGATTCTCAGATGCATATGAGAATCTTTCTAAAGCCATGAGAAATATGTGTCCTGATACATTCTTTCTGGCAGGAATCGACTGTTTCACTTGTTAGCAGAAAAATGCTACTCTTTGCGAGCTGAACTTCTTCTAAAGGAACAACAGTGCTTTGCATCCAGAAAGAGGGCTCCAGTCTTTGATTCTCTGATGCATTTGATTGTCTAACCAGATCCATAAGAATAATGTGTCCTGATGCCTTCTGTCAGACAGGAATCGACTGTTTCACTTGTTAGCAAAGCAAAGTTGCACTTTGCTCGTTGAGCTTCCCCTAAGGAACAACAGTGCTTTGCACCGTGAAAGCAAACTCCAGCCCTGGAGTTTTAGATGCATATGATTTACTTTCCAAAACCCTAAGAAATATGTGCCCTGATGTCTCCTGTCTGTCAGAAATCAAGAGTTTCACGTGTTACAAGAGCAAAGGTGCACTTTGCGATACGAGCTTCCCGTACGTAACAACTGTGTTTTCACCAAGAAAGAAAGCTGCAGACCTGCATTCTCGAATGCATATGATTCACTTATCAAAGCCATAAGAAATGTGTGTCCGTATGCTTTCTGTCTTGCAAGAATCAGCTTTTTCTCATGTTAGGAACGAAAAGTTGCACTTTGCGAGATGAGCTTCCCCTAAGGAACAAAGTTGTTTTTCACTGAGAAAGAAAGATCCAGTCCTGGATTCTCTGATGCATATTATTCACTTACCAAAGCCATAAGAAATGTGTGTCCTTATGCCTTCTGTCTTGCAAGAATCAGTTGTTTCTCTTGTTAGCAACGAAATGTTGCACTTTGCGAGATGAGCTTCTCCTAAGGAACAAAGTTGTTTTTCACCGAGAAAGAAAGATCCAGGCCTTGATTCTCAGATGCATATGAGCATCTTTCTAAAGCCATAAGATATGTGTGTCCGTATGCCTTCTGTCTTGCAAGAATCAGCTGTTTCTCTTGATAGCAACGAAAAGTTGCACTTTGCGACATGAGCTTCCCCTAAGGAACAAGGTTGTTTTCACCGAGAAAGAAAGGTCCAGGCCTGGATTCTCAGATGCATATTACTCACTTACCAAAGCCATAAGAAATGTGTGTCCTTTCGCTTTCTGTCTTGCAAGAATCAGCTGTTTCTCTTGTTAGCAACGAAAAGTTGCACTTTGCGAGATGATCTTCTCCTAAGGAAAAAACTTGTTTTTCACTGAGAAAGAAAGATCCAGGCCTGGATTCTCAGATGCATAGGAGAATCTTTCTAAAGCCATAAGAAATGTGTGTCCGTATGCCTTCTGTCTTGCAAGAATCAGCTGTTTCTCTTGTTAGCAACGAAATGTTGCACTTTGCGAGTTGAGCTTCCCCTAAGGAACAAACTTCTTTTTCCTGAGACAGAAAGATCCAGTCCTGGATTCTCAGATGCATATTATTCACTTACCAAAGCCATAAGAAATGTGTGTTCTTTTGCTTTCTGTCCTGCAAGAATCAGCTGTTTTTCTTGTTAGCAAGGAAAAGTTGCACTTTGCGAGATGAGCTTCCCCTAAGGAACAAGGTTGTTTTTCACCGAGAAAGAAATATCCAGTCCTGGATTATCTGATGCATATGAGAATCTTTCTAATGCCATAAGAAATATGTGTCCTGATACATTCTTTCTGGCAGGAATCGACTGTTTCACTTGTTAGCCGAAAAATGCTATTCTTTGCGAGCTGAACTTCCCCTAAGGAACAACTGTGCTTTGCATCCAGAAAGAGGGCTCCAGTCCTGGATTCTCTGATGCGTGTGAATCACTATCCAGAGCCATAGAAATACTGTGTCCTGATGCCTTCTGTCAGACAGGAATCGACTGTTTCACTTGTTAGCAAAGCAAAGTTGCACTTTGCTCGGTGAGCTTCCCCTAAGGAACAACAGTGTTTTGCATCCAGAAAGAGAGCTCCAAACCTGGATTCGCTGATGCATGTGATTCACTAGCCAGAGCCATAAGACTACTGTGTACTGATGCCTTCTGTCTGACAGGAATCTACTGTTTCACTTGTTAGCAAAGCAAAGTTGCACTTTGCTCGTTGAGCTTCCCCTAAGGAACAAGGTTGTTTTTTACCGAGAAAGAAAGATCCAGTCCTGGATTCTCAGATGCATATGGGAATCTTTCTAAAGCCATAAGAAATGTGTGTCCTTTTGCTTTCTGTCTTGCAAGAATCAGCTGTTTCTCTTGTTAGCAACGAAAAGTTGCACTTTGCGAGATGAGCTTCTCCTAAGGAACAAAGTTGTTTTCACCGAGAAAGAAAGATCCAGTCCTGGATTCTCAGATGCATATGAGAATCTTTCTAAAGCCATAAGAAATGTGTGTCCGTATGCCTTCTGTCTTGCAAGAATCAGCTGTTTCTCTTGTTAGCAACGAAAAGTTGCACTTTGCGAGATGAGCTTCTCCTAAGGAACAAAGTTGTTTTCACCGAGAAAGAAAGATCCAGTCCTGGATTCTCAGATGCATATGAGAATCTTTCTAAAGCCATAAGAAATGTGTGTCCGTATGCCTTCTGTCTTGCAAGAATCAGCTGTTTCTCTTGTTAGCAACGAAAAGTTGCACTTTGCGAGATGAGCCTCCGCTAAGGAATAACGTTGTTTTTCTCCGAGAAAGAAAGATCCAGTCCTGGATTCTCAGATGCATATGAGAATCTTTCTAAAGCCATGAGAAATATGTGTCCTGATACATTCTTTCTGGCAGGAATCGACTGTTTCACTTGTTAGCAGAAAAATGCTACTCTTTGCGAGCTGAACTTCTTCTAAAGGAACAACAGTGCTTTGCATCCAGAAAGAGGGCTCCAGTCTTTGATTCTCTGATGCATTTAATTGTCTAACCAGATCCATAAGAATAATGTGTCCTTATGCCTTCTGTCAGACAGGAATCGACTGTTTCACTTGTTAGCAAAGCAAAGTTGCATTCTGCTCGTTGAGCTTCCCCTAAGGAACAAAGATGTTTTTCACCGAGAAAGAAAGGTCCAGGCCTGGATTCTCAGATGCATATGAGAATCTTTCTAAAGCCATAAGAAATATGTGTCCTGATACATTCTTTCTGGCAGGAATCGACTGTTTCACTTGTTAGCGGAAAAATGCTACTCTTTGCGAGCTGAACTTCCCCTAAGGAACAACAGCGCTTTGCATCCAGAAAGAGGGCTCGAGTCCTGGATTCTCTGATGCATGTGATTGTCTAACCAGATCCATAAGAATATTGTGTCCTGATGCCTTCTGTCAGACAGGAATCGACTGTTTCACTTGTTAGCAAAGCAAAGTTGCACTTTGCTCGTTCAGCTTCCCCTAAGGAACAAGAGTGCCTTGCACCGTGAAAGCAAGCTCCAGCTCTGGAGTTTTAGATGCATATTTTTATTTTCCAAAACCCTAAGAAATATGTGCCCTGATGTCTCCTGTCTGTCAGAAATCAAGAGTTTCACGTGTTAGAAGAGCAAAGGTGCACTTTGCGATACGAGCTTCCCGTACGTAACAACTGTGTTTTCACCAAGAAAGAAAGCTCCAGACCTGCATTCTCGAATGCATATGATTCACTTATCAAAGCCATAAGAAATGTGTGTCCGTATGCTTTCTGTCTTGCAAGAATCAGCTGTTTCTCATGTTAGCAACGAAAAGTTGCACTTTGCGAGATGAGCTTCCCCTAAGGAACAAAATTGTTTTTCACTGAGAAAGAAAGATCCAGTCCTGGATTCTCAGATGCATATTATTCACTTACCAAAGCCATAAGAAATGTGTGTCCGTATGCCTTCTGTCTTGCAAGAATCAGCTGTTTCTCTTGTTAGCAAGGAAAAGTTGCACTTTGCGAGATGAGCTTCCCCTAAGGAACAAACTTGTTTTTCACTGAGATAGAAAGATCCAGGCCTGGATTCTCTGATGCATATTATTCACTTTCCAAAGCCATAAGAAATGTGTGTCCTTATGCCTTCTCTCTTGTAAGAATCAGCTGTTTCTCTTGTTAGCAACGAAAAGTTGCACTTTGCGAGATGAGCTTCTCCTAAGGAACAAAGTTGTTTTCACCGAGAAAGAAAGATCCAGTCCTGGATTCTCAGATGCATGTGAGAATCTTTCTAAAGCCATAAGAAATATGTGTCCTGATACATTCTTTCTGGCAGGAATCGACTGTTTCACTTGTTAGCAGAAAAATGCTACTCTTTGCGAGCTGAACTTCCCCTAAGGAACAACTGTGCTTTGCATCCAGAAAGAGGGCTCCAGTCTTGGATTCTCTGATGGATGTTATTCACTAGCCAGAGCCATAGGAATACTGTGTCCTGATGCCTTCTGTCTGACAGGAATCGACTGTTTCACTTGTTAGCAAAGCAAAGTTGCACTTTGCGAGCTGAGCTTCCCCTAAGGAACAACAATGCTTTGCACCGTGAAAGCAAGCTCCAGCCCTTGAGATTTAGATGCATATGATTTACTTTCCAAAACCATAAGAAATATGTGCCCTGATGTGTCCTGTCTGTCAGAAATCAAGAGTTTCACGTGTTAGAAGAGCAAAAGTGCACTTTGCGATACGAGCTTCCCGTACGTAACAACTGTGTTTTCACCAAGAAAGAAAGCTCCAGACCTGCATTCTCGAATGCATATGATTCACTTATCAAAGCCAAAAGAAATGTGTGTCCTTTTGCTTTCTGTCTTGCAAGAATCAGCTGTTTTTCTTGTTAGCAACGAAAAGTTGCACTTTGCGAGATGAGCTTCCCCTAAGGGACAAACCTCTTTTTCACTGAGAAAGAACCATCCAGTCCTGGATTCTCAGATGCATATGAGAATCTTTCTAAGGTCATAAGAAATGTGTGTCTGTATGCCTTCTGTCTTGCAAGAATCAGCTGTTTCTCTTGTTAGCAACGAAAAGTTGCACTTTGCGAGTTGAGCTTCCCCTAAGGAACAAATTGTTTTTCCTGAGACAGAAAGATCCAGGCCTGGATTCTCAGATGCATATTATTCACTTATCAAAGACATAAGAAATGTGTGTCCATATGCTTTCTGTCTTGCAAGAATCAGCTGTTTCTCTTGTTAGCAAGGAAAAGTTGCACTTTGCGACATGAGCCTCCCTTAAGGAACAAGGTTGTTTTTCACCGAGAAAGAAAGGTCCAGGCCTGGATTCTCAGATGCATATGAAAATCTTTCTAAAGCCATAAGAAATATGTGTCCTGATAGATTCTTTCTGGCAGGAATCCACTGTTTCTCTTGTTAGCAGAAAAATGCTACTCTTTGCGAGCTGAACTTCCCCTAAGGAACAACTGTGCTTTGCATCCAGAAAGAGAGCTCCAGTCCTGGATTCTCTGGTGCATGTGATTCACTAGCCAGAGCCATAAGAATACTGTGTCCTGATGCCTTCTGTCTGACAGGAATCGACTGTTTCACTTGTTAGCAAAGCAAAGCTGCACTTTGCTCGTTGAGCTTCCCCTAAGGAACAACAGTGCTTTGCACCGTGAAAGCAAACTCCAGCCCTGGAGTTTTAAATGCATATGATTTACTTTCCAAAACCCTAAGAAATATGTGCCCTGATGTCTCCCGTCTGTCAGAAATCAAGAGTTTCACGTGTTAGAAGAGCAAAGGTGCACTTTGCGTTACGAGCTTCCCTTACGTAACAACTGTGTTTTCACCAAGAAAGAAAGCTCCAGACCTGCATTCACGAATGCATATGATTCAATTATCAAAGCCATTAGAAATGTGTGTCCGTATGCTTTCTGTCTTGCAAGAATCAGCTGTTTCTCATGTTAGCAACGAAAAGTTGCACTTTGCGAGATGAGCTTCCCCTAAGGAACAAAGTTGTTTTTCACTGAGAAAGAAAGATCCAGTCCTGGATTCTCAGATGCATATGAGAATCTTTCTAAAGCCATAAGAAATGTGTGTCCTGATGCCTTCTGTCTTGCAAGAATCAGCTGTTTCTCTTGTTAGCAACGAAATGTTGCACTTTGCGAGATGTGCTTCCCCTAAGGAACAAGGTTGTTTTTTACGGAGAAAGAAAGATCCATTCCTGGATTCTCAGATGCATATGAGAATCTTTCTAAGGCCATAAGAAATATGTGTCCTGATACATTCTTTCTGGCAGGAATCGACTGTTTCACTTGTTAGCAGAAAAACACTACTCTTTGCGAGCTGAACTTCCCCTAAGGAACAACAGTGCTTTGCATCCAGAAAGAGGGCTCCAGTCTTGGATTCTCTGATGGATGTGATTTACTAGCCAGAGCCATAGGAATACTGTGTCCTGATGCCTTCTGTCTGACAGGAATCGACTGTTTCACTTGTTAGCCAAGCAAAGTTGCACTCTGCTCGTTGAGCTTCCCCTAAGAAACAACCGTGCTTTGCACCGTGAAAGCAAGCTCCAGCCCTGGAGTTTTAGATGTATATGATTTACTTTCCAAAACCATAAGAAATATGTGCCCTGATGTCTCCTATCTGTCAGCAATCAAGAGTTTCACGTGTTAGAAGATCAAAGGTGTACTTTGCGCTACGAGCTTCCCGTACGTAACAACTGTGTTTTCACCAAGAAAGAAAGCTCCAGACCTGCATTCTCGAATGCAAATGATTCACTTATCAAAGCCATAAGAAATATGTGTCCTGATGCCTTCTGTCTTGCAAGAATCAGCTGTTTCTCTTGTTAGCAACGAAAAGTTGCACTTTGCGAGTTGAGCTTCCCCTAAGGAACAAAGTTGTTTTTCACTGAGACAGAAAGATCCAGTCCTGGATTCTCTGATGCATATGAGAATCTTTCTAAAGCCATAAGAAATGTGTGTCCTTTTGCTTTCTGTCTTGCAAGAATCAGCTGTTTCTCTTGTTAGCAACGAAAAGTTGCACTTTGCGAGATGAGCCTCTCCTAAGGAACAACGTTGTTTTTCTCCGAGAAAGAAAGATCCAGTCCTGGATTCTCAGATGCATATGAGAATCTTTCTAAGGCATAGTAAATATGTGACCTTATACATTCTTTCTGGCAGGAATCGACTGTTTCACTTGTTAGCCCAAAAATGCTACTCTTTACAAGCAGAACTTCCCCTAAGGAACAACTGTGCTTTGCATCCAGAAAGAGGGCTCCAGTCTTTGATTCTCTGATGCATTTGATTGTCTAACCAGATCCATAAGAATAATGTGTCCTGATGCCTTCTGTCAGACAGGAATCGACTGTTTCACTTGTTAGCAAAGCAAAGTTGCACTTTGCTCGTTGAGCTTCCCCTAAGGTACAACAGTGCTTTGCACCGTGAAAGCAAACTCCAGCCCTGGAGTTTTAGATGCATATGATTTACTTTCCAAAACCCTAAGAAATATGTGCCCTGATGTCTCCTGTCTGTCAGAAATCAAGAGTTTCACGTGTTAGAAGAGCAAAGGTGCACTTTGCGATATGAGCTTCCCGTACGTAACAACTGTGTTTTCACCAAGAAAGAAAGCTCCAGACCTGCATTCTCGAATGCATATGATTCACTTATCAAAGCCATAAGAAATGTGTGTCCGTATGCTTTCTGTCTTGCAAGAATCAGCTTTTTCTCATGTTAGGAACGAAAAGTTGCACTTTGCGAGATGAGCTTCCCCTAAGGAACAAAGTTGTTTTTCACTGAGAAAGAAAGATCCAGTCCTGGATTCTCTGATGCATATTATTCACTTACCAAAGCCATAAGAAATGTGTGTCCTTATGCCTTCTGTCTTGCAAGAATCAGCTGTTTCTCTTGTTAGCAACGAAAAGTTGCACTTTGCGAGATGAGCTTCTCCTAAGGAACAAAGTTGTTTTTCACCGAGAAAGAAAGATCCAGGCCTTGATTCTCAGATGCATATGAGCATCTTTCTAAAGCCATAAGATATGTGTGTCCGTATGCCTTCTGTCTTGCAAGAATCAGCTGTTTCTCTTGATAGCAACGAAAAGTTGCACTTTGTGACATGAGCTTCCCCTAAGGAACAAGGTTGTTTTCACCGAGAAAGAAAGGTCCAGGCCTGGATTCTCAGATGCATATTACTCACTTACCAAAGCCATAAGAAATGTGTGTCCTTTCGCTTTCTGTCTTGCAAGAATCAGCTGTTTCTCTTGTTAGCAACGAAAAGTTGCACTTTGCGAGATGATCTTCTCCTAAGGAAAAAACTTGTTTTTCACTGAGAAAGAAAGATCCAGGCCTGGATTCTCAGATGCATAGGAGAATCTTTCTAAAGCCATAAGAAATGTGTGTCCGTATGCCTTCTGTCTTGCAAGAATCAGCTGTTTCTCTTGTTAGCAACGAAATGTTGCACTTTGCGAGTTGAGCTTCCCCTAAGGAACAAACTTGCTTTTCCTGAGACAGAAAGATCCAGGCCTGGATTCTCAGATGCATATTATTCACTTACCAAAGCCATAAGAAATGTGTGTTCTTTTGCTTTCTGTCCTGCAAGAATCAGTTGTTTCTCTTGTTAGCAAGGAAAAGTTGCACTTTGCGAGATGAGCTTCTCCTAAGGAACAAAGTTGTTTTTCACCGAGAAAGAAAGATCCAGGCCTGGATTCTCAGATGCATAGGAGAATCTTTCTAAAGCCATAAGAAATGTGTGTCCGTATGCCTTCTGTCTTGCAAGAATCAGCTGTTTCTCTTGTTAGCAACGAAATGTTGCACTTTGCGAGTTGAGCTTCCCCTAAGGAACAAACTTGCTTTTCCTGAGACAGAAAGATCCAGGCCTGGATTCTCAGATGCATATTATTCACTTACCAAAGCCATAAGAAATGTGTGTTCTTTTGCTTTCTGTCCTGCAAGAATCAGCTGTTTTTCTTGTTAGCAACGAAAAGTTGCACTTTGCGAGATGAGCTTCCCCTAAGGAACAAGGTTGTTTTTCACCGAGAAAGAAATATCCAGTCCTGGATTCTCTGATGCATATGAGAATCTTTCTAAAGCCATAAGAAATATGTGTCCTGATACATTCTTTCTGGCAGGAATCGACTGTTTCACTTGTTAGCCGAAAAATGCTATTCTTTGCGAGCTGAACTTCCCCTAAGGAACAACTGTGCTTTGCATCCAGAAAGAGGGCTCCAGTCCTGGATTCTCTGATGCGTGTGAATCACTATCCAGAGCCATAGAAATACTGTGTCCTGATGCCTTCTGTCAGACAGGAATCGACTGTTTCACTTGTTAGCAAAGCAAAGTTGCACTTTGCTCGGTGAGCTTCCCCTAAGGAACAACAGTGTTTTGCATCCAGAAAGAGAGCTCCAAACCTGGATTCGCTGATGCATGTGATTCACTAGCCAGAGCCATAAGACTACTGTGTACTGATGCCTTCTGTCTGACAGGAATCTACTGTTTCACTTGTTAGCAAAGCAAAGTTGCACTTTGCTCGTTGAGCTTCCCCTAAGGAACAAGGTTGTTTTTTACCGAGAAAGAAAGATCCAGTCCTGGATTCTCAGATGCATATGAGAATCTTTCTAAAGCCATAAGAAATATGTGTCCTGATACATTCGTTCTGGCAGGAATCGACTGTTTCACTTGTTAGCAGAAAAATGCTACTCTTTGCGAGCTGAACTTCCCCTAAGGAACAACTGCGCTTTGCATCCAGAAAGAGGGCTCCAGTCCTGGATTCTCTGATTCATGTTATTCACTAACCAGATCCATAAGAATACTGTGTCCTGATGCCTTCTGTCTGAGAGGAATCGACTGTTACACTTGTTAGCCAAGCAAAGTTGCACTCTGCTCGTTGAGCTTCCCCTAAGAAACAACCGTGCTTTGCACCGTGAAAGCAAGCTCCAGCCCTGGAGTTTTAGATGTATATGATTTACTTTCCAAAACCATAAGAAATATGTGCCCTGATGTCTCCTATCTGTCAGCAATCAAGAGTTTCACGTGTTAGAAGATCAAAGGTGTACTTTGCGCTACGAGCTTCCCGTACGTAACAACTGTGTTTTCACCAAGAAAGAAAGCTCCAGACCTGCATTCTCGAATGCAAATGATTCACTTATCAAAGCCATAAGAAATATGTGTCCTGATGCCTTCTGTCTTGCAAGAATCAGCTGTTTCTCTTGTTAGCAACGAAAAGTTGCACTTTGCGAGTTGAGCTTCCCCTAAGGAACAAAGTTGTTTTTCACTGAGAAAGAAAGATCCAGTCCTGGATTCTCTGATGCATATGAGAATCTTTCTAAAGCCATAAGAAATGTGTGTCCTTTTGCTTTCTGTCTTGCAAGAATCAGCTGTTTCTCTTGTTAGCAACGAAAAGTTGCACTTTGCGAGATGAGCTTCTCCTAAGGAACAAAGTTGTTTTCACCGAGAAAGAAAGATCCAGTCCTGGATTCTCAGATGCATATGAGAATCTTTCTAAAGCCATAAGAAATGTGTGTCCGTATGCCTTCTGTCTTGCAAGAATCAGCTGTTTCTCTTGTTAGCAACGAAAAGTTGCACTTTGCGAGATGAGCCTCCCCTAAGGAATAACGTTGTTTTTCTCCGAGAAAGAAAGATCCAGTCCTGGATTCTCAGATGCATATGAGAATCTTTCTAAAGCCATGAGAAATATGTGTCCTGATACATTCTTTCTGGCAGGAATCGACTGTTTCACTTGTTAGCAGAAAAATGCTACTCTTTGCGAGCTGAACTTCTTCTAAAGGAACAACAGTGCTTTGCATCCAGAAAGAGGGCTCCAGTCTTTGATTCTCTGATGCATTTGATTGTCTAACCAGATCCATAAGAATAATGTGTCCTGATGCCTTCTGTCAGACAGGAATCGACTGTTTCACTTGTTAGCAAAGCAAAGTTGCACTTTGCTCGTTGAGCTTCCCCTAAGGAACAACAGTGCTTTGCACCGTGAAAGCAAACTCCAGCCCTGGAGTTTTAGATGCATATGATTTACTTTCCAAAACCCTAAGAAATATGTGCCCTGATGTCTCCTGTCTGTCAGAAATCAAGAGTTTCACGTGTTACAAGAGCAAAGGTGCACTTTGCGATACGAGCTTCCCGTACGTAACAACTGTGTTTTCACCAAGAAAGAAAGCTGCAGACCTGCATTCTCGAATGCATATGATTCACTTATCAAAGCCATAAGAAATGTGTGTCCGTATGCTTTCTGTCTTGCAAGAATCAGCTTTTTCTCATGTTAGGAACGAAAAGTTGCACTTTGCGAGATGAGCTTCCCCTAAGGAACAAAGTTGTTTTTCACTGAGAAAGAAAGATCCAGTCCTGGATTCTCTGATGCATATTATTCACTTACCAAAGCCATAAGAAATGTGTGTCCTTATGCCTTCTGTCTTGCAAGAATCAGTTGTTTCTCTTGTTAGCAACGAAAAGTTGCACTTTGCGAGATGAGCTTCTCCTAAGGAACAAAGTTGTTTTTCACCGAGAAAGAAAGATCCAGGCCTTGATTCTCAGATGCATATGAGCATCTTTCTAAAGCCATAAGATATGTGTGTCCGTATGCCTTCTGTCTTGCAAGAATCAGCTGTTTCTCTTGATAGCAACGAAAAGTTGCACTTTGCGACATGAGCTTCCCCTAAGGAACAAGGTTGTTTTCACCGAGAAAGAAAGGTCCAGGCCTGGATTCTCAGATGCATATTACTCACTTACCAAAGCCATAAGAAATGTGTGTCCTTTCGCTTTCTGTCTTGCAAGAATCAGCTGTTTCTCTTGTTAGCAACGAAAAGTTGCACTTTGCGAGATGATCTTCTCCTAAGGAAAAAACTTGTTTTTCACTGAGAAAGAAAGATCCAGGCCTGGATTCTCAGATGCATAGGAGAATCTTTCTAAAGCCATAAGAAATGTGTGTCCGTATGCCTTCTGTCTTGCAAGAATCAGCTGTTTCTCTTGTTAGCAACGAAATGTTGCACTTTGCGAGTTGAGCTTCCCCTAAGGAACAAACTTCTTTTTCCTGAGACAGAAAGATCCAGTCCTGGATTCTCAGATGCATATTATTCACTTACCAAAGCCATAAGAAATGTGTGTTCTTTTGCTTTCTGTCCTGCAAGAATCAGCTGTTTTTCTTGTTAGCAACGAAAAGTTGCACTTTGCGAGATGAGCTTCCCCTAAGGAACAAGGTTGTTTTTCACCGAGAAAGAAATATCCAGTCCTGGATTATCTGATGCATATGAGAATCTTTCTAATGCCATAAGAAATATGTGTCCTGATACATTCTTTCTGGCAGGAATCGACTGTTTCACTTGTTAGCCGAAAAATGCTATTCTTTGCGAGCTGAACTTCCCCTAAGGAACAACTGTGCTTTGCATCCAGAAAGAGGGCTCCAGTCCTGGATTCTCTGATGCGTGTGAATCACTATCCAGAGCCATAGAAATACTGTGTCCTGATGCCTTCTGTCAGACAGGAATCGACTGTTTCACTTGTTAGCAAAGCAAAGTTGCACTTTGCTCGGTGAGCTTCCCCTAAGGAACAACAGTGTTTTGCATCCAGAAAGAGAGCTCCAAACCTGGATTCGCTGATGCATGTGATTCACTAGCCAGAGCCATAAGACTACTGTGTACTGATGCCTTCTGTCTGACAGGAATCTACTGTTTCACTTGTTAGCAAAGCAAAGTTGCACTTTGCTCGTTGAGCTTCCCCTAAGGAACAAGGTTGTTTTTTACCGAGAAAGAAAGATCCAGTCCTGGATTCTCAGATGCATATGGGAATCTTTCTAAAGCCATAAGAAATGTGTGTCCTTTTGCTTTCTGTCTTGCAAGAATCAGCTGTTTCTCTTGTTAGCAACGAAAAGTTGCACTTTGCGAGATGAGCTTCTCCTAAGGAACAAAGTTGTTTTCACCGAGAAAGAAAGATCCAGTCCTGGATTCTCAGATGCATATGAGAATCTTTCTAAAGCCATAAGAAATGTGTGTCCGTATGCCTTCTGTCTTGCAAGAATCAGCTGTTTCTCTTGTTAGCAACGAAAAGTTGCACTTTGCGAGATGAGCTTCTCCTAAGGAACAAAGTTGTTTTCACCGAGAAAGAAAGATCCAGTCCTGGATTCTCAGATGCATATGAGAATCTTTCTAAAGCCATAAGAAATGTGTGTCCGTATGCCTTCTGTCTTGCAAGAATCAGCTGTTTCTCTTGTTAGCAACGAAAAGTTGCACTTTGCGAGATGAGCCTCCGCTAAGGAATAACGTTGTTTTTCTCCGAGAAAGAAAGATCCAGTCCTGGATTCTCAGATGCATATGAGAATCTTTCTAAAGCCATGAGAAATATGTGTCCTGATACATTCTTTCTGGCAGGAATCGACTGTTTCACTTGTTAGCAGAAAAATGCTACTCTTTGCGAGCTGAACTTCTTCTAAAGGAACAACAGTGCTTTGCATCCAGAAAGAGGGCTCCAGTCTTTGATTCTCTGATGCATTTAATTGTCTAACCAGATCCATAAGAATAATGTGTCCTTATGCCTTCTGTCAGACAGGAATCGACTGTTTCACTTGTTAGCAAAGCAAAGTTGCATTCTGCTCGTTGAGCTTCCCCTAAGGAACAAAGATGTTTTTCACCGAGAAAGAAAGGTCCAGGCCTGGATTCTCAGATGCATATGAGAATCTTTCTAAAGCCATAAGAAATATGTGTCCTGATACATTCTTTCTGGCAGGAATCGACTGTTTCACTTGTTAGCAGAAAAATGCTACTCTTTGCGAGCTGAACTTCCCCTAAGGAACAACAGCGCTTTGCATCCAGAAAGAGGGCTCGAGTCCTGGATTCTCTGATGCATGTGATTGTCTAACCAGATCCATAAGAATATTGTGTCCTGATGCCTTCTGTCAGACAGGAATCGACTGTTTCACTTGTTAGCAAAGCAAAGTTGCACTTTGCTCGTTCAGCTTCCCCTAAGGAACAAGAGTGCCTTGCACCGTGAAAGCAAGCTCCAGCTCTGGAGTTTTAGATGCATATTTTTATTTTCCAAAACCCTAAGAAATATGTGCCCTGATGTCTCCTGTCTGTCAGAAATCAAGAGTTTCACGTGTTAGAAGAGCAAAGGTGCACTTTGCGATACGAGCTTCCCGTACGTAACAACTGTGTTTTCACCAAGAAAGAAAGCTCCAGACCTGCATTCTCGAATGCATATGATTCACTTATCAAAGCCATAAGAAATGTGTGTCCGTATGCTTTCTGTCTTGCAAGAATCAGCTGTTTCTCATGTTAGCAACGAAAAGTTGCACTTTGCGAGATGAGCTTCCCCTAAGGAACAAAATTGTTTTTCACTGAGAAAGAAAGATCCAGTCCTGGATTCTCTGATGCATATTATTCACTTACCAAAGCCATAAGAAATGTGTGTCCGTATGCCTTCTGTCTTGCAAGAATCAGCTGTTTCTCTTGTTAGCAAGGAAAAGTTGCACTTTGCGAGATGAGCTTCCCCTAAGGAACAAACTTGTTTTTCACTGAGATAGAAAGATCCAGGCCTGGATTCTCTGATGCATATTATTCACTTTCCAAAGCCATAAGAAATGTGTGTCCTTATGCCTTCTCTCTTGTAAGAATCAGCTGTTTCTCTTGTTAGCAACGAAAAGTTGCACTTTGCGAGATGAGCTTCTCCTAAGGAACAAAGTTGTTTTCACCGAGAAAGAAAGATCCAGTCCTTGATTCTCAGATGCATGTGAGAATCTTTCTAAAGCCATAAGAAATATGTGTCCTGATACATTCTTTCTGGCAGGAATCGACTGTTTCACTTGTTAGCAGAAAAATGCTACTCTTTGCGAGCTGAACTTCCCCTAAGGAACAACTGTGCTTTGCATCCAGAAAGAGGGCTCCAGTCTTGGATTCTCTGATGGATGTTATTCACTAGCCAGAGCCATAGGAATACTGTGTCCTGATGCCTTCTGTCTGACAGGAATCGACTGTTTCACTTGTTAGCAAAGCAAAGTTGCACTTTGCGAGCTGAGCTTCCCCTAAGGAACAACAATGCTTTGCACCGTGAAAGCAAGCTCCAGCCCTTGAGATTTAGATGCATATGATTTACTTTCCAAAACCATAAGAAATATGTGCCCTGATGTGTCCTGTCTGTCAGAAATCAAGAGTTTCACGTGTTAGAAGAGCAAAAGTGCACTTTGCGATACGAGCTTCCCGTACGTAACAACTGTGTTTTCACCAAGAAAGAAAGCTCCAGACCTGCATTCTCGAATGCATATGATTCACTTATCAAAGCCAAAAGAAATGTGTGTCCTTTTGCTTTCTGTCTTGCAAGAATCAGCTGTTTTTCTTGTTAGCAACGAAAAGTTGCACTTTGCGAGATGAGCTTCCCCTAAGGGACAAACCTCTTTTTCACTGAGAAAGAACCATCCAGTCCTGGATTCTCAGATGCATATGAGAATCTTTCTAAGGTCATAAGAAATGTGTGTCTGTATGCCTTCTGTCTTGCAAGAATCAGCTGTTTCTCTTGTTAGCAACGAAAAGTTGCACTTTGCGAGTTGAGCTTCCCCTAAGGAACAAATTGTTTTTCCTGAGACAGAAAGATCCAGGCCTGGATTCTCAGATGCATATTATTCACTTATCAAAGACATAAGAAATGTGTGTCCATATGCTTTCTGTCTTGCAAGAATCAGCTGTTTCTCTTGTTAGCAAGGAAAAGTTGCACTTTGCGACATGAGCCTCCCTTAAGGAACAAGGTTGTTTTTCACCGAGAAAGAAAGGTCCAGGCCTGGATTCTCAGATGCATATGAAAATCTTTCTAAAGCCATAAGAAATATGTGTCCTGATAGATTCTTTCTGGCAGGAATCCACTGTTTCTCTTGTTAGCAGAAAAATGCTACTCTTTGCGAGCTGAACTTCCCCTAAGGAACAACTGTGCTTTGCATCCAGAAAGAGAGCTCCAGTCCTGGATTCTCTGGTGCATGTGATTCACTAGCCAGAGCCATAAGAATACTGTGTCCTGATGCCTTCTGTCTGACAGGAATCGACTGTTTCACTTGTTAGCAAAGCAAAGCTGCACTTTGCTCGTTGAGCTTCCCCTAAGGAACAACAGTGCTTTGCACCGTGAAAGCAAACTCCAGCCCTGGAGTTTTAAATGCATATGATTTACTTTCCAAAACCCTAAGAAATATGTGCCCTGATGTCTCCCGTCTGTCAGAAATCAAGAGTTTCACGTGTTAGAAGAGCAAAGGTGCACTTTGCGTTACGAGCTTCCCTTACGTAACAACTGTGTTTTCACCAAGAAAGAAAGCTCCAGACCTGCATTCACGAATGCATATGATTCAATTATCAAAGCCATTAGAAATGTGTGTCCGTATGCTTTCTGTCTTGCAAGAATCAGCTGTTTCTCATGTTAGCAACGAAAAGTTGCACTTTGCGAGATGAGCTTCCCCTAAGGAACAAAGTTGTTTTTCACTGAGAAAGAAAGATCCAGTCCTGGATTCTCAGATGCATATGAGAATCTTTCTAAAGCCATAAGAAATGTGTGTCCTGATGCCTTCTGTCTTGCAAGAATCAGCTGTTTCTCTTGTTAGCAACGAAATGTTGCACTTTGCGAGATGTGCTTCCCCTAAGGAACAAGGTTGTTTTTTACGGAGAAAGAAAGATCCATTCCTGGATTCTCAGATGCATATGAGAATCTTTCTAAGGCCATAAGAAATATGTGTCCTGATACATTCTTTCTGGCAGGAATCGACTGTTTCACTTGTTAGCAGAAAAACACTACTCTTTGCGAGCTGAACTTCCCCTAAGGAACAACAGTGCTTTGCATCCAGAAAGAGGGCTCCAGTCTTGGATTCTCTGATGGATGTGATTTACTAGCCAGAGCCATAGGAATACTGTGTCCTGATGCCTTCTGTCTGACAGGAATCGACTGTTTCACTTGTTAGCAAAGCAAAGTTGCACTTTGCGAGCTGAGCTTCCCCTAAGGAACAACAATGCTTTGCACCGTGAAAGCAAGCTCCAGCCCTTGAGATTTAGATGCATATGATTTACTTTCCAAAACCATAAGAAATATGTGCCCTGATGTGTCCTGTCTGTCAGAAATCAAGAGTTTCACGTGTTAGAAGAGCAAAAGTGCACTTTGCGATACGAGCTTCCCGTACGTAACAACTGTGTTTTCACCAAGAAAGAAAGCTCCAGACCTGCATTCTCGAATGCATATGATTCACTTATCAAAGCCAAAAGAAATGTGTGTCCTTTTGCTTTCTGTCTTGCAAGAATCAGCTGTTTTTCTTGTTAGCAACGAAAAGTTGCACTTTGCGAGATGAGCTTCCCCTAAGGGACAAACCTCTTTTTCACTGAGAAAGAACCATCCAGTCCTGGATTCTCAGATGCATATGAGAATCTTTCTAAGGTCATAAGAAATGTGTGTCTGTATGCCTTCTGTCTTGCAAGAATCAGCTGTTTCTCTTGTTAGCAACGAAAAGTTGCACTTTGCGAGTTGAGCTTCCCCTAAGGAACAAATTGTTTTTCCTGAGACAGAAAGATCCAGGCCTGGATTCTCAGATGCATATTATTCACTTATCAAAGACATAAGAAATGTGTGTCCATATGCTTTCTGTCTTGCAAGAATCAGCTGTTTCTCTTGTTAGCAAGGAAAAGTTGCACTTTGCGACATGAGCCTCCCTTAAGGAACAAGGTTGTTTTTCACCGAGAAAGAAAGGTCCAGGCCTGGATTCTCAGATGCATATGAAAATCTTTCTAAAGCCATAAGAAATATGTGTCCTGATAGATTCTTTCTGGCAGGAATCCACTGTTTCTCTTGTTAGCAGAAAAATGCTACTCTTTGCGAGCTGAACTTCCCCTAAGGAACAACTGTGCTTTGCATCCAGAAAGAGAGCTCCAGTCCTGGATTCTCTGGTGCATGTGATTCACTAGCCAGAGCCATAAGAATACTGTGTCCTGATGCCTTCTGTCTGACAGGAATCGACTGTTTCACTTGTTAGCAAAGCAAAGCTGCACTTTGCTCGTTGAGCTTCCCCTAAGGAACAACAGTGCTTTGCACCGTGAAAGCAAACTCCAGCCCTGGAGTTTTAAATGCATATGATTTACTTTCCAAAACCCTAAGAAATATGTGCCCTGATGTCTCCCGTCTGTCAGAAATCAAGAGTTTCACGTGTTAGAAGAGCAAAGGTGCACTTTGCGTTACGAGCTTCCCTTACGTAACAACTGTGTTTTCACCAAGAAAGAAAGCTCCAGACCTGCATTCACGAATGCATATGATTCAATTATCAAAGCCATTAGAAATGTGTGTCCGTATGCTTTCTGTCTTGCAAGAATCAGCTGTTTCTCATGTTAGCAACGAAAAGTTGCACTTTGCGAGATGAGCTTCCCCTAAGGAACAAAGTTGTTTTTCACTGAGAAAGAAAGATCCAGTCCTGGATTCTCAGATGCATATGAGAATCTTTCTAAAGCCATAAGAAATGTGTGTCCTGATGCCTTCTGTCTTGCAAGAATCAGCTGTTTCTCTTGTTAGCAACGAAATGTTGCACTTTGCGAGATGTGCTTCCCCTAAGGAACAAGGTTGTTTTTTACGGAGAAAGAAAGATCCATTCCTGGATTCTCAGATGCATATGAGAATCTTTCTAAGGCCATAAGAAATATGTGTCCTGATACATTCTTTCTGGCAGGAATCGACTGTTTCACTTGTTAGCAGAAAAACACTACTCTTTGCGAGCTGAACTTCCCCTAAGGAACAACAGTGCTTTGCATCCAGAAAGAGGGCTCCAGTCTTGGATTCTCTGATGGATGTGATTTACTAGCCAGAGCCATAGGAATACTGTGTCCTGATGCCTTCTGTCTGACAGGAATCGACTGTTTCACTTGTTAGCAAAGCAAAGTTGCACTTTGCTCGTTGAGCTTCCCCTAAGGAACAACAGTGCTTTGCACCGTGAAAGCAAACTCCAGCCCTGTAGTTTTAGATGCATATGATTTACTTTCCAAAACACTAAGAAATATGTGCCCTGATGTCTCCTGTCTGTCAGAAATCAAGAGGTTCACGTGTTAGAAGAGCAAAGGTGCACTTTGCGATACGAGCTTCCCTTACGTAACAACTGTGTTTTCACCAAGAAAGAAAGCTCCAGACCGGCATTCTCGAATGCATATGATTCACTCATCAAAGCCATAAGAAATGTGTGTCCTTTTGCTTTCTGTCTTGCAAGAATCTACTGTTTCTCTTGTAAGCAAGGAAAAGTTGCACTTTGCGAGTTGAGCTTCCCCTAAGGAACAAGGTTGTTTTTCATCGAGAAAGAAAGATCCAGTCCTGGATTCTCAGATGCATATGAGAATCTTTCTAAGGCATAATAAATATGTGTCCTGATACATTCTTTCTGGCAGGAATCGACTGTTTCACTTGTTAGCCGAAAAATGCTACTCTTTACAAGCAGAACTTCCCCTAAGGAACAACAGTGCTTTGCATCCAGAAAGAGGGCTCCAGTCTTGGATTCTCTGATGCATGTGAATGTCTAACCAGATCCATAAGAAGAATGTGTCCTGATGCCTTCTGTCTGAGAGGAATCGACTGTTTCACTTGTTAGCAAAGCAAAGTTGCACTTTGCTCGTTGAGCTTCCCCTAAGGAACAACAGTGCTTTGCACCGTGAAAGCAAACTCCAGCCCTGGAGTTTTAGATGCATATGATTTACATTCCAAAACCCTAAGAAATATGTGCCCTGATGTCTCCTGTCTGTCAGAAATCAAGAGTTTCACGTGTTAGAAGAGCAAAGGTGCACTTTGCGATACGAGTTTCCCGTACGTAACAACTGTGTTTTGACCAAGAAAGAAAGCTCCAGACCTGCATTCTCGAATGCATATGATTCACTTATCAAAGCCATAAGAAATGTGTGTCCTTTTGCCTTCTGTCTTGCAAGAATCACCTGTTTCTCTTGTTAGCAACGAAATGTTGCACTTTGCGAGTTGAGCTTCCCCTAAGGAACAAACTTGTTTTTCCTGAGACAGAAAGATCCAGGCCTGGATTCTCAGATGCATATTACTCACTTACCAAAGCCATAAGAAATGTGTGTCCTTTTGCTTTCTGTCTTGCAAGAATCAGCTGTTTTTCTTGTTAGCAACGAAAAGTTGCACTTTGCGAGATGATCTTATCCTAAGGAACAAACTTGTTTTTCACTGAGAAAGAAAGATCCAGTCCTGGATTCTCAGATGCATATGAGAATCTTTCTAAAGCCATAGGAAATGTGTGTCCGTATGCCTTCTGTCTTGCAAGAATCAGCTGTTTCTCTTGGCAGCAACAAAATGTTGCACTTTGCGAGTTGAGCTTCCCCTAAGGAACAAACTTGTTTTTCCTGAGACAGAAAGATCCAGGCCTGGATTCTCAGATGCATATTATTCACTTATCAAAGACATAAGAAATGTGTGTCCTTATGCTTTCTGTCTTGCAAGAATCAGCTGTTTCTCTTGTTAGCAAGGAAAAGTTGCACTTTGCGAGTTGAGCTTCCCCTAAGGAACAAACTTGTTTTTCCTGAGACAGAAAGATCCAGTCCTGGATTCTCAGATGCATATGAGAATCTTTCTAAAGCCATAAGAAATATGTGTCCTGATACATTCTTTCTGGCAGGAATCGACTGTTTCACTTGTTAGCAGAAAAATGCTACTCTTTGCGATCTGAACTTCCCCTAAGGAACAACAGCGCTTTGCATCCAGAAACAGGGCTCGAGTCCTGGATTCTCTGATGCATGTGATTGTCTAACCAGATCCATAAGAATAATGTGTCCTGATGCCTTCTGTCAGACAGGAATCGACTGTTTCACTTGTTAGCAAAGCAAAGCTGCACTTTGCTCGTTGAGCTTCCCCTAAGGAACAACAGTGCTTTGCACCGTGAAAGCAAACTCAAGCCCTGGAGTTTTAGATGCATATGATTTACTTTCCAAAACACTAAGAAATATGTGCCCTGATGTCTCCTGTCTGTCAGAAATCAAGAGGTTCACGTGTTAGAAGAGCAAAGGTGCACTTTGCGATACGAGCTTCCCTTACGTAACAACTGTGTTTTCACCAAGAAAAAAAGCTCCAGACCGGCATTCTCGAATGCATATGATTCACTCATCAAAGCCATAAGAAATGTGTGTCCTTTTGCTTTCTGTCTTGCAAGAATCTACTGTTTCTCTTGTAAGCAAGGAAAAGTTGCACTTTGCGAGCTGAGCTTCCCCTAAGGAACAACAGTGCTTTGCACCGTGAAAGCAAGCTCCAGCTCTGGAGTTTTAGATGCATATTTTTATTTTCCAAAACCATAAGAAATATGTGCCCTGATGTCTCCTGTCTGTCAGAAATCAAGGGTTTCACGTGTTAGAAGAGCAAAGGTGCACTTCGCGATACGAGCCTCCCGTACGTAACAACTGTGTTTTCGCCAAGAAAGAAAGCTCCAGACCTGCATTCTGGAATGCATATGATTCACTTATCAAAGCCATAAGAAATATGTGTCCTGATGCCTTCTGTCTTGCAAGAATCAGCTGTTTCTCATGTTAGCAACGAAAAGTTGCACTTTGCGAGTTGAGCTTCCCCTAAGGAACAAACTTGTTTTTCCTGAGACAGAAAGATCCAGGCCTGGATTCTCAGATGCATATTATTCACTTATCAAAGACATAAGAAATGTGTGTCCTTTTGCTTTCTGTCTTGCAAGAATCTACTGTTTCTCTTCTAAGCAAGGAAAAATGCTACTCTTTGCGAGCTGAACTTCCCCTAAGGAACAACTGTGCTTTGCATCCAGAAAGAGGGCTCGAGTCCTGGATTCTCTGATGCATGTGATTGTCTAACCAGATCCATAAGAAAAATGTGTCCTGATGCCTTCTGTCAGACAGGAATCGACTGTTTCACTTGTTAGCAAAGCAAAGTTGCACTTTGCTCGTTGAGCTTCCCCTAAGGAACAACAGTGCTTTGCACCGTGAAAGCAAACTCCAGCCCTGGAGTTTTAGATGCATATGATTTACTTTCCAAAACCCTAAGAAATATGTGCCCTGATGTCTCCTGTCTGTCAGAAATCAAGAGTTTCACGTGTTAGAAGAGCAAAGGTGCACTTTGCGATACGAGTTTCCCTTACGTAACAACTGTGTTTTCACCAAGAAAGAAAGCTCCAGACCTGCATTCTCGAATGCATATGATTCACTTATCAAAGCCATAAGAAATGTGTGTCCGTATGCCTTCTGTCTTGCAAGAATCAGCTGTTTCTCTTGTTAGCAACGAAATGTTGCACTTTGCGAGTTGAGCTTCCCCTAAGGAACAAACTTGTTTTTCCTGAGACAGAAAGATCCAGTCCTGGATTCTCTGATGCATATTATTCACTTACCAAAGCCATAAGAAATGTGTGTCCTTATGCCTTCTGTCTTGCAAGAATCAGTTGTTTCTCTTGTTAGCTAGGAAAAGTTGCACTTTGTGAGATGAGCTTCCCCTAAGGAACAAACTTGTTTTTCACTGAGAAAGAAAGATCCAGTCCTGGATTCTCAGATGCATATGAGAATCTTTCTAAAGCCATAAGAAATATGTGTCCTGATACATTCTTTCTGGCAGGAATCGACTGTTTCACTTGTTAGCAGAAAAATGCTACTCTTTTCGAGCTGAACTTCCCCTAAGGAACAACAGCGCTTTGCATCCAGAAACAGGGCTCGAGTCCTGGATTCTCTGATGCATGTGATTGTCTAACCAGATCCATAAGAATAATGTGTCCTGATGCCTTCTGTCAGACAGGAATCGACTGTTTCACTTGTTAGCAAAGCAAAGCTGCACTTTGCTCGTTGAGCTTCCCCTAAGGAACAACAGTGCTTTGCACCGTGAAAGCAAACTCAAGCCCTGGAGTTTTAGATGCATATGATTTACTTTCCAAAACACTAAGAAATATGTGCCCTGATGTCTCCTGTCTGTCAGAAATCAAGAGTTTCACGTGTTAGAAGAGCAAAGGTGCACTTTGCGATACGAGCTTCCCGTACGTAACAACTGTGTTTTCACCAAGAAAGAAAGCTGCAGACCTGCATTCTCGAATGCATATGATTCACTTATCAAAGCCATAAGAAATGTGTGTCCGTATGCTTTCTGTCTTGCAAGAATCAGCTTTTTCTCATGTTAGGAACGAAAAGTTGCACTTTGCGAGATGAGCTTCCCCTAAGGAACAAAGTTGTTTTTCACTGAGAAAGAAAGATCCAGTCCTGGATTCTCTGATGCATATTATTCACTTACCAAAGCCATAAGAAATGTGTGTCCTTATGCCTTCTGTCTTGCAAGAATCAGTTGTTTCTCTTGTTAGCTAGGAAAAGTTGCACTTTGTGAGATGATCATCTCCTAAGGAACAAAGTTGTTTTTCACTGAGAAAGAAAGATCCAGTCCTGGATTCTCAGATGCATATGAGAATCTTTCTAAAGCCATAAGAAATGTGTGTCCGTATGCCTTCTGTCTTGCAAGAATCAGCTGTTTCTCTTGTTAGCAACGAAATGTTGCACTTTGCGAGTTGAGCTTCCCCTAAGGAACAAACTTGTTTTTCCTGAGACAGAAAGATCCAGGCCTGGATTCTCAGACGCATATTATTCACTTATCAAAGCCATAAGAAATGTGTGTTCTTTTGCTTTCTGTCTTGCAAGAATCAGCTGTTTCACTTGTTAGCAACGAAAAGTTGCACTTTGCGAGATGAGCTTCTCCTAAGGAACAAAGTTGTTTTCATCGAGAATGGAAGATCCAGTCCTGGATTCTCAGATGCATATGAGAATCTTTCTAAAGCCATAAGAAATATGTGTCCTGATACATTCTTTCTGGCAGGAATCGACTGTTTCACTTGTTAGCAGAAAAATGCTACTCTTTGCGAGCTGAACTTCCCCTAAGGAACAACTGTGCTTTGCATCCAGAAAGAGGGCTCCAGTCTTGGATTCTCTGATGGATGTGATTCACTAGCCAGAGCCATAGGAATACTGTGTCCTGATGCCTTCTGTCTGACAGGAATCGACTGTTTCACTTGTTAGCAATGCAAAGTTGCACTTTGCGAGCTGAGCTTCCCCTAAGGAACAAGAGTGCTTTGCACCGTGAAAGCAAGCTCCAGCCCTTGAGTTTTAGATGCATATGATTTACTTTCCAAAACCATAAGAAATATGTGCCCTGATGTGTCCTGTCTGTCAGAAATCAAGAGTTTCACGTGTTAGAAGAGCAAAAGTGCACTTTGCGATACGAGCTTCCCGTACGTAACAACTGTGTTTTCACCAAGAAAGAAAGCTCCAGACCTGCATTCTGGAATGCATATGATTCACTTATCAAAGCCAAAAGAAATGTGTGTCCTTTAGCTTTCTGTCTTGCAAGAATCAGCTGTTTTTCTTGTTAGCAACGAAAAGTTGCACTTTGCGAGATGAGCTTCCCTTAAGGAACAAACTTCTTTTTCACTGAGAAAGAACGATCCAGTCCTGGATTCTCAGATGCATATGAGAATCTTTCTAAGGCCATAAGAAATGTGTGTCCGTATGCCTTCTGTCTTGCAAGAATCAGCTGTTTCTCTTGTTAGCAACGAAAAGTTGCACTTTGCGAGTTGAACTTCCCCTAAGGAACAAATTGTTTTTCCTGAGACAGAAAGATCCAGGCCTGGATTCTCAGATGCATATTATTCACTTATCAAAGACATAAGAAATGTGTGTCCATATGCTTTCTGTCTTGCAAGAATCAGCTGTTTCTCTTGTTAGCAAGGAAAAGTTGCACTTTGAGAGATGAGCTTCCTCTAAGGAAAAAGGTTGTTTTTCACCGAGAAAAAAAGATCCAGTCCTGGATTCTCAGATGCATATGAGAATCTTTCTAAAGCCATAAGAAATATGTGTCCTGATACATTCTTTCTGGCAGGAATCGACTGTTTCACTTGTTAGCAGAAAAATGCTACTCTTTGCGAGCTGAACTTTCCCTAAGGAACAACTGTGCTTTGCATCCAGAAAGAGGGCTCCAGTCTTGGATTCTCTGATGCATGTGATTCACTAGGCAGAGCCATAGGAATACTGTGTCCTGATGCCTTCTGTCTGACAGGAATCGACTGTTTCACTTGTTAGCAAAGCAAAGTTGCACTTTGCTCGTTGAGCTTCCCCTAAGGAACAACAGTGCTTTGCACCGTGAAAGCAAGCTCCAGCCCTTGAGTTTTAGATGTATATGATTTACTTTCCAAAACCATAAGAAATATGTGCCCTGATGTCTCCTGTCTGTCAGAAATCAAGAGTTTCACGTGTTAGAAGAGCAAAGGTGCACTTTGCGATACGAGTTTCCCCTACGTAACAACTGTGTTTTCACCAAGAAAGAAAGCTCCAGACCTGCATTCCCGAATGCATATGATTCACTTATCAAAGCAATAAGAAATGTGTGTCCTTTTGCTTTCTGTCTTGCAAGAATCAGCTGTTTCTCTTGTTAGCAACGAAAAGTTGCACTTTGCGAGATGAGCTTCCCCTAAGGAACAAACTTGTTTTTCACTGAGAAAGAAAGATCCAGTCCTGGATTCTCAGATGCATATGAGAATCTTTCTAAAGCCATAAGAAATATGTGTCCGTATGCCTTCTGTCTTGCAAGAATCAGTTGTTTCTCTTGTTAGCTAGGAAAAGTTGCACTTTGCGAGATGAGCTTCTCCTAAGGAACAAAGTTGTTTTTCCTGAGACAGAAAGATCCAGTCCTGGATTCTCAGATGCATATTATTCACTTACCAAAGCCATAAGAAATGTGTGTCCGTATGCCTTCTGTCTTGCAAGAATCAGCTGTTTCACTTGTTAGCAACGAAAAGTTGCACTTTGCGAGATGAGCTTCCCCTAAGGCACAAGGTTGTTTTTCACCGAGAAAGAAAGGTCCAGGCCTGGATTCTCAGATGCATATTATTCACTTACCAAAGCCATAAGAAATGTGTGTCCTTTTGCTTTCTGTCTTGCAAGAATCAGCTGTTTCTCTTGTCAGCAACGAAATGTTGCACTTTGCGAGTTGAGCTTCCCCTAAGGAACAAACTTGTTTTTCCTGAGACAGAAAGATCCAGGCCTGGATTCTCAGATGCATATTATTCACTTATCAAAGACATAAGAAATGTGTGTCCTTATGCTTTCTGTCTTGCAAGAATCAGCTGTTTCTCTTGTTAGCAAGGAAAAGTTGCACTTTGCGAGATGATCTTCTCCTAAGGAACAAAGTTGTTTTTCCTGAGATAGAAAGATCCAGGCCTGGATTCTCAGATGCATATTATTCACTTACCAAAGCCATAAGAAATGTGTGTCCTTTTACTTTCTGTCTTGCAAGAATCTACTGTTTCTCTTGTAAGCAAGGAAAAGTTGCACTTTGCGAGTTGAGCTTCCCCTAAGGAACAAGGTTGTTTTTCACCAAGAAAGAAAGATCCAGTCCTGGATTCTCAGATGCATATGAGAATCTTTCTAAGGCATAATAAATATGTGTCCTGATACATTCTTTCTGGCAGGAATCGACTGTTTCACTTGTTAGCCGAAAAATGCTACTCTTTGCGAGCTGAACTTCCCCTAAGGAACAACAGTGCTTTGCATCCAGAAAAAGGGCTCCAGTCTTTGATTCTCTGATGCATGTGATTGTCTAACCAGATCCATAAGAAGAATGTGTCCTGATGCCTTCTGTCAGACAGGAATCGACTGTTTCACTTGTTAGCAAAGCAAAGTTGCACTTTGCTCGTTGAGCTTCCCCTAAGGAACAACAGTGCTTTGCACCGTGAAAGCAAACTCCAGCCCTGGAGTTTTAGATGCATATGATTTACTTTCCAAAACCATAAGAAATATGTGCCCTGATGTCTCCTGTCTGTCAGAAATCAAGAGTTTCACGTGTTAGAAGAGCAAAGGTGCACTTTTTGATACGAGTTTCCCTTACGTAACAACTGTGTTTTCACCAAGAAAGAAAGCTCCAGACCTGCATTCTCGAATGCATATGATTCACTTATCAAAGCCATAAGAAATGTGTGTCCGTATGCCTTCTGTCTTGCAAGAATCAGCTGTTTCTCTTGTTAGCAACGAAATGTTGCACTTTGCGAGTTGAGCTTCCCCTAAGGAACAAACTTGTTTTTCCTGAGACAGAAAGATCCAGGCCTGGATTCTCAGATGCATATTATTCACTTATCAAAGACATAGGAAATGTGTGTCCGTATGCCTTCTGTCTTGCAAGAATCAGCTGTTTCTCTTGTTAGCAAGGAAAAGTTGCACTTTGCGAGATGAACTTCCCCTAAGTCACAAGGATGTTTTTCACCGAGAAAGAAAGGTCCAGGCCTGGATTCTCAGATGCATATTATTCACTTACCAAAGCCATAAAAAATGTGTGTCCTTATGCTTTCTGTCTTGCAAGAATCAGCTGTTTCTCTTGTTAGCAACGAAAAGTTGCACTTTGCGAGATGAGCTTCTCCTAAGGAACAAAGTTGTTTTCACCGAGAAAGAAAGATCCAGTCCTGGATTCTCAGATGCATATGAGAATCTTTCTAAAGCCATAAGAAATGTGTGTCCGTATGCCTTCTGTCTTGCAAGAATCAGCTGTTTCTCTTGTTAGCAACGAAATGTTGCACTTTGCGAGTTGAGCTTCCCCTAAGGAACAAACTTGTTTTTCCTGAGACAGAAAGATCCAGGCCAGGATTCTCAGATGCATATTATTCACTTACCAAAGCCATAAGAAATGTGTGTCGTTTTGCTTTCTGTCTTGCAAGAATCAGCTGTTTTTCTTGTTAGCAACGAAAAGTTGCACTTTGCGAGATGAGCTTCCCCTAAGGAACAAACTTGTTTTTCACTGAGAAAGAAAGATCCAGTCCTGGATTCTCAGATGCATATGAGAATCTTTCTAAAGCCATAAGAAATGTGTGTCCTATGCCTTCTGTCTTGCAAGAATCAGCTGTTTCTCTTGTTAGCAACGAAATGTTGCACTTTGCGAGTTGAGCTTCCCCTTAGGAACAAACTTCTTTTTCCTGAGACAGAAAGATCCAGGCCTGGATTCTCAGATGCATATTATTCACTTATCAAAGACATAAGAAATGTGTGTCCGTATGCTTTCTGTCTTGCAAGAATCAGCTGTTTCTCTTGTTAGCAACGAAAAGTTGCACTTTGCGAGATGAGCTTCCTCTAAAGAACAAGGTTGTTTTTCACGGAGAAAGAAAGATCCATTCCTGGATTCTCAGATGCATATGAGAATCTTTCTAAAGCCATAAGAAATATGTGTCCTGATACATTCTTTCTGGCAGGAATCGACTGTTTCACTTGTTAGCAGAAAAATGCTACTCTTTGCGAGCTGAACTTCCCCTAAGGAACAACTGTGCTTTGCATCCAGAAAGAGGGCTCCAGTCTTGGATTCTCTGATGGATGTGATTCACTAGCCAGAGCCATAGGAATACTGTGTCCTGATGCCTTCTGTCTGACAGGAATCGACTGTTTCACTTGTTAGCAATGCAAAGTTGCACTTTGCGAGCTGAGCTTCCCCTAAGGAACAAGAGTGCTTTGCACCGTGAAAGCAAGCTCCAGCCCTTGAGTTTTAGATGTATATGATTTACTTTCCAAAACCATAAGAAATATGTGCCCTGATGTCTCCTGTCTGTCAGAAATCAAGAGTTTCACGTGTTAGAAGAGCAAAGGTGCACTTTGCGATACGAGTTTCCCCTACGTAACAACTGTGTTTTCACCAAGAAAGAAAGCTCCAGACCTGCATTCCCGAATGCATATGATTCACTTATCAAAGCCATAAGAAATGTGTGTCCTTTTGCTTTCTGTCTTGCAAGAATCAGCTGTTTCTCTTGTTAGCAACGAAAAGTTGCACTTTGCGAGATGAGCTTCCCCTAAGGAACAAACTTGTTTTTCACTGAGAAAGAAAGATCCAGTCCTGGATTCTCAGATGCATATGAGAATCTTTCTAAAGCCATAAGAAATATGTGTCCGTATGCCTTCTGTCTTGCAAGAATCAGTTGTTTCTCTTGTTAGCTAGGAAAAGTTGCACTTTGCGAGATGAGCTTCTCCTAAGGAACAAAGTTGTTTTTCCTGAGACAGAAAGATCCAGTCCTGGATTCTCAGATGCATATTATTCACTTACCAAAGCCATAAGAAATGTGTGTCCGTATGCCTTCTGTCTTGCAAGAATCAGCTGTTTCACTTGTTAGCAACGAAAAGTTGCACTTTGCGAGATGAGCTTCCCCTAAGGCACAAGGTTGTTTTTCACCGAGAAAGAAAGGTCCAGGCCTGGATTCTCAGATGCATATTATTCACTTACCAAAGCCATAAGAAATGTGTGTCCTTTTGCTTTCTGTCTTGCAAGAATCAGCTGTTTCTCTTGTCAGCAACGAAATGTTGCACTTTGCGAGTTGAGCTTCCCCTAAGGAACAAACTTGTTTTTCCTGAGACAGAAAGATCCAGGCCTGGATTCTCAGATGCATATTATTCACTTATCAAAGACATAAGAAATGTGTGTCCTTATGCTTTCTGTCTTGCAAGAATCAGCTGTTTCTCTTGTTAGCAAGGAAAAGTTGCACTTTGCGAGATGATCTTCTCCTAAGGAACAAAGTTGTTTTTCCTGAGATAGAAAGATCCAGGCCTGGATTCTCAGATGCATATTATTCACTTACCAAAGCCATAAGAAATGTGTGTCCTTTTACTTTCTGTCTTGCAAGAATCTACTGTTTCTCTTGTAAGCAAGGAAAAGTTGCACTTTGCGAGTTGAGCTTCCCCTAAGGAACAAGGTTGTTTTTCACCAAGAAAGAAAGATCCAGTCCTGGATTCTCAGATGCATATGAGAATCTTTCTAAGGCATAATAAATATGTGTCCTGATACATTCTTTCTGGCAGGAATCGACTGTTTCACTTGTTAGCCGAAAAATGCTACTCTTTGCGAGCTGAACTTCCCCTAAGGAACAACAGTGCTTTGCATCCAGAAAAAGGGCTCCAGTCTTTGATTCTCTGATGCATGTGATTGTCTAACCAGATCCATAAGAAGAATGTGTCCTGATGCCTTCTGTCAGACAGGAATCGACTGTTTCACTTGTTAGCAAAGCAAAGTTGCACTTTGCTCGTTGAGCTTCCCCTAAGGAACAACAGTGCTTTGCACCGTGAAAGCAAACTCCAGCCCTGGAGTTTTAGATGCATATGATTTACTTTCCAAAACCATAAGAAATATGTGCCCTGATGTCTCCTGTCTGTCAGAAATCAAGAGTTTCACGTGTTAGAAGAGCAAAGGTGCACTTTTTGATACGAGTTTCCCTTACGTAACAACTGTGTTTTCACCAAGAAAGAAAGCTCCAGACCTGCATTCTCGAATGCATATGATTCACTTATCAAAGCCATAAGAAATGTGTGTCCGTATGCCTTCTGTCTTGCAAGAATCAGCTGTTTCTCTTGTTAGCAACGAAAAGTTGCACTTTGCGAGTTGAGCTTCCCCTAAGGAACAAACTTGTTTTTCCTGAGACAGAAAGATCCAGGCCTGGATTCTCAGATGCATATTATTCACTTATCAAAGACATAGGAAATGTGTGTCCGTATGCCTTCTGTCTTGCAAGAATCAGCTGTTTCTCTTGTTAGCAAGGAAAAGTTGCACTTTGCGAGATGAACTTCCCCTAAGTCACAAGGATGTTTTTCACCGAGAAAGAAAGGTCCAGGCCTGGATTCTCAGATGCATATTATTCACTTACCAAAGCCATAAAAAATGTGTGTCCTTATGCTTTCTGTCTTGCAAGAATCAGCTGTTTCTCTTGTTAGCAACGAAAAGTTGCACTTTGCGAGATGAGCTTCTCCTAAGGAACAAAGTTGTTTTCACCGAGAAAGAAAGATCCAGTCCTGGATTCTCAGATGCATATGAGAATCTTTCTAAAGCCATAAGAAATGTGTGTCCGTATGCCTTCTGTCTTGCAAGAATCAGCTGTTTCTCTTGTTAGCAACGAAATGTTGCACTTTGCGAGTTGAGCTTCCCCTAAGGAACAAACTTGTTTTTCCTGAGACAGAAAGATCCAGGCCAGGATTCTCAGATGCATATTATTCACTTACCAAAGCCATAAGAAATGTGTGTCGTTTTGCTTTCTGTCTTGCAAGAATCAGCTGTTTTTCTTGTTAGCAACGAAAAGTTGCACTTTGCGAGATGAGCTTCCCCTAAGGAACAAACTTGTTTTTCACTGAGAAAGAAAGATCCAGTCCTGGATTCTCAGATGCATATGAGAATCTTTCTAAAGCCATAAGAAATGTGTGTCCTATGCCTTCTGTCTTGCAAGAATCAGCTGTTTCTCTTGTTAGCAACGAAATGTTGCACTTTGCGAGTTGAGCTTCCCCTTAGGAACAAACTTCTTTTTCCTGAGACAGAAAGATCCAGGCCTGGATTCTCAGATGCATATTATTCACTTATCAAAGACATAAGAAATGTGTGTCCGTATGCTTTCTGTCTTGCAAGAATCAGCTGTTTCTCTTGTTAGCAACGAAAAGTTGCACTTTGCGAGATGAGCTTCCTCTAAAGAACAAGGTTGTTTTTCACGGAGAAAGAAAGATCCATTCCTGGATTCTCAGATGCATATGAGAATCTTTCTAAAGCCATAAGAAATATGTGTCCTGATACATTCTTTCTGGCAGGAATCGACTGTTTCACTTGTTAGCAGAAAAATGCTACTCTTTGCGAGCTGAACTTCCCCTAAGGAACAACTGTGCTTTGCATCCAGAAAGAGGGCTCCAGTCTTGGATTCTCTGATGGATGTGATTCACTAGCCAGAGCCATAGGAATACTGTGTCCTGATGCCTTCTGTCTGACAGGAATCGACTGTTTCACTTGTTAGCAATGCAAAGTTGCACTTTGCGAGCTGAGCTTCCCCTAAGGAACAAGAGTGCTTTGCACCGTGAAAGCAAGCTCCAGCCCTTGAGTTTTAGATGCATATGATTTACTTTCCAAAACCATAAGAAATATGTGCCCTGATGTGTCCTGTCTGTCAGAAATCAAGAGTTTCACGTGTTAGAAGAGCAAAAGTGCACTTTGCGATACGAGCTTCCCGTACGTAACAACTGTGTTTTCACCAAGAAAGAAAGCTCCAGACCTGCATTCTGGAATGCATATGATTCACTTATCAAAGCCAAAAGAAATGTGTGTCCTTTAGCTTTCTGTCTTGCAAGAATCAGCTGTTTTTCTTGTTAGCAACGAAAAGTTGCACTTTGCGAGATGAGCTTCCCTTAAGGAACAAACTTCTTTTTCACTGAGAAAGAACGATCCAGTCCTGGATTCTCAGATGCATATGAGAATCTTTCTAAGGCCATAAGAAATGTGTGTCCGTATGCCTTCTGTCTTGCAAGAATCAGCTGTTTCTCTTGTTAGCAACGAAAAGTTGCACTTTGCGAGTTGAACTTCCCCTAAGGAACAAATTGTTTTTCCTGAGACAGAAAGATCCAGGCCTGGATTCTCAGATGCATATTATTCACTTATCAAAGACATAAGAAATGTGTGTCCATATGCTTTCTGTCTTGCAAGAATCAGCTGTTTCTCTTGTTAGCAAGGAAAAGTTGCACTTTGAGAGATGAGCTTCCTCTAAGGAAAAAGGTTGTTTTTCACCGAGAAAAAAAGATCCAGTCCTGGATTCTCAGATGCATATGAGAATCTTTCTAAAGCCATAAGAAATATGTGTCCTGATACATTCTTTCTGGCAGGAATCGACTGTTTCACTTGTTAGCAGAAAAATGCTACTCTTTGCGAGCTGAACTTTCCCTAAGGAACAACTGTGCTTTGCATCCAGAAAGAGGGCTCCAGTCTTGGATTCTCTGATGCATGTGATTCACTAGCCAGAGCCATAGGAATACTGTGTCCTGATGCCTTCTGTCTGACAGGAATCGACTGTTTCACTTGTTAGCAAAGCAAAGTTGCACTTTGCTCGTTGAGCTTCCCCTAAGGAACAACAGTGCTTTGCACCGTGAAAGCAAGCTCCAGCCCTTGAGTTTTAGATGTATATGATTTACTTTCCAAAACCATAAGAAATATGTGCCCTGATGTCTCCTGTCTGTCAGAAATCAAGAGTTTCACGTGTTAGAAGAGCAAAGGTGCACTTTGCGATACGAGTTTCCCCTACGTAACAACTGTGTTTTCACCAAGAAAGAAAGCTCCAGACCTGCATTCCCGAATGCATATGATTCACTTATCAAAGCCATAAGAAATGTGTGTCCTTTTGCCTTCTGTCTTGCAAGAATCAGCTGTTTCTCTTGTTAGCAACGAAATGTTGCACTTTGCGAGTTGAGCTTCCCCTAAGGAACAAACTTGTTTTTCCTGAGACAGAAAGATCCAGGCCTGGATTCTCAGATGCATATTACTCACTTACCAAAGCCATAAGAAATGTGTGTCCTTTTGCTTTCTGTCTTGCAAGAATCAGCTGTTTCTCTTGTTAGCAACGAAAAGTTGCACTTTGCGAGATGAGCTTCCCCTAAGGAACAAACTTGTTTTTCACTGAGAAAGAAAGATCCAGTCCTGGATTCTCAGATGCATATGAGAATCTTTCTAAAGCCATAAGAAATATGTGTCCGTATGCCTTCTGTCTTGCAAGAATCAGTTGTTTCTCTTGTTAGCTAGGAAAAGTTGCACTTTGCGAGATGAGCTTCTCCTAAGGAACAAAGTTGTTTTTCCTGAGACAGAAAGATCCAGTCCTGGATTCTCAGATGCATATTATTCACTTACCAAAGCCATAAGAAATGTGTGTCCGTATGCCTTCTGTCTTGCAAGAATCAGCTGTTTCACTTGTTAGCAACGAAAAGTTGCACTTTGCGAGATGAGCTTCCCCTAAGGCACAAGGTTGTTTTTCACCGAGAAAGAAAGGTCCAGGCCTGGATTCTCAGATGCATATTATTCACTTACCAAAGCCATAAGAAATGTGTGTCCTTTTGCTTTCTGTCTTGCAAGAATCAGCTGTTTCTCTTGTCAGCAACGAAATGTTGCACTTTGCGAGTTGAGCTTCCCCTAAGGAACAAACTTGTTTTTCCTGAGACAGAAAGATCCAGGCCTGGATTCTCAGATGCATATTATTCACTTATCAAAGACATAAGAAATGTGTGTCCTTATGCTTTCTGTCTTGCAAGAATCAGCTGTTTCTCTTGTTAGCAAGGAAAAGTTGCACTTTGCGAGATGATCTTCTCCTAAGGAACAAAGTTGTTTTTCCTGAGATAGAAAGATCCAGGCCTGGATTCTCAGATGCATATTATTCACTTACCAAAGCCATAAGAAATGTGTGTCCTTTTGCTTTCTGTCTTGCAAGAATCTACTGTTTCTCTTGTAAGCAAGGAAAAGTTGCACTTTGCGAGTTGAGCTTCCCCTAAGGAACAAGGTTGTTTTTCACCAAGAAAGAAAGATCCAGTCCTGGATTCTCATATGCATATGAGAATCTTTCTAAGGCATAATAAATATGTGTCCTGATACATTCTTTCTGGCAGGAATCGACTGTTTCACTTGTTAGCCGAAAAATGCTACTCTTTGCGAGCTGAACTTCCCCTAAGGAACAACAGTGCTTTGCATCCAGAAAAAGGGCTCCAGTCTTTGGTTCTCTGATGCATGTGATTGTCTAACCAGATCCATAAGAAGAATGTGTCCTGATGCCTTCTGTCTGACAGGAATCGACTGTTTCACTTGTTAGCAAAGCAAAGTTGCACTTTGCTCGTTGAGCTTCCCCTAAGGAACAACAGTGCTTTGCACCGTGAAAGCAAACTCCAGCCCTGGAGTTTTAGATGCATATGATTTACTTTCCAAAACCATAAGAAATATGTGCCCTGATGTCTCCTGTCTGTCAGAAATCAAGAGTTTCACGTGTTAGAAGAGCAAAGGTGCACTTTTTGATACGAGTTTCCCTTACGTAACAACTGTGTTTTCACCAAGAAAGAAAGCTCCAGACCTGCATTCTCGAATGCATATGATTCACTTATCAAAGCCTTAAGAAATGTGTGTCCGTATGCCTTCTGTCTTGCAAGAATCAGCTGTTTCTCTTGTTAGCAACGAAATGTTGCACTTTGCGAGTTGAGCTTCCCCTAAGGAACAAACTTGTTTTTCCTGAGACAGAAAGATCCAGGCCTGGATTCTCAGATGCATATTATTCACTTATCAAAGACATAGGAAATGTGTGTCCGTATGCCTTCTGTCTTGCAAGAATCAGCTGTTTCTCTTGTTAGCAAGGAAAAGTTGCACTTTGCGAGATGAACTTCCCCTAAGTCACAAGGATGTTTTTCACCGAGAAAGAAAGGTCCAGGCCTGGATTCTCAGATGCATATTATTCACTTACCAAAGCCATAAAAAATGTGTGTCCTTATGCTTTCTGTCTTGCAAGAATCAGCTGTTTCTCTTGTTAGCAACGAAAAGTTGCACTTTGCGAGATGAGCTTCTCCTAAGGAACAAAGTTGTTTTCACCGAGAAAGAAAGATCCAGTCCTGGATTCTCAGATGCATATGAGAATCTTTCTAAAGCCATAAGAAATGTGTGTCCGTATGCCTTCTGTCTTGCAAGAATCAGCTGTTTCTCTTGTTAGCAACGAAATGTTGCACTTTGCGAGTTGAGCTTCCCCTAAGGAACAAACTTGTTTTTCCTGAGACAGAAAGATCCAGGCCAGGATTCTCAGATGCATATTATTCACTTACCAAAGCCATAAGAAATGTGTGTCGTTTTGCTTTCTGTCTTGCAAGAATCAGCTGTTTTTCTTGTTAGCAACGAAAAGTTGCACTTTGCGAGATGAGCTTCCCCTAAGGAACAAACTTGTTTTTCACTGAGAAAGAAAGATCCAGTCCTGGATTCTCAGATGCATATGAGAATCTTTCTAAAGCCATAAGAAATGTGTGTCCTATGCCTTCTGTCTTGCAAGAATCAGCTGTTTCTCTTGTTAGCAACGAAATGTTGCACTTTGCGAGTTGAGCTTCCCCTTAGGAACAAACTTCTTTTTCCTGAGACAGAAAGATCCAGGCCTGGATTCTCAGATGCATATTATTCACTTATCAAAGACATAAGAAATGTGTGTCCGTATGCTTTCTGTCTTGCAAGAATCAGCTGTTTCTCTTGTTAGCAACGAAAAGTTGCACTTTGCGAGATGAGCTTCCTCTAAAGAACAAGGTTGTTTTTCACGGAGAAAGAAAGATCCATTCCTGGATTCTCAGATGCATATGAGAATCTTTCTAAAGCCATAAGAAATATGTGTCCTGATACATTCTTTCTGGCAGGAATCGACTGTTTCACTTGTTAGCAGAAAAATGCTACTCTTTGCGAGCTGAACTTCCCCTAAGGAACAACTGTGCTTTGCATCCAGAAAGAGGGCTCCAGTCTTGGATTCTCTGATGGATGTGATTCACTAGCCAGAGCCATAGGAATACTGTGTCCTGATGCCTTCTGTCTGACAGGAATCGACTGTTTCACTTGTTAGCAAAGCAAAGTTGCACTTTGCGAGCTGAGCTTCCCCTAAGGAACAACAGTGCTTTGCACCGTGAAAGCAAGCTCCAGCCCTTGAGTTTTAGATGCATATGATTTACTTTCCAAAACCATAAGAAATATGTGCCCTGATGTGTCCTGTCTGTCAGAAATCAAGAGTTTCACGTGTTAGAAGAGCAAAAGTGCACTTTGCGATACGAGCTTCCAGTACGTAACAACTGTGTTTTCACCAAGAAAGAAAGCTCCAGACCTGCATTCTGGAATGCATATGATTCACTTATCAAAGCCAAAAGAAATGTGTGTCCTTTTGCTTTCTGTCTTGCAAGAATCAGCTGTTTCTCTTGTTAGCAACGAAAAGTTGCACTTTGCGAGTTGAGCTTCCCCTAAGGAACAAACTTGTTTTTCCTGAGACAGAAAGATCCAGGCCTGGATTCTCAGATGCATATTATTCACTTACCAAAGCCATAAGAAATGTGTGTCCTTTTGCTTTCTGTCTTGCAAGAATCAGCTGTTTCTCTTGTTAGCAACGAAAAGTTACACTTTGCGAGATGAGCTTCCCCTAAGGAACAAGGTTGTTTTTTACCGAGAAAGAAAGATCCAGTCCTGGATTCTCAGATGCATATGAGAATCTTTCTAAAGCCATAAGAAATATGTGTCCTGATACATTCTTTCTGGCAGGAATCGACTGTTTCACTTGTTAGCAGAAAAATGCTACTCTTTGCGAGCTGAACTTCCCCTAAGGAACAACTGCGCTTTGCATCCAGAAAGAGGGCTCCAGTCCTGGATTCTCTGATGCATGTTATTCACTAACCAGATCCATAAGAATACTGTGTCCTGATGCCTTCTGTCTGAGAGGAATCTACTGTTTCACTTGTTAGCAAAGCAAAGTTGCACTCTGCTCGTTGAGCTTCCCCTAAGGAACAACAGTGCTTTGCACCGTGAAAGCAAGCTCCAGCCCTGGAGTTTTAGATGCATATGATTCACTTTTCGAAGCCATAAGAAATGTGTGTCCTGATGCCTTTTGTCTGGCAGCAATCAACTCTTACAGTTGTTACCAGAGCATGTCACTATTAGCTGCACTTTCCGAGATGAACTTTCTAAAAGGAGCACCTGTGCTTTTCCCAGAGTAAGAATGCTCCAGGCCTCGATTCTCAGGTGCATAGGATTCACTTTCCAAAACCATAAGAAATGTGTTTCCTTATATGTTCTGTCTTGCAGGAACCACATGTTTCACTTGTTAAAGGACCATGGGAATTTTATTTGCACTTTGCGAGATGAACTTGCTTCAAGGGGCACTTGTGCCTTTCCCAAATAAGAAAGTTCCAGGCATGGATTATCTGATGCATATGATTCACTTTCAAAAGCCGTTAGAAATGAGTGCTCTAATGTATTCTCTCTGGCAGGAATCAACACTTTCACTTGTTAGCAGAGAATGGGACTGTTAGTTGCACTTTGGAAGATGAGCTTCCCATTAAGAACAATTCTGTTTCTCACAGAGAAAGAAAGTTCCAGGCCTGGATTCTCTGATGCATATAATTCTCTTTCCAAATCCATAAAAAATATGTTTCTTGCAGCCTTCTGTCTGGCACGAATCAACCGTGCCACACTTTAGCAGATCATGGGAGAGTTAGTTGCACTTTGCGAGATGAGCTCCTCTAAAGAACCACTGTGCTTTTCACGGAGAAACAAAGATCCAGGCCTGGATTCTCAGATGCATATGATTCACTTATCAAAGACATAAGAAATGTGTGTCCTTATGCCTTCTGTCTTGCAAGAATCAGCTGTTTCTCTTGCTAGCAATGAAAAGTTGCACTGAAAATTGCACATTGAAAAGTTTGCGAGATGAGCTTCCCCTAAAGAACAAGGTTGTTTTTCACGGAGAAAGAAAGATCCAGTCCTGGATTCTCAGATGCATATGAGAATCTTTCTAAAGCCATAAGAAATATGTGTCCTGATACATTCTTTCTGGCAGGAATCGACTGTTTCACTTGTTAGCAGAAAAATGCTACTCTTTGCGAGCTGAACTTCCCCTAAGGAACAACTGTGCTTTGCATCCAGAAAGAGGGCTCCAGTCCTGGAGTCTCTGATGCATGTGATTCACTAACCAGAGCCATAGGAATACTGTGTCCTGATGCCTTCTGTCTGACAGGAATCGACTGTTTCACTTGTTAGCAAAGCAAAGTTGCACTTTGCTCGTTGAGCTTCCCCTAAGGAACAACAGTGCTTTGCACCGTGAAAGCAAGCTCCTGCCCTGGAGTTTTAGATGCATATGTTTTATTTTCCAAAACCATAAGAAATATGTGCCCTGAAATATGTTTCCGTGGGCGCAAACATCAACGGCACGTACCACTTTCTTGTCCGGGAAAGTGCCGTTTTTCAGCCCTGAATACCAGACGGATGAAGACCCCTCACAGGGAAGAGGCTCCCAGGACAGAAAGCGATTGTTCTTTTTCTAGGGGTAATGGGGCTCCATCATTGGCACCTGAGAGCCCAAGTTTGCCACCTTTTGCCTGGGCGCAAATCTCGACGGTGCGTTCCACTTGCGGGCCCGGGGAATGCTGTTTTTCAGCCCAGAATTCCAGACGGAAGAAAATTCCTCCCAGGGAAAAGATGCCAGGACAGAAAGCGATTGATATTTATCTAGTCTTAACGGGGACCCATCATTGGCACCTGAGAGCCCAAGGCTGCCACCTTTTCCCTGGGCGCAAAGCTAGATGGTGCCTGCCACGTGCAGGTCAGAGAAAGTGCTTTGTTCAGCTCAGAATTCCAGACGGATGACGACTCCTCCCAGGGAAAAGGCTCCCAGGACAGAAAGCAATTGTTCCATTTCTAGTGTTAATGGGGGTCCGTCATTGGCATCTGAGAGCCAGAGGTTGACTCCTTTTCCCTGGGCGCAAAGCACGACAGTGCATGCCACGTGCTGGTCCCAGAAATTGGCGTTTCTCATTCCGGAATTCCAGACCGATGAAGATTCCTCCCAGGGAAAAGGTGCCAGGACAGGAATCGATTTCTCCTTTTCTAGGCTTAATGGGACCCCATCATTGGCACCTGAGAGCCCAAGGCTGCCACCTTTTCCCTGGGAGCAAAGCTCGACGGCGCGTGCCACTTGCGGGTTTGGGGAAGTGCCATTTTTCAGCCCAGAATTCCAGACGGACGAAGATACCTCCCAGGGAAAAGGTGCCAGGTCAGAAAACGAATTGTCCTTTTCTAGGGTCAATGGTGCCCCATCATTGGCACCTGAGAGTTCAAGGCTGCCACCTTTTCCGTGGGCGCAAACATCAACGGCGTGTACCACTTTCTTGTCTGGGAAAGTGCCGCTTTTCAGTCCTGAATTCCAGATGGATGAAGACTCCTCACAGGGAAGAGGCTCCCAGGACAGAAAGCGATTGTTCCATTTCTAGGGTTAATCGGGCTCCATCATTGGCACCTGAGAGCCCAAGGTTGCCTCCTATACCCTGGGTGCAAAGCTCGACCATGCGTGCTACGTGAGGGTCCAGGAAATTGCCGTTTCTCATTCCAGAATTCTAGACTGATGAAGATTCCTCCCTGGGAAAAGGTGCCAGGACAGGAATCGATTTCTCCTTTTCTAGGAGTAATGGGGCTCCATCATTGGCAGCTGAGAGCCGAAGGCTGCCACCTTTTCCCTGAGCGCAAACCTCGACGGTGCGTGCCACTTGCGGGTCCAGAAATGTGCTGTTTCTCGTCCCAGAATTCGAGGCCGATGAAGATTTCTCCCAGGGAAAAGGTGCCAGGACAGAAAGCAATTGTGCCTTTTCTAGGGTTAATGGGGCCCCAAAATTGACACATGAGAGCCCAAAGCTGCCACCTTTTCCCTGGGCGCAAAGCTCGACGGAGCGTTCCACATGCAGGTCCGGGAAAGTGCATTTTTCAGCCCAGAATTCCAGACCTATGAAGATTCCTCAGAGGGAAAAGGTGCCAGGAGACAAAGCCATTGTGTATTTTGTAATGCTAATTGGGCCCCATCATTGGCACCTGAGAGCCCAAGGCTGCCACCTTTTCCCTGGGTGCAAAGCTTGACGATGCATACCCTGTGCGGGTCCGGGAAAGGGGCGTTTTTCAGCCCAGAATTGCAGACGGAAGACAATTCCTCCCTGGGAAAAGGCGTCAGGACAGAAAGCCATTGTGCCTTTTCTAGGGATAATGGGGCCCCATCTTTGGCACCTGAGAGCCCAGGGCTACCACCTTTTCTCTGGGTGCAAAGCTTGACGGTGCGTGCCACATACGGGTAAGGGAAAGAGCCGTTTTCAGCCCAGAATTCCAGACCAATGAAGATTCCTCCCAGAGAAAAGGTGCCAAAACAGAAATCGATTGTTCCTTTTCTAGGGTTAATGGGGCCCAAAAATTGACACCTGAGAGCCCGAGGCTGCCACCTTTTGCCTGGGCGCAAATGTCGACGGTGCGTTCCACTTGCGGGTCCGGGGAATGCCGTTTTTCAGCCCAGAATTCCAGACGGACGAAAATTCGTCCCAGGGAAAAGGTGCCAGGACAGAAATCGATTGTTATTTATCTAGTGTTAACGGGGCCCCATCGTTGGCATCTGAGAGCCAGAGGTTGCCTCCTTTTCCCTGCGCGCAAAACTCAACAGTGCGTGCCACGTGCTGGTTCCAGAAAGTGCCATTTTACAGCCCTGAATTCCAGACCAATGAAGACTCCTCCCAGGGAAAAGGTGCCAGGACAGAAAGCCATTGTGCTTTTTGTAAAGGTAATGAGGCCCCATCATTGGCACCTGAGAGCCCAAGACTGTCACCTTTTCCCTGGATGCAAAGCTCGATGGTGCGTTCCACTTGCGGGTCCAGTAAAGTGCCGATTCTCAGACCAGAATTCCAAACCGATGAAGATTCCTCCCTGGGAAAAGGTGCCAGGACAGAAAGCCATTGTGCCTTTTGTAGGGGTAATGGGGCACCATCATTGGCAGCTGAGAGCCCAAGGCTGCCCCCTTTTCCCTGGGCGCAAAGCTCGACGGTGTGTACCTTGTGTGGGTTTGGGGCAGTGCCATTTTTGAACCCAGATTTCCAGACGGACGAAGATTCCTCCCTGGGAAAAGGTGCCAGGACAGAAAGCAAGTGTTATTTTTCTAGTGTTAACGGGGCCCCATCATTGGCACCTGAGAGCCCAAGGATGTCACCTTTTGCCTGGGCGCAAATGTCGACAGCGCGTGCCACTTGCGGGTTCCGGGGAAGTGCCATTTTTCAGCCCAGAATTCCAGACGGACGAAGACACCTCCCAGGGAAAAGGTGCCAGGTCAGAAATCGAATTGTCCTTTTCTAGGGTCAATGGTGCCCCATCATTGGCACCTCAGAGTTCAAGGCTACCACCTTTTCCGTGGGCGCAAACATCAACGGGGCGTACCACTTTCTTGTCTGGGAAAGTGCCGTTTTTCAGCCCTGAATTCCAGAGGGATGAAGACTCCTCACAGGGAAGAGGCTCCCAGGACAGAAAGCGATTGTTCCATTTCTAGGGTTAATCGGGCTCCATCATTGGCACCTGAGAGCCCAAGGTTGCCTCCTATACCCTAGGCGCAAAGCTCGACCATGCGTGCTACGTGAGGGTCCGGGAAATTGCCGTTTCTCATTCCAGAATTCCAGACCGATGAAGATTCCTCCCTGGGAAAAGGTGCCAGGACAGGAATGGATTTCTCCTTTTCCAGGAGTAATGGGGACCCATCATTGGCACCTGAGAGCCGAAGGCTGCCCCCTTTTCCCTGAGCGCAAAGCTCAACGGTGCGTGCCAATTGCGGGTCCAGGAATGTGCCCAGATTTCCAGACGGACGAAGATTCCTCCCTGGGAAAAGGTGCCAGGACAGAAAGCAAGTGTTATTTTTCTGGTGTTAACGGGGCCCCTTCATTGGCACCTGAGAGCCCAAGGATGCCACCTTTTGCCTGGGCGCAAATGTCGACGGCGCGTGCCACTTGCGGGTTACGGGGAAGTGCCATTTTTCAGCCCAGAATTCCAGACGGACGAAGACACCTCCCAGGGAAAAGGTGCCAGGTCAGAAATCGAATTGTCCTTTTCTAGGGTCAATGGTGCCCCATCATTGGCACCTCAGTGTTCAAGGCTGCCACCTTTTCCGTGGGCGCAAACATCAACGGCGCGTACCACTTTCTTGTCCGGGAAAGTGCCGTTTGTCAGCCCTGAATTCCAGACGGATGAAGACTCCTCACAGGGAAGAGGCTCCCCGGACAGAAAGTGGTTGTTCCATTTCTAGGGTTAATCGGGCCCCATCATTGGCACCTGAGAGCCCAAGGTTGCCTCCTATACCCTGGAAGCAAAGCTCGACCATGCGTGCTACGTGAGGGTCCGGGAAATTGCCGTTTCTCATTCCAGAATTCCAGACCGATGAAGATTCCTCCCTGGGAAAAGGTGCCAGGACAGGAATGGATTTCTCCTTTTCTAGGAGTAATGGGGACCCATTATTGGCACCTGAGAGCCGAAGGCTGCAACCTTTTCCCTGAGCGCAAATGTCGACGGCGCGTGTCACTTGCGGGTCCGGGAAAGTGCCATTTTTCAGCCCAGAATTCCAGACGGACAAAGACACCTCCCAGGGAAAAGGTGCCAGGTCAGAAATCGAATTGTCCTTTTCTAGGGTCAATGGTGCCCCATCATTGGCACCTGAGAGTTCAAGGCTGCCACCTTTTCCTTGGGCGCAAACATCAACGGCGCGTACCACTTTCTTTTCTGGGAAAGTGCCGTTTTTCAGCCCTCAATTCCAGACGGAAGTCGATTCCTTTCTAGGAAAAGGTGTCAGGACAGAAAGCCATTGTGCCTTTTCTAGGGGTAATGGGGCCTCATCTTTGGCACCTGAGAGCCCAAGGCTGCCACCTTTTCCCTGGGCGCAAATGTCGACGGCACGTGCCACTTGCAATTCCGGGAATGTGCCGTTTCTCATCCCAGACTTCCAGGCCAGCGAAGATTTCTCCCTGGGAAAAGGTGTCAGGACAGAAAGTGATTGTTCCTTTTCTAGGGTTAATGGGGCTCCATCATTGACACCTGAGAGCCGAAGGCTGCCACCTTTTCCCTGAGCGCAAAGCTCGACGGTGCGTGCCACTTGCGGGTCCAGGAATGTGCTGTTTCTCGTCCCAGAATTCGAGGCCGATGAAGATTTAACCCAGGGAAAAGGTGCCAGGACAGAAAGCAATTGTGCCTTTTCTAGGGTTAATGGGGCCCCAAAATTGACACCTGAGAGCCCAAGGCTGCCACCTTTTCCCTGGGCGCAAAGCTCGACGGAGCGTTCCATGTACGGGTCCGGGAAAGTGCCATTTTTCAGCCCAGAATTCCAGACCTATGAAGAGTCCTAAGAGGGAAAAGGTACCAGGAGACAAAGCCATTGTGTATTTTGTAATGCTAATTGGGCCCCATCACTGGCACCTGAGAGCCCAAGGCTGCCACCTTTTCCCTGGGTGCAAAGCTCGACGGTGCATACCCTGTGCGGGTCCGGGAAAGGGCCGTTTTTCAGCCCAGAATTCCAGACGGAAGTCGATCCCTCTCTGGGAAAAGGTGTCAGGACAGAAAGCCATTGTGCCTTTTCTAGGGGTAATGGGGCCCCATCTTTGGCACCTGAGAGCCCAAGCTGCCACCTTTTCCCTGGGCGCAAATGCCGACGGCGCGTCCCACTTGCAAGTCCGGGAATGTGCCGTTTCTCATCCCAGAATTCCAGGCCAGCGAAGATTTCTCCCTGGGAAAAGGTGCCAGGGCAGAAAGCGATTGTTATTTATTTAGTGTTAACGGGGACCCATCATTGGCAGCTGAGATCCCAAGGCTGCCACCTTTTCCCTGGGCGCAAAGCTAGATGGTGCCTGCCACGTGCAGGTCAGAGAAAGACCTTTGTTCAGCCCAGAATTCCAGACGGATGGCGACTCCTCCCAGGGAAAGGGCTCCCAGGACAGAAAGCGATTGTTCCATTTCTAGTGTTAATGGGGGCCTGTCATTGGCATCTGAGAGCCAGAGGTTGCCTCCTTTTCCCTGCGGGCAAAGCACGACAGTGCGTGCCACGTGCTGGTCTCAGAAAGTGCCATTTTACAGCCCAGAATTGCAGACCAATGAAGACTCCTCCCAGGGAAAAGGCGCCAGGACAGAAAGCCATTGTGCTTTTTGTAAAGGTAATGGGGTCCCATCATTGGCACCTGAGAACCCAAGACTGCCACCTTTTCCCTGGACGCAAAGCTCGATGGTGCGTTCCACTTGCGGGTCCAGGAAAGTGCCGATTCTCAGACCAGAATTCCAAACCGATGAAGATTCCTCCCTGGGAAAAGGTGCCAGGACAGAAAGCCATTGTGCCTTTTGTAGGGGTAATGAGGCACCATCATTGGCAGCTGAGAGCCCAAGGCTGCCACCTTTTCCCTGGGCGCAAATGTCGACGGCACGTGCCACTTGCAATTCCGGGAATGTGCCGTTTCTCATCCCAGACTTCCAGGCCAGCGAAGATTTCTCCCTGGAAAAAGGTGTCAGGACAGAAAGTGATTGTTCCTTTTCTAGAGTTAATGGGGCTCCATCATTGACACCTGAGAGCCGAAGGCTGCCACCTTTTCCCTGAGCGCAAAGCTCGACGGTGCGTGCCACTTGCGGGTCCAGGAATGTGCTGTTTCTCGTCCCAGAATTCGAGGCCGATGAAGATTTCTCTCAGGGAAAAGGTGCCAGGACAGAAAGCAATTGTGCCTTTTCTAGGGTTAATGGGGCCCCAAAGTTGACACCTGAGAGCCCAAGGCTGCCACCTTTTCCCTGGGCGCAAAGCTCGACGGAGCGTTTTATGTGCGGGTCCGGGAAAGTGCCATTTTTCAGCCCAGAATTCCAGACCTATGAAGAGTCCTCAGAGGGAAAAGGTACCAGGAGACAAAGCCATTGTGTATTTTGTAATGCTAATTGGGCCCCATCATTGGCACCTGAGAGCCCAAGGCTGCCACCTTTTCCCTGGGTGCAAAGCTCGACAGTGCATACCCTGTGCGGGTCCGGGAAAGGGCCGTTTTTCAGCCCAGAATTCCAGACGGAAGTCGATCCCTCTCTGGGAAAAGGTGTCAGGACAGAAAGCCATTGTGCCTTTTCTAGGGGTAATGGGGCCCCATCTTTGGCACCTGAGAGCCCAAGGCTGCCACCTTTTCCCTGGGCTCAAATGCCGACGGCGCGTCCCACTTGCAAGTCCGGGAATGTGCCGTTTCTCATCCCAGAATTCCAGGCCAGCGAAGATTTCTCCCTGGGAAAAGGTGCCAGGGCAGAAAGCGATTGTTATTTATCTAGTGTTAACGGGGACCCATCATTGGCAGCTGAGATCCCAAGGCTGCCACCTTTTCCCTGGGCGCAAAGCTAGATGGTGCCTGCCACGTGCAGGTCAGAGAAAGACCTTTGTTCAGCCCAGAATTCCAGACGGATGACGACTCCTCCCAGAGAAAGGGCTCCCAGGACAGAAAGCGATTGTTCCATTTCTAGTGTTAATGGGGGCCCGTCATTGGCATCTGAGAGCCAGAGGTTGCCTCCTTTTCCCTGCGCGCAAAGCACGACAGTGCGTGCCACGTGCTGGTCTCAGAAAGTGCCATTTTACAGCCCAGAATTGCAGACCAATGAAGACTCCTCCCAGGGAAAAGGTGCCAGGACAGAAAGCCATTGTGCTTTTTGTAAAGGTAATGGGGTCCCATCATTGGCACCTGAGAACCCAAGACTGCCACCTTTTCCCTGGACGCAAAGCTCGATGGTGCGTTCCACTTGCGGGTCCGGGAAAGTGCCGATTCTCAGACCAGAATTCCAAACCGATGAAGATTCCTCCCTGGGAAAAGGTGCCAGGACAGAAAGCCATTGTGCCTTTTGTAGGGGTAATGAGGCACCATCATTGGCACCTGAGAGCACAAGGCTGCCCCCTTTTCCCTGGGCACAAAGCTCAACGGTGTGTACCTTGTGCGGGTTTGGGGCAGTGCCATTTTTGAACCCAGATTTCCAGACGGACAAAGATTCCTCCCTGGGAAAAGGTGCCAGGACAGAAAGCAAGTGTTATTTTTCTAGTGTTAATGGGGCCCCATCATTGGCACCTGAGAGCCCAAGGCTGCCACCTTTTCCCTGGGTGCAAGGCTCGACGGCGCGTGCCACTTGCGGGTCCAGGGAAGTGCCATTTTTCAGCCCAGAATTCCAGACGGACGAAGACACCTCCCAGGGAAAAGGTGCCAGGTCAGAAATCGATTTGCCATATTCTAGGCTCAATGGTACCCCATGATTGGCACCTGAGAGTTCAAGGCTGCCACCTTTTCCGTGGGCGCAAACATTAACGGCGCGTACCACTTTCTTGTCCGGGAAAGTGCCGTTTGTCAGCCCTGAATTCCAGACGGATGAAGACTCCTCACAGGGAAGAGGCTCCCAGGAGAGAAAGCGATTGTTCCATATCTAGGGTTAATCGGGCTCCATCATTGGCACCTGAGAGCCCAAGGTTGCCTCCTATACCCTGGAAGCAAAGCTCGACCATGCGTGCTACGTGAGGGTCCGGGAAATTGACGTTTCTCATTCCAGAATTCCAGACCGATGAAGATTCCTCCCTGGGAAAAGGTGCCAGGACAGGAATGGATTTCTCCTTTTCTAGGAGTAATGGGGACCCATCATTGGCACCTGAGACCGCAAGGCTGCCCCCTTTTCCCTGAGCGCAAAGCTCAACGGCGCGTGCCACTTGCGGGTCCGGGAAAGTGCCATTTTTCAGCCCAGAATTCCAGACGGACGAAGACACCTCCCAGGGAAAAGGTGCCAGGTCAGAAATCGAATTGTCCTTTTCTAGGGTCAATGGTGCCCCATCATTGGCACCTGATTGCCGAAGGCTGCAACCTTTTCCCTGAGTGCAAAGCTCAACGGTGCGTGCCACTTGCGTGTCCTGGAAAGTGCCGTTTTTCAGCCCAGAATTCCAGACGGAAGTCGATTCCTCTCTGGGAAAAGGTGTCAGGACAGAAAGCCATTGTGCCTTTTCTAGGGGTAATGGGGCCCCATCTTTGGCACCTGAGAGCCCAAGGCTGCCACCTTTTCCCTGGGCGCAAATGCCGACGGCGCGTCCCACTTGCAAGTCCGGGAATGTGCCGTTTCTCATCCCAGAATTCCAGGCCAGCGAAGATTTCTCCCTGGGAAAAGGTGCCAGGACAGAAAGCGATTGTTATTTATCTAGTGTTAACGGGGACCCATCATTGGCACCTGAGAGCCCAAGGCTGCCACCTATTCCCTGGGCGCAAAGCTAGATGGTGCCTGCCACGTGCAGGTCAGAGAAAGACCTGTGTTCAGCCCAGAATTCCAGACGGATGACGACTCCTCCCAGGGAAAGGGCTCCCAGGACAGAAAGCGATTGTTCCATTTCTAGTGTTAATGGGGGCCCGTCATTGGCATCTGAGAGCCAGAGGTTGCCTCCTTTTCCCTGCGCGCAAAGCATGACAGTGCGTGCCACGTGCTGGTCTCAGAAAGTGCCATTTTACAGCCCAGAATTCCAGACCAATGAAGACTCCTCCCAGGGAAAAGGTGCCAGGACAGAAAGCCATTGTGCCTTTTGTAGGGGTAATGAGGCACCATCATTGGCACCTGAGAGCCCAAGGCTGCCACCTTTTCCCTGGGCGCAAAGCTCAACAGTGTGTACCTTGTGCGGGTTTGGGGCAGTGCCATTTTTGAACCCAGATTTCCAGACGGACAAAGATTCCTCCCTGGGAAAAGGTGCCAGGACAGAAAGCAAGTGTTATTTTTCTAGTGTTAACAGGGCCCCATCATTGGCACCTGAGAGCCGAAGGCTGCCACCTTTTCCCTGAGGGCAAATGTCGACGGCGCGTGCCCCTTGCGGGTCCGGGGAAGTGCCATTTTTCAGCCCAGAATTCCAGACGGACGAAGACACCTCCCAGGGAAAAGGTGCCAGGTCAGAAATCAAATTGTCCTATTCTAGGGTCAATGGTGCCCCATCATTGGCACCTCAGAGTTCAAGGCTGCCACCTTTTCCGTGGGCACAAAGATCAATGGCGCGTACCACTTTCTTGTCTGGGAAAGTGCCGTTTGTCAGCCCTGAATTCCAGATGGATGAAGAATCCTCACAGGGAAGAGGCTCCCAGGAGAGAAAGCGATTGTTCCATATCTAGGGTTAATCGGGCTCCATCATTGGCACCTGAGAGCCCAAGGTTGCCTCCTATACCCTGGAAGCAAAGCTCGACCATGCGTGCTACGTGAGGGTCCGGGAAATTGCCGTTTCTCATTCCAGAATTCCAGACCGATGAAGATTCCTCCCTGCGAAAGGGTGCCAGGACAGGAATGGATTTCTCCTTTTCTAGGAGTAATGGGGACCAATCATTGGCACCTGAGAGCCGAAGGCTGCAAACTTTTCCCTGAGCGCAAAGCTCGACGGCGCGTGCGACTTGCGGGTCCGGGGAAGTGCCATTTTTCAGCCCAGAATTCCAGACGGACGAAGACACCTCCCAGGGAAAAGGTGCCAGGTCAGAAATCGAATTGTCCTTTTCTAGGGTCAATGGTGCCCCATCATTGGCACCTGAGAGTTCAAGGCTACCACCTTTTCCGTGGGCGCAAACATCAACGGCGCGTACCACAGAAATCGATTGTTCCTTTTCTAGGGTTAATGGGGCCCCATCATTGGCACCCGAGAGCCCAAGGCTGCCAGCTTTTCCCTGGACGCAAAGCTCGATGGTGCGTGACACCTGCAGTTCCGGGAATGTGCCCCTTTTCAGCCCAGAATTCCAGACAAACGAAGATTCCTCCCAGGGAAAAGATGCCAGGACAGAAAGCCATTGTTCCTTTTCTAGGGTTAATGGGGCCCCATCATTGTCAGCTGAGAGTCCAAGGCTTCCACAGTTTCCCTTGGTACAAAGCCCGACAGTGCTTGCCACGTCCAGTTCTGGGAATGTGCGGCAATTCAGACCAGTGTTCAAGACGGACGAAGATTCCTCCTAGGGAGGATGTGCCAGGACAGAAAGCGATTGTTCCTTTTCTAGGGTTAATGGAGCCCCATTATTGGCACCTGAGAGCCCAAGGCTGCCACCTCTTCCCTGGGCGCAAAACTCGATGGTGCGTGCAAGGTCATGTTCCGGGAAAGTGCCCCTTTTCAGCCCTGTATTCAAGACAGATTTAGATTCCTCCCAGGGAAAAGGTGCCAGGACAGAAAGCCATGGTTCCTTTTCTAGGGTTATAGGGGCCCCATCATTGGCATCTGAGAGCCCAAGGCTGCCACCTTTTCCGTGGGCGCAAAGCTCGACGTTGCGTGCAAAGTTCGGTTCCAGGCATTTTCCCCTTTTCAGCCCAGAATTCAAGACGGACGAAGATTCCTCCGAGGGAAAAGGTGCCAGGACAGAAAGCCATTGTTTCTTATCTAGGGGTAATGGGGCCCCATCACTGGTAGATGAGAGCCTTAGGCTGCCACCTTTGGCCTGGGCGCAAAGCTCGACGGTGAATGCCACGTCCGATTCTGGGAAAGTGCCCATATTCAGCCCTGTATTCAAGACAAACGAAAATTCCTTCCAGGGGAAAGGTGCCAGGACAGAAAGCGATTGTTCCTTTTCTAGGGGTAATGGGACCCTATCATTGGCACCTGAGAGCCCAAGGCTGCCAACATTTCCCTGGGCGCAAAGCTCGATGGTGCGTGCCTCCTGCGGTTCCAGGAAAGTGCCCATTTTCAGCCCTGTATTCAAGACAGACGAAAATTACACCCAGGAAAAAGGTGCCAGGACAGAAAGCGATTGTTCCTTTTCTAGGGTTAATGGGGCACCATCACTGGCAGCTGAAATCCCAAGGCTGCCACCTTTGGCCTGGGCGCAAAGCTTGACGGTGCGTGCTGCCTGCGGTTCCGGGAATGTGCCCCTTTTCTGCCCAGAATTCCAGACGGACGAATATTCCTCCCAGGGAAAAGGTGCCAGGACAGAAAGCGATTGTTCCTTTTCTAGGGTTAATGGAGCCCCATCATAGGCAGCTTAGAGCCCAAGGCTGCCACCAATTCCCTGGGCGCAAAGCTCGATGGTGCGTGCCATGTGCGTTTTCAGGTATGTGCCCATATTCAGCCCTGTATTCAAGACAGACTAGGATTCCTCCAAGGGAAATGGTCCTAGGACAGAAAGCGATTGTTCCTTTTCTAGGGTTAATGGGGCCCGATGATTGGCACCTGAGAGCCCAAGGCTGCCACCTTTTCCCTGAGCGCAAAGCTCGATGGTGCGTGCAAGGTCAGGTTCTGGGAAAGTACCCGTTTTCAGCCCAGTATTCAAGACGGACGAAGATTCCTCCCAGGGAAAAAGTGCCAGGACAGAAAGCGATTGTTCTTTTTCTAGAGGTAATGAGACCTCATCATTGGCAGCTGAAATCCAAAGGCTGCTACCTTTTCCCTGGGCGCAAAGCTGGACGGTGCGTGCCACCTGCGGGTCAGGGAATGTGCCCCTATTCAGTCCAGAATTCAAGGCAGACGAAGATTACTCCAAAGGGAAAAGGTGCCAGGACAGAAAGCAGTTGTTCCTTTTCTAGGGTTAATGGGGCCCAATCATTGGCACCTGAGAGCCCAAGGCTGCCACCTTTTCCCTGGGCGCAAAGCTCGACGGTGCGTGCCACCTGCGGGTCAGGGAATGTGCCCCTATTCAGTCCAGAATTCAAGACGGACGAAGATTCCTCCCAGCGAAAAGGTGCCAGGACAGAAAGCGATTGCTCCTTTTCTAGGGGTAATGGGATCCTATCATTCGCACCTGAAAGCCCAAGGCTGCCACCTTTTCCCTGGGCTCAAAGCTCGAAGGTGCGTACCCCCTGCGGATCCGGGAATGTGCCAATTTTCTGCCCAGAATTCCAGACAGACGAAGATTACTCCCAAGGAAAAAGGTGCCAGGACAGAAAGCAATTGTGCCTTTTCTAGGGTTAATGGAGCCCCATCATTTGCACCTGAGAGCCCAAGGCTGCCACCTTTTCCCTGGGCGCAAAGCTTGATGGCGTGTGCAAGGTCAGGTTCCGGGAAAGTACCCGTTTTCAGCCCAGTATTCAAGACGGATTTAGATTCCTCCCAGGGAAATGGTGCCAGGACAGAAAGCCATTGTTCCTTTTCTAAGTGTAATTGGACCTCATCATTGGCACATGCGAGCCCAAGGCTGCCACCTTTTCCCTGGGCACAAAGCTCGACGGTGCGTGCCATGTGCGGTTCCAGGAATGTGCCCCTTTTCAGCCCTGTATTCAAGACAGACTAGGATTCCTCTCAGGGAAAAGGTTCCAGGACAGAAAGCCATTGTTCCTTTTCTAGGGGTAATGGGACCCTATCATTGGCAGCTGAGAGCCCAAGGCTGCCACCTTTTCCCCGGGCGCAAAGCTCGACAGTGCTTGCCACCTGCGGTTCCTGAAATGTTCCCCTTTTCAGCCCAGAATTCAAGACGGATTTAGATTCCTCCCAGGGAAAAGGTGCCAGGACAGAAAGTTATTTTTCCTTTTCTAGGGGTAATGGGAATCTATCATTGGCAGATTAGAGCCCAAGGCTGCCACCTTTTCCCTGGGCGCAAAGCTCGACGGTGCATGCCACGTGAGGTTTTGGTAAAGTGCCCATTTTCAGCCCAGTATTCAAGATGGACGAGGATTCCTCCCAGGGAAAAGGTGCCAGGACAGAAAGCCATTGTTCCTTTTCTAGGGGTAATGCGATCTTGAATACTGGGCTGAAAATGGGCACTTTCCCAAAAACTCTCGTGGCACTCAGCGTCGAGCTTTGCGCCCAGGGAAAAGGTGGCAGCCTTGGGCTCTCAACTGCCAATAATGGGGCCCCTATAACCCTAGAAAAGGAACCATGGCTTTCTGTCCTGGCACCTTTTCCCTCGGAGGAATCTAAATCTGTCTTGAATACAGGGCTGAAAAGGGGCACTTTCCCGGAACCTGACCTTGCACGCACCATAGAGTTTGCGCCCAGGGAAAAGGTGGCAGCCTTGGGCTCTCAGCTGCCAATGATGGGGCTCCATTAACCCTAGAAAAGGAACAATCGCTTTCTGTCCTGGCACCTCTTCCCTAGGAGGAATCTTCGTCCGTCTTGTATACTGGTCTTAATTGCCGCATATTCCCAGAACCGGACGTGGCATGCACTGTCTGGATTTGCACCCAGGAAAAAGGTGGAAGCCTTGGACTCTCAGGTGCCAATGATGGGGCCCCATTAACCCTAGAAAAGGAACAATCGCTTTCTGTCCTGGCACCTTTTCCCTGGGAGGAATCTTCGTTTGTCTGGAATTCTGGGCTGAAAAGGGGCACATTCCCGGAACTACAGGTGACACGCACCATCGAGCTTTGCGTCCAGGGAAAAGGTGGCAGCCTTGGGCTCTCAGCTGCCAATGATGGGGCTCCATTAACCCTAGAAAAGGAACAATAGATTTCTGTCCTGGCACTTCTTCCCTGGGAGGACTCTTCGTCCGTCTTGAATACTGGTCTGATTAGCGGCACATTCCCAGAACCTGACCTTGCACGCACCATCGAGCTTTGCGTCCTGGGAAAAGGTGGCAGCCTTGGACTCTCAGCTACCAGTGATGAGGCTCCATTAACCCTAGAAAAGGGACAATATTTTCTGTCCTGGCACCTTTTCCGTAGGAGGAATCCTAGTCTGTCTTGAATACAGGGCTGAAAATGGGCACTTTTCCAAAACCTCACCTTGCACGCACCGTCGAGCTTTGCGCCCAGGGAAAAGGTGGCAGCCTTGGTCTCTCAGGTGCCAATCACGGTGCCCCATTAACCCTAGAAAAGGAAAATCGCTTTCTGTCCTGGCACCATTTCCCTGGGAGGAATCTTCGTCCTTGTTGAATTCTGGACTGAATATAGGCACATTCCTGGAACCAAATTTGGCACGCAATGTCAAGCTTTGCGCCCAGGGAAAAGGTGGCAGCCTTGGGCTGTCACCTGCCAATGATGGGGCTCCATTAACCCCAGAAAAGGAACAATCGTTTCTGTCCTGGTACCTTTTCCCTTGGAGGAATCTTAGTCTGTCTTGAATACAGGGCTGAATATGAGCACATTCCTGGAACCGCACGTGGCACGCACCGTCCAGCTTTGCGCCCAGGGAAAAGGTGGCAGCCTTGGGCTCTCCGGTGCCAATGATAGGGTCCCATTACCCCTAGAAAAAGAACAGTCGCTTTCTGTCCTGGCACCTTTTCCCTGGGAGGAATCTAAATCCGTCTTGAATACAGGGCTGAAAAGGGCAACATTCCAGGAACCGCAGATTGCACGCACTGTCGAGCTTTGCACCCAGGGCAAAGGTGGCAGCCGTGGGCTCTCAGGTGCCAAAAATAAGGTCCCATTGACCCTAGAAAAGGAACCATGGCTTTTTGTTCTTGGACCTTTTACCTAGGAGGAATCTAAATCTGTCTTGAATACAGGGCTGAAAAGGGGCACTTTCCCGAAACCTGACCTTGCACGCACAATCGAGTTTTGCGCCCAGGGAAGAGGTGGCAGCCTTGGGCTCTCAGGTGCCAATGTTTGGGCCCCATTAACCCTAGAAAAGGAACAATCGCTTTCTGTCCTGGCACCTTCTTCCTGGGAGAAATCTTCGTCCATCTTGAATTCTGGACTGAATAAGGGCACTTTCCCTGATCCCCCGGTGGCACGCACTGTCGAGCTTTGCGCCCAGGGAAAAGGTGGCAGCCTTGGGCTCTCAGATGCCAATGATGGGGCTCCATTAACCCTAGAAAAGGAACAATGGCTTTCTGTCCTGGCACCTTTTCCCTGCGAGGAATCTAAATCTGTCTTGAATACAGGGCTGAAAAGGGGCACTTTCCCGGAACATGACCTTGCACGCACCATCGGGTTTTGCGCCCTGGGAAGAGGTGGCAGCCTTGGGCTCTCAGGTGCCAATGATGGGGCCCCATTAACCCTAGAAAAGGAACAATCGCTTTCTGTCCTGGCATCTTTTTGCTGGGAGAAATCTTCGTCCGTCTTGAATTTTGGACTGAATAGGGGCACATTCCCTCATCCGCAGGTGGCACGCACCATCGAGCTTTGCACCCAGGGAAAAGGTGGCAGCCTTGGGCTCTCAGGTGCCAATGATGGGGCCCCATTAACCCTAGAAAAGAGACAATCGTTTTCTGTCCTGGCACCTTTTCCGTAGGAGGAATCTTCGTCCGTCTTGAATACAGGGCTGAAAATGGGCACTTTCCCAAAACCTCACGTGGCACGCACAGTCGAGCTTTGCGCCCAGTGAAAAGGTGGCAGCCTTGGGCTCTCAGGTACCATTGATAGGGTCCCATTCCCTCTAGAAAAGGAACAATCGCTTTCTGTCCTGGCACCTTTTCCCTGGGAGGAATCTTCGTTTCTCTGGAATTCTGGACTGAATAGGGGCACATTCCCGGAACTGCAGGTGATACGCACCATTGAGCTTTGCACCCAGGGAAAAGGTGGCAGCCTTGGGCTCTCAGGTGCCAATGATGGGGCTCCATTAACCCTAGAAAAGGAACAATCGTTTTCTGTCCTGGCACCTTTTCCCTGGGAGGAATCTAAATCCGTCTTGAATACAGGGCTGAAAAGGGGCACATACCCGGACCCTGACCTTGCACGCACTATCAAGCTTTGCGCCCAGGCAAGAGGTGGCAGCCTTGGGCTCTCAGGTGCCAATGATGGGGCCCCATTACCCGTAGATAAGGAACAATGGCTTTCTGTCCTGGCACCTTTTCCCTGGGAGGAATCCTAGTCCGTCTTGATTTCTAGTCATAAAGGGCGTACACTCCCGGAACCGGAGGTGGTACGCACCGTCGAGCATGGCGCCCAGGGAAAAGGTGGCAGCCTTGGACTCTCAGGTGCCAATGATGGTGCCCCATTAACCCTAGAAAAGGAAAAATTCCTTTCTGTCCTGGCACCTTTTCCCTCGGAGGAATCTTCGTCCGTCTTGAATACTGGGCTGAAAACAGGTACTTTCTCAAAACCTGACCTTGCACGCACCATCGTGCTTTGCGTCCTGGGAAAAGGTGGCAGCCTTGGACTCTCAGCTACCAGTGATGGGGCCCCATTAACCCTAGAAAAGAGACAATCGTTTTCTGTCCTGGCACCTTTTCTGTAGGAGGAATCTTCGTCCGTCTTGAATACAGGGCTGAAAATGGGCACTTTCCCAAAACCTCACGTGGCACGCACAGTCGAGCTTTGCGCCCAGGGAAAAGGTGGCAGCCTTGGGCTCTCAGGTACCATTGATAGGGTCCCATTACCTCTAGAAAAGGAACAATCGCTTTCTGTCCTGGCACCTTGTCCCTGGGAGGAATCTAAATCCGTCCTGAATACAGGGCTGAAAAGGGGCACATACCCATAACATGACCTTGCACGCACCATCGAGTTTTGCGCCCTGGGAAGAGGTGGCAGCCTTGGGCTCTCCGGTGCCAATGATGGGGCCCGATTAACCCTAGAATAGGAACAATGGCTTTCTGTCCTGGCACCTCTTCCCTGGGAGGACTCTTCGTCCGTCTTGAATACTGGTCTGAATAGCGGCACAGTCCCAGAACCTGACCTTGCACGCACCATCGAGCTTTGCGCCCTGGGAAAAGGTGGCAGCCTTGGACTCCCAGCTACCAGTGATGGGACCCCATTTACCCTAGAAAAGGGACAATGGCTTTCTGTCCTGGCACCTTTTCCGTAGGAGGAATCTTCGTCCGTCTTGAACACTGGGCTGAAAATGGGCACTTTCCCAAAACCTCACATGGCACGCACCGTCGAGCTTTGCGCCCAGGGAAAAGGTGGCAGCCTTGGGCTCTCAGGTGCCAATCATGGTGCCCCATTAACCCTAGAAAAGGAACAATCGCTTTCTGTCCTGGAACATTTTCCCTGGGAGGAATCCTAGTCTGTCTTGAATACAGGGCTGAATATGAGCACTTTCCTGGAACAGCACGTGCCACGCACCGTCGAGGTTTGCGCCCAGAAAAGAGGTGGCAGCCTTGGGCTCTCAGGTGCCAATCACGGTGTCCCATTAACCCTAGAAAAGGAACAATGGCTTTCTGTCCTGGCACCTTTTCCCTGGGAGGAATCTTCGTCCGTCTTGAATACTGGGCTAAATATAGGCACATTCCTGGAACCAAATGTGGCACGCAACGTCAAGCTTTGCGCCCAGGGAAAAGGTGGCAGCCTTGGGCTCTCAGGTGCCAATGATGGGGCTCCATTAACCCTAGAAAAGGAACAATCGCTTTCTGTCCTGGCACCTTTTTGCTGGGAGAAATCTTCGTCCGTCTTGAATTTTGGACTGAATAGGGGCACATTCCCTGACCCGCCGGTGGCACGCACTGTCGAGCTTTGCGCCCAGGGAAAAGGTGGCAGCCTTGGGCTCTCAGCTGCCATTGATGGGGCTCCATTAACCCTAGAAAAGGAACAATGGCTTTCTGTCCTGGCACCTTTTCCCTCCGAGGAATCTAAATCTGTCTTGACTAGAGGGCTGAAAAGGGGCACTTTCCCGGAACCTGACCTTGCACGCACCATCGAGCTTTGCGCCCAGGGAAAAGGTGGCAGCCTTGGGCTCTCAGGTGCCAATAATGGGGCCCCATTACCCCTAGAAAAAGAACGATCGCTTTCTGTCCTGGCACCTCTTCCTTAGGAGGAATCTTGGTCCGTCTTGAATACTGGTCTGAATTGCCGCACATTCCCAGAACCGGACGTGGCATGCACTGTCGGGCTTTGCACCCAGGGAAAAGGTGGAAGCCTTGGACTCTCAGGTGCCAATGATGGGGCCCCATTAACCCTAGAAAAGGAACAATGGCTTTCTGTCCTGGCACCTTTTCCCTGGGAAGAATCTTCGTTTGTCTGGAATTCTGGGCTGAAAAGGGGCACATTCCCGGAACTGGAAGTGACACGCACAGTCGAGCTTTGCTTCTGGGGAAAAGGTGGCAGCCTTGGGCTCTCAGGTGCCAATGATGGGGCCCCATTAACCCTAGATAAGGAACAATCGCTTTCTGTCCTGGCACCTTTTCCCTGGGAGGAATCCTAGTCCGTCTTGATGTCTAGTCATAAAGGGCGTACACTCCCGGAACCGGAGGTGGCACGCGCCGTCGAGCTATGCGCCCAGGGAAAAGGTGGCAGCCTTGGGCTCTCAGATGCCAATGATGGGCCTCCATTAACCCTAGAAAAGGAACAATCGCTTTCTGTCCTGGCACCTTTTCCCTTGGAGGAATCTAAATCTGTCTTGAATACAGGGCTGAAAAGGGGCACATTCCTGGAACCGCACGTGGCACGCACCATCGAGCTTTGCACCCAGGGAAAGGGTGGCAGCCTTGGGCTCTCAGGTGCCAATGATAGGGTCCCATTACGCGTAGAAAAGGAACCATGGCTTTCTGTCCTGGCACCTTTTCCCTCCGAGGAATCTAAATCTGTCTTGAATAGAGGGCTGAAAACGGGCACATTCCTGGAACCGCAGGTGGCACGCACCGTCCAGCTTTGCGCCCAGGGAAAAGGTGGCAGCCTTGGGCTCTCAGCTGCCAGTGATGGGACCCCATTACCCCTAGAAAAGGAACAATGGATTTCTGTCCTGGCACCTTTTCCCTGGGAGGAATCCTCGTCCGTCTTGAATTCTGGGCTGAAAAGGGGAACATTCCTGGAACCGAACGTGGCACGCAGCGTCAAGCTTTGCGCCCAGGGAAAAGGTGGCAGCCTTCGGCTCTCAGCTGCCAAAGATACGGCCCCATTACCCCTAGAAAAGGAACAATCGATTTCTGTCCTGGCACCTTTCCCTGGGAGGAATCTTCGTCCGTCTAGAAATCTGGTCTGAAAGGGGGCACATTTCCAGAACCTCAGGCGGCACGCACCGTCGAGCTTTGCGCCCAGGCCAAAGGTGGCTACCTTGGGCTCTCAGCTACCAGTGATGGGTCCCCATTAACCCTAGAAAAGGAACAATCATTTTCTGTCCTGGCACCATTTCCGCAGGAGGAATCTCCGTTCGTCTTGAATACTGGGCTGAAAATGGGCACTATCCCAAAACCTCACGTGGCACGCACCGTCGAGTTTTGCGTCCAGGGAAAAGGTGGCAGCCTTGGGCTCTCATCTACCAATGATGGGGCCCCATTAACCCTAGATAAGGAACAATGGCTTTCTGTCCTGGCACCTTTACCCAGGGAGGAATCTTCGTCCGTCTTGAATTCTGGTCTGAAAAGGGGAACATTACAGGAACAGCAGGTGGCACGCACCGTCGACCTTTGCGCCCAGGGAAAAGCTGGCAGCCTTGGGCTCTCAGCTGCCAATGATAGGGTCCCATTATACCTAGAAAAGGAACAATCGCTTTCTGTCCTGGCACCTTTTCCCTGGGAGGAATCTTGGTCCGTCTTGAATACTGGTCTGAATTGCCACATATTCCCAGAACCGGACGTGGCATGCACTGTCGGGCTTTGCACCCAGGAAAAAAGTGGAAGCCTTAGACTCTCAGGTGCCAATGATGGGGCCCCATTAACCCTAGAAAAGGAACAATGGCTTTCTGTCCTGGCACCTTTTCCCTGGGAGGAATCTTCGTCCGTCTGGAAATCTCGGTTCAAAAATGGCACTGCCCCAAACCCGCACAAGGTACACACCGGTGAGCTTTGCGCTCAGGGAAAAGGGGGCAGCCTTGGGCTCTCAGGTGCCAATGATGGTGTCCCATTACCCCTACAAAAGGCACAATGGCTTTCTGTCCTGGCACCTTTTCCCAGGGAGGAATCTTCATCGGTTTGGAATTCTGGTCTGAGAATCGGCACTTTCCTGGACCCGCAAGTGGAACGCACCATCGAGCTTTGCGTCCAGGGAAAAGGTGGCAGTCTTGGGCTCTCAGGTGCCAATGATGGGACCCCATTACCTTTACAAAAAGCACAATGGCTTTCTGTCCTGGCACCTTTTCCCTGGGAGGAGTCTTCATTGGTCTGGAATTCTGGGCTGTAAAATGGCAATTTCCCGGACCCTCACGTAGCACGCATGGTCGAGCTTTGCGCCCAGGGTATAGGAGGCAACCTTGGGCTCTCAGGTGCCAGTGATGGGGCCCGATTAACCCTAGAAATGGAACAACAAGTTTCTGTCCTGGGAGCCTCTTCCCTGTGAGGAGTCTTCATCCCTCTGGAATTCAGGGCTGAAAAACGGCACTTTCCCAGACAAGAAAGTGGTACGCACCGTTGATGTTTGTGCCCACGGAAAAGGTGGCAGCCTTGAACTCTCAGGTGGCAATGATGGGGCACCATTGACCCTAGAAAAGGACAATTCGATTTCTGACCTAGCACCTTTTCCTGGGAGGTGTCTTCGTCCGTCTGGAATTCTGGGCTGAAAAATGGCACTTCCCTGGACCCGCAAGTGGCACACGCCGTCGACATTTGCGCCCAGGCAAAAGGTGGCAGCCTTGGGCTCTCAGGTGCCAATGATGGGGCCCCGTTAACACTAGAAAAATAACACTTGCTTTCTGTCCTGGCACCTTTTCCCAGGGAGGAATCTTCATTCGTCTGGAATTCTGGGCTGAAAAATGGCACTTTCCCGGAACCGCTCGTGGAACGCTCCGTCGAGCTTTGCGCCCAGGGAAAAGGTGGCAGTCCTGGGCTCTCAGGTGCCAATGATGGGGCCCAATTAGCATTACAAAATACACAGTTGCTTTGTCTCCTGGTACCTTTTCCCTCTGAGGAATCTTCATAGGTCTGGAATTCTGGGCTGAAAAATGGCACTTTCCCGGAACCGCTCGTGGAACGCTCCGTCGAGCTTTGCGTCCAGGGAAAAGGTGGCAGCCTTGGGCTCTCAGGTGTCAATTTTGGGGCCCCATTAACCCTAGAAAAGGCACAATGGTTTTCTGTCCTGGCACCTTTTCCCAGGGAGAAATCTTCGCTGGCCTGGAATTCTGGGATGAGAAACGGCACTTTCCCGGACTTGCAAGTGGCACGCTCCGTCGACATTTGCGCCCAGGGAAAAGGTGGCAGCCTTGGGCTCTCAGGTGCCAAAGATGGGGCCCCATTACCCCTAGAAAAGGCGCAATGGCTTTCTGTCCTGACACCTTTTCCCAGAGAGGAATCGACTTCCGTCTGGAATTCTGGGCTGAAAAAAGGCCCTTCCCCGCACCCGCACAGGGTATGCACCGTCGAGCTTTGCACCCAGGGAAAAGGTGGCAGCCTTGGGCTCTCAGGTGCCAATGATGGGGCCCAATTAGCATTACAAAATACACAATGGCTTTGTCTCCTGGTACCTTTTCCCTCTGAGGAATCTTCATAGGTCTGGAATTCTGGGCTGAAAAATGGCACTTTCCCGGACCCGCACGTGGAACGCTCCGTCGAGCTTTGCGCCCAGGGAAAAGGTGGCAGCCTTGGGCTCTCAGCTGCCAACTTTGGGGCCCCATTAACCCTAGAAAAGGCACAATCGCTTTCTGTCCTGGCACCTTTTCCCAGGGAGAAATCTTCGCTGGCCTGGAATTTTGGAATGAGAAACGGCACATTCCCGGACTTGCAAGTGGCACGCTCCGTCGACATTTGCGCCCAGGGAAAAGGTGGCAGCCTTGGGCTCTCAGGTGCCAAAGATGGGGCCCCATTACCCCTAGAAAAGGCACAATCGCTTTCTGTCCTGGCACCTTTTCCCAGAGAGGAATCGACTTCCGTCTGGAATTCTGGGCTGAAAAACGGCCCTTTCCTGCACCCGCACAGGGTATGCACCATCGAGCTTTGCACCCAGGGAAAAGGTGGCAGCCTTGGGCTCTCAGGTGCCAATGATGGGGCCCAATTAGCATTACAAAATACACAATGGCTTTGTCTCCTGGTACCTTTTCCCTAGGTTAAATCTTCATCGGCCTCGAATTCTGGGATGAGAAACAGCACTTCCCCGGACCCGCAAGTGGCACGCACCGTCGAGCTTTGCGCTCAGGGAAAAGGTTGCAGCCTTCGGCTCTCAGGTGCCAATAATGGGTCCCCATTACTCCTAGAAAAGGAGAAATCCATTCCAGTCCTGACACCTTTTCCCAGGGAGGAATCTTCATCGGTCTGGAATTCTGGAATGAGAAACGGCACATTCCCGGACCCTCACGTAGCACGCATGGTCGAGCTTTGCGCCCAGGGCATAGGAGGCAACCTTGGGCTCTCAGGTGCCAATGATGGGGCCCGATAAACCCTAGAAATGGAACAATCGCTTTCTGTCCTGGGAGCCTCTTCCCTGTGAGGAGTCTTCATCCGTCTGGAATTGAGGGCTGACAAACGGCACTTTCCCGGACAAGAAAGTGGTACGCACCGTTGATGTTTGCGCCCACGGAAAAGGTGGCAGCCTTGAACTCTCAGGTGCCAATGATGGGGCACCATTGACCCTAGAAAAAGACAATTTGATTTCTGACCTGGCACCTTTTCCCTGGGAGGTGTCCTCGTCCGTCTGGAATTCTGGACTGAAAAATGGCACTTCCCCGGACCCGCAAGTGGCACGCGCCGTCAACATTTGCGCTCAGGCAAAAGGTGGCAGCCTTGGGCACTCAGGTGCCAACGATGGGTCCCCGTTAACACTAGATAAATAACAATCGCTTTCTGTCCTGGCACCTTTTCCCAGGGAGGAATCTTCATTGGTCTGGAATTCTGGGCTGAAAACGGCTCTTTCCCTTACCCGCATGTGGTATGCACCGTCGAGCTTTGCGCCCAGGGAAAAGGTGGCAGCCCTGGGCTCTCAGCTGCCAATGATGGGGCCCCATTAACCCTAGAAAAGGCACAATCGCTTTCTGTCCTGGCACCTTTTCCCAGGGAGAAATCTTCGCTGGCCTGGAATTCTGGGATGAGAAACGGCACATTCCCGGACATGCAAGTGGCACACGCCGTCGACATTTGCGCCCAGCGAAAAGGTGGCAGCCTTGGGCTCTCAGGTGCCAATGATGGGGCCCCGTTAACACTAGAAAAATAACACTTGCTTTCTGTCCTGGTACCTTTTCCCAGGGAGGAATCTTCGTCCGTCTGGAAATCTGGGTTCAAAAATGGCACTGCCCCACACCCGCACAAGGTACACACCGTCGAGCTTTGCGCTCAGGGAAAAGGGGGCAGCCTTGGGCTCTCAGCTGCCAGTGATGGTGCCCCATTACCCCTACAAAAGGCACAATGGCTTTCTGTCCTGGCACCTTTTCCCAGGGAGGAATCTTCATCGGTTTGGAATTCTGGTGTGAGAATCGGCACTTTCCCGGACCCACAAGTGGAACGCACCATCGAGCTTTGCGTCCAGGGAAAAGGTGGCAGTCTTGGGCTCTCAGGTGCCAATGATGGGGCCCAATTACTTTTAGAGAAAGCACAATGGCTTTCTGTCCTGGCACCTTTTCCCTGGGAGGAGTCTTCATTGGTCTGCAATTCTGGGCTGTAAAATGTCACTTTCTTGGACCAGCACGTGGCACACACTGTCGTGCTTTGTACCCAGGGAAAAGGAGGCAACCTCTGGCTCTCAGATGCCAATGACGGTCCCCCATTAACACTAGACATGGAACAATCGCTTTCTGTCCTGGGAGCCCTTTCCCTGGGAGAAGTCGTCAGCCGTCTGGAATCCTGGGCTGAACAAAGCACTTTCTCTGACCTGTACGTGGCAGGCACCATCAAGCTTTGCGCCCAGCGAAAAGGTGGCAGCCTTGCGCTCTCAGGTGCCAATGATGGGTCCCCATTAACACTAGAAAAGTAACACTTGCTTTCTATCCTGGCACCTTTTCCCAGGGAGGAATCTTCGTCCGTCTGGAAATCTGGGTTCAAAAATGGCACTGCCCCAAACCCGCACAAGGTACACACCGTCGAGCTTTGCGCCCAGGGAAAAGGGGCAGCCTTGGGCTCTCAGGTGCCAATGATGGTGCTCCATTACCCCTACAAAAGGCACAATGGCTTTCTCTCCTGGCACCTTTTCCCAGGGAGGAATTTTCATCGGTTTGAAATTCTGGTCTGAGAATCGGCACTTTCCTGGACCCGCAAGTGGAACGCACCATCGAGCTTTGCGTCCAGGGAAAAGGTGGCAGCCTTGGGCTCTCAGGTGCCAATGATGGGGCCCAATTACTTTTAGAGAAAGCACAATGGCTTTCTGTCCTGGCACCTTTTCCCTGGGAGGAGTCTTCATTGGTCTGCAATTCTGGGCTGTAAAATGTCACTTTCTTGGACCAGCACATGGCACACACTGTCGTGCTTTGTACCCAGGGAAAAGGAGGCAACCTCTGGCTCTCAGATGCCAATGACGGTCCCCCATTAACACTAGACATGGAACAATCGCTTTCTGTCCTGGGAGCCCTTTCCCTGGGAGAAGTCGTCAGCCGTCTGGAATCCTGGGCTGAACAAAGCACTTTCTCTGACCTGTACGTGGCAGGCACCATCAAGCTTTGCGCCCAGCGAAAAGGTGGCAGCCTTGCGCTCTCAGGTGCCAATGATGGGTCCCCATTAACACTAGAAAAGTAACACTTGCTTTCTATCCTGGCACCTTTTCCCAGGGAGGAATCTTCGTCCGTCTGGAAATCTGGGTTCAAAAATGGCACTGCCCCAAACCCGCACAAGGTACACACCGTCGAGCTTTGCGCCCAGGGAAAAGGGGCAGCCTTGGGCTCTCAGGTGCCAATGATGGTGCTCCATTACCCCTACAAAAGGCACAATGGCTTTCTCTCCTGGCACCTTTTCCCAGGGAGGAATTTTCATCGGTTTGAAATTCTGGTCTGAGAATCGGCACTTTCCTGGACCCGCAAGTGGAACGCACCATCGAGCTTTGCGTCCAGGGAAAAGGTGGCAGCCTTGGGCTCTCAGGTGCCAATGATGGTGCCTCATTACCCCTACAAAAGGCACAATGGCTTTCTGTCCTGGCACCTTTTCTCAGGGAGGAATCTTCATCGGTTTGGAATTCTGGTCTGAGAATCGGCACTTTCCTGGACCCGCAAGTGGAACGCACCATCGAGCTTTGCATCCAGGGAAAAGGTGGCAGTCTTGGGCTCTCAGGTGCCAATGATGGGGCCCCATTACCTTTACAAAAAGCACAATGGCTTTCTGTCCTGGCACCTTTTCCCTGGGAGGAGTCTTCATTGGTCTGCAATTGTGGGCTGTAAAATGGCACTTTCAGGGACCAGCACGTGGCACGCACTGTCGTGCTTTGCGCCCAGGGAAAAGGAGGCAACCTCTGGCTCTCAGATGCCAAAGACGGGCCCCAATTAACACTAGAAATGGAACAATCGCTTTCTGTCCTGGCAGCCCTTTCCCTGGGAGGAGTCGTCATCCGTCTGGAATTCTGGGCTGAACAAAGCACTTTCTCTGACCTGCACGTGGCAGGCACCATCAAGCTTTGCGCCCAGGAAAAGGTGGCAGCCTTGGGCTCTCAGGTGCCAATGATGGGGCCCCGTTAACACTAGAAAAATAACAATCGCTTTCTGTCCTGGCACCTTTTCCCAGGGAGGAATCTTCGTCTGTCTGGAAATCTGGGTTCAAAAATGGCACTGCCCCAAACCCGCACAAGGTACACACCGTCGAGCTTTGTGCCCAGGGAAAAGGGGGCAGCCTTGGGCTCTCAGGTGTCAATGATGGTGCCCCATTACCCCTACAAAAGGCACAATGGCTTTCTGTCCTGGCACCTTTTCCCAGGGAGGAATCTTCATCGGTTTAGAATTCTGGTCTGAGAATCGGCACTTTCCTGGACCCGCAAATGGAACGCACCATCGAGCTTTGTGCCCAGGCAAAAGGTGGCAGCCTTGGGCTCTCAGGTGCCAATGATGGATCCCCGTTAACATTAGATAAATAACAATCGCTTTCTGTCCTGGCACCTTTTCCCTGGGAGGAATCTTCATCGGTCTGGAATTCTGGGCTGAAAACGGCTCTTTCCCTTACCCGCATGTGGTACGCACCGTCGAGCTTTGCGCCCAGGGAAAAGGTGGCAGCCCTGGGCTCTCAGCTGCCAATTTTGGGGCCCCATTAACCCTAGAAAAAGCACAATCGCTTTCTGTCCTGTCACCTTTTCCCAGGGAGAAATCTTCGCTGGCCTGGAATTCTGGGATGAGAAACGGCACATTCCCGGACTTGCAAGTGGCACGCGCCGTCGAGCTTTGCGCCCATGGAAAAGGGGGCAGCCTTGGGCTCTCAGGTGCCAAAGATGAGGTCCTATTACTCCTAGAAAAGGCACAATGGCTTTCTGTCCTGACACCTTTTCCCAGAGAGGAATCGACTTCCGTCTGGAATTCTGGGCTGAAAAGTGGCCCTTTCCCGCACCCACACAGGGTATGCACCGTCGAGCTTTGCACCCAGGGAAAAGGTGGCAGCCTTGGGCTCTCAGGTGCCAATGATGGGGCCCAATTAGCATTACAAAATACACAATGGCTTTGTCTCCTGGTACCTTTTCCCTCTGAGGAATCTTCATAGGTCTGGAATTCTGGGCTGAAAAATGGCACTTTCCCGGACCCGCACATGGAACGCTCCGTTGAGCTTTGCGCCCAGGGAAAAGGTGGCAGCCTTGGGCTCTCAGGTGTCAATTTTGGGGCCCCATTAACCCTAGAAAAGGCACAATTGCTTTCTGTCCTGGCACCTTTTCCCTGGGTTAAATCTTCATCGGCCTCGAATTCTGGAATGAGAAACAGCACATTTCTGGACCCGCAAGTGGCACGCACCGTCGAGCTTTGCGCTCAGGGAAAAGGTTGCAGCCTTCGGCTCTCAGGTGCCAATATTGGGTCCCCATTACTCCTAGAAAAGGAGAAATCCATTCCTGTCCTGGCACCTTTTCCCAGGGAGGAATCTTCATCGGTCTGGAATTCTGGGATGAGAAACGGCAATTTCCCGGACTCTCACGTAGCACGCATGGTCGAGCTTTGCGCCCAGGGTATAGGAGGCAACCTTGGGCTCTCAGGTGCCAATGATGGAGCCCGATTAACCCTAGAAATGGAACAATCGTTTTCTGTCCTGGGAGCCTCTTCCCTGTGAGGAGTCTTCATCCGTCTGGAATTCAGGGCTGAAAAACGGCACTTTCCCGGACAAGAAAGTGGTACGCGCCGTTGATGTTTGCGCCCAGCGAAAAGGTGGCAGCCTTGAACTCTCAGGTGCCAATGATGGGGCACCATTAAACCTAGAAAAGGACAATTCAATTTCTGACCTGGCACCTTTTCCCTGGGAGGTGTCTTCGTCCGTCTGGAATTCTGGGCTGAAAAATGGCACATCCCCGGACCCGCAAGTGGCACGCGCCGTCGACATTTGCGCCCAGGGAAAAGGTGGCAGCCTTGGGCTCTCAGGTGCCAATGATGGGGCCCCGTTAACACTAGAAAAATAACACTTGCCTTCTGTCCTGGCACCTTTTCCCAGAGAGGAATCTTCGTCCGTCTGGAAATCTGGGTTCAAAAATGGCACTGCCCCAAACCCGCACAAGGTACACACCGTCGAGCTTTGTGCCCAGGGAAAAGGGGGCAGCCTTGGGCTCTCAGCTGCCAATGATGGTGCCCCATTACCCCTACAAAAGGCACAATGGCTTTCTGTCCTGGCACCTTTTCCCAGGGAGGAATCTTCATCGGTTTGGAATTCTGGTCTGAGAATCGGCACATTCCTAAACTTGCAAGTGGAACGCACCATTGAGCTTTGCGCCCAGGGAAAAGGTGGCAGTCTTGGGTTCTCAGGTGCCAATGATGGGACCCCATTACCTTTACAAAAAGCACAATGGCTTTCTGTCCTGGCACCTTTTCCCTGGGAGGAGTCTTCATTGGTCTGCAATTCTGGGCTGTAAAATGGCACTTTCTGGGACCAGCACGTGGCACGCACAGTCGAGCTTTGCGCCCAGGGAAAAGGAGGCAACCTCTGGCTCTCAGATGCCAATGACGGGCCCCCATTAACACTAGAAATGGAACAATCGCTTTCTGTCCTGGGACCCCTTTCCCTGGGAGGAGTCGTCATCCGTTTGGAATCCTGGGCTGAACAAAGCACTTTCTCTGACCTGCACGTGGCAGGCACCATCTAGCTTTGCGCCCAGGCAAGAGGTGACAGCCTTGGGCTCTCAGGTGCCAATGATGGATCCCTGTTAACATTAGATAAATAACAATCGCTTCCTGTCCCGGCACCTTTTCCCTGGAAGGAATCTTCATTGATCTGGAATTCTGGGCTGAAAACGGCTCTTTCCCTTACCCGCATGTGGCACGCACCGTCGAGCTTTGCGCCCAGGGAAAAGGTGGCAGCCCTGGGCTCTCAGCTGCCAATTTTGGGGCCCCATTAACCCTAGAAAAGGAACAATCGCTTTCTGTCCTGACACCTTTTCCCAGGGAGAAATCTTCGCTGGCCTGGAATTCTGGGATGAGAAACGGCACATTCCTGGACTTGACATTGCACGCACCGTCGACATTTGCGCCCATGGAAAAGGTGGCAGCCTTGGGCTCTCAGGTGCCAAAGATGGGGCCCCATTACCCCTAAAAAAAGGCACAATGGCTTTCTGTCCTGACACCTTTTCCCAGAGAGGAATCGACTTCCGTCTGGAATTCTGGGCTGAAAAACGGCCCTTTCCCGCACCCGCACAGGGTATGCACCGTCGAGCTTTGCACCCAGGGAAAAGGTGGCAGCCTTGGGCTCTCAGGTGTCAAATTTGGGGCCCCATTAACCTTAGAAAAGGAAAAATCGCTTTCTGTCCTGGCACATCTTCCCTGGGAGGAATCTCGTCCGTCTTTAATACTGGGCTGAAAATAGGCACTTTCCCAAAACCTCTCGTGGCACGCACGGTCAAGCTTTGCGCAAGGGAAAAAATGGCAGTCTTGGGCTCTCAGCTGCCAATGATGGGGTCCAATTACCCTTAGAAAAGGAACAATTGCTTTCCGTCCTGGCACCTTTTCCCTGGGAGCAATCTAAATCCGTCTTGAATACTGGGCTGAAAACGGGTACTTTCCCGGAACCTGACATTGCACGCACCGTCGAGCTTTGCGCCCAGGGTAAAGGTGGCAGCCTTGGGCTCTCATGTGCAAATGATGGGGCTCCATTAACCCTAGAAAAGGAACAATCGCTTTCTGTCCTGGCACCATTTCACTGGGAGGAATCTTTTTCCGTCTTGAATACTGGGCTGAAAAGGGGCACATTCCCAGAATTGCAGGTTGCATGCACCATCGAGCTTTGCGCCCAGGGAAAAGGTGGCAGCCTTGGGCTCTCAGCTGCCAGTGATGGGGCCCCATTAAGCCTAGAAAAGGGACAATCGTTTTCTGTCCTGGCACCTTTTCCGTAGGAGGAATCTTCGTCCGTCTTGAATACAGGGCTGAAAATGGGCACTTTCCCAAAACCTCTCGTGGCACGCACCGTCAAGCTTTGCGCCCAGGGAAAAGGTGGCAGCCTTGGGCTCTCATGTGCCAATGATGGTGTCCAATTACCCTTAGAAAAGGAACAATCGCTTTCTGTCCTGGCACCTTTTCCCTGGGAGCAATCTAAATTCGTCTTGAATACTGGGCTGAAAACGGGTACTTTCCCGGAACCTGACATTGCACGCACCATCGAGCTTTATGCCCAGGGAAAAGGTGGTAGCCTTGGGCTCTCATGTGCAAATGATGGGGCTCCATTAATCCTAGAAAAGGAACAATCGCTTTCTGTCCTGGCACCATTTCACTGGGAGGAATCTTCGTCCATCTTGAATACTGGGCTGAAAAGGGGCACATTCCCAGAATCGCAGGTTGCATGCACCATCGAGCTTTGCGCCCAGGGAAAAGGTGGCAGCCTTGGGCTCTCAGCTGCCAGTGATGGGGCCCCATTAAGCCTAGAAAAGGGACAATCGCTTTCTGTCCTGGCACCTTTTCCCTGGGAGCAATCTAAATCCGTCTTGAATACTGGGCTGAAAACGGGTACTTTCCCGGAACCTGATATTGCACGCACCGTCGAGCTTTGCGCCCAGGGAAAAGGTGGCAGCCTTGGGCTCTCCTGTGCAAATGATGGGGCTCCATTAACCCTAGAAAAGGAACAATTGCTTTCTGTCCTGGCACCTTTTTCCTTTGGAGGAATCTTCGTCTGTCTGGAATTCTGGGCAGAAAATTGGCACATTCCCGGATCCGCAGGGTGTACGCACCGTCGAGCTTTGCGCCCATGGGAAAGGTGGCATCTTTGGGCTCTCAGGTGCCAATGATGGGCCCTCTATAACCCTAGAAAAGGAACAATCGCTTTCTGTCCTGGCATTTTTTCCCTGGGAGGAATCTTCGTCCATCTTGAATATGGGCTGAAAAGGGGCACATTCCCAGAATCGCAGGTTGCATGCACCATCGAGCTTTGCGCCCAGGGAAAAGGTGGCAGCCTTGGGCTCTCAGGTGCCAATGATGGGGCCCCATTAACCCTAGAAAAGAGACAATCGTTTTCTGTCCTGGCACCTTTTCCGTAGGAGGAATCTTTGTTTGTCTTGAATTCTGGGCTGAAAAGGGGAACATTCCAGGAACCGCAGGTGGCATGCACCGTCGACATTTACACCCAGGGAAAAGGTGGCAGCCTTCGGCTCTCAGCTGCCAAAGATACGGCCCCATTAGCCCTAGAAAAGGGACAATCGCTTTCTATCCTGGAACTTTTTCGCTGGGACGAATCTTCGTCCGTCTTGAATTCTGGGCTGAATAGGGGCACATTCCCTGACCCGCAGGTGGCACGCACCATCGACCTTTGCGCCCAGGGAAGAGGTGGCAGCCTTGGGCTCTCAGCTGCCAATGATGGGGACCCATTAACCCTAGAAAAGGAACAATCACTTTCTGTCCTGGCACCTTTTCCCTGGGAGGAATCTAAATCCGTCTTGAATTCTGGGCTGAAAAGGGGCACATTCCTGGAACCGAACGTGGCACGCAGCGTCAAGCTTTGCGCCCAAGGAAAAGGTGGCAGCCTTGGACTCTCAGGTGCCAATGATGGGGCCCCATTACCCCTAGAAAAGCAACAATCGATTTCTGTCCTGGCACCTTTCCCTGGGAGGAATCTTCGTCCGTCTAGAATTCTGGTCTGAAAGGGGGCACATTTCCAGAACCTCAGGCGGCACTCACCATCGAGCTTTGCGCCCAGTGAAAACGTGGCAACCTTGGGCTCTCAGCTACCAGTGATGGGTCCCCATTAACCCTAGAAAAGGTACAATCATTTTCTGTCCTGGCACCATTTCCGCAGGAGGAATCTCCGCCCGTCTTGAATACTGGGCTGAAAAGGGGCACTATCCCAAAACCTCACGTGGCACGCACCGTCGAGTTTTGCGCCCAGTGAAAAGGTGGCAGCCTTGGGCTCTCAGGTGCCAATGATGGGGCCCCATTAACCCTAGAAAAGGAACAATCGCTTTCTGTCCTGGCACCTTTACCATTGGAGGAATCTTCGTCCGTCTTGAATTCTGGGCTGAAAAGGGGAACATTCCAGGAACCGCAAGTGGCACGCACCGTCGACCTTTACACCCAGGGAAAAGGTGGCAGCCTTCGGCTCTCAGCTGCCAAAGATACGGCCCCATTAACCCTAGAAAAGGGACAATCGCTTTCTGTCCTGGAACTTTTTCGCTGGGACGAATCTTCGTCCCTCTTGAATTCTGGGCTGAATAGGGGCACATTCCCTGACCCGCAGGTGGCACGCACCATCGACCTTTACGCCCCGGGAAGAGGTGGCAGCCTTGGGCTCTCAGCTGCCAATGATGGGGATCCATTAACCCTAGAAAAGGAACAATCGCTTTCTGTCCTGGCACCTTTTCCCTGGGAGGAATCTTCGTCCGTCTTGAATTCTGGACTGAATAGGGGCACACTCCTAGAATTGCAGGTGGCATGCACCGTCGAGCTATGCGCCCAGGGAAGAGGTGGCAGCCTTGGGCTCTCAGGTGCCAATGATGGGGCTCCATTGAACCTAGGAAAGGAACAATGGCTTTCTGTCCTGGCACCTTTTCCCTGGGAGGAATCTTCGTTTGTCTGGAATTCTGGGCTGAAAAGGGGCACATTCCCGGAACTGCAGGTGAGACGCACCATCGAGCTTTGCACCCGGGGAAAAGGTGGCAGCCTTGGGTTCTCAGGTGCCAATGATGGGGCCCCATTACCCCTAGATAAGGAACAATCGGTTTCTGTCCTGGCACCTTTTCCCTTGGAGGAATCCTAGTCCGTCTTGATTTCTAGTCATAAAGGGCGTACACTCCCGGAACCGGAGGTGGCACGCACCGTCGAGCTTTGCGCCCAGGGAAAAGGTGGCAGCCTTGGGCTCTCAGCTGCCAATGATGGGGCTCCATTAATCCTAGAAAAGGAACAATCGCTTTCTGTCCTGGCACCTTTTCCCTGGGAGGAATCTAAATCTGTCTTGAATACAGGGCTGAAAAGGGGCACTTTCCTGGAACCTGACCTTACACACACCATCGAGTTTTGCGCCCAGGGAAGAGGTGGCAGCCTTGGGCTCTCAGCTGCCAATGGTGGACTCCATTAACCCTAGAAAAGGAACAATCGATTTCTGTCCTGGCACCTTTTCCCTGGGAGGAATCTTCCTCCGCTTGAATACTGGGCTGAAAATGGGCACTTTCCCAAAACCTCTCGTGGCACTCAGCGTCAAGCTTTGCGCCCAGGGAAAAGGTGGCAGCCTTGGGCTTTCAGCTGCCAATGATAGGGTCCCATTACCCCTAGAAAAGGAACAATCGCTTTCTGTCCTGGCATCTTTTCCCTGGGAGGAATCTAAATCTGTCTTGAATACTGGGCTGAAAAGGTGCACTTTCCCGGAACCTGACCTTGCACGCACCATAGAGTTTGCACCCAGGGAAAAGGTGGCAGCCTTGGGCTCTCAGCTGCCAATGATGGGACTCCATTAACCCTAGAAAAGGAACAATCGCTTTCTGTCCTGGCACCTCTTCCCTAGGAGGAATCTTCGTCCGTCTTGAATACTGGTCTGAATTGCCGCATATTCCCAGAACCGGACGTGGTATGCACTGTCGGGCTTTGCACCCAGGGAAAAGGTGGAAGCCTTGGACTCTCAGGTGCCAATGATGGGGCCCCATTAACCCTAGAAAAGGAAAAATGGCTTTCTGCCCTGGCACCTTTTCCCTGGGAGGAATCTTCGTTTGTCTGGAATTCTGGGCTGAAAAGGGGCACATTCCCGGAACTGCAGGTGACACGCACCATCGAGCTTTGCGCCCGGGGAAAAGGTGGCAGCCTTGGGCTCTCAGCTACCAGTGATGGGGCTCCATTAACCCTAGAAAAGGTACAATCATTTTCTGTTCTGGCACCATTTCCGCAGGAGGAATCTTCGTCCATCTTGAATACTGGGCTGAAAATGGGCACTATCCCAAAATCTCACGTGGCACGCACCGTCGAGTTTTGCGCCCAGTGAAAAGGTGGCAGCCTTGGGCTCTCAGGTGCCAATGATGGGGCCCCATTAACCCTAGAAAAGGAACAATCGCTTTCTGTCCTGGCACCTTTTCCCAGGGAGGAATCTTCGTCCGTCTTGAATTCTGGGCTGAAAAGGGGAACATTCCAGGAACCGCAGGTGGCACGCACCGTCGACCTTTACACCCAGGGAAAAGGTGGCAGCCTTCGGCTCTCAGCTGCCAAAGATACGGCCCCATTAACCCTAGAAAAGGGACAATCGCTTTCTGTCCTGGAACTTTTTCGCTGGGACGAATCTTCGTCCCTCTTGAATTCTGGGCTGAATAGGGGCACATTCCCTGACCCGCAGGTGGCACTCACCATCGACCTTTACGCCCCGGGAAGAGGTGGCAGCCTTGGGCTCTCAGCTGCCAATGATGGGGACCCATTAACCCTAGAAAAGGAACAATCGCTTTCTGTCCTGGCACCTTTTCCCTGGGAGGAATCTTCGTCCGTCTTGAATTCTGGACTGAATAGGGGCACATTCCTAGAATTGCAGGTGGCATGCACCGTCGAGCTTTGCGCCCAGGGAAGAGGTGGCAGCCTTGGGCTCTCAGGTGCCAATGATGGGGCTCCATTGAACCTAGAAAAGGAACAATGGCTTTCTGTCCTGGCACCTTTTCCCTGGGAGGAATCTTCGTTTGTCTGGAATTCTGGGCTGAAAAGGGGCACATTCCCGGAACTGCAGGTGACACGCACCATCGAGCTTTGCACCCAGGGAAAAGGTGGCAGCCTTGGGCTCTCAGCTGCCAATGATGGGGCCCCATTACCCCTAGATAAGGAACAATCGGTTTCTGTCCTGGCACCTTTTCCCTTGGAGGAATCCTAGTCCGTCTTGATTTCTAGTCATAAAGGGCGTACACTCCCGGAACCGGAGGTGGCACGCACCGTCGAGCTTTGCGCCCAGGGAAAAGGTGGCAGCCTTGGGCTCTCAGCTGCCAATGATGGGGCTCCATTAATCCTAGAAAAGGAACAATCGCTTTCTGTCCTGGCACCTTTTCCCTTGGAGGAATCTAAATCTGTCTTGAATACAGGGCTGAAAAGGGGCACTTTCCCGGAACCGCACCTTGCACACACCATCGAGTTTTGCGCCCAGGGAAGAGGTGGCAGCCTTGGACTCTCAGGTGCCAATGATGGGGCCCCATTAACCCTAGAAAAGGAACAATCGCTTTCTGTCCTGGCACATTTTCCCTGGGAGAGATCTAAATCCGTCTTGAATACAGGGTTGAAAAGGGGCACTTTCCCGGACCCTGACCTTGCACGCACCGTCAAGCTTTGCACCCAGGGAAGAGTTGGCAGCCTTGGGTTCTCAGCTGACAATGATGGGGACCCATTAACCCTAGAAAAGGAACAATCGCTTTCTGTCCTGGCACCTTTACCCTGGGAGGAATCTTCGTCCGTCTTGAATTCTGGGCTGAAAAGGGGAACATTCCAGGAACCGCAGGTGGCACGCACCGTCGACCTTTACACCCAGGGAAAAGGTGGCAGCCTTGGGCTCTCAGGTGCCAATGATGGGGCACCATTAACCCTAGATAAGGAACAATCGCTTTCTGTCCTGGCACCTTTACCCTGGGAGGAATCTTCATCCGTCTGGAATACTGGGTTGAATAGGGGTACATTCCTAGAATTGCAGGTGGCATGCACCGTCGAGCTTTGCGCCCAGGGAAGAGGTGGCAGCCTTGGGCTCTCAGGTGCCAATGATGGGGCTCCATTGAACCTAGAAAAGGAACAATGGCTTTCTGTCCTGGCACCGTTTCCCTGGGAGGAATCTTCGTTTGTCTGGAATTCTGAGCTGAATAGGGGCACATTCCAGGAACTGCAGGTGACACACACCATCGAGCTTTGTGTCCAGGGAAAAGGTGGCAGCCTTGGGCTCTCAGGTGGCAATGATGGGGCCCCATTAACCCTAGAAAAGGAACAATGGCTTTCTGTCCTGGCACCTTTTCCCTGGGAGGAATCTAAATCTGTCTTGAATACAGGGCTGAAAAGGGGCACATACCCGGAACCTAACCTTGCACGCACCGTCAAGCTTTGCGCCCAGGGAAGAGGTGGCAGCCTTGGGCTCTCAGCTGCCAGTGATGGCGCCCCATTACTCCTAGAATAGGAACAATCGCTTTCTGTCCTGACACCTTTTCCCTGGGAGGAATCTCATCCGTCTTGATTACTGGGCTGAAAATGGGCACTTTTCCAAAACCTCTCGTGGCACGCACCGTCCAGCTTTGCGCCCAGTGAAAAGGTGGCAGCCTTCGGCTCTCAGCTGCCAATGATAGGGTCCCATTACCCCTAGAAAAGGAACAATCGATTTCTGTCCTGGCACCTTTACCCTGGGAGGAATCTAAATCTGTCATGCATACACGGCTGAAAAGGGGCACTTTCCCGGAACCTGACCTTGCACGCACCATCGAGCTTTGCGCCCAGGGAAAAGGTGGTAGCCTTGGGCGCTCAGCTGCCAATGATGGGGCCCCATTGCCTCTAGAAAAAGAACAATCGCTTTCTGTCCTGGCACCTTTTCCCTGGGAGGAATCTAAATCCGTCTTGAATTCTGGGCTGAAAAGGGGAACATTCCAGGAACCGCAGGTGGCACGCACTGTCGAGCTTTGCACCCAGGGAAAAGGTGGCAGCCGTGGACTCTCAGGTGCCAAAAATAAGGACCCATTGACCCTAGAAAAGGAACCATGGCTTTCTGTCCTGGCACCTTTTCCCTAGGAGGAATCTAAATCTGTCTTAAATACAGGGCTGAAAAGGGGCACTTTCCCGAAACCTGACCTTGCACGCACAATCAAGTTTTGCGCCCAGGGAAGAGGTGGCCGCCTTGGGCTCCAACGTGCAAATGATTGGGCCCCATTAACCCTAGAAAAGGAACAATCGCTTTCTGCCCTGGCACCTTTTTCCTGGGAGAAATCTTCGTCCGTCTTGAATTCTGGACTGAATAGGGGCACATTCCCTGACCCGCCGGTGGCACGCACTGTCGAGCTTCGCGCCCAGGGAAAAGGTGGCAGCCTTGGGCTCTAAGGTGCCATTGACGGGGCTCCATTAACCCTAGAAAAGGAACAATGCCTTTCTGTCCTGGCACCTTTTCCCTCGGAGGAATCTTCGTCCGTCTTGAATACTGGTCTGAATTGCCGCATATTCCCAGAACCGGACGTGGCATGCACTGTCGGGCTTTGCACCCAGGGAAAAGGTGGAAGCCTTGGACTCTCAGGTGCCAATGATGGGGCCCCATTAACCCTAGAAAAGGAACAATCGCTTTCTGTCCTGGCACCTTTTCCCTGGGAGGAATCTTCGTTTGTCTGGAATTCTGGACTGAAAAGGGGCACATTCCCGGAACTGCAGGTGATACGCACCATTGAGCTTTGCGTCCAGGGAAAAGGTGGCAGCCTTGGGCTCTCAGGTGCCAATGATGGGGCCCCATTAACCCTAGAAAAGGAACAATCGCTTTCTGTCCTGGCACCTTTTCCCTGGGAGGAATCTAAATCCGTCTTGAATACAGGGCTGAAAAGGGGCACATACCCGGACCCTGACCTTGCACGCACTATCAAGCTTTGCGCCCAGGCAAGAGGTGGCAGCCTTGGGCTCTCAGGTGCCAATGATGGGGCCCCATTACCCGTAGATAAGGAACAATGGCTTTCTGTCCTGGCACCTTTTCCCTTGGAGGAATCCTAGTCCGTCTTGATTTCTAGTCATAAGGGGCGTACACTCCTGGAAACGGAGGTGGTACGCACCGTCGAGCATGGTGCCCAGGGAAAAGGTGGCAGCCTTGGACTCTCAGGTGCCAATGATGGTGCCCCATTAACCCTAGAAAAGGAAAAATTCCTTTCTGTCCTGGCATCTTTTCCCTCGGAGGAATCTTCGTCCGTCTTGAATACTGGGCTGAAAACAGGTACTTTCTCAAAACCTGACCTTGCACGCACCATCGTGCTTTGCGTCCTGGGAAAAGGTGGCAGCCTTGGATTCTCAGCTACCAGTGATGGGGCCCCATTAACCCTAGAAAAGAGACAATCGTTTTCTGTCCTGGCACCTTTTCCGTAGGAGGAATCTTCGTCCGTCTTGAATACAGGGCTGAAAATGGGCACTTTCCCAAAACCTCACGTGGCACACACAGTCGAGCTTTGCGCCCAGGGAAAAGGTGGCAGCCTTGGGCTCTCAGGTACCATTGATAGGGTCCCATTACCTCTAGAAAAGGAACAATCACTTTCTGTCCTGGCACTTTTTCCCTGGGAGGAATCTAAATCCGTCTTGAATTCTGGGCTGAAAAGGGGAACATTCCCGGAACCGCAGGTGGCACGCACTTTCGAGCTTTGCGCCCAGGGAAAAGGTGGCAGCCTTGGGCTCTCAGGTGCCAATGATGGGGCTCCATTAACCCTAGAAAAGGGACAATCGCTTTCTGTCCTGGCACGTTTTCGCTGGGAGGAATCTAAATCTGTCCTGAATACAGGGCTGAAAACGGGCACATACCCGGAACATGACCTTGCAAGCACCATCGAGTTTTGCGCCCTGGGAAGAGGTGGCAGCCTTGGGCTCTCCGGTACCAATGATGGGGCCCCATTAACCCTAGAAAAGGATGAATCGATTTCTGTCCTGGCACCTTTTCCCTGGGAGAAATCTTCGTCCGTCTTGAATTCTGGACTGAAAAGGGGCACATTCCCTGACCCGCAGGTGGCACGCACCGTCGAGCTTTGCGCCCAGGGAAAAGGTGGCAGCCTTGGACTCTCGGGTGCCAATGATGGGGCCCGATTAACCCTAGAAAAGGAACAATGGCTTTCTGTCCTGGCACCTCTTCCCTGGGAGGACTCTTCGTCCGTCTTGAATACTGATCTGAATAGCGGCACAGTCCCAGAACCTGACCTTGCACGCACCATCGAGCTTTGCGCCCTGGGAAAAGGTGGCAGCCTTGGACTCCCAGCTACCAGTGATGGGACCCCATTTACCCTAGAAAAGGGACAATGGCTTTCTGTCCTGGCACCTTTTCCGTAGGAGGAATCTTCGTCCGTCTTGAACACTGGGCTGAAAATGGGCACTTTCCCAAAACCTCACGTGGCACGCACCGTCGAGCTTTGCGCCCAGGGAAAAGGTGGCAGCCTTGGACTCTGAGCTACCAGTGATGGGGCCCCATTAATCCTAGAAAAGGAACAATCGCTTTCTGTCCTGGCACCTTTTCGCTGGGAGGAATGCTAGTCTGTCTTGAATACTGGGCTAAATATAGGCACATTCCTGGAACCAAATGTGGCACGCAACGTCAAGCTTTGCGCCCAGGGAAAAGGTGGCAGCCTTGGGCTCTCAGCTGCCATTGATGGGGCTCCATTAACCCTAGAAAAGGAACAATGGCTTTCTGTCCTGGCACCTTTTCCCTCCGAGGAATCTAAATCTGTCTTGAATAGAGGGCTGAAAATGGGCACTTTCCCGGAACCTGACGTTGCACGCAATATCGAGCTTTGCGCCCAGGGAAAAGGTGGCAGCCTTGGGCTCTCAGGTGCCAATGATGGGGCCCCATTAACCCTAGAAAAGGAACAATGGCTTTCTGTCCTGGCACCTTTTCCCTGGGAGGAATCTTCGTTTGTCTGGAATTCTGGGCTGAAAAGGGGTACATTCCCGGAACTGCAAGTGGCACGCACAGTCGAGCTTTGCGTCCAGGGAAAAGGTGGCAGCCTTGGGCTCTCAGGTGCCAATGATGGGGCCCCATTAACCCTAGATAAGGAACAATCGCTTTCTGTCCTGGCACCTTTTCCCTGGGAGGAATCCTAGTCCGTCTTGATGTCTAGTCATAAAGGGCGTACACTCCCGGAACCGGAGGTGGCACGCACCGTCGAGCTATGCGCCCAGGGAAAAGGTGGCAGCCTTGGGCTCTCAGGTGCCAATGATAGGGTCCCATTACGCGTAGAAAAGGAACCATGGCTTTCTGTCCTGGCACCTTTTCCCTTGGAGGAATCTAAATCTGTCTTGAATAGAGGGCTGAAAAGGGGCACATTCCTGGAACCGCACATGGCACGCACCATCGAGTTTTGCGTCCAGGGAAGAGGTGGCAGCCTTGCGCTCTCAGCTGCCAATGATGGGACTCCATTAATCCTAGAAAAGGAACAATCACTTTCTGTCCTGGCACCTCTTCCCTGGGAGGAATCTTCGTCCGTCTTGAATACTGGGCTGAACTGCCGCATATTCCCAGAACCGGACGTGGCATGCACTGTCGGGCTTTCACCCAGGGAAAAGGTGGAAGCCTTGGACTCTCAGGTGCCAATGATGGGGCCCCATTAACCCTAGAAAAGGAACAATGGCTTTCTATCCTGGCACCTTTTCCCTGGGAGGAATCTTCGTTTGTCTGGAATTCTGGGCTGAAAAGGGGCAAATTCCCGGAACTGCAAGTGGCTCGCACCATCGAGCTTTGCGTCCAGGGAAAAGGTGGCAGCCTTGGGCTCTCAGGTGCCAATGATGGGGCCCCATTACCCCTAGATAAGGAACAATCGCTTTCTCTCCTGGCACGTTTTCCCTGGGAGGAATCCTAGTACGTCTTGAATACAGGGCGGAATATGGGCACATTCCTGGAACCGGAGGTGGCACGCACCGTCCAGCTTTGCGCCCAGGGAAAAGGTGGCAGCCTTGGACTCTCAGGTGCCAATGATGGGGCCCCATTAACCCTAGAAAAGGAACAATCGCTTTCTGTCCTGGCACATTTTCCCTGGGAGAGATCTAAATTCTTCTTGAATACAGGGTTGAAAAGGGGCACTTACCCGGACCCTGACCTTGCACGCACCGTCAAGCTTTGCACCCAGGGAAGAGTTGGCAGCCTTGGGCTCTCAGCTGACAATGATGGGGACCCATTACCCCTAGAAAAGGAACAATCGCTTTCTGTCCTGGCACCTTTACCCAGGGAGGAATCTTCCTCCGTCTTGAATTCTGGTCTGAAAAGGGGAACATTCCAGGAACCGCAGGTGGCACGCACCGTCGACCTTTGCACCCAGGGAAAAGGTGGCAGCCTTGGGCTCTCAGCTGCCAATGATAGGGTCCCATTACCCCTAGAAAAGGAACAATCGCTTTCTGTCCTGGCACCTTTTCCCTGGGAGGAATCTAAATCTGTCCTGAATACAGGGCTGAAAAGGGGCACTTTCCCGGAACCTGACCTTGCACGCACAATAGAGTTTGCGCCCAGGGAAAAGGTGGCAGCCTTGGGCTCTCAACTGCCAATGATGGGGCTCCATTAACCCTAGAAAAGGAACAATCGCTTTCTGTCCTGGCACCTTTTCCCTGGGAGGAATCTTCGTCCGTCTGGAAATCTGGGTTCAAAAATGGCACTGCCCCAAACCCGCACAAGGTACACACCGTCGAGCTTTGCGCTCAGGGAAAAGGGGGCAGCCTTGGGCTCTCAGGTGCCAATGATGGTGCCCCATTACCCCTACAAAAGGCACAATGGCTTTCTGTCCTGGCACCTTTTCCCAGGGAGGAATCTTCATCGGTTTGGAATTCTGGTCTGAGAATCGGCACTTTCCTGGACCCGCAAGTGGAACGCACCATCGAGCTTTGCGTCCAGGGAAAAGGTGGCAGTCTTGGGCTCTCAGGTGCCAATGATGGGGCCCAATTACCTTTACAAAAAGCACAATGGCTTTCTGTCCTGGCGCGTTTTCCCTGGGAGGAGTCTTCATTGGTCTCGAATTGTGGGCTGTAAAATGGCAATTTCCCGGACCCTCACGTTCACGCATGGTCGAGCTTTGCGCCCAGGGTATAGGAGGCAACCTTGGGCTCTCAGGTGCCAGTGATGGGGCCCGATTAACCCTAGAAATGGAACAATCGCTTTCTGTCCTGGGAGCCTCTTCCCTGTGAGGAGTCTTCATCCGTCTGGAATTCAGGGCTGAAAAACGGCACTTTCCCGGACAAGAAAGTGGTACGCACCGTTGATGTTTGTGCCCACGGAAAAGGTGGCAGCCTTGAACTCTCAGGTGCCAATGATGGGGCACCATTGACCCTGGAAAAGGACAATTCGATTTCTGACCTAGCACCTTTTCCCTGGGAGGTGTCTTCGTCCGTCTGGAATTCTGGGCTGAAAAATGGCACTTCCCCGAACCCGCAAGTGGCACACGCCGTCGACATTTGCGCCCAGGCAAAAGGTGGCAGCCTTGGGCTCTCGGGTGCCAATGATGGGGCCCCGTTAACACTAGAAAAATAACACTTGCTTTCTGTCCTGGCACCTTTTCCCAGGGAGGAATCTTCATTCGTCTGGAATTCTGGGCTGAAAACGGCACTTTCCCTTATCCGCATGTGGCACGCACCGTCGAGCTTTGCGCCCAGGGAAAAGGTGGCAGCCCTGGGCTCTCAGCTGCCAATTTTAAGGCCCCATTAACCCTAGAAAAGGCACAATCGCTTTCTGTCCTGGCACCTTTTCCCAGGGAGAAATCTTCGCTGGCCTGGAATTCTGGGATGAGAAACGGCACTTTCCCGGACTTGCAAGTGGCACGCTCCGTCGACATTTGCGCCCAGGGAAAAGGTGGCAGCCTTGGGCTCTCAGGTGCCAAAGATGGGGCCCCATTACCCCTAGAAAAGGCGCAATGGCTTTCTGTCCTGACACCTTTTCCCAGAGAGGAATCGACTTCCGTCTGGAATTCTGGGCTGAAAAACGGCATTTCCCGCACCCACACAGGGTATGCACCGTCGAGCTTTGCACCCAGGGAAAAGGTGGCAGCCTTGGGCTCTCAGGTGCCAAAGATGGAGCCCCATTATCCCTAGAAAAGGCGCAATGGCTTTCTGTCCTGACACCTTTTCCCAGAGAGGAATCGACTTCCGTCTGGAATTCTGGGCTGAAAAACGGCCCTTTCCCGCACCCGCACAGGATATGCACTGTCGAGCTTTGCACCCAGGGAAAAGGTGGCAGCCTTGGGCTCTCAGGTGCCAATGATGGGGCCCAATTAGCATTACAAAATACACAGTTGCTTTGTCTCCTGGTACCTTTTCCCTCTGAGGAATCTTCATAGGTCTGGAATTCTGGGCTGAAAAATGGCACTTTCCCGGACCCGCTCGTGGAACGCTCCGTTGAGCTTTGCGTCCAGGGAAAAGGTGGCAGCCTTGGGCTCTCAGGTGTCAATTTTGGGGCCCCATTAACCCTAGAAAAGGAACAATGGCTTTCTGTCCTGACACCTTTTTCCAGGGAGAAATCTTTGCTGGCCTGGAATTCTGGGATGAGAAACGGCACATTCCCGGACTTGCAAGTGGCACGCTCCGTCGACATTTCCGCCCAGGGAAAAGGTGGCAGCCTTGGGCTCTCAGGTGCCAAAGATGGGGCCCCATTACCCCTAGAAAAGGCGCAATGGCTTTCTGTCCTGACACCTTTTCCCAGAGAGGAATCGACTTCCGTCTGGAATTCTGGGCTGAAAAACGGCCCTTTCCCGCACCCGCACAGGGTATGCACCGTCGAGCTTTGCACCCAGGGAAAAGGTGGCAGCCTTGGGCTCTCAGGTGCCAATGATGGGGCCCAATTAGCATTACAAAATACACAATGGCTTTGTCTCCTGGTACCTTTTCCCTCTGAGGAATCTTCATAGGTCTGGAATTCTGGGCTGAAAAATGGCACTTTCCCGGACTCGCACCTGGAACGCTCCGTTGAGCTTTGCGCCCAGGGAAAAGGTGGCAGCCTTGGGCTCTCAGGTGTCAATTTTGGGGCCCCATTAACCCTAGAAAAGGCACAATTGCTTTCTGTCCTGGAGCCTTTTCCCTGGGTTAAATTTTATCGGCCTCGAATTCTGGGATGAGAAACAGCACTTCCCCGGACCCGCAAGTGTCACGAACCGTCGAGCTTTGCGCTCAGGGAAAAGGTTGCAGCCTTCGGCTCTCAGGTGCCAATAATGGGTCCCCATTACTCCTAGAAAAGGAGAAATCCATTCCTGTCCTAGCACCTTTTCCCAGGGAGGAATCTTCATCGGTCTGGAATTCTGGAATGAGAAACGGCAATTTCCCGGACCCTCAAGTAGCACGCATGGTCGAGCTTTGCGCCCAGGGCATAGGAGGCAACCTTGGGCTCTCAGGTGCCAATGATGGGGCCTGATAAACCCTAGAAATGGAACAATCGCTTTCTGTCCTGGGAGCCTCTTCCCTGTAAGGAGTCTTCATCCGTCTGGAATCCTGGGCTGAACAAAGCACTTTCTCTGACCTGTACTTGACAGGCACCATCTAGCTTTGCGCCCAGGGAAAAGGTGGCAGCCTTGGGCTCTAAGGTGCCAATGATGGGTCCCCGTTAACACTAGATAAATAACAATCGCTTTCTGTCCTAGCACCTTTTCCCTGGAAGGAACCTTCATTGGTCTGGAATTCTGGGCTGAAAACGGCTCTTTCCCTTACCCGCATGTGGCACGCACCGTCGAGCTTTGTGCCCAGGGAAAAGGTGGCAGCCCTGGGCTCTCAGCTGCCAATTTTGGGGCCCCATTAACCCTAGAAAAGGCACAATCGCTTTCTGTCCTGGCACCTTTTCCCAGGGAGAAATCTTCGCTGGCCTGGAATTCTGGGATGAGAAACGGCACATTCCCGGACTTGCAAGTGGCACGCGCCGTTGACATTTGCGCCCAGGGAAAAGGTGGCAGCCTTGGGCTCTCAGGTGCCAAACATGGGGCCCCATTACCCCTAGAAAAGGCGCAATAGCTTTCTGTCGTGACACCTTTTCCCAGAGAGGAATCGACTTCCGTCTGGAATTCTGGGCTGAAAAACGGCACTTTCCCGCACCCGCACAGAGTATGCACCGTCGAGCTTTGCACCCAGGGAAAAGGTGGCAGTCTTGGGCTCTCAGGTGCCAATGATGGGGCACCATTGACCCTAAAAAAGGACAATTCGATTTCTGACCTGGCACCTTTTCCCTGGGAGGTGTCTTCGTCCGTCTGGAATTCTGGGCTGAAAAAAGGCACTTCCCCGGACCCGCAAGTGGCACGCGCCGTCGAGCTTTGCGCTCAGGGAAAAGGTTGCAGCCTTCGGCTCTCAGGTGCCAATGATGGGTCCCCATTACTCCTAGAAAAGGAGAAATCCATTCCTGTCCTGGCACCTTTTCCCAGGGAGGAATCTTCATCGGTCTGGAATTCTGGAATGAGAAACGGCAATTTCCCGGACCCTCACGTAGCACGCATGGTCGAGCTTTGCGCCCAGGGTATAGGAGGCAACCTTGGGCTCTCAGGTGCCAATGATGGGGCCCGATTAACCCTAGAAATGGAACAATCGCTTTCTCTCCTGGGAGCCTCTTCCCTGTGAGGAGTCTTCATCCGTCTGGAATTCCGGGCTGACAAACGGCACTTTCCCGGACAAGAAAGTGGTAGGCGCCGTTGATGTTTGTGCCCACGGAAAAGGTGGCAGCCTTGAACTCTCAGGTGCCAATGATGGGGCACCATTTAACCTAGAAAAGGACAATTCAATTTCTGACCTGGCACCTTTTCCCTGGGAGGTATCTTCATCCGTCTGGAATTCTGGGCTAAAAAATGGCACATCCCCGGACCCGCATATGGCACGCACCGTCGACATTTGCGCCCAGGGAAAAGGTGGCAGCCTTGGGCTCTCAGGTGCCAATGATGGGGCCCCGTTAACACTAGAAAAATAACACTTGCTTTCTGTCCTGGCACCTTTTCCCAGAGAGGAATCTTCGTCCGTCTGGAAATCTGGGTTCAAAAATGGCACTGCCCCAAACCCGCACAAGGTACACACCGTCGACATTTGCGCCCAGGGAAAAGGGGGCAGCCTTGGGCTCTCAGCTGCCAATGATGGTGCCCCATTACCCCTACAAAAGGCACAATGGCTTTCTGTCCTGGCACCGTTTCCCAGGGAGGAATCTTCATCGGTGTGGAATTCTGGTCTGAGAATCGGCACTTTCCTAAACCCGCAAGTGGAACGCACCATTGAGCTTTGTGTCCAGGGAAAAGGTGGCAGCCTTGGGTTCTCAGGTGCCAGTGATGGGACCCCATTACCTTTACAAAAAGCACAATGGCTTTCTGTCCTGGCACCTTTTCCCTGGGAGGAGTCTTCATTGGTCTGGAATTCTGGGCTGTAAAATGGCACTTTCTGGGACCAGCACGTGGCACGCACTATCGAGCTTTGCGCGCAGGGTAAAGGAGGTAACCTCTGGCTCTCAGATGCCAATGACGGGCCCCCATTAACACTAGAAATGGAACAATCGCCTTCTGTCCTGGGAGGCCTTTCCCTGGGAGAGTCTTCAGCCGTCTGGAATCCTGGGCTGAACAAAGCACTTTCTCTGACCTGCACGTGGCAGGCACCATCTAGGTTTGCGCCCAGGCAAGAGTTGACAGCCTTGGGCTCTCAGGTGCCAATGATGGGTCCCCGTTAACACTAGATAAATAACAATCGCTTTCTGTTCCGGCACCTTTTCCCTGGAAGGAATCTTCATTGGTCTGGAATTCTGGGCTGAAAACGGCTCTTTCCCTTAGCCGCATGTGGCACGCACCGTCGAGCTTTGTGCCCAGGTAAAAGGTGGCAGCGCTGGGCTCTCAGGTGCCAATTTTGGGGCCCCATTAACCTTAGAAAAGGAACAATTGCTTTCTGCCCTGGCACCTTTTCCCTGGGAGAAATCTTCATCAGCCTCTAATTCTGGGATGAGAAACAGCACATTCCTGGACCCGCAAGTGACACGCACCGTTGAGCTTTGCGCTCAGGGAAAAGGTTGCAGCCTTCGGCTCTCAGGTGTCAATGATGAAGCCCCATTAACCCTAGAAAAGGAACAATCGCTTTCTGTCCTGACACCTTTTCCCAGGGAGGAATCTTCATCGGTCTGGAATTCTGGAATGAGAAACGGCAATTTCCCGGACCCTCACGTAGCACGCATGGTCGAGCTTTGCACCCAAGGTATAGGAGGAAACCTTGGACTCTCAGGTGCCAATGATGGAGCCCGATTAACCCTAGAAATGGAACAACAAGTTTCTGTCCTGGGAGCCTCTTCCCTTTGAGGAGTCTTCATCCGTCTGGAATTCTGGGCTGAAAAATGGCACTTCCCCGGAACCCGCAAGTGGCACGCGCCGTCGACATTTGCGCCCAGGGAAAAGGTGGCAGCCTTCGGCTCTCAGGTGCCAATGATGGGGTCCCGTTAACACTAGAAAAATAACACTTGCTTTCTGTCCTGGCACCTTTTCCCAGGGAGGAATCTTCGTCCGTCTGGAAATCTGGATTCAAAAATGGCACTGCCCCAAACCCGCACAAGGTACACACCGTCCAGCTTTTTGCCCAGGGAAAAGGGGGCAGCCTTGGGCTCTCAGCTGCCAATGATGGTGCCCCATTACCCCTACAAAAGGCACAATGGCTTTCTGTCCTGGCACCTTTTCCCAGGGAGGAATCTTCATCGGTTTGGAATTCTGGTCTGAGAATCGGCACTTTCCTGGACCCGCAAGTGGAACGCACCATCGAGCTTTGCGTCCAGGGAAAAGGTGGCAGTCTTGGGTTCTCAGGTGCCAATGATGGGGCCCCATTACCTTTACAAAAAGCACAATGGCTTTCTGTCCTGGCACCTTTTCCCTGGGAGGAGTCTTCATTGGTCTGGATTTCTGGGCTGTAAAATGGCACTTTCTGGGACCAGCACGTGGCACGCACTGTAGTGCTTTGCGCCCAGGGAAAAGGAGGCAACCTCTGGCTCTCAGATGCCAATGACGGGCCCCCATTAACACTAGAAATGGAACAATCGCTTTCTGTCCTGGGAGCCCTTTCCCTGGGAGGAGTCGTCATCCGTCTGGAATCCTGGGCTGAACAAAGCACTTTCTCTGACCTGCACGTGGCAGGCACCATCTAGCTTTGCGCCCAGGCAAAAGGTGGCAGCCTTGGGCTCTCAGGTGCCAATGATGTGGTCCCGTTAACACTAGAAAAATAACACTTGCTTTCTGTCCTGGCACCTTTTCCCAGGGAGGAATCTTCACTGGTCTGGAAATCTGGGCTGAAAACGGCACTTTCCCTTACCCGCATGTGGTACGCACCGTCGAGCTTTGTGTCCAGGGAAAAGGTGGCAGCCCTGGGCTCTTAGCTGCCAATTTTGGGGCCCCATTAACCCTAGAAAAGGCACAATCGCTTTCTGTCCTGGCACCTTTTCCCAGGGAGAAATCTTCGCTGGCCTGGAATTCTGGGATGAGAAACGGCACTTTCCCGGACTTGCAAGTGGCACGCTCCGTCGACATTTGCGCCCAGGGAAAAGGTGGCAGCCTTGCGCTCTCAGGTGCCAAAGATGGGGCCCCATTACACCTAGAAAGGCGCAATGGCTTTCTGTCCTGACACCTTTTCCTAGAGAGGAATCGACTTCCGTCTGGAATTCTGGGCTGAAAAACGGCCCTTTCCCGCACCCGCACAGGGTATGCACCGTCGAGCTTTGCACCCAGGGAAAAGGTGGCAGCCTTGGGCTCTCAGGTGCCAATGATGGGGCCCAATTAGCATTACAAAATACACAACGGCTTTGTCTCCTGGTACCTTTTCCCTCTGAGGAATCTTCATAGGTCTGGAATTCTGGGCTGAAAAATGACACTTTCCCAGACCCGCACATGGAACGCTCCGTCGAGCTTTGCGCCCAGGGAAAAGGTGGCAGCCTTGGGCTCTCAGGTGTCAATTTTGGGGCCCCATTAACCCTAGAAAAGGCACAATTGCTTTCTGTCCTGGCACCTTTTCTCTGGGAGAAATCTTCATCGGCCTCGAATTCTGGGATGAGAAACAGCACATTCCAGGACCCGCAAGTGGCACACACCATTGAGCTTTGCGCTCAGGGAAAAGGTTGCAGCCTTCTGCTCTCAGGTGCCAATAATGGGTCCCCATTACTCCTAGAAAAGGAGAAATCCATTCCTGTCCTGGCACCTTTTCCCAGGGAGGAATCTTCATCGGTCTGGAATTCTGGAATGAGAAACGGCAATTTCCCGGACCCTCACGTAGCACGCATGGTTGAGCTTTGCGCCCAGAGTATAGGAGGCAACCTTGGCCTCTCAGGTGCCAATGATGGGGCCCGATTAACCCTAGAAATGGAACAATTGCTTTCTGTCCTGGGAGCCTCTTCCCTGTGAGGAGTCTTCATCTGTCTGGAATTCAGGGCTGAAAAACGGCACTTTCCCAGACAAGAAAGTGGTACGCGCCGTTGATGTTTGCGCCCACGGAAAAGGTGGTAGCCTTGAACTCTCAGGTGCCAATGATGGGGCACCATTGACCCTAGAAAAGGACAATTCGATTTCTGACCTGGCACCTTTTCCCTGGGAGGTGTCTTCGTCCGTCTGGAATTCTGGGCTGAAAAATGGCACTTCCCCGGACCCGGAAGTGGCACGCGCCGTCGAGCTTTGCGCTCAGGGAAAAGGTTGCAGCCTTCGGCTCTCAGGTGCCAATGATGGGTCCCCATTACTCCTAGAAAAGGAGAAACCCATTCCTGTCCTGGCACCTTTTCCCAGGGAGGAATCTTCATCGGTCTGGAATTCTGGAATGAGAAACGGCAATTTCCCGGACCCTCACGTAGCACGCATGGTCGAGCTTTGCGCCCGGGGTATAGGAGGCAACCTTGGGCTCTCAGGTGCCAATGATGGGGCCCGATTAATCCTAGATATGGAACAATCACTTTCTATCCTGGGAGCCTCTTTCCTGTGAGGATTCTTCATCCGTCTGGAATTCAGGGCTGACAAACGGCACTTTCCCGGACAAGAAAATGGTACGCGCCATTGATGTTTGCGCCCACAAAAAAGGTGGCAGCCTTGAACTCTGAGGTGCCAATGATGGGGCACCATTGACCCTAGAAAAGGACAATTCGATTTCTGACCTGGCACCTTTTCCCTGGGAGGTGTCTTCATCCGTCTGGAATTCTGGGCTGAAAAATGGCACTTCCCCGGACCCGCAAGTGGCACGCGCCGTCGACATTTGCGCCCAGGGAAAAGGTGGCAGCCTTGGGCTCTCATGTGCCAATGATGGGGCCCCGTTAACACTAGAAAAATAACACTTGCTTTCTGTCCTGGCACCTTTTCCCAGGGAGGAATCTTTGTCCGTCTGGAAATCTGGGTTCAAAAATGGCACTGCCCCAAACCCGCACAAGGTACACACCGTCGACATTTGCGCCCAGGGAAAAGGGGGCAGCCTTGGGCTCTCAGCTGCCAATGATGGTGCCCCATTACCCCTTCAAAAGGCACAATGGCTTTCTGTCCTGGCACCTTTTCCCAGGGAGGAATCTTCATCGGTTTGGAATTCTGGTCTGAGAATCGGCACTTTCCTGGACCCGCAAGTGGAACGCACCATCGAGCTTTGCGTCCAGGGAAAAGGTGGCAGTCTTGGGTTCTCAGGTGCCAATGATGGGGCCCCATTACCTTTACAAAAAGCACAATGGCTTTCTGTCCTGGCACCTTTTCCCTGGGAGGAGTCTTCATTGGTCTGGAATTCTGGGCTGTAAAATGGCACTTTCTGGGACCAGCACGTGGCACGCACTGTCGTGCTTTGCGCGCAGGGAAAAGGAGGCAACCTCTGGCTCTCAGATGCCAATGACGGGCCCCCATTAACACTAGAAATGGAATAATCGCTTTCTGTTCTGGGAGCCCTTTCCCTGGGAGGAGTCGCCATCCGTCTGGAATTCTGGGCTGAACAAAGGTCTTTCTCTGACCTGCACGTGGCAGGCACCATCTAGCTTTTCGCCCAGGGAAAAGGTGGCAGCCTTGGGATCGCAGGTGCCAATGATGGGTCCCCGTTAATACTAAATAAATAACAATCGCTTTCTGTCCTGGCACCTTTTCCCAGGGAGAAATCTTCGCTGGCCTGGAATTCTGGGATGAGAAACGGCACATTCCCGGACTTGCAAGTGGGACGCGCCGTCGGCATTTGCGCCCAGGGAAAAGGTGGCAGCCTTGGGCTCTCAGGTGCCAAAGATGGGGCCCCATTACCCCTAGAAAAGGCACAATGGCTTTCTGTCCTGACACCTTTTCCCAGAGAGGAATCGACTTCCGTCTGGAATTCTGGGCTGAAAAACGGCACTTTCCCAGACCCGCACAGCGTATGCAACGTCGAGCTTTGCACCCAGGGAAAAGGTGGCAGCCTTGGGCTCTCAGGTGTCAACTTTGGGGCCCCATTAACCCTAGAAAAGGCACAATTGCTTTCTGTCCTGGCACCTTTTCCCTGGGTTAAATCTTCATCGGCCTCGAATTCTGGGATGAGAAACAGCACATTCCAGGACCCGCAAGTGGCACACACCATTGAGCTTTGCGCTCAGGGAAAAGGTTGCAGCCTTCGGCTCTCAGGTGCCAATAATGGGTCCCCATTACTCCTAGAAAAGGAGAAATCCATTCCTGTCCTGGCACCTTTTCCCAGGGAGGAATCTTCATCGGTCTGGAATTCTGGAATGAGAAACGGCAATTTCCGGGACCCTCACGTAGCACGCATGGTTGAGCTTTGCGCCCAGGGTATAGGAGGCAACCTTGGGCTCTCAGGTGCCAATGATGGGGCCTGATTAACCCTAGAAATGGAACAATCACTTTCTGTCCTGGGAGCCTCTTCCCTGTGAGGAGTCTTCATCTGTCTGGAATTCAGGGCTGACAAACGGCACTTTCCCAGACAAGAAAGTGGTACGCGCCGTTGATGTTTGCGCCCACGGAAAAGGTGGCAGCCTTGAACTCTCAGGTGCCAATGATGGGGCACCATTGACCCTAGAAAAGGACAATTCGATTTCTGACCTGGCACCTTTTCCCTGGGAGGTGTCTTCGTCCGTCTGGAATTCTGGGCTGAAAAATGGCACTTCCCCGGACCCGGAAGTGGCACGCGCCGTCGAGCTTTGCGCTCAGGGAAAAGGTTGCAGCCTTCGGCTCTCAGGTGCCAATGATGGGGCCCCATTACTCCTAGAAAAGGAGAAATCCATTCCTGTCCTAGCACCTTTTCCCAGGGAGGAATCTTCATCGGTCTGGAATTCTGGAATGAGAAACGGCAATTTCGCGGACCCTCACGTAGCACGCATGGTCGAGCTTTGCTTCCAGGGTATAGGAGGCAACCTTGGGCTCTCAGGTGCCAATGATGGAGCCCGATTAACCCTAGATATGAACAATCGCTTTCTGTCCTGGGAGCCTCTTCCCTGTGAGGATTCTTCATCCGTCTGGAATTCTGGGCTGAAAAATGGCACTTCCCCGGACCCGCAAGTGACACGCGCCGTCGACATTTGCGCTCAGGGAAAAGGTGGCAGCCTTCGGCTCTCAGGTGCCAATGATGGGGCCCCGTTAACACTAGAAAAATAACACTTGCTTTCTGTCCTGGCACCTTTTCCCAGGGAGGAATCTTTGTCCGTCTGGAAATCTGGGTTCAAAAATGGCACTGCCCCAAACCCGCACAAGGTACACACCGTTGAGCTTTGTGCCCAGGGAAAAGGGGGCAGCCTTGGGCTCTCAGCTGCCAATGATGGTGCCCCATTACCCCTACAAAAGGCACAATGGCTTTCTGTCCTGGCACCTTTTCCCAGGGAGGAATCTTCATCGGTTTGGAATTCTGGTCTGAGAATCGGCACTTTCCTGGACCCGCAAGTGGAACGCACCATCGAGCTTTGCGTCCAGGGAAAAGGTGGCAGTCTTGGGTTCTCAGGTGCCAATGATGGGACCCCATTACCTTTACAAAAAGCACAATGGCTTTCTGTCCTGGCACCTTTTCCCTGGGAGGAGTCTTCATTGGTCTGGAATTCTGGGCTGTAAAATGGCACTTTCTGGGACCAGCACGTGGCACGCACTGTCGTGCTTTGCGCGCAGGGAAAAGGAGGCAACCTCTGGCTCTCAGATGCCAATGACGGGCCCCCATTAACACTAGAAATGGAACAATCGCTTTCTGTCCTGGGAGCCCTTTCCCTGGGAGGAGTCGCCATCCGTCTGCAATTCTGGGCTGAACAAAGGTCTTTCTCTGACCTGCACGTGGCAGGCACCATCTAGCTTTGCGCCCAGGGAAAAGGTGGCAGCCTTGGGATCTCAGGTGCCAATGATGGGTCCCCGTTAACATTAAATAAATAACAATCGCTTTCTGCCCTGGCACCTTTTCCCAGGGAGAAATCTTCGCTGGCCTGGAATTCTGGGATGAGAAACGGCACATTCCCGGACTTGCAAGTGGCACGTGCCGTCGACATTTGCGCCCAGGAAAAAGGTGGCAGCCTTGGGCTCTCAGGTGCCAAAGATGAGGCCCCATTACCCCTAGAAAAGGCACAATGGCTTTCTGTCCTGACACCTTTTCCCAGAGAGGAATCGACTTCCGTCTGGAATTCTGGGCTGAAAAATGGCACTTTCCCGGACCCGCACATGGAACGCTCCGTCGAGCTTTGCGCCCAGGGAAAAGGTGGCAGCCTTGGGCTCTCAGGTGTCAATTTTGGGGCCCCATTAACCCTAGAAAAGGCACAATGGCTTTCTGTCCTGGCACCTTTTCCCTGGGTTAAATCTTCATCGGCTTCGAATTCTGGGATGAGAAACAGCACATTCCTGGACCCGCAAGTGGCACGCACCGTCGAGCTTTGCGCTCAGGAAAAAGGTTGCAGCCTTCTGCTCTCAGGTGCCAATGATGGGTCCCCATTACTCCTAGAAAAGGAGAAATCCATTCCTGTCCTGGCACCTTTTCCCAGGGAGGAATCTTCATCGTTCTGGAACTCTGGAATGAGAAACGGCAATTTCCCGGACCCTCACGTAGCACGCATGGTCGAGCTTTGCGCCCAGGGTATAGGAGGCAACCTTGGGCTCTCAGGTGCCAATGATGGAGCCCGATTAACCCTAGAAATGGAACAATCGTTTCTGTCCTGGGTGCCTCTTCCCTGTGAGGAGTCTTCATCCGTCTGGAATTGAGGGCTGAAAAACGGCACTTTCCCAGAAAAGAAAGTGGTACACGCCATTGATGTTTTCGCCACGGAAAAGGTGGCAGCCTTGAACTCTGAGGTGCCAATGATGGGGCACCATTGACCCTAGAAAAGGACAATTCGATTTCTCACCTGGCGCATTTTCCCTGGGAGGTGTCTTTGTCTGTCTGGAATTCTGGGCTGAAAAATGGAACTTCCCCGGACCCGCAAGTGACACGCGCCGTCGAACTTTGCGCTCAGGGAAAAGGTTGCAGCCTTCGGCTCTCAGGTGCCAATAATGGGTCCCCATTACTCCTAGAAAAGGAGAAATCCATTCCTGTCCTGGCACCTTTTCCCAGGGAGGAATCTTCATCGGTCTGGAATTCTGGAATGAGAAACGGCAATTTCCCGGACCCTCACATAGCACGCATGGTCGAGCTTTGCGTCCAGGGTATAGGAGGCAACCTTGGGCTCTCAGGTGCCAATGATGGGGCCCGATTAACCCTAGAAATGGAACAACAAGTTTCTGTGCTGGGAGGCTCTTCCCTTTGAGGAGTCTTCATCCGTCTGGTATTCAGGGCTGAAAAACGGCACTTTCCCAGACAAGAAAGTGGTAGGCGCCGTTGATGTTTGCGCCCACGGAAAAGGTGGCAGCCTTGAACTCTGAGGTGCCAATGATGGGGCACCATTGACCCTAGAAAAGGACAATTCGATTTCTGACCTGGCACCTTTTCCCTGGGAGGTGTCTTCGTCCGTCTGGAATTCTGGGCTGAAAAATGGCACTTCCCCGGAACCCGCAAGTGGCACACGCCGTCGACATTTGCGCCCAGGCAAAAGGTGGCATCCTTGGGCTCTCAGGTGCCAATGATGGGGCCCCGTTAACACCAGAAAAATAACACTTGCTTTCTGTCCTGGCCCCTTTTCCCAGGGAGGAATCTTCGTCCGTCTGGAAATCTGGGCACATTCCTGGACCCGCAAGTGGCACGCACCGTTGAGCTTTGCGCTCAGGGAAAAGGTTGCAGCCTTCGACTCTCAGGTGCCAATGATGGGTCCCCATTACTCCTGGAAAAGGAGAAATCCATTCCTATCCTGGCACCTTTTCCCAGGGAGGAATCTTCATCGGTCTGGAATTCTGGAATGAGAAACGGCAATTTCCCGGACCCTCACGTAGCACGCATGGTCAAGCTTTGCGCCCAGGGTATAGGAGGCAACCTTGGGCTCTCAGGTGCGAATGATGGGGCCCGATTAACCCTAGAAATGGAACAATCGTTTTCTGTCCTGGGAGACTATTCCCTGTGAGGAGTCTTCATCTGTCTGGAATTCAGGGCTTAAAAACGGCACTTTCCCAGACAAGAAAGTAGTACACGCCGTTGATTGCGCCCACGGAAAAGGTGGCAGCCTTGAACTCTGAGGTGCCAATGATGGGGCACCATTGACCCTAGAAAAGGACAATTCGATTTCTGACCTGGCACCTCTTCCCTGGGAGGTGTCTTCGTCCGTCTGGAATTCTGGGCTTAAAAATGGCACTTCCCCAGACCCGCAAGTGGCACGCGCCATCGACATTTGCGCCCAGGCAAAAGGTGGCATCCTTGGGCTCTCAGGTGCCAATGATGGGGCCCCGTTAACACTAGAAAAATAACACTTGCTTTCTGTCCTGGCACCTTTTCCCAGGGAGGAATCTTCGTCAGTCTGGAAATCTGGGTTCAAAAATGGCACTGCCCCAAACCCGCACAAGGTACACACCGTTGAGCTTTGTGCCCAGGGAAAAGGGGGCAGCCTTGGGCTCTCAGCTGCCAATGATGGTGCCCCATTACCCCTACAAAAGGCACAATGGCTTTCTGTCCTGGCACCTTTTCCCAGGGAGGAATCTTCATCGGTTTGGAATTCTGGTCTGAGAATCGGCACTTTCCTGGACCCGCAAGTGGAACGCACCATCGAGCTTTGCGTCCAGGGAAAAGGTGACAGTCTTGGGCTCTCAGGTGCCAATGATGGGGCCCCATTACCTTTACAAAAAGCACAATGGCTTTCTGTCCTGGCACCTTTTCCCTGGGAGGAGTCTTCATTGGTCTGGAATTCTGGGCTGTGAAATGGCACTTTCTGGAACCAGCACGTGGCACGCACTGTTGAGCTTTGCGTCCAGGGAAAAGGAGGTAACCTCTGGCTCTCAGATGCCAACGATGGGGCCCCGTTAACACTAGATAAATAACAATCGATTTCTGTCCTGGCACCTTTTCCCTGGGAGGAATTTTCGTCCGTCTGGAATTCTGGGCTGAAAAACGGCATTCCCCGGACCCGCAAGTGGAACGCACCGTTGACATTTGCGCCCAGGCAAAAGGTGGCAGCCTCGGGCTCTCAGGTGTCAATTTTGGGGCCCCATTAACCCTAGAAAAGGAACAATCGCTTTCTGTTTTGGCACCTTTTCTCTGGGTGGAATCTTCATTGGTCTGGAATTCTGGGCTGAAAACGGCTCTTTCCCTTACCCGTATGTGGCACGCACCGTCAAGCTTTGCGCCCAGAGAAAAGGTGGTAGCCCTGGGCTCTCAGGTGCCAAAGATGGGGCCCCATTATCCCTAGAAAAGGCACAATGGCTTTCTGTCCTGACACCTTTTCCCAGGGAGGATAAGTCTTCTGTCTGCAATTCTGGGCTGAAAAACGCCCCTTTCCCGGACCCACACAGGGTATGCATCGTCAAGCTTTGCACCCAGGGAAAAGGTGGCAGCCTTGGGCTCTCAGGTGCCAATGATGGGGCCCAATTAGCATTACAAAATACACAATGTCTTTGTCTCCTGGCACCTTTTCCCTCTGAGGAATCTTCATAGGTCTCGAATTCTGGGCTGAAAAATGCACTTTCCTGGACCTGCATGTGGAACGCTCCGTCGAGCTTTGCGCCCAGGGAAAAGGTGGCAGCTTTGGGCTCTCATGTGTCAATTTTGGGGCCCCATTAACCCTAGAAAAGGCACAATTGCTTTCTGTCCTGGCATCTTTTTCCTGGGAGAAATCTTCATCGGCCTCGAATTCTGGGACAAGAAACAGCACATTTCTGGACCCGCAAGTGGCACGCGCCGTCGAGCTTTGCGCTCAGGGAAAAGGTGGCAGCCTTCGGCTCTCAGGTGCCAATGATGGAGCCCCATTACTCCTAGAAAAGGAGAAATCGATTCCTGTCCTGGCACCTTTTCCCAGGGAGGAATCTTCATCGGTCTGGAATTCTGGAATGAGAAACGGCAATTTCCTGGACCCTCACGTAGCACGCATGGTCGAGCTTTGCACCCAGGGTATAGGAGGCAACCTTGGGCTCTCAGGTGCCAATGATGGAGCCCGATTAACCCTAGAAATGGAACAATCGCTTTCTGTCCTGGGAGCCTCTTCCCTGTGAGGAGTCTTCATCCCTCTGGAATTCAGGACTGAAAAGCGGCACTTTCCCAGACAAGAAAGTGGTACGCGCCGTTGATGTTTGCGCCCACGGAAAAGGTGGCAGCCTTGAACTCTCAGGTGCCAATGATGGGGCACCATTGACCCTAGAAAAGGACAATTCGTTTTCTGACCTGGCACCTTTTTCCTGGGAGGTATCTTCGTCCGTCTGGAATTCTGGGCTGAAAAATGGCAGTTCCCTGAACCCGCAAGTGGCACGCGCCGTCGAGCTTTGCTCCCAGGGAAAAGGTGGCAGCCTTGGGCTCTCAGGTGCCAATGATGGGGTCCCATTAAGCCTAGAAAAGGAGAAATCGATTCCTGTCCTGGCACCTTTTCCCTGGGAGGAATCTTCATCGGTCTGGAATTCCGGAATGAGAAACGGCAATTTCTGGGACCAGCACGTGGCATGCACTGTCGTGCTTTGCGCCCAGGGAAAAGGAGGCAACCTCTGGCTCTCAGATTCCAATGACGGACCCCCATTAACACTAGAAATGGAACAATCGCTTTCTGTCCTGGGAGCCTTTTCACTGGGAGGAGTCGTCATCCGTCTGGAATTCTGGGCTGAACAAACACTTTCTCTGACCTGCACGTGGCAGGCACCATCTAGCTTTGCGCCCAGGCAAAAGGTGGCAGCCTTGGGCTCTCAGGTGCCAATGATGGGTCCCCGTTAAGACTAGATAAATATCAATCGCTTTCTGTCCTGGCACCTTTTCCCTGGGAGGTATCTTCGTCCGTCTGGAATTCTGGGCTGAAAAACGGCATTCCCCGGACCCGCAAGTGGAACGCACCGTCGAGCTTTGCGCCCAGGAAAAAGGTGGCAAACTTGGGCTCTCAGGTGCCAATGATCGGGCCCAATTACCCCTAGAAAAAGAACAATCGCTTTCTGTCCTGGGAGCCTCTTCCCTGTGAGGGGTCTTCATCCGTCTGGTATTCAGGGCTGAAAAACGGCACTTTCCCGGACAAGAAAGTGGTACGTGCCGTTGATGTTTGCGCCCACGGAAACATATTTCAGGGCACATATTTCTTATGGTTTTGGAAAATAAAACATATGCATCTTAAACTCCAGGGCTGGAGCTTGCTTTCACGGTGCAAAGCACTGTTGTTCCTTAGGGGAAGCTCAACGAGCAAAGTGCAACTTTGCTTTCCTAACAAGTGAAACAGTCGATTCCTGTCAGACAGAAGGCATCAGGACACAGTATTCCTATGGCTCTGGTTAGTGAATCACATGCATCAGAGACTCCAGGACTGGAGCCCTCTTTCTGGATGCAAAGCACAGTTGTTCCTTAGGGGAAGTTCAGCTCGCAAAGAGTAGCATTTTTCTGCTAACAAGTGAAACAGTCGATTCCTGCCAGAAAGAATGTATCAGGACACATATTTCTTATGGCTTTAGAAAGATTCTCATATGCATCTGAGAATCCAGGACTGGATCTTTCTTTCTCCGTGAAAAACAACCTTATTCTTTAGGGGAAGCTCATCTCGCAAACTTTTCAATGTGCAATTTTCAGTGCAACTTTTCATTGCTAACAAGAGAAACAGCTGATTCTTGCAAGACAGAAGGCATAAGGACACACATTTCTTATGGCTTTGCTAAGTGAATAATATGCATCTGAGAATCCAGGCCTGGATCTTTCTGTCTCAGGAAAAACAAGTTTGTTCCTTAGGGGAAGCTCAACTCGCAAAGTGCAACTTTTCGTTGCTAACAAGAGAAACAGCTGATTCTTGCAAGACAGAAGGCATCAGGACACATATTTCTTATGGCTTTGATAAGTGAATCATATGCATTCGAGAATGCAGGTCTGGATCTTTCTTTCTCGGTGAAAACACAGTTGTTACGTACGGGAAGCTCGTATCGCAAAGTGCACCTTTGATCTTCTAACACGTGAAACTCTTGATTTCTGACAGACAGGAGACATCAGGGCACATATTTCTTATGGTTTTGGAAATTAAATCATATACATCTAAAACTCCAGGGCTGGAGCTTGCTTTCACGGTGCAAAGCACTGTTGTTCCTTAGGGGAAGCTCAACGAGCAAAGTGCAACTTTGCTTTGCTAACAAGTGAAACAGTCGATTCCTGTCAGACAGAAGGCATCAGGACACAGTATTCCTATGGCTCTGGCTAGTGAATCACATCCATCAGAGAATCCAGGACTGGAGCCCTCTTTCTGGATGCAAAGCACAGTTGTTCCTTACGGAAAGTTCAGGTCGCAAAGAGTAGCATTTTTCTGTTAACAAGTGAAACAGTCGATTCCTGCCAGAAAGAATGTATCAGGACACATATTTCTTATGGCTTTAGAAAGATTCTCATATGCATCTGAGAATCCAGGACTGGATCTTTCTTTCTCCGTGAAAAACAACCTTGTTCCTTAGAGGAAGCTCATCTCGCAAAGTGCAACATTTCGTTGCTAACAAGAGAAACAGCTGATTCTTGCAAGACAGAAGGCATACGGACACACATTTCTTATGGCTTTAGAAAGATTCTCATATGCATCTGAGAATCCAGGACTGGATCTTTCTTTCTCAGTGAAAAACAAGTTTGTTCCTTAGGAGAAGCTCATCTCGCAATGTGCAACATTTCGTTGCTAACAAGCAAAACAGCTGATTCTTGCAAGACAGAAAGCAAAAGGACACACATTTCTTATGGCTTTGGCAAGTGAATAATATGCATCTGAGAATCCAGGCCTGGATCTTTCTGTCTCAGGAAAAACAACTTTGTTCCTTAGGAGAAGCTCATCTCGCAAAGTGCAACTTTTCGTTGCTAACAAGAGAAACAGCTGATTCTTGCAAGATAGAAGGCATAAGGACACACATTTCTTATGGCTTTGGTAAGTGAATAATATGCATCTGAGAATCCAGGACTGGATCTTTCTTTCTCGGTGAAAAACAACTTCGTTCCTTAGGGGAAGCTCATCTTGCAAAGAGTAGCATTTTTCTGCTAACAAGTGAAACAGTCGATTCCTGCCAGAAAGAATGTATCAGGACACATACTTTTTATGGCTTTAGAAAGATTCTCATATGCATCTGAGAATCCAGGCCTGGATCTTTCTTTCTCGGTGAAAAACAACCTTGTTCTATAAGGGAAGCTCATCTCGCAAAGTGCAACTTTTCGTTGCTAACAAGAGAAACAGCTGATTCTTGCAAGACAGAAGGCATACGGACACACATTTCTTATGGCTTTAGAAAGATTCTCATATGCATCTGAGCATCCAGGACTGGATCTTTCTTTCTCGGTGAAAACAACTTTGTTCCTTAGGAGAAGCTCATCTCGCAAAGTGCAACTTTTCGTTGCTAACAAGAGAAACGGCTGATTCTTGCAAGAGAGAAGGCATAAGGACACACATTTCTTATGGCTTTGGAAAGTGAATAATATGCATCAGGGAATCCAGGACTGGAACTTTCTTTCTCGGTGAAAAACAACTTTGTTCCTTAGGAGAAGCTCATCTCGCAAAGTGCAACATTTCCTTGCTAACAAGAGAAACAGCTGATTCTTGCAAGACAAAAAGCAAAAGGACACACATTTCTTATGGCTTTGGTAAGTGAATAATATGCATCAGAGAATCCAGGACTGGATCTTTCTTTCTCAGTTAAAAACAAGTTTGTTCCTTAGGAGAAGCTCATCTCGCAAAGTGCAACTTTTCGTTGCTAACAAGAGGAACAGCTGATTCTTCCAAGAGAGAAGGCATAAGGACACACATTTCTTATGGCTTTGGTAAGTGAATAATATGCATCTGAGAATCCAGGACTGGATCTTTCTTTCTTGGTGAAAAACAACTTTGTTCCTTAGGGGAAGCTCATCTCGCAAAGTGCAACTTTTCCTTGCTGACAAGAGAAACAGCTGATTCTTGCAAGAGAGAAAGCATAAGGACACACATTTCTTATGGCTTTGATAAGTGAATCATATGCATTCGAAAACGCAGGTCTGGAGCTTTCTTTCTTGGTGAGAACACAGTTGTTACGTACGGGAAGCTCGTATCGCAAAGTGCACCTTTGCTCTTCTAACGCGTGGAACTCTTGATTTCTGACAGACAGGAGACATCAGGGCACATATTTCTTATGGTTTTGGAAAGTAAATCATATGCATCTAAAACTCCAGGGCTGGAGCTTGCTTTCACGGTGCAAAGCACTGTTGTTCCTTAGGGGAAGCTCAACGAGCAAAGTGCAACTTTGCTTTCCTAACAAGTGAAACAGTCGATTCCTGTCAGACAGAAGGCATCAGGATACAGTATTCCTATGGCTCTGGTTAGTGAATCACATGCATCAGAGAATCCAGGACTGGAGCCCTCTTTCTGGATGCAAAGCACAGTTGTTCCTTAGGGGAAGTTCAGGTCGCAAAGAGTAGCATTTTTCTGCTAACAAGTGAAACAGTCGATTCCTGCCAGAAAGAATGTATCAGGACACATATTTCTTATGGCTTTAGAAAGATTCTCATATGCATCTGAGAATCCAGGACTGGATCTTTCTTTCTCCGTGAAAAACAACCTTGTTCTTTAGGGGAAGCTCATCTCGCAAACTTTTCAATGTGCAATTTTCAGTGCAACTTTTCATTGCTAACAAGAGAAACAGCTGATTCTTGCAAGACAGAAGGCATAAGGACACACATTTCTTATGGCTTTGCTAAGTGAATAATATGCATCTGAGAATCCAGGCCTGGATCTTTCTGTTTCAGGAAAAACAAGTTTGTTCCTTAGGGGAAGCTCAACTCGCAAAGTGCAACTTTTCGTTGCTAACAAGAGAAACAGCTGATTCTTGCAAGAGAGAAAGCATAAGGACACACATTTCTTATGGCTTTGATAAGTGAATCATATGCATTCGAGAATGCAGGTCTGGAGCTTTCTTTCTTGGTGAAAACACAGTTGTTACGTACGGGAAGCTCGTATCGCAAAGTGCACCTTTGCTCTTCTAACACGTGAAACTCTTGATTTCTGACAGACAGGAGACATCAGGGCACATATTTCTTATGGTTTTGGAAAGTAAATCATATGCATCTAAAACTCCAGGGCTGGAGCTTGCTTTCACGGTGCAAAGCACTGTTGTTCCTTAGGGGAAGCTCAGCTCGCAAAGTGCAGCTTTTCTTTGCTAACAAGTGAAACAGTCGATTCCTGTCAGACAGAAGGCATCAGGACACAGTATTCTTATGGCTGTGGCTAGTGAATCACATGCAACAGAGAATCCAGGACTGGAGCTCTCCTACTGGATGCAAAGCACTGTTGTTCCTTAGGGAAAGTTCAGCTCGCAAAGAGAAGCATTTTTCTGCTAACAAGTGAAACAGTCGATTCCTGCCAGAAAGAATCTATCAGGACACATATTTCTTATGGCTTTAGAAAGATTCTCATATGCATCTGAGAATCCAGGACTGGATCTTTCTTTCTCGGTTAATAACAACCTTGTTCCTTAGGAGAAGCTCATCTCGCAAAGTGCAACTTTTCGTTGCTAACAAAAGAAACAGCTGATTCTTGCAAGACAGAAGGCATAAGGACACACATTTCTTATGTCTTTGATAAGTGAATAATATGCATCTGAGAATCCAGGCCTGGACCTTTCTTTCTCGGTGAAAAACAACTTTGTTCCTTAGGGGAAGCTCATCTCGCAAAGTGCAACATTTCGTTGCTAACAAGAGAAACAGCTGATTCTTGAAAGACAGAAGGCATAAGGACACACATTTCTTATGGCTTTAGAAAGATTCTCATATGCATCTGAGAATCCAGGCCTGGATCTTTCTTTCTCGGTGAAAACAACTTTGTTCCTTAGGAGAAGCTCATCTCGCAAAGTGCAACTTTTCGTTGCTAACAAGAGAAACAGCTGATTCTTGCAAGAGAGAAGGCATAAGGACACACATTTCTTATGGCTTAGGAAAGTGAATAATATGCATCAGAGAATCCAGGACTGGATCTTTCTTTCTCAGTTAAAAACAAGTTTGTTCCTTAGGGGAACCTCAACTCGCAAAGTGCAACTTTTCGTTGCTAACAAGAGAAACAGCTGATTCTTGCAAGACAGAAAGCAAAAGGACACACATTTCTTATGGCTTTGGTAAGTGAATAATATGCATCTGAGAATCCAGGCCTGGATCTTTCTGTCTCAGGAAAAACAAGTTTGTTCCTTAGGGGAAGCTCAACTCGCAAAGTGCAACTTTTCGTTGCTAACAAGAGAAACAGCTGATTCTTGCAAGACAGAAGGCATCAGGACACATATGTCTTATGGCTTTGATAAGTGAATCATATGCATTCAAGAATGCAGGTCTGGAGCTTTCTTTCTTGGTGAAAACACAGTTGTTACGTACGGGAAGCTCGTAGCGCAAAGTGCACCTTTGCTCTTCTAACACGTGAAACTCTTGATTTCTCACAGATAGGAGACATCAGGGCACATATTTTTTATGGTTTTGGAAAGTAAATCATATACATCTAAAACTCCAGGGCTGGAGTTTTCTTTCACGGTGCAAAGCACTGTTGTTCCTTAGTGGAAGCTCAACGAGCAAAGTGCAGCTTTTCTTTGCTAACAAGTGAAACAGTCGATTCCTGTCAGACAGAAGGCATCAGGACACAGTATTCTTATGGCTCTGGCTAGTGAATCACATGCACCAGAGAATCCAGGACTGGAGCTCTCTTAGTGGATGCAAAGCACTGTTGTTCCTTAGGGAAAGTTCAGCTCGCAAAGAGTAGCATTTTTCTGCTAACAAGTGAAACAGTCGATTCCTGCCAGAACGAATGTATCAGGACACATATTTCGCATGGCTTTAGAAAGATTTTCATATGCATCTGAGAATCCAGGCCTGGATCTTTCTTTCTCAGCGAAAAAGAACCTTGTTGCTTAGGGGAAGCTCATCTCGCAAAGTGCAACTTTTCCTTACTAACAAGAGAAACAGCTGATTCTTGCAAGACAGAAGGCATACGGACACACATTTCTTATGTCTTTGATAAGTGAATAATATGCATCTGAGAATCCAGGACTGGATCTTTCTGTCTCAGGAAAAACAAGTTTGTTCCTTAGGGGAAGCTCATCTTGCAAAGTGCAGCTTTTCGTTCCTAACAAGAGAAACAGCTGATTCTTGCAAGACAGAAGGCATACGGATACACATTTCTTATGGCTTTAGAAAGATTCTCATATGCATCAGAGAATCCAGGACTGGATCTTTCTTTCTCGGTGAAAAACAACTTTGTTCCTTAGGAGAAGCTCATCTCGCAAAGTGCAAATTTTCGTTGCTAACATGAGAAACAGCTGATTCTTGCAAGACAGAAAGCATACGGACACACATTTCTTATGGCTTTGATAAGTGAATCATATGCATTCGAGAATGCAGGTCTGGAGCTTTCTTTCTTGGTGAAAACACAGTTGTTACGTACGGGAAGCTCGTAGCGCAAAGTGCACCTTTGCTCTTCTAACACGTGAAACTCTTGATTTCTGACAGACAGGAGACATCAGGGCACATATTTCTTATGGTTTTGGAAACTAAATCATATGCATCTAAAACTCCAGGGCTGGAGTTTGCTTTCAGGGTGCAAAGCACAGTTGTTCCTTAGGGGAAGCTCAACGAGCAAAGTGCAACTTTGCTATGCTAACAAGTGAAACAGTCGATTCCTGTCAGACAGAAGGCATCAGGACACAGTATTCCTATGGCTCTGGCTAGTGAATCACATGCATCAGAGAATCCAAGACTAGAGCCCTCTTTCTGGATGCAAAGCACAGTTGTTCCTTAGGGAAAGTTCAGCTCGCAAAGAGTAGCACTTTTCTGCTAACAAGTGAAACAGTCGAGTCCTGCCAGAAAGAATGTATCAGGACACATATTTCTAATGGCTTTAGAAAGATTCCCATATGCATCTGAGAATCCAGGACTGGATGTTTCTTTCTCGGTGAAAAACAACGTTGTTCTTTAGGGGAACCTCATCTCGCAAAGAGCAACTTTTCGTTGCTAACAAGAGAAACAGCTGATACTTGCAAGATAGAAGGCATAAGGACACACATTTCTTATGGCTTTGCTAAGTGAATAATATGCATCTGAAAATCCAGGACTGGATCTTTCTTTCTCGGTGAAAAACAACTTTGTTCCTTAGGGGAAGCTCATCTCGCAAAGTGCAACTTTTCCTTGCTAACAAGAGAAACAGTGATTCTTGCAAGACAGAAGGCATCAGGATATAGATTTCTTATGGCTTTGATAAGTGAATCATATGCATTAGAGAATGCAGGTCTGGAGCTTTCTTTCTTGGTGAAAAACACAGTTGTTACGTACAGGAAGCTCGTATCGCAAAGTGAACCTTTGCTCTTCTAACACGTGAAACTCTTGATTTCTGACAGACAGGAGACATCAGGGCACATATTTCTTATGGTTTTGGAAACTAAATCATATGCATCTAAAACTCCAGGGCTGGAGTTTGCTTTCACGGTGCAAAGCACTGTTGTTCCTTAGGGGAAGCGCAACGAGCAAAGTGCAACTTTGCTTTGCTAACAAGTGAAACAGTCGATTCCTGTCAGACAGAAGGTATCGGGACACAGTATTCCTACGGGTCTGGTTAGTGAATCACATGCAACAGAGAATCCAGGACTGGAGCCCTCTTTCTGGATGCAATGCACAGTTGTTGCTTAGGGGAAGTTCTGCTTGTAAAGAGTAGCATTTTTCGGCTAACAAGTGAAACAGTCGATTCCTGAAAGAAAGAATGTATCAGGACAAATATTTATTATGGCTTTAGAAAGATTCTCATATGCATCTGAGAATCCAGGACTGGATCTTTCTTTCTCGGTGAAAAACAACTTTGTTCCTTTGGGGAAGCTCATCTCGCAAAGTGCAACTTTTCCTTGCTCACAAGAGAAACAGCTGATTCTTGCAAGAAAGAATGCATAAGGACACACATTTCTTATGGCTTTGATAAGTGAATCATATGCATTCGAGAATGCAGGTCTGGAGCTTTCTTTTTGGTGAAAACACAGTTGTTACGTACGGGAAGCTCGTATCGCAAAGTGCACCTTTGCTCTTCTAACACGTGAAACTCTTGATTTCTGACAGACAGGAGACATCAGGGAACATATTTCTTATGGTTTTGGAAACTAAATCATATGCATCTAAAACTCCAGGGCTGGAGTTTGCTTTCACGGTGCAAAAGCACTGTTGTTCCTTAAGGGAAGCTCAACGAGCAAAGTGCAGCTTTGCTTTGCTAACAAGTGAAACAGTCGATTCCTGTCAGACAGAAGGCATCAGGACACATTATTCTTATGACTCTGGCTAGTGAATCACATGCATCAGAGAATCCAGGACTGGAGCTCTCCTTCTGGATGCAAAGCACAGTTGTTCCTTTTAAGAAGCTCAACGAGCAAAGTGCAACTTTGCTATGCTAACAAGTGAAACAGTCGATTCCTGTCAGACAGAAGGCATCAGGACACAGTATTCCTATGGCTCTGGCTAGTGAATCACATGCATCAGAGAATCCAAGACTAGAGCCCTCTTTCTGGATGCAAAGCACAGTTGTTCCTTAGGGAAAGTTCAGCTCGCAAAGAGTAGCACTTTTCTGCTAACAAGTGAAACAGTTGAGTCCTGCCAGAAAGAATGTATCAGGACACATATCTCTTATGGCTTTAGAGAGATTCCCATATGCATCTGAGAATCCAGGACTGGATGTTTCTTTCTCGGTGAAAAACAACGTTGTTCCTTAGGGGAAGCTCATCTCGCAAAGTGCAACTTTTCGTTGCTAACAAGAGAAACAGCTGATACTTGCAAGATAGAAGGCATAAGGACACACATTTCTTATGGCTTTGATAAGTGAATAATATGAATCTGAAAATCCAGGACTGGATCTTTCTTTCTTGGTGAAAAACAACTTTGTTCCTTAGGGGAAGCTCAACGAGCAAAGTGCAACTTTTCCTTGCTAACAAGAGAAACAGTTGATTCTTGCAAGAAAGAATGCATAAGGACACACATTTCTTATGGCTTTGATAAGTGAATCATATGCATTCGAGAATGCAGGTCTGGAGCTTTCTTTTTGGTGAAAACACAGTTGTTACGTACGGGAAGCTCGTATCGCAAAGTGCACCTTTGCTCTTCTAACACGTGAAACTCTTGATTTCTGACAGACAGGAGACATCAGGGCACATATTTCTTATGGTTTTGGAAACTAAATCATATGCATCTAAAACTCCAGGGCTGGAGTTTGCTTTCACGGTGCAAAAGCACTGTTGTTCCTTAAGGGAAGCTCAACGAGCAAAGTGCAGCTTTGCTTTGCTAACAAGTGAAACAGTCGATTCCTGTCAGACAGAAGGCATCAGGACACATTATTCTTATGACTCTGGCTAGTGAATCACATGCATCAGAGAATCCAGGACTGGAGCTCTCCTTCTGGATGCAAAGCACAGTTGTTCCTTTTAAGAAGCTCAACGAGCAAAGTGCAACTTTGCTATGCTAACAAGTGAAACAGTCGATTCCTGTCAGACAGAAGGCATCAGGACACAGTATTCCTATGGCTCTGGCTAGTGAATCACATGCATCAGAGAATCCAAGACTAGAGCCCTCTTTCTGGATGCAAAGCACAGTTGTTCCTTAGGGAAAGTTCAGCTCGCAAAGAGTAGCACTTTTCTGCTAACAAGTGAAACAGTTGAGTCCTGCCAGAAAGAATGTATCAGGACACATATCTCTTATGGCTTTAGAGAGATTCCCATATGCATCTGAGAATCCAGGACTGGATGTTTCTTTCTCGGTGAAAAACAACGTTGTTCCTTAGGGGAAGCTCATCTCGCAAAGTGCAACTTTTCGTTGCTAACAAGAGAAACAGCTGATACTTGCAAGATAGAAGGCATAAGGACACACATTTCTTATGGCTTTGATAAGTGAATAATATGAATCTGAAAATCCAGGACTGGATCTTTCTTTCTTGGTGAAAAACAACTTTGTTCCTTAGGGGAAGCTCAACGAGCAAAGTGCAACTTTTCCTTGCTAACAAGAGAAACAGTTGATTCTTGCAAGACAGAAGGCATAAGGACATATATTTCTTATGGCTTTGATAAGTGAATCATATGCATTCGAGAATGCAGGTCTGGATCTTTCTTTTTGGTGAAAACACAGTTGTTACGTACGGGAAGCTCGTATCGCAAAGTGCACCTTTGCTCTTCTAACACGTGAAACTCTTGATTTCTGACAGACAGGAGACATCAGGGCACATATTTCTTATGGTTTTGGAAACTAAATCATATGCATCTAAAACTCCAGGGCTGGAGTTTGCTTTCACGGTGCAAAGCACTGTTGTTCCTTAGGGGAAGCGCAACGAGCAAAGTGCAACTTTGCTTTGCTAACAAGTGAAACAGTCGATTCCTGTCAGACAGAAGGCATCAGGACACAGTATTCTTATGGATCTGGTTAGTGAATCACATGCATCAGAGAATCCAGGACTGGAGTCCTCTTTCTGGATGCAAAGCACAGTTGTTGCTTAGGGGAAGTTCAGCTTGTAAAGAGCAGCATTTTTCGGCTAACAAGTGAAACAGTCGATTCCTGCCAGAAAGAATGTATCACGACACATCTTTCTAATGGCTTTAGAAAGATTCTCATATGCATCTGAGAATCCAGGACTGGATCTTTCTTTCTCGGTAAAAAACAACCTTGTTCCTTAGGGGAAGCTCATCTCGCAAAGTGCAACTTTTCCTTGCTCACAAGAGAAACAGCTGATTCTTGCAAGATAGAAGGCATAAGGACACACATTTCTTATGGCTTTGATAAGTGAATCATATACATTCGAGAATGCCGGTCTGGAGCTTTCTTGGTGAAAACACAGTTGTTACGTACGGGAAGCTCGTATGGCAAAGTGAACCTTTGCTCTTCTAACACGTGAAACTCTTGATTTCTGACAGACAGGAGACATCAGGGCACATATTTCTTATGGTTTTGGAAACTAAATCATATACATCTAAAACTCCAGGGCTGGACCTTGCTTTCACGGTGCAAAGCACTGTTGTTTCTTTAGGGGAAGCTCAACGAGCAAAGTGCAACTTTGCTTTGCTAACAAGTGAAACAGTCGATTCCTGTCAGACAGAAGGCATCAGGACACAGTATTCTTATGGCTCTGGCTAGTGAATCACATGCATCAGAGAATCCAGGACTGGAGCTCTCTTTCTGGATGCAAAGCACAGTTGTTCCTTATGGGAAGTTCAGGTCGCAAAGAGTCGCATTTTTCTGCTTACAAGTGAAACAGTCGAGTCCTGCCAGAAAGAATGTATCAGGACCCATATTTCTAATGGCTTTAGAAAGATTCTCATATGCATCTGAGAATCCAGGCCTGGATCTTTCTTTCTCGGTGAAAAACAGCGTTGTTACTTAGGGGAAGCTCATCTCGCAAAGTGCAACTTTTCGTTGCTAAGAAGAGAAACAGCTGATTCTTGCAAGACAGAAGGCATAAGGACACACATTTCTTATGGCATTGGTAAGTGAATAATATACATCTGAGAATCCAGGCCTGGTGCTTTCTTTCTCCGTGAAAATCACAGTGGTTCCTTAGAGGAGCTCATCTCGTACAGTGCAACTAACTCTCCCGTGATCTGCTAAAGTGTGACACGGTTGATTCGTGCCAGACAGAAGGCTGCAAGATACATATTTTTTATGGATTTGGAAAGAGAATTATATGCATCAGAGAATCCAGGCCTGGAGCTTTCTTTCTTTCCTGAAAGAAACAGTTGTTACTTATGGGAATGTACTCTCACAAAGTGCAGCGAAGAGTCCCATCTGTGCTAACAAGTGAAACAGCTGATTCTTGCCCATACACATTTGTTATGGCTTTGGAAAATGAATCACATGCATCAGAGAATCCAGGCCTGGAGCTTTCTTTCTCGGTGAGAAACAGACTTGTTCTTTATGGGAAGCTCATCTTCCAAAATGCAACTAACCGTGCCATGCTCTGCTAACAAGTGGAAACTTGATTCCTGCCAGAGAGAATACATTAGGGCACTCATTTCTAACGGCTTTTGAAAGTGAATCACATGCATCAGATAATCCATGCCTGGAGCTTTCTTACTCTGGGAAAAGCACCGTTGCTCCTTATAGAAAGTTCATCTCGAACAGTGCAGTTAACAGTTCCATGCTCTGCTAAATTTGAAAGAGTTTATTTCTGCCAGACAGAAGGCATCAGGACCGACATTTCTTCTGGATTGGAAAGTGAATCATATGCATCTAACAATCCAGAGCTAGAGCTTGCTTTCTCGGTGAAAATCACACTGGTTCCTTAGAGAAGCTCATCTTGCAAAGTTCAACTAAGAGTGCCATGATCTGCTACAATGTGACATAGTTGATTCCTGCCAGAGAGAAGGCATCGAGATACACATTTCTTAAGGCTTTGGAAAGCAAATAATATGCATCAGAGAATACCGACATGGAGCTTTCTTTTTTGGTTAAAAGCATACTTGTTCGTTAGAGGAAGCTCATCTCGCAAAATGCAGTTTACAGTCCCATGCTGTGCTAGGAAGTGAAAGAGTTGTTTCCTGTCAGAGAGAAGGCATCAGCAATCACATTTGTTATGACTTCGGAAAAGTGAATCATATGCATCTGAGAATCCAGGCCTGGAGTATTCTTTTATGTGGATAAAGCACAGTTGTTCCTTTTGAGAAGTTCATCTCGCAAAGTGCAAGTAATAGTCCCATGATCTACTAAAATGTGACACAGTTGATTCCTGCCAGAGAGAAGGCATCAGGACACATATTTCTTACGGCTTTGGAACGTGAATCATATGCATCAGGCTCTCAGGTGCCAATGATAGGGCCCCATTAACCTTAGAAAAGGAACAATTGCTTTCTCTCCTGTCTCGTTTTCCCTGGCAGGAATCTTGGCCCATCTGCAATTCCGGGATGGAAAAAGGCCCGTACATGCCTAAAATGATTGAGGTTTGCATCAAGATGAAAGTTCAGATCTTTGTGGTCTCAGGTGCCAATGATGGGGCCCAATTAACACTACAAAAGGAGCAATCCTTTTGTATCTTGGCACCTTTTCCCTGAGAGAAATCTTTGTCCATCTTCATTTCAGACCTGGAGCTTTCTTTCTCTATGAAAAAGAGAGTTCTTCATTAGGGGAAGCTCACCTAGCAAAGTGCAACTTTGCTCTGCTACCAAGTGAAACATTCAGGGGGGTCTAGAAGTGTCCAAGTTGGTTCAGGTGGAATCAGAAGGTCCAAGAGAATAAAAGGAGATGCAAAAAGGATGCAGAAGAGTCCAAAAGGGAACTTAACACTAACCCTTACCCCAATGCTGCCCTAACACTTAAGCTATGCATAACTCTAAAGATAAGCCTAAGCCTAAGACTAAGCCTAAGACTAACACTAACACTAACACTAACCCTAACCAAAACCCTAACCCTAACCGTAACACTAACCCTAGTGCTTACTGTAAACTGTGGGGGTTCCAAACCGTAACCCTAACCCTAACCCTAACCCTAACCCTAACCCTAACCCTAACCCTAACCCAAACCCTAACCCTAGTGCATATGTAAACTGTGGGGGTTCCAAACCCTAACCCTAACCCTAACCCTAACCCTAACCCTAACCCTAACCCTAACCCTAAACCTAACCCTAACCCTAGTACTTACTGTAAACTGTGGGGGTCCCAAACCCTAACCCTAACCCTAACCCTAACCCTAACCCTAACCATAAACATAACCCTGACCCTAGTGCTTACTGTAAACTATGGGGGTCCCAAACCCTAACGCTAACCCTAACACTAGCCCTAACCCTAACCCTAACCCTAGTGCTTACTGTAAACTGTGGGGGTTCCAAACCCTAACCCTAACCCTAACCCTAACCCTAACCCTAACCCTAACCCTAACCCTAACCCTAAACCTAACATCCAACCGTAACCGTAACCCTAACCCTAACCCTAACCCTAACCCTAGTGCTTACTGTAAACTCAAGGGGTCCCAAACCCTAACCCTAACCCTAACCCTAACCCTAACCCCAACCCAAACCGTAACCCGAACCCTAACCGTAACCCTAATCCTAACCCTAACCCTAACCCTAGTGCTTGCTGTAAACTGTGGGGGTCCCAAACCCTAACCCTAAGCCTAACCTTAAACCTAACTCTAATCCTAACCCTAACCCTAACCCTAACCCTAACCCTAACCCTAACCCTAACCCTAGTACTTACTGTAAACTGTGGGAGTCCCAAACCCTAACCCTAACCCTAACCCTAACCCTAACCCTAACCCTAACCCTAACCCTAACCCTGACCCTAGTGCTTACTGTAAACAGTGAGGGTCCCTAACCCTAACCCTAACCCTAACCCTCACCCTAACCCTAACCCTCACCCTAACCCTAACCCTAGTGCTTACTGTAAACTGTGGGGGTTCCAAACCCTAACCCTAACCCTATCCCTAACCCTAACCCTATCCCTAACCCTAACCCTAACCCTAACCCTAAACCTAACCCTAGTGCTTACTGTAAACTGTGGGGGTCCCAAACCCTAACCCTAACCCTAACCCTAACCCTAGTACTTACTGTAAACAGTGAGGGTCCCTAACCCTAACCCTAACCCTAACCCTAACCCTAACCCTAACCCTAACCCTAACCCTAACCCTAAACCTAACCCTAGTGCTTACTGTAAACTGTGGGGGTCCCAAACCCTAACCCTAACCCTAACCCTAACCCTAGTACTTACTGTAAACAGTGAGGGTCCCCAACCCTAACCCTAACCCTAACCCTAACCCTAACCCTAACCCTAACCCTAACCCTAGTACTTACTGTAAACTGTGGGAGTCCCAAACCGTAACCCAAACCCTAACCCTAACCCTAGTGCTTACTGTAAACTGTGGGGGTCCCTAACCCTAACCCTAACCCTAACCTTAACCCTAAACCTAACCCTAACCCTAACTCTAACCCTAACCCTAGCTCTAAACCTAACCCTAACCTAACCCTAATCCTATTGCTTACTGTAAACTCTGGTGGTCCCAAACCCTAACCCTAACCCTAACCCTAACCCTAACCCTAACCCTAGTGCTTACTGTAAACTGTGGGGGTCCCTAACCCTAACCCTAACCCTAACCTTAACCCTAAACCTAACACTAACCCTAACTCTAACCCTAACCCTAGCTCTAAACCTAACCCTAACCTAACCCTAATCCTATTGCTTACTGTAAACTCTGGTGGTCCCAAACCCTAACCCTAACCCTAACCCTAACCCTAACCCTAACCCTAGTCTTTACTGTAAACAGTGAGGGTCCCCAACCCTAACCCTAACCCTAACCATAACCCTAACCCCAACCCTACCCCTAAACCTAGTGCTTACTGTAACCTGCAGGGGTCCCAAACCCTAACCCTAACCCTAACCCTAACCCTAACCCTAACCCTAACCCTAACCCTAACCCTAACCCTAACCCTAACCCTAACCCTATCCTTAACCCTAACCCTAACCCTATCCCTAGTGCTTACTGTAAACTGTGGGGGTCCCAAACCCTAACCCTAAGCCTAACCTTAACCCTAACCCTAAACCTAACCCTAGTACTTACAGTAAACTATGGGAGTCTCAAAACCTAACCCTATCCCTAAACCTAACCCTAAACCTAACCCTAACCCTAACCCTAACCCTAACCCTAACCCTAACCCTAACCCTAACCCTAACCCTAACCCTAACCCTAACCCTAACCCTAACTCTAAACCTAACCCTAATCTAACCCTAACCCTAGTGCTTACTGTAAACTGTGGGGGTCCCAAACCCTAACCCTAACCCTAACCCTAACCCTGACCATGACTCTCACCTTAACCCTGACCCTGACCCTAACCCTGACCCCTTAAACTGTAACACTAACCCTGACCCTGACCCCGACACAAACCCTGACCCTAAAGCTAAACTTAACCCTAATCCTAAACCTAATTCACTATCCAAAGCCATGAGAAAGGTTTGTCTGATGCCTTCTCTCTGGCAGGAATCAAATGTTTCACTTGGTAGCAGAGCAAAGTTGCACTTTGCTAGGTGAGCTTCCCCTAATGAAGAACTGTGTTTTTCACAGAGAAAGAAAGCTCCAGGTCTGAATTGCAGATGGACAAAGATTTCTCCCAGGGAAAAGGTGCCAAGATATAAAAGGATTGCTCCTTTTGTAGTGTTAATTGGGCCCCATCATTGGCACCTGAGACCGCAAAGATCTGAACTTTCATCTTGATGCAAACCTCAATTGTTTTAGGCATGTACGGGCCTTTTTTCATCCCGGAATTGCAGATGGGCCATGATTCCTGCCAGGGAAAACGAGGCAGGACAGAAAGTAATTGTTCCTTTTCTAAGGTTAATGGGGCCCTATCATTGGTGTATCCCGATGCATTCTCTCTGGCAGGAATCAACTGTGTCACATTGTAGCAGATCATGGCACTGTTAGTTGCACTTTGCGAGATGAGCTTCTCTAAGGAACCAGTGTGATTTTCACCGAGAAAGCAAGCTCTAGCTCTGGATTGTTAGACACATATGATTCACTTTCAAATCCAGAAGAAATGCCGTTCCTGATGCCTTCTGTCTGGCAGGAATAAACACTTTTAAATTTAGCAGAGAATGGAACTGTTAACTGCACTTTTCGAGATGAACTTCCTATAAGGAGCATCGGTGCTTTTCCCAGAGTAAGAAAGCTCCAGGACTCGAATCTCTCTTGCATGTCATTCATTTTCTAAAAGCATAACAAATGTGTATCCTCATGCCTTCTGTCTGGCAGGAATCAACTCTTACACTTGTTACCAGAGTAAGTGATTATTATTTGCACTTTGTGAGATGAACTTCCTAAAAGGAGCACCTGTGCTTTTTTCAGAGTAAGAAAGCTCCAGGCCTCGATTCTCAGATGCATAGGATTCACTTTCCAAAACCATAAGAAATGTGTTTCCTTATATGTTCTGTCTGGCAGGAATCAAATGTTTCACTTGTTAAAGGACCATGGGAGTTTTATTTGCACTTTGCGAGATGAGCTTGCTTCAAGGAGCACTTGTGCTTTTCCCAAATAAGAAAGCTCCAGGCATGGATTATCTGATGCATGTGATTCACTTTCAAAAGCCGTTAGAAATGAGTGCCCTAATGTATTCTCTCTGGCAGGAATCAAGTTTCCACTTGTTAGCAGAGCATGGCACGGTTAGCTGCATTTTGGAAGATGAGCTTCCCATAAAGAACAAGTCTGTTTCTCACCGAGAAATAAAGCTCCAGGCCTGGATTCTCTGATGCATGTGATTCATTTTCCAAAGCCATAACAAATGTGTATCGGCAAGAATCAGCTGTTTCACTTGTTAGCACAGATGGGACTCTTCGCTGCACTTTGCGAGAGTACATTCCCATAAGTAACAACTGTTTCTTTCACGGAGAAAGAAAGCTCCAGAACTGGATTCTCTGATGCATATAATTCTCTTTCCAAATCCATAAAAAATATGTATCTTGCAGCCTTCTGTCTGGCACGAATCAACCGTGTCACACTTTAGCAGATCACGGGAGAGTTAGTTGCACTTTACGAGATGAGCTCCTCTAAGGAACCACTGTGATTTTCATGGAGAAAGAAAGATCCAGGCGTGGATTCTCTGATGCATATGATTCATTACCAAAGCCATAAGAAATGTGTGTCCTTTTGCCTTCTGTCTTGCAAGAATCAGCTGTTTCTCTTGTTAGCAACGAAAAGTTGCACTTTGCGAGATGAGCTTCCCCTAAGGAACAACGTTGCTTTTCACCGAGACAGAAAGATCCAGGCCTGGATTCTCAGATGCATATGAGAATCTTTCTAAAGCTGAACTTCCCCTAAGGAACAACTGTGCTTTGCATCCAGAAAGTGAGCTCCAGTCCTGGATTCTCTGATGCATGTGATGCACTAGCCAGAGCCATAAGAATACTGTGTCCTGATGCCTTCTGTCTGAGAGGAATCGACTGTTTCACTTGTTAGCAAAGCAAAGTTGCACTTTGCTCGTTGAGCTTCCCCTAAGGAACAACAGTGCTTTTCACCATGAAAGCAAGCTCCAGACCTGGAGTTTTAGATGCAAATGATTTACTTTCCAAAACCATAAGAAATATGTGCCCTGATGTCTCCTGTCTGTCAGAAATCAAGAGTTTCACGTGTTAGAACAGCACCTGAGAGCCCAAGGCTGCCACCTTTTCCCAGGGCGAAAAGCTCGACAGTGCGTGATACGTGCGTGACCAGGAAAGTGCTGTTTTTCAGCCCACTATTCCAGACGGACGAAATTGCCTCCCTGGGTAAAGGTGCCAGGATAGACAGTCACTGTGCATTTTCTAGAAGTAATGCGGCCCCATCATTGGCACCTGAGAGCCCAAGTTTGCCACCTTTCACCTGGGCGCAAAGCTCGACGGTGCGTACCTTGTGCGGGTCTGGGAAAGGGCCGTTTTTCAAACCCAGAATTCCAGAAGGAAGACGATTACTCCCAGGGAAAAGGTGCCAGGACAGAAAGCCATTGTGCCTTTTCTAGAGGAAATCGGGCGCTGTCAGAGGCACCTGAAGCCCAAGTTTGCCGCCTTTTCCCTGGGCGTAAAGCTCAAAGGTGCGTGATAACGTGAGGGTCCGGGAAATTGCCGTTTCTCATTCCAGGTTTCCAGACCGATGAAGATTCCTCAGAGGGAAAAGGTGCCTGGACAGAAATCGATTTCTCCTTTTCTAGGGTGAATGGGGTCCCATCACGGGCACCTGAGAGCCCAAGGCTGCCACCTTTTCCCTGGGCGCAAAACTTGAAGGCGCGTGCCACTTGCGGGTCCGGGAAAGTGCCATTTTTCAGCCCATAATTCCAGGACGATGAAGATGTCTCCCTGAGATAAGGTGCCAGGACAGAAAGGGATTGTGCTTTTCTAGGTAATGGGGCCCCAAAACTGGAACCTGAGAGCCCAAGGCTGCCACCTTTTCCCTGGGTGCAAAGCTCGACAATGCATACACTGTGCGGAACCGGGAAAGGGCCGTTTTTCAGCCCGGAATTCCAGACAGAAATCGATTCCTCCCTGGGAAAATAAGTCAGGACAGAAAGCCATTGTGCCTTTTCTAGGGGGTAATGGGGCCCCATCTTTGGCACCTGAGAGCCCAAGGCTGCAACCTTTTGCCTGGGCGCAAATGTCGATGGCGCGTGCCACGTGTAAGTCCGGGAACGTGCCGTTTCTCATCCCAGAATTCCAGGCCAGCGAAGATTTCTCCCTGGGAAATGTGCCAGGAGACAAAGCGATTGTGCTTTTTCTAGGGTTAATGGGGCCCCAAAATTGGCAGCTGAGAGACCAGGGCTGCCACCTTTTCCCTGGGCGCAAAGCTCGACGGTGCGTGCCACATGCGGGTAAGGGAAAGAGATGTTTTCAGCCCAGAATTCCAGACCAATGAAGATTCCTCCCAGGGAAAAGGTGCCAGGACAGAAAGCGATTGTTATTTATCTAGTGTTAACGGGGACCCATCATTGGCACCTGAGAGCCCAAGGCTGCCACCTTTTCCCTGGGCGCAAAGCTAGATAGTGCCTGCCACGTGCAGGTCAGAGAAAGTGCTTTGTTCAGCCCAGGATTCCAGACGGATGACGACTCCTCCCAGGGAAAAGGCTCCCAGGACAGAAAGCGATTGTTCCATTTCTAGTGTTAATGGCGGCCCGTCATTGGCATCTGAGAGCCAGAGGTTGCCTCCTTTTCCCTGGGCGCAAAGCTCGACAGTGCGTGCCACGTGCTGGTCCCAGAAAATTCCATTTTACTGCCCAGAATTCCAGACCAATGAAGATTCCTCCCAGGGAAAAGGTGCCAGGACAGAAAGCCATTGTGCTTTTTGTAAAGGTAATGGGGTCCCATCATTGGCACCTGAGAGCCCAAGACTGCCACCTTTTCCCTGGACGCAAAGCTCGATGGTGCGTTCCACTTGCGGGTCCAGGAAAGTGCCGATTCTCAGACCAGAATTCCAAACGGATGAAGATTCCTCCCTGGGAAAAGGTGCCAGGACAGAAAGCCATTGTGCCTTTTGTAGGGGTAATGGGGCACCATCATTGGCACCTGAGAGCCCATGGCTGCCCCTTTTCCCTGGGAGCAAAGCTCGACAGTGTGTACCTTGTGCGGGTTTGGGGCAGTGCCATTTTTCAGCCCAGAATTCCAGACGGACGAAGATTCCTTCCTGGGAAAAGGTGCCAGGACAGAAAGCAAGTGTTATTTTTCTAGTGTTAACGGGGCCCCATCATTGGCACCTGAGAGCCCAAGGCTGCCACCTTTTGCCTGGGCGCAAACGTCGAGGGTGTGTGCCACTTTCTTGTCCGGGAAAGTGCCGTTTTTCAGCCCAGAATTCTAGACGGATGAAGATTCCTCCTAGGGAAAAGGTGCCAGGACAGAAAGCGATTGTTCCATTTCTAGGGTTAATGGGGCCCCATCATTGGCACCTGAGAGCCCAAGTTTGCCATTTTTAACCTGGGTGCAAAGCTCGATGGTGCGTCCTACGTGAGGGTCCGGGAAATTGCCGTTTCTCATTCCAGACTTCCAGACCGATGAAGATTCCTCCCTGGGAAAAGGTGCCAGGACACGAATGGATTTCTCCTTTTTCTAGGGTTAATGGGGCCCCATCACTGGCACCTGAGAGACCAAGCCTGCCCCCTTTTCCCTGGGAGCAAAGCTCGACCTTGTGAGGGTTTGGGGCAGTGCCTATTTTGAACCCAGAATTCCAGACGGACGAAGATACCTCCCAGGGAAAAGGTGCCAAGTCAGAAATCGAATTGTCCTTTTCTAGGGTCAATGGTGCCCCATCATTGGCACCTGAGAGTTCAAGGCTGCCACCTTTTCCGTGGGCGCAAACATCAACGGCGCGTACCACTTTCCTGTCCAGGAAAGTGCCGTTTTTCAGTCCTGAATTCCAGACGGATGAAGACTCCTCACAGGGAAGAGGCTCCCAGGACAGAAAGCGATTGTTCCATTTCTAGGGTTAATCGGGCCCCATCATTGGCACGTGAGAGCCCAAGGTTGCCTCCTATACCCTGGGCGCAAAGCTCGACCATGCGTGCTACGTGAGGGTCCGGGAAATTGCCGTTTCTCATTCCAGAATTCCAGACCGATGAAGATTCCTCCCTGGGAAAAGGTGCCAGGACAGGAATGGATTTCTCCTTTTCTAGGAGTAATGGGGACCCATCATTGGCACCTGAGAGCCAAAGGCTGCAACCTTTTCCCTGAGCGCAAATGTCGACGGTGCGTGCCACTTGCGGGTCCAGGAATGTGCTGTTTCTCATCCCAGAATTCGGGCCCAATGAAGATTTCTCCCAGGGAAAAGGTGCCAGGACAGAAAGCGATTGTGCCTTTTCTAGGGTTAATGGAGCCCCAAAATTGACACCTGAGAGCCCAAGGCTGCCACCTTTTCCCTGGGCACAAAGCTTGACGGAGCGTTCCACGAGTGGGTCCGGGAAAGTGCCATTTTTCAGCCCAGAATTCCAGACCTATGAAGATTCCTCAGAGGGAAAAGGTACCAGGAGACAAAGCCATGGTGTATTTTGTAATGGTAATGGCGCTGCATCATTGGCACCTGAGAGTTCAAGGCTGCCACCTTTTCCGTGGGTACAAAGCTCGACAGTGCGTACCCTGTGCGGGACCGGGAAAGTGCCGTTTTTCAGCCCTGAATTCCAGACGGATGAAGACTCCTCACAGGGAAAAGGCTCCCAGGACAGAAAGCGATTGTTCCATTTCTAGTGTTAATCGGGCCCCATCACTGGCACCTGAGAGCCCAAGGTTGCCTCCTATACCCTGGGTGCAAAGCTCGACCATGCGTGCTATGTGAGGGTCCGGGAAATTGCCGTTTCTCATTCCAGAATTCCAGACCGATGAAGATTCCTCCCTGGGAAAAGGTGCCAGGACAGAACGCGATTGTGCCTTTTGTATGGGTAATGGGGCCCCATCATTGGCACCTGAGAGCCCAAGGCTGTCCCTTTTTCCCTGGGCACAAAGCTCGACGGTGCGTTCCACTTGAGGGTCCGGGGAAGTGTCGTTTTTCAGCCCAGAATTCCAGACGGACGAAAATTCCTCCCAGGGAAAAGGCTCCCAGGACAGAAAGCGATTGTTATTTATCTAGTGTTAACGGGGACCCATCATTGGCACCTGAGAGCCCAAGGCTGCCACCTTTTCCTTGGGCGCAAAGCTAGATGATGCCTGCCACGTGCAGGTCAGAGAAAGTACTTTCTTCAGCCCAGGATTCCAGACGGATGACGACTCCTCCCAGGGAAAGGGCTCCCAGGACAGAAAGCGATTGTTCCATTTCTAGTGTTAATGGGGGCCCGTCATTGGCATCTGAGAGCCAGAGGTTGTCTCCTTTTCCCTGGGCGCAAAGCTCGACAGTGCGTGCCACGTGCTGGTCCCAGATAGTGCCATTTTTCAGCCCAGAATTCCAGACCAATGAAAACTCCTCCCAGGGAAAAGGTGCCAGGACAGAAAGCCATTGTGCTTTTAGTAAAGATAATGGTGCCCCATCATTGGCACCTGAGCGCCCAAGGCTGCCCCCTTGTCCCTGGGAGCAAAGCTCGACGGTGTGTACCTTGTGCGGGTTTGGGGCAGTGCCATTTTTGAACCCAGAATTCCAGACGGATGAAGATTCCTCCCTGGGAAAAGGTGCCAGGACAGAAAGCAAGTGTTATTTTTCTAGTGTTAACGGGGCCCCATCCTTGGCACCTGAGAGCCCAAGGCTGCCACGTTTTGCCTGGGCGCAAATGTCAAGGGTGCGTGCCACTTTCTTGTCTGGGAAAGTGCCATTTTTTAGCCCAGAATTCTAGACGGATGAAGATTCCTCCTAGGGAAAAGGTGCCAGGACAGAAAGCGATTGTTCCATTTCTAGGGTTAATGGGGCCCCATCATTGGCACCTGAGAGCCCAAGTTTGCCTCCTTTAACCTGGGTTCAGTTCAAAGCTCGACGGTGCGTGCTACGTGAGGGTCCGGGAAATTGCCGTTTCTCATTCCAGACTTCCAGACCGATGAAGATTCCTCCCAGGGAAAAGGTGCCAGGACACGAATGGATTTCTCCTTTTTCTAGGGTTAATGGGGCCCCATCATTGGCACCTGAGAGCCCAAGGCTGCCCCCTTTTCCCTGGGCGCAAAGCTCGACGGTGCATGCTACGTGAGGGTCCGGGAAAGTGCCATTTTTCAGTCCAGAATTCCAGACCAATGAAGATTCCTCCCAGGGAAAAGTTGCCAGGACACAAAGCCATTGAGCATTCTGTAAAGGTAATGGGGCCCCATCATTGGCACCTGAGAGCCCAAGGCTGCCACCTTTACCCTGGTCGCAAAGCTCGACGGAGCGTGCTACGTGCGGGTCTGGGAAAGTGCCATTTTTCAGCCCAAAATTACAGACCGATGAAGATTCCTCCCAGGGAAAAGGTGCCAGGAGAGAAAGCGATTGTTCCAGTTCTAGGGGTAATGGGGCTCCATCATTGGCACGTGTGAGCCCAAAGCTGCCACCTTTAGCCAGGTCGCAATACTCGATGGTGCATAGTTGTGCGGGTCAGGGATAGTGCCATTTTTTCAGCCCAGATTTCCAGACGGATGAAGATTTCTCACTGGGAAAAGATGCCAGGACAGGAAACGATTGTGCCTTTTCTAGGGTTATTGGTGCCCCATCATTGGCACCTGAGAGGCCAAGGCTGTCACCTTTATCCTGGTCGCAAAGCTCGACGGAGCGTGCTACGTGCGCGTCTGGGAAAGTGCCATTTTTCAGCCCAGAATTACAGACCGATGAAGATTCCTCTCAGGGAAAAGGTGCCAGGACAGAAAGCGATTGTTCCAGTTCTAGGGGTAATGGGGCTCCATCATTGGCACGTGAGAGCCCAAAGCTGCCACCTTAACCCAGGTTGCAATACTCGACGGTGCATAGTTGTGCGGGTCAGGGATAGTGCCATTTTTTCAGCCCAGAATTCCAGACCGATGAAGATTCCTCAGAGGGAAAAGGTGCCAGGACACAAAGCCATTGTGTATTTTGTAAAGGTAATGGGGCCCCATCATTGGCACCTGAGAGCCCAAGGCTGCCACCTATTCCATGGTCGCAAAGCTCAATGGTGCGTATTTGTGCGGGTCCAGGAAAGTGCCGCTTTTCATCCCAGAATTCCAGACGGATGTAGATTCCTCCCAGGGAAAAGGTGCTAGGAGAGAAAGCGTTTGTGCGTTTTCTAATAATAATGGGGCCCCATCATTGGCACCTGAGAGCCCAAGGCTGCCACCTTTTGCCTGGGCTCAAAGCTCAATGGAGCGTGCCAACTGCGAGTCCAGGAAAGTGCTGTTTTTCAGCCGAGATTTCCAGACGGATGAAGATTACTCCCATGGAAAAGGTGCCAGGACAGAAAGCGATTTTTACATTTCTTGGGTTAATGGGGCCCCATCATTGGCACTGGAGAGTCCAAGGCGCCCATTTTTTCCCTGGGCGTAAAGCCCAACGGTGCATGCCACATGCTCTTTTTTAAGCCCAGAATTCCAGACAGACGATGATTCCTCCCTGGGAAAAGGTGCCAGGACAGAAAGGGATTGTTCCATTTCTTGTGTTAATACGGCCCCATCATTGACTCCTGAGAGCCCAAGGCTGCGACCTTTTGCCTGGGCTCAAAGCTCGACGGAGCGTGCCAAGTACGGGTCTGGATAGTGCCGTTTTTCAGCCCAGAATTCCAGACAGACAAAGATTCCTCCCAGGGAAAATGTGCCAGGACAGAAAGCGTTTATGCGTTTCCTAGGGGAAATGGGGCCCCATCATTGCCACCTGATAACCCAAGGCTGCCACCTTTTCCCTGGGCTCAACGCTCGATGGAGTGTGCCAGCGGCGGGTAAGGGTACACGCTGTTTTTCAGCCCAGATTTCCAGAATGACGAAGATTCCTCATATGGAAAATGTTCCAGGACAGAAAGCGATTGTTCCAGTTCTAGGGTAAATGCGGCCCTCTCATTGCCACATGACAGCCCAAGGCTGTCACCTTTTCCCTGGGCTCAAAGCTCGACGGAGTGTGCCAGGTGGGGTCCGGGAAAGTGCCGTTTCTCAGCCCAGAATTCCAGATGGACGAGGATTACTGCTAGGGAAAAAAGTGCCAGGACAGAAAGATATTGTTCCTTTTCTAGGGTTTATGGGGCCCCATCATTGGCACTTGAGAGCCAATGCTGCCACCTTTTCCCTCGGTGAGCACCCCAACGGTCCCTGTCACATGCGGGTTTTTCAATCCAGAAAAATGAACATTCTTCCCTTGGAAATCGTGCCAGGACAGAAAGCGATTCTTCCTTTTCTAGGGTTAATGCGGACCCATCTTAGGCACCTGAGAGCCCAAGGCTGCCACCTTTTCCCTGGGCTCAAAGCTCGACAGTGAGGGCGAGGTGCGGGTCTGGGAAAGTTCCAGGTTCAGCCCAGAATTGCAGAGGGCCCAAGATTCTTCCCAGGGAAAAGGTGCCAGGGCAGAGAGGGATTGTGCCTTTTCTAGGAGTAATGGGGCCCCATCATTGCCACCTCAGAGCCTAAGGCTGTGTTGTAGTTTGGGATTATTATGTAAATTCTCTCCCCTGCCACTTAACTGCCCAGGCCAGCGGTTAACAAAAGAAGCAGTTAACTGTGATCGCTGGGGTGGGGGCAGGTTTGTCTCTTTTGGTTTTTTTTTTTTTGGATATTCTCCTCAGTCTTGGCTCGGCGGAAGGGGGGAGTGGGGACTCCAAGGAGGCAGGCTGCCCTGCTGGTTACTGCTGGGGTTTTTCCCTGGCTGTCTTGCCGCTGCCTACTTGGGACCACCTTTTCCTGCCGTGCTGCTGCCTGCCTTGGATTTGCTGCTGGTTGCTCGTACTTTTCTGCTTCTTGGACGGGGAACACAGGGGGAAGAGACTGAGTCCATCTGAAAGCCCACTGCTCGTCTGTTTCGCTGGAGAGGGACTGAAACTCACTCTGCAGCCAGCCGAGCTGTGACAAGGACACTTAAGTATAACCTTTTCTCCCGGAGGAAAACCTGCTGGGTTTTGTTGTTGTTTTTTTTCTCTTATGGTGTTGGGGAAGTGGGTTGCACTAGTCTGTTTACATATATATAGCAGTTATCCTTCTTGTATTAAAATTCCTTTTCTTAAATTTGATAAAGAGTGGTGTGATTATTGTGGAGGAGGCCCCTCCCCTGCTTGTGGGTAAAACATTTTGGTTTTTCCCCTTAAACCGAGACAGGCTGCCACCTTTTCCCTGGGCTCAAAGCTCGACAGAGCGTGCCAAGTGCGGGTGAGGGAAAATGCCGTGTTTCAGCCCAGAATTCCAGGCAGACCATGATTCCTCCCAGGGAAAAGGTGCCAGGACAGAAAGCTATTGTGCCTTTCTTAGAGGTAATGGTGCCCCATCATTGACACCTGAGAGCCCAAGCCTGCCAGCTTTTCCCTGGGCTCAAAGCTCCACAGAGTGTGCCAGGTGCTGGTCAGGGTACCCCTTTTTTCAGCCCAGATTTCCAGAATGACGAAGATTCGTCACAGGGAAAATGTGTCAGGATAGAAAGCGATTGTTCCAGTTCTAGGGTAAATGCGGCCCCCTCATTGGCACGTCACAGCCCAAGGCTGTCACCTTTTCCCTGGGCTCAAAGCCTGACGGTGCGTGCCACATGGGGGTTTTTCAGCCCAGAATTCCAGACGGACGATGATTCCTCCCAGGGAAAAGGTGCCAGGACAGAAAGGGATTGCTCCTTTCCTAGGGTTAATGCGACCCCATCTTTGGAATCTGAGAGCCCAAGGCTGCCACCTTTTCCCTGGGCTCAAAGCTCGACGGAGAGTGCCAAGTGCGTGTCCAGGAAAGTGCCGTTTCTCATCCCAGAATTCCAGACGGACGAAGATTCCTCCCAGGGAATAGGTGCTAGCAGAGAAAGCGATTGTGCCTCTTCTAGGGGTAATGCGGTCCCATCATTGGCACCAGAGAGCGCAAGGCTGCCACCTTTTCCCTGGCCTCAAAGCACGACGGAGGGTGCCAAGTGCGGGCCCGGGAAAGAGCTGTTTTTCAGACCAGAATTCCAGATGGATGAAGATTCCTCCATTAGAAAAGGTGCCAGGACAGAAAGCGATTGTTCCTTTTCTAGGGTTAATGGGGCCCCATCATTGACACCTGAGAGCCCAAGGCTGCCACCTTTTCCCTGGGCGCACACCCCAAAGGTCCATGTCGCATGCGGGTTTTTCAGCCCAGAATTCCAGACGGATGAAGATTCCTTCCTGGGAAATCGTGCCAGGACAGAAAGAGATTGTTATTTTTCTAGGGTTAATGCGGACCCATCTTAGGCACCTGAGAGCCCAAGGCTGCCACCTTTTTCCTGGGCTCAAAGCTCGACAGTGCGGTTGAGGTGCGGGTCTGGGAAAGTGCCGGTTTTCAGCCCAGAATTCCAGACGGACCAAGATTCCTCCCAGGGAAAAAGTGCCAGGACAGAAAGCGATTGTTCCAATTCTAGGGTTAATGCGGCCCCCTCATTGGCACCTGACAGCCCAAGGCTGTCACCTTTTTCCTGGTCGCAAAGCCCGACGGTGAGTGGCATTTGCAGGTTTTTCAGCCCAGATTTTCAGACGGATGAACATTTCTGCCAGGGAAAATGTGCCAGGACAGAAAGCGATTCTTCCTTTTCTAGTGTTAGTGCAGCCCCACTTTTGGCAACTGAGAGTCCAAGGCTGCATCCTTTTCCCTGGGCTGAAAGCTTCACGGAGCATACAAGGTGCGGGTCAGGGAAAGTGCCGTTTATCAGCCTAGAATTCCAAGCGGTTTAAAATTCTACCCTGGGATAAAGTTCCAAGACAGAAAGTGATTGTTCCATTTCCAGGTTTAAGGGGCCCCATCGCTGGCACTTGTGAGCCAAAAGCTGCCACCTTTTCCCTGGCCTCAAAGCTCGACGGATTGTGCCAGGAGCGCTTCTGGGCAAGCGTAATTTTTCAGTCCAGATTTCCAGAAGGATGAAGATTCCTCCCAGGGAAAAGGTGCCTGGACAGAAAGCGTTTGTTCCTTTTCTAGGGTTAATGGGGCCCCATCATTGGCACTTGAGAGCTGAAGGTTGCCACCTATTCCCTGGGAGCAAAGCTCGGCGGTGCATGCCACATGCGGCTTTTTCGGCCCAGAAATCGAGACGGACGATGATTCCTCCCAGGGAAAAGGTGCCAGGACAGAAAGCAATTGTTCCTTTTCTAGGGTTAATGTGGCCCCATCTTTGGCAGCTGAGAGCCCAAGACTGCCACCTTTTCCCTGGCCTCAAAGATCGACGGTGCGTGCCACCTGCGCGTCAGGTAAAGTGCCTTTTTTCAGCCCAGAATTCCAGATGGACCAAGATTCCTACCAGAGAAAAGGTGTTTAGACAGAAAGGGATTTTTACATTTCCTGGGGTAATGGGGTCCCATCATTGGCACCTGTGAGCCCAAGGATGCCACCTTTTCCCTGGCCTCAAAGCACGACGGAGGGTACCAGGTGCGGGTCAGGGAAAGTGCCGTTTATGAGCCCGGAATTCCAGGCAGACCATGATTCCTCCCAGGGAAAAGGTGCCAGGACAGAAAGCGATTGTGCCTTTCTTAGGGGTAATGGGGCCCCATCATTGGCAGCTGAGAGCCCAAGGGTGACACCTTTTCCCTGGGCTCAAAGCTCCACAGAGTGTGCCAGGTGCTGGTCAGGGTATGTGCCTTTTTTCAGTCCAGATTTCCAGAATGACGAAGATTCCTCCCAGGGAAAATGTGCCAGTATAGAAAGTGATTGTTCCAGTTCTAGGGTAAATGCGGCCCCCTCATTGGCACGTCACAGCCCAAGGCTGTCACCTTTTCCCTGGGCTCAAAGCCCAACGGTGCGTGCCACATGCAGTTTTTTCAGCCCAGACTTCCAGACGGACGATGATTCCTCCCAGGGAAAAGGTGCCAGGACAGAAAGCGATTGCTCCTTTTCTAGGGTTATTGCGGCCCCATCTTTGGGATCTGAAAGCCCAAGGCTGCACCTTTTCCCTGGGCTCAAACCTCAATGAAGCGTGGCAAGTGCGAGTCAGGGAAATTGCGGTTTTTCAGCCCAGATTTCCAGACAGACGAAGATTCCTCCCTGGGAAAAGGTGCAAGGACAGAAAGCGATTTTTACATTTCTTGAGTTAATGGGACCCCATCATTGACACCTTAGAGTCCAAGGCTGCCATCTTTTCCCATGGGTGCAAAGCCGGACGGTGCAAGCCACATGCTGTTTTTAAACCCAGAATTCCAGACGGACGATGATTCCTCCCTGAGAAAATCTGCTAGGACAGAAAGGGATCATTCCACATCTTGGGTTAATGGGGCCCCATCATTGGCAGCTGAGAGCCCAAGGCTGCCACCTTTTCCCTGGGCTGAAAGATCGATGGTGCGTGCCACCTGCGGGTCAGGTAAAGTGCCTTTTTTCAGCCCAGAATTCCAGATGGACCAAGATTAGTCAAAGTGAAAAGGTGCTAGGACAGAAAGGGATTGTCCCTTTTCTTGGGGTAATGCGGCCACATCATTGGCACCTGTGAGCCCAAGGCTGCCACCTTTTCCCTGGGCTCAAAGCACGATGAAGCGTGCCAGGTGTGGGTCAAGGAAAGTGCAGTTTATCAGCCGGAATTCCAGTCAGCTTAAGATTCTACCCTGGGATAAAGTGCCAAGACAGAAAGCGATTTTTCCATTTCTAGGTTTAAGGGGCCCCATCATTGGCACCTGAGAGCCGAAGGCTGCCATCTTTTCCCTGAGCGCAAAGCCCGACGGTGCGTGCCACATGCGGTTTTTTCAGCCCCAAATTCCAGACGGACAATGATTCCTCCCCAGGAAAAATGTGCCAGAACAGAAAGCAGTTGTGCCTTTTCTAGGGTTAATGGGTCCCCATCATTGGCACCTGAGAGCCCAAGAGTGCCACCTTTTCACTGGGCACAAAGCTAGAGAGAGCGTGCCAGCTGTGGGTCTGGGAAAGTGCAATTTTTCATCCCAACTTTCCAGATGGACGAAGATTCCTGCCAGGGAAAAGGTGCCAGGACAGAAAGCGATTGTTCCAATTCTAGGGTTAATGCGGCCCCCTCATTGGCACCTGACAGCACAAGAGTGTCACTTTTCCCTTAGCGCAAAGCCCGACGGTGCGTGCCACTTGTGGGTTTTTCAGCCCTGAATACCAGACGGATGAAGATTCCTCCCAGGGAAAAGGTGCTAGGACAGAAAGCGATTGTGCCTTTTCTAGGGTTAATGGGGCCGCATTATTGGCACCTGAGCGTTCAAGGCTGCCACATTTACCGTGGGCTCAAAGCTCGACGGAGCCTGCCACGTGTGGGTCCGGGAAAGTGCCCTTTTTCATCCCCGAATTCCAGACGCACCAAGATTCCTCCCAGGGAAAATGTTCCAGGACAGAAAGCGATTGTGCCTTTTCTAAGGGTAATAGGGCCCCATCATTGGCAGCTGAGAGCCCAAGGCTGCCACCTTTTCCCTGGGCTCAAAGCTCGACGGAGCATGTCAGTTGCGGGTCAGGGAAAGTGCCGTTTATCAGCCCAGAATTCCAGGAGGTTTAAGATTCTACCCTGGGATAAAGTTCCAAGATAGAAAGTGATTTTTCCATTTCTGGATTTAAGGCGCCCAATCATTGGCGCCTGAGAGCCCAAGGCTGCCACCTTTTCCCTGGCCTCAAAGCTCGACGGAGTTTGCCACGTGCGGTTCTGAGAAAGCGTAGTTTTTCAGCCCAGATTTCCAGATGAAGATTCTTCCCTGGGAAAAGGTGCCAGGACAGGAATGGATTTCTCCTTTTCTAGGAGTAATGGGGACCCATCATTAGCACCTGAGAGCCAAAGGCTACAACCTTTTCCCTGAGCGCATAGCCCGACGGTGGGTGTCATATGCGGTTTTTTCAGCCCAGAATTCCAGATGGACGATGATTCCTCCCAGGGAAAAGGAGCCAGGACAGAAAGCACTTTCCCAGACCCACACGTGGCAGGCTCCGTCGAGCTCTGTTCCCAGTGAAAAGGTGGCAGGCTTGGGCTGTCAGGTGCCAATGAAGGGGCCCCATTAATCCTGGAAAAGGAACAATCGCTTACAGTCCTGGCACATTTTCCCTTGGTGGAATCTTGGTTCGTCTGGAATTCTAGGCTGAAAAACCTGCACCTGGCATGCTCCGTCGGGCTTTGCGCCCAGGGAAAATGTTGAGGTCTTGGACTCTCAGGTGCCAATGATGGAGACCCATTAACCCTAGAAAAGGAACAATCGCTTTCTGTCCTGGCACCTTTTCCCTCTGAGGAATCTTCATAGGTCTGGAATTCTGGGCTGAAAAACGGCACTGTCCCGGACCCGCACTTGGCACGCTCCGTCGAGCTTTGAGCCCAGGGAAAAGGTGGCAGCCTTGGGCTCTCAGGTGCCAATGATGGGGTGCCAATACCCTTAGAACAGGCACAATCGCTTTCTGTCCTGGCACGTTTTTTCGAGGGAGGAATAATCGTCCGTCTGGAATTCTGGGCTGAAAAAACTGCATGTGGCACGCACTGTTGGGATTTGCGCCCAAAGGTGGCAGCCTTGGGCTGTGAGGTGCTAATGATGGGGCCCCATTAACCCTAGAAAAGCAACAAAGGTTTTCTGTCCTGGCACCTTTTCCCAGGGAGGAATCTTGGTTTGTCTGGAAATCTGGGCTGAAAAATTGCGCTTTCCCAGAACCACACCTGGCATACTTCGTCGAGCATTGAGGCCAGGGAAAAGGTGGCAGCCTTGGGATCTCAGGTGCCAATGATGGTGCCCCATTACCCCTAGAAAAGGCACAATTGCTTTCTGTCCTAGCACCTATTCCCTGGGAGGGATCCTGATCCGTCTGGAATTCTGGGATGAAAAATGGCACTTTCCTTCCCACACTTGGCACGCTCCGTCGAGCTTTGAGCCCAGGGAAAAGGTGGCAGCCTTGAGCTCTCAGCTGCCAAAAGTGGAGCCGCATTAACACCAGAAAAGGCACAATCGCTTTCTGTGCTAGCACCTTTTCCCTGGGAGGAATCTTGGTCCGTCTGGAATTTGGGGCTGAGAAAACCGCATGTGAAACGCAAGGTCAGGCATTGAGCCCAGGGAAAAGGTAACAGCCTTGGGCTGTCAGGAGCCAATGAGTGCGCCACATTTACCCTAGAAAAGGAACAATCGTTTTCTGTCCTGGCACTTTTTCCCTGGGAGGAATCTTCGTCAGTCTGGAAATCTGGGCTGAAAAAGAGCACGTACCCTGACCCGCACCTGGCACACTCCTTTGAGCTTTGAGCCCAGGGAAAAGTGGCAGGCTTGGGCTCTCAGGTACCAATGATGGGGCCCCATTACCCCTAGGAAAGGCACAATCGCTTTCTCTCCTGGCTCCTTTTCCCTTGGAGGTATCTGATTCTGTCTGGAATTCTGGGCTGAAAAACAGCACTTTCCCTCACCCGCACTTGGCATGCTCCATCGAGCTTTGAGCGCAGGGAAAAGGTGGCAGCCTTGGGCTCTCAGGTGCCAATGATGAGGCCTCATTACTCTTAGAAAAGGCACAATCGCTTTCTGTCCCAGGACCTTTTCCCAGGGTAGAATCTTAGACCTCTTGGAAATCCTGGCTGATAACGACACTTTCCCTTACCCGCATGTGGCATGCACCGTCGTGCTTTGAGGCCAGGGAAAAGGAGGCAGCCTTGGGCTCTCAGCTGCCAATGATGGGGCCCCATTATTCTTAGAAAAGGCACAATCGCTTTCTGTCCTAGGACATTTTCCCTGGGAGGAATCTTCATCCGTCTGGAAATCTGAGCTGAAAAACGGCATTTGCCGCACCCGCACTTGGCACGCACCGTCGAGTTTTGCGCCCAGGTTAAAGGAGACAACCTTGGGCTCTCAGGTGGCAATGACGGGGTCGCATTAACCCTACAAAAGGCACAATCGCTTTCTGTCCTGGCAGCTTTTTGCTGGGAGAAGTCTTTGTCCGTCTGGAATTCTGGGCTGAAAAACGGCACTTCCCGAAACCCGCAACTGGCACGCACCGTAGAGCTTTGCGCCCAGTTTAAAGGAGGCAATTTTGGGCTCTCAGGTGGCAATCACGGGGCCCCATTAAGCCTACAAAAGGAGCAATCGCTTTCTGTCGTGGCAGCTTTTTGCTGCGAGGAGTCTTCGTCCGTCTGGAATTCTGGAATGAAAAACGGCACTTTCCCTGACCCCCACATGACACGCAACATCTAGCTTTGCGCCGAGGGAAAAGGTGAAACCCTTGGGCTCTCAGGTGCCAATGATGGGGCCCCATTAACACTAGAAAAATAACAATCACTTTCTGTCCTGGCACCTTTTTCCTGGGAGGAATTTTCGTCCGTCTGGAATTCTGGTCTGAAAAACTGCAATTTCCTGGACACACACGTGGCACGCACCGTCGATCTTTATACCCAGGGAAAAGGTGGCAGCCTTGGGCTCTCAGGTGCCAATGAGGGGGTCGCATTAACCCTAGACCTGGAACAATCGCTTTCTGTCCTGGCACCTTTTTCCTGGGAGGAATCTTCATCCATCTGGAATTCTGGGATGAAAAACTGCATTTGCCGGACCCGCGCATGGCATGCATCGTCGAGGCTTGAGCCCAGGGAAAAGGTGGCAGCCTTGGGCTCTCAGCTGCCAAAGATGGGGTTGCATTAACCCTAGAAAAGGAACAATCACTTCCTGTCCTGGCACCTTTTCCCAGGGAGGAATCATCGTGCGTCTGGAATTCTGGGCTGAAATAACCGCATGTGGCATGCACCGTCGGGCTTTGCGCCCAGGGAAAAGGTGGCAGCCTTCGGCTCTCAGGTGGCAATGATGGGGCCCCATTAACCCTAGAAAAGAAACAATCGTTTTCTGTCCTGGCACCTTTTCCCTGGAGCAATCTTGGGCCGTCTGGAAATCTGGGTTGAAAAATTATGCTTTCCAGAACCGCACCTGGCACACTCCGTCGAGCTTTGAGGCCAGGGGAAAGGCGGCAGCCTTGGGCTGCCACGTGCCAATGATGTGGCCCCTTAAACCTAGAAATGGAACAATCACTTTCTGTCTTGGCACTTTATCCCAGGGAGGAATCTTAAACCGCCTGGAATTTCGGGTTGATAAACGGCTCTTTCCCTGACCCGCACCTGGCACGCTCCGTCGTGCTTTGAGCCCAGGGAAAAGGTGGCAACCTTGGGCTCTCAGGTGCCAAAAGTGCGGCCGCATTAACACTAGAAAAGTAACTATCGCTTTCTGTCCTGGCACGTTTTGCCTGGCAGGAATCTTCATCCGTCTGGAATTCTGGGCTAAAAAACCTGAACTTGGCACGTTCCGTCGAGCTTTGCGCCCAAGGAAAAGGTGGCAGCCTTTGGCTCTCAGGTGCCAATGATGGGGCCCCATTAACCCAAGAAATGGAACAATCCCTTTCTTTCCTGACACCTTTTCCCAGGGAGGAATCATCGTCCCTCTGGAATTCTGGACTTAAAAAACAGCATGTGGTAGGCACCTTCTGGCTTTCCGCCCAGGGAAAAGGTGGCAGCCTTGGACTCTCAGGTGCCAATGATGGGGCCCCATTAACCCAGGAAACGTAAAAATCGCTTTCTGTCTTGGCAGCTTTTCCCAGGGTGGAATCTTCGTCTCTCCGGAAATCTGGGCTGAAAAACTGCACTTTCCCTGGCACGAATGTGGCACGCTCCGTCGAGGTTTGCCCCCAGGGAAAAGGTGGCAGTCTTGGGCTCTCAGGTGTCAATGATGGGGCCTCATTAACCCTAGAAAAGGAACAATCCGTTTCTGTCCTGACACCTTTTCCCTGGGAGGAATCTTCATCAGTCTGGAATTCTGGGATGAAAAAAGGCATTTCCCGGACCTGCACCTGGCATGCACCGTCGAGCTTCGAGCCCATGGTAAAGGTGGCAGCCTTGGGCTCTCAGCTGCCAAAGACGGGGCCGCATTAACATTAGAAAAGGAACAATCGCTTTCTGTCCTGGCGAGTTTCTCCCAGGGAGAAATCATCGTCTGTCTGGAATTCTGGGCTGAATAAAGGGCATGTGGCAGGCACCGTCAGGCTTTGAGCCCAGGGAAAAGGTGACAGCCTTGGGCTGTCAGGAGCCAATGAGTGCGCCACATTTACCCTAGAAAAGGAACAATCGCTTTCTGTCCTGGCACTTTTTCCCTGGGAGGAATCTTCGTCAGTCTGGAAATCTGGGCTGAAAAGGAGCACGTACCCTGACCCGCACCTGGCACACTCCTTTGAGCTTTGAGCCCAGGGAAAAGGTGGCAGGCTTGGGCTCTCAGGTACCAATGATGGGGCCCCATTACCCCTAGGAAAGGCACAATCGCTTTCTGTCCTGGCTCCTTTTCCCTTGGAGGTATCTGATTCTGTCTGGAATTCTGGGCTGAAAAACAGCACTTTCCCTCACCCGCACTTGGCATGCTCCATCGAGCTTTGAGCCCAGGGAAAAGGTGGCACCCTTGGGCTCTCAGGTGCCAATGATGGGGCCCCATTTCCCCTAGAAAAGGAACAATCCCTTTCTGTCCTGACACCTTTTCCCAGGGAGTCATCTTCATCCGTCTGGAATTCTGGGCTGAAAAACGGCATTATCACGGACGAGCAAGTGGCACGCACCGTCGAGCTTTGCGCCCAGGGAAAAGGTGGCATCCTTGGGCTCTCAGGTGCCAGTGATGGGGCTCCATTAACCTTAGAAAAGGAACAATCACTTTCCGGCCTGACACCTTTTCCCAGGGAGGAATGTTCATCGGTCTTGAATTCTGGACTGAGAAACGGCACATTCCCCAACCCGCTCCTGGCCCGCACGGTTGAGCTTTGCGCCCAGGGAAAAGGTGGCAGTCTTGGGCACTCAGGTGCCAGTGATGGGGCCCCATTAAGCCTAGAAAAGGAGAAATCGCTTTCTGTCCTGGCACCTTTTCCCAGGGAGGACTCTTCGTCCGTCTGGAATTCTGGGCTGAAAAACGGCACTTTCCCGGACCCGCAAGTGGCACGCGCCGACGACCTTTGCACCCAGGCAAAAAGTGGCAGCCTTGGGCTCTCAGGTGCCAATTATGGGGCCCCATTACCCATAGAAAAGGAACAATCTCTTTCTGCCCTGGCACCTTTTCCCAGGAAAGAATCTTCACCGGTGTGGAATTCTGGCCTGAAAAACGGCACATTCCCGGACCCGCACCGGGCACGCACCATCAATATTTGAGCCCAGGGAAAAGGAGGCAAACTTGGATCTCAGGTGCCAATCATGGGGCCCCATTACCTTTACAAATTCCACAATGACTTTCTGTCCTGGTACCTTTTCCCAGGGGGGAATCTTCGTCCGTCTGGAATTCTGGGCTGAAAAATGGCACTTTCCCGGTGTCGCAAGTCGCACACGCCGTCGGGCTTTGCGCCCAGGGAAAAGGTGGAAGCCTTGGGCACTCAGGTGCCAATGATGGGGCCCAATTAACCATAGAAAAGGAACAATCGTTTTCTGTCCTAGCACCTTTTCCCAGGGAGGAATCTTCATCTGTCTGCAATTCTGGGATGAGTAACTGAACTTTTCCAGACCCACACAAGGTATGCACCATCCAGCTTTGCGCCCAGGGTAAAGGTGGAAGCCTTGGGCTCTCAGGTGCCAATGATGGGGCCCCATTACCCCTAGAAAAGGCCCAATCGCTTTCTGTCCTGGCACCTTTTCCCTGGGAGGAATCTTCGTCCGTCTGGAATTCTGGGCTGAAAAACGGCACTTTCCCTAACCCGCAATTGGCATGCACCGTCGAGCTTGCGCCCAGGAAAAGGTGGCAGTCTTGGGCTCTCAGGTGGAAAAGATGGGGCCCCATTAACCCTCGAAAAGGCACAATTCCCTTTAGTCGTGGCACCTTTTTCCTGGGAGGAATAATCATTTGACTGGAATTCTGAGCTGAAATACCGCACATTTCCGGACCCCCATGGGGAACTCACAGTTGAGCTTTGCGCCCAGGAAAAAGGTGGCAGCCTTGGGGTCTTAGGTGCCAATGATGTGGCCCTGTTAAACTCAGAAAATGAACAATCGCTTTCCGTCCTGGCACCTTTTCCGAAGGAGGAATCTTCTTCCGTCTGGAACTCTGGGCTGAAATAGCGCACATTTCCAGACCCCCACGAGGAACACACCGTCGAGCTTTTCGCCCAGGGAAAACATGGCAGCCTTGGGGTATTAGGTGCCAATGATGTGGCCCTGTTAAACTCAGAAAATGAACAATCACTTTCTGTCCTGGCACCTTTTCCCTGGGAGGAATCTTCGTCTGTCTGGAATTCTGGTCTGAAAAAATGGCATTCTCCCGGACCCGCCCAAGTATGTACCGTTGAGCATTGCGACCTGGGTAAAGGTGGTAGCCTTGGGCTCTCAGGTGCCAATGATGGGGCCCCATTACCCCTAGAAAAGGCACAATCGCTTTCTGTCCTGGCAACTTTTCCCAGGGAGGAATCTTCATTGGTCTGGAATTCTGGGCTGAGAATCGGCATATTCCCGGACCCGCAAGTGGAACGCATCGTCGAGCTTTGAGCCCAGGGAAAAGGTGGCAGCCTTGGGCTCTCAAGTGCCAATGATGGGGCCCCATTACCCCTAGAAAAGGCAGAATGGCTTTCTGTTCTGGCACCTTTTCCCAGGGAGGAATCTTCATCGTTCTGGAATTCTGGGCTGAAAAATGGCACTTTCCCGGATACGCACGTAGCAAGCACGGTCGAGCTTTGCGCCCAGGGTAAAGGAAGCAACCCTGGGCTCTCAGGTGCCAGTGATGAGACCCCATTACACCTAGAAAAGGAGAATTAGATTTCTGTCCTGGCACCTTTTCCCAGGGAGGAATCTTCATCCGTCTGGAATTCTGGGCTGAAAAATGACCCTTTACCGGATCCCCACATAGAAAACACCATCGAGCTTTGCGCCCAGGGTAAAGGGGGACACCCTGGACTCTCAGATGCTAATCATGAAGCCCCATTAACCATAGAAAAGGCACAATTGCATTCTGTCCTGGCATATTTTCCCTGGGAGGAATCTTCGTCCGTCTGGAATTCTGGGCTGAAAAACGGCACTTCCCCGGACTGGCAAGTGGCACGCACCGTCGACTTTTGCCCCCAGGCAAAAGGTGGCAGCCTTGGTCTCTCAGGTGCCAAAGATGGGGCCCCATGACCCCTAGAAAATGAGAAATCGCTTTCTCTGCTGGAACCTTTCCCCAGGGAGGAATCTTCACCGGTCTGAAATTCTGGGCTGAAAACGGCTCTTTCCCGGACCCGCACATGGCACGCACGGTGAAGCTTTGAGTCCAGGGAAAAGGTGGCAGCCTTGGGCTCTCAGGTGCCAATGATGGGACCCCATTACTCCCAGAAAAGGCACAATCGCTTTCTGTGCTGGCAGCTTTTCCCAGGGAGGAATCTGAGTCCGTCTGGAATTCTGGCCTGAAAAACAGCACTTTCCCAGACCCGCATTTGGCACGTTTCATTGAGCTTTGAGCCCAGGGAAAAGGTGGCAGCCTTCTGCTCTCAGGTGCCAAGGATTGGGCCCCATTACCCCTAGGAACGGCACAATCACTTTCTTTCCTGGAACCTTTTTCCTGGGAGGAATCTTCTTCTGTTTGGAATTCTGGGCTGAAAAACGGCACTGTCCCGGACCCGCACTTGGCACGCTTCGTCGAGCTTTGAGCCAGGGAAAAGGTGGCAGCCTTGGGCTCTCAGGTGCCAATGATGGGGCCCCAATACACTTAGAAAAGGCACAATCGCTTTCTGTCCTGGCATCTTTTCCGTGGGAGTAATCTTCATCCGTCTGGAAATCTGGGCTGAAAAACGGCACTATCCCTGACCCGCACTTTGTATCCTTCGTCGAGGTTTGAGGCCAGGGAAAAGGTGGCAGGCTTGGACTCTACGGTGCCAAAAGTCGGGTCGCAACAACACTAGAAAAGGAACAATCGCTTTCTGTCCTGGCAGCTTTTCCCTGGGAGGAATCTCTATCCGTCTGGAAATCTGGACTGAAATACGGCACCTACCCTGACCCTCACCTGGAGCGTTCCGTCGAGCTTTGAGCCCAGGGAAAAGGTGGCAGCCTTGGTCTCTCAGGTGCCAATGATGGGGCCCCATTATTCTTAGAAAAGGCACAATCGCTTTCTGTCCTAGCACCTTTTCCCAAGAAGGAATCTTCATCGCTCTGGAATTCTGGGCTGAAAAACGGCATTTGCCGGACCCGCACACGGCATGCACCGTCGAGGTTTGAACCCATGGAAAAGGTGGCAGCCTTGGGCTCTCAGCTGCCAAAGATGGGGCTGCATTATCTTAGAAAAGGAACAATCGCATTCTGTCCTGGCACGATTTTCCCTGGGAGGAATCATCGTTTGTCTACAATTCTGGGCTGAAAAAACCGCATGTGACATCCACCGTCGGGATTTGTGCCCAGGGAAAAGGTGGCAGCCCTCGGACCTCAGATGCAAATTATGGGGCCCCATTATCCCTACAAAAGGAACAATCGCTTTCTGGTCTGGCACATTTTCCTAGGGAGGAATCCTCATCGGTCTGGAATTCTGGGCTGAAAAACGGCACTGTCCCGGACCCGCACTTGGCACGCTCCATCAAGCTTTGAGCCCAGGGAAAAGGTGGCAGCCTTGGGCTCTCAGGTGCCAAAGATGGGGCCCAATTACCCTTAGAAAAGGCACAATCGCTTTCCGTGCTAGCACCTATTCCCTGGGAGGAATCTTGTTCCATCTGGAATTCTGGGCTGAAAAACGGGACTTTCCCGGACCCGCACTTGGCACGCTCCATCGAGCTTTGAGGCCAGGGAAAAGGTGGCAGCCTTGGACTCTCAGGTGCCAATTAAACCTAGAAGTGCAGCAATCGCTTTCTGTCTTGGCACCTTTTCCCTAGGAGGAATCTTCGTCCGTCTGGAAATCTGGGCTGAAAAACGGCACTTTCCCGGACCCGCACCTGGAGCTTTCCATCGAGCTTTGCACCCAGGAAAAAGGTGGCAGCCTTGGGCTCTCAGGTGCCAATGATGGGGACCCATTATTCTTAGAAAAGGCACAATCGCTTTCTGTCCTGGTACCTTTTCCCTGGGAGGAATCTTCATCCGTCTTCATTTCTGGGATGAAAAACGGCATTTGGCGGACCCGCACCTGGCATGCATCGTCGAGCTTTGTGCCCAGGGAAAAGGTGGCAACCTTGGTATCTCAGCTGGCAAAGATGGGGCCGCATTAACCCTAGGAAAGGAACAATCGCTTTCTGTCCTGGCACATTTTCCCTGGGATGAATCTTCATCTGTCTGGAAATCTAGGCTCAAACAACCGCATGTGGCATGCAACGTCGGGTTTTAAGCCCAGCGAAAAGGTGGCAGTCTTGGGTTCTCAGGTGCCAATGATGGGGCCCCATTAACCCTAGATAAGGAACAAACGCTTTCTGTCCTGACACCTTTTCCCTGGGAGGAATCTCCATCCGTCTGGGAATCTGGGATTAAAAATTACGGTTTCCCAGAACCGCACCGTATACACTCCGTCGAGCTTTGAGGCCAGGGAAAAGGTGGTAGCCTTTGGGTCTCAGGTGTCAGTGATGGGGGCCCTTAAACCTAGAAATGGAACAATCGCTTTCTGTCTTGGCACCTTTTCCCTGGGAGGAATCTTCGTCCGTCTGGAAATCTGGACTGGAAAACGGCACTTTCCCAGACCCGATCCTGGAGCTTTCCGGCGAGCTTTGAGGCCAGGGAAAAGGTGGCAGCCTTGGGCTCTGAGGTGGCAAAAGTGGGGCTGCATTAACACTAGAAAAGTAAGAATCGCTTTCTCTCCTGGCACATTTTCCCTGGTCGGAATCTTCATCCGTCTGGAATTCTGGGTTGAAAAACTCGCAAGTGGCACGCTCCGTCGAGCTTTGAGCCCAGGGAAAAGGTGGCAGCCTTGGGCTCTCAGGTGCCAATGATGGGGACCCATTATTCTTAGAAAAGGCACAATTGCTTTCTGTCCTGGCACGTTTTCCCTGGGAGAAATCTTCATCCGTCTGAATTTCTGGGATGAAAAATGGCATTTGGCAGACCCGCACCTGGCATGTATCGTCAAGCTTTGCGCCCATGGAAAAGGTGGCAGCCTGGGGCTCTCACCTGCCAAAGATGGGGTCGCATTAACCCTAGGAAAGGAACAATCACTTTCTGTCCTGGCACATTTTCCCTGGCAAGAATCTTCATCCGTCTGGAATTCTGGGCTCAAAAAATCGCATGTGGCATGCAACATCGGGCTTTTCGCCCAGGGAAAAGGTGGCAGCCTTGGGCTCTCAGGTGCCAATGATGGGGCCCCATTAACCCTAGAAAAGGAAAAAACGCTTTCTGTCCTGGCACCTTTTCCCTGGGAGGAATCTCCATCCGTCGGGAAATCTAGGCTGAAAAATTACGCTTTCCGAGAACCGCACCTCACACACTCCGTCGAGCTTTGAGGCCAGGGAAAAGGTGGCAGCCTTTGGCTCTCAGGTGCCAATGAGGGGGCTCCTTAAACTTAGAAATGGAACAATCGCTTTCTGTCTTGGCACCTTTTCCCTGGGAGGAATCTTCGTCCGTCTGGAAATCTGGACTGGAAAACGGCACTTTCCCGGATCCGCACCTGGAGCTTTCCGTCGAGCTTTGAGGCCAGGGAAAAGGTGGCAGCCTTGGGCTCTCAGGTGCCAAAAGTGGGGCCGCATTAACACTAGAAAAGGAACAATCGCTTTCTGTCTTGGCACATTATCCCTGGGAGGAATCTTCATCTGTCTGGAATTCTGGGCTGAAACACCCGCAAATGGCACGCACCGTCGGGCTTTGCGCCCAGGATAAGGTGACTGCTTTGGGCTCTCAGGTGCCAATGAGGGGGCCGCATTAACCCTAGAATTGGAAAAATCGCTTTCTGTCCTGGCACCTTTTCCCTGGGATGATTCTTCGTCCGTTTGGAAATCTGGACTGAAAAACGGCACGTAGCCTGACCCGCACCTGGCACACTCCGTCGAACTTTGAGCCAAGGGAAGAGGTGGAAGCCTTGAGCTCTCAGGTGCCAATGAGGGGGCCACATTACCTTTAGAAAAGGCACAAACGCTTTCTGTCCTGACACCTTTTCCCTGCGAGGAATCTTGGTCCGTCTGGAATTCTGGGCTGAAAAACGGCACTTTCCCGGACCCGCACTTGGCACGCTCCATCGAGCTTTGAGGCCAGGGAAAAGGTGGCAGCCTTGGGCTCTCGGGTGCCAATGATGGGACCCCTTAAACCTAGAAATGGAACAATTGCTTCCTGTCTTGGCACCTTTTCCCTGGGAGGAATCAGCATCCGTCTGGAAATCTGGACTGGAAAACGGCACTTTCCCGGAACCGCACCTGTAGCATTCCGTCGAGCATTGAGCCCAGGGAAAAGGTGGCAGCCTTGGGCTCTCAGGTGCCAAAAGTGGGGCCGCATTAACACTAGGAATGGAACAATCGCTTTCTGTCTTGGCACATTTTCCCTGGGAGGAATCTTCATCCGTCTTGAAATCTGGACTGAAATTCGGCACGTACCTTGACCCGCACCTGGAGCTCTCCGTCGAGCTTTGAGCCCAGGGAAAAGGTGGCCGCCTTGGGCTCTCAGGTGCCAATGATGGGGACCCATTAACCATAGAAAAGGAACAAACGCTTTCTGTCCTGGCACTTTTTCCCTGGGAGGAATCTTCATCCGTCTGGAATTCTGGGATGAAAAAAGGCATTTGGCGGACCCGCACCTGGCATGCATCGTCGAGCTTTGCGCCCATGGAAAAGGTGGAAGCCTTGGGCTCTCACCTGCCAAAGATGGGGTCGCATTAACCCTAGGAAAGGAACAATCGCTTTCTGTCCTGGCACATTTTCCCTGGGATGAATCTTCGTCTGTCTGGAAATCTGGGCTCAAAAAACCGCATGTGGCATGCAACGTCGGGTTTGCGCCCAGGGAAAAGGTGGCAGCCTTGGGCTCTCAGGTGCCAATGAGGGGGCCGCATTTATCCTGGAATTGAAACAATCGCTTTCTGTCCTGGCACCTTTTCCCTGCGAGGAATCTTCGTCCGTCTGGAATTCTGGGCTGAAAAACGGCACTTTTCCAGACCCGCACTTGGCAAGCTCCGTCGAGCTTTGAGGCCAGGGAAAAGGTGGCAGCCTTGGGCTCTCAGGTGTCAATGATGGGGCCTCTTTAACCCTAGAAAAGGAACAAACGCTTTCTGTCCTTGCACCTTTTGCCTGGGCGGAATCTCTATCCGTCTGGAAATCTGAGATGAAAAATTACGCTTTCCCAGAACCACACCTCACACACTCCGTCGAGCTTTGAGGCCAGGGAATATGTGACAGCCTTGGGCTCTCAGGTGCCAATGATGGGGCCCCATTACCCCTAGAAAAGGCACAATCGCTTTCCGTGCTAGCACCTATTCCCTGGAAGGAATCTTGGTCCATCTGGAATTCTGGGCTGAAAAACGGCACTTTCCCGGACCCACACTTGGCACGCTCCATCGAGCTTTGAGCCCAGGGAAGAGGTGGCAGCCTTGGGCTCTCAGGTGCCAATGAGGGGGCCGCATTTATCCTGGAATTGAACCAGTCGCTTTCTGTCCTGGCATGTTTTCCCTGGGAGGAATCTTGGTCCGTCTGGAATTCTTTGCTGAAAAACGGCACTTTTCCAGACCCGCACTTGGCACGCTCTGTCGAGCTTTGCACCCCGGGAAAAGGTGGCAGCCTTGGGCTCTCAGGTGTCAATGATGTGGCCCCAATACCCTTATTATTGGACTCTTAGGTGCCTGTTCTGGAGCAGGGGTAGAGATAGAAGGATTTTATGCTACAAGCTGCTAAATATTAATTCACTAAAATCTACAGCATTACATCTACTGTGTTTCTAAAATCTACAAAATATGAAAATTGAAATATTAAAAAAACTCTTTCGGCATCAGCGCCCAGGGAAAAGGTGACAGCCTTGGGCTGTCAGGTGGCAATGAGGGGGCCTCGTTAACCCTAGAAAAGGAAGAAACGCTTTCTGTCCTGGCATCTTTTGCCTGGGAGGAATCTCCATCCGTCTGGAAATCTGAGCTCAAAAATTACGCTTTCCCAGAACCGCACCTCACACACTCCATCGAGCTTTGAGGCCAGAGAACATGTGGCAGCCTTGGGCTCTCAGGTGCCAATGATGGGGCCCCATTACTCCTAGAAAAGGCACAATCGCTTTCTGTGCTAGCACCTATTCCCTGGGAGGAATCTTGGTCCGTCTGGAATTCTGGGCTGAAAACGGCACTTTCCCGGACCCGCACTTGGTACACTCCGTCGAGCTTTGAGCCCAGGGAAAAGGTGGGAGGCTTGGGCTGTAAGTTCCAAAAGTGGGGCTGCATTAACCCTAGAATTGGAACAGTCGCTTTCTGTCCTGGCACATTTCCCTGGCAGGAATCTTCATCCCTCTGGAATTCTGGGGTGAAAAACATGCAAGTGGCACGCACCGTCTGGCTTTGCGCCCAGGGAAAAGGTGACAGCCTTGGACTGTGAGGTGCCAATGAGGAGGCCACATTTATCCTAGAATTGGAAACATCGCTTTCTATCCTGTCACTTTTCCCTTGGAGGAATCTTCGTCCATTTGGAAATCTGGGCTGAAAAAAGCACGAACCCTGACCCGCACCTGGCACACTCTGTTGAGCTTTGAGGCCAGGGAAAAGGAGGCAGCCTTGGGCTCTCAGGTACCAATGATGAGGCCCCATTATTCTTAGAAAAGGCACAATCGTGTTCTGTCCTGGCACCTTTTCCCTGGGATGAATCTTCATCCGTCTGGAATTCTGGACTGAAAAAACCGCATGTGGCATGCAGCATCGGGCTTTGCGCCCAGGGAAAAGGTGGCAGCCTTGGGCTCTCAGGTGCCAATGATGGGGCCCCATTAACCCTAGAAAAGGAACAAACACTTTCTGTCCTGGCACCTTTTCCCTGGGAGGAATCTCTATCCGTCTGGAAATCTGAGCTGAAAAATTACGCTTTCCCAGAACCCCACCTCGCACACTCCGTCGAGTTTTGAGCCCAGGGAAAAGGTGGCACCCTTGGGCTGCCAGGTGCCAATGATGGGGCCCCTTACACTAAGAAATGGAACAATTGCTGTCTGTCCTGGGACTTTATCCCAGGGTAGAATCTTAAGCCGCCTGGAATTCCGGGCTGATAAAAGGCACTTTCCCTGACCCTCACCCGGCACGCTCCGTCGTGCTTTGAGCCCAGGGAAAAGGTGGCAGCCTTGGGCTCTCAGGTGCCAATGATGGGGCCCCATTACCCCTAGAAAAGGCACAATCTCTTTCTATCCTGGCACCTTTTCCCTGGGAGGAATCTTGGTCCGTCTGGAATTCTGGGCTGACAAACGGCACTTTCCCGGACCCGCACTTGGCACGCTCCGTCGAGCTTTGAGGCCAGGGAAAAGGTGGCAGCCTTGGGCTCTCAGGTGCCAAAAGTTGGGCCGCATTAACACTAGAAAAGGAACAATCCCTTTCTGTCTTGGCACATTTTCCTTGGGAGGAATCTTCATCCATCTGGAATTCTGGGCTGAAACACCCGCAAACGGCACGCACCGTCGGGATTTCGCCCAGGAAAAGGTGACTGCTTTGGGCTCTCAGGTGCCAGTGAGGGGGCCGCATTAACCCTAGAATTGGAACAATCGCTTTCTGTTGTGACACATTTTCTCTGGGAGGAATCTTCGTCCGTCTGGAAATCTGGACTGAAATACGGCACGTACCTTGACCCGCACCTGGAGCTCTCCGTCGAGCTTTGAGCCCAGGGAAAAGGTGGCAGCCTTGGGCTCTCAGGTGCCAATGATGGGGCCCCATTAACCCTAGAAAGTTACAAACGCTTTCTGTCCTGGCACTTTTTCCCTGGGAGGAATCTTCATCCGTCTGGAATTGTGGGATTGTCTCGGTTTGAGGGGAAAAAACCAAAATGTTTTACCCACAAGCAGGGGAGGGGCCTCCTCCACGATAATCACACCACTCTTTATTAAATTTAAGAAAAGGAATTTTAATACAAGAAGGATAACTGCTATATATATATATGTAAACAGACTAGTGCAACCCACTTCCCCAACACCACAAGAGAGGGAAAAAAAAAACAAAAAAACCCCAAAACAACAACAAAACCCAGCAGGTTTTTTCTCCGGGAGGAAAGGTTATACTCAAGTGTTCATGTCACAGCCCGGCTGGCTGCAGAGTGAGTTTCAGTCCCTCTCCAGCGAGACAGACGAGCAGTGAGCTTTCAGATGGACTCAGTCTCTTCCCCCTGTGTTCCCTGTCCAAGAAGCAGAAAGGTACGAGCAACCAGCAGCAAATCCAAGGCAGGGAGCAGCAGCAGCGCGGCACGAAAAGTAGTCCGAGGTAGGCAGCGGCAAGACAGCCAGGAAAAACCCCAGTAACCAGCAGGGCAGCCTGCCTCCTTCGAGCCCCCACTCCCCCGTTCTGCCGAGCCAAGACTGGGGGAGAATATCCAAAAAAAACCCAAAAGAGACAAACCTGCCCCCACCCCAGCGATCAACAGTTAACTGCTTCTTTTGTTAACCGCTGGCCTGGGCAGTTAAGTGGCAGGGGAGAGAATTTACATAATAATCCCAAACTACAACAGGGATGAAAAAAGGCATTTGGCGGACCCGCTCCTGGCATGCATCGTCGAGCTTTGCGCCCATGGAAAAGGTGGAACCCTTGGGCTCTCAGGTGCCAATGATGGGGCCCCATTAACCCTAGGAAAGGAACAATCGCTTTCTGTCCTGGCACCTTTTCCCTGCGAGGAATCTTGGTCCGTCTGGAATTCTGGGCTGAAAAACGGCACTTTCCCGGACCCGCACTTGGCACGCTCCATCGAGTTTTGAGCCCAGGGAAAAGGTGGCAGCCTTTGGCTCTCAGGTGCCAATGATGGGGCCCCTTAAACCTAGAAATGGAACAATCGCTTTCTGTCCTGTCACCTTTTCCCTCGGAGGAATCTTTGTCCGTCTGGAAATCTGGACTGAAAAACGGCACCTATGCTGACCCGCACATGGAGCGTTCCGTCGAGCTTTGAGCCCAGGGAAAAGGTGGCAGCCTTGAGCTCTCAGGTGCCAATGATGGGGCCCCATTATTCTTAGAAAAGGCACAATCGCTTTCTGTCCTGGCACGTTTTGCCCTGGGAGGAATCTTCATCGCTCTGGAATTCTGGGATGAAAAACGGCATTTGGCGGACCCGCACCTGGCATCCACCGTCGAGCTTTGAGCCCATGGAAAAGGTGGAAGCCTTGGACTCTCAGGTGCCAATGATGGGGCCCCATTACCCCTAGAAAAGGAACAATCGTTTTCTGTGCTAGCACCTATTCCCTGGGAGGAATCTTGGTCCATCTGGAAATCTGGGCTGAAAAACGGCCCTTTCCCGGACCCGCACTTGGCACGCTCCGTTATGCTTTGAGCCCAGGGAAAAGGTGGCAGACTTGGGCTCTCAGGTGCCAAAAGTGGGGCCACATTACCTCTAGAATAGGAACAATCACTTTCTGTCCTGCCACATTTTCCCTGGCAGGAATCTTCATCCATTTGTAATTCTGGGCTGAAAAACCCCATGTGACACTCACCGTCGGGCTTTGAGCCCAGGGAAAAGGTGACAGCCTTGGGCTCTCAAGTGCCAATGATGGGGCCCCATTACCCGTAGGAAAGGCACAATAGCTTTCTGTCCTGGCACCATTTCCCTGGGTGGAATCTTCGTCTGTCTGGAATTCTGGGGTGAAAAATGGCACTTTCCCTCACCAGCACTTGGCAAGCTCTGTCAATCTTTGAGCCCAGGGAAAAGGTGGGAGGCTTGGGCAATAAGGTGCCAAAAGCGGGGCCGCATTAACACTAGAAATGGAACAATCGCTTTCTGTCCTGGCACATTTTCCCTGGGAGGAATCTTCATCCATCTGAAATTCTAGGCTGAAACACCCGCAAATGGCACGCACCGTCGGGCTTTGCGCCCAGCAAAAGGTGACTGCTTTGGGCTCTCAGGTGCCAATGAGGGGGCCGCATTAACCCTAGAATTGGAACAATCACTTTCTGTTCTGGCACCTTTTCCCTGGGAGGATTCTTCGTCCGTCTGGAAATCTGGGCTGAAAAACGGCACGTACCCTGACCTGCACCTGGCACACTCGGTTGAGCTTTGAGCCAAGGGAAGAGGTGGCAGCCTTGGGCTCTCAGGTGCCAATGATGGGGCCCCATTACCCCTAAAAAAGGCACAATCGCTTTCTGTCCTGGCACCGTTTCCCTGCGAGGAATCTTGGTCCATCTGGAATTCTGGACTGAAAAACGGCACTTTCCCGGACCCGCACTTGGCACGCTCCATCAAGCATTGAGGCCAGGGAAAAGGTGGCAGTCTTGAGCTCTCAGGTGCCAATGAGGGGGCCCCTTAAACCTAGAAATGGAAGAATCGCTTTCTGTCTTGGCACCTTTTCCCTGGGAGGAATCTTCGTCCGTCTGGAAATCTGGACTGGAAAACGGCACTTTCCCGGACCCACACCTAGAGATTTCCATCGAGCTTTGAGGCCAGGGAAAAGGTGGCAGCCTTGGGCTCTCAGGTGTCAATGATGGGGCCCTTAAACCTAGAAAAGGAACAATCGCTTTCTGTCTTGGTACCTTTTCCCTGGGAGGAATCAGCATCCGTATGGAAATCTGGGATGAAAAACAGCAGTATCCCTGAACTGCACCTTGTATGCTCCGTAGAGATTTGAGCCCAGGGAAAAGGTTGCAGTCTTGGGCTCTAAGGTACCAAAAGGGGCCACATTAACACTAGAAAAGGAACAATCGCTTTCTGTCCTGGCACATTTTCCCTGGGAGGAATCTTCATCCATCTGGAATTCTGGGCTGAAAAAACAGGAAACAGCACGCACGGTCGGGCTTTGCGCCCAGGGAAAAGGTGACTGCTTTGGGCTCTCAGGTGCCAATGATGGGGCCTCATTAACCCTAGAAAAGGAACAAACGCTTTCTGTCCTGGCACCTTTTCCCTGCGAGGAATCTTGGTCCGTCTGGAATTCTGGGCTGAAAAACGACACTTTACCGGACCCGCACTTGGCACGCTCCATCGAGCTTTGAGGCCAGGGAAAAGGTGGCAGCCTTGGGCTCTCGGGTGCCAATGATGGGGCCCCTTAAACCTAGAAATGGAACACTCGCTTTCTGTCTTGGCACCTTTTCCCTGGGAGGAATCTTCGTCCGTCTGGAAATCTGGACTGGAAAACGGCACTTTCCCAGACCTGCACCCGGAGCTTTCCGTTGAGCTTTGAGGCCAGGGAAAAGGTGGCAGCCTTGGGCTCTCAGGTGCCAGTGAGGGGGCCGCATTTATCCTGGAATTGAAACAATCGCTTTCTGTCCTGGCATGTTTTCTCTGGGAGGAATCTTCGTCCGTCTGGAATGCTTTGCTGAAAAACGGCATTTTTCCAGACCCGCACTTGGCACGCTCCATCGAGCTTTGAGGCCAGGGAAAAGGTGGCAGCCTGAGGCTCTCAGGTGTCAATGATGGGTCCCCAAAACCCTTAGAAAAGGAAAAATCGCTTTCTGTCCCGGCACCTTTTCTTTGGGAGAAATCATCATCCGTATGGATATCTGGACTGAAAACACCGCATGTGGCATGCAACGTCGGGCTTTGCGCCCAGGGAAAAGGTGAAAGCCTTCGGCTCTCAGGTGCCAATGAGGGGGCCTCGTTAACCCTAGAGAAGGGACAAACGCTTTCTGTCTTGGCACCTTTTCCCTTGGAGGAATCTCCATCCGTCTGGAAATCTGAGCTGAAAAATTACGCTTTCCCAGAACCGCACCTCACACACTCCGTCGAGCTTTGAGGCCAGGGAATATGTGGCAGCCTTGGGCTCTCAGCTGCCAATGATGGGGACCCATTAACCATAGAAAAGGAACAATCGCTTTCTGTCCTGGCACTTTTCCCTAGGAGGAATCTTTATCCGTCTGGAATTGTGGGATGAAAAACGGCATTTGACGGAACTGCAGATGGCATGCATCGTCGAGCTTTGCGCCCATGGAAAAGGTGGCAGCCTTGGGCTCTCAGATGCCAAATATGGGGCCGCATTAATTTTAGGAAAGGAACAATCGTTTTCTGTCCTGGCACCTTTTCCCTGGGATTAATCTTCGTCTCTCTGGAAATCTGGGCTCCAACAACCGCAGGTGGCATGCAACGTCGAGCTTTGCGCCCAGAGAAAAGGTGACAGCCTTGGGCTCTCAGGTGCCAATGATGGGGCCCCATTAACCCTAGATAAGGAACAATCGCTTTCTGTCCTGGCACCTTTTCCCTGGGAGGAATCTCCATCTGTCTGGAAATCTGGGCTGAAAAATTACGGTTTCCCAGACCCGCACTTGGCACGCTCCATCGAGCTTTGAGGCCAGGGAAAAGGTGGCAGCCTGAGGCTCTCAGGTGTCAATGATGGGGCCCCTTAAACGTAGAAATGGAACAAGCGCTTTCTGTCTTGGTACCTTTTCCCTGGGAGGAATCATCATCCGTATGGGAATCTGGGCTGAAAAACAGCACTATCCCTGAACTGCACCTTGTATGCTCCATCGAGCTTTGAGCCCTGGGAAAAGGTGGCAGCCTTGGGCTCTCAGGTGCCAAAAGTGGGGTCGCTTTAACACTAGAAAAGTAAGAATCGCTTTCTGTCCTGGCACATTTTCCCTGGCAGGAATCTTCGTCCGTCTGGAATTCTGGGCTGAAAAATGGCACTTTCCCAGACCTGCACGTGGGACGCACCGTCAAGCTTTGCGTCCAGGGAAATGGTGGCAGCCTTGGGCTCTCAGGTGCCAATGATGGGGACCCATTTACCTTAGAAAAAGAACAATTGCTTTCTGTCCTGGCACCTTTTCCCTGGCAGGAATCTTCGCCCATCCGCAATTCTGGACTGAAAAATGGCACTCTCCTGGACCAAAACATGGCACGCGCCGTCGAGCTTTGCACGCAGGGAAAAGGTGGCAGCCTTTGGCTCTCAGGTGCCAATGATGGGGCCCCATTAACCCTAGAAATGGAACACTAACTTTTCGTCCTGGCACCTTTTCCGTAGCAGGAATCTTCGTCCGTCTGGAATTCTGGGCTGAAAAATGGCACTTTCCCGAACCTGCACGTGGCACGTGCTGTCGAGCTTTGCGCCCAGGGAAAAGGTGGTAGCCTTGCCCTCTCAAGTGCCAGTGATTGGGCCCCAGTAACCCTAAAAATGGAGCACTCACTTTCTGTCCTGGCACCTTTTCCCTGGCAGGAATCTTCATCCATCTGGAATTCTGGGCTGAAAAATGGCACTTTCCCAAACCTGCATGTGGCACACGCCGTCGAGCTTTGCGCCCACGGAAAAGGTGGTAGCCTTGGGCTCTCAGGTGCCAATGATGGGGCCCCATTAACCCTGGAAAAGGAACAATCGCTTTCTGTCCTGGCACATTTTCCCTTGCAGGAATCTTCGTCCGTGTGGAATTCTGGGGTGAAAATGGCACTTTCCCAGACCTGCACGTGGCACGCACCGTCGAGCTTTGCGCCCAGGGAAATGGTGGCAGCCTTGGGCCCTCAGGTGCCAATGATGAGGCCCCATTAATCCTAGAAAAGGAACAATCCCTTTCTGTCCTGGCACCTTTTCCCTGGCAGGAATCTTTGCCCATCTGCAATTCTGGGGTGAAAAATGGCCCTTTACCGGACCTCCATGTGGCACGCACCGTCGAGCTTTGCGCCCTGGGAAAAGGTGATAGCCTTGGGCTTTTATGTGCTAATGATGGGGCCCCAATAACCCTAGAAAAGGAACAATTGCTTTCTGTCCTGGCACCTTTTCCCTGGCAGGAATCTTCATCCATCTGGAATTCTGGGCTGAAAAATGGCACTCTCCTGGACCAAAACGTGGCACGCGCCGTCGAGCTTTGCGCCCAGGGAAAAGGGGGAAGCCTTGGGCTCTCAGGTGCCAATGATGTGACCCCATTAACCCTAGAAAGAGAACATTCACTTTTCGTCCTGGCACATTTTCCCTGGCAGGAATCTTCGTCCGTCTGGATTTCTGGGCTGAAAAATGGCACTTTCCCAAACCTGCATGTGGCACACGCCGTCGAGCTTTGCGCCCAGGGAAAAGGTGGTAGCCTTGGGCTCTCAGGTGCCAATGATGGGGCCCCATTAACCTTGGAAAAGGAACAATCGCTTTCTGTCCTGGCACATTTTCCCTTGCAGGAATCTTCGTCCGTGTGGAATTCTGGGGTGAAAATGGCACTTTCCCAGACCTGCACGTGGCACGCACAGTCGAGCTTTGCGCCCAGGGAAATGGTGGCAGCCTTGGGCCCTCAGGTGCCAATGATGAGGCCCCATTAATCCTAGAAAAGGAACAATTTCTTTCTGTCCTGGCACCTTTTCCCTGGCAGGAATCTTTGCCCATCTGCAATTCTGGGGTGAAAAACCGGACCTCCATGTGGCACGCACCGTCGAGCTTTGCGCCCTGGGAAAAGGTGATAGCCTTGGGCTTTTATGTGCTAATGATGGGGCCCCAATAACCCTAGAAAAGGAACAATTGCTTTCTGTCCTGGCACCTTTTCCCTGGCAGGAATCTTCATCCATCTGGAATTCTGGGCTGAAAAATGGCACTCTCCTGGACCAAAACGTGGCACGCGCCGTCGAGCTTTGCGCCCAGGGAAAAGGGGGAAGCCTTGGGCTCTCAGGTGCCAATGATGGGACCCCATTAACCCTAGAAATGGAACACTCACTTTCTGTCCTGGCACCTTTTCCCTGGCAGGAATCTTCGTCCGTCTGGAATTCTGGGCTGAAATTTGGCTCTTTCCCAGACCTGCACGTGGCACGTACCATCGAGCTTTGTGTCCAGGGAAAAGGTGGCAGCCCTGGGCTCTCAGGTGCTAATGATGGGGCCCCATTATCTTTAGAAAAAGAAGAAATGCTTTCAGTCCTGGCACCTTTTCCCTGGCAGGAATATTCGCCCATCCGCAATTCTGGACTGAAAAATGGCACTCTCCTGGACCAAAACGTGGCACGCACCGTCGAGCTTTGCACGCAGGGAAAAGGTGGCAGCCTTGGGCTCTCAGGTGCCAATGATGGGGCCCCATTAACCCTAGAAAATAAACAAAGGCTTTCTGTCCTGGCACCTTTTCCCTGGGATGAATCTTCATCCGTCTAGAATTCTGGGCTGAAAAATGGTTCTTTCCCGGACCTGCACGTGGCACGCGCCGTCGAGCTTTGCGCCCTGGGAAAAGGTGGTAGCCTTGGGCTCTCAGGTGCCAATGATGGGGCCCAATTAACCCTAGAAATGGAACAATCGCTTTCTGTCCTGGCACCTTTTCCCTGGCAGGAATCTTTGTCCATCTGGACTTCTTGGATGAAAAATGGCACTTTCCCGGACCTGCACGTGGCACGTGCCGTCGAGCTTTGCGCGCAGGGAAAAGGTGGCAGCCTTGGGCTCTCAGGTGCCAATGATGGGGCCCAATTAACCCTAGAAATGGAACTCTCACTTTCTGTCCTCGCACCTTTTCCCTGGCAGGAATCTTCATCCGTGTGGAATTCTGGACTGAAAAACGGCACTTTCCCAGACCTGCACGTGGCACGCACCGTCGAGCTTTGCGCGCTGGCAAAATGTGGCAGCCTTTGGCTCTCAGGTGCCAATGACGGGGCCCTATTAACCCTAGAAAAGGAACAATCGCTTTCTGTCCTGGCACCTTTTCCCTGGCAGGAATCTTTGCCCATCTGCAATTCTGGGCTGAAAAATGGCACTTTCCCGGACCTGCATATGGCACGCGCCGTCGAGCTTTGCGCCCTGGGAAAAGATTGTAGTCTTGGGCTTTTAGGTGCCAATGATGGGGCCCCATTAACCCTAGAAATGGAAACCTCACTTTCTGTCCTGGCACCTTTTCCCTGGCGGGAATCTTCTTGCGTCTGGAATTCTGGGCTGAAAAGTGGCACTTTCCTGGATCTGCACCTGGCACGCACCATCGAACTTTGCAGCCTGGGAAAAGGTTTTAGCCCTGCGCCCTCAGGTGCCAATGATGGGGCCCCATTAACCCTAGAATCAGAACATTCACTTTCCATCCTGGCACCTTTTCCCTGGTAGGAATCTTCGTCTGTGTGGAATTCTGGGGTGAAAAATGGCTCTTTCTCGGACCTGCACCCTTCTCTTCCTGCATCCCAAATTTGGCATTCTTATAATGGATGGCTGATCAATAAGGACACCAGGACTGTGGCAGCTGAGCGACACCCATCCTCACCGAGCCCACGCTGGCTCCGCGGGGACGCCCGCTAAGCATGGGGCCGTCCAGCTGTTGCCCATCCTGGTCGTCCTGGCCTGTCTGCTCCAGTGAGCATCCGGGATAGCGAGTAAGTGCAGAAACATCAACTATTTTGTATCCTTCTGTATTCTTTTATTAAGTGTTTTTTTCTTTTTATTCTCTTTTGTATTAGGTGTTAGGTATTTTATCCTTTTTATTCTCTTTTGCTAGTTGGTATTGCAATCAATGTAATTTTTTGGCATTTTATGATTGTGCTTATCTTTATTCCAGACATGAATGAACTGGTACAGTGGCATTGATGGGCTCTTGTTCTTGAAGGTCCTTTTCTTTGAGCCTGTTGGGAGGCTTCCTCAGAGCATTCTCAGCTCACTGACACGTAGATCACGCTGCTCAACAGGGTCTTGGTTCTTGGAGTTGTTCTTCTCCCTGAGAGCTTTCTCTCATCACGCGGCATGTTTGTAGTGTAATGACTCTGGTGTGCGTGTGTTTGGCCTGCAGCTCTTCTGCCCTGTTGTGTAGGCTGGAGGGAGCCAGAAGAGTCTCCCATTAACACGTTTGGTACCCTTAGGTGGTTGCGGTGGTGGCTGTGTGCTTGAAGCAGCCATGGGCAGTGTGAGTGCAGTCCTGAGAGCAGGGGTTTGTGAGGATGATGGGAGCTGCATAGCAGGGCCTTGACCTAGGGTGGTTGTTCTTAGGTGTCTTAATGTGGGCTGTAGTTGAACTGTGGATTTCCATGAGAACCTTAAGACATTTAAAGTATCAGTGAGCATCTGGGTAACCATATTAATCCTGTCTGTCAGTGTCAGTGTGAATACCCAAGGCCGATCCTTTTGGAAGGAGCTTGGTGTGACGGGGCAGAGAACGAGACTACAGCCCCCTGATGTGTGTGTGGACCCTGTAAGCTTGTCCAGGGCCATGCCGTGCTCAGGCCATGCCCCCAGAGCCTCAGCATCCCAGCATTGCAGGTGCAGTGCCTTGGGAGTTCTGTGGAGGGAAGAGGATGAGAAACTATTAGAGAAATATCCTGAACTCTGGGGACTGTTGTGTATTTGAAGATATTCTATTTGTTGTGCCCTGTATTTTAATTATTGTCTTACTGCTTCAGCTCTGCATGTAGCATTGCTGCCATACCATAGCCAAGTAGAAGATGAGGGAGTAATTAATGTGTCCTCTCTGGAGTCTCCAGTTAGTGATGTTCAGAGTGTGTTGCTTGTGTTGGAAGTGAGGGCTGATTTGCACATGACGGAGCCATAACATGGTTTTGGTGATCCTTCAGACTGTCTGCAGTGTTCTTGCTTGGAAAAGTGGTGAGAGTACTGGCAATTAGAGGCAGTGGCAGATGAGTTCAGTGAAAAGCATGATTGGAGGGTGGTAAGTACTGCATCTTGGCATCTTGGGCAGTGGCACTTAGATGTGTCTGTGATTGCAGACTGCCGTGTGCATGTAGGTTGGTGAAAACCTGAAAATCACAGGATCACAGACTATTCTGAGTTGGAAGGGACCCAGAAGGATCATTGACAGAGGGTGGGCTGGCTGAGTTTAGGGGATGGCGGGCTGGCTAGCTTGCACTGGAAAAAAGCAAAGGAAGCCCCAAGCCTGAAGTGGTATGCCTGCGGCCTCTGCCAGGCGCAGAGGTCGCTGCTGGGTGGTGTGGAGGGGAAGGCGCGGCTGTAGAGAAAGAGACGATCCCCGACTGCGGGGGGTGGGCGGTAAGTTGGACTGCGCTACAGTTCCCGGGTGTGTCCGCCAGGCGGCACCGTCGAGGCCAAGGGGAGGCCGAGGGTGGGATTCGAACCGGCGGGGGGGCAGAGGAAGCTGCGTCCCAGGCGGGCACCTTGACCGCTCGGCCGACGGGTGCAGGGAATGGCCAGCAGGCGCGGCAGGCGGGGCCGCCCAGCACAGCCTGTAATGGTAATAATAATAGATAAAAAAATAAAATAAAATTAAAAAAATATGAGGAAAACAGCATAAAAAATGGATGAGTCTCAGAAGCGTCGGTGGAACCCAAAAGGTTTTGCGGTGCCTCGTTTTATTTTGCAGGCTTTGTAAAATAAAAAAATAGAGGAGGCTCTGCAACCCAGATCCATGAAACAAGGAAGTCCCTGTAGACTGCTGGGGCTGTTTGGCGTCTCTGGTGTTCCTTGGGGGGGGTCCACGAGTGTCCCATGAGAGTTCCAGGGGACTGTGGGAGTCCCTGGGGTGTCTCCTGGGGGTGATGGGGTCCTTGGGGGTTCCTGTGGGACCCTGGAGGTAGCTGGAGGTCTCAGGGGGTCATTTTAAGTCACTGGGAGGACCCTGGAGGTCCTCAGGAGGTGCTGGAGGTCCCCGGGTCTTCAGGGCTGGCAGTATCCAGCTGTGCTCTACAGAGAAGAAATGGAGAGCTGGGGGAGGCCTGAACAACTTGGAATGCAAAGCTTCCCTGGGGGAGTCCTTGGCCGGGCCCACTGCCTCCACCTGGCCCAGTCTCTGCACAAACTGTTCACAGCGTGCCCAGGCAGGGTAGGTGGCTTGGTCTCTGCATCCCTGGGCTGCATTCAGCAGAGAAGAAATGCCTCTGTGAGAATGGTCTCTTGCTAAGGTTTGATAATCAGCAAAATGAAGTGTGTTGTAGGCAGAAGGCAAGATCTTGCTGTGTCTTATTCTTCATTGGAACTTGGCTTTTGTAAGGTTTTTCCTGGTAACCTCAGAAAGACCTTATTTTTAACAGCATTTAGTTTAGCAATAAGCTCAAATATATGCTGTTCAAAAAATTAAAATTTATCCACTTGATGGCCTAAAACTAATGGTTGTCTCCTGTTCAGTTGCATGGACTTGGGAGATTCAGGCAGCTCATATAAAATTAGACATTTGGAATACACAGTTAACTCTCTTACCCCATATGGTGTCTGTTTTGTTCAAGATATGGGTAAGTAAAGATTGTCTGAGAGATGAGCTGTTTCTCCCTCCATAACTGCTGCTCTCAAAGTGTCTGAGCTTATGCCCTGTGCATGAAGAGCCATGGCAGTGGCTGAGTGTCCCTGAGCCCTCTGCTGTGTCTGCCGAGATGGAAAATTCCTGCACTTGGTTTTGGCAAGTGGCAGTTTCCCAGAATTTTCTTGCCTTGTTTGCTTCCTGTGGAACATGTGGACCAGCAGAACTCTCAGGGCTTGTGTTCAGAACAGTCTTGAGGAGAGTGAGTGAGTGAGTGAGTGAGTGAGTGAGTGAGTGAGTGAGTGAGTGAGTGGAGTGAGTGAGTGAGTGAGTGGAGTGAGTGGAGTGAGTGAGTGACTGGAGTGAGAGAGTGAGTGGAGTGAGTGAGTGGAGTGAGTGAGTGAGTGGAGTGAGTGGAGGGAGTGAGTGAGTGAGTGACTGGAGTGAGTGAGTGAGTGAGTGAGTGAGTGGAGTGAGTGAGTGAGCGAGTGGAGTGAGTGGAGTGAGTGAGTGACTGGAGTGAGTGAGTGAGTGGAGTGAGTGGAGTGAGTGAGTGAGTTGAGTGAGTGAGTGAGTGAGTGGAGTGAATGAGTGGAGTGAGTGAGTGGAGTGAGTGAGTGAGTGGAGTGAGTGAGTGAGTGAGTGAGTGAGTGAGTGAGTGAGTGGAGTGAATGAGTGGAGTGAGTGAGTGGAGTGAGTGAGTGAGTGGAGTGAGTGAGTGAGTGAGTGAGTGAGTGAGTGAGTGAGTGAGTGAGTAGGAGCCACAACGTGTCTTCCTTGTCCTGCACTGCAGGATCAGAATCCTGGTTTAGGTTAGGGATGCTTTTGCACTGGTGCGTGTCTTAGATGGTCAGAGCCAACTTTCCGCTGGGCCACTTAGGAAGAACAGTTGCCTAGAGCTTCATGTTTGCTTTCCTTGCAGCCTGGATTGTTGGGAGGATTCCTGAAGCTGATTGCCTTGAAAGCCAGTGATCCCCAAGGCTTTGACCTGCTAAACAGCATCATCGAGCATATGCCCCCGTGAGTATGAGCTCAAATTGCATTCAAAACTGACTTCTGTGGGCTTTGGTTATGCAGTGTGCAGTCATGCCAAATGTTAACACTTCATGAGCAAAAATGTCACATTTATCAGTTAAAGAGATGTGAACAACTTTATCTGTGTTTTCTGTAAAGTGACACCACCAGTAAAAGCCCACTGTGAACTGAATAACTGTTCTTTTAAATTTCCAGTGAATTGGTTGACTGGTACAGGAAACAGATCTTCATTCTGCTATTTCAATGACTTCCAAGTTCCAAAACAACTAAAGTTATCAAAAGTAAGTTCCTTGCTCTGTAAAGCTCCACTGCAACACGAGTGGTTCAGAGTGTGCAGTTGCACAGATCAGGCATCCTGTACATGGGTGGGACTCTGGTGGCTCCAGGGACTTGCTCCAAATGCTCTGTAGTCAAGGGGGCATAAAGGGCAGTGGCCACAACAGGTGACACTCCATGAAAACTGAGGGAATGGAACTAAACTAAAGGACGAGACTTGTGTAGTTCTCTTCCTTTCCTGGTGTGTATGATGTTAAGTATCTGAAAGTGTCTCTATTTAATCTCCAGTTCTTGCCCTGTCACACAGCACAGCCATTCTGACCACTGCTCTCTGCAGTTTGTGTTAATGCTGGGAAACATTCCATGCTTTTGTGTCATTTTGGCCTTTGTGTGAATAAAGTTATGAGGAAGGGTTTACGTTTCTCTGTCAAAGCTGTGACACATTGTTGAAATCCATCCCCAGGCAGATGGCCATGCTGATGAAATTCGTGATGTTATCTCTACACAGATTAGACAATGTCTCTTACTTAATCCTATTGATGCCGAAAGGTTTTTTTTAATTTTTCAATTTTCATATTTTGTAGACTTTAGGAACACAGTAGATGTAATGCTGTAGATTTTAGTGAATTAATATTTAGCAGCTTGTAGCATAAAGTCCTTCTATCTCTACCCCTGCTCCAGAACAGGCAGCTGAGATCTGCCAGCTATTTAGTCTCTTCCTCAAGGTACCAGATTAAAGCATATCAGAAGAGAACATAAACATGGAGCAGCGTGACCCGAAGCCCTGGAGAGCGTCCAAGAGACCTTTGTGTGCTGAAGAAGAGGAGGTGGATGAAGACAGAGGGTCCCAACGACCCCAGCCCCAATTCAACAGGGGTGGGAACTGGGAGGGGACAGAGGTGGAACTGGACATGTGGACAGCAGTGATTGGATAGGTTATATTATAAAAGCTCTAGAACTTAGAGCTTGCAGGCGCGCACGTCGATGTATTCCTGGATGAGCGGGGTTGCTCATTAAAGTGCCTGCCCATTATCTTATCTCCTACAAAACTTGGCTTGGAGTCTTTTTTACAGACTTTTACGGCAACACTATAAAATCTGCTTGATGCCTCCTGGTAGAGGGGCAAGAATTACAGGGTTCTTCCAATGGTGTTCCACAAACCAAATGGAAGTGGTGCTTCCAGCATTCCATGTTTCAGTGTTGTGGTGCCTGAGAAGAGCAGCAGTTTTTAGGTAAACTTCAAAGCAGCAAGTTAATGTTCTTCACTAAAAGGGAACATTTATGAAGGCTGCCCTTTCTGTCTCCTTGTTAGAATGCATACCTGTTGCCGACCGGGTGCTAGTGAGACTGCACACACCAATGTGATGTTCAAGCAAATCCCAAGTTTATTCAAAAACACAGGTATGTCACCTCAAGTGACCCCGCCCCAGGTGCGGTGGTCTGACTCCAATTGGTTGAGGCTGGAAACATGTCCTTTTAAGGTGAAAACGAAACTTGTGAGGTGGTCCTCCAGACTCACCTGAATCAGAGGCTGCAACATCTCCCCCTTTTGTTTCAAAGAACAAAGCAAAAATGCAAACAACATAATACATATAACTCCTTAGCTAACTCATCCAATGGGGAAATTGTTACCATTAGGATACTATCCAGACTCATGCATATTGCAACTTGAACAGAAAGGCTGAAAATTTTGAAAATTGAGAAATAACATTTTGAAAATCTCAAATTTTGCTAATTCAAGACTTAACAGGGTATTTGCAGGTTACACATCCCTACCTCCCCCTCTCTTTTCAAAATAGACTTTCGGAAGGAGGTACAGTAACCTTTGTAAACTAACACAAACTAATACATGACTAAGACACGTATGTTTGGAATTTGCAAACTTACAACTAGTGCAAAACAAGAAACTTTTCTTTCACACGTGAAATTGTGGTCTTTTTGTGCAGTCGTCACTGCACAAACCACTGTAAACAAACTACAAATTTTATTAAATTTTGTGCATAGTGTCCAAGAGTGCAGAGTGACTTCCCTTAGCAAAGAAGCAAGTTCAGTCCAGCTGAACTAAATCTCCTTATGTTCAAGGTCCATTCTCAGAACTTCTGTGTGGCCATCACAGAGGTTTGAGAATGAAGCTTTGATTTTTAGTCCTTATACACTCTTGGTAAAGCAGTAAACAAGTGTGAATTCACAGAGGAAATTCACAAAGGCTAAACATAACTACTTACATTCTGCAGAAAATGTTCACTAGCTGAGGGGACAGGTGTCCTTATCCCTACAGCCTGCTGGGCAACTTGGCAGTGCAATAAGCTCAAAACTGCACTTTAACTGAAAATTAACAGAATTTCAAAATACAGGCTAAACAACATGCTCTTGAACTGGACTGTTCTTGTTTGATTGGACAGTTAACGACTAGTCCTGCAAATAAGAACAATCAAACAAATCATAATAATGACTAGGATCAATACTCCTTGAATCAGTGCTGCTTCTTGCCAGGTTATTAGGCTTAGGGAATGAACCCATTTCTTTAAAGGAGAAATGTTAACTGTTAGCTTGTCAGAATTATTTTTCATTGCTTGTACTTCGGAGTGTTTGCTTAGTTCTGTGGAACATATTCCTTTAAACTCATCACATTGGTAACCATGAATCTTCAACAAGAATCTCAGGGCTTCTCTGTTTTGTAATACTGCTTGTTCTATCCTATCAGCATCTGTTGAGAAATCATTAAGCATTTTGGCAATGATGTTTAGTTGTTCCTGCACACAGTAGTTAAGGATTTGCACTAAATGTAATGCTTTGTCTACACCAACTGGGGAAAAAACTGCTGCTAGCAAATTTCCTGTATCACTCCAATGTTCTATGGTGTTTTCCTCAGCTTGAGGACTAGACCACTTAACATGCTCTTGTATTGATTGTGTAAATTTGGTCAGCTGGCCTAAGTAACAAGGTCCACTTTTTACCTGGGCAGGTATTCCAGGCCATGCTCTATTACCACAAATTAAGAAATATCCAGGAGGCAGCACTCTTCTCTGGTTACCTTTTGTGTGAATGTCCTAGTTCAGCAGGAGGGACCAGCTAACCCTGTGTGGGGGTGATCAAAGCTGTGTATTCTACCCCCTCTATTCATTCCCCAAGGTCAATGGGCCATTAGCAGCAGCTGCCCAGGGAGCCATTATCACCTTCACACCCAGCCTGAGGGGGGCAGAGCTGCTAATGGGCCATCAACAGCTCAACACCCCCTGGCTCCCAGAGTTAATCACCCATTGGGTGAGTCCCCGCCCAGGGGGAGGGACTGAGAGCTCCCTGAGGGTACATAAGTGGTGGGTGAGAAGACCTCAGGAACCTCTCGTCGGATCCAGAGCAGCAGCAGGACCTTGACAGGAGGAGATCCCTGCTCTTGCCCAGACCACAGCCCTCGCCTGCACCAACAGGTTTTTCTTTTCCTTTTGTTCTGGACTTGGGGGAACCACAGGGGTCTCAGCACAAGGGCAAACAAACCCCTTTGGGTTTGTGCCCCAGGACACTGGGTTATACTGCTGGGGTTTTGTGAGTTGAAAGCAATTTCCCTTGTGTGTCAGTGTTGTTATTGTAATATTATTATTAAATTTTAGGTCTGACTTATAATCTCTCTCATTGTGAGTTCATTTCCCCTGCTGGTTCATCTTTAAACCAGCACAGTGAACCAATCTTGTTTTTGGGTAACTTGTATTTTGTGAACCAATAACATTCCAACACCAACTGCTATTGGTGTAACTCTTATTATGAGGAGTGACATCTGTGCTTCCCACAGGAAAATATTGCTGTGACCAGTGTTTGTTTGACCATTCAGATACACTAGAATGCACAGGGTGAAGTTCAACACATGACTCATTTCCAGGGAGAGCTCCTACTAACCTTAGCTCTTGTGGATCTCTCTCTAAGGAAGTATTCAATTGCCATATGATGTTTGCTATGGTTTCTCCAGTACCACTGCAGGACACTTTTGCTTCCTCAATACCAAAAGGAATGAAATCTTTGATGTTATGATAAGGTATTCCTATAAGGCACACTTTGTTTGGTTCTCCTGCTTTAACCATGTTATCTGAGCAGAAATTTTTTAGATTTGCCTGTTGAGAAAGCATTATCCATACATTTTGATTAGTAACAGCAACAAGACAAGTTACAAATGCAAGAGATAAACTTAGATACTCTCTGGATTTAACTACCCTTTGAATTATGGTGGCTAGATGCTTTTCATCTGGCTTCACCATAGCTGTGAAGGCTTCTGAAATGGTCCTTTGAGTTACCAGAGGCTTCCCTGTTCTAGGAAGGTTAGAAAAGACAGCTAAAGCAGCATTTTTGGATCTTTCAAATCCCTTTTTTACTACATCGTGATTCCCAGCTCCCCCCAGCATGTCCCAAACAGAGGCTTCTTTTTCTTTTTCTCTCCATTCTGGGATACAGCTGGTGGGTGTGGCTGTCGGTGATGGAGGCTGCAGGTACCAGGTTGCCGGCGCAGGGGCAGTCTCTACCGGCGCGGGGGGTTCCAGTGCCGGTGCTGGCAGCTGCGGGCAGCACACGGCTATCGGGGAGGGAGTCCCCGCTGGTGCTGCAGAGCTTGTGTCCTGCGCGACCGGCGCTGTGGGAACTCGCTCTCGGGACACTTGCGCTATGGAGGGTGCACAGTGAAGGGGACGACCAGGGGGAGCTCCGGTGGCTCCGCTCCACGGAGGAGGAGTCTCTCCCCTCTCCATGACGCGGTCGATCCACGCAGGAGGTGGTGGGGGTGGCGCGGAAACTGATCCGCCCCCGGCTCCTGCAGGCTGCGGCGGACCCGCGCCTGGCGCATGCGCTGTGATTGGCAGGCAGTAGGGAGGGGGCTTGGGCGGTCCTGGCGCCTTGTGGTAAGGGCACGCCGTTCCTTTGTTTGATTTCGCGGGCTTTGCCAGCACGTGGTCTCTTTGTTTTCCTGGCCATGCGGTTATGCCTCCTTTTTATCCTCCTCCAATGAGATAATGAGGCTAAGCAGGCAAAATTTAACATTGCCAAGCCCACAGGAGCATAGAGCAGTTTGGGTGGGAGGGCACCTCAAAGCCCCTTCAGTGCCATCCCCTGCCACAGGCAGAGACACCTTCCAGCAGCCCAGGGTGCTCCAAGGCCCATCCAACACTCCCAGGGATGGGGCAGCCACAGCTTCTCTCGGTACCCTGTGCCAGGGCCTGCCCACCCTCACAGTAAGTTCTCAATGAAAAAGTTTCACTCCATTGCTTTTAACTTTTCCCTTAATTTCCAAGTTGGAAGGATTGTCCCCTCCCCCTGGCCCTGCTTACTTTGGAGCTGATCACTTTCTGAAGAATATTCCTATCTTGGCCATTTCAAAGTTCCCAGTGCAAATGCTTCCAGGAAGGAGATGTTGTTTCCATGGAACAAGATATTTTCCTGCAGTTCCTCTCCTCCATTTTCCCTCTTCATCTTCTCCTTCTGTCTGATAAAAATGCAGGGGAGAGGAATGTGAGCCATGGAAGAAAAGGGAGAAAGAAGTTGTTCAGAAAATCAAACTACTGTATAATATCCTTGTAAATGTCAGCTGGCTGAGATTTCCAGCCTGCCTTCTCCTCTCAGCTTGGAAAGTGGGACAGATCCTTGGCATGAGGAACAAGGACAAGGCAAGCACTGCAGTGATACCACTGCTCAGCAATTCCAGAGAATTCTGACTTTACTCAGTGAATTGAAGCAAGTACTGACACAGTCCCCACTGCCCCAACCCTTTGCTCCTCTCTGGGGTCCTACCAATTCTGCTTTAAGGTCTCTTGGCCCTTTCCACCCCAGCTCTCAGTGGAGGAGAGGCAGCCATTCAGCAGAATGATATGGAGGATTAAGAGCAATTGAATTCTCCTCTGAAAAGAATCTGACTCCTAAAAACCTGAAAGCTTCCTTAAAAACTACTATACTGTTAATTTGCCATGTGTGAATCCTGACCTACTGACACTTTGCCATTTCTGTAATTTCAGCACTAGTGGGGACTTACAAAGGGCCACAGTGTGTGTTCCTTGTGCCAGGCCACTTTGTCCTGCCTCTTTTTTCAAAAGCTGCATGAATAATAACAACCCCTGAAATGAGGATTTCTTGTAATGCGCAAACCATGCATGGCTGGTAACGTCTGCAGAAGGCACTGCATGCAGAGCACTTAAGAACCTGGTTGCAGGAATTAAAGAAGACCCGGGAGGAGCTTTTTCAGAGATGCCACAAGAATGTTTACCTTCCCCTGGTTTCTGGTTCCTTCATCAATTCCAAGCCTTTCTTCACATCTGCTTTCATTTCATTTCCCTGAGCTCTGCTATGGACAGACCCTGCACTGTCCGATTTACAGCCAGAGCCTGTAACTGAAAAACAGGAAAACATGATGAGCCTTCCAAACACCAACATTTCTCACTGCTTACCTACAAACAAGAGACTCCTTTTCGCTTGCTGCCTGTCAAGTGCACCTCTGTACCACTTCAACCAGCCACAGCCTGCAAGTCTGAGTGTTCAGCCAACTCCTCTGCCTCGCTCCAACAACTCCCATCAGGCTCCAGGCATTTCACAGGGTTAGGCAGGAACTTGGTAAATGGGAAGTGTCACTCTCTGGTGACACTTTGGGCAATTTGATCTGACAGAAATTTGTCCAAAACATCCATTGGAGATTGTGTCTAAGACTCCCAGACGACAGAGATAATCCTGGGAACTGGAGAAAGTCAAGGACAATTCCTCTCTTCATAAAAAGGACACAGCTGGCTAACCCTGATCCCCAGAAACATTGTACGATGAGTTGTTCAATAATCCAGGAAGAAGCATATGGGGAAAAAAAGGGAGGGGGAGCCCAAACAGGAGGGATTGTCAAGAGCAGATACATCGAGGCAAACCCTTCTTTAACAGGAGCAAACAGCCAATCCCACCTGGGGGAAACGGCAGCTGGGCTGATCTGTGGATTCCAGAGGGGTGTTCTGCCCCCACCTGCCAAGGCAGGCTCAGAAGCAATGAGGGAAATACAGGCCAGGCCAAACTGCCCTGGGGTGGCAGAGATGCCAGAGCAGTGATCAACAAGCCTTGGGAAGCTCTGGGAGCATTTCCATGGTGACCTTAATCTCCTTGCGAGAGGCGGGGCACGCTGTTGGGGCCGCGCCGCCATCTTGAGTGTGGCACAACCCGCCCCCGGGAATTGCGGGACATTTTAAGCCTCGCCCGAGCGCTGACAACACCCACAGAGGTGGCACGGCCCAGGCACACTGACTCAGCGCCAGATAAGCGCAGAAAAAGAAAACAATTGCGGGACATTCCCTTCCTTCCGAGGCAAGGCAGATAAGCCCTGCTAAGAAAAGGAAAAAAGAGGCAAGACTTGATCAAGCAAAGCACACCCTGCCAAGCTGCTCTCTCTGCTTCCATTCCGCCCTTCAGTACCACGTGACACCGCGCTGCGCATGCGTGAAGGTCCGGTTGCGGTGCTGCCCGAGCTGGGCCCGGACAGGGCACAGAGAGAGCTCCGGACACACAGAGCTGGAGCTGCTGCTGCTGCCGGCACAGCGAGCGCATTGCATGGCACAGGGCACAGAGAGAGCTCCGGACACACAGAGCTGGAGCTGCTGCTGCTGCCGGCACAGCGAGCGCATTGCATGGCACAGGGCACAGAGAGAGCTCCGGACACACAGAGCTGGAGCTGCTGCTGCTGCCGGCACAGCGAGCGCATTGCATGGCACAGGGCACAGAGAGAACACCCGCTACACAGAGCGGGAGCTGCTGGCACCGGCACAGCGAGCACATTGCATGGCACAGGGCACAGAGAGAACACCCGATACACAGAGCGGGAGCTGCTGCTGCTGCCGGCACAGCGAGCGCATTGCATGGCACAGGGCACAGAGAGAACACCCGATACACAGAGCGGGAGCTGCTGGCACCGACCCAGCGAGCGCATTGCATGGCACAGGGCACAGAGAGAACACCTGATACACAGAGCGGGAGCTGCTGCTGCTGCCGGCACAGCGAGCGCATTGCATGGCACAGGGCACAGAGAGAACACCTGATACACAGAGCGGGAGCTGCTGCTGCTGCCGGCACAGCGAGCGCATTGCATGGCACAGGGCACAGAGAGAACACCTGATACACAGAGCGGGAGCTGCTGCTGCTGCCGGCACAGCGAGCGCATTGCATGGCACAGGGCACAGAGAGAACACCTGATACACAGAGCGGGAGCTGCTGGCACCGACCCAGCGAGCGCATTGCATGGCACAGGGCACAGAGAGAACACCTGATACACAGAGCGGGAGCTGCTGCTGCTGCCGGCACAGCGAGCGCATTGCATGGCACAGGGCACAGAGAGAACACCTGATACACAGAGCGGGAGCTGCTGCTGCTGCCGGCACAGCGAGCGCATTGCATGGCACAGGGCACAGAGAGAACACCTGATACACAGAGCGGGAGCTGCTGCTGCTGCCGGCACAGCGAGCGCATTGCATGGCACAGGGCACAGAGAGAACACCTGATACACAGAGCGGGAGCTGCTGCTGCTGGCGGCACAGCGAGCGCATTGCATGGCACAGGGCACAGAGAGAACACCTGATACACAGAGCGGGAGCTGCTGCTGCTGCCGGCACAGCGAGCGCATTGCATGGCACAGGGCACAGAGAGAACACCTGATACACAGAGCGGGAGCTGCTGGCACCGACCCAGCGAGCGCATTGCATGGCACAGGGCACAGAGAGAACACCTGATACACAGAGCGGGAGCTGCTGCTGCTGCCGGCACAGCGAGCGCATTGCATGGCACAGGGCACAGAGAGAACACCCGATACACAGAGCGGGAGCTGCTGCTGCTGCCGGCACAGCGAGCGCATTGCATGGCACAGGGCACAGAGAGAACACCCGATACACAGAGCGGGAGCTGCTGGCACCGGCACAGCGAGCGCAATTTATCGCACGGGCAAGCCCTTAGGTTTGTTTCATTTGTAAATACAAAACTCCTATTTTCAACATCCCCCCTTTCCAATTTCTCATATTCCCAAACCCTGTATATAATACCGAGATACAGGGCTCTATTTTGAATTCCATTCCGGTGTAAATTGATATGGAAATTGAACATACAGGAAAATGAGAAACATTATTTTTCTTATTAGTTTTACACACACAACTCCCCCCTGCGTTTTCAAGCATTTGGGCTGTAGCCTGCCTTTTTTTGCTGGACCCCACAGGACCCCCCTTCATCCCTCATGCACCTGCACCCCATCCTCACACTCCAGAGACATTGGGACGCTGCTCATCACCTTATCAGCCCCAGACTCCCCCCATAACACTTTTGACTCAACCCCAAACATGAAGAGGGAGGGTGGGTATGTCCTAGTTCAGCAGGAGGGACCAGCTAACCCTGTGTGGGGGTGATCAAAGCTGTGTATTCTACCCCCTCTAATCATTCCCCAAGGACAATGGGCCATTAGCAGCAGCTGCCCAGGGAGCCATTATCACCTTCACACCCAGCCTGAGGGGGGCGGAGCTGCTAATGGGCCATCAACAGCTCAACACCCCCTGGCTCCCAGAGTTAATCACCCATTGTGTGAGTCCCCGCCCAGGGGGAGGGACTGAGTGCTCCCTGAGGGTACATAAGTGGTGGGTAAGAAGACCTCAGGACCTTCTCGTCGGATCCAGAGCAGCAGCAGGACCTCGACAGCAGGAGATCACCGCTCTCGCCCAGACCACAGCCCTCGCCTGCACCAACAGGTCTTTCTTTTCCTTTTGCTCTGGACTTGGGGGAGCCACAGGGGTCTCAGCACAAGGGCAAACAAACCCCCTTGGGTTTGTGCCCCAGGACACTGGGTTATACTGCTGGGGTATTGTGAGTTGAAAGCAATTTCCCTTGTGTGTCAGTGTTGCTATAATAATATTATTATTAAATTTTAGCTCTGACTTATAATCTCTCTCGTGGTGAGTTCATTCTCCCTTGCTGGTTCACCTTCAAACCAGCACAGGGTACCAAGATGGAGTCATAAGACAGAGGGGAGAAGGGATAGATGCAGTTGGACAAAGAAGGGGGGAAGCAAAGGGAATGGGGATTTTTTTCTCAGGTGCCCAAGGTCCACAGCTCCATCCCACACCCCCTCTCTTCTGCAGTAGAATGTTACTCCCAAAACATGGTGTATCAGTTCCTTCTGGATACATGTCTGGAATCAAGGTTAGCACAGTCGGAGAAATACCAGAAATACCATTTATTGCAATACCAACAAACAAGGGAGAATAAACAGGATAAAATACCTAAACACTTAACACAAGAGAGAACAAAAATAATAAAATAATTAAAACTTAATAAAAGGATACATAAGGATGCAAAACAGTTGATGGTTCAGGGCTTACTCACTATCCCTGATGCTCACTGGAGCAGACAGGCCAGGACTACCAGGATGGGCAGCAGCTGGATGGCACTCACGCTTAGCGGGCATCCCCGCGGAGCCAACGTGGGCTCGGTGGGAGGATGGGTGTTGCTCAGCTGCCCCACTCCTGGTGTCCTTATTGATCAGCCATCCATTATACTACATAGGGCCAGGACGCAGTATAAGGTGATGCCCGGGGGGCAGCCAAACACCGCCTGTTAATTACATAAGTGGCAACAGTCTGCGCATGTTGCCTGTCAGGGAGTGGCCGTATTACCCCTGCCTGCATTATCTTCCTCCCCTCATTACCTCTCTCACCCTCCTGTACAATCTTCACCCTTGTGGTTCCAGGGTATCTGTATCTATCTTGTGGCCTGCAGCCAAGTCAGTATTTGTGCATTTTATGAGGGTGGCAGTTCTCTACAAAGCAATTCACAAAGTCCCTTCAGTTTGATTTGTTTCCAAACAGGAAATCAGAAAACCAGGGAAAAACCCCCAAAATTCCCAGCATGCCTCATACCCCCTTCTCAACATGCTGCTTCCCACACACAGCCTTGCTTCTTCCTCAGCTGCCAATCTCACTTTAGGGTTACCCCCAGGGGAGCTGCAGCTCAGGGAGCACAGTCTGAAGGCACCCAGCTGGGGTACAACACCGGCTCTGCAGAGGAAACAGGATGTCCAGGGCTCCCAGGACACTCCAGGGTTGCTCCAACGCTGCTCCCACCACTCTGTGAGCTGAGGTTCCAGTGGCCCCCACCATGCTCTGCCTAAGCCAGAGCTGAGACTGGATATCTCAAATCCTGCATGAGGAGTCAGAAAGCAAATGGGAGAGAAAAAAAAGATAACTTTGGGGTATTGGTCCACAGTGAGTAATTAGTGCCATTTTTAGCCTTGCTGACAACAAGCTCAGAGGCACCACACTGTAGTCCTGGGACAGAGAACTTGATACCCCTGTGTTATCCCCTCCTGCATCCTGGCAATCCACCCACCACCAGGCTCAGCCCAGTGCTGCTCTGCCTGCTCCAGGATTCCAACTGCCAGAGAGGCCACTGGTTTGCACATAGGCCCCCCCCATCCTGCTGATCCCACTCCTCCTCCCCCCTGCTCACTGCCAGCAGCCAGACCTCCCGGCATCCCCAGACACAGAGCCCCTTCCCCAGGACAGCCCACTGCCCTCAGCTCCCCAAAAGAGAGGCAGAAGAGCTCCCTTCTCTGTTCATTTTCCCAGCAGCTTTGTACCCTGTGTGCAACAAGACTAAAAGTCTCTAAACAGAATCACTTTTTAAATAAAATTCTTACCACAGCTGGCTACATGATTAAAGAAATACCTGTACTGTCAATCCAGATCAAATACTTTCACAAGAGAAAATATCCCTTTCAGTAGCACAATTGGATACACCTTCAGAAAAAGCACAACTGCCACCAACTCCCAAGAGCCCGCAGGAAGAAGGAAGCCCTCCTTGTGACACCCAATACAGCAGACATGGAAAAAGGAGGGAAAAAACCCAAGGTTCTAGTGGAAAAAAAACCAGGACAACAGAAATACATCATGACTTAAAAATCTCTCTCCTTCCACTAGTAGCAAACAGTGCAACTTACTGTTTGTTTGCTTTTTCCATAGATCTTCCAGCCAGCACAAAGTGTCTCTCTGCTCCTACATCCCTCCCAACCAGGCCTTCCTTCCCCTGCCCCAGCATCACACCTGTACAGCCCAGGGGCCCCCAGAGCTCAGAGGGCTGAGACATTCAGCACAGGCCAGCAGCCTCTTCTCTCAGCAGCTCCAGGGCCACCCTGCACTAACACACAGCCCTGTGCCACCTTGCACACTGACTCCCCTGCCTCGTGACATGCTGAACGAGCAAGGGCTGTGTGTTCGGAGATGAGACACTTCAACACTCCAAGCCCCACGAGCCATTTCACCAAAAGGCACCTGGAGTTGTCAACCATGTCAAAGCTTCCCTTTGCACACATGGCTTCACTGCATGGGGGACTTGCAAACCCTTTTTCCCAAAGGCCCAAAAATGCATCTCACTCCAGAGCCAAACAGTTTTGTGAGGCTAGAAGGAGGCAGAAGCCCCAAGTCACACAGCGAGTCAGGTCATACAGCTGTCCTGGGCAGGAATGGCTCCAAATTCCATCAGTCCCTGTCCTCAGACACCACTTTGTTCTGTCCTACACTACAATAACACAGACTTATGTGCTTAAGATCCACCCCTAAGAACTGTCACACCAAGATCTTTGAATATTCCCAATTCAATGCCAATACTTTTTAACCTCCTTGATTTCTTTCTGTACTACAATATCAAGACAAATAGTTTACCTGCCCTAGAAACTTATAAAGCAGAGAGCAGGGTTTAAACAAGCCCCAGGATCTGAGGTGCCCTGGCTGCCCAAAAAACCTAACTTTGCACTCAGGAATAAGCAACAGGTGGAAGGGTCCTCAGGAAACCCTCTCACAGCCACAGAAACCACACCAGTGACTGGGGCAGCACCAGAGGCACCTGTTCCAGGGGAGCAGGATTGGAAATTGAAGGAAGAGAAAGCATAAACAATCATGAGCTCCTTTTAAAGATGGAAAAACCATAATAATGATAAATTATTTCAAATTTTCCTCTCTCAAAGAAAATAAAACAGAACCCTGGGCTCAAGACCCTTCAGTTTCTTTCCTGTTTTACCTTTAAAGACCATGCAAGACAACCATGCCACGCACCCATCGCTCAACACCCTCACAAGAAGGAGAAAAAGGCCAAAAATTAAAGTACTCACAGACCCAAAAGTAACATCTTACCTGCCACATTGAGTGCTGATCCACCCTCCTGATCTGCTGCTCCAGCTTCCTCTGAGTCTGCTGGATATCTTGGCCACCTGCCTCTGAGCAAAACCAGGATTAATATGGTCACTCAGAAGCCCACTGGTAACTTCAACTTTGCAAAGTTCTCATGTCCCCTCAGGAAAACCAGAGTTCAACTACAGCCCACATTAGGACACCTTAGAACAACCACCCAAAGTCAAGGCCCTGCCATGCAGCTCCCATCATCCTCACAAACCCTGCTCTTGGGACTGCACTCACACTGCCCATGGCTGCTCCAAGTGCATCTTAACTGCCTAAATGTACCAAACATGTGTTAATGGGAGACTGTTCTAGCTACTCCACCTGCTCCCTCCAGCCTGCACAGCAGGGCAGAACAGCTCCAGGCCAAACAAACGCACACCAGAGAGATTACACTACAAACATGCGGAGTGATGATGACAGAAAGCTCTCAGGTAGAAGAGCAACTGCAAGAACCGAAACCCTGTTGAACAGTGTGACCTACGTATTAGTGAGCTGAGAATGCTCTGAGGAAGCCTCCCAACAGGCTCAAAGAAAAGGACCTTGCACAAGAAGAGCCCATCAATGCCACTGTACCAGTTTGTTTTAGACAGATGTCCAGAATCAAGATAAGCACAGTCATAAAATACCACAAATAGCATTGTTTGCAAGACCAACTAGCAAAAGACAATAAACAGGATAAAATACCTAACACCTAATACAAAAGAGAATAAAAAGAATAAAATACTTCAAACTTAATAAAAGAACACAGAATACAAAACAGTTGATGTTTCAGGTCTTAATTTCTATCCCTGATGCTCACTGGAGCAGACAGGCCAGGACTACCAGGATGGGCAGCAGCTGGATGGCCCCCATGCTTAGCGGGCGTCCCCGCGGAGCCAACATGGGCTCGGTGAAAGGATGGGTGTCGCTCAGCTGCCCCACTCCTGGTGTCCTTATTGATCAGCCATCCATTATACTACGTGGGGCCAGGACGCAGTATAAGGTGATGCCCGGGGGGCAGCCAAACACCACCTGTTAATTACATAAGTGGCAACAGTCTGCACATGCTCACCTGTTGCAGAGTGGTCGTACGACCCCTGCCCACATTTTCTTCCTCTCATCATTAGCTCCCTCACCCCCTGTACAACCCTAACCATTGGGTTTCCAGGGTATTTGTATCTACCTTGAGGCCTGCAGCCAACTTGGAGAGGAACACAGCCTTGATAATATAGAACATCTTGTGCTATACAGTCACCTTGTACCATACTTTACCTGGTTTCTCAGCATGTTTCTCACCCTTCAATGCTCAATTGATCATCTGAATGAAAAGTACTTCATTTATATTCATGTTTTTCTGTAACTTAGCAGGCAGCAAGGCCAGACATCCACCAAAATAACAGTATTTTACTACACTCTAATACAAGCTGAAAAAGGACTGCACAAGAATGCTACATTCGGGATGCAGGAAGAGAAGGGTGCAAAGAACAAGTCCTCCTCCTTTCAGCCACATGGCACAAGTGCACAGCTGTTGGATGACACAGCCTAAAATTGGGCTGTTAAAGACACCTGACTGCAAAATTCCAAGATGGAATTCTGATACACATGCAAGCTTGCAAGGCAAGGAAGTGACAAAATCTGCAACTGTGCCGAGGATGCCTTTGAGACCCCAGGCAGGACGGCGGGCACTTCCCATAAGCCCCTCCAGGACAGAATGCAAAGGCATCTGATCCCAGAGAGTCACAAGACATCGAAGTTGGACTAGAGAAACCATACAACACAGACTGGAACACAGACTGGAACTGCTCTGCCCTGCACAGCCCCCTGCTGTTGTGGCCAAAAGTGAGCCACTCCCTTTACATGCAATAAGGGACCAGTATCAGACATCCCTTTCCCCTACACTAACTTCTAAATCAGTCCCGTATTCCACTCCCACCCCAGTGTCCTGCTCTCCTCCCCTCTCCAGGTCACGGCCCTCGACTTATCTTTCACAGAGATGGCGATGCAAATCCTTCTTCAACACAAAGGAAGGTTGCCTCGGATCCCTCAGAGGTTCCTGCAGTCACCAGCTTATTCTCTTAGTCAGCTACAAGAAAGAAAACCTCAATCTATGCCTGAGTTTAGCAGCACCTCACCCAAAGCCCAACAATTCCACTACTCACCATCCCCTAAGTGCACCGAGGTCCTCGGCTCACCAGCTCCAGGGGACAGCTGTCATCAAACTGGATACCTGGCTGAGTGACAGCCAAAGTTGCTCCAAGTTCAGTGCATCCCTGGTCCTCTTGTGTCCTCCCTCAAGCACCTGGAATGCTCCTCTCTTTCCACAGGTTTCCCACAAGGCACCTGCAAATAGAAAGGCAAATGCTTAAATCTCTGAGCCCTGTGAGACTTTGGCATTACACACAAGGCTGGCGAAAGACCACCCAACCTTGTCAGTCAGCTAATCAGTGGCTGGCTTTGGTCCCCTGAGCTTGTGTGCATCCCCTGCAGAAAAACAAAGGCCAAGCCATGTACTGGCACACTGCCTTAAAGGATGCCTAAAGGCGTTCCCACAGTAGTTGCCATCTGATGATGCTCCACTGTCACCTCTCACCTGTTCATTCTCTGTTGCTTTGGGCTGGCAGCTGCAAGTTTGCAGACACCCTGGAAAACATAAAAAAATAAGGGATCTGTGTAGGTTCACATCCACCCACCCATGAATTTAATTTTCAAGCGTGTTTGGGCTGTAACCTCCCTTTCTTGGGAGACTGCTGCCTGAGTCCCCTCACTCACCTCACCTGTCTGAAGATGGGGCCCCGTCTCCCAGTACAGACTCCACTCCGCAATGTTCCCCCTCCTTTCCTGCACTCCAGCCACTGCTAGAGGATGTCTCGTCTCTTCCTTGTGACACTGCTGTGGGGAGATCACCCTGTGAGGCTGCAGGACACAGCTGTACCACAAACAAGATTTGTGCTCACACCATCACCAGAACAGCTCCTCATCCCCAGCCTCCAAGCCCCATTCCCAGCCCGGCTTCCCACCTCCTGCCAACCTGCACAGGAGACACCTTCAATTGGGAACAGACTTGCTGCAGCACCTAACACCACCCCCTGAGGATGTGTCCCTGCCTGCCTGCTGACCCCCTTAGGCCTTGGACTTGTCCTGGAACCTCAGTACCTTCTTCCTGCCAGACCCACCCACCCTGAACACAATCCACAGCAACTGCATCCCCCCAGCCACTGAGTGCCTCTGTCTGGAAAGACAACCTCCACCAAGTGAGCTGGCAAACGAGCACTGACTACAGGCTGCAGCTCCTGAGTGCTGAAAACAGGCAGCACCTTAATAATGATCTGAATGCCACACAGCAAAGGAAAGCATTTGTATTTCAAAAGTAATTTTATGTTTTCTACAGAGTTCGCAACAACAGTTTCCTGTTACCAAAAGGGAACGACAGAGATAAAAAAAAAACCACCCAGAGGCAAAAGGCACATACTGACCTATCATCTCAGAGCACATCATTCCCACAGAAGTCCCTATCTCAGGTTCCTTTACAGCAACATCACACCAGACAGACCTTTGTCACCCTGGCCTGATGGCTCTATGGCTGCCTGTGAAAAAAACAAATTAGAAGGCAGGTGTGCAGATGCACCGATAATACAACACCCAGAACTACCGTCTAAATCAACTCAGCAAGCAGAACACTCACCTTGCTCATTTCCCCTCTGGTGCCAGTCAGCCCATGCCACCCATCGCTCACCCACTTCACATTAAGAAAGGAAAGAAGCCAGAAATAAAAATACTTACGGACCCAAAAGCAACATCTTCCCTACCACACTAAGTGCTGACCCACCCTCTTGCTCTGCTGCTCCGGCTTCCGCTGAGTCTGCTGAACATCTTCTACACTTGCCTCTGAGCAAAACCCGGATTAATATGCTCACCCAGATGCTCACTGATAACTTAACCTTTTCAAGGTTCTCATTTCCCCTCAGGAAATCTAGAGGTCAACTACGGTCCACGTTAAGACACCTAAGAACAACCACCCAAATTCAAGGCCCTGCCACGCAGCTCCCATCATCCCCACAAACCCCTGCTCTCGAGACTGCACTCACACTGCCCACGGCTGCTCCAAGTGCCCATCAAAGCCACTGTACCAGTTCGTTTTGGACATGTGCAGAAAAAAGATAAGTGCAGACATAAAATGCCATAAAATAACACAGATTGCAAGACCAACTAGCAAAAGACAATAAACAGGATAAAATACCTAACACCTAACACAAAAGAGAAATAAAAGCATAAAATACTTAAAACTAAAGAAAGGAATACATAAGGATACAAAATAGTTGATATTTCAGGTCTTAATTCCTATCCCTCATGCTCACTGGAGCAGACAGGCCAGGACTACCAGGATGGGCAGCAGCTGGATGGCCCCCATGCTTAGCGGGCGTCCCCGCGGAGCCAACATGGGCTCGGTGAAAGGATGGGTGTCGCTCAGCTGCCCCACTCCTGGTGTCCTTATTGATCAGCCATCCATTATACTACATGGGGCCAGGATGCAGTATAAGGTGATGCCCGGGGGGCAGCCAAACACCGCCTGTTAATTACATAAGTGGCAACAGTCTGCACATGCTCACCTGTTGCAGAGTGGTCGTACGACCCCTGCCCACATTTTCTTCCTCTCATCATTAGCTCCCTCACCCCCTGTACAACCCTAACCATTGTATTTCCAGGGTATTTGTATCTACCTTGAGGCCTGCAGCCAACTTGGAGAGGAACACAGCCTTGATAATATAGAACATCTTGTGCTATACAGTCACCTTGTACCATACTTTACCTGGTTTCTCAGCATGTTTTAACTACTTTCTCACCCTTCAATGCTCAATTGATCATCTAAATGAAAAGTACTTCATTTATATTCATGTTTTTCTGTAACTTAGCAGGCAGCAAGGCCGGACAACCACCAAAATCACAATATCTTACTACACTCTGATACAACCACAAAAGCAGATGCACAAGAATGGTACATCAGGGATGCAGGAAGAGAAGGGTGCAAAGAAAAGTCCTCCTTTCAGACACATGGCACAAGTGCACAGCTGATCACACAGCCTGAAATGAGGCTGTTAAAGACACCTGACTGCAAAATTCCAAGATGGAATTCTGATACACGTGCAAGCTTGCAAGGCAAGGAAAGGATGACATCAGCAACTGTGCAGAGGAGACCTTCGAGATGCCAGGCAGGACAGGCGAGCACTTCCTATAAGCCCCTCCAGGGCAGAACACAACGGCATCTGATCCCAGAGACTCACAAGACATGGAAATTGGACCAGACAAACCATATAGCACAGACTGGAACTGCTCTGCCCTGCGCAGCCCCTATTGTTGTGGCCAAAAGTGAGCCCCTCCCTTTACGTGCAATAAGGGGCCTGGTATCAGACATCCCTTTCCCTTACACTAATTTCCATATCCATCCCGTACTCCACTCCCACCCCAGTATCCTGGTCTCCTTCCCTCTCTGGGTCACGGCCCTCGACTTATCTTTCACAGAGATGGCGATGCAAATCCTTCTTCAACACAAAGGAAGGTTGCCTCGGATCCCTCAGAGGTTCCTGCAGTCACCAGCTTATTCTTAGTCAGCTACAAAAAAGAAATCCACAGTTCATGCATGAGTTCAGCAGCATCTTGCCCTGATCCCAACAATTCCAGTACTCACCATCCCCTATGGGCATACTGGTCCTTACAGTTAACCTCAAATTTTAGACCCAAAATACTCATTCCACCTCTAGGTTACCTGGATTTTGCCACAGAAAACCAACCCTGATTACTGCTTTCTCATCTGCAAAACGTTTATCCAGAAGCCTCTGGTGAGGTTGTGAATTTTTCAACCAGGGGGTAACTAAAAAGAATTTGCAACACTTTTGGTTCAGGTGTCAAGAGAGGCCAACAAAGCTTTTGCCTTTTTCAGGCAAGTGTACAATTTTTTGGCTCACTGGCAGATCAATGTCACCACATCACCTTTCCTATGAAAGGGCAGATCTCACCCAGAGATTCCCAATTCAATGCCAATATTTTCTTTACCTCCCTGATTTCTTTCTGTACTACAGTAACTATACAATTTGTTTGCCTGTCCTATAGAGTTATAAAGCAAAGAGCAGGGTTTAAACAAGTCCCAGGATCTGAGGTGCCCTGTATGCCCAAAGAGCCTGACTTTACCCTCAGGAAAAGGCAGCAGGTGGAAGGGTCCTCAGGAAACCCTCTCACAGCCACAGAAACCACACCAGTGACCGGGGCAGCACCAGAGGCAGCTGTTCCAGGGGGAGTAGGACTGGAAATGGAAGGAACAAAAAGGAAAAGAATTATGAACTCCTTTAGAGATGGCGAAACCACAACAATAATAAATTAGTTACAATTTTCCTCTCTCAAAGAAAATAAAACAGAACCCTGGCCTTAAGTCTCTTCACTTCAGACCTCAAAGAAAGACATGGACATTCCTTTCACAAGAAACAGATGGCACGTAGTGCTTCTTTCTGTCTGTTCTCAGAGTCTGCAGCTCACTGGTTTTTATCATCTCATTTGTTTGTTGTTCCCCCAAAGAAGCTTCAAACAAACTACCTGATGGTGGGTGCCTCCCAGTGTTTTGGCGGGGAAGCACTAAGTTTTTTAAAAGAAGTACTCTGGCTTGCATTTATTTTCCCCATCAACCTTGACTTCAGACAGGACGCTAAAACCAGAAAGGTTTCAGCCTGCTTCCCCCAGAGTTCCAAGGGAGAAATAAAAGCACTGCCTCCAGCCCTGCCAAAGGGAGGATGCAAAGGAACCCACGCGACCAGGAGAGAGAAAATATCAGCCTTGGAGTCCAACGCAAATGAAACTGAGTCCTTGAGCAGACCCTGGTCCATTTAAGCCACAACCCCAAAACCAAAGAAGCATCCTAAGAACCACCCCCATCTTTGTACTCCTCACTTGAACCCTGCCTTGCTGGTCGGCAGTTCCGGTCACGGCAACCCATTGGGATGGTTATCAGCGCCAGACAAGCACTGCCAAGCCATTAAACACAAGCCTATTTCCAAAGAGAACAAAAGACAGCACTTACCAGCTAAGTCATGTCCGTGCAGCCAAGCCCTGCCCCGACGGTCCTCCTCGGAACAGGTAAGCAGAAATCCTGAGGGCACCTGCCCAAAGGAGTTTTCTCTCTGCTGCAGAAACCACCCCGGCAGTGGCAGCGAAGCGGGACCCACGCAGCCCAGTGCCACGCGAGAGGGCTTTTCGTGCCCACGGAAAGCGCCAACCCTCTCTGTGCAAGCACTGCCCTCAGCAGAGTGACCAGCAACACAGCTTGAGATAACCGCGTCCAGCGATAGGGCTCAGAAAGCCAAGGAGCTTTTAAGGCTGCGAGTTGAGGGGCTCAATTGGGACCAGTTGACAGGCTCAGGTGGAGCAAGTTAAACCCATGGGGCGGGGCCGGGCCGGGACGAGGGGCGGAGAAAGGGGCGGAGCAAAGGCGAGGCAGCAGGCGGGGTCGACAAATGGGCGGGGCCAGAAAATAGGGACGGGGCTGAGGCGGAGCCATGAGGAGAGCCGAGCGAGGGGAGCGGAGGGGACAGGGCAGGACCGGGGGGGCATGAGCTGGGTGGAGAGAGGGGAGGGGGCGAAGCAAATGGGGAGCCGGGGACCGGGACCGGGGCCACGTCCGGGGCGGAGAAACGGGCGGGGGTGCGACGAGAGGCGGGACCGTGGGTGGTGCTGAGAATGTAGCGAGGCCATGGGCAGGGGTGGGGTGAAGGGCGGGGTCAGTCTCCGGTGTCTCCAGCCCACGGCCAGACCCGCCTTCCCGCTGGCGGCGCGGCAGCCCATTGGCCAGAGTGCCTGTCAGTCTCCGGCGGCTCCGGCCCGCGGCTAACCCCCGCCTCAACACTATCGACGAGGCACCCCATTGGCGGAAGCGCCTGTCAGTCTCCATCGGCTCCAGCCTGCGGCTAGCCCCGCCTTAACTCAGCGTCGCGGGAGCCCAATGGCGGAAGCGCCTGTCAGTCTCCGTCGGCTCCAGCCCACGTCCAGCCCCGCCTTCCCGATGGCTGCGAGGCACCCCATTGCCGGACGCTCCTGTCAGTCTGCACCGGCTGCCGCCCACGGCTGTCCCCGCCTTCCCAGTGGCGGACGCTCCTGTCTCCGGCGGCTCCTGCCCGCTGCCAGCCCCGCTAGCTGCGCCGCCGCTCCCGACCGTATCCGCCAGGTGAGTGTTCTGCTTGCTGAGCTGATTTAGACGGTAGTTCCGGGTGTTGTATCGTCAGTGCATCTGCACACCTGCCTTCTAATTTGTTTTTTTTCACAGGCAGCCATAGAGCCATCAGGCCAGGGTGACAAAGGTCTGTCCAGTGAGATGTCTCAGTAAAGGAACCTGAGGTAGGGACTTCTGTGGGAATGATGTGCTCTGAGATGATAGGTCAGTATGTGCCATTTGCCTCTGGGTGGTTTGGTTTTTTTTTTCTTATCTTTGTAATTTCCTTTTGGTAACAGGAAACTTGTTGTGAACTCTGTAGAAAACATAAAATTACTTTTGAAATACAAATGCTTTCCTTTGCTGTGTGGCATTCAGAGCTTTCCAAGGTCATTATTAAGGTGCTGCCTGTTTTCAGCACTCAGGAAATGCAGTCTGTAGCCAGTGCTCATTTGCCAGCCCACGTGGTGGAGGTTGTCCCTCCGGACAGAGGTGCGCCGTGGCTGGGTGGACACAGTTGCTGTGGATTGGGTTCAAGGTGGGAAGGTATGGGAGGAAGAAGGTACTGAGGTTCCAGGTCGAGTCCAAGGCCCGAGGTGTCGCCCCTCGTCAACACCCCCGTTAGGGTTTCCCGGCGCCCGAGGCGTCGCCTCTCGGCAACCCCCCCTTGGGGTCCCCCGGCGCCCTAGGCGCCACCCCTCGGCAACATCCCCCTGGGGAACCCCGGCGCCCGAAGCGCTGCCCCTCGGCAACCCCGCCTTGGGGACCCCCGGCGCCCGAGGCGCCGCCCCTCGGCCAGTCCTGCCTTGGAAACCCCCAGCGCCCAAGGCACTGCCCGTCGGCCAGCCCCGCCTTGGGGACCCGAGGCGCCCGAGGAGCCGCCCCTCGGCCAGCCCCGCCTTGGGGACCCCCGGCGCCCGTGGCGTCGCCCCTCGGAAACCCCGCCTTGGGTACCCCAGGCGCTCCCCCACCCCAGTGCCCGAAATGTCGACCCCCAGAAGCCCCCCCTGGGGAGCCCCGCCGGTGCCCGAAATGTCACCCTCCGGGAACCCCCCACCGGGGACCTCCCCCCCAATGCCCGAAATGTCGCCCCCTGGGAGCCCGCCTTGGGGACCCTCCTTCCCGGTGCCCAAAATGTTGCCCCTCGGGAGCCCGTCTTGAGGACCCCCCTTGCCGGTGCCTGGACTGTCGCCCCGCGGGAACCCGCCTTGAGGACCCCCGTTCCCAGTGCCCGGAATGTCGCCCCTCAGCAACCCCCCCTTGGGGACCCCCGGCGCTCGAGGCGTCGCCCCTCGGCAACCCCCCCTTGGGGACTCCTGGTGACCGTGCATCGCCTTTTGGCAACCCCCACCTTGGTGACGCCTGGCGCCCGAGGCGTCGCCTCTCGGCAACCCCGCCTTGGGGAACTCCGGCGCCTGGGATGTCGCCCCTCCGCAACAGCCCCTTGGGGACCTCCGGCGCCCGAGGCGTCGCCCCTCGGCAACCCCCCCTTGGGGACCCGCGGTGCCCGAGGCGTTGCCCCTTGGCAACCCCCCTTTGGGACCCCCGGCGTTCAAGGCGTCGCCCCTCGGCAACCCCCCCTTGGGGACCTCCGGCGCTTAAGGAGTCGCCCCTCGGCAAACCCCCCCTTTAGGGACCCTCCGCGCCCAAGGTGTCGCCTCTCGGCCAGCCCCTCCTTGGGGACCCCCGACGCCCGAGGCGCGGCCCCTCAGCCAGCCCCTCCTTGGGGACCCCCGGCACCCGAGGCGTCGCCTCTCGGCCACCCCACCTTGGAGACCCCCGGCGCCCGAGGCGCCGCCCCTCGGCCAGCCCCGCCTTGGGGACCCCCGGCACCCGAGGCGCGGCCCCTCGGCCAGCCCCTCCTTGGGGACCCCCGGCGCCCAGGGCGTTGTCCCTCGGCAACCCTGCCTTGGGGACCCCCAGCACTTGAGGCGCCGCCCCTCAACCAGCCCCCTCTTGGGGACCCCCGGCACCTGAGGCTTCGCCCCTCAGCAACCTCGCCTTTGGGACCCCCAGCGCCCAAGGGACGACCCTCGGCAACCCCCGTTCCGGGGACCCCCGGCGCTCGAGGCGCCGCCCCTCGGCAACCCCGCCAGGCGCTCCCCCACCCCGGTGCCCGAAATGTCGCCCCCTGGGAGTCCCCGCCAGGGACCCCACCTCCCGGTACCCGAGATGCCGCCCTCTGGGAGCGCCCACCGGGGACCCCCGCCCCCGTTGCCCGAAATGCTGCCCCCCGATAGCCCCCGCCGGGGACCCCCCGGCGCCCGGTGCCCGAAATGTCGCCCCTCGGGAGCTCCCGCCGGGGACCCCTCCTTCCGGTGCCCGAAGTGTTGCCCCCCGGGAGCCCCCGGAAAGGACGGCGCCCCCCAGTGCCAGAAATGTTGCCCCCTGGGAGCCCCGGCCGGGGACCCCCCCCCGCGTGCCCGAAATGTCGCCCCCCCCCGGAAACCCCTATTGCGGAGCCCTGGTGCCGACAATGTGGGCCCTCGGGAACCCCCTCTGGGGACCCGGGTGCCCAAAATGTCGTCCCTCGGAAACCCCCATTGGGGTGCCCCGGGGCCCAAAATGTCGTGCCTCCGGAACCCACCTTGGGGACCCCCAGTGCCCAAAATGTCGTCCCTCGGGAATCCTCCTTGGGGACCCCCGGTGCCCAAAATGTCGTCTCTCGGGAACCCCCCTTGGGGACCCCCGGTGCCCAAAATGTCGCCCCCCGGGAACCCCCCGCCAGGGACCTACCCCCCATGCCCGGAATGTCGCCCCCTGGGAGCCCGCCTTGGGGACCCCCCTTCCCGGTGCCCAAAATGTCGCCCCTCAGGAGCCCGTCTTGGGGATCCCCCTTGCCGGTGCCCGGAATGTCGCCCCTCGGCAACCCCCCCTTGGGGACCCCCGACACCCGAGGTCTCGCCCCTCGGCAACCCCCCCTTGGGGACCCCAGGCGACCGAGACGTCGCCCCTCGGCAACCCCCCCTTGGGGACCCCCGGTGCCCTAAATGTCGTCCGTCGGGAACTCTCCTTGGGGACCCCCTGTGCCCTAAATGTCGTCTGTCAGCAACCCCCCCTTCGGGGATCCCTGGCGCCCGAGGCGCCGCCCCTCAGCAACCCTCCCTTGGGGACCCCCGGCGCCCGAGGCGTTGCCCCATGGCCAACCCCCCTGGGGGACCCCTGGCGCCCAAGGCGCTGCCACTCGGCCAGCCCCCCTTTGGGGAACCCTGGCGCCCGAGGCGCCACCACTCGGCCGGCCCCCCTTTGGGGACCCCCGGCGCCCAGGGTCGCCCCTCAGCAACTCCACCTTTGGCACCCCCGGCGCCAAGGGACGCCCCTTGGCAACCCCTCCTTGGGGACCCCCGGCGCCTGATGGACGACCCTCGGAAAGCCCCCTTGGGGACCCCCGGCAACCCCGCCTTGGGGACTCACGGCGCCCGAGGCGCCACCCATTGGAACCCCTCCTTGGGAACCCCCGGAGCCCGAGGCGCCGCCCCTCGGCAACTCCCCGTCGGGGACCACCGGCGCCCGAGGCGTCGCCACTCGCTACCCCCGCTTCTGGGACCCCCGGCGCCTGAGATGTCGCCCCTCGGCAACACCCCTTGGGGACCCCCAGTTCCCGAAATGTCGTTTCTCGGCAACTCCACTGTCAGAACCCCCTAGGTGCCCAAAATGTCGATTCTCTCAGGAACCCCACTTGGGGACGCCCGGTACCCGAAATGTCGTCCCTCATGAACACCCCTTGAGGACCCCCGGCGCCCGAGGCTCCGCCCCTCGGCCAGTCCCTCCTTGGGGACCCCCGGCGCCCCAGCTGCCGCCCCTCGGTAAGCCCGCTTGGGGAGCCCCGGCGCCCGAGGCGCCGCCCCTTTGCCAGCCCCTTCTTGGGGACCCCCAGCGCCCGAGGCACCACCCCTCGGCCAGCCCCGCCTTCGGGACATCCGGCGCCCGAGGCGCCGCCCCTCAGCCAGCCCCCCTGGGGACGCCCGGCACCCGAGGAGCCGCCCCTCGGCCAGCCCCGCCTTGGGGACCTCCGGCGCCCAAGGCGCGGCCCCTCGCCCAGCCCCCACTAGAGGACCCCCGGCTCCCGAGGTGCCACCCCTCGGCCAGACCCCCTTGGGGACCCACGGCGCCTGAGGTGTCGCCCTTCGGCAACCCCACCTTTTCACTGGGCGCAAAGCTCGATGGTGCGTGCCACGTGCAGGTCCGGGAAAGAGCCATTTTTCAGCCCAGAATTCCAGACGGATGAAGATTCCTGCCAGGGAAAAGGTGCCAGGACAGAAAGTGATTGTTCTTTTTCTAGGGTTAATGAGGCCCCATCATTGGCACCTGAGAGCCCAGGGCTGCCACCCTTTCCCTGGACACAAAGCTCGATGGTGCGTGCCACGTGCAGGTCTGGGAAAGAGCCATTTTTCAGCCCAGAATTCCAGACGAATGAAGATTCCTGCCAGGGAAAAGGTGCCAGGACAGAAAGTGATTGTTCCTTTTATAGGGTTAATAGAGCCCCATCATTGGCACCTGAGAGCCAAAGGCTGCCGCCTTTTCCCTGGGCGCAAAGCTCGACGGCGCGTGCCACATGCAGGTTTGGGAAAGTGCCGTTTTTCTGCCCAGAATTCCAGACGGACGGAGATTCCTGCCAGGAAAAGGTGCCAGGACAGAAAGCAATTGGTCCTTTTCTAGGGTTAATGGGGCCGCATCATTGGTACCTGAGAGCCAAAGGCAGCCTCCTTTTCCCACGGCGCAAAGCTCGACGGCGCGGGCCACATGCAGGTTCGGGAAAGTGCCATTTTTCACCCGAGAATTCCAGACGGACGAAGATTCCTGCCAGGGAAAATGTGCCAGGACAGAAAGTGAGGGTCCCATTTCTAGGGTTAATGGGGCCCCATCATTGGCACCTGAGAGCCAAAGGCTGCCGCCTTTTCCCTAGGTGCAAAGCTTGACGGTGCGTACCAGCTGTAGGTCCGGGAAAATGCCATTTTTCATCCCAGAATTCCAGACGGACGAAGATTCCGGCCAGGGAAAAGGTGCCAGGACAGAAAGCGATTGTTCATTTTCTAGGGTTAATGGGGCCCCATCATTGGCACGTGAGAGCCAAAGGCTGCCACCTTTTCCCTGGGCGCAAAGCTCCACAGCGTGTGCCACGTGCAGGTTTTGGAAATTGCCATTTTTCAGCCCAGAATTCCAGACGTACGAAGATTCCTGCCAGGGAAAAGGTGCCAGGACAGAAAGCGATTGTTCCTTTACTAGGGTTAATGGGGCCCTATCATTGGCACCTAAAAGCCCAACGCTACCACCTTTTTTCAGGGCGTAAAGCTCGACGGCACGTGCCACGTACAGGTCCGGGAAAGAGCCATTTTTCAGCCCAGAATTCAAGATGGACGAAGATTCCTGCCAGGAAAAGGTGCCAGGACAGAAAGCGATTGCTCCTTTTCTAGGGTCAATAGGGCCCCATCATTGGCACCTGAGAGCCCAAGGCTGCCACCCTTTCCCTGGGCGCAAAGCCCGACGGTGCGTGCCACGTACAGGTCCGGGAAAGTGCCATTTTTCAGCCCAAAATTCCAGATGGACGAAGATTCCTGCCAGGGAAATGATGCCAGGACAGAAGGTGAGTGTTCCTTTTCTAGGGTTAATGGGGCCCCATCATTGGCACCTGAGAGCCAAAGGCAGCCACTTTTTACCAGGGCGCAAAGCTTGACGGCGCGTACCAGGTGCAGGTTTGGGAAAGTGCCATTTTTCAGCCCAGAATTCCAGACGGACGAAGATTCCTGCAAGGGAAAAGGTGCCAGGACAGAAAGAGTTTGGTCCTTTTCTAGGGCTAATAGGGCCCCATCATTAGCACCTGAGAGGGCAAGGCTACCACCTTTTCCCTGGGCGCAAAGCTCGACGGCGCGTGCCACGTGCAGGTCTGGGAAAGTGCCATTTTTCAGCCCAGAATTCCAGATGGACGAAGATTCCTGCAGGGAAAAGGTGCCAGGACAGAAAGCGATTGTTCCTTTTCTAGGGTTAATGGGGCCCCATCATTGGCACCTGAGATCCAAAGGCTGCCACCTTTTCCCTGGGCGCAAAGCTCGACGGTGCGTGCCACGTGAAGGTCCGGAAAAGAGCCATTTTTCAGCCCAGAATTCCAGATGGACGAAGATTCCTGCCAGGGAAAAGGTGCCAGGACAGAAGGTGAGTGTTCCTTTTCTAGGGTTAATGGGGCCCCATCATTGGCACCTGAGATCCCAAGGCTGCCATCTTTCCCCTGGGGGAAGAGCTGGATGGTGCGTGCCACGTGCGGGTTCTTTCGGGTACCCCCAATGCCCGAGGTGTCGCCCCTCAGCCACCCCCCTTGGGAGCCCCCTGTGCCCGAAATGTAGTCCTTTTGCAACCCCCCTTGGGGACTCCCGGTTCCCGAAATGTCGTCCCTCGGCAACCCCCCTTGGGGACCCCTGACGCAGAAAATGTCGTCCCTTGGGCACCCCGCAGTGCCCAAAATGTCCCTCGAGAACTCCCCCGTCAGGACCCCCTAGGTGCTTAAAATGTCGATTGTCTCAGGAATCCCAATTGGGCACGCGCGGTGCCCGAAATGTCGTCCCTCGGGAACACCCCTTGGGCATCCCCGGTGCCCGAAGTGTCGTCCGTCGGAAACCCCCCTTGGGGACCTCCGGTGCCCGAAATGTCGTCCGTCGGACAACCCCCTTGGAGACCCCCCGGTGCCCAAAATGTCATCCGTCGGGAACCCCCCTTGGGGACCCCAGTTCCCGAAATGTCGTCCCTCGGCAACCCCCCTTGGGGACCCCCGATGCAGAAAATGTCGTCCCTTGGGCCCCCCGCAGTGCCCAAAATGTCGTCCCTCGGCAACTCCCCCGTTGGGACCCCCTAGGTGCCCAAAATGTCGATTTTCTCGGGAACCCCACTTGGGGACGCCCGGTGCCCGAAATGTCGTTCCTCGGGAACACCCCTTGGGGACCCCCGGCGCCTGAGGCTCCGCCCCTCGGCCAGTCCCTCCTTGGGGAACCCCGGCGCCCGAGGCTCTGCCTCTCGGCCAGCCCCCCCTTGGGGACGTCCGGCCCCTGAGGCGCCGCCCCTCGGCCAGTCCCCCCTTGGTGACCCCCGGCGCTCCAGCTGCCGCCCCTCGGCAAGCCCCCATTTGGGAGCCCCAGCGCCCGAGGCGCTGCCCCTTTGCCATCCCCCCTTGGAGACCCGGGCGCCAGAGGTGCTGCCCCTCGGTCAGCCCCGCCTTAGGGACCTCCGGCGCCTGAGGCGCCGCCCCTCGGCCAGTCCCCCCTTGGTGACCCCCGGCGCCCCAGCTGCCGCCCCTTGGCAAGCCCCCATTGGGGAGCCCCAGCGCCCGAGGCGCTGCCCCTTTGCCATCCCCCCTTGGAGACCCCGGGCGCGAGAGGCGCCGCCCTCGGTCAGCCCCGCCTTAGGGACCTCCGGCGCGAGAGGCGCCGCCCCTCGGCCAGGCCCCCTTGGGAATAGGTGGCAGCCTTGGGCTCTCAGGTGCCAATGATGGGGCCCCATTAACCCTAGAAAAGGAACAATCGCTTTCTCTCCTGGCACCTTTTCCCTGGCAGGAATCTTCACCCATCTGCAATTCTGGGCTGAAAAATGGCACTTTCCCGGACCTGCACATGGCACGCACCGTCGGGCTTTGCGCCCCGGGAATAGGTGGCATCCTTGGGCTCTCAGGTGCCAGTGATGGGGCCCCATTAACCCTAGAAACAGAACATTCACTTTCCATCCTGGCACCTTTTCCCTGGCAGGAATCTTCGTCCGTCTGGAATTACGAGCTGAAAAATGGCTCTTTCCCGGACCTGCACGTGGCTCGCGCCGTCGAGCTTTTCGCCCAGGGAAAAAGTGGTACCCTTGAGCTTTTAGGTGCCAATGATGGGGCCCCGTTAACCCTAGAAAATGAGCAATTGCTTTCTGTCCTGGCACCTTTTCCCTTGCAGGAATCTTCGTCCGTCTGGAATTCTGGGCTGAAAAATGGCACTTTCCCGGACCTGCACGTGGCCCGCGCTGTCGACACTTCCACCCACGGAAAAGGTGGTAGCCTTGGGCTTTTAGGGGCCAATGATGGGGCCCCATTAACCCTAGAAAATGAGCAATCCCTTTCGGTCCTGGCACCTTTACCCTGGAAGGAATCTTCGTCCATCTGGAATTCTGGGCTGAAAAATGGCTCTTTCCTGGACCTGCACGTGGCACGCGCCAACGAGCTTTGCACCCAGGGAAAGAGTGGTAGCCTTGGGCTTTTATGCGCCAATCATGTGGCCCCATTAACCCTAGAAACAGAACATTCACTTTCCGTCCTGGCACCTTTTCCCTGGCAGTTTTTTTCCATCTTTTCCATCTGCAGTTCTGGGCTGAAAAATGGCACTTTCCCGGCCCTGCACATGGCACACACCATCGAGCTTTGCACCAATGGAATAGGTGGCAGCCTTTGGCTCTCAGGTGCCAATGATGGGGCCCCATTAACCCTTGAAAAGCAAGAAACACTTTCTATCCTGGCACCTTTTTCCTGGCAGGAATCTTCGTCCGTGTGGAATTCTGGGCTGAAAAATGGCACTTTCCCGGACCTGCACGTGGCACGCACCGCCGAGCTTTGCGCCCTGGGAAAAGGTGGTAACCTTGGGCTCTCAGGTGCCAATGATGGGGCCCCATTAACCCTAGAAATGGAACCCTCACTTTCTGTCCTGGCACCTTTTCCCTGGCAGGAATCTTCGTCCGTCCGGAATTCTGGGCTGAAAAGGGGCACATTCCCGGAACATGACGTTCCACGCACCATCGAGCTTTGCGCCCAGGGAAAAGGTGGTAGGCTTGGGCTCTCAGGTGCCAATGATGGGGCCCCATTAAACCTAGAAAAGGAACAATGGCTTTCTGTCCTGGCACCTTTTCCCTGGCAGGAATCTTCGTCTGTCTGGAATTCTGGGCAGAAAAGGGCCACATTCCCAGAACTGCAGGTGGCACGCACGGTTGAGTTTTGCGGCCAGGGATAAGGTGGCAGCCTTGGGCTCTCAGCTGCCAATGATGGGGACCCATTAACCCTAGAAAGGAACAATCACTTTCTGTCCTGGCACCTTTTCCCTGGGAGGAATCTTTGTCCGTCTTGAATTCTGGCCTGAAAAGGGGCACTTTCCCGGAATTGTAGGTTGCACTCACCGTCGAGCTTTGCGCCCAGGGAAAAGGTGGCAGCCTTGGTGTGCTGGTTTAAACGTGAACCAGCAGGGGAAATGAACTCACCACGAGAGAGATTATAAGTCAGAGCTAAAATTTAATAATAATATTACAATAACAACACTGACACACAGGGGAAATAGCTTTCAACTCACAAAACCCCAGCAGTATAACCCAGTGTCCTGGGGCACAAACCCAAGGGGGTTTGTTTGCCCTTGTGCTGAGACCCCTGTGGTTCCCCCAAGTCCAGAGCAAAAGGAAAAGAAAAACCTGTTGGTGCAGGTGAGGGCTGTGGTCTGGGTGAGAGCGGTGATCTCCTCCTTTCAAGGTCCTGCTGCTGCTCTGGATCCGACAAGAAGTTCCCAAGGTCTTCTTACCCACCACTTATGTACCCTCAGGGAGCACCCAGTCCCTCCCCCTGAGCGGGGACTCACACAATGGGTGATTAACTCTGGGAGCCAGGGGGTGTTGAACTTTTGATGGCCCATTAGCAGCTCCGCCCCCCTCAGGCTTGGTGTGAAGGTGATAATGGCTCCCTGGGCAGCTGCTGCTAATGGCCCATTGCCCTTGGGGAATGAATAGAGGGGGTAGAATGCACAGCTTTGATCACCCCCACACAGTGTTAGCTGGTCCCTCCTGCTGAACTAGGACATTATCTACCCCTTATTCTACTACATCTAGTCATTCCCAAATTAATCCCCTTTTACCTACATATATATATATACACATATATACAATGAAACATTACAAACTCTTCTCGCTCAAAATTAGGTCCCCTTGGGGTACACAATGTGTTTCTCCATCTTTTTGCATTACCCACCAAGTGCAACCAGGTCCTTGAGCAAAGACAATCCCTCGGGTGGGTTTGCCTTTGTTTGAGGTGGGACTAACCCAAACAGTCTTTCCTAACATACCTCTCATATGGACCACAGGGACTTTGTCTCCATCTACAGTATTCAAGAGTTCTGATTGGTCTGGGCCAGCTCGATTGGTGGAGCCCCGGGTGTTGACCAACCAGGTGGCCTTTGCCAAATGCAGCTCCCAGTGTTTGAAAGTTCCCCCACCCAACGCCTTCAAGGTTGTTTTCAGCAGTCCATTACATCGCTCAACTTTCCCGGCAGCTGGAGCATGGTAGGGGATATGATACACCCACTCAATGCCGTGCTCTCTGGCCCAGGTGTCTATGAGGCTGTTCTTGAAGTGGGTGCCGTTGTCAGACTCTATTCTCTCTGGGGTGCCGTGTCTCCACAGGACTTGTTTTTCAAGGCCCAGGATGGTATTCCGGGCAGTGGCGTGAGATACGGGGTATGTCTCCAGCCATCCAGTGGTTGCCTCTACCATGGTCAGCACGTAGCGCTTGCCTTGGTGTGTTTGGGCAAGTGTGATGTAGTCAACTTGCCAGGCTTCCCCATACCTGTATTTCGACTACCGTCCACCATACCATAGAGGCTTCACCCGCTTGGCCTGCTTGATGGCAGCACATGTGTCACAGTCATGGATAACCTGTGAGACACTGTCCATGGTTAGATCCACCCCTCGGTCACGAGCCCATCTATATGTCGCATCTCCGCCCTGATGACCAGAGGCATCATGGGCCCATCGGGCTAGAAACAATTCACCTTTATGCTGCCAATCCAGATCTACCTGACAGACTTCGATCCTGGCAGCTCGATCCACCTGCTCGTTGTTACGATGCTCCTCATTAGCCCGGCTCTTGGGTACATGAGCATCTACGTGACGGACCTTCACACTCAGCTTCTCTACCCGGGCAGCGATGTCCTGCCACATCTCAGCCGCCCAGATGGGTTTCCCTTTGCGCTGCCAGCCGGCCTTTCTCCAACGCTCCAGCCATCCCCAGAGAGCATTGGCCACCATCCACGAGTCAGTGTAAAGGTAGAGTCTTGACCACTTCTCTCGTTCAGCGATATCCAAAGCCAGCTGAACAGCTTTCAGCTCTGCAACCTGACTTGATCCACCTTGTCCTTCAGTCGCTTCTGCAACTTGACGTGTAGGACTCCATACAGCTGCTTTCCATTTCCAGCTTGTTATGGGTTCACCTAGGTGGGCCTAGATTTGGGCTCTGAAGTGTGGACTAGGCCGAAGCTGTCAGCTGACTTGAGCTGGGCTGAGCTAACAGCTGACCTCTTCTAGCCAGTAATTTTGTATTCCATACCACATTATGACATCATCTCCAGGGAAGTAGGAACCAGTGTGGGAGTGGTTAAGGCAGTCGCTTCTCAGCCCTCCTTTGGGAGGATGCACGATGCTGTCCCAGGGGGGATGGAGAGGACCAGGCCCACCACTGGCTCACAGGGTATCTCAGGAAAGTAAAATGTGTTGTTCGGGGTCTCTCCTTTCTGCTTGAGTTTGTCTCCCTGGGTAATAAGTCTTTTCTTAAGTAATGTGTAGTTAAGACAGTAGAATTTGTGTGTTCGTTATGAAGTTGAGGTGGGGAACTTGTTGTTGCAGACTTGTGTGAGTGTATATTTGTACTCTCTTCTAATTGTCTCTTTCTTTCTGTGAAAAATATATGTAGATTTAGTATAAATGTGATTTGAAGTGTTTTTTTCTTTCCCCTCTCTTTTCCTCCCTTTCCCTGGTGTTAGGAGGGAGGCTTTTCTCTCTGTGCTTGGGGGGGGTTGGCAGTTGCTTATCTCAAACCAAGACAGGCTTGTCCCTACAATGCGGCAAGAGCCATCTGTGAAGAGAGCATATCGCTTCTCCTCTTCTGGTAGCTGGTTATATGGTGGGGCCTCCTCAGCTCGTGTCACCTGCTCCTCTTCTTCTTCAGAGGAAAATCCGAAACTCTCACCTTCCGGCCAGTTGGTGATGATTTCCAAAATCCCAGGGCGATTAGGATTCCCTGTCCGGGTTCGCTGTGTGATCAGAGCGATCCACTTACTCCATGTGGCATCAGTGACGTGATGAGTAGAAGGAGCTTTTCCTTTGAACATCCAGCCCAACACTGGTAGTCGGGGTGCCAGGATGAGCTGTGCCTCAGTGCCAATCACTTCTGAGGCAGCTCGAACTCTTTCATAAGCTGCCAGCATCTCTTTCTCAGCTGGGGTATAGCTGGCCTCAGATCCTTTGTATCCCCGACTCCAGAATCCCAGCGGTTGTCCTCGAGTCTCCTCATGTACTTTCTGCCAGAGGCTCCAGGATGGGCCATTCTCCCCGGCTGCAGTGTAGAGCACATTCTTCACATCCTGTCCTGTCCTGACTGGCCCAAGGGCTACTGCATGGGTAATCTCCTGTTTAATCTGCTCAAAGGCTTGTTATTGTTCAGGGCCCCACTGGAAATCATTTTTCTTCTGTGTCACAAGGTAGAGAGGGCTTACAATCTGACTGTACTCAGGGATATGCATCCTCCAAAAGCCCACGGTGCCTAGGAAAGCCTGAGTTTCCTTCTTGCTGGTCGATGGGGACATAGCTGCTATTTTGTTGATCACCTCTGTTGGAATCTGGCAACGCCCGTCTTGCCACTTCACTCCTAGGAACTGAATTTCCTGAGCAGGTCCCTTGACCTTACTTCGTTTAATGGCAAAACCAGCTCTTAGGAGAATCTGGATTATCTTCTTTCCTTTCTCAAAAACCTCCCCTGCTGTGTTCCCCCATACAATGATGTCATCGATGTACTGTAGATGTTCTGGAGCCTCACCCTTTTCCAATGCAGTCTGGATCAGTCCAAGGCAAATGATGGGACTGTGTTTCCACCCCTGGGGCAGTCGATTCCAGGTGTACTGCACCCCCTTCCAGGTGAAAGTGAACTGCGGCCTGCACTCTGCTGCCAATGGAATGGAGAAAAAGGCATTGGCAATGTCGATGGTGGCATTCCACTTGGCTGCCTTGGACTCCAGCTCATACTGAAGCTCCAGCATGTCCGGCACAGCGGCACTCAGGGGGGGTGTGACCTCATTGAGACCACGGTAATCCACCGTCAGCCTCCACTCTCCACTGGACTTTCGTACTGGCCATATGGGGCTATTAAAGGGTGAGTGAGTCTTGCTGACCACCCCTTGGCTCTCCAGCTCACGAATCATCTTGTGTATGGGGGTCACAGAGTCTCGGTCAGTGCGGTATTGCCGACGGTGCACTGTGGCTGTGGCCAGCGGTACCAATTGTTCTTCAACTTTCAGCAGTCCCACAGCAGAAGGGTCCTCTGAGAGGCCAGGCAAGGTGCTCAGCTGTCTGATTTCCTCTGTCTCCACAGCAGCTATGCCAAAGGCCCAACGCAGTCCCTTTGGGTCTTTGAAATACCCATTCCTCAGGTAGTCTATGCCAAGGATACATGGGGCTTCTGGACCAGTCACAATGGGGTGTCTATGCCATTCCTTCCCAGTCAAGCTGACTTCAGCTTCCAGTACAGTCAGCTGTTGGGATCCCCTGTTACCCCAGAAACAGAGATGGATTCTGCCCCGACGTCTCCTGATGGCATCAACGTGCATTGTGCACCAGCGTCCACTAAAGCTTTGTATTTCTGTGGGTCTGATGTGTCAGGCCACCAAATCCACACAGTCCAATAAACCCGATTGTCCCTCTCCTCTACCTGGCTAGAGGCAGGGCCCCCCTAGTTCTGGTCATGGTATTCACTGCGCTCTCCCTGTGAATATGACTGGGAGGTTCCTTCAAGAGGATCGGGCATAACATCATCATTCCTATACTGTCTGGAGCCTTGCCCACGAGAGACCAGAGCAGCCTTCAACCTTGAAGAATTCCCTGTGTTAGTTGTGCCTTTTTGCAATTCACGTACCCGAGCTGCTAAGGAAGAGGTGGGTTTCCCATCCCACTTCCTCATATCTTCTCCATGCTCATGGAGGTAAAACCACAGATTGCCGCGTGGAGTGTACCCTTTCTCCTTAGCTGGAAGATGCCTGCTTCTGATGGCAGAGACTCTCGTTTGTTCTGGAGAGATATGGAAGAGTCCTTCCTTAATCTTCTCTTCCAGTTCAGCCAGTTTTGTTTCCACAGCTGAGACGTGGGCTTGTAATGGAGCAGTGACAGTGTCTTCATAAATCCTGAGTTTGCTGACCAGTGCGTCCACCTTGTCTTCTCCCTCTCTCCACTGCAATGTTGCAAGGTAGCGAGAATACATTTCTGGCCCAAGCTGTGCAAATTTTAACCACATCTGGGATGTGCACTGGACACCATCTGGACTTTTAGGGAATCTCTCATCCTCTGAAAAGATTATCTCCAGTACGGCTAATTCCCTTAAGCACCGGATACCTTGTTCCATCGTGTTCCACTGTCCTTGCTGTACGTGGAGGTCCTCCTTACAAAGACATCTCTCCCTCACGCTTGACAACAGTCGCCGCCAGAGGCTGAGAGTTTCCTGCCTCTTTCCAATGCCCTGATCAATGACGACATCTCGAGAAAGAGATCCCAGCTGCCTTGCCTCACTCCCATCTAGAATTGTATCATTGGCTGCAGCATCCCAGATTCGAAGTAGCCAGGTCAAGATGGACTCATTTGCCTGTTGTGTGAACTCTCTCCGGAGCTCACGCAGCTCTCCCAGGGATAGGGACCGGGTGATTATTTCTGGCTCCATTTCTTCTGCTTGAGGTGAAGGTCCTGACTCTTCCTCGTCATGCACTATACGAACGGATTTGGTCTTTGATTTTCTTTTCTGGACAGGGGCAACTGCTATTGGTTTCTGTCGTCCTTCTGGCTCCTCCATGGTTTGTGTGGACATGGTGCTGGTTGATTTGTTTCCCTTTCTTTCTGGCTTAGCTGTGGTTTGTGTGGGCATGGTGCTGGTTGATGTATCTCTTCTCCTCGCTGACTCAACCATGGTTTGGGTGGACATGGTGCTGATTGATGTATCTCTCTTCCTCTCTGGGTCAGCCGTGGTTTGGGTGGACATGGTGCCTGTGGATTTGCTCCTTTTCTCCTCCTCCTGATGATGCTGTACCACACCAAGCAGTGTGCGGTAGGCAGTGGCCAGGGCCCAGCAGGTTGCTGTGAGCTGCACATCTCTGGGACTACCAGAGCATCTTCCTTTCACATAGCTTAGCATTTTGGCAGGGTCCTGCAGTTGTTCTGGGGTGAATTTCCAGATCATTTGAGGAGAGAAGGTCTCTAAATACTGGCCCATATCATCCCACTTCCCGTGCCACTCAACATCATCCACTCCCAGGGCAGGCCTCCAGCAAGTCTCCTTAGAAAGCCCAGTTCTGACCCTAAACATGGTGTATACAGTACAGAGGAGACAAAGCAACACTAACAGCACTAACAGTAAGATTATGCTGTCCCTAACATCAAAAGGAAGCTCAATATTTTCAATGATTGTTGTAGCAGAGGTGAAAAGGTGGAAGTAACCATCTCCGCCTGTTTTCCCCACAGTCTGGGTGCTATTTTTAATGAGACCCCAGAGGTAACAACCCAAACCAGGACAGGCACACCAGACTGAATATACATTCACAATGAAATTCATTGCTTCTGATGTTATGACAACATAAACATAGTATATTAATAAAGCAATTTTGATCCTTCTCCCTGGTATTAAAGAGAGCATCAAAACAGGCACATGGTTCCCCATGTGTCGAAATATGAACAGGCCCAGATACACCATCCACATGAATACATCAAGCAACATGGTAGTCAGGGAGTTTCTGTATCCAAATACACAAAATGAAATCGTAATTCTGACTTCTCTCTCGTGGCCCCACGTTGGGTGCCAAACCACAGCTGAGCCAGAGAGAAAGGGAAACAAATCAACCAGCACCATGCCCACACAAACCACAGCTGAGCCAGAGAGAAAGGGAAACAAATCAACCAGCACCATGTCCACACAAACCATGGAGGAGCCAGAAGGACAACAGAAACCGATAGCAGTTGCCCCTGTCCAGAAAAGAAAATCAAAGACCAAATCCATTCGTATAGTGCATGACGAGGAAGAGTCAGGACCTTCACCTCAAGCAGAAGAAATGGAGCCAGAAATAATCACCCGGTCCCTATCCCTGGGAGAGCTGCGTGAGCTCCGGAGAGAGTTCACACGACAGGCAAATGAGTCCATCTTGACCTGGCTACTTCGAATCTGGGATGCTGCAGCCAATGATACAATTCTAGATGGGAATGAGGCAAGGCAGCTGGGATCCCTTTCTCGAGATGTTGTCATTGATCAGAGCATTGGAAAGAGACAGGAAACTCTCAGCCTCTGGCGGCGACTGTTGTCAAGCGTGAGGGAGAGATGTCTTTGTAAGGAGGACCTCCACGTACAGCAAGGACAGTGGAACACGATGGAACAAGGTATCCGGTGCTTAAGGGAATTAGCCGTACTGGAGATAATCTTTTCAGAGGATGAGAGATTCCCTAAAAGTCCAGATGGTGTCCAGTGCACATCCCAGATGTGGTTAAAATTTGCACAGCTTGGGCCAGAAATGTATTCTCGCTACCTTGCAACATTGCAGTGGAGAGAGGGAGAAGACAAGGTGGACGCACTGGTCAGCAAACTCAGGATTTATGAAGACACTGTCACTGCTCCATTACGAGCCCACGTCTCAGCTGTGGAAACAAAACTGGCTGAACTGGAAGAGAAGATTAAGGAAGGACTCTTCCATATCTCTCCAGAACAAACGAGAGTCTCTGCCATCAGAAGCAGGCATCTTCCAGCTAAGGAGAAAGGGTACACTCCACGCGGCAATCTGTGGTTTTACCTCCATGAGCATGGAGAAGATATGAGGAAGTGGGATGGGAAACCCACCTCTTCCTTAGCAGCTCGGGTACGTGAATTGCAAAGAGGCACAACTAACACAGGGAATTCTTCAAGGTTGAAGGCTGCTCTGGTCTCTCGTGGGCAAGGCTCCAGACAGTATAGGAATGATGATGTTATGCCCGATCCTCTTGAAGGAACCTCCCAGTCATATTCACAGGGAGAGCGCAGTGAATACCATGACCAGAACTAGGGGGGCCCTGCCTCTAGCCAGGTAGAGGAGAGGGACAATCGGGTTTATTGGACTGTGTGGACTCGGTGGCCTGGCACATCAGACCCACAGAAATACAAAGCTTTAGTGGACGCTGGTGCACAATGCACGTTGATGCCATCAGGAGACGTCGGGGCAGAATCCATCTCTGTTTCTGGGGTAACAGGGGGATCCCAACAGCTGACTGTACTGGAAGCTGAAGTCAGCTTGACTGGGAAGGAATGGCATAGACACCCCATTGTGACTGGTCCAGAAGCCCCACGTGTCCTTGGCATAGACTACCTGAGGAATGGGTATTTCAAAGACCCAAAGGGACTGCGTTGGGCCTTTGGCATAGCTGCTGTGGAGACAGAGGAAATCAGACAGCTGAGCACCTTGCCTGGCCTCTCAGAGGACCCTTCTGCTGTGGGACTGCTGAAAGTTGAAGAACAATTGGTACCGCTGGCCACAGCCACAGTGCACCGTCGGCAATACTGCACTGACCGAGACTCTGTGACCCCCATACACAAGATGATTCGTGAGCTGGAGAGCCAAGGGGTGGTCAGCAAGACTCACTCACCCTTTAATAGCCCCATATGGTCAGTACGAAAGTCCAGTGGTATAGTATAAGATAGGATAGTGCACTTTCCTAAAGGAATTGTTGAAACGATTATACTAAAGTTATCAAAAAAGAAACAGTTATTAAAAAGCAGTGTATGTAACTCACCCAGACCAAGGCTCCTGGGGAAATCTCTACTCACCCTCGAGGAGGGACCGTGGGAAGGCTCCCCAGCCCAAGGGAGGAATCTCCACACACAGCCCAGGAGGGGTTATGTTGGAAGAACCTGCCCCTGTGAAAGCAGACTGGACCTTTATGTTATAAAGGGCTTGACTGACAGTCATTTGGCTCCAGTGGCTGCCTCAACCTCAGGTTGTTAATTTGGGGTTGAACCCAGAATGGTTTCAACATCTCCTGCCCTGGCCTGGCCCCCTCAGCTCTCCACCCATATATTGGCAAATAGGGCATTGTCTTGGTCAAATTCCAGGGGGATGTCCTGCCACAGTGTCCCAGTGTGCCTTTAGTTCCCTGAGGCCCTGCAGTGTCCCAGTGGCCCCTTCATGCCATCCAGGGCCAGACAGGGGAACCCCAAGCTGGAGCCCCAGGCCCCTGACAGCAGCTCTGGGAGGCAGGGGGGACAGGATGAGGGAAATGGCAGCAGCTGCTGGGAAGGTACTGGGATGAGTGGGACACACTGGGATAGACTGCCGTGGACTTGGACACTGGGATACACCAGGAACAGGACCAGGACCCAGCAGGACCAGAACTGAGGCAACAGGGATCATACTGGGAGCCTTGAGGAAACTGACAGGGAGTTTGGGGGAGATGGGTGGTAACTAGGAGGGGCTTTGGTAGGGAATGGAGAGGCAGAGAATGGGTTTGGAGTGTCCTGGGAGAGGGTGAGGGAAGTCATGAGGGTGGCTGGGAAGGACTTGGGAGCCATGGGGGATTACTGGGAAGAGGTTTGGGGTGTTGAGTGTACTGGAATGGGTTTTGAGGGGTTCAGGGAGCAATAGGGGGTGGAGTATCGTGTGGCTGTTGTTTCATTGTGATGGACGAAAAGGAGCACAGATCGCCGGTATCACACACAAGGCAGTTTATTATATCACACCATGGGGAAGGAAAAACTAAGAAAATAGAACAGCAAGCACTCTCTAACTACAAGTTATACAATATGTATTGTAAAATCCCACCCATGACCAGCTGTCATAGGTTGAATAACAGTGTCCATAAACTTTATTACAGCTTCTAGTTGGATGTTACTTCGTGTCCAGATGTACCTTTGTTTCACGAGAAATTTATCTCCCCACATTCCATTCTTATGCTTGCTTCTCTCAAATCCTCCTTATCTCACTTTGTTTTAGTTACCTAGCTAGTTTTTCTCACAGGATTAATTAACTTTCACTGTTCTCATACTGGTACCAAGAGGTGCCAGCCTGTTAAGGCCTAAAGAACTGCCTGCAGCTCCAAAGCCTTCCTAACTCAAAAAACCTTTATTAATCCTCACAGTATGGGGCATCCTATGTTGGCTGGGAAGGGACTGGGAGAGGGTTTGGAGAGTTCTCAGGGGGCTGAGAACAATTGGAAGGGGTTTGGAAGGCCCTGAGGGTGCTTGGAGTGTGTTGGAGCCTCCTAGTGGGGTTGGGGGTGGGGTTGGGGGATCTTGACAGGGCTGGGAGGAGGTTCCAGGGGGTCCTGGGTGAGCTGGGGGTGATTGAGAGGGGGTTTGGGTATATCCTGGAGGGCCAGTGAGAAGTTTTGGAAGGTTTAGACCCCCCCCCAGGTCCCCCAGAGCTGCTGCCAGATGCTGCCCACTGCAAGATGCTGATGGGATTTGGAGGCTTCATGTTGGGCTTCGTCTTTCTGGCACTGGGGATTGGCTTCCACCTAAGCCAGAAGGTAAGGGAGTCCCTGGGGGTCCTGTCCTCCTGTGTGCCCTCCCAGGGTTCTCCCCACCTCAGTGTCACCCCATTTTCTGTCCCCACAGAGTTCCTGAGCCATCAGCAGCCACAGACCCTCACTGTGGCCTTGGGCCCAGCCTGGACCACCCACCCCCATCTCCGCACTGATTTTGGGGGCATCACATGTCCCTGCCATCCCTGCTTTTATTCTAACACCACCTGGCTGGTCCCACTGTTCCCAGTAAGGCTTCCCAGTTCTCCCCAGTCCTGGCTACTGGGGTGCAGTGGGGGGCGGTCATGAGAGGACACCAAGATTTGTAGGGGAGCAGAACCAGCCCCAGGATGGATTGGGAATGGGGATTCCTGTGCATCCCCCTGTGACAATCAGATAATATAGAAATACAATAAATAATATTCCTCCAGTGTTTCTCTGCCAAAAACATCCTATTGAAAGGTTTTCTGTCAACATTTTGCTAAAAGCTCACAAACAAACTTCCTGCCAGAGCATCCTGCTGGAGCCTGCCTGCCATAAAGATTCCTGCCATCAAATGTGTTACACATACACCACTTTTCTCAGAAAGTTCATACATATGTTAACCAGCTCTGAGAATTTCTTCAGAAGTCTGTATTTGGTCAGTGGGGTGTTGTCTGGTGGTCTCTTGGTGGTCTCTGGTGGTTGGTTGGAGCTTGAACTTTATGTGAACTTGTCCATTAAGCAGCATATTTACAGCTGGTTATAGAGCATCCTTGCTCATCAAGACATCATCTCTTATCAAAAACTTACTTACATGTATGTGACAACTACTCTGAATGAAAGCAATCAGAAATTTGCTTATTATGCAACTACCTAAGCAGAAACTTCTATTGTAAAGGGCCAGGGAAAAGTGCTGAACAAGGGAGAATTACTGCTCTCAAGTGGCAGTACTCAGTTGGCTCTTTGGGAAAAACCTGTTTAAAGCAGAGCTCTGCAGATTTACCTGACCTGCTAACAGAAACATCTTCCTGGTCCTCAACAACCCTGTTGGCAGAGCTCCCTGGAGATGAGGGAGCTCCAACTCCCTTTGTTGCTGAAGGAACGTGTCCAGCAGAGAGGGGAGCCTTGTCAGTTGGTTCCTGGAAGGATGGAGGCTCTTGGAGGGAAGGAGGATCTCCAACGGAGATTCTTGGATGAATAGAGGATCTCTGATGGAATTATTTCCTTGGAAGGGTGGAGACTCTCCAATAGATGGGAATTCTTGATGGGAGAAGCCTCTCAGAGGGATGGAGCTCCTGGAGGAGCTGGAGGAACTGGACAAGCTGCAGCAGAGCAGGTGGCCTCGCTTCATCAGCACCTCCAGTTCCACCCACAACACCTGCTATGATAGTTTTGGCTTTAGTTTCAGCCAGGCCTCAGCTAGGCCTCAACTCAGCAGGCCCAGAGGATGTGACGTAGATTAGAACAGACAGGCATCACCTGACTTAAGCACGCAAAGAAGTATTTCATATCATCTGACATCATCAAGAAGTACAAAAAGAGAGGGAGGTGGAGCTTCTGCCTCTTATAGTCTTTGCCTTAGACCTGTGAGGATGCACTGCCCTGCCCTACCGAGATTAGGCCTTGCCACCATCTGCACTGTGTTATCCAGGGAGGGGAACATTTTCTTGTTAATTTTCTCCTCTCTTGCTGGGAGGATTCTGTAAAAGAGTTTTTGGGAAATTTTGTGGAGTTTGGGTGGTTGGAATCTGTATTGTTTAGTTGGGTGACTCGATAGTTATTGTTGTTAGTTTGGTTTTCTTTTTTCACATTTGTATCTATATATATTATGTCATTATCTGGTTTTAATTGCTTTTCTTTTGTGTAATATAAGAAGCTTGCTGCTTCAGGTTCTGAGGTTTTTTCCTCCCTCCTTTTCCCTTGGTTGAGGGAGGAACCCTTTCTCTCTGTGTTGGGCAGTTGGCATTTTGCCAGCTCAACCTCACACACCTGCCATATTCCAGAATCCAGAAGGAGACACATCCCAGCCCACACCAACATCATCAGTCCCTGCAGCTCCTTGGCCACTGCCATGCAGGGCTTGCAGCCACAGGGGACGCACAAGGTGCTCGTGAAAGCATCTGGATTCTGCGGAGAGGTCATCTAAGGCATGGAGGGACTCTCCTTGGGTGTTCCAAGAGCCCCAGGCCCAGCCCCCAAGGCACTTCCATGCCTTCAGTGTCCCCACTTGCTGCCTGCATGGTTGCCAGTGGCCAATGGGCAGCCAGACAGCCACAGTGGCCAGCAGCAAGGCAAACAAGGCGAGCACAATGCTGCTGTTGCTCATGTCTCTGGCACAGTCCATCCCAAAGGCACAGGGAGCCTCAGGCTGGTGGCTCGTCCTGCGGGCAGGGACACCTGTGTGATGCCCCAGCCTGGCATCACTGCAGTGCTCACTCCCGTTTGTGATGTCACAGCCCCACCTCACCCCAGTGCTCCCCAGGGCTTCAGGGGGGACAAAGGCGTTCCCTGTGGGAACTGGAAGCACCTTTAGGGAGGAATGGATGGAACATTCTTTACCAAGTAGGACACAGGGAGGAGGAGGGGGATGATGATGGTATCACCTTCTTGCTGGCAGAGCATGGGACATGGATTGTCCTTATGGATCTAAAACAGGTGCTCTGCGGAAGTATCTGAGGTGCTGACAGAGCACCCATCCTGGTCCTCATGGCAGCATAAATGGAGCTGTTTGCTGCTTCAAAATCTGAGGGTGGAACGGTGAGGTCTTTGCAAGGTTTAGTGAAAGCTTGTATGAACAACCAGAAAAGGAATGTTCACAGGGTTCTGTTGAGTGGGGAGCAGTTCAGAGGGAAAGGGAAATGAATCCATTGCTGCAATTGGCTCTCCAGGAAGCGATGGAACATGATGAATCTCTGAGAATGGAGCTGGAAAGAAAAAATCTCACTGCCATAAGCTCACCTTGTTAATGGATTATGGGCATGTCCTCTTGGGGGATTTTAGGAGTTTTGATCATGTGCCTCACAAAAACCTGTTGAAGAAGGTGTCTAGCTTTGGGATGAGGAGGTGCAGGGTGTGCTGAATGAAGAACTGGCTGCTGTATTGGGTTTTGCTGGGATAAAGTCCATTTTCTTCCCAGTAGCTGGGTTTGGATTCAGGATGGGATAACAGCTGGATGGTTTGCTTGTTGCTGAGCAGGGTTTGCTCTCCTCAAGGACTCTTCGGTGTCTCATGGGACAATCCATGTCCCATGCTCTGCCAGTCAGAAGGTGACACTATCCTCTTTCTCCTCATCATCACTGTGTCCTACTTGGCTTAGAATGTTCTATCCACTCTGCTCCAAAGGGGCCTGCGGTGCCCACAGGGAGGCCCTTTGTCCTCCCTGAAGCCCTGGGGAGCCCTGGGGTGAGGCAGGGCCGTGACGTGACACAGGTATCCTCTCCCACAGGCCTGACATCACTACACAAGATGTGCTACCACCCCCTGGCTCTCTATGAAGTCATGATGGGCCATGTCAGAGCCATGAGAAATGGCAGCATCCTCCTCTCCTTGTTTGTCCTGCTGTTGGCCACCATGGCTGTCTGGCTGGCCATGGGCCACTGGCAGCGATGGCTTCTGGAGACATCGAAGAACCCTGAGAGCGAGTCCACGGGCTCTCAGAGAAGCCAAGGAGCTCCAGTGAAGGCTTCCAGTTCCTCCACAACTCAGGCAACCCCTCTCCAGCATCCAGATGCTCCTGAAAGCCCCCTGGACATGCCCTGTAACTGCAGTCCTAGCTGTATCCCCTGCGTGACGGTGGCCCAGGACCTGCAGGATTTGGTGATGTCGGTGTGGGCTGGGAATGGGATGTCTTCCCCACTGGATTCTGGGACATGGCAGGTGTTGTGGGAGAACCTGGAGGAGCTGGTGGAGCTAGGCCACCTGCCCTGCTGCAGCTCGTCCTCCAGCCTTCCAAAAGCCTCCATCCGTCGGCAAGCCTCTGTTTTCTCAATATCCTCATACCTGCCAAGAACCCGATTCCGTAAGAGACATTCTATCCTCACAAGAAGACCACACCATAGGAGAGCCTTTACCCCTCTGAAAGTCTCCATTCCATCCAAGAGCCTCCATTCCTCTGAGAGCCTCACTCCTCCTCAGAGTCTCCATTCCTCTGAGACCGACAGTGAGACCTGCCAGACTCCAGGTGGAGAAGCCCCTGGAGACAGGTCTCCCTGCTCCCTCGAAGCCACAGAGGGAACCCACTTATCCCTGAAGATGCACATGGCCAAGAAAAGCCTGGAAGTAAAAACAGGAGTTCGGTCCATTGTAGTGACATGTTGCCAGGAGGAACCAGCCCAGCAGGAAGAGTCCTGCAGCCACCAGTGCGCACCCCCCAACTCCTGGGATGCTGAGGCAGTGTCAGCCAGGAACACCCACTGTGTTGTAGCACAGGAAAGCAGCCTCAGTGCAGAAGAAGATCCTTCAGTGGCAGAGGAAGTTGGAGATCCACCATCTCCAGGGAGCTCCCTTCAGCCAGGTGCTGAGGACTAGGATGAGGCTTGTGTTTGCAGCTTGGATACTTTTGCAGAGCATCCCTGTTAAATAAATTGGCTTTTTCCCAAAGAGCTGTGAGTGCTCCCACTGGTCTGGTTTGGACTGGTATAGGAGGCATGGTCTGGACTTGCTCCTGGGTCTCCTGACACTGGTCAGAGCACAGGACTGTAGAGGGACCACGGCAGAGCAAAGCCTGAGTGGGAGACAAGGCACCATCCTTGGGGACACTCCCTGTGCCATGGGGCATCCATCAGCCTGAGGGACAGGAGCTGAGGGGCACTCCAACCCTTTCAAGAGCTTGAATTTTCCCCCTTTTTGGAGGGCCTGTCCATGTGTACATGGCTTTTGGATGCACCAAACTGCTGGCCAAGGCAGTTCAACTCGTTTTGTTCCTTCTTTGGGGGTGAGAAAAAAGGGGGTTATGGGGGAGATGGGGGGTGATGGCGTCATTAGGGGCACCCCAATGTCACTGGAGGAGCAATGATGTGGGGGCTTCACAATCTGACTTCTGTCTCCCAACTATGAATAAATCAGCTCTTCTGTAGCTTTTTTGAATGGACAAAAAAAATTTGTTTAAATTCTTTATCAAAACCTTTAACTTGGCTAAACTTCTTAAGTCTTGCCACTCTTCTGTTACTAGTTCATAACTTGGATAACAAACCATGTTTATCTGGATTGTCCAGATAAATATTTACAAATATAAAATAAGATTCTCAATTTCCAGTAGCTACAAGCTGTAATCACACAAAAGACATTTGACAATTTTTTTTTGCAAAAGTATGGGCAACTTTTCCCTTTTATAGTTTTTCCTTCTGAACTCACCTCTTTCACTTCCTCTACTCAGAAGACTTTTCCTGTGATTTATTCCTGTATGGATTTTCTGATGCTTCCACAGCACTTTATAGACATGTAGCTGTAGCAACATATACTTATTAGGGTTTTTTTTGTTTTGATGTATATTATGTTAGATCATGAACCATGTATTTTACATTACCTTGAACTGTAAATTTTTTACATAATTAAGGGGAAATATATTTTTAAAAGTTATAATAGCATGATTTAAAAACAATAGTTTTATTACCCATCCAGTTGCCATAAAGTAAATGTGTATCTGTCATGTAAAAATTAAAAAAGCTCTTTCCCCTTTAGATTTGACACACACATTTAGACTTTTTTCCCCTGTATCAAATGAAGGAGAAAAAAAAGTTTTATTATTTCCTAAATGCATTATGTGTGCTATAGATCATCACTGAATTGCGTCAACATTCCTGCATGCTGGGATAAACTCAACTATAAATCACTAACCATCCTCATGCTGAGAGGTGGAGCCCTGATCCCACCAATGCCATCTAGTGATTGGTTTTCCATGTGTGAAGGCATCCTCCTCCCTAGAGGTATTCCCAGTTCCCTTCTTCCCAGTCCCCATCTGCAAATGGAGTACTGACAAACCATAAAGGTTATACATCAGAACACGGGGATGTAATTTTTCCTTAGGTAGATTTATGGCAACCTGGGTATTTGTCACTTTTCTTCCTACAATAATTCAAACAAACTACTTTGTTACTGCTCCAAGAAATAACCAGGAGCTTTTGCTGCATTTCCCCACTATATTTTATATAACCCAAGTGTCCTAGTTCAGCAGGAGGGACCAGCTAACACTGTGTGGGGGTGATCAAAGCTGTGTATTCTACCCCCTCTATTCATTCCCCAAGGGCAATGGGCCATTAGCAGCAGCTGCCCAGGGAGCCACTATCACTTTCACACCCAGCCTGAGGGGGGTGGAGCTGCTAATGGGCCATCAACAGTTCAATACCCCCTGGCTCCCAGAGTTAATCACCCATTGTGTGAGTCCCCGCCCAGGGGGAGGGACTGGGTGCTCCCTGAGGGTACATAAGTGGTGGGTAAGAAGACCTTGGGAACTTCTTGTCGGATCCAGAGCAGCAGCAGGACCTTGAAAGGAGGAGATCACCGCTCTCACCCAGACCACAGCCCTCGCCTGCACCAACAGGTTTTTACATTTCCTTTTGCTCTGGACTTGGGGAGAGCCACAGGGGGCTCAGCACAAGGGCAAACAAACCCCCTTGGGTTTGTGCCCCAGGACACTGGGTTATACTGCTGGGGGTTTGTGAGTTGGAAGCAATTTCCCTTTCGTGTCAGTGTTTTTTAGTGTAATATTATTATTAAATTTTAGCTCTGACTTATAATCTCTCTCGTGGTGAGCTCATTTCCCCTGCTGGTTCGCCTTTAAACCAGCACACCAAGTTAAATAAGTACTATTTTAAAACATTGGAACTTCTATATTTAAAATTCCCAGCATAGCAGAGACATTTGATGGGTGATCTTGAAATTTGATAGGTGATGTTGACAGCATGGTATCAATAAATGTGAGCTATGAGGACAAAAGTTCATCCAACACATACACCCCCAAATCCTTCCATATATATATTGTGTGTGCGTGTGTGCTGTGGAAGAAACAAACTTTAGAGCCCTGCCATGCATAAAACATAGTGTGTCCCAGGAGCAAGCTGATGGTAGTTCAGATTCCAGCTTTAAGGAGTGACCTTAGCTGGACACTGCCTGGATCACTTACACACTGCCCATGTTAGGATGAAGCTTATTGGCAGAGAGAACATTCTTCATGCTTCTCCAAAAAAGGATTTCCCCATGCAAACCCAAAATCTGAATGAAATTGGCCCTTTCTTTTCCCTATATGCATCCAGTCCATCTGTATGGCAGAGAGATGGAACAAGGAAGATCTACCTGGACAGCAGACAAGGCTGAAGAAGCAGAATCTGTCATGCTTACAAGAAGTAGGGTGTGAGTTTAGCCCACCAATGGCTTGAAAACCCTTGTGCCTAATTGCTTTTTAGAGTGCTGATATTTTTATTGGTCTTGAAGGGGCAATTTTTTCCATTATTGACCCAGGATTTCTCAGTGAGCAAAAGGGCACTGTGCTGTGCAAGGCTACTGTGATTTAGAGTCCAGGTTACCTTGAAACATTTGGACAACCTTGACATTAACAGCCAACAGTCAGTGTAATTTCCAAGGCTACATAAGAAAAGTGGCCTTAGGGGAACTGAGTAAAGAAAACATTCAATCATTTCAGCACAGCCTAAAGCAATTCAGGGACTAAGGAAGTCCAACAGCCCTGGAAATTCCCTACTCAGTTTTTCCTTCCTCTGGATTGACTTCCCTCAAATCAAGCACCTTTTAAGCACAGGCCCTTTGAGAGCTGGAAAGGTGTTGGGCTGTGTATTTTTTCACTAAAGGCATCTCTACACCTGTAAGTAATATCCAGCTCTGCAAAAGAGCCAAGCTGCAAGACACATTTGTTTTCTAGGTTTGGAGAGCCCCTTTTTCTCCTGCCTGTATCACCCTTTCCAGGAGTGCTACAGCAAAACCAAAACACATACTTAGCAACACACCTCATTCAAATCTGCCGCAAAGATCAACACACTCAGCAGCTCCTAAAGAAATCTAGTTTCCAACTTACTATAAAATCCAACATATTTATATGTAATAGTTAATACTATGATCCCTCTTTCTTTTTATTTGTTTCACCTTGGAAAAGAGAATTTCATGGAGCTCTTGAACTGCACTTTTTGAAGAGCTCTTTTGAAACCAGTAACTCTCAAAGATAACTATTAACAAGAAAAGAAATATCTGAAAGAAAATTAGCAGTGTTTTTATTTACTTGTCTTGAAACTAAGAATTTATTTCTTGAAATTTTACAAATATGATTTTATACAAACAACAGAGAATGAAGTTTTCTGTCCATACTAAAGAAATGGACCTGACCTTACCCATGGCTGCAGCTTCTCAGAGGATGAACCTGTGCTGTCATGGGATTTCCATTGCAACATGCTCTGAGGAGCTCCAGCACAACCCCATATCCTTCAGACTTAACTTTGGGCCACAATCCCTTCATGGGCATGGACATAACCACGGCCACAGATGCTTCGAGATGTTCCTGCTATGCCATGGGTTTATCCACAGCCATTGATGCTTTGGGGTGTCCTGTTCCCATATGGACTCATCATCAGGTCACAGTTCTTTTGATTTGAGTCCACACTGGAGTTCCAGACTGTCCAGCACAGCTGCACAGAACCAACAGTGATGCCCTGGCCACCTGCCAGCCCAGGGGTAGAGCCACTGCTGCCACCAGCGTCCCCAGGCACTGCACAGTAAGGTGATAAGCAGCAAAACCCAAATGAAGCCACTAATGAGCACTGTAATAACCAGTTAACACCTAAAATAGCACTAACAGCTAAAAATCGAGTTTAGCACATTTCAGTCAAAACTGTTGTTATCTCAAACCCCTCAAGCCCTGTGCTGGGCACCCAAAACGATTATCATGGTTTAACCCCAGCTGGCAACTCAGTCCCACACAGCACCCTCTCACTGCCCTGCAGGGGGATGGGGGAGGGAACCGGAGAAGTGAGAAGACTCGTGGGTTGAGATGAACACAGTTTAATAGGTAAAGAAAAAGCTGTGCACACAAACAAGCAAAATAAAAGGAATCCATTCCCCACTTCCCATCTGCAGTCAGGTGTTCAGCCATCTCCAGGAAGGCAGGGCTCCATCACACATAATGCTGACTTAGGAACACAGACACCACCACTCTGAACATTCCCCCTTCTTTATTCCCTCAGTTTTATATGCTGAGCATGATGCCATAGCACGGGGCGTATCTGTTGAGTCACTTTGGGTTCCAAAGTGTTCCACCCCTGCCCCCTCCCAACTCCCTGTGCACCCCCAGCCCACTCAGTGGTGGGTGAGATGGAGAAGAGGCCTTGATCCTGTGCAAACACTGCTCAGCAATAATGAAAACATCTCTGTATTACCAACAGTCTCAGCACAAATCCAAAACAAGCCCCGTACCAGCTACTATGATAAAATTAACTCTACCCTAGCCCAAACCAGCAGAGCTCAGTATCTTCACAAATCAAGGGTGGTTTCAGTATCAAAATAAAACTCAGTTGGTCACACACCATATTCTCAGGGGCCGAGAATGTCACTTTTGAGCCATACTAATTCATACCAGCTCTCACAAACATTTGTTTTATATTATAACAATCATTTAAGATCAGGTTCTCCAGTTCAGTATTTCCCCAGTTAATCTCTTGAAAAGCAACAAACAATAAAACCTCCTCTGTGATTGTTACTGACTGTAGGTTCTGACTATCATAAGCAACTGAATTATACAACTTCTTTCATGAAGACATCACATAACTATTTTCCTTCTCTTTTAAGTCACTGGAAACTGGTTCCAGCACCATGCTACTGGGAAAGTTAAGGCCACCTCCCAGCTTTGGAGGATCTCAGGAGTCTCAATACATGTAACTTTTCAACTCCAAGGTAATCTGGAAGTGAAGACCTGTCGAGGGGAATTCCAAGTAAAAGAGTTTTCTAAATGCACAGGGCATTTCAGTGCCTCATTTCATTTGCTTTAAGCACAGCATGTTCCTTCAGTACAGCAAGGATTATTGTCCAGCCACCTTTTCTCCCTCAGAGCACTACAGAGTTTCCTTCACAAAACCTTTTTGTTAGTTTATCTGTGTTCATAAACGTTGTCCACCTCAAAAAAAAGAACAAAAAAAATCCTTTCTCTTTCCCCTGGATTCTGTGTCAGCCTTAAAATACCCCAGGAATGAGCCGGTAGGGCACTGCTGCAGTGTAGCGCTTCCAGTCCCTCCCGTACTTGCTGAAACAACGGTGCTCGTCCCTAACGCAACGGTGGGTGAGCAGAATAGTCATATAAATTATGTAGAAGTAAGGCAGGATGTGTGCAAACCCACAGGCCAAGCAATAGGCCAGGGAGCCCATCAGGTCTCCCGTGTAGTTGAAATGACGTGCCCAGCCCCAAAATCCCGAGGTCATCAACTTGCTGTAGTACTTGGTGCCATCCACAGACATGTAGGAGCACTCGATGTACTCCGGTTTCTTCCCCCAGATCCTGCACTTGCCATCTGTACGACGGAAAAGATCCTTTTGGTGGTTGGTCACCCTGAAGATGTAGTAGCCAATCAAGCCCAACATCAAGATGCCCACAGTGTTAGCTGTGCCCAGCTGGACGGGGTGGTAAACCAAATACAAACCCTGGGGAGCACAGAAACAGTGATTTGTTTTCAATACATGCTCAGGATGTTGGATGAATTCCTTGACTACAACAGATGAGAAGAAAGAACGAAAAAATCCACTCCACCAGTCAAATTGTAGAAAACTTTCACAAAATTCTCCACCTGACATTTTCCTTCTCCCTCTCTCTCAGTTTCTCTCTCCCTAAAATTGCACTTTTTAGGTGGAACAAGCAGGAGAGAGAAGTTGTAAGGATGCAAACCAACCAGGACAAAGGCAAAAAACAACCAATCAAATCCAAACAAACCACCCCCAAACAAAAGACTCTCAACATTCAGGAGTATAAAAATAAACTGAAAGGATTTAGAGAAATATACAGACACAACAGACAGTTGTAGAAAAAGGCACAAAAGGAGGGAAAGAGAGGAAAAGATGTCAATTCCATGCATTGTCCTTCCTACAGGTGAACTGTTACAAGGGATATTTTAATGATTTCTCAACATTTAAACTGTCTAGAAAGAATTTAAGGTACAAATCAAACTGCTGGTAAGAATGTTTCTGTAAAGGTTCTTTTCTTTCAGCCCAAATATATATTGTGTACATTTTTACCTGCAGAGTATAGAGGTAAGGCAGCCAAACACAGTCTCCCCATCCCAAATACCATCCAAAATGATCATGGCAGATATCAATGGTTTTCAAATACCAAGCTTCATTCCAAAAGAAGTCCAAAACATAAATACCCTGCAACAGAATAATTTTACACTAATTACAGAGCACTGTCACCTGTTATCCTGTTTAACAGCATCAGCCTAATCTCTGTGCTGTCTTGTGATATGATCTCAAAACTCACTTTTGTTTTTATGTTAACACTTCACAAACAGGCTATATTAAGAGGAACATAATCACACAAGCACAGTCTGTCTAGATACAAATATCTATCCATCTAGACAGATAAGGCAAGAATAAGATATATATATCATATAGATGTTATATATAATATATATTATCAGATATAAGAAATTAAAAATAATAAGCAATAGTAAGTCAAGTGAGTACTTAAGGACACACACCTCAGTAGTGAACTCACAGTTGACCATCCTGACCTCTTTTCAGTTTAGAGCCATATGGGTACACAGAGGGGAACAGAGCTTCCACTAAGCATGCTTCTATTTACACAGATCAATTAATAAATCCTAACTATTCCCTATATTTGTTACCTTGGGGTCTCTTCAGTAGAAAGCACAGCACCACTCTGACTATTTCAAGGTGTGCAAGCATTTGTAGTTCTGCATGTCTTGCACAAACACACAAAAAAAATCAGGTGCTGTGATGCCTTCAGAAAAAAAACCCCACCCAATCTGGCTCCAACTAAAGCCATGGAATTTGTCTTTGTTTTCTTTGGATTCAAGATCAGACTATGCCTGTGTCCAGAACAGGGGATCAGAAAAGCATTTCTTAAGTTTCCACTGAAATTTGGAGCAGACATGACCAAGCCACTGCTGGCACTCTGAGTGAACACAGCAGAGTGTTTTCATTTCCTCTGAATGAATACAAATATCCAAAGAAACCAACAAAAGAAGCCCCAGCACATCAGCACTGAATGAGCTTGTTCAGGCCAAGAAAAACTGCCTAAGTTTAATTTCCATGGAAGGAGTTTTTTTCCTGCTTTAATACTACTTCATTTCCAAATTGGTTTCTTCATTTCCACCTCTGAATTTACCTGAAGAAAATTGACAAGGATCATGGAGTTTGTCACTTGGCCATAAAGCTCTTGTTGTTTAGCAGCATAGGAAAGGTTGATTAGAGTCCAGGCTACAATACCAGGGCGTCCATTGAAGAAGAGCTTGAAATCAAACCACTTTCCTATTCGAGGGTTAAATTCAATCCCCATCATGTAGTCATAAAAGAAGTTGCCCGTGAATTTGCTAGAAAGCATGAAAAAATAGAAAATACACAGTTATATACAAGTAATTACTATTCTGACTACACATTTCAGATTAATTTGATGTAGTAATAACACAAATGATAAACCCAAGTAACACTGCAAGGTAACACAAATTGACTGAACCAAAGTATTATATTCATAGAGATAAATTTTAGAACTTCAGATGAGCCCTGGTTTACTTTTTGTAACACTTCTGAACAGTGTAATTGTAACTGTATTTTTAGGATGGATCTGTCTGTGCCACTGAGGCTGCCAGTCACATGGTGTCTAGCATGAAACACAGAGGATGGTGCCAACAAAACAAAGAACCACAGTCCTATATTGGCTTATATATCTGTGCCAGCAAAATATATTCTGTGATTCGATTTATATGTCCTATTTGAATTTAACAGTTTTAATGTCTGATTATCTAGTATCCTCTCATACTAAAATTCACATACCAGTCTTTGGTATTGGTAGGGAAACAGTAGCCTTTAATCATTGCAAACGTGGAAACTGCATATCCCAAGATATTGGCACACCACAGGAGAGGAATCCAGTTGTCAAAGATGATGGTAGGGGAGAAGAAATGGAAGTAATAAGCATTTGCAAACCAAAGCACATGGGTAATGATCCAGGCCTGTAGTCCATTGATTTCATATTTATTCACTACACCTAAAATAAGAAGAAAAAAATGAGTGTTAAGTGATACTACATTAATACACCTCTTAACTAATATACAGAAGCTCAATTATCATCATCATCATCATCATCATCATCATCATCATCATGGCTTGGCTTCGTGAACGAAGCTTTGGGAAGGGCACTACCCACGCTTGCTGCAAGCTGTTGGTGGCTAAAAAGGCCGATACGGGATAGGCAGGTCCAGTCACAAAAGGCACAGCGGAACGTCTCTTTAGGTGACATTGGCAAGGAAAGGTTCTTTCTGCGTTGTTTTTTCTCCTCCGGACTGACTCTCCGTGCATTCTCAAAGGAAGCAGCAGCGTCGTGAATGGTGTGTCTCCATGAATCCCAATTGGAGGCCAGAGTGGACCATTGGGGGCAGTCAGTATGGCCAAGGCTGAGGTGTTGTTTCAGGGAGTCCTTGTATCTCTTCTTCGGGGCTCCTCTCTTGCAGTAGCCGGTGGCGAGTTCACCACAGAGCACAATCTTTGGGAGGCAGTGGGTGATCCTCCATCCTGGAGACGTGCCCTGCCCAGCACAGCTGCGTTCTCAGCAGCATGGCTTTGATACTGCTGACCCCTGCCTGTTCAGAACAGACACACTGGTCACATAATCACACCAGTGGATGTTTAGGATTGAACAGAGGCAGCGCTGATGGAAGCGTTCAAGAAGCTGCAGGTGGTGGCGGTAGATGACCCAGGATTCACACCCATGTAAAAGAGTAGACAGAACAATGGCTCTGTAGACACTGATCTTTGTACTTTTCTTCAGGTGTTTATTGGACCAGACTCTTTTATGGAGTTTTCTGAAGGCTTTGTATGCCTTTGCCAGCCTGTTGTCTATCTCTTTGTCAATCTTACTGTCTGAGGAAATGATACTTCCCAGATAGGTGAACTGCTGGACTGACTTAAGCTCTGAATTGCCTATGGTGATGTGGGGTTGATGGAAGACTTCCTGAGGTGCAGGTTGGTAGAGAACTTCTGTCTTCTTCAGGCTGACTTCCAGCCCAAAAAGCTCAGCAGCCTCTGCAAAGCAGGATGTGAAGCGCTGCAGAGCTGCTTCTGTGTGAGCAATGGGGGTGGCATCATCAGCAAAAAGCAGCTCATGGACAAGGCGATTCAGGGTCTTGGTGTGGGCCTTCAGTCACCTTAGGTTGAATAGGCTTCCATCGGTACGATATCGGATGTAGATGCTGTTTTCTACATCAAGGTCTGTTGTGGCTCTTTGGAGCATCATGCTGAAGAAGATTGTGAATAGAGTTGGTGCAAGAACGCAACCTTGTTCACCTGCCGTTTTCGACCCTCGCCTGTCACTACAGGGCTTTGCAATGTGGGTGAACCCTTCAAGCCTGCACAATGGATTTTTCAGGTGAGGCACAGCGTGCATTGAACTGGCCCCACCCTTTACTCCTAAGGTTCATCTGCCACGGCCTAGTGAGCTTGGACGGTGACAGTGAATACCTCAGGACGTAGGTTTGGTCAGAGTATCCTTCTCTTAGATGGATGGCCTGACAGGGCTAAGTGAGCTCCATCTACCTGGGTTTGGGGTTGGAGTTGTCCTTCTCCTAGGATGGTTGCCAGAGGGCTGGCGAGCCCATCCTGCCCATGGACACACTTTGTCTGACCCTTCAGCTGAGACCTGTCTGGCATGGGAGACCCTACTGGCGGCACAAACCACCTCCAGCATAGCTCTCAACCTCATGAGGGCACGCGAGCTTCTCCCCCGCGACCACGGGGTGTCCCCGGAGAAGAGAAGCTCAATCAAGTGCTCATGAAATTACCTCACTCTCCTCATCCTCCCAATTAAATATCTTGAAGCACTTTTCTGAACATTACATCAGGTTTTGTTAGGCTGAGATTACCCTTTCTAGCACCATTCACACCACCCATTTTGTTCAAGTCTCTCTAACAGCTTCAGCTGCTACAACTGCCTTGTCAAATACCAGCAATAGTCCAGTGATGGTTTGAAGTGCCAAATTATCAATTATTACTTTTCCATGGCTGGTGTGGTGCCTGCAGTATCAATAGTTTTACTGACATTAAGAGAGAGAAATTTTAAAATTTATTCTAAAAGATGACTTTAGATTCCTTTCTATTTTTGTTTGAACATATCACAGAATCACAGACTATTCTGAACTGGAAGGGACCCCAAAGGATCATCGAGTCCAACTCTTAAGTCAATGGCCCACACAGGGGATTGAACCCATGACCTTGGCACTATTACAACCAAGTTCTAACCATTTATGTCCCCATTTCCTCCAGCTACAAATGGGTTGTTAAAGACTATAAGCACAGAAATATTGCAATTTTACAAGATTGGATGGTGTATGTGTATTCCAAGGAAGGCCTTACCAGCAGGGGTGACAGCACCTTCTTGTACACCCCCCACATATCCAGGAAGAACTTTATGGCAGAAGTCAGGAATGAACATATACAAAACCACCTGGAAGAGAGAGAATGTATCAACAGTAAACACAGACAAAACAAAACCCCTCCCAACACTACTATACAAATAACAAATATATGCAGTTTCTATTAAGTATTGAACAAACAAATATGTATTGGATAAGCCAATATGGCAATACTTTGCTGTTATTTTAGACAAGTAACATGTCCAAGCTATTACACAACTGTAAAGATGTGTTTCCTGACAGGTTGTCATCCTTTTTTTGGGGAGGCAGGACAGTTGGTAACTAGATTCAGCTCCTTATCCTTTTATTTTGAAGTTAATCTGTGTTATAAGTGGTGTCCAATTAGGCAAAAACATTGGTTTGGTAAGTTTGAAGATATTTTACACATCTAAGTTATATTTAATTCATTAGCCTTTTTTTACTGCTTGTCTATAGAAAATAGTAACCCTCCTGCAGTGCTTTACTGTATGTGAATTTATGAAAAATGGGTACTGTTTTTATATTGTAACTTCATCAAGGATTATGTCACTGTAGGAATATCACACAAGGAATACTTGTGCATATTCCCTACACACTTATTTTTCCATAAAGCTTCACTTGGATTCCAAAAACCATGGGAAGTGAGAAACACCAAAGAGCAAATGCCAGTGCAACATTGCACTATCCTTTCACCAAAGAGCTGTTTGAAAAACCAGACACTTCCTCCAGGTCATGCCTTGTTAATGTACCTGGAAAGCAACCCAGAGGGAATAGATGCCAGCAGCCCTGGAAGTCAGCACAGGAGTCTTGTTCCAGATGTCAGACAGATGTCTGTTCCCCGTGAGTAAGTCAATGAGTGGATCAGTCAGGGAGCATTGATACTGGTCACAGGACATGATGAAGTAATACACAATAAGTGGTGCAAACATGAGCAGGAAAAGGATGCTTGCCAAGGAAAACCAGTCCACCTCCCTGGAATCCAAAACACAGTGGTTTTAACCCCAGCTTTCAGGTAGACAAGTGCTTTGATTACATCAGACAATTTTTTCAGTGGCCCTTCCAGACTAAATGGATGAATACTGGAAATGTTTTCAGGACACACACATTTCTTTGCGTTAAACAACCACAAAAAACTTTACCACAAACTGCTATAAAACTACAGTATCTGATCAGAGCAAGACATTAGATAACATCTCCCCTCCAGAAAGCAGATTATTATTGCAGACTGCATGTTTTTGATGGCAATCATGGCTAAAACTGGTAGAGCATTCATCTGGAAGTCATAACAGCACCTCAAGAATATTATGCAAAGCTTGGGAAGGCAGAAAAGACAGACCTTGGACAGCCATTGGTTGAAGTCCCTGTTTGACAAGCTGTCTGTAAATCCACAGACCCCATGGCTGTTTCCAGCTGCAATACAACACCTTACCAAGACTTGCCCAATTCTTACAGAACAGGGATATGAGTCATAAGTCTTGCTACAGCAGAATTTGTCAGCTGGGAATACCACAGATGCTTTCCAAATCTCAGGATATATTTTGTTCCTTGAAGGAGCCACAAATTGTATCAATTTTTATGATTTGCTTTCCCTTTTTGCAAGGAGGACTGCGTGCTAACCCAAGCCATCTGGCAAGCTCTGTGTCTTAAAAATCTTGAAGAACTCTTCTTTGGCATCTGTTCCTACAGGAAATTATCCACAAGTTTTCAAGAACAACAATCTGTTACTAACAGGGTGAAGTTGAAAAGAGATGTAGCATCTTTAAGAGTATGTATGAAGCAATTGGAAATGCAAGGACTAGTTAAGGTCATCAGCTTCTCTCACCATGCTCTTCCCCACTGGACTTGAGATGTTTGAGTATCATTTTGGGTGGGTTTGTGTTTTCTTTCTTGAGCAAGTTTTTTCTCCTGATGGGCTGCCATGATTTCCTGTACAAAAGAAATATTCATCATATCACTCCAGTTGGTTCTCAGTAATTCTTATGGCTCTACAAGAGAAACACAAACAGAAGTTATTAAAAACTCTTACATAGCCTTTGGATTGACATTTGGGGGTGGAGGGAAGGAAGGAAAAAATCCTTACCAATTCCTTATGAACTTAATCAAAAAACCTTATCAAAACATTAATGTCAAAGCAATGCATTAAACTTCTTGCTAATGGGAAACTTAAGATATATTACAAAATATATGGCTTATTACTTATTATGTGAGAGGCAAAAAGGAAAAAAGTTTTACCACATTCTTATAAAGCTCTGTAGCTAATTGCCTTCCTTAATTAGAGGAATTGCTACTGTTGTAACATTATCTGTATTGGACTGCAGTAATTATGTACTTTGGTCCAGACTCCTTCCTCCATAAGTGTCAGCTACACCAAAGAAAACAAGATATAATCCCACCTAAGCCAAAGATCAGTTATTGTGGCAGCTGACACTCTGTGGGGATTAGCACTGGAGCTGAACCTCTGTGGGATCTCTGCTAAAGAACAGTTTATTTAATGAATGGTTCTATTTCTGAATTTCCCTGGACAAGTTGCAGTTGGCTGGTGAGGCTGAAAGATTTAGTGTAAGGATTTCTATCTTTTGAGACTACATTGTGAATTTTAGGGATCAACTGTAATATCTTGAAATTGGAACACTGAAAAAATACAAGAAATAGTGTTTCTTCCTAAAACATACTTGAAGTATTTCCACTTATGAAAAAGTTACAGACTAGTAAAAATCAAAAAGCTTGACACCTGCTCAGCATATCTGATTCTCATCTCCACTGATCATCAGGAATAAAACTCTCATTATTTCAGGTTCTTATCTGTATATACTGCATTAAGGCCTTGAAACTTATTAAGAAAAGCAACATTATAATCTCGCACTTCTGGAAAGGTTTTGTTATCAAAACTTTGTTGCCAAGACCAATTCATGCAGAGGATGCTACAGTGACAAAGGTTATTTCTGTTGCTATTTTTGTTACACTCTGTAAGAACTCAGGTAGAGATCAGTGCCAGCAAGAAGAAGTCCAATTTTACACTTGCTTCATTCTTCAGACTCTGTATTTCAAAATGGTGACGGTTTTTTTGGAAACTTTGAAATGGTTCTAACAAACACCCAGAGAAATTTTTTTCTTCATTCTAAGGGAGAATTTTGAAGCATATCTTTTGAGTATGCAAATAGTTGAACAAGTTGTTGTTTTGATTTTTATTTACATTTGCTCTTACTATGGCCTTAATTTTTATTTTGATAAATACAAGTTCTTTCACTGTCCCCTTCTTTACAAAAAAGTCTTTTCACTACTTTTTAAAAAAAATATAAGCATAAAGGTGATCTCATAAATTGTTACGTCACTTTAAGTCAACTTGCTGCCACAAAACAACAGCATGCAAGTCTTGCATTCAAATATACAGACATTTACACAGGAAAGCTTTGCCTTGATGAGAGTTCTCCACGGGTAATGAACAGAGGACTGGTTTGAGGTGTCACACAACTGTGGTGACCACAAAAGCATGCTCTGAGCTGTTATTTATTGCCCTTAGTTTGTAACTGCCTTCCTTCCCTTGTGGGGAACACAGGCCTGTATTTTGCATGCTTGTTGTTTGTTTATTTGGTTGGGGTTTTTTTAATTTTGTAGAGTGGAGTCGGCGGGTAGATCTTTTGGAGCCAAATAGTTTGATCCACACTCCGTTAGTTTATAGGTGAATAAAAATCAGGAGGTGGACTAGATGGTCTGGAGGGGTCCCTCCCAACTCCACACACTCTGTGATTCCACCAAATCCCATTGTCAATCCAGCACTGTCCCAGTAACCCTCAACCACTGAACCGTGTCATTCATCGCCTTTGAAACACCTCCAGGAGTGGTGACTCCACCTGGCAATCTATGCCAGCGCTGACCACCCTAACAGCGAGAACAACTTTCCTATATCTAATCTGAATCTCTCCTGCCTCAGCTCAAGGCCATTCCCCTGGTCCTCCCAGAGGAGAAGGCGGCTCCTCGTTCCCTCTGCTCCCCCGGCCGGCCATGCACGGCCCTCGGGGAGGAGGGGACGGGGCACCCGCGGCCCGAACCCCGCGGGGGCCGCTCGCGGGGGCCGCTCACGGGGGTCACTGACTGAGAATCACTCACCGGGGGCCGCTCACGTGGGACCGCTCACCAGGGGTCGCTCACGGGGGTCACTTACCGAGGACCACTCACCAGGGATCGCGTACCGGGGGTCCCTCACCGGGGGCCGCGCACGGGGGGTCCCTTACCGGGGGTCGCTCAAGGAGGTCCCTCGTCGGAGGCCGCTCAAGGAGGTCCCTCGTCGGAGGCCGCTCAAGGGGATCCCTTACCAGGGGTCCCTCGCCGGGGGTCGCTCACGGGGGCCACCCACCCGCGGCCGCTCCACCTCGCAACTGGCCCACGGCCCCTCGGCCGGTCTCGGCCGCGCCTCTTGGCCACGCCCCCGCCCCACTGCCCCGACCAATCCCCGCCTCGCCCCGCCCACCCCGCGCCCTCCCATTGGTTGCGCGCGCTCAACCCATGGGGCGAGGAGCGCGCGGGGAGAGGTTTGGGTGGAGCCCGGGCAGGGACAGCCTGGGAAAGGGCACCGCGGGAAGAGATATCCTGGGAAAGGACACCCCGGGAAGGGATACCCCGGGAAGGGATATCCCGGGAAAGGGCACCCCGGGCAGGGACACCCCGGGAAGGGGCACCCGGGAAGGGATATCCTGGGAAGGGACACCCCGGGAAGGGACACCCCGGGAAGGGATATCCCGGGAAAGGGCACCGCGGGAAGGGACATTCCGGGAAGGGGCACCCCGGGAAGGGATATCCTGGGAAGGGACACCCCGGGAAGGGATATCCCGGGAAAGGGCACCGCGGGAAGGGACATTCCGGGAAGGGGCACCCCGGGAAGGGACACCCCGGGAAGGGACACCCCGGGAAGGGATACCCCGGGAAGGGACACCCCGGGAAGGGACATCCTGGGAAGGGACACCCCGGGAAGGGACACCCCGGGAAGGGATACCCCGGGAAGGGACACCCCGGGAAGGGACACCCCGGGAAGGGATACCCCGGGAAGGGATACCCCGGGAAGGGACACCCCGGGAAGGGATATCCCGGGAAAGGGCACCCCGGGCAGGGACACCCCGGGAAGGGGCACCCGGGAAGGGATACCCCGGGAAGGGATATCCCGGGAAAGGGCACCGCGGGAAGGGACATCCCGGGAAGGGGCACCCCGGGAAGGGATATCCTGGGAAGGCGCAACCCGGGAAGGGATATCCTGGGAAAGGCTACCCCGGGCAGGGACGTCCCGGGAAGGGGCACCGCGGGAACGGATATCCTGGGAAAGGACACCCCGGGAAGGGACTCCCGGGAAGGGATACCCCGGGAAGGGATATCCTGGGAAAGGGCACCCCGGGCAGGGACACTCCGGGAAGGGGCACCCGGGAACGGACACCCCGGGCAGGGTCACCCCGAGAAGGGACACCCCGGGCAGGGACACCCCGAGAAGGGACACCCCGGGCAGGGACACCCCGAGAAGGGACACCCCGAGAAGGGGCACCCCGGGAAGGGACACCCCGCGACTCCCAGCGGGAGCGGCCGTGCCTCGGGAATCCTCCCGGAAAGAGCGGCCGCGCCTCGGGAGTCCCGGAGGGAGCCGCAGTGCCTCGGAAATCCCTGAGAGATCGGCCGTACCTCGGGAATCCCGGCGGGAGCGCCCGTGCCTCGGGGATGATCCCGGCAGGAGCGGTCGTGCCCGCCCGGGGAAGGGACATTTGGCTCGTGGCCGCTCCCTCCAGAACATCCAGTGCAGCTCGTTCTAGTGCACAACTACTCTCGGGGGGAAGAACATCCTTCTAATATCCACCCTGGCCCTGCCCTAATACAAATCCAGGCCGTTCCCTGGGTCCTGTCCCTGGTCCCCACAGAACAGGGCTCAGTGCCTGCCCCTCCCGAAGAAGTTGTAACTGCAGTGAGGTCTCCAAGGAGGTCTCTCCTCAGTGTCCTGTCCAGGGAGGCACTTTAGACCTGCCCTGGGTCACAGTCGCCCCCTGCAGCACCACAGGCTGGTTGCTTTAGGAGGCCACAAAGCCCCAACAACACACCCTAAACGGGTCTGGGACACCTTGGCTTGTTACCAAGCTCCCAATGTTCCACTGATTATCTGTCACTTCTGTGTAATTTGCACCAACCTGCTGGGAAAGGGCCTGGGGGTGCGGGTGGAGAGAGGCTGAACATGAGCCAGGAAGGCCAATGACATCCTGGCCTGTATCAGCCACAGATTGGCAGCAGGGCCAGGGCAGAGACTGTGCCCTGACTGGGACCTGCTGAGGTCCCTCCTTGAATCCTTGGATCAGTTTTGGGCCCCTCATGACAAGAAAGACATTGAGGGGCTGGGAAAGGGTCTGGAGCTCTCTACAACTCCCAGAAAAGAGGCAATAGGACAGGAGGAAATGGCCTCAAGGTGTGCCAGGAGTGGTTTAGATTGGATATTAGGAAAAAAAATTTCATGCAAAGGGTTGCCAGGCATTGGAACTGCCCATGGCAGTGATGGAGTCACCATTCCTGGGGGTATTTAAAAGCTGTGTGGATGTGGCACTCGGGGACATGGATTGTGGTGGCCTTGGCAGTGCTGGGGGAATGGTTGGACTCAGTGACCTTGGAGGTCTTTTCCAAACTAAAGGACTCTGGGATTCTAGAACAGAACAAAATTAGAATCCTGTACATAAGGAGGATCACGACACCCAAATATGGGATAAGGACCACTAGAGACGAGACTGGACTCTGAAGAGCCCTCGTCCCTTTGGGATGAGTGCCCTGAGAGCTGCCGGGACGGCGCTGGAATGCGAACAAACACAGAGCACACATCGCACCCGGCCCCACTTACCACTCGCACCCTGAGCTCGGCTTAAGGGACACCTCAAACCGGGCTATGATGCATTCCCGTTATTCGAAGGTCGGGGGATATCCAGCTGCGGAGAGAGGGGAAGGGATGAGCAGCTGCACGGGGGACGGGGCAGGAGTAGCCGGAGGGAGGGAGCGGGAAGAGGCAGAGGGCGGAGGGAAGGACTGGGAGGAGGAGCTGGACGATGGAGGGAGGGAGCGGGAGGAGGAGCGGGCGGAGCGGAGGGGGCGGCAGCGGCAGCAGCAGCGGCAACGCTGGCACAGGTAGAGCCGTGATGGGCCGGGCGGTGACTGTGGCCACCTGCGCCCTGAATCAGTGGGCTCTGGACTTTGAGGGCAACCTGGAGAGGATTGTGAGAAGTGAGTGCGGGGGTTGCCCCTGCCCCTGGGAAGCCTCCCTGTCCCTCCCTCCGCCCCTTCTCCCTGCCTGCCTCACGCAGCTGGGCCTGGGCCGCGGGCAGGGCCCAGGGCTCACCCAACACTCTTCCTTCCAGGTATCGGCATCGCCAGGAGCAGAGGGGCTCGGTACCGGCTGGGGCCGGAGCTCGAGGTCTGGTAAGAGAAGAGCGGGGGATGGGCCGGGGGCGGCCACGCAGCGAACCCAGAGCTGGCCCTGACAGTGCCCAGTGCTTATTGCAGAGCTGCTCTACCCAAAGGCCAGCCTAACACAGAGCTGCTCTGCCCAAAGGCCAGCCTAACACAGAGCTGGGCCCGACACTGCCCCGTGCTTATTGCAGAGCTGCTTTACCCAAAGCTGGGCCTAAGGCAGAGCTGCCCTGCCCAAAGCTGGGCTTATTATTGCAGAGCTGCCCTCCCAAAGCTGGGCCTAACATTGCCCAAAGCTGGGCTTATTATTGCAGAGCTGCCCTCCCAAAGCTGGACTTATTGCAGAGCTGCTCTGCCCAAAGCTGGGCCTAATGCTGCCCAAAGCTCAGCCTAACATAGAGCTGCTCTGCCCAAAACTGGGCTTAACACGTACAGGTGCAAGGGGAAGCGCTGTAGTTTTGAGCTCAGGGCTGGTTTGCCTTGGAAACCTGACTGGTACCAATCAATTTTTGGCCTATTTCAGCGAGTTTTCCTTCAGAGAAACTGGAACTCTGAATTCTGCATCCTGCCCTTGGCAGCAGAATCACAGGCAGGAGTTTTAAATGCAGGCAGCAGGGATGGTGTTGACAGCATTGCTCCTCATGTTCTGAATAAATTACCTGTATGGGTGAAGTTGCCACAGTCTGAGGTAGGTCTGGTTCTTCAGCTCTGGTGCTGTTTTGGCTGAATTTTTGATTTCCTACTTTTATTTTATATGCAGTGGTTACGGCTGCTCAGATCACTATTATGAATCAGACACACTTCTGCATTCATTTCAAGTTCTGGGAAAGCTCTTGGAGTCTCCAGCTACTCAAGATATTATTTGTGATGTGGGAATGTAAGTTGGGGTTTTTTGTACATATGATAAAGGGATAGGTCTTTAGGGAATGCTGCCTTTGCCAGGATTCTGGATAGCAGGAGCTCTGCACCAAACTTTGAAATTGCCCTACTTTTAATTACCATGACGAAGACTGCGACAGGCCGAGCTGTTTCTGAAAGAAAATACTTTCAGAGATTCCTGGAGGTTGAGCCCTTTTAGAGATAAATAGGATAATTACAGTTATTTGTTGGGAACTTTAACGGCTTAGCCCTGTTTGCCTGTTTGTGTTGGATGTGACACCAAGGGCTTTATAAATTGAGTGTCTTTTAGGAATTCTGGGGCTGAGTAACTTGCTTTGACTGACAGACATCTTTAGGCAACATAAGTGTATGTCAGAATCTCTGAAACCATTGTAAGTCACATGGTGACAGTGAGCAGTGATAAATTATAACTGTAAAAATCACTTAGATGTTAGTATTGATTTATTGATGCATTGATTTTTAACTGGGCTGATAGTATCAAGGGAAATCAGCTTTGGCTAAATAAGTTGGCCCAGCCATGGGGATTTATTCTGGTCTGCTTGTGTTCCTAAGGCAGGACACTGCTTGGGTAGTAGTTGATACATCTAAGACTGACAGGATAGTCAGTAACTCTGATTTTTTTCAAACAACTACTTGAATTAAAAAACTAGAAACTAAAACTATATGTATTTTTTAGCTTAATACCCTCTACTGAAGTCTTAAAAAGTTTTTGTGCAGTAAAGTAGATTCTGTAGCTTCTTTAAAATTTCATTTAAGGTGCTTAGGCACTGCTAACTTTGCTTCTTATTTTGATAGGCCTGTTCTGCACAGAAATGTTCGCTATAATTGTCGGGTGATCTTTTTAAATAAGTAAGTTCTTTACATGTTTTGAGGGGTAACACATTAGTGTATTCTTTCAAAGAGCTATTCAGCCTTCTAAAAGATTCTTCAGTTCTATGTAGTGTGATGCAGTTATTTTCCTATCAATTAAATTTTGAGAGAGACAACTAATGGTTTTCATTTTCTCTTTTTCATTTCTGATTTTGCAGAAACTAAATTCCCACTGCTTTCTGAAAGACTTCAGAAAACCCCCTTGAGTTTGCAAACAGAAACTGTAAAAATGTTTGTATGTAGTAATGGTTTAACATACTCTGTAACAGGATAAAAAAAGAGTTGATCTTAACTAATGTTCATATATAGCCTTGTTTGGTTGTACATCAGGTCTTAACTTGCCCTTCTTGTTTTGTTGTATGATTTAAGGAAAATTATTCTGATCAGACCAAAAATAGCATTGGCAAACGCAGGAAACTACAGGGAGCTTAGATGGTTCACCCCATGGAGCAAAGCAAGGTATGCTGGTGACTCTTAAAGTTCTGTTTAAAAACAGCTTGCTGTTTGCAGCCACAGATTGAATCCTCTGCAGCAAATAGTGGTCTATTCATTATAGATCTAGTTTCTAGCTGGGATTTAGCATTGTTGACCATGCATTTCTGTGTTGGGTCCAGTCCTGTTTAACATCTTTATTAATGATTTAGATGAGGAGATTGAGTCCATCATCAGCAAATTTGCTGATGACACCAAGTTGGGAGGGAGTGTTGACCTGCTGGAAGACAGGAGGGCTCTGCAGAGGGATCTGGATAGACTTGAGAGATGGGCTGATTCCAATGGGATAAAGTTCAACAAGGCCAAGTGCAGGTCTTGCCCTTTGGCCACAACAACCCCCTGCAGCGCTCCAGGCTGGGCACAGAGTGGCTGGAGAGCAGCCAGGCAGAGGGACCTGGGGGGACTGAGGGACAGGAAGCTCAAAAGGAGCCAACAGTGTGCCCAGGTGGCCAAGAAGGCCAATGGGATCCTGGCCTGCATCAAAAATAGCGTGGCCAGCAGGCCCAGGGCAGTGACCCTTCCCCTGGACTCTGCGTCGGTGAGGCCACACCTTGAGTGTTGTGTTCAGTTCTGGGCCCCTCAGTTCAGGAAAGAGATTGAGGGGCTGGAGCGGGGCCAGAGAAGAGCAACAAGGCTGGAGAAGGGACTGGAGCACAAGTGCTGTGAGGAGAGGCTGAGGGAGCTGGGGTTGTTTAGCCTGGAGAAGAAGAGGCTCAGAGGTGACCTCAGCACTGTCTAGAACTCCCTGAAGGGAAGTTCCAGCCAGGTGGGGGTTGGTCTCTTCTCCCAGGCACTCAGCAACAGGACAAGGGGGCACGATGGGCTCAAGCTCTGCCAGGGGAAATTTAAGTTGGAGAGCAGAAAAAAATTCTTTGCAGAGAGAGTGCTCAGGCATTGGAATGGCCTGCCCAGAGAGGGGGTGGATTCCCCATCCCTGGAGGTTTTTAAGGTGAGATTGGCCGTGGCACTGAGTGCCATGATCTGGTAAAGGGACTGGAGTTGGACCAAGGGTTGGACTGGATGATCTCGGAGGTCTTTTCCGACCCAAGCAAAACTTAAAAAAAAAAAAACCAACAAAAAAAAACCAACCACAAACCAAAAAAAGAGGGATGTTGCCAGCTTGTAATCTTACCATTTGTGATTTACTGCGCAGAAAATATTAAGGTGGTTTTATTATTTTTAAATTCATATAGCCCTGTACAACTTCAATATGGTTTCTTTAACCAGTGTTAGAAGGTATCAGAACGTGGAGATGAGAATCAGTTTTTATGCTGTTATTTACATAATGCATTCACAATTTATAAACTTGCTTTAGGCACGTGGAGGAGTATTTTCTACCCAGGATAATTCAGGAAGTGACTGGACAGGTAAGTTGCTTTTCTTAACTTCCACCTTCAGCAATTAAAAACTGTAGTACCCTAAATTCTGCTGCCAGTCATGTTGCAGATTTATAGGTTTCAATGCTAGTTCTCAGTTACATTAAATGAGAGCAGAATTTAACCTTGGGTATGTTTGTGGCAGCAGCACAAGCAAATTTTAAATCTGCCTCAGTTATTTGTACATGCGGGACCTTGATTGTCTCATGTTGCACAATTTTAGTACTGCATTTATCTGTGCTTGATACTGGAATTGAGGGTATGTTTTTAGGTTAAAAAAATTAAGAAAATCATTTAGCTTTCTTGATCTAAAACTTGGGGTGTTTTCCACTGAAGCAGGAGTATCATTCCTAGCAACAGACAGTCTCTGCTTTGTAGAATGTTAATTCCTGTCATGAATCAAAGCACTGGATCTGGATACTACTGAAATTTCAACATAAAATTTCGGTCACTCCAGAAATTTGTGGTTTAGAGCTTTTTTTTTTTTTCTTGGTACAAACTGAAGTAAAGTGTAATATGATTGGTAGTCACTCATTTCACATGAGTGAGTATTCAATTTTATTTTTTAAGCTTTGTAGTTAACTTTTTGAATTGAATAGATTCTTCTACCACATGTGTGTGAGGGTTTTCTTGGTTTTTCTCAGGAAACAGTTCCTTTTGGGGATGCAGTTCTAGCAACCAAAGATACTTGCCTAGGGGCAGAAATGTGTGAAGAACTCTGGACACCAAACAGGTAAAGAGGAAAAAGAAATGAAAAACAATCTAAAACACCCTGGACCTGCCTGAAATAAATGTTTGAAAAGATCAGCTTGTTATTCTTCCATATAATTTATCTCTCAGAAAGTGCAAGTAAGCTAAAATGTAATTAGGAGCAGTAAATACATTGTGAGAAAGATCTCCCTAGGCTTGGTGCAGGATGGCCAAGAAATTTGGGTGGTTAAACTAAATTAATTAGAAACAGAAGGTAGGATAGAAGTACCAGAAAGAAGCAGAATGAAAGGAGAGCCCTGAGGAAACAAATGACAGAAAACAGTAGTGCTCACATTCCTACACTGTTCAGCTTTCAGCTCAACCTAAGGCTGAAACGTCCTCTCTGGATACATGTCCCTAACTGGATTGAGGCTCAAAGGTATTTTGTATCAATTCTTAGTGTAGATTTTGTCTAGTAAACTAAATTTTGTATTATTCTCACTCACTGTATGTAGTCTCAAAATTTTGAGATTAATATTAGGTCTTTTAGTTACTCTGTTGCTTTTATCTTCAGATTTGCCAAACCACTTCTCTTAACAGACAAATGGAGCTCTGTTCAGTTTGACAAGACAGAGCATGGGCTTCTGGGCAGCATCACTTTGAGATGTGTCACTTTTCTGAAAAATTCAGCTGTTAGCTTAATCCTGCAGCATGAGAAACTGCATAAAGAGACAACAAAAAGTCACTAAGGGAAAGCCTAAGTAACATTTCCTGATATTATTTTAGTTTCTGTTACAATTTAGAGTTCTTCCTAATGACAAAGAAGATCCCTTTCACAAAGCTCTGATGTGGGGTAGAGCTGTGGCTGCATGAAAGCTGTTTACAACATAAACAAAGTGTTCCTGATACATTTCCAATCTCCAGTTACAGACATTAATTTTCTTGTAACTGCAGAAGGTCTGGTGTGTCAAAGCCGTGATTACTTTTTTAGTGTTTGTTACAACACTGTCAAAAAAAAAAGCAGAAAAATTCTCCTTCTTGTGGTTCTGTTATTGGATTTACTAAGAGACAAGGAAAATGGTCCCACAACTGACCTTGCCTTGTATGTCCCTATTGGTTTGACAGCCCCCACATTGAAATGGGACTTGATGGTGTGGAAATCTTCACTAACTCCTCTGGGAGTCACCATGTGCTGCGAAAGGCTCACACCAGGGTGGATTTGGTGAACTCTGCCACAGCAAAGGTCTGCACTTACAAAAATATAATTCTTTAAAAAATTTGTTTTAATTACCAAAAAAGGTTATGCACCTCATCTTGTTTTCAGAACACTCTGCTGTTCTGGGACAGGACATAGGAAGAGTGTGAGGGTCCTGACAGTCGTTGTAACTGGTTTCTTGTTTGGTAACCTGTAATTAACTCCCCTGATTGAATCAGCCATGGGGGAAGAGCGCTCTGGCTGGGGGAACTGTGCTCCTTTGGAAGAGAATAGAGAGAAAATACTTAATCACAGCAACTGACTTTGAATAATTGGAAATATGTGATATTGTATCTATACAGAGAATAACCATCTTGAAAGGGTGTTGCTGAATGCATTTTCTGCATATAAAGGGCAAACAACCAATGGCTGTCGTTTCTCCCTGTAGTACCTGTGTCTAAAGTCTCCCTCTGTATACCTTGTGTAATGAATTGGCAGCTTGTTGCCAGCTTGTAATTCCATCAATACACCCTTGACACATGTCAAAATCATGCAAAACTCTCTTTCATTTCCTAAAACTGATAGTTTCTTTCCCAATTTTTGTTCACAAAGCAACATTGTGTTTGAGAAACATCAGTAACTATATCAGGAAGGGGAAATAGAAGTCAGTGTTTAAACTCAGATTTAATTTTTCCTCCGTTATCTTCTTACTTAAAAAATATTTTTCTACTTTGAAAGAAGAGAAGCAATTAGACTGTAATCCTATCTAACAATGATGGGGACAAAAATAAAGCAATAAGTGTACATTACACTGTGAAAAGTGTGCAGGTGCTTTGTCATTGTAATTTAACATGCTTTGGTTATATTTAACAGTATCTGCTCTGTTCTCAGATGCCCAAACAAAGCTTCTGTCATCATCTTCCTGCTTTTCTTAATCTCAAATTGAACTTAGAATTTCAATTTGAAAGTGCAGCCCTCACTATTTGGACTAGTGGAATGACTCTTGGTACTAATAGAAGACTCCTGTTTTCCAGCACTGTGAAAAGGATAGAGCTCCCTTGCACCATTTACTCATGTCATTACTTGTTTCTGTCATGCATATGTCATGCAAAGTACCTTCTCAAATGGACAAGGGAAAGTCTCAGCCATAAATGATTTGCAAGGTCTACAAAGGTTGTAAGAAGGGCAGGAACAGAGATAACATTTTGTCCTTTAACATCCTGTCATGTGCTGGTTCTGAACAGCTTTTGTTGTTTTTTTTCCCTGCATTCCTCCCCAGAATGGTGGAATATATATTCTGGCCAATCAGAAGGGCTGTGACGGTGATCGTCTGTATTATGATGGCTGTGCCATGATTTCCATGAATGGAGAAACAGTTGCCCAAGGATCCCAGTTTTCCCTGGATGATGTGGTAATATGTTCACCCTAGAGCTGCTAGTTACAGCTTAGTAAAGTTACATTTATGCTCAACACGTGTTGAGCACTCAGTGTCCCAGACATTCCAGACACAGGTCCATGTCTCTAGACTAATAAAGATGTATTTTAACTATGCCATTCAACTAGAGGCAAGTTCTTTTCTTAGTCAAATTGCCTAGACCTGATCTACAGTAGCTCTCCTGCTTTTGTGAGGGAGGAAGAGCTTCATGAAAACTGTGTGTCCGATCACCGTGTGTGGGAGAGACTCTGTTAACGTACATTCCCTTATCTAGAGAATGAAAGGGCAATGATTGCAGTGTTCTAATTATGACCCAGTTTTGAGACAAAAGGTTTCGTAGGACTTTCTGAAGTAAAGCTCACCCTTTCTCTGTAGATTTGTCATCCAAATTGTAGGTTTCCTCACATTATGTGGCAAATCCATCCCTTTCCACATTGTGCTTCTTGCCTTTTCCTTTGCCACAGCTGATGGTGAACCTTTTGTTCAGCCATCTGACAAGGGCTATAAATTTGTCCTAGTTTATGGGTGTCCCAGTGTACTCAGTGAGGCAAGTTGGTTGTGCTCCCTTTGTAATCTAAGGGATTCTACTGAGCCAGAGATAAGTTGTGGGGTGAGCATAAAAATCTGCATTGAAAAAGTTCCCCAACATTTCTTATGGTCCAGGCCTGCCAAGCATTGTTCATCTGTTGGTGTAGAACTAATGTAGCCAACTAATGTGTAGATCTAATGTTGCCAACCTTTCCACAGGAGGTGCTGGTTGCCACTCTGGACTTGGAGGATGTTCGAAGTTACAGAGCAGAGATTTCATCTCGTAACTTGGCAGTAAGAATTCTTTAGGGAGGTCATGTTTGTAAACTCTGCCAGGCTGGAATAGTTACTGAATTTAAAAAGTATTTGCATGTCTTGATCTTCACGGTGTTCTATAGATCTGATGTTTTATAGGTATATGCTGCTTTAAAATTGATGTCTTGTGAATTCTTCTGTCCTGTTGCTCAGGCAAGTAAAGTGAATCCTTATCCCAGGGTAAAAGTGAATTTTACTCTGTCATGTCCTGATGATGTAGCTGTACCTACCTGCGTGCCAATCCAGTGGAGATACCACAGTCCTGAGGAGGAGATCAGGTAAGCATTCCCTGAATTTGTTGCTTGAAAATTACTTTGATTAAAAAAAAACCCAAACCCAACCAAAACTCAAATAAACCAAAGAAAGAGATAAACATAAGATGTTATTTAGATTTAGGTAAAAAAAGTAGCTCACTGGAAGACCACAGGGAATATGTTGACTTGCTTAGGTGTTATTCCATACCTCCCTTAGAATAATCATGTTCTGTAATTTCAGCCTTGGACCTGCATGTTGGCTGTGGGACTATTTAAGGCGCAGCAAACAGGTAAGAACAACTGGATTTGGTCTTTGCCTTGGTTACACATCACCTTCTGTGCCACAGGGACAGTACCTGTTGCTGTCCTGTGCTGCTGGGAATGCAAAGGGATGTTAATCCAAGGTTCAAAATTAAGAGTTTTTCACTCATAGCTCATTGACTTAAGAATTGACTTCCAAGGGTGACTTCAGTGTGCTCTTTGCACCTTTCCCTAGGAATTATACTTTCTCTGGAAGCAACAGTCAAGCTTACCTAACAAAGGGGATTTCTTCCTACTGCTTTTCAGTAAGGAAAATACTTGAATGGTATCATGGAGATTTGTAAAATAAGCAGAGTGACATGAGCTTGTAATTCAGTTTAATAGTAAAGTAGATATGAAAAATGTAAACCTTTCTAATAGTTCTTCTCTCTTACTAGAGGGTAAAACATACTAGAAGTTTTTCTAGCCCGAGGGTTTATACTGACTACTTGTTTGATTACCCAGTTGAGGAGAGTTTGAGGGTTTACTCTGGGTGGTTTGTTTTGTTTTTCCCCAGCAGACTATAAGCAACTTGAACAATGCACCTGTCACTCTTTTACAAGGATGTGTTTCTGAATAGTAACAATACATATTTTTTTCTGATTTTGCTACGTGGAACATCTTCCTTGCTCTATTTTCAAGGCAGGATTTCTCCTACCTCTTAGTGGTGGAATTGACAGCTCTGCTACAGCCTGCATAGTGTATTCCATGTGTCACCAGGTTTGCCTGGCAGTCAAGAATGGAAGTAAGTACATCTGTGTCTCACCAGCCATGCTGTTGGTGCAGGAGGTCATTATTGGCGGACTATTTCTGATGGAGTCCTTTGTATCTTTTCAGAAATGCCATCAAAAAATGTGTATCCAGATTCAGATTCTTTGAATTGGTGTAATAGTTTTCATTTTGGATTTAAGAATTGGATGTGGAACTCGGAATAGTTTCTGTCAGGAGTACTGTTTATTGCTCATGTAGTTTTGGTATTTCAGTTTATCCTGAAAATTTTGACCTCCTATTAAAAATGCATTACAAAACATGGTTAGGCATGGTTCAAGTTCTTAAAGTGACTTTAAGTACACTTTGTACACTTAACTAAGCCTTGTACATCATGGATTATTGTGCTGGTTTAAAGAAAAACCGGCAGGAGAAACGAACCCAACACAAGAGAAATTATAAGTCAGAGTTACAATTTAATAACAATATTACAATAAATGCAATGACACAAAGAGAAATTGGTTTTAACCCACAAAACCCAGCAGTATAACCCAGTCCCCTGGGGTACAAACACAATGGGGTTTGTTGGCCCCTGTGCTGAGCCCCACGTGGTTCCCTCGAGTCCAAAGTAAAAGGAGATGAAAAACTTGTTGGTGCAGATGATGGTCATAGTCTGGTCCAGAGTGGTGATCTCCTGTCGAGGCTCTCATCCTCCTCTGGATCCAGAGAGTGGTCCCAGAAGTCCCAAAACCCCCAAGATAATATGTGCTCAGGTCCAGGTGGGATCACCCAGTCCCTCCCCCAGGGCAGGGAGTTCAACAGTGGGTGATTTGACTCTGTCATTCATGGGGTATTTGGAATCGTTGCTGGCCCATGAGCAGACATGACCCCTCAGGCTGGGTGTGGAGGTGCCAAGGACTCCCTGGAGGGGAGTTATCACAGCTCTTATCTCACAGGCTTCTTTCCCACCCAGCTCCCAGCCTGAGGGGTCAGGTGTACCCTGGGCAGCTGCTGCAAAGGGTCCATTGTTAACAGTTCCTGGGAAATGGGATAGAGGATTTAGAATACACAGCTTTGGTCACACCCACACAGTGATACACTGGTCCCACCTGCTGAACTAGGACACCTGGGTAGCAGGAGTGCAACAATTTCCACTTTTGTTTCTTTTGGCCTGCCCTCAGATGCAGATGTGCTGGCTGATGCACGCAGGATTGTCCATGAGGAGACCTACATCCCTGAGGATCCTCGGGAATTCTGCAAGCGTGTCTTCACCACATGCTACATGGCCAGTGAGAACTCCTCCCAGGATACCTGCAACAGGGCCAAACTCCTGGCTGAGCAAATAGGCAGGTACATGCTGAGAAGGGCTGGGGAAAAAAAATGATGTTCTGGCAAAGACTTTCATCTAAAACTTTACAACTAAAATGGGAAAAGTAGGAGAGAAATAGGAGGTGTGTTAAATAGGAGTATTACAGATATTATTTAAGTGCTCATGTTAGGCAAACTTAGAAGTGTTTGGCAAAGGACAGACTCTGGGAAGTATTATTTTTTCCTAAATTTCTTCATACCAGATCTGAGATGTCAGCAGCCTTAAAACATCACGATGGGTGGGGGTTTTTGCTTTTTAATGCGATTTTATGTAGTCAGATTGTGCTGGTTGGGTCACTTCTGCTTGACTTGTTCTCAGCTATCACATCAACCTGAACATAGATGTGGCTGTGAAGGCTGTTGTGGGGATTTTCAGCGTGGTGACAGGTCGAACTCCCCGATTTTCTGTCCATGGAGGGAGCAGCAGAGAAAGTGTAGCACTGCAGAATGTACAGGTGTGTGCCATGGAGGCTGAATCAGGTCAGACACTTTTGGTTGTGTTTTTTTCTGAACTTGTGGTATGTCCCTGAAGATTCATGGGCTTCCAGTAAATGCTTGTCTGCAGCAGAAATCTACAGTCTCACATAATTCAGGAGGAGACCAATTGTTTGTGACTTCTCTAGGATGGTCAGGAAGGACTAGTATATGCCTGTTTCCCATTAATGGCACTGGTCTAGGTGCTCTTTATAAAAGCATTCCAACAGAAAGTTGCCAGGTCAGGAAAATGAGCAGCAAAATATCCTAATAGGCAAGTCTGAGTCCAGTAGGATTGTGGGAAGTCAAGACCCAAAACCACTGCTGCTGTACACTTTCCTCTGGTGAATGTTAGCAACTTTTGAAAGGCTTTGATGGAGAAATCAAGCTTACCCATTTCAATTCCTAAGGTAGAAGAGAATATATTAGTTGTTGTTTTTTTACATCAGAAGGTATTTAATCTTCATTAGGCTTGTTTTGGCCTGTTCTTAAAAGCTTCCAACTTAACTAGCAACTCTGCTTTAATTCTGGATTAAATGTTGGTTTTCCTGTTTGATAGTTTTGTGATAGTTTTATGTTAGTTTCTCCCTCTGTTACTGGAGAAATCCAGCTGTCTCCTCTGGAAGCAGACATTGGATCCTTCATCAGCTTTTGGGCAACAGGATGGGCTTCAGTCACACAAGGTTGTGGTGATTTGCTTAACATCACCCACAACTGTGACTGGAGCTGGAGGCTGAATGCCAGGTTGCTTTGGTATTATTGCCATCCTTGTTAAAAGCTGAGTTTCAGAATGGGGACAAAAGCAAAGTGAACTTGTTACAAATGTCATGTATTAAAATAAAGGGATTTATTTACTTTATAAAAGGGTATGGTAGACAGATGGTTTATCTGCACACTTTGTCCTTCATGGATCCTTGTAGGAGGTAGAAAGTGGCAACTACTCTGCATTCTGCAATTCAGAGCAGAACAAACTTGCTCAGTCATGTGAGTCTGTGGCAGTAGCAGATACTGAAGCTGGCTTTACTACTTTTTAATCTTCTCCACAAGAGCACTGTTCTTGCAGTAACACTCCCTTACATTTTGTTCTTCATTGGTTTGTTGAGGGAATTGATTAATAAAAGTGACTGGGGAGAAATCACTGTGCTTTGTAAATTTGCTTTCTTTTTCATTTTGCTTTTCAGGCTAGAATAAGAATGGTCCTTGCCTACCTGTTTGCTCAGCTGTCACTCTGGGCTCGTGGGCTGCCAGGGGGACTGCTGGTGCTGGGATCAGCCAATGTGGATGAAAGGTTGGTGAAAATTAGAAATCTAAACCCAGCTGGAACAGGTCACTGCATTTCCTTGCAACTCTACCAAATCCCAGTGAAGATTAGTACTCAGAAGATGTAAAAAAACTCCTAAGAATACACTGATAACAGTGAAATTAATTAGAATAGTTGAATCAGTATGAATAGAAAATTGTATGTTTTTTAGAAGTTTAGCCTAAGTATTGCTGTAGTTTTCCAATAAAATACTGCTTTCAGTAGAGCTTGCCCTGTGCATTCACTGGGTTAACTTCCCAGTTTGTGGCATTTTCAAGTACTATATTAGGAATTAAGATCTGTACTTGGGGTTGAAAAACAGATTTAAAAATCTGAGGTACTGATATTAGAGCAGTCTATTTGAAGATTAAAGCAATCCCTCTAAGCCTGTGGGACTGCTAACCTCTCAAGCTGTGAGACTACTGTGTGCTGGTTCTGTGGGTGTTTGGGGTTTTATTTTTTTAATTGGCCAGCACAGTATTTCAATTGTTTTGCATCAAATATGTTTCCTTAGCACAGACAGTTTTGCAGTGCTTTGTAATTGTTTAAAATACCATCTCGTGGTAATTTCCTGGCTTTAGGATAGCCCCGTTGTAGCTGAATGTGTTTGCCCCTTAGGTATAAATATGTTAAAAAGACACAGTCTGTTCCTCTCTTTATTCTAAACAAAAATTCTCTATGGTATAAATGATTATACTAGTCTATAGTTACAGTATTATTTTCAATTACAATATAAAATCTCTGCTCTTGCTCAGTCTCCGGGGTTACTTGACCAAGTATGATTGCTCCAGTGCTGATATCAACCCCATTGGTGGAATCAGCAAGACTGATTTGAAGAATTTCATACAATATTGCATCGAAAACTTCCAGCTCACAGCCCTCAGAAGGTGAGCAGTGATTCAGGGACTATATTTGTTTGCAGCACATTTGGGGCTTTACACTTTGGCTTTCTCTACTTCCAGAACTGAGCTGCAGTAATATTCCCAGTGCTAATCAAGTGTTCTGCACACCCCTCTCCTTTGAAATGTGGGGGCTCACACAACTGTGTTCAAGCGTTTCTGCTGTTAATTCCACTGAATGAACTATTTGAACCAGATGCTTTGTTTTTTAAACCTGGAACAGCTTGCAGGTGCCACTTCCTTTGTTATCTAGTCCTTTAGCAGCTTAGCCTGCCCAGAGAGGTGGTGGATTCCCCATCCCTGGAGGTTTTTAAACTGAGACTGGACGTGGCACTGAGTGCCATGATCTGGTAAAGAGACTGGAGTTGGACCAAGGGTTGGACTTGATGATCTTGGAGGGCTTTTCCGACCCAATTGATTCTATGATTATGCTCTGAAAAAGTTTAGAATAAAGCATTTGATTTTTAGCAAACCAGACTGTTTTCTTAAATACCACTCATAACACTGGATAGAATTAATGTTTTTCATTTTACCTTTTCCTTACAGTATCATGTCAGCTCCACCCACGGCAGAGTTAGAGCCCCTGGTGGATGGACAAGTGGCTCAAACTGATGAGGTAATGGGCAGTGCCTTTAAAATGCTCTGGTAAGCCTTATCTCCACAATTTTGTGCAGTAACTATAGTTTACTCTTGTCTGTATTTGTGCTTATTGACAAGCATGTTGTAAACAGTGTTAAGGCTGCCAACAAGACACTAGTTAGTATCCCTGTCTATGCTGACAATAGTTTCTAAACCAGAAAATTAACTTTTTTTGAATGATTATACATTTTGGACACTTGGAAGGATGAGTGTTCTGAAACTGGGTTTGTTTTAAGATTTTTTAAATATCAAAAGAGAGTCAGTCAGAGCCTTAGTGGTATGAAAATGATTGGCATCAAAGCCCTTCCTTTTTCTCCCCATGCCCTTCTCTTTGTTATCCCCTTGGAAGAGAGAGGACTGGTGAGCCTAACAACTGCCTCTCAGGGCTCAAATCTCCCAGTTCAGAGAGATTCCAGTTATTTTTAATTCTTCTCATAGTACTACTATGTGTTTTTGACCCTGACCATTTCATTGGGGTATTTCTTTGATTAAACTGGGTTATTGTAATTGCTCCATAAAAGTATTAATTATAGTTTGCATAGTTAAGATTTTCAGTGACTCTGTGTGTGTGTGTGTTTTCAGGCAGACATGGGGATGACATATGCAGAGCTCTCAATCTATGGCAAATTAAGAAAAATTGGAAAGGCTGGACCATACAGTATGTTCTGTAAGCTGATTAATATGTGGAAGGAAATTTGTACTCCAAGAGAGGTAATATACCAAAAAGGGAAAAAATAATTTAATGTTTTTGCTGAAATAGACTGTGTTTGGAGTTGCTCTTAACTGAAAAGGATATTTTCATTATTTGGATATTTTCATTATTCTGTGTTTAGCAGAATATGCTGGAAGAGCTGGTCTGCATTTCTCAAATGGAGCTTGTTAAATTGCTAATTGTTAAAACAGTAGTTGGGTAATTTGAAAACAATTGCTTCAGAAGTACACCTACCTTCAAGGTCTCTGAAATCTAAGTGGCCAAGTTCTCCTGAAGCCTTTGGTTATATGCTCTGAAACAAAAAATGGCTCTTGCTCTTAAAGAATGTCTACACTGTGTAAAGGTAGAACACAGTCTCCAAAATACTCTTCTCCTCTAAATTTTTTAAATCCTAAGAAATTCATGTGATTAAAAGCTCTATTCTTGGTACACCAGGTGGCATCCAAGGTTAAGCATTTCTTCAGGATGTACTCAGTTAACAGGCACAAGATGACCACCCTTACACCTTCCTACCATGCTGAAAACTACAGCCCAGATGACAACAGGTTTGACCTGAGGCCTTTCCTTTACAACACCACGTGGTCCTGGCAATTCAGGTGTATAGATAAACAGGTAAATGCCCTCTTATCCCTGTGTGGTTTTATAGCTGAAGTCCTCACAGTGGCTTGAGCCTGGTTCCAGTGAATCTCCAGCAGAAGACAACCAATGTCTGCTTGGGGAAAGCTTGTAAGGCAGCAATTCCCTGTGAATGCTTCTCCCACCTGCTGCTGCAACAGCTCCTTTTTTAAACCTCACTTTAGTTGACTCATAAATATGTATGTGCTCCAACACAGAAACAGTAATGGTACCATTCTTAGTTTGAGCACTGTGAGGTGTGAAAGGCCTCAAGCAATTATAAGAACTGTGCTTAACTTTTTGTAGTTTTCAGCCACCTCTTCAAACTTACTTTAATGCCTCTTTTATGGCCAAAGTGCTGGAGTGAATGTAGAATTTTAGCACCTTGAAGATTTTTCTGCCAGAGATTTTACACCCCGGTTGCTTTTAAGAATATGTTTATGTATGTTATAAAATATTAATTCCTTCGCCTGTGAAATGCCAGACGTGTTGTAATAGTGTTTTATTACCTTGAAACCTGGAATAAAAGCTACCATGTGCAGTACTTTATTGTAGGTCTGTATAGTGGGGCTTTTTTTCTATCATTTTGGAATTTTTCCCAGTGAAGTCCAGGACAAAAGTTCTTTTGGCCTCAGTGGGAGTTGGGTAAAATATTTTTGTAGGGTCTGGACCAAAATGTGATTATTTTACACTTACTGTAAATGTGATTAAGATATTTTAATGATGCAGGATATTGTTACACTCTTTAACTGGATCTGTATGTAATAGCAGTTGTGCTGTACAAGGGTATTGGCCATTGCAACTTATTCCTGAAAACTGGGAGTCACGTTTGGGGAAGATTTTATTGTGTAGGCTACAGTAACCTGGACTGATAACTTGTGTAGCTTTTTGCAAGACTGGAAAATAATAACTTGAAATAGTGTGAATCAAATCTACCCTGCTCAAGACAGTAAATAAGGGAAGAGTTTCCTCTTATTGTATGTGTTCAACACAACTATAGTTCTGGTAATTCTGCTCCTGGGACTTATTCTGCACTTAAGGTTTTTCTGGCATGGTAACAGGCCTGTGAAAATAAGGCCTAAACTCACCATAAACCTCACCTTTAGTTAGGTAATGCCAGGTTTTCCTGTAGAAGAGTCGTGTTACAGCTCATTTGTGAATGGGAACAGTTTGGAGTGCTAATGATAGAGAAATATTTGTGGAAGGAGGTTTTCTGCTTTGAATGCTTGTAGTGTACTCAAGCTAATTTAGTTACCCACGCTCTTAAGTGCAAAATTCGCTTTGTATTTGGTGCAGAAGGAACAGGAGTAAGTGGAAGTTTAGATCATAGTGTTTGCTTGGAATTGCCACATATGCCCTTAGAGTCTTAATGTCATTTAGCTCTACCAAGCTGAGGGTTCCACCTATGGGGGTGAAATTCCTGGTGGCTTAGAGCAACCCTAGGAACTCCAGTAGCACTGGCTGTAACTTCTGCCTTGGAGCTGTGTCTGAAGTAAAGGATTTGTGGTCAGAGCATGCACTTTTAATGACTTCTAGGTGCCAAAATGTTCCCTGAGGTTTCAATAGGTGGCATAATTTGAAGGAGCTGTGATGTAGCTCAGAAGAAAGCTGGCACACCTACCCCCAGCAATCAGGTATCTGCAGGCTGTCTTCTGCTTTTTCCAGTCTTTACTGGTCATTCCACAAGATTAGCTGCATTTGGTCAAACCAAAAGGTTTATCAACCTTACAAAGCCCTGATCTTTGTGTGTCTTTCACCACCAGTAGCAGATATTGATGGAAGAATGTAAGAACAGGGAATTCATAATATGACTCTCCCTCTATATCCCCATATATTTTGGGAATGTGGAATTGAGTTTTCCAGACTTAAGAGATAACATGGAGAATGTTGTGTTTCGTTTGTGCTCTTGGTCTGTTCTCCCTGAGTGTAGAATCCTTCCTGCAGCTATTTGTATTGTTAGTCTTACCAACAGCTTAGCTTAGTAAAGCTAATTCCTTAAGTTTTAAGAACAGTGAAGGTCAGTTTTATAGACCCCTGTGTATGTGTGATGAAAAGCAAAAGTTTACCTTCTCTTTTGACTGCTCAGCTATGCCCTACCTAGAGTGTATCACACTGTCAGTTCCTGGTCAATGTGGGCTCTGCATTGTTTTGTGGTGGAAGTCTGAAATGACAGGAGACATTAAATGCAAGTTTATTTTTACTATTGAATTAGTTTCCTTTTTACTTGCAGGTATCTAAACTAGAAAAAAAGGAAGGAATTTCTCCAGTTGAAGATGTGGACTGATTTCCTGTCTTTTTAACTGTGGTAATTAATTTGCCAGGTAGAATGTTCAAAGCTGGATTACACTGTGATAATGAGCAGCAATGACCCAAACAACTGTTGAGCTGACCATTGCAATCAAGTAATTTTGGTTGTTTTTTACTGACTCTCTGGTTTATTCCCAATATACTTAAACTGTAATTTGGCTAAGGAATTGTTTATCGAGGACTGTCAGCTACTTAATTTAAAATATTTGGGTAAGCCATCAAGTAAATCATAAATAAATGCAGGGTAGTCTTTTGTGAAAGTAAATACACATACAAACATAAAGTTTGTTTCTGATAATTTGGATATGATTTTTGAGTAACATTCAGCTGAAAGTAAAATTTTAACAGTTCTGGAATGTTCTGTTGAGAGCAAAACCTATCTTGCTTTGCAATAAACTTGTAATTTGGCCATCCTAATTGACTCAGTTCTTATTTCACACATTTTTTATTTATCTAAAATTGTCTTTGTAGACTGGTCCACATAAGGTCTAATTCAGCAAGGTATTGGAAGCATGTCTGCCTTGAAGCAGATGGGTAGTCTCGTTAGTGGGATCAAAATTAGAGTTCAGCTTCTTGTATAAAACCAGCTTCCTTTGAGCCCAATTAGTATTACCCACCTTCCACCTCCTGTTTGCAAAACTTAAATTTTAACTTCACTGATCTTCTAAATGTGTCCAGTGCTGTGCAACAATAAAAAAGGATAAGTTTGTTCATTTGCCTGAGTCCCTTTTCTGCCTTTTCATTTGATGTTTACCTGTTCCTTTTTTTAACTTGATTTGAAATGAACACTTTTAGTGGGGATACTGGGAATGCATTTCTGAAGTTCTGGGTAAAGAGCACGCAGAAAGGAGAGCTTAGACCACATGAGACTTCTGTTAAAATTCCTACATTGTTCTAGTGGGAAATGCCTGCTAAAGGGCATGTTCTCCAAATTTTTTCCACGATCCACAAAGATAGAGTTGATTTACTTGGAGTTAAAGAAGCTGCATTGTTTGTTGTGGGTTTATTATATCATATTAATTTAAATACATAACTAAATTGCTTTAGTGGGTGCTGCTGATATGAAGGATGTTTATGTTCATCTGTTGGAAAACGCCAGATGAGATTTGCCTTCACAGCTAGTTGGGCACTAACCCTTGCAGTGAATGAATTTTGAACTGAAGTTGAAGAATTTGTTGTATATTTCAAGGCTTCTTATTTTTTTTTTCTCTTGACAATTACAGAAAAGAAGGAAACATATTCTTTTTTTAAATAAAAAGAGTAGCAAGAATGATACAACATTTGCATATGCTCCCTATTAGTGTGGTTATTTCAGACACATGATGAAGGTCCACTTGTGTTTCTTAGCAATGGCATTTACCCATGTGTACAAATTGCATTTTATTTCTTGCCTGCTACTGCTGAATTCACATTGTACCTATCCAGAAATTTACACTGTGTCTGTTCCATCTGATGCCTCTTGTGCAACTGTTAACCAGCAATAACTCCAGTTCTGTGTTTTGTTGCCTCCTGAGAATAGGCAATAACCCCATCGTGTAGCTGGGGTCACTTTTTGCAAAAGACAATTGGGTTTCATGAGCAGGTGTTTTTTTCTTTTTGGCCAGGAGGGGGCTGGGAGGAGGGCTACAGGAGTGGCTTCTTTGGCAAGCTGCCAGAACCTTCCACTGTGTCCCATGGAGTCAGTGCCAGGTGCCTCCAGGATGGACCCACTGCTGGCCAAAGCTGGGCCAGTCAGCAATGGTGGCAATGCCTCCAGTAATGTATTTAGGAAGAAAAAACCACAATTATTGCACAGATGTAACTGTGGCAACAGAAGAGAGGAGTGGGAAAATGTGATAGGAACAGCTCTGCAGACACCAAGGATGGTAGAGAAGGAGGTTCTCCAAGTGCCGGAGTGGAGATTCCTCTACAGCAGGTTCTGAAGACCCTGGTGAAGCAGCTGTGCCCAGCAGCCCCCGGAACTCCCGGGGGTGCAGAGATCAAACTGCAGCCCCTGGAGGAGCCCACACCAGAGCAGGAGGATGCCCAGAGGAGGCCGTGACACTGCGGGAAGCCCGCGCTGGAGCAGGGTCCTGACAGAACCTGTGGTCTCACTGGGAGAGGAGCCCACGCTGGAGCAGCCAGCCCTCTGCACCCTGTGGAAGGCATCTGTGCTGGAGCGGTTCCTGAGGAACCGCAGCCCGTGGGAAGGACTCGCGTTGGAGATGCTGGCGCAGCACTGATGCCCATGTGAGGAACGGGAAGGACTGCTTTCCCCGAGGTGTCGGGGAAGGAGGCAGAGAAACGGGATTAAAGTCAAGCCTGGGAAGGAGGTCGGGGTGGCCGGGGCGGAGAATGGCGCCCTGCGGACGAGTGGTCGGGGGCAGCGCCGGATCCCGGCGGTGGCAGGACCGGGGGGATGCGGGTGGGCGGCAGGAGCCAGGAGAATGCCGGCGGCGGGAAGGACCGGGTGGATCCCGGTGGCAGGAGCCTGGGCGAGAGGGAATGTCGGCGGCAGAAGGGACCAGGGAGACGCCGGCGGGCGGGAAGGACCGGGAGGATGCCGGCGGGCGGGAAGGACCGGGAGGATGCCAGCGGGCGGGAAGGACCAGGGGAATACCGGCAGCGGGAGGGACCGAGGGGATGCCAGCTGTTGGGAGGATGCCGGCGGCTAAAGGACCCAGGAGGATCCCTGGGGCGGGAGGAGCCGCCAGGCTCCCGGACCCGCCCTCCCCGCAGCCGGTCACATGCGGCGGGCGGAGCTGCCCGGGGCGGGCTCAGCCCCGCTCCGTCCCCCCTGCGGTTCTCTCCCGTCCTTTCCTCTCCGCTGCCCTCCTCTCTCGTCCCGGCGGTGCCGTGATGGAGGCCAGCGCCGAGGCGGAGCCGCTGCTGCCCCCGCGGCGCGGCCGGGCGGGCGGTGGTGCCCGCTGGGCGCAGGGCGGTGAGTGCGGGGCGGGCACGGGGAATGCGGGGCTCTGGGGTGGGCTGTGTCCCGCACAGCCAGGGCGGGGAGTGCGGGTAGTGCGGGGCACTGGAGCGGGCGGCTGTGCCCGCTGGGCGCAGGGCGGTGAGTGCAGGGAGTGCGGGGCGCTGGGCAGGCGGCGCTTCCCCGCAGATCCAGGTCGGGCACGGGGAGCGCTGGGTGCTCGGCAGGGCTCGGTCACCCTGCCCGGGCCGGCGCTGAGCTCAGGTGCGAGCCTTGCGCTGCTGCAGCCCAGGCTTCGTCAGTTTCTTATGTAATTACATTTTTTCTATAATGCCGGCGAGTTCATCTCGAAACCAGTGACTGTCGGAGGTCCGGTGGCTCACTTCCCTTATTTTCGGCGTATCGCATCACCTGAGCGAACCTTGGCGCTCTTGGTTGTGTGTTTGTGCGGTGTCAGAAATGCAGCGCGGTCTCGGATGGTCCTGTGTGCCCGAACCTTTAATCATCACTTGTGACTAAGTGTCACTTGCTGTGACTAAGAGTTGCAGAATAAGTTGGATATCCATGGTAAAATGCATGGAGAAACAGTTAAATATTTTTTGCCGATTTCCTTGTTTTATTTTTATGCTATGAAAAGTTGCTTGGATTCTGCCCTTCCTCAATCCTTGGCATCAACACCAGGCTCGCTGCGTGCCGCAAGAACCTAAAGCTTTTGCTGTCCTTGCCACCCTTTTAACTGATACTGTTCTTTTAAGGAACTTTCTTTTATCACCTCTGATGTGAGATGTCCCCAAAAAGATACTGTCGATCCTGCCTGAGCCCTGCTTGTCTCCTGCTCGGTCTTTCTTGTGCTGGGGTTCATATCAGGATCAGTACAGGACTGTGTTGCTGCTGATGCTCAGATAAAGGGTGACATTTAAAAACTGTTTGCAGTCTTTGTAGAAAATTGATGCCACTGAATCATGTGGGACACACAGTTGTCCGGGACTCTGATCAGTGGTGTTTCTGGCATTGCCTGTGTCTAGAGAGTATTATGGTAGCACTGGAATGGACTCTTTCCTGTTGTATCCCATGTTGTGATTGCTGTCTCCTTGCAGGAGATGGTATGAAGTGCTTCGTAGGACTCTTCCTCTCAGTAGGAAGGTCACACTAGCGCATATTTTTTGTATCTTTAGCTCCTTTCAGCTTTTATTTTTTTCCTTCCTCATTTTGACCTTAACTGCCTTTGTTTTTCTTGTTGGCTTAATTGCCGGCTTAGTTCCTCAAAGGTCCCTGGTTCAAGTGAACACAAGTGGCTCCCCTTAATTTTTTATGTGAATATCTTCATATAGACTTCTTGGTAACAGGTTTTGAAAAGTGGCATGAATATTTAGTGAAGTTTCACTTAATTTTCTGTACTTTCACCCTTTGCTGTGTTTTGAACTCTGATCTGTTTGGTATGGTAATAATCACACTCAGGACAATTTAAAAAAAGTCCACTTAATTTAGTTCTCATCTGTCTGGAGATTCCTATTGGTTTTGGAGACAACAAGAGCAATCTGAACTGCAGTTCTTTTATTAAACAAAAGTATAAATTACTCAAATATTAGTGCCTGGTTTTTCCAGCTTCACTTGACTGTACACTTTGTCAAATAATAATGTGATTGAATATTAACTGTGTTGCGTGTTAGGACATGTCTCTGTGTAGTCTTGTGGGATTTAACTACTAGTTTAATATACCTACTTAAGCTAAATGTCAGATCACAAAATACAGAGAGATGTATGATGTGTTTGATATTATTAGTATTTATTTAATAAAGTGCACAGTGATGCTGATGGAGCAAACATGCCAGGAGATCTCTCTTTATTTTCTGTGTGTGTACAGTGCCCTATTTCATGAGAACCATGGATATGGAGCTTCTAGCAACTAATAGGGAAGCTGTAGGCTTTATCCAAAACACAGCAAGTGATTCTTATTTCTTTTTAACTTCGTAGGTAGTGGAGCTGATAATGACCTTTATATAAACCAAGCTGTAGTATTTATTGAAGATGCAATACAGGTAAGTGTAGATTTTTTGTTTGCTATTATCCTTCCCATACTTGATATTTGTCACACTCTTGACATTTTTTAAAGTTTTTCCGTGTTCAGGCAACCTTTATATAACATCATCTTGATTCACAAAGCAAAATTAGGCTTCCAGATTCCTGTGGTACATATTTATCTGTGAACTTCTGCCCAGGAGAAACATATTTTTCCACATAATGAAATAATCTTCTCTTTAAGGTTTTCAAAAGAGATGCTGGTTTGTGGCAGGGTTTTCATGGTGGTTTTCTTGTTTGTTTGGGTTTGTTTGTTTGGGTTTTTTGGGAGTGACTAACCTACTGGTAAGAGAAAATATCTGAGCAAACCCTGTGTAATTTGCCTCTCAGTCTGAGTACTTGCACAGCTGGTAGAAATTTAAGAATTTGAGGCTAATTTCAAGTGAGAAGCCTGTTTGCTTCAGCTAAACAATGCGTTTGGAAGCCTTAATCCCCACTTTGTTGCTTCTTTACTGTAAGTTACCTCCCAGCGAGTAGCTGAAGGCAGTGGGAATGCTGGAGGGCAGTTCCTGTGTTGATGTTGCACTCAGATAGCTTTTGGTTGGGAGATTTTTGGGGATCAGATATACTTAAGTTGTGCCCACCCTTCTGGAAGTGGATACTTCTCAGCTGTGGCAGAGTAACAACAGCCCAGGAGCCATTGCAGAGGGGACAGCAGATTTTGGCAAAAGCAGGTCAGTACTGAAGAATCATGGGGGATTCCTTGATCATAAAGCATGTTTTATTCAGAAACATAGGTTGAGGTCTCCTATATTCAGGATAAATTTGTTTGCATCTTATGGCTTTTTGGAAGAGAAAGACAAAAGAAGGTCCATGAGTGGAAGGAATGTTAGAAAGGAGAATTAAGTAGCTGGGCCATTTTGGCAGGTACATAAAATAGTCACTGAATTATTACAGATGCTGGTACTTGTAAGGATGCCACTGCTTTCTTCAGATGGCTGCCACAAAGTTTGATTATCTCAGCAGCCCTGTGGACTTTACATAGGAGAACTTCTTTAAAATCTTTCCCTCTTCACACATGTAGACTGCATCTATGGTTGTGGGTGACTGATACTTTAATAATTAATAACATGTACTAATTTGGTTTTCTTTGGTAACTTGATCTTTGAGAGAGACTGAACATAATGTTTGAATTATCCTTTTTGCTTCCTGCCTTCAGTATCGATCCATAAATCACCGTGTGGACTCCAAATCCCTGTGGCTTTATCGATGGTACTATTCAAGGACTTGCCAGTGGTAAGAACTTGGTTATTCTCTTTGTTCTTTTGTTTAGGAGTAAGTATTTCTAAAAAAATTATTCTTCATCTTTCTTTTTTGTTAAACAATTAGATGACTGTGCTTTTATTCTTGCAAGAACTTCCTGAAGCAAGGGGATGTGAACATGATAGAAGTGGAAAACAGCAAGTTATATGAAAGTGCAATCATGCAGGTGGCTCTTTGGAACAGCCATGGGACTGTTGCATGAATGGACTATGAGCATGATTTACAGCACTGTATGTTAAGAGTTTTCAAAGAGTCCATTTCTAAACATATTAACTAACAGCCAGATTCTTTGCTGCTGTTTGTTTCAAAGGAACACCACCTGGGGTTATTTGTTGTTCAGCAGTTACATCACTAATACAGGCAACAACAGGCTACTCAAGTGCTACATTCTGGTCTAAGCCATTTGTGTTGAATATGGTACTGTAAAGTATGTTTTAGTTCTGAGAAAATTGATTTACTGTGAGTGTTTTGTTGCTCCTTTGACTCATTTTGTGGATAGTTGTGCTGGTTTAAAGGTAAACCTGCAAGAGAAATGAACCCAGCTCAAGAGACATTATAAGTCAGAGCTACAATTTAATAACAACATTACAATAAATACAATGACACAAAGAGAATTGATTTTAACCCAGAAAACCCATAAGTATAACCCAGTCCCCTGGGGCACCAACACACTGAGGTTTGTTGGCCCCTGTGCTAAGCCCCACGAGGTTCATCCGAGTCCAAAATAAAAGGAAGTGAAAAACCTGTTAGTGCAGATGATGGTCACAGTCTGGTCAAGAGTGGTGGCCTCCTCCTGTCAAGGTTCTGCTCCTCCTCTGGATCTGATGAGTGGTTCCCGAGGTCTTCAGACCCCAAGATTCTATCCCCTCAGGTCCAGGGGGGAGCACCCAGTCCCTCCCACCCCCCAGGGCAGGGAGTTCCACAATGGGTGATCTGACTCTGTGAGTCAGGGGGGATTTTGGAATCATTGCTGGCCCATGAGCAGACGTGACCCCCCCAGGTGGGTGTGGAGGTGCCAACCCAACTCCAGAGGGGAGTTATCCCAGCTCCTGTCTCCCAGGCTTCTTTCACACCCAGCTTGTAGCCTGAGGGGTCAGGTGTGCCCTGGGCAGCTGCTGCAAATGGTCCATTGTTAACAGCAGGGTACAGGAAATGATGTGGAGGGTTTAGAATACACAGCTTTGGTCACACCTACAAAGTGATAAACTGGTCCCACCTGCTGAACTAGGACAGTAGTTTTGGCGGTGGAGGGCATGGAGTTTTATTGTTTGTTGGTTTTTTTTTTATTTCATCTCTCTCCCAACAGGATTTTGAGTTTAACCATTACAGTAATCCTGGCTTTGGCTTTCATTGAAGAGCCTTCTTCACTCACTGTCACATCGGATGTGAGGTATCGCCTTCCCGCTTGGAATCCTCCTTGTGGCCTGACAGAGAGCCTGGAGCTGCTCTGCTTCCTTGTGTTTGTGGGTGATGTGTCTGTGAAGGTGAGCATCCTGTTCATCTTGCATGAAACAGTTGTTCATTACATCCTGGATTGCAAGATGATGTTTGCTGTGCTTTATTAAAGCCTTATTTCAGTAGAAATTAGGAAGTGTGTGTTTGCTGAATTTAAAAGTTTATTGCCTTTTTTTTTCATCTACTTTTCTAGAATAAATGAAATATATTTTGCTAAGAATATGATTATTTTGGCTGAGGTGCTCATATTATTTAAAAATTGGGGTATATAGTAATCAAATATATGCCAGTTCATTTATGCAAAATAAATATAAGCAGAAACTGACCTTTCTTTGGGTACTCATTTCTGGAAAATCTTTTTGCATATTTTTCAAAGGGGCAGTTTTCTTTTATTCAGAGGATTCCCCTTGCATTGCCTGTGTGCACCTCTCACTTTTGCCAACCTTTAGTTCTCACTTTTATCGACCCTGAGTTCTCACTTTTACCAACCTTTAGTTCTCACTTGTACCAGCCTTTAGTTCTGGTAGAGAAAAAAATCTCTCAACAATATATTTTAGTTTGGGGAGCTCTTTATGAGCACTGATGTAAAATTACAAATACTTGGAAATCAGCTGGTATACATTAAGGTATATATATAATACATAATGGAATATATAATATAATATATATTCCAATATTAGGATATTGGAATGAATTATTAAAGTAAGTTTTGTTTATCTTTTTTTTTTCTTGTCCAGAGTTACTTAATTGGATGGAAAGAATTTTGGAAAAACAAATGGCTAATGGCTTATATACTGACCTTGATTGTCTCCCTTACTGATTGGATTGTCTCACTGAGTTTTTTCTGCACAGAGGTAAGAACTTCCTTCTGCAGAAATAGTGAGCATCTGAATTGTGGAGAGCGACAGAGGAGAAGTACCTATAAAGGAATAGTCAGCAGGGGAGTGTATGTGGTGTATTGGAGGATTAAGAGATGAGTGAGATGGTTCATTTTTGGTCTTTGATAGCTGGATAGTACACAGAAAAAGGGGTGATGTAGCTTCACAAAGGATTCTGTTTGATGCTTAATGTTTGTGTCCATTGGTAAAATTAAGTAAAACTTTGCTTTTCTGGTCTGTCAACAGGTAAAGAGTGTAGAGAAAACTCACTGCATGGCAGCAATTTTGTCGTGCAGTTGGAGATTTATGTTCATAACTTGATTCAGTGGCAGAGCTTAGGTAGTGATGTATAAGTAAAAGGTAATTATGTGGTTTAGCAGCTGCTTTCTAAGCTGAAACTGTGCTGTGTTCAAAGCAGTTGGGTCCTGAGGGGAAAGTCAGCTTTGTGAGATGGTTTTAAAAGTGCTCTCCTTTATAAAATGGTGCAATTTCTCAGTTGGTTTTCTCTGTCATGGATTTGCATGAAATTAGTTGTTGTGCACTTGCAATCATTGTTAAGAAAATCCTAATATGGTAAAAGTCCTGGGAAGTGAATGAGGCAGAAATCTTGAAACTGTGTAAGTTCTTGAGTCAAAGCCATTTTCTGTTGCCTTTAGACAACTTCCAGAGCTGTTTCAAGTTCCTACCTGTGTTGGTCAGGATGAGGTTGGATGCAGGTGCTGCTGTCAGTGACACACTGCTCAGCTGTTCCTGCTTTTCCATCTCTGACCACTGGTCACTGCTGACCTGCATGTGATGAAGTATCAGAGAGATAATCTTAAAATGATGGGAAAAAACAGTGTTATTTAAGTTTATAAACATCTGACTGTGAGAAAAGTGAGTGTGTCCTTCATGTGTTCAAGCTAAATAAATACAATGCAGCTGAAAGAAGTTAATCATCTAGGAGGCAGTTTGTGCTTACAACATGGGGAGTTTGTCTTGGAAAGAAGTGATTGGAAAACCTTTAGGTGTGATAATGGATGAGGAGTTTGAACAGGAGCCTCCCACACAAAGCAGTGGCAGGAGGAGCAGTTGAACTGCTGGGATGTGTGAACAAAGGAATAGCAATGAAGAAAATGATCTTTGTTTTCTTTTTGCTGTTAAGTATGGCCCAGGGAAGATTGATCCTAAAATGCAGGATGTTGAAACACCTGAAGTAGGTGATAAGTCACAGAAATAACTTGAAGCTTGGCGAGAAGTGTCCTGAATGCAAGAAACAAACAGATTATTTGCTGTAGTGTTGTGGGAAAAAAGCAATTACAATTTGAGTCTTATCAGTGACAGAAATTGCTGAGTAATAAGCAGGCCCTTTAATTATAAAGCAACAACAACAAAAAAGGTCTGAAAATTGAAATCAAGCACTTATTTTTAGAATGTGTAGCTCACTATTAATTCCTTTCTTGAGACAGACCTTGGCAGAAAATACAGAAATGCCATCTCTTGCTTGCTTGTTGTGTCTACTGAGCAATAAAGTTAAATTGTTTCTGATAAGGCTGTTAAAATGTCAGTGTGTGTTTCTAAAGCAACATCCTCTCATTTTAATGAGGCACCTGAAGTATGAAATCTCTTTTGCCAGTTTTGTGAGCTCAGTGGGGCAGAGTTACCATCTGAGCACAGCCTTTTTCTGTTAGACTTTTTGACAAACTTGTATTAAAAGTGTCTGTGCCATCAGCCTTAGGGAACTCAATGTCTGATGTGTTGGATTTTGCAGAGTTTGAGAATAAGAAGAATTCTTCGTCCGTTCTTTCTCCTTCAGAATTCTTCTATGATGAAGAAAACATTAAAAAGTATCAACAGTACATTGCCTGAAATGGCAAGGTAGGTAGGAGCACAGAAAACAACCTTTCACAGCAAGCAGGGAGTTACCCTCCATCTTCTGGAGTGTGGAACATGAGTCGCTTCCTTCTAAGTTCTGTGTGATTCAGGTAGGAATGGATGGAGGTTATATATTAGGGTTTTGATTCTTTTTAATCTGTAAAATATCTGTAGAATGCACATGATGTGACTGTATGTCACAGGTAAGGTTTTTGATGTTGCTTCAGTGGAGGTTTTTAATTCTGTTTTTGTAAGGTAAGAACTCAGGCATCATCTGTGCTGTGTTTCTCTCAGGTGAGTATGGGTAGACACACAGAACTTGTCTTCCAGGTATGAGTGCCACACAAGAAGGCACCTCTTTCTTTCCATCTTTAGGTGTAAAACTTCAGCTTTTTCCTTTTCTAAATGGTTTTAGCAATATATGTATTACATTTTAGTGTTATTAGATGTGTTAAACTGGAAATTTCACTGCTGAAATCGTAGCCAGACAGACAAACATGATGCTTCTTGGTAGAGATCTCTTCCTGGGATGTGGGTTGTGTATGTGTAGAGCTTATGGAGCTCCCTGCCCTGCCTGTTACTTTTTAACCACCAGGTTCCAGGAGAATCAAAGGTGTGTGCAAGCCAAGGTGTGTTTTCATTGGAGGGTATAAACATGGTCCTGACTTTTAAAGAGGTGTTAGAACCTCACAGACCTCACAAAAATCTGAGCATTTTGCAATTTCCACGTGACATCTTAAAAACACCTGTTTTTCTTTATATGCCATCTTTTTGCATTTTTAGCAAAGGATATTAAGAATAAGATGAAGTTGCTATTAATGCATATGCTCTCTATTTTTCCCAACAGTGTCCTGCTGCTGCTGGCTCTCCATCTGTCTCTCTTCACCATGTTTGCCATGCTGCTGTTTGCTCGAACAAAGGTAATCCCTTATAGGTATGCTTTGGTACCTCTCAGGGGCTTTTTTAATTCACTTGCACAGCTGCTTCATGTCTAGTTTTCTAATCAAACTAGTGCAACTTGTTTCCCTGGAAAGGTCATGTTACCTTGTCACACTTGCTGACTTGAGTTTGAAGTCCATTTGGAGAGATTTAATATGTGCATAGTATTCAAGGACACAAAAGACTTCCTTGTGCATTTTTCCAGTTTGATCCTTTGAGTTGCTTTCTCTGCTTCTGTTGACACCCTCTCTGCTCTTCTGTATTCAAAGCTCTTGTGATTTTTCATTTGTATTATCACTCATCTCTTTTTCTTTTTTTTTCTTTTTTCCTCTTCCTTATCTAGCTTTTTGCTGATTTTAATCTGTGTTTTGTCACCTTCCAGTACTGACCAGGCTGTGGTAGGTTTTTACCTGCATTACTCTGATGTTTTAGTTTCTGGTCTTTTTGGATTTTCCTCTCCCTTTTCTCTTTCTGTGTCTGGAAAACGAATTTGAAATTTTGTGGTTAAAAGCAACTTTTATATTCCAGTGCTTATAGTATATTCCCCCCCTCCTAAATTTCCTGTATCTTGATGTGTCATGCTCAGATATTTTGGGCTTTTTTTTTGTCTTTACTTTTAATGGCCTTTCCTAAATATGTTACTGTGAGCACAGAAATTTCTTGCTTACTTCTCCTAGTACTTAAAGTCCTCTCCTTAATCTCAGTTTTGCACCTTTATTCCTACTGCAGTTTGCACTTGAGCCTTCCTCTGGTTTTCCTTATGATCAGCAAATACCTTGAATTCCCAGCTTATGGAATTTCTGAAATCAGAAGCAGGGCTCTGTTGTCCTGCTTTGTTTATTTGCATTCTGGAGCTTTGTATTATCTGTGTCACATCTAATTTCAGATATGAGCTCTCCAAGCAGATGGGAATTGTATACCTAACCCAGGCAATTTTGTGTACATTTAGGTGAAAAATAAAAAATTAGCAGACTTGCTTTATGATTTTCATGTGCTACTCTGACATCCATACAAACTAATTTTATCTGGCAAGGCAAATTACTAAAAGCCAAGTTCTGAAAATACATTTATTAATGAAATCTATGCCTCTACATTTTTGCATTGTCTCGTGTATGTCCTCTAGAGGTACCTTTTCCCATCTTTGCTGCAGATTCAAGGGCTGCAGGATTCATATTTGTGTTGTTTGCACTCTGCATCTTTTTTATCTGTCTCTGCTTGAGCTTGGGGCGAAGAAAAAAATGTGGATGGCCCAAGATCAGCCTCTCAGTGTGTTTTTGATGAAGATTCTGACCCTATCTGAACTTTAACAGATCATCTGATGTTTCTGAGCCACAAGATAACCTTGATGACTTTAATTGCCAAAGTATTTGCAGATATTTTTTTGGTACTGTAGCAGTGATCATTTTTCTTTTTTTTTTAAGAATTTATTTCCCCAAGATATTTAAGCTCTATGTGATGTTTTCATTGAGCATTTTAAATCTTAATTTTTTTCCAAACAAAACAGTTGTCTGTTTTCTACTTGCCCAGAAATTCTTGTACTGTGCATAAATAACTGTCTAAGGGGACAGCAAGAGGAAGGAGTAAACCTGTGTTTCAAGTAGTGGTAGTAATTTTTGTGAAAAAACTATTTCAGAGGATATTAAGTTTTATATTTGCAAGTCAGAGGGGAAGTGGAAGACAGTAGGTGGGTGTGCTGGTAGAGCTGCAGGTGTTTGAGAATTGCAGGATGTTTTGTGGTTATTGAAGCAGCTCTTCATCACTGAGGAAGCTATTTTATTTCTGATCATCTGTAGAGCCAAGATCTATCTTAATATTGTCCCCAAATTGTATTATACTTGTGACAAGTCCTGGAGTGTAGTCCTACAGTGTCCAGCTCAGGGTGATGAACTTTCCATCTGAGTTGAGGTGCAGCTGGAATAACAACGAGAGCAGCTTGTCCTATATGTAATTTTTATAATGAAAGTTGAGACTGAAGATACTATTATTATTGTTTTAAAATCATAGGAGTCCTTTTCTCTGTAATATAATCTCTTGCAGGCTAAGAGGTAATGCTTCTTATATCAACCAAGGGTCATTTCAGATTCTGTACTGTCAGTTTGGGACATGATTGTTCTTCCTGGGGCTGAGGTTCTGGCTAGACATAACTTCTATATTGAGCTTCCTGTTCTTCCTTGTGTTTTTCAAGGTTTTTTTAAAAAGTAAAGGGATTGCTCTGTATTCCTACACATTATCTTCATTTTTGTTCTTGGCTTATCCTTTTTTCATGCTGTAGATGTGATTGTGTGTGTGAGAAACTGATTATTGACTTAGATTTTAAGACAGTGTGAGTGATTCTCCAGTATTTCTCTTAACAATGAACATCTCTTTACCCAGGATAACCAGCAGGATAAGGAGTGGGTGGTGTATTTCCGGAATTTGACAGATTCCCTGACATCTCTGCTGGTCCTGCTGACTACTGCAAATAATCCTGATGGTGAGCAGAATTTCAGAAACAACTCTTGTCTCTCCTTTTGAAGAACAACAGAGTTAAGATTACCTTCAGACTGCTGTCAGCATTCTTTCAGCTGATAGTTCTTAGTACAGCCAGAGTGTGCTGGTTTAAAAGGTAAACTGTCGAGAGAAACGAACCCAACACAAGAGAGATTATAAGTCAGAGTTACAATTTAATACCAATATTACAATAAATGCAATGACACAAAGAGAAATTGGGTTTAACCCACAAACCCCAGAAGAATAACCCAGCCCCCTGGGGCACAAACACAATGGGGTTTGTTGGCCCCTGTGCTGAGCCCACTGTGGTTTCCCTGAGTCCGAAGTAAAAGGAAGAGAAAAAACCTGTTGGTCACCTGATGGTCACAGTCTGGTTGAGAGTGGTTGTCTCCTCCTGTTGAGGTTCTCATCCTCCTCTCAATCTGGCAAGTGGTCCCAGAGGTCCCAAAACGCCCAAGGTTATATCCCCTCAGGTCCAGGGGGTTGCACCCAGTCCCTCCCCCAGGGCAAGGAGTTCCACAATGGGTGATCTGACTCTGTGAGTCGGGGGGTATTTTGGAATTGTTGGTTGCCCATTAGCAGACCTGACCCCTCAGGCTGGGTGTGGAGGTGCCAAGGACTCCCTGGAGGGGAGTTATCAGAACTCTTATCTCACAGGCTTCTTTCCCACCCAGCTCCCAGCCTGAGGGGTCAGGTGTGCCCTGGGCAGCTGCTGCAAATGGTGCATTGTTAACAGTTCCTGGGAAATGGGATAGAGGGTTTAGAATACATAGCTTTGGTCACCCCCACACAGTGATAAACTGGTCCCAGCTGCTGAACTAGGGCACAGAGGAAGGTTGTGCAAATGTTTTTCATACTTTTACTGGTAATTCTTGCCTTTCTTTAGTGTGATTATGTATTGCCCCTCTAAAGTGCAGCTACATAAGAGCTTTTGCCCATTGCCAAAATTTGATTGAGGTCTCCATTGTGTGTCTTAAGCATTCAAATATTATTTCCTTTTTTGTTAAATTTGATACAGTGATGATTCCTGCATATTCTAAGAATCGAGCGTATTCCATCTTCTTCATCCTCTTCACTGTGTTAGGTAAGTTTCCTCTTGTCTTCAGGAATGTAAATGTACTTTAACTTTGGCACTTGTGCTTAACAGCTACAGTGTTTTATTTTTCTAGGAAAACTTAATCGTAAATTTCTTTTTTTCTGTGTTTCTTCCAATTGTTGTGTCTGTAAGATAATTTTCATGGAAGGTACTTACGGCTTGTAGTTTTTGTTAACATGTCACAGGAAAATGCCTACATCACAGTACATAAAAACACTTTGGAAATGAAACACAAGAAAACTAATCCCTTTTAAATTTCATATTTGATTTACTGCATGCATTGACTTTTCTTTGATAAAGAGATACATATTTCAGTAATTCTCGGTGCTTCTTTTTCTCCAATAGGCAACTTGTTTCTGATGAACTTACTGACAGCAATAATATACAACCAGTTTCGAGGATACCTTCTGGTGAGCAAAGCATTCCTGCTTTCTGTGTCCTGCCATGACCTTGAACCTGTGCAGTGTTAAGTGTCATCTGTGCATTAAAGCAAGAGGTCCATTCTGGTTGTAGATACAGTTTTAAAATACTGAATGTTCTTTGATGGAGATACTTTTCTCCTGATATGCTGTTGTAGCTTGATCCCCTTCAATCACAAAATCACCTACTTCATGTATGCTGTGGATCTGCAACTTTTTCTATTATAAGGGGAAAAACCCCCCTATTATAAAATTGATCAAGGTGAACAAGTAACTTAAATTTGGTCTCTGGGAAGAAAATCCACTGTACTGTTTAAATAGCCATTGTTGCAAATTATAGAATATGAAGGGGTTGGAAAGGACCTTAAAGACCATCCAGTCCCAAGTCCCTGCCATGGGTAGGGACATCTTCAACTAGATCAGGTTGTTATCCAATCTGGCCTTGAACACTGCCAATGTTGGGGCATCCATGACCACCCTGGGTGACCTATTCCAGTGTCTCCCCACCCTCACAGGAAAGAATTTCTTCCTAATATCTAACTTAAATTTCCCCTCTTTCAGTTTATACCCATTCCTCTTTGTCCTGTCACTATCGTTCCTGACCAAGAGTGCCTCTCCCATTCCCTGGAGCCCCTTCAGACACTGGAAGGTGCTCTGAGTCCTCCTCACAACCTTCACTTCTCCAGGCTGAAAAGCCCCAACTTGCTCAGCCTGTCTCTATAGGGAAAGGTGCTCTGGTTCTCTTACCACCTTTGTGGCCTTCTCTGCACTTGCTTCAGCAGTTCCCTGTCCTTCCTATGTTGGGGACACCAGAACTGGATGCAGCACTCCAGGTGGAATCTCACAAGAGCAGAGGGAGAGAATCATCCTTGGACTTGCTGCCCAAGCACTTCTTGATGCAGCCCAGGATTCTCAGGCCTGTGGTTTCCCTGAGCTTTAGTGTTAGGAGAAACTTGGTGACTTTGGGTGTGACTTTCCCCTTATTTACATATCTTTTTATAGTTCCTTCATTACTTGCTTCCCCTTTGCTTATATCTATCTATCTGTCTATCTTATATATATATCTTCCTTCCCCTTACATACCTAGTCTTACAGTTCCTTCAGCCCTTCAGAGGAGTGGGGTATGGGCTTGGGGGTGAGAAGTGAAATAATAGCTACTCTAGTAGAGTTCCAGAGAGAAGCAGAAGTTTGTTGGATAGCAGAAAGAATGGCCCCCACCCTCTTTTGGTAGAATTTTAATCTACCAAGTGCAAAGAGGATTTTTGGTAATCTTTTCCTCCTCCTCTGTTTTTTCCCTTCTTTGTCAGTTTTCCTCATTCTCACGTCAGGACATGACATAATTCGACTCCCAGTAAAGTAACTGAGTTGAAAAGTGATTATTTTGGAGAGGGGAAAAAAAAAAGACAAAACCTGTGGTTCTGGATTTGTGATTTTGGGCAAGAAGGTAGAGTTGGACAAGCTGTCTCACTTTTCTCTCTGCACAATATTTCCCTGAATCCTTGAGCTTTGCTGTTGCCAGTGTCTGTAGAACAGTCATATGCCTACGCAGTCTAGAACTGAAAATAAATCATGTCCTGGATGTTTGCTTGAGCTTTAGACTTGTTTTCTTGCTTGCTTCCTTTCCTCCCTGTACACAGAGTTCTTGGAGGGAGTAAGGCTTAGGGCAGTCTCCTGTTCTGATCTCTAATCCCAGACCCAGGACTTGTGCCAGAGGGTCAGTATATTCTGTAGCCATAGGACGTGGTAGTGCATGAATTGTGAATAAATCGTTTCCTCTGTGGTGTTTTTGCTGTTCAGAAATCAGTTCAGTCCTCCCTCTTCAGGAGGCGGCTGGGAATCCGAGCTGCATTTGAAGTGCTTTCTTCCCTGAAGGACACTCCTGCAAATGCCCAACAGTAAGTGAAGATTGTTGAAACAGTAGATTATCTAGCAAAAAACCAAGTAGGTATTTGGTCATCTTGTTTAATATATATACTGAGGATCTGTTCTTGAAAAATGGCAGTTTGTTGCTCATCTCATGGATTTATTGTTTCTTTAGCTTGATGTTTATTAAACATTATTTAGGACTCTTATGGAGCCTGTTTCCTTTTTTGTACTTACTAATTTTAGCTGCTTTTCCAAAAAACAAGAGGCAAGAACGTGTTTGGAAGAGCTCTTTTTGCCATCTATACCTGTATCAGGGCCCATCCTGTTTTCTTTTAAATAGGTCCTATGTCAGCACCGAGGCCTTACAACAAGTGCTGCTGAAAGTGGAAATGGATTCTCGCTGCAAACAAGCCATCATGAGAGTAAGAACTGGATTTTCTTAGTCCTTATGTTGGTGACTATCAGCTGTGGAAACTGAAATGTCCTTCACCATTGATCTTGGACAAGTACCTTTCAACTCAGCTGCTTGATGCTGCTTTCTCAAAGTGTGAAAGCAGCAGTGCGTGTTTTGGTCTTTGGAATAAAAGTTGTCCTTAGACAATGACTTCACCTTAGGGTTGCTCCTTCTCTGGTTGGTGTGATGGAGGATGCTTTCACCTGGAGAGAGGTGTAGAGGAATGAAAAGTTTTGTCTTGCAGATCTCATTTTCCCCTTGGCTTTACTTTCTCCCTGGAAGTAAAGCATTTCTCATTGTGGTCTTGAGCTCCTCACTGTTGCAGCAGTTCCTTGGATCCTGACATAGTAATTGCATTACTACATGAGACCAAAAATTTAAGTTTGTCTGAAGTGATCCCAGAGAGGGGAAAACAGGTGAGACAAATCCTGCAACCACGTGACAGTGTTGTGTTAAAGCTGAGCAATATTGTTACTCTAATTGCTCTGAGCAGCTTGTGTTTCATCTCTGTTCCTAGACTTTTAAAGATTGTCTGAAGGTTTTGGCAGATGCACCTATTGCAGATGCTGATCTGAATGTTTCTCTTTCATGTGAAGTCACTCAAAATGTGCTCCTGTGACCAGCTGTCAGCTGCCCAGTTCCAGAAGCTCTTTGAAGAACTAGACAAAGATGCCATTAAACAAGTATGTATCTCACCATTTATAAAGCATCAGAAGTTGTCTGGTCTTGTGCAAAAATAAGTGAGAGTATTCCTCTATAAAGTGTGTGAACAATCTTTGTGAACACAAAGTGCGGTCACATGGTGCTGATTTTTAAGTTGTTCATGAGTTGTTATAGTCACAGAAAATATGGCTTTGGGGGCTTTTACAGCATTAGTTTGGGATTGGCAGGTAGTGCTAAACGTACAAAAGGCGAAGTTGTTTATTCTGTCAGCATTTTTAACAGGTAAGATCTGTGGGTGTATTTGTCTAGTAGGAAGATTCATTACAAGGAGACAAGGAATAGGAATTATAACACAGACTTTCTGAGAAGTGGATGCCTCCATGGCAAATTGGTTTTGATGAAATACGAGGGATTTGTCTTGTTGTGAGAATCCTGTATTAAAGGAATACATCTTCACTTGCATGAGTCTTTGCTTAAATATACTCCAAGTCTCTTCTCCAGTCCCTGAATGAAGAACAAGATGTGGTTTCTTTAAATGTTCTGATGAAGATGGGCAGAAAACAGCCTTCTCCACTTAGGGGGAGAAAGAAAAAACAAAACACTTAACTATTTGAGAGTTAAGAAACATTCTTTTCTATGTTTGCATGTAACCAAGACTTCTGAATTAAACTTTGGGAAATGGGAAAGGAATGTGTACAATTGATAGCTTGGTGTTTAGTTTACCTGCTTGGGGCATTGAAGAGAGGTTGGATTATCTCCCTTCTTTCCCATTACTTTGTGTTGTGCCATAATCAGAAATGATCTCTTGCTGGGAATAGCCACAGCTTGAATACATTTTCCAGCTGAAATGTCAAAATTAGCCTGTGGTCCTAAAGTTTTGCTTTGAAAATATTGTTTGGGTTTTTTTAATCTGGAATTGGGTGTGGTTTTTAATTATTTTAGTATTATTAAAATGCTTATGCTTTGATTCTCAGCAAATCCTATGTGTTCTTTTCAGCATCCTCCCAGTCCAGAATACCAGTCCCATTTCATGCAGAAACTGCAGTTTGCCTTTGGCCATCCCTGCTTTGGCTACTTGGGAAATGTGGTAGCCCTTGCAAACATTATTTCTATCTGTGTAAGTAAAAGGGGGTTTTGTTGTGGAATGGGATTGGTTGGTTGTTTGACTTTATTTTGTTGTTGTTGTTTTTCTACTGCTGCAAACTTAAGTTCTAGGGTTTTTTCTTTAGTCTCTTTAATTAACTATATTTTGTAAATGTTGGAGTTTTGGCATCCTTTAGTCATGCAAAGTCTAAAGAGGGAATACCTGCAGTTAAAAATATATTCTCAGCTGCTTGAAAAGGTCTGTGCAATGCCTGAAAGACTGTTCTTGTGCTTAAAAATCTGTTTTATGTGGCAGTAAAGCAAAGCTGTGGATTCATAAAATATTTCTTGTTCAAGGTGGTTTTGGTGATGGATGCAGATAAACAGCCATCTGAAAGAGATGACTTCTTCCTGGGGGTAAGATGCAGCTCTGTTCCTACAGTTACTGTTGTTCCCTGAGATGTCAGTAATTCCAATGATTATTTTTATTTTGTGGGGGTGAAGGCTATCAACTGCTTCTTCATCCTCTATTATCTGCTGGAAATGTTGCTGAAAGTCTTAGCAATGGGCTTGAGAAGATACTTGTCTTACCCAAGCAATAGATTTGATGGACTTCTGACTGTAATTCTGCTGGTAAGTGTTTTGTTAGACTTCTGTGCTCTTGGATTTGTTGACTAGGCAAGTTGGGGAACTGCTTGAGCTGGTGTTGTGATTTTCAGTGACTTGAAAGTTTTGGTGGTACGTGGTTCCTTTAAGGGTCTGCTTTCCAAAGGCAGCTTATTTAAATCCATGGAAAAGGTGAGCTTTCTTATAAGAAGCCTTTTCAATGCTTTCTGGAAACATTCAGCTCTTGAAAGAATTGCATGAGGAATTGTGTTATGTAGCTAAAATCACGTTGTGCTTTCTATAAAAAGATAGATCATTATTATAGAATCAGCTGGGTTGGAAGAGACCTCTGAGATCATCAAGTCCAAACCTTATTATAATAACTATTTGGTAAAAGTCTGAAGTCCATGTGGCAGATAAGGCCAAATTCATGGTTAATGGTGTTCACTGCGTATGCTTCTATGTGTCACTATTGAATAATCTGTGTACATTGGGATAATTTGGGGAATAACTGGGCAAGTGTGACAATTCAGAGCTTAAAGTGAGTCAAATTACTTAAAGCTCTTGAAAATGTTTCCTGTCAAGAAGCTTACAGAATTTCTGAAACTCAAAACTACAAAATCAAGCTTTGACCTTTTTTTCCTTTATTCTATCCTTCCTTCCTAACTGAAGATTTTGGAGATTGCAACTTTTGCTGTGTATGGATTTCCTCATCCTGGCTGGTAGGTGACCTGTGACCTGCTGCACTTTGCTCAGGGGCTGGGATGGCTCAGGGCAGTTGTCACACAGATTTATATCATTGTGCTGTGATTGTCAGCCCAGTCCATGATTTACCAAACTCAGTAGAATTTCTCACCCTCATAGTCACTACAGGCCATGCAATATGAAAGAATATTCCTTTTTCATCAAATTATTGTTCTGTTTAGCTGTTCTGAGAGAGATGCATTTGTAGTAATAGTAATCTGATGTAAAATAACACCTTGACAGACCTACTCTTACTAAAGGTGCAGTGGTGGCAGTTTGATACAACATACACAACCAGCTACTAACATAATATATTTCAGGGTCAGGTTGTCCATAATCCAAATTATACGAATTCCTAAACAAGCCTCTTCAACTGAAGTCTGAGGGGTTTTTTCATGCTGTAAAATTTAGTAGAAAAACTTCCATGGACTTACACTGTTTTTCTATACTGGAATAGCAAGCAGTTATGTTTTGATTTTTCTGAAGTTCATACAGTTTTTGGATAACTATCCTGATCTTTTTTTTGTTACAAAACCCATAAAAGTTATCATTTCATCTTAAAATCTTAAATATGCCTCCACATGGAAAGAAGAAAGCAAAAGGATTCTGGAGGATTTCCTGAATCTTCAGGGGTGATTCATAACACATTCTGTTACTTTGTGTCTCAGTCTCTAATTTTTCAGGATATTTATGGTGTTGCCTCAAGAAGTTATGTTAATTTACATTGTTATCTCTGCAGCCACCTGGTAAACCCCATGGTTTGAAAAGGGTTTGTTTGAACACACTTGCACTCAAAAATGCGATGGTTGCCAGAAGAGTAATTGCTTCAGTCTAATGGCATTAATTATTATCTTATAATTGATTATGTTTGGGTTTGATTTTGCCCTTTGATTCTTAAATGTAAGTGATTGTTTGCTCTACAATAGTATCTTGGAGCACCATAACACTTGTTGAGTCTTTGTGTCAGTCACTGCAAACAGATTATAACCCAGAAGAGTCACTGCTGAGTGTGTGCTGGTGGTAATTGCTTGGTCTGGAGATGTAACACGTTCAGGACAGGCCAGTGATGTGGCTATTTTCTAGAATTTGTGTTCTGTGCAATGTTGTCTTCTTTCACAAACATGCACTTTAAAGAGCACTGTCTGCATATTTAAGATCCCAGGCTAAATGAGTTGCTTCCTTCATCATCATCATCATCATCACGTTATTAGAGTGAGGTTTCTGCAGAGTAAATTAATGTCCTTACAGTTACCTTTAGCCCAGTAGGTTTAACTGTGTCTTTTTGTCATGGTGTGCTGGTTTGAAGGTAAACCGGCAGGAGAAATGAACCCAGCTCAAGAGAGATTATAAATCAGAGTCACAATTTAATGAAAATACTAGAATAAATAGAATGACACAAAGAGAAATGGGTTTTAACCCACACAACCCAGTAGTATAACCCAGCACCTTGGGGCACAAACACAATGGGGTTTGTTGGTCCCTGTGCTGAGCCCCACATGGTTCCCTGGAGTCCAAAGTAAAAGGAAGGGAAAAACCTGTTGGTGCAGATGATGTCACAGTCTGGTCGAAAGTGGTGGTCTCCTCCTGTCAAGGTTTTGCTCCTCCTCTGGATCCACCAAGTGGTTCCAGAAGTCCCCAAACCCAGAGATTTTATCCCCTCAGGTTCAGGTGGGAGCACCCAGTCCCTCCCCCAGGGCAGGGAGTTCCACAATGGGTGATCTGACTCTGAGTCAGGGGGGATTTTGGAATCATTGATGGCCCATGAGCAGACATGACCCCTCAGGTGGGTGTGGAGGTGTCAACAACTTCCTTGAGGGGAGTTATCCCAGCTCCTGTCTCCCAGGCTTCTTTCACACCCAGCTCCCAGCCTGAGGGGTCAGGTGTGCCCTGGGCAGTTGCTGCAAATGGTCCATTGTTAACATTTCCTGGGAAATGGCATAGAGGGTTTAGAATAGACAGCTTTGGTCACCCCCACACAGTGATAAACTGGTCCTGGCTTGCTGAACTAGGACACGTGGGCTGTTTCTCTGATGTCTTATTTTCTTCCATCTGTCCTAGGAGACCTGAGTTCATGGGTTTACTGTCCCTCTGGGATATGGTGCGACTGGTGAACATGTTAATCGTGTTCAGGTTCCTGAGGATCATTCCTAACATGAAGGTGATTGCTTATCCTTCCACAGCTCAGATTTCTTTGTTGGCCACATCATAAATTTTGTTAGAGCCTTTTGGAATAATGTGTTAATTGCAATTCTCTTGTCCATGACTGGGTTTACAGTTCATCTCTCACTGTCCTGACTGTTGCACAGCAGCTCACAAACTCACTGTCTCTGGAGCTCGTTCTCTCTGTTGAGTTCTATTCATGTGATGGTGTTCCAAAGTGGGCAAACTTATCCAGAAACACTTGTGCAACTTGTGTGGTGCTTCAGTCTTAATTAGATGAGTGGCTGGGATATCCTTGAAGAACTTTGTCCTCAGGAAGGAATAGACTTGCTTTCTCTAGATACTGCAAGAGGGTTTTATGGGGCAAATCCCTCTCCACTTTCCCAGTATGGATATTTCCACCACAATATGTGCACTTGAGACAGAAATCACTTTGAGATGTTTGCTTTTTTGTTAGAATCCTGCATTTACTTGCTTGAAAGCTAAGCCCAAATATAATCAGGTGCAGGACTTGCATCATACTTCAATAAGCCATAAATACCTACCTGCTATAATCGGAGGTCATGATGTCAGTGGAGAGTGTAAATTAGAAATGATGTGGGTTAAATATAAAGCAGTCACCCTGGAGCTTTGGGGTGCTTCTGTTTTGTTTGCTTCCCACCCCTTCTAGTCTTGCTAGACATATAGTCCTTTAGGTCACAGTGCCTGTGTAATTTAAATTTATCATGATGGCTATGTGTGAAAAAGACTCCAACAGCATTGTTCATTCATTTTAAATACATAATGGAAATATCTCTGTACAAAATCTGTCCTGCACTTAGATATACCTCACTTTCCCCAGTGGCATTTCTTTGTCCTTTTAGTAAAAATAATTTGATGTGGATTGGAAGTGTGACATGTCATACAGATAAAATTCTGCTTTGTTTTAGTTCATGGCTTTGGTTGTTACTACATTGCTGGATCTGGTAAAAAACTTAAGAGCCTTTGCAGGAATCCTTGTGGTAAGTCATGATGCAAGACTGTAATTTCCTTTGTTATAGTTGGCAGTAAAATAAGGGTATGTCACCAAAAAAATAAACAGTGTTCTTGTACAATCACCATTACCAATAACATTTCACCTTAATCAGCCAGTTCTTCTCAAGGGCATGTCTTGGAAAGCCACCACAAGTTTTTTATGGCCTGTGCACAGTCACAGTGCTTCATTTGCCAGGAGTATCTTTTAAAGAGTGTCTGAAGCTTCCTTGGAGTGCTTGCCTCAGGCTGGGTACTCTAGTTTCAAATAAAAATGCATCAATGCTAAAAGTAGACCAGTTTTCCTTGCCCTGATTTGCTTATGTTAAATTAAATGGCAAAACCACTTAAAAACAGTTTTCAATTGAGAAGCTGTTGAGGATGGCATGTTTGGACATGATTTTTAAAAGCCTCTGCCATCCTGTTTTAGGTGTGTCTGTGCAGAAAGTCTGCTCTGTAAATATGTGATTAAAGGGTAGATCACCATGAATGATGTTCATGACATAAAACCTCCCAACTCTTGAGTTTCTGGCTTTGCAACAATGTCTTCCTGGCAGAGCAAAGAAATAAAGATATTGTTTGAAATAAAGATATTGGCTGGGGCAAAGCTAAGTTGGTCACAACTTTATTGTGCTGTTCAAGTCACACTTGCTAGTGGGAGCTACTCTTGAAACTGAGAAGTTGTACTTTTTTTTATTCCTGAAAGGAGTGTTAGGAGCCTGTAGTAATATGCTTGATTTTATTTTCATAGTGATTTTATTGTCATTAGTGTTCCAGTGTGGTGTCCCTATCCACATATGTAAGACATAATGCTCATAAAGTAGCTGCTGCTGATTGTCCTTAATGTCAGGAGTGTGAACTGTGGTTTTGCACCAACTATGAGGCAAATCCGCAACAGTGTTTGCCACTTCCATTAGTGTAATTTGCTTTTACTTGAAGCTGCCACTGAGCCTCTGCTGTACTGAAATGTGACTCCATTAACAGCTTATGCAAAATATCTTTCCTAATGTTAGGCTGGAACACATGCTAATAAAGTAATGTAATTAATGAGCTAATTTCTCATGCAGTGAGAGTTTGAAATATATGATTTCTCAAAGCATAAAATTAATTTTATTGCCAGGCCAGATACCCTGTGAAATGTCAGCTTCACCTTACTCTGGTGGTGCTCAAAGTGCTGTGGTTCATAAACCAGGGCAGTTCTCTTCTATTCCTTCCAGTCTTTACCCTCTTGGTGGGTCTGTTTTGTAATAAAATAAATTTTAAAAATTACTTTTCATTTGAAGACTCACCTTGTTTCAAACTTTCCTTGGACAAATGGCTCTTCCTTAGAAGAGTGAAGCTATAGGTTATTTCTAGAACCATCTTTGTAGGATAAAAATTTTAAAATCACCTGGGTGACTGCTGAAGACTGAAAGGTGTCTCTTTAACAAGAAGTTTGCATTTTCAACAGGTAAAAGACAGAAGTTCCCAAATCTTTGTGTTACTGAAAACTTTATTTTTAGACTAACATTTTTAAGGAAGCTGCTGATGTAATACAAAATACTGACTTAGTTTTGTCTTTCAATTAACTTTAGTAAAAGCTTATTTTCACTGAATCTAGCAGAAAATCTCCCAGATATTTAGATTTTTTTTTGTAAATACTGGCACTGTGTTTTGGTTTTAAGTCACTATTTTGCAATGTTAACAGTTAAATATCAGCATTTTGAGACGCAGAAAAGTTAAACAGGTGATAAAGTAAAATTATTTAATGCATTTTAACAACTGAAATTTAACTAGAATATTAAAAAGTAAGAGCAGACAGTTGAGGAATATTTTCACTTTAACAGCTTCAGGCATTGTGGTTACCTGTGATACAAATATAAATTCTATGTTAATTGAGTTGCTTTCTCATTTAGTGACAGAAATATTCCAAGCTAATAGTTGCCTGTATTCCTTCCAGGTGGTTTTCTATGCATTTGCTATAACTGGCATAATGCTCTTTAAAGGTGCTGTTGTTCCCCTGGGAAATACCAGGTAACACCCTCAACATCGCTTCTCACAAGGAATCTGTTTTTCAAAATCATCTGCAGTTTGGTGCCTCTGAGCTGTTTGTGGTTGGTTTTGTTGTTTTTTTTTTTCTCTTGGAGCTACTCTTCTTTTAATATTAAGTCACAAGAGTTTTGTTATCTGTTACTCCTTCTGTTCTTTCAAGCTTATCTGTAGCTTGAAATTTTTACCCTGCTGTGGCTTAAATCCTTTTTTTAGCATTTTCCCTTGTTTTCTGCCCTCATGAGATACTGAACTTTCTACAAGGCACTCAGAATAGTTTTGTTTTGAATACTCAGTTCACAGAAAGGTGTGTTCACATCAGCCTGTGCATCTCTTGCAGTGCTGCCAACACAACCTTAGATAATGGCACTCTGCAGTGTGGGACGTATGAGCAGCTGGAATATTGGCCCAACAACTTTGATGACTTTGCTGTGAGTCTCATCCGTGATGAAATCTATCCCTCTTCCCCTGTCCTCATTTTCTGAGCCTTCATAACCACTCACCTTCTGTTCCACTCGCATTATTTAGGCAGCAGTGGTGACCCTCTGGGATGTGATGGTGGTGAACAACTGGCAGGTCTTTTTGGATGCATTTTCAAGATATTCAAGTCCGTAAGTAGCAGTAATAATACTGAAAAATTCCCATGTAAATCCAGCTTCTAAGAGAAGGACACACAGAGCGCAGTTCCTGCCCTCTGCTAAGAGGGGTGCTGCTTATCTTTCTTCTGGAAACTCAGGTATAAAGGAAATAAATTTAACACTTTTGTTTTCTCTGTGGCTGAACAGTTTTTTGTAGACATGAAACTTTGGACATGTCTTTCATTTATATTTAATGACTTTATGGGAGTGTTTGAATGAACTGCATGGCCTCTGGGTTGAGCTGTTCCAGTGCTCCTTGGCTGGTTATTCCAGCACTTGGTGAAGTTCTCCTGGCTATTGTGTGGGATAAAAGTTTGTGGTCTGGTGGAGACTGGACAAGTCATGGCAGAGAAATCCATTGGATCTGCAGGGAATGGAAGGTCCCTCTGGGTCAAGAAATCTCTGAACAAGTAATGGTGGCAGAGCACTTTGAGGGGCAGTTATCAGAGGTGTTTTGCCATGAGTTTGCACTCTTTCCTGTGCTTATGCTTTGGACCACTCCAAGGATAATATCTTGGATGGATCTCTTGTTGCTTTTCTGTCCTTTCAGGGTTCAATTAAGCACATTGAGTGGGGAGAGTGCGTCTGTTTGGCTGACTTAATGAAGGGCTGAGATTTTTTTTTAATTTTTTTGCTCCTTTTACATTAAGAAAGTAGGAGTATTACATTTCAAGGCAAAATGTGCTTTCATGGTGCTCTGCTGACTTTCAGGCTGAGGGTATATGCTGCTTAGTTTTTACTTACTGTCTTTTAATCTGATCTGCAGGTGGGCAAAGATCTATTTTGTAGCCTGGTGGTTGATCTCCTCTGTCATCTGGGTTAATCTTTTCGTAGCTTTACTTTTGGAGGTAAGGAATTATTTGATGCTGGTCCCAAAGCTGAGTTCTGATGTGTGCAGGAAATGAAAAGAACCCAGACTACTTCTTGGGAAAAGTGTGTTGCTTTCCATGCTGACCCTCCTTGGAGAATTAAGTATTTTTTTCCTAGACAATTGTATGTTTTATTTGCAATTCTGTCAAGAAACTGGTTGCATCTCACTGGGTGTGTATATTTTCATAATGTCACTCTCTATAAAGATGAAAAATATTTCAAGTATTATAAAAATGCATGTCACTTGTACATTAGCATTACCTGCAGCATTAGTTACTCATTTTAATTTGTCAGCAAATGAAATTAGCACTTTAAAATTTAATTTTTTTATTTTATTTGGCTCTCCTGTGTTTCTTCCCACCCTGATTTGAATTATTACCATTGTTCACTTCCACACTAGAAGAGTGGAACTGATTACTTACTTTCAAGGAACTTTATTGTGGAGTTTTTTAAAGAAGCTGTGGAAATGTGTGTTCCTAAGCAATGCCACAAAGGACATGTAATTCTGCTTATTTCTCCTGCATGAATACTTTCCTGCAAATCCAAATTTCTGATGGTGAAGAGAGTGTTAATGAGAACCTCCTCCAGGTTAATCAATGTAGACTTCTCTTGTAAGTAACAGAAGAAACTGAGTACCTGTAGAGGGCACTTCACCCCATCTCAAATCCTCTGAAAGTTTCTTTCGGAGATGTTCTTGTATTTGCTGATGGTATTGAGAATTAAAATTTACTGTAGCAAATGCTCAGTGTAAGACATTTCATACCTGGTTACTTCTGCAGGGCTGTGGCCAAAGTTTGCTGGAAGAGCTCAGATGCAGCACTCTGGAGCAGGAGAGCACGATGTCAATGTTTTTCTCTTCCCCTAGATATTAATTTCTTAGAGTTACTCAAAGTGGCTATGGGATATAACAAAACCAGTAGAGTTTAAGCTGTGATGCCTGGACTAGCAGTATGTTGGGTTTTTAAAGAGGAAGAATTTCAAAGCAGATGAAGTCTTGTGAGTAGTTCACAGGGTTGTCTTGGGGAGGCAGACCTTGCTTGGAGCAGAAGGCTCTGCTGTTCTTGCTCGTTGTGATGTCAAAGTTATTTAATTCCTCAACAAGAGGCTTGAATAAAGTAGGGACTCGCAGCCAGTGAGTGTGCTGATGCCTAAATAAATCAGTTTAAAAACAAAGCTGACCCCTCTCCCAAACTTAACCTGCAAAATAGTGACCAGATATTTTTGATGCCAACAGAAGTAGTCTTTTTTTTTGTTTTTATCCTGTTCCTTTAACATTGCAGAACTTTATTCACAAGTGGGACCGTCGCTGTCATCGAGAGTCTCTCTCAGATATTGAATACCAGAGGACAGTGGAACTCATGTTCAGGTGAGTTGAACTGGACTTGATAATCAATCTAGTTTTTTCTGTTTGTCTATTTTAAAGAAAATTTGCTGCCTGCAGGCGAGTGAAGGCTTGGCTTCCGTTTCCTCTCACTGAAGCAAACTGTTCTATCTGTTAGTTTGGGAAAAAATCAGCAAGTGCTTTAAGCTGACTTGGTAGCCTGACTTTTATGTGCTTTATGGTCATAGCAGGATGGGAGAAGAGGTGCTGGGAGTGAGTGGAACTGCTGAGGGGGGACAAACAAGGGAAAGAAGAAAAGGGAAGATGAGGAAAGTGATGCATGTTCTTGGCTTGTTCTGAAATTGTGGGTGGTGAGTTGAGACTTGATGACTGTGTGTAAGTGGAACTTCTGGTGCACGTTGGATATTCAATAGTAGCACTGGGAACATGTTCTCATCTGGGAGTTTTTTCAGGAAAACAAATCTCCTGACCTTCAGTTGTGTTGTGCTGTGTGCAGGAAATTGCTTCCCTGCTTCTTGTGGGAAAACAGCTGCTGGTTTCCATGACACATCTGTAGAGGATGGATCACTTGCAAGTAGATGCATCTTTAGGGAGCATCAACTTATTGTAATTTTAATTCCTTGTTTTATTCTTGAAACAAGTACACGTAACATCTCAGGATGTGCATTGCAAAAACAAATGCTGAGAAGCTCCCTTTGCTGCCCCTAACAACTGCTGCTTTTTCTTTGTAGAGATGTTTTGGAAGAACCTGCAGAGGAAGAGTTGATGGAAAAACTGCACCAGCACCCACACCTGCACTTATGTAGGTGACTGGTGGGAAGGACTGATTTATTTAGAGCCCTGTTTGCTTGAGGTTGTCACCTGGAAGAAGCTGAAAGGGATTTTCTGTGAGATGCTCTTAGGAGAGGGGCTTGTAGGACAGTGTGTGAGGTTTTGCTTGGCAGTTCTCTGCAGAAAGGGTTTTTTATTTCTGGGTTCATTTTTTTTTTTGAAAAAGATTTGAATCTTGCCAACTTGAATTTAAGTTGCAGTTTTAGAGGAATATTGCAGCTGTTATTTTTATAGACTGTTGATATCAGAATGTTTTATTGTCTTTTTTAAGAGGGAAAGTGTGTTTAAAATGATGGTGCACTTTAAAACATGAACTTTATAACCACTAAGCCTGCTACTTTCTTCAGCACAGGAAAATGGAACTGCCTTTTCTGGCAATGTGAGCCAAGGGCTGTGCCCTGCAAGTCATGAATGGATTAGGCAGGACCAGAACAAAATCCTTAACCTATTTTGTAGTGAGAGTGGAAACACTATTTTTGCTGTAATGTGACACCAGCATCTCTTACCAAATTATCAGGAGTTAATCACATGGAAACACATTCAACAAACTTAAAGAATAGGCGCTGCCTACTTTGCACATCCTCTGGTTTTCTTTGCCTTGGATCAAGGGTTGGGGCTGGTGATGTCCTGCTGGTCACTGTGGGAGCAGTTACATCCCTGACTGGAGCAATTGCACTTGGTTTTCCATGTGGTAAAACTGAGCTCTTTTGGAGTAAATATTCTATATGCTGCTTTTTAGTGAACCTCTTCCTTTTACCTTCTTCCAAGTCCTGTTCTACACTGTATCATATTCCAGGAAAAAGCTGAGGGGAATGAACTTTGGCTGGAATGTTGCACCATGATCACAAAAAGAGGTTGAATGGGATAATCAAAGTGCTTAGCAGTTCAAATTCTATTTCAAGTCTGTGGGAATTGAAGGTGCTCAACCAGTACTGCAAGATGACATTCTTTTATGGCTTAATGACCACATGGTTTGTGTCACTGACTTTCACCTGGGTAAAACTTCTTGGGTAAACAACCTTCTCAACAAATCTAAAGTGGAGAACTAACAGTAAACTTTGTCCTTCACCATCCCTTAGTTTTCCTCTAAAGAGGTGATTTTTGTTTGAGTCTTTGTCACATAAATAGTAAATTGCTATGAAGATTAGAATCAATTCCAGCTACTACTTTTAGGTGTAAAACTGAAGCTGCTCTTTGAGGTGCTGCCTTCTGCTTGAGACAGTTGTCACCAAAAATAGACATTATTGTAGTCACCTCTGTATGGACAAGGGCTTGGGGAAGGTAATTGCCTGTAAAACATGGCCACTACTTATAAGTTATTTCTTTTTTAGATAGAAAACAATTTTCAAAAGTGCCAAGCAATCATCCTGTATGCTTTTGCTCCTCGTTTTTCATCATTAGCCTCTTTTTTTTTTTCTGCATGAAGGAGAGGAAAATATACCCAGGATGATGGTGCATTTGAGCTCAAAAGCTCATTTTTGCCTTGTTGTCTCACTTTTCAGAAGTGGCTTAATGATTCTGGTCTTTCCGTTTCTTTATCTTTTGCTTGTATTTTCTTTGTGCTATGGAGCAAAATGTGTTATAGCTTTTATATATGTAGAACAAACCTGAACTGAGTTCTGAGCTACTCCTGCAATCCTTTTTTACTATTGTAAATCCTGCCTCTTGTCTCTCCTCCAGAAGAAGCCACCCAGGAACTCACTTGCACTGGTTTCAGGCACATCATTTTGCTTGTTTTCAGTCATGCACTTAAAACACTCATCATGACAAGTAGAGAAAGGCATCAGCACACAGTTTTTCTGGTGTTTTTTTTTTTCACTTTGGCTTTATGTCAGGATGGTTTCTGCTCCTTCCAGCATGATGTGTTATCACATCCACCAATTTATTGGCACTTACTACCACAGTGGTTAAAAAGTCTCTTTTCACTGAAAAAGGTATTTTTTTCCACTTTTCTGAATACTTGAAGTAGTTTTGCTTTGCCTAAAAGGAAGTGTCTGGTTCTTACCAGTATAATTTTTTTGGGGCCTCCTAAGGTTGTTTGGGTTTATTTTGGTGGTTTTGGTTTTTCTGGTTTTTTTGGGGGGGTTTTGCCCTTACATTCCACTGCATTCTACCAAAGCAACACAAATTGGTGTGGGATTATCAGAAACATCACAGCTGTCTCCATTATGCTTTTTTTGCATCTGGACAAATGTGAAGAAGGCATTCTGAAGGGAATAGTCTGTCTTGTTCTTGTGTCACACTGGTGTAATTGCCTGAAAGTGTAATTAGAATTTAATACAAAGTTGTGCTACCTAATGCCACTTGGACTGGAAGATGTAAATTATTATGCAATAATTGTATAAACCATGAAAATGAATGTATGTGATTAGGTTAAAGTTGAGGATTGCATTATTAAAAACAGTTTCTTCTCCAACTATGGAAATAATTGGTGTGTCAAAGTGGTTCTTATGGGGTTTTTTGCCTTTCCCTTCCTACTGATTTTCTGCAGTGCTCAACATCTCTGCTTCTATTATCTTTGCTGGTTAAAGGCTGGGCCCATGGAGGAGGTGACATGGAAGTGGGAAATACCTGCCTGGATTCAAACTTATTATTATTCTCCAGCTCGGGAGGCACAGAACATCATCTGCAGGTAGATGAGACACAGAACGTCACCTGCGGGTGGTTGAGACACAGAACGTCACCTGCGGGTGGTTGAGACACAGAACGTCACCTGCGGGTGGTTGAGACACAGAACGTCACCTGCGGGTGGTTGAGACACAGAACGTCACCTGCGGGTGGTTGACAAGCTTCCTTTTTAAGGGGAAACCTCCCTGGAACTGAGCATTGAAGAGTGTTGAGCAGGTTGATTTTAATTTGTGTTTCAGTCTCTACAGACACTTCTCTTCCTGAAGACATCAGTGCCAAAAGCATTTTTGTAGCATTTCAACTGGGGCACATTTTGCACATTGTTTAGCAGAGTCCAAGTTCTGATTTAGGAGATGATGAGATTTTTAGGGACACAACAAAATCAATTCTGAGTCATGCTGATGCCTCTGGTAATGGCTGTTGCAGATGCTCAGATGAAGCATGTGAAAGTCAAAGCAAAGAGAGGATCATCTTATTAAATCAGGATCAGATTTTTCTAGCTTCTGAAGGAGGACAATATCACCTAATTAAGGCTAATTTGAGATTCCTCAGCTTCTTTATTTTATTTTTCCTTCCTGATTTGCCATGAATTTTTATTACTGAAACACTTAGGAATGGAGGGAGAGGGCAGGTACAATTGATGTGTTCTTGATTCTTTCAGTAAAAATACCGAAATACAGTGATCAATCTCACAAACACAGTGAACTACTGAAGAAGCATAAAGAGCTTAAACTGGTCAAGTTTAATTTAATTTTATTTTATTTTACTTTATTTTATTTTACATTATTTTATTTTATTTATTTTATTTTGCCTGCTTTTTTATGTAGATGATGAATGTTTTTCTTTCACTACATCTTTGCCTAATGAAAAGCCTCTACAACTGTTTGGAGTTTTTCACAAATCAAATGGTTTTGACTTCATCTGCAGCCTTTAGAAACATTCAATGTTATTTATGTGTTTTTTTCCAGGACAGTAACAGAGATCTTAAGAAATTTGAAAGGTGTGAGTTGGTAAGAACTTTAGAGGAAATAATTTCAGACAAACAAGAGACAGGCAAATAGTTTTTCAACCAATATTCAAATATATAAATGGTTGAGAGGAGTGAAATGTAGATGTTTAGTAATCTCTGGGTGCTGGTTGTAGAAGTTTTAGTTTGGATTTCAGCAAAATTTAAATTGGACACTCTGCTCTACTTGCTACCAGATGTCACATAATACGTGATACATCTCTAATACTTCAGCTCTTCTTTCAAATACTGGTTTGGTGAATGAATTAAAAAATTATTCCCAGTGGACTGATGCTGCATAAATCCCAGAAACAACTAGAAATCCTTACGGAAAGTCATGAAGTATTGTTGGAAATTTTGTTCATTGAATCTGATATTTCCCTGGATCCAAAGCAGTGTAGAATGTGAAGCCTTTCAGTGAGAATTGAGCACTTGGTCTCAGAGGGGGAGAAAGGGAGGTGGCCCAGAGATTTAATCATGCTTATCATGATTTGTAGATTTCTGGGCTGATGTGTTTCAAAACTGGCAGCTGGACTTTCCTACATCCTCCAGTTAGACCATCTTTTTTTTCTAAAGATAAAATAGATCACAGAAGTATCTAAATGAAGAAATTAAGGTCATGGGAAATCAGTTGCTAATTCAGGAATAAACACCAAATCATCAGACCTCCTTCATCATAAACTTCGTATTTCATTCTGGACTCTAAACCTTTTTCTCTATTTATAGAGCTACAATTTTCCCAGCATAAAGAAAGAAAACATTCAGGAAAAGCCACTCAAGGCTGAGCTGAGATTCTTCAAATACAAGGACAGCAAATCACTGGAGGAGACACCTATCATTATCTCCCACAAAGAATATGAGAAGAACTTCCAGAATGTATAAAATGGAGTCACAACATAAATGCTTTTAAAACAAAATTGTTGCAATTCTGGAGGAAAACGTGTCTGATACAGTTACCTCCATCATCTATTCTCTTGTTTGCCAAAGAGGAAGCAAAATGATGTTTTGTCATGAATGACCCATGTTTACCCACCTACAAGGGAAAACCTAAATGTGATCTTTGACTTGAATTCCAGCCATTTATAGTGTTTATTTGCATTGTTTTTTATAACTAGTCCTATACTTGAAATTTTTCCATGGTAATTGTATAAAAATGGTTTACTGATGCAGAATTTTGTAACTGTAAGCCAGAGACAATTGCAGCTTGTCCTTTCCTTTAATGCTAAAAATTCCTTCTAACAGTTCCAGTCATCTTTTTTCCATTAACTAGTTGAGCAGGTGTTGCCTTTGTTCTGCACAGATACTTTCATGGCCCCCATCATTGCATTATTTGAGTGTCTCCCAAGTACTCTTCTGAACACATCCTGCTGGGATAGGAAAATACTGCTATCCTTATTTTGTAGATGATCAGCTGAGATATTTGGTGATCTGCCCACAGCAGAGCTGGAAATCTGTGGGAGAGTTCAGAATAAAACCTGCAGTCCCTGCTCACTGCCTTTGCTCACAGACAATGCTGCCTTCTTTTTTTGCACCAGCTGTGAACCTCAGTTACATGTTTAGGAGATGATGTTGATATTTCCACATCAATTGGTGTATAATTTTGTTGCTGCCTGTTCATGGATGTAACTTTTATATTTGTTTTGGTTTAAAATTGGGGAAAAAAAATCCTGGAACCTCTAAACTATTAATTTCCCACCTTATCAAAAGAGGAGGGAGGAGCATTACTGGTTTGTCATCTGATTTATGGAAGGATCATTATGGGTTTGCCATCTGATTTATAAATACTTTGTAGGGATGATCTGAGTGCTGAAAGTTTAGTAAGTGTAAGTAAACTGATAGATTCCAGTAATGAAGTTACTAACTTAGCTGTACAAAAATCTGGGAAAAAATGCAGGATAACGATCCTAAAGAGCCGTTATTTCCCAGTTCCAGCTTTCTTTCAGACCTGAAACACACCACAACAATGCTTTTAGCATCATTTTCCTTTGTACTTCTTATATTCTGTTCTTTGAGATGAGTGAACAGTCTGGCATTTCAGAGCTGGTGTGAGCTCTTGAACATCATTTTGCATTTGGAAAAGTGGCCAGATGGCCAATTGCCCTGCAGGATCTCACTGTCAAAGGATCATTAGCCTCTGAGAGAATGGAAACTGATGTCAAAATAGAAAATTGAGTATAATTTTAAGACCAGTGTCAGTTGTCTAGGAGGTATCTGTGTCATGTGAAATACAACCTCTGCCATGACCACAGATTGCTCAGCAGCATGCAGAAATTGTCCAATTGTAAGAATTATGCTACCCAACCTGTCAAATGAGATAATTTGATTTTTAGGCTTAAAATTAGAATTGTTGTGTAATGATTCTGGCTAAAGTCAGATTGGTTTTGTTAGCTTCCAGAAGAGAATTGCTGGTTTGTGTGTGCTACAGAACTGTGACACTACAGCAGTGAGCTGGGTAGTGGTGCTGTAACAATGATCTTGTACCAGGAGCATCCTACTGAGGAGAGCTGAAAGCCAGTCTGGCCTGTATTATTTTGTTACATCAGGTCTCCTTTTTGTGTTTTTTGAATTGGTTACTCACATAATGTGGTGGGCTGTTGACAGTGCTTTTTTTCTTTTTTACTAAGTACTGATCTTACAAAGCAAAACTTTGGTCTTTAATGTGTCTTCTCTTACCTGTTTAATACCAGTGCGAGTAATCTTGTATTTCATCAAAACTACTGGTGTTTAGTTTCACCAGAGTGTGATGCCAAAGGGGTTTTTGTTCCGATTTTCACATTTTGTAGATTTTAGGAACACAGTAGTTGTAGATTTTTAGAGGGTTAATATTTCTAACAGTTTAAGTTTAATGCCTTTCTATCACTACCCCTGTCCCAGAACAGGGAGCTCAAATTCCTTTAGTTAATTAATCTTGTTTAGACTCCTTTCCAAGGTAAAGAGCTGAAGGATATCAGAAGGCCCACAGAATGAAACATAAGCATAGGTCAGAGTGACCCAAAAGCCAGAACTGGATGAACTCCAAGAGACCTTTGTGTGCCTGAGGAAGAAGAGTTGATGAAGACAGAGGGTCTTGACAACCCCAGACCCAATTCCAGGGGGTTGGACCAGGGGTGGGACTGGGGCTGAACTGAGAAATGTGTAAAGCAATGATTGGAGGGATCTTATTATAAAAGCCATAGAAACAAGAACTGGGGTACATGCATGTCATCCTGTATTCCTTTGGGCTGTAGGCCCTGTGTTATTAAAGGACCTTTACTTTTTATCTTAACCTACACTGACGTGGCTCGAAGCCCTGTTTTTGGGGGAAGGGTCATTCATGGCATCAGTGGATAATTGGTGGTTTCTCTGAAAAGACTTGAACAATTACTTGGTGTAGGAAAACACCTCTAAAGAAGTTCTCTGTAAAATCTAAGGCAAAGGTGTTAAACCCAGACAATAAAACTTTGATAGATCAAAGTAACCAGGGGAAGGGGCCATGAGAGGAGCAGATTGTCCTTTAAGAAGTTTCACTGTGTTGTGTGGTAGCTTTCCCTTTCCCTAATCAGATTTCCTGAAGAAAGCAAAGCTATTTTTTCCTCATATAATTAAATTCCTACTAGATCAGGAGGAAAAGCACCTGCTTTTCTTGCTTTGGATTTGGTGATACAGCTCAGTTTTTGATAGGAGTTGGTTAATCCATGAGCTAAGCATGTGCCCACAGCAACACCTGCCATGCAGGTGAGCTTTTCATCTTGTTAATACACAAATACGATGTAGATTTTTATATTGACCTCACACACATACACACCCACTAGTGAACATCATGAGTAGGAGAATTTAATAAAGTGAGATCATAAATGTCCAATTTTGTTGGGCAATAAAGTTGTAATTGAGGTCTGAAGTTGACTTGCTAGCTGAGGCCTTTCCAGGGTAGATTATAGTCTAAGAGCATGTGAAAAAATGTTTTTCATGCTCTGCTTTTCCTCCTATTTTGTCCACTAGCCTTTCCTGCTTAGCTGTGTTTGGGTTGGTGCCCACTGTAATATCTACTGCCATCAAACTCAGCACTTAAAAATGAGGCACATGTTTGAAACATCTGCTTGGTTGAGACCCTCCACAGTGACTGTTAAGTTTTTGCCTCTGATGTTTTCCAAAGTCCTTGGTTCTCATCTCATCTTCTGACTGACCCTGATTCAATCCTCTGGAGATCTGTAAAGCAGGAGCCTCTACTTCCTAATTGTGTAGATATTGGAAAGTGAGATGTGGTCTGAGGGCTTGGGTGCAGGCTTAAATAGTCATTTGAATAATTAAATAATCAATGAACTCACATTCATTGTGTAGGTGGCCAATGTGAAATTTAGGTCTGAAACACCTTATGTGTTGTTTGCACCAAAGTTTAATGTGTGTAATTTCTGATTTGCACAGGAAGAGGTGTTACCTGGCTTTCACCACTCCTGAACAGGTGTTTGAGGAGGACCACATGTAGATTATTAAATGAAGAAGGATTGAATTAGGTCCCAGTCCTGTACTGATAAGATTGTTGTTTGAATTAAAAGGGTTGTGACCCATCAATGTATGTATGAATCCCACTGAGAGGAAGACAATTTCATTATATAAAAAGGCATTTCACAGGATTTGTCCCAACAATCTTACATTAGAACTATGTTTCCTGTGGCCAAAGTGTTTGTGTGTCAACAGACTTTCCAGAAAGAAGAATTAATATTTTAGAGAATGTTGTGTGATACCATTTTACAGAACAAACTCTTGATGGAGTATTTGTGAGGATCTAGCTCTGTGTCCTAGTTCAGCAAGCTGGGACCAGTTTATTACTGTGTGGGTGTGGCCAAAGCTGTGTATTCTAAACCCTATATGCCATTTCCCAGGAACTGTTAACAATGGACCATTTGCAGCAGCTGCCCAGGGCACACCTGACCCCTCAGGCTGTGAGCTGGGTAGGAAAGAAGCCTGTGAGATAAGAGCTGTAATAACTCCCCTCCAGGGAGTCCTTGGCACCTCCACACCCACCTGAGGGGTCATGTCTGCTAATGGGCCTTCAACAATTTCAAAAATCCCCCCTGACTCACAGAGTCAGATCACCCATTGTGGAACTTCCCACCCTGGGGGAGGGACAGGGTGCTCTCACCTGGACCTGAGGGGATGTAATGTTGGGGTTTTGGGGACTTCTGGACCACTCATCGGATCCAGAGAAGGACCAGAGCCTTGACAGGTGGAGACCACCACTCTTGACCAGACTGTGACATCATCTGCACCAACAGGTTTTTCCCTTTCTTTTATTTTGGACTCAGGGGAACCACGTGGGGCTCAGCACAGGGGCCAACAAACCCCATTGTGTTTGTGCCCCAGGGGGCTGGGTTATGCTGCTGGGTTTTGTGGGTTAAAACCAATTTCTCTTTGTGTCATTGCATTTATTGTAATATTGTTATTAAATTGTAACCTTGATTTATAAGTTTTTGTGTTGGGTTCTTTCCTCCTGTCGGTTTGCCTTTAAACCAACCCTCTCTGTTTCTTTTCCCTCCAGCAAACTTCGACTGATTTGTGCCCTTGCAAGAGACCATGTGGGAGTGTATCTTCCTTGGCAGTGCTTTTCCAGGATCTTTGAAAATGGCTCCACTTAGATAGAATCACTGAGGTAAATACCATAGTCATCAAAACACGGAAAATTAGATCTGTCTTGTACCTTTTGGTGGTGTCCAGGCTCATGCAAGATGCATGTAAAATAATTGCCATTTGAATTTTGGAATAGTTTACTCCAGAGCTTGGCTTACTGGTGGGGATTAATGGGATGGAAGCCCCTGACCATCACATGGCCATTTATGCTTGAAGCAATTTTAGAGGGTCACTGTCACAGCCCCGCACAATGTTTCTGACTATCTGATGTCATCTGATTAATTGTGAGGTAGATTTGAATATGCCTGTGCAGGATAGTGGCAGGTGAGACATAATGCTCTCTAAATAATCTTGGATTAAGTTTTAGAAAACTTGAGTTTTGTGACCTATCACAGAAGACACTGGGGGAGACACTGAGCCTGTTGGCAGTGCTTAAGGAGGAAATCTCTAGTGCAGGGCTCATCTGCAGAGCTTCCCAGTCACAGACTGGTGTTCCCATAGGAGCAACAAACAGGGGCCATCAGAAGTTTTCCTTCCAGGTGCTGTCAAATCACTTTGACACACCAAACCTGCAGAGGTTGGTAGGCTTTGGGTGGCAGGACACTGCTGTGGGTGCATCTGAATGCTAGGGCTAGGACAACTGAAAAAATAAGAATCCCTACAGAAAAGATAGCCTTTATTTTATTTTTTTTCTATGCTATTTCTTGTTCTCTTTTCTGTTGTTGTTGCTTTGGTTTTTGTTGTTGGTTTTTTTGTTTGTTGTTGAGGTTTTTTGTTTAGTTGGTTTTTTTTTTGTTTTCTGTTTTTTGAGGTTTTTTATTTTTTTGTTTGTTTTAGTCTGGGATGGGGGAGGTTTGTTTCTTTTTTTTGGATGTTTTGAAGTCTCTAGCTGTGTTTTCAGCCAGCAGAGGGAGTTCAAGCCCCTGCCTTAGGCTGACCCTGCTGTCTGGGCTGTGTGTTCGGCACTTCTGGATGCACTTAATGGAACATTCTCTGCATAGTTAAGAGCTGGGGCCTGAATCAAGGGTTTGGAATACACTTGGGGTTTGCTTTTTAATGGTAAAACATGAGAAGGTATGTTTTGAGGCAGTGAATTATCAGTAATACACATCTGTTTGTGCCAAAATCTTTTTATCTCTAAAAACTTCTGCATTGTGGTTGGAGTAAAGAAAAGTGATGTTTCTTAGAAAGTGCCAAATCCAGTTTTGTTGCCCCATCCGAATGAAATATAGTGAAATACCACTAAGTGCAAACGAGTCTCAAAACAATCTCCGATCTTTCAGAACCCCAGAGAGAAGCAATGGTCAAAACATTTTCAAAATAACTTCTAAATTTTAACACAATGATCAAATTTTCTCCTAGACAGTTCTTGGGGAAAAAAGTTAATTCTTCCTTTCTTTAGGTTTTTAGTGTATTCTACAACCTGTATGTTCTGCTGACATACATCTTGTGTGCCAAAATAATAATAGCAGTGGAATACGTGAAAATAAATCAAGCACTGCTGAGCTTCCTTTAAACCTGTAATTGTGGTCCCTCTGTGACAATAAGCTCTCAACTGAGCATTCATCCATTGAGCAGTCAGGAGCTTTTATACCAGCTCAAGCTGATAGCTGAAAATGTAAACCACATTTTAAACTAATTCATTGTATACATTGCTCTGACAAATGTTAAATTATACTAATTTGAGCAGATGCACATGTTGCAGCCCCAGAATTCTAGACAGATTCTTCAGTACTGAGCAGCTTGTTCTGGTGTGCAAGTATATATTGACCAAAATTACTTTGCTAGTTTTTGAAGTTCTTTAAATTATTGAATTTAAATTTAAATTGGCAGTCTGCAAATGTGTATTTTTATTGTAAAGAAAGCTGAAGTGTTCAGAGGTTTGAGGACTTAATTATAGGTGGGGTGAACCTCAGTATCCAGGTTACAGCATTTCCTTTTTTCCACTTCAACCTGATGGACTACCACTGGTGTTTATATACCATTGCAAACTTAATTTAGATGTAGTAGTAAGGACTAAAACAAGTTGTGTTTTGTCAAGAGACCAAAGACAGGAACTAAGGAACTGAGTGAAATCAGTGAGGGGAATCAGCACTGACATAACACTGCCAAATCAATGCTTTGATGGACTGTAAAGTAGAACAGCTGTGAGAGAGGTTTGCTGTGCATTATCTCCTCTGTAAAGGGAAGGACATTGTAAACCAGTAAAAATTAACTGCCAGAGCACAATGATGGGTTTGTGACCAGGAATTCAGATTAAAGTTTTGCTGCTGTTGGCGGAAGGATAAAAAGAATTAGGGCCATTTGCATACAGGTGAGGAGAAGTAGGGACGTCCCATGTGCCACCACAGGTATGCAAAGTGCTGCCTTTCATTTCACTTGATTTTTTTTTACCTGGTTCTGGAGTGGGAGAAAATGGTCTTGGGAAATGGGCAATCCCAGGGAATGTCATTGGGTGGCAGCAGAGCATTTACCACTTGCCATGGCATCCCAGCGAAATAAAGGCAGAAAGGAACTGTAGTTCTGCATAATTGTGATGTAGATAACTTGTAAATGAGATCTCAGAAGGGTATCTGTGGTGGGAGAGCCCTCTGAGACAGAAGATTTTGCTCCAAAAACCTGCATGTGTGTGTGTATATATATGTGTGTATGTATAAACATGTATGTACATGTACACATAAGCACTCTGTGTGGCACTGCAGGTGTTTGTTCTGTGATAGTGAGGAGCTTTAATGTGATTCCTACATCTGCCAGCTCCTAAATTAGATCCCATATCTCTGAGAGATCCGTCTTGTTCCCAAGATGCAGAGCTTGGTAGTGGTGTGAATAAAGCCATGTAATAGTTCTAAATTATTCTTCTGCTGGAAGGAATCAAGTGGGTCTGTGAACGTGGCCTGCAAAACTGATAGTTTTTATTAATTGTATCTGGTTCTTTGGAATATAAGTGTGAGAAGCAGGACAGTTAGTATTTATTATCCTTTTAGGAAGGAGTTAACCCCTCCCTATTTATTGTGCAATGTAAGTGTTTAGGCTTTTTGAACAGGGGGGATGGTGCTTAAAAGACTTCAAAAATCTGTCCTCTTTTTGGAATTGGAAGCTAAATGCATTTTGGGTGTATTCATTTCAGTGAATTTATTTGTTTTGTATTTTTGTTAATACCTCACAATGTAGCTGATGGTAAAGAACATGTTGTGGCCTTAAGGAGAATCCAAACTGTAGCAGGAATACATACAAACACTCCTGTTTCCTTTCCATCACACACATCATGAAGTTCCATGTTTGTTTGCCAGCTTTCTTGAAGTTGTTCGTTGGTTGCTGCTATTGGAAGTGAATATCTTACCTTCTCACTGCCCCTTCTGCTGTCACCACCATGGAAATGCCATCAATCGAATGCTTTATGGACAATATCGCTGCAAATGTGGAAACTCAGTGGCTGAAAGGAATTTTGCATCTTTCTTATGCTACTTCACCTGGAAAGAAAGTGAAAAATGGTCTACTGCCCCCATGGGCTTCCTGCAGGCGTGAGGGACAGGCTGGTTTGGGAATTGCATGTCCTCTGGTTCACAGCTCCTGCTGAGCTCTGTGCTGGATGTCAGCTCCCAGATCCTTACAGTCTGCACTGAAGATTCTGCCTTAGTAATGCTGAGTTTTTCTGAATTACATTTGTGCTGGTTTAAAGGTAAATCAGCATAAGAAATTAACCCAACGCAAAAGAGATTATAAATCAAGGTTACAATTTAATAACAATATTACAATAAATGCAATGACACAAAGAGAAATTGGTTTTAACCCACAAACCCCAGCAGTATAACCCAACACACTGGGGCACAAACACAATGGGGTTTGTTGGCCCCTGTGCTGAGCCCCACGTGGTTCCTTCGAGTCCAAAGTAAAGGGAAGGGAAAAACCTGTTGGTGCAGATGATGTCACAGTCTGGTCAAGAGTGGTGGTCTCCTTCTGTCAAGATTCTGCTCCTCCTTTGGATCCGATGAGTGGTCCCTGAGGTCTTCAAACTCCAAGATCATATAACCTCAGGTCCAGGTGGGAATGCCCACCCCCCTCCCCCAGGGCAGGGAGTTCTACAGTGGGTGATCTGACTCTGTGAGTCAGGAGGTATTTTGGAATCATTGATGGCTGATTAACCCTCAGATGGGTGTGGAGGTGCCAACGACTTGCTGGAGGGGAGACTTTTGACTCCTGCAGAGCTTGAAGCCAATTTTTGCAACCTGTTTGGAGTGCTATTTGGAACTCTTTGGAGAATGATGTCTTTAAAATTATGGTACTATTTTTGCTGTAGGTATTACTGCTGGAGATTGTCAATTGATGCCTTAACTTCTAGTAACTAAGACAGATGTCCCCTGTCCCCAAAAGCTTGGAAAATCAGGCAAGAAGCAATGTGTGAAAGGAAACTTGTTGAGTTATGGGAAGTTCTGGTTATTGTTTTCTTTTGCCTTACTCACTTACTCAAAGCAAGAAGATGTAGCATGGATGTGAACTCAGGAAAACCCGAAGCAGGAAACAAGTTTCACAATTTCAGTGTTTCATCAAGTGCACACAGAGCTGATCCTTTGGGATGAAATCACACCTCTGTGTGTTGGGCTCTTCAGGAAGCTGAGAGGGCAGGATATCAGAGTAAGAACAGATGTTTCAGGTCATCTCAACTGTCCTGGTAACACACTGAGGGGAGGCATCAGCACAGACTTGGTGGGTCAGAGTGAGCACATCTCTCTCAGGAGTGATGTTGTAACATGATTTCTGGGGAAATGGAAGATGCCACCTCACTTAGTGACCAATTAGTAGAGTGGGAAAAGATGGCAGTGATGGTATGAGGGCAGTTAGGCTTCATTCCTTGTATTTTGGACTAGACGTCATGAGGTTATTACATTAGATCATTGTGTTAATTTTCTCTACAGTGATTTAACTACAGTGAATCCAGTTCATTCCTGAATTTTCCTCTGATTAGTTTAAGTAACTCCTTTGTCAGTTGTTGCACCCACACAGCTCTGGCTTATTTTTATTTGCCTATACACAGGCAAAGTATCCCCTCATGCAGTGTTTCATTATTTGCTTTGTGCTGCCTTTTGCAGAACATTAATGTGTAGACTGCAAATGGCAGGAATTACAGTACTGAAGGTCACATGTACAAACTCTTCTGATATTCCTCTTTGGCACTGATGTCCATCCTAGGAATGCAGTCATTAGTTAGAACGTGATGGTGGAAACAACACTGAGCTTTTTGTGTGTAGGGAATTTATTAGAAGCCACTTTGGGATTATGATGATAGAAAATATTGGTGTCCAATGGGTGTGCCCCATTTTTTCATTCATAGTACATGTAGCAGGATTTTCTTATTTTATTTTGGACAAGGGCAGTGCTTGAGGAAAGAGGCTGATACTGAAAAAAATTCTTTTATCAGGGAAGTCCATCATACCTGTTCTAATACTGAAGTTTTATGTTCTTTCAAGACAATCCCTTTGAGGAGTCTCATAAAACCATCATGTTAACAAAATGACATGAGGATCTGTAAGATGGGCACTGTCTGGTGTGTAAAGTCCCTCTAGCCTCGGTGGCTGCAACCAAAGGTCAGATCTGCAGGTAATGCTGGCAGGAATTTCAGACAGTTCCTTTGGATCTGCCATGGATTCAACAAGTGCTTAAAATGGTGATTTTTTTGGCTCAGTGACTTGCCCATTTTAATTGAAATTTATTTTAGCTGGAAAGCTTCAGATTATGTAATTACGAAAGACCCTACACAAGGTGCTGTCATTGTGAAAAGGGCAATGAAGTCACCAAAGCATTCAGGTATTTTGGGGACCCTTTGTTCCAAATCAAGGGTTTATGCCTTTTTTTTTAGTCAGTGTACCACAGACATTCATGTGGAATTTCATGTGGTCTTACATAAAAGGGAATGAATGATTATGTATTATACATAAAATATTTCAATTATTTTGTCTGTTTCCTTTCCCTCAATTCACCAGTAGGGAGCTGAAGGATTTATGACCTACCTAATTGAGCTTAAATTTGCAGATAAAGTGCTCAAACTGCTCTGGTCCTGCCGGGTTTTGTCACACTCTGCTTTCTGAATGCATGTTGGAGGCTGCTGAGCTGGGAGGTTCATCCCCTCCCAGTCTGAGTAGCATTCACAGCAGAATTCTCAGATGTCTCTTCTCAAGCGTTTTTGAAGAATTATTGTTTTACTTCAGAGATGTCAAGTGGGTGCCTTTGTGGAATCTGCAGTTTTAAGCTTTTTAGATTTGCCTGATAGTTTCTGGTTTGTGTGAGGGAGATGATAAGAGAAGGTGGTTGTAATGGTCCATCTTGATCTGGAACTGATGTCTTTTTCTACAGCTGATTGCTCAGTACATGCCCAGGGAAGTTCTTCAAACCTCCTTTCTATGTGCCCTACTGAGTTGGGTTCAAAATAGGACTTTGTAGCCAAAGAAGGAAACTTGAACTTTATGGGAAAGAAAACAGATCCTTTTGGCATCTCAAAATGGGTTAGTTCTTGCAATAACCTAATGCTTTTTCCCCAACTAGAAGGTTGGAATTCTGAGTTCCCATTTTCTTAAGAGTGGTAGAAATTCATCTGCTACTCTGCAGATTTTGGGGTTAAGTTGCTTTTGACCAGGTCTGCAGAAGAATGAACAATATCTTTATTGTAACTCCACTTAAGAGTCTGAAAGGTGTCCCCTGATTTCAGTGGCCCTTGGTTAGACCTGGTGGAAGGCATGAAAATAAACAGGGACTCTCACTGTGGCTTTTTTTTTGACCCTAAAGCAAGTTTGCAGATGACACCAAGCTGAGTGGTGCAGATGACACACCTGAAGGACAGGATGCCATCCAAAAGGACCTGGACAAGCTTGAGAAGTGACTCTTGGGAATCTCAGGAGGTTTAATACGACCAAGGACCAGGTGCTGCACCTGGATTGGAGCAACCCCCGGTGTTGATACAGGGGATGAACAGATGGAGAAGGTCCTGGGGGGGCTCATGGGCGAGAGGCTGGACATGACCAGGACTCACAGCCCTGAAAGCCAACCATCCCCTGGGCTCATCCCACATGAGCTGCAGGTGAGGGAGGGGATTCTGCCCCTCTGCTCTGGGGAGTCCTCCCTTGCAGTGCTGCTTCAGCCCTGTGGGACAGCACAGGAAGGACATGGAGCTGCTGGAACGAGTCCAGAGGAGGCACCAGGATGATCAGAGGGATGGAGCAGCTCTGCTGGGAGGAAAGGCTAAGAGAACTGGGACTGTTCAGCCTGGAGAAGAGAAGGTGTTGGGATGACCTAATTGCAGCCCTCCAGTGCCTGAAGGGAGCAAGAAGAAAGATGGAGAGAGACTTTTTATCAGGGCCTGGAGTGACAGGACAAGGCAAAGTGGATTTAAACTGACAGTAGATTTAGATTAGATCTTAAAAAAATTTCTGTATTGTGAGGGAGGTGTTCAGGCCCTGACACAGGTTGCCCAGAGAAGCTGTGTCTGCCCCTGGATCACTGGAAGTGTCCAAGGCCAGGTTAGACAGGGCTTGGAGCGACCTGGACTGGTGGAATGTGTCCCTGCCCATGGCATGGGGTTTGGAACATGATGATCTTTAAGATTCCTTCCAACCCAACCCATTGTAGGATTCTATGATAAAAACTCATTGACAGCACCCATAGCCCAGTTTTTTGTATCATCCAGAGACTTTGCCACTAAGGAAATGAAGTGCATCATTGCTGTAAAATTATCGGTAAAAAATATTTAGATTCTGAACATGTTCAGAGACAGTTTTTTTTAATGTTTTTATGGGTCTCTTCCTGAGTTGTTTGAAATTTTTCTAAATATAAATATGGTCTTTCATAGGAAAATTTTTGCTAAAAGTTTGTTTTTTTCTGGCTGTATTCAGGCAGCTCAGTGAAGAGAAAGGAGTGATTGTGAACAGACAGGTATGATTTACTCCTAAGTACCCTGGAAAGATAAATGAGCAAGACTTGAATAAAATAGGATTTCTACCATGATTTAATATTTAAGAGATGCCTAAAATAAACATGATTCCATTTCATGGTATAAAAATTGTTTAAAATAAATATTTCTCAAAAGAATTGGTGGTTTAGGCTCTATAATGTTTGTTAGTGCTTTCTGAGATTACTTTTGCAAAGGTGAATAAATATGGTTGATACCACTTTGGAGAGCATTTACCTTGGGAAAAGGCAGTTTCTTTTTATACTCAGTAACTTGAGGCTGGTTAAGGTCCAGGCTGTGTTGTATTAGTACACAGAACAGTAAATAATCCCTGTCCTAAAGAAACTGTAACTTAAAAAGACAGCATGAGGATAGGGACATATAGGGAAAAATTATATCATAAAATAACAATAATTTCAGTGTCTTGCCTACCTCTTGACATAAGGTATGTTCTGGGGGATGCTAAGAGGATTGATGAAGGAAAGGAGAAGGCTGGACCTTCAGAGGAGTTAAAGGATGATGCTGAGGTCAAAAACTGAGAAAGGAGTTGGGTCTAAACTAGATGGACAATTCTGAGTCAGAGTCTGTGAATGAGCTCTGAGTGGGGAATGACTTTCTGTTGAGAAGCACAGGGTGTTTTGCATATATATTTATGTGTACTGTGGGCAAACATCTGTCTCCAGGGGTTCCACTAGTGGTTTCTCAAGAAGATGAACCTGTTTGTTTATCAATATTTTTATCCTTGCCCTCAGTTTTTATTTTTGTCTTGGGAAAAGCATGAAAATATTTCAGAAATGTACTTTTAGTACCTGGTTTCCCATCACATACAGTGCAAGGGGACATCCTGTCCCAAGAGTCCAGTGTGGAGAGGTGGAATATCTCATGGTTTGATGGGATGTCCTGACATGGGTTAGGGCAGCAGAACATTTTATGGCAATGTTTTTGATGCCAAGGTTATAAAGCCAGTTCAGTTTTTCTCTGTGCCATGGAATCCAGCAGCATGTTTGGTTTCTGAGACCCCAAAATCCTCTCCATATTTTGGTTTCTGAGACCCCCAGATCCTCTCTATATTTTGTCTCTCTCTTCAGGCACAAGCTGTTTCTCACCCAAGGTTCAGGATTCAGAAATTAATTTGAGGTATCAGGGTTCTTGTTTTCAGTATGTCAAGCCTGTTATAGTCTAACCTCAAGATTTCTATTAATGTTGTCCTCATTCATTGGTGGGGGAAAGGAACAGGTAAATTGGTAACTTCCTTGAGTTTCAAAACCCAGAGCACACAAAGGCCTATTCTCTTTGCAGGAAGCATCTCCTCTGAAGTGCTCAGAAAAAAAAGCAAGGCATGAAACACTAGATTTCTTTTTTTTCTGGCTGATTGGAGATGGGTTTGGAGGAGTTTTTTCATTTAGTCAGGAAAGTTGATTATCGTTAATAGTACTGCCTCTAATGTTTCCTTGTAATCTTATTTTGAGGAAATGTTTGAGCATTAAGCATTTTTCCCACAGCAATGAAACAATGTACCTTTCCCTGCCAAAGGTCCCATTCACATATATCTGCCTCATTCCTGCAGCTGCAAGGTGAAGCTTGGAATTTTTCCAGTAACTCAGCTGCCAATTTGCCATCCTTGATCGTTATCAGGAGCCATTTGACTGAGATGTCTCAGGTATAGCAAAGCATGTTCTTGCTGTTTGTGGTGTCCTACCTGTTTCAGGTCTTGGAGTCCTGCTTGAGCTTCATCCCCGGCTGCAGTTTGCAAAGAGAACTCCTATGAAGTCATTAAGTCACAAAGAGAACTGCTATGAAGTCATTAAGTCACAAAGAGAACTCCTATGAAGTCATTAAGTCACAAAGAGAACTCCTATGAAGTCATTAAGTCCCTGTGCACTGCTTAGTTGTGTGTGTGCATGATGGGACAGGGGGAAGAGTTTTCTGGCACCCACACTATGAGCAGAATCCCTAATTCAATTCCTTGGCACTTACTGGGAGTTCAGCTCTTGAATTCAATGAGAAGAGTCACATGCCCAGTGCTTTTTTGACTTAATATTCAGCTCTGTGCTCCCACAATGTTACAGTATCTGTTACCAAAGTTATTATGAGATTGTGTCATTTACATGCATTTGGTATAATTCTCAGGCAGTTAAGCAGAAAGAAAAACATGAAAAAAAAGGAGAGAGGAAGAAAAAACCCGTCAGAAGCTCTTTAGTTGCAAAGAAATCAGATTTTTTTGTCATGAGAAGATACCTCAAAGTATTTACTACCTTAGAGTTTACTTGTGTGATTGTAAGAGCTTGTCACATCATGATAATACCCAAGGTGCTGTAAATGCTTTGCACACTGATTTGAGTTATTTCTAAAACCAGAATTTCATCCCTAGTGAGATTTTAATTTTTTGTGTGTGACAACTAAGCACTTGGACTCAGCGTCATGCTTTTTATCGATGCCTTGTTTCATCAGATACAAACCCAGAAGAAATTCTAAATATTCAATTGATCTTAGCATTTTATGATGAATCTAGTGATGCTTGTTGCATTTTAAGTTTTTCAATTCTGCATTGTTAGCTTTACATACCCCATATGAGAATTTGTGTAAAGATCATTTTTCTGTTGGTCTAAGGTTTTATAGCAGGTGTTTGTACAAAGTCTAAATTTGGAGACAGATTTGACTTGTACTTTAGAACAGCAATAACCTCAGAGCACTGCTAGTAGATGCTGGAGAACTTGTCAGTGCTCAGACGAGTTTGGAGATACTTGAATTGTTTGCCTTTACCCTGATGGTGTTTGGGCTAGAACGTATGTCCTAAATAGCTGATCAATTTAGTACTAGGTACCTAACAGGTATCCTTATTGTTTGTAGTTATCTATACTTTTTTAGCATTTTCATAATCTATTAATCTTTTGTTAACCCTTTACAAACCATTTATAAATGTACCCTGAATTAAAAAAAAAAGTGACCATTTGGGTTTTTTTTCTCAAGTTTAATATTAAAGGGAAATCCAAGGTCAAGATGGGCACAGGGAGGCTTTAGGGAGCTGGTGGAGTTCATATTTTGGCCAGTCAGGTGAGGAACCACGTGGAACTAAAATTAGTAAAGTGTGTGCAGTGAAGAAAGTTCACACGGTGTAATTCGCTGTGGGCAGTATTAGTGTTGATTTACCCAATCTGTAAATGGCATTGGTCTGTCTAGACCTTTGAAACATTCCTCAGTTCCTTATTTAATGGAGGAGGAATCATTTCTGAAATTAGCATATAAATTGTCTGGAGTCAGCAGCCCTTTAAAACAGTGTTCTACCCTTGTGTCATGGCACAGTAACTGCTTTAACCAAAATAAATGTCCCAATCAGGCACGTTCTCAGGAAGAAGCTCTTGACTTCACATTGCTGAAAAAGTGCCTAAAGCTGAGAGAATTCATTAAGTTTAAAATGGAGAAATGATCAGGCTTTCATTTAAGTTGTATTTATTTAGTCATGTTAATAAGGGGAAGTGTATTATGAGAAGGAAACATCTGGTGAGGCCTATTCATGAAGGTTTATGGATATGTCAGTGAAACTGGAGGCTTTTCTGACTTTGACATCAAGCTTTTTCCTTTCCTTGGTCTTCTCACATAACTTTTATGCAAGCCTTGCTATTGGGGCATTCATTCCTGGGCCCAGTCCAGAATGGGAATGAGTCTGTCCCTGGTAGCTGGCACAGGGATGCTGCTGAAACACCTGTTGGAGGCAAATCCTCCTCCTCCTTGGCTGTTGTTCTTTGGTTGGATCTTCCCAAGTCCTGTGCTTACTTCTCTCCACTGTAGTTGCCAAGAGTAACACACAGTGCCCTTTTCTATGTTATCATTTTCAAGGGATGATAATATAACACACATTCAGCTTGTGAATTTGTGCAGGAGTTGGGAACATGCTGTTTAGAAAGAGTAGATGTGTACCCAGAGGTGAAAAATAAATGGCAATATGGTGTGCTGGGTTTATTTGGCATGAATCTGAGATGACCACACTGAGCAATGAAGCCAATAAAATCTTTGTACTGGGAAATCATGTGTTCTGAACATGCCATGCACTTTACAGAAGAACTATTCCAGGAATGTTGCTAGAGAGTTTTATATGTTTATTTGGTACTTATTGTTGGTCTCCCTTGCTCCAAGAGCCAGGTGCTTTAATCACAATGAAATCCATTGCCCAAGTCACAGAGAAAAAGAAATGGAAAATAATGTATGACAGAAACTCCTAAAAATGATCTAAAATAATATTTTTATATGCAACTGAATAGTAATTTTAAGCTGGGGTATTTCCTTAGCTCCCCAGGGTTAAACACTGAATTTGTTACTGAAAATGCCTTATTAAAAAGCCTTTTTCCATTCCAGACAGGTTTGGCTTGTGGCCAGGAAAGCCTCCAAAATGCTCAGACTCGGTCTTAAACTTGTCATGGTCTCAGTGTCCATCCTGTATGTCACCCTAATGTTCTGCAGTGCTTCAGAGGAGAGAGTGAGATAAGTTTTTTCCTAATTAAATAGTGAAGAAATGTTCAAGAAGGAAAAAGAAAAATCAGGAAAACCCAGCTCCCCCAAAATGAGTTGCTTACTTGATGCTAGAGTAGAGTAATTTTGGAAATGCTTTATCCTGTCTTCTGTTAAGTAACTTTAAAATTATTTTATGTGTGGGCAGCACCAGTGACCTTCTGATAGTAATGCCATGTCTGAGCTTGTTGTAGTATGAGGATCTCAGAACAGGAATCATGACTTTGTTGGCTCTTTTTTCAAACTTTATATTTAAAAAAAAAGCTTGCATGGCTAAACATGGGCTACTGATAAGTGCAGGTTACGTGCAGCAAGCAGGGTTTGTGTTCTGTGCTGCTGCTCTGCCTGGCACAGGAAGTCTTGTCTGGTCTCTGTGAGCACACAACAAAAATCAGGTTACAAAGTGACAGGCAAATGGCTGGGGTAGAACAGAAGAGGCCTGGTTTGAATTTGTATGTCCCTGTTAGGGTGAAATGGGTTCACTGAGACTTCCCTCCAGAGCAAGAAATAGTGGCTGTTCCATGACCCTGAGCTTGGCAACCGAGGACTTGCATTTATCTCACAGGCTTGAGAGTGGCTGATCCCGAGATAACTGGGCTCTGAAGTGTCAGAATGTCCTGGATGAACCACCAGAGCTTTTCATGGGAACGTGAGATGGGTTATAGTACATGAATTAGGGGCGGTGCTGTGAGACATCTCAACACTGTGGCTCCTGGAGAACTCCCTCTGCCAGCTTTGGGGTGGTCATGGGGATTCTGACAAGTATCTCTGAGAGACCAGACTTGGGATTATTTCATTAAGTTTGGGCCTGAGTCAGCCTGAATTCACTAAATTCACTGAATTCACAATCACTGCAAAACGTGGTGTTTGTGGGGCTCAGAATTACATTCTTATGATCTGCATGTCATAATATCTGTGTTTGTTTAAGTAGTCCCCAGTGGTAAGAGGGCTTTGAATTTTCTTATCTAAGCTCCTTTGATATTTTGTGGCTTGTGGTGTGACTTGTGGGAATGGTCCTGTGCAGGGCTAAGGGTTGGACTCAATGATCCTTCCAACTCAGCATATTCTGTGATTCTGTGTCTCTTATTTTTATGTTTTCTTTTAAAAATATTTCTGATTCAGTGGTGTTTTAAATGTTTGAGGGGTTTTCCCCTCCCTTATTACTCAATTTAATTGGAATTATGGTGCCTATCAAAAAGTATTACTGCAAGGTGACCTGGAAATAATAATTTCCTTTCATCTATACCAAACATTTGTAGATCATTAAAATGTCACAAATAAAAAAGTCTTAGTCACAAAGCAATGGCTTTATATGAGCACAGTAAAATATGAGAATTCATTATATACAAAAAGGCTATGTTTTGTATTGCTGGTTCATGGAGCAAACCTCCAACACATGTGGAACGCATGGCAGGATGTAAGACCCTCTGAGGGCTCTGTACAGATATGTGAAGGGGAAGAGAAGGGGGAGAGGGAGGAGGAAAAAAAAAAGAGCACTGTGTGTCTGAGGCAACGACCCCTTTCAGGAACAAATGGAGCATGTGCTCCGGGTCTCCGGGAGGATTTGTGCAGGGATCTGGCTCTCCATGTGCACACATTCCTTGGAATCAGACAGGTGTTAAAGTGAAATGGTGCCCAGAGGACGCAGTACCCTCCTCTGCTATCAGCAGCCTGACCACATGACGGATCCCAAAGCAGCCAAGCACAACTGCTGAGGGCTTTGCCAAGGGCTTGGATGCCAAATGCTCAGAGAGAGGATCCTTGCCAGCTTGGCACCTTCAGCCCATGTGGCTGCTGCTGACATGGAGCTGTCATTGTAATGTGCTGGGAAGAATGGAACCAGAAACTGTCTGAATAGTTTCTTGTGAATGAAGCTCTCTTATTTTTGTGAGGATAAAATATTGATTACCTTCCAAATGTGTTTGAGAGGCTGTGCATGGCTTTGGCATCTGCCCATACCTGCAGTGGGGAAATCGGAGGATTTTACCTCCTGACAGTTGAATTTATTTATCCAGCCAACCCCTCCCCAGCATGACACTGGAAATAAGAGGGGAACTATTTGAAAACAGTTGACATCTGGAGGAAGATATTCATTGGCTTGTGGGATTTAGATCAGTCCCTGAGCTGGTGCCTTAGGAGTGGATTTAAGCAGTGCTCTAATCTTCTGGCACCTGTTGCAGTTTTTGGCAGTGGCACAGGACAGCTTTGATTGCACTGGGACTGGAGCAGTGAACATATGTCTAATGCCCATCCAAGAAAAAAGGACTTAGTGCCCTTAATGCCTTTCTTATTGTTTTGGTGTTTGTTTTTTTTCCCCCCACTTTCTCTTGTCTTATTCATCAAGCTGCTGTTAGTAGTTATCATGACATACATGCAAGCACCCATCAGCATCTTCAAATAAATCAAGGATAAAGCAAGAGGAAAACAGGAACTGTGAGAGTTCTGCCTTATCAGAATCCACCTACTTTTTATGTTTGATTTTCAATTGTTTTCCTGGCCCTGAATCTTTAAGAGGTGTGGCAAATAAAGGACTCCAGGAAAAATGATGCATGTGCCAATGTCTGAGGTGCAATCAGAAGAGTATTTGGTTTTCTAAATACATTCATCAAAATAACCAAGTATGTATCTTCAAGAAGAGAATTCAGAGGACCCATGAAAGGAAGTCTCTGCCCACACATCTTTGCACTGATTGTACATCTGTGAAGGGCTGTCATCCAGCAAAGCTCTTAAGTGTATGTTTAACTCTCAGCACAGCCTGGCTACAGCAATGTTGCTAACTTTGGCATGGGCATTCACATGCCTGGTGAGAGGCACATGCTCATGTGACCCTCTGGATAACTGGCTCCTTCTTGTGTCCCACAGGCCTGGAGCCAGCAGTGCCAGCCCAGATTCCTGCTCCTCTGGAAGGCATTGGAGATGACAACAGGGTTGCTCATCATCTACAGCTCTGAGGGTTTAATCCTTCTCTTCAACACCACTGAAGTGTGGGGGTACAAACTCTTGAGAAATGACATGAAGCCTTCCAACACTGTGTGACTTTACCTTTCCTGATGTGCCTGTGTGGAATTCAGTGCCATTTGCTTGAAGTGACTACCATGCAGAATTGTGACAAAGACTGAGAGAGAAGAGGGACAATGTCATGCTCAGATATCAAGCAATTAATTAAAATCCACACTGCTGTATCACAGTTGTAGGTGTTTGTACTGAGGTAAATCCTGGGACTTGTGTGTGTTAAAGTGTGTTATTGTGTTTGGTGCCTTGTAAAAAGTCAGTCTTGAGAGTGATGGATTAGGTTTGAAGAGAAAGTCTTTAGGTCCTTGTGGTGGTTCTTGGAATTAAAAATTGGCTTGTTTATCTAAGAAGTCAGCAGAAGATCTTGGGCTTCCTATCTTCCTACAGATTTCAAGTAAGGTGAACATCAGTAAAGGCAACCTGGCTGATAAAACTTAAATTATAAACAAGGAGTATTCAATGAAATACAATCAAAATGCTCAGGTCTCATTAAGTACCTCTGTCAACATACCTGATCTAGGGAAAATAATATAAAGGGAAAGGAAAAATTCCAACAGTAACAAACAACTGTACCCATAAAGTCCAACTTGTACAGTAAAGTCCAAGCAAGCAAACTTGGCAAAATATTCCAGTGTGTGCAGTCCAGAGTCCACCAGGATATTTTCCAGACTACCATCTGCATCAGAAACTTGCTGGACAAAATAACTCTGATTCTCTCCAGTAGTTTGTTGGTATGCCTGAGGTGGGATTCCAAGAGGAAGAGCTGGCAAAGTCGTACTTTGTTTTTACCTTTACCAAAGCCTGTTTGAATTACAGAGATTGTAGTGCATCTCTGGTCTCTGGAGCCTGCACTCATTTATTTTAAGAAAATTAATTTCTTGGGGATCATAAAAAAGCCAGATGGGGAAAAGCTATCCTGTTGTGAGAATTTCTTATCTGCTTCATTGAAATAATTGAAAATGGGTTTCTAATAGTCTAAAGAAGTTCACTTATGGGCTAAGACCCAATTTTCTTTAAAAAAAGGGGGGGGAAGGGGGGGAGGAAGGCAACTTTGAGAAATACTTTAAACTATCTTTGTCCAGCTTTTTGCCCCTGGAGGAGGAAGTGAGAAATGTAGAAAGCACATGTGACAGATGCTGCTCAAGATGCTCAACACATTACTTAAAGATGCTCTGTGACCATCATGTTGTGAGTAATAAAAGAATGTGAATGGGATGGAAGAGGAACAGTCCAGATTTGTTGTAACCACATCTGTAGTCTCAGCACTCTCACATGATGGTCACCAAATTCCTGCCGGTTCCTGGCATATTCCTGAATGTTTCTGGGTGGTGCCAGGCCACACTGGACTGGGGAGCCCTCAGGTTACCTCCAAGGGAAGCTAGCAGGTCTGCAGGCCATTGCCACACAGGGATACCAGCAGCAGTGCCAGGAACAGTAAAGCTCTGTTACTGCCACACATAGTTAATTGGCTCGGGTGTCACAGCGAGCAAACACAGTTATATTGCTCCTAGTTCTGCACTGAGTTAATTGAGCCTAGCTTGGGGATCTTTGCCCCAATGTGCAGGGCAGACATACCCAGGAATGCACTCCCATTGTTGACTGAATACTGTATTTTTACATAAATGTGGCAGGAATATAATTGCAGGGTGGAAAAAGAAAGCCAATATACATTCACTTCACTTTAGAAACTAAATTAAACCTTTGACTCGACTCACTTCTATATCAGCTCCCTGCAGGCATTTCTACAGGCTTCATTAGACCCAACCTAGAGGCCATGGAAAAGGTCTCACAAAAGACTAGCCAGGAAGCCAGTCCCAGCCCCAGATCCTGCTGCTTCAGAATGCAATCTGCCTCTTGGCACCTTGGGCTTGCAGCTGTCAGGCACTCTCCTTATGTGGTCACTGGGGTTGGCTCGGAGGCTGCAGCAGAGAGATGAGGAGGGCGAAGGGGGAACACATTCATCACTGCCAGCAGCAAGGAGAGGCAGTGCCAAGTCACTATGTAACCAGGCACATGTGCCAATTTGCTCAGTAATTGGATTGCTATTTGAAAAATTAAAGGGGTGTCTAGAAAATTTGTACCTCTGCATTTATGAAGTTCTGAGGGGATGGACAGGGAGAGTGGGGGGAATCGAGCAGAGGTGTTTCAGGAGAGCACATGTAGGAAATCATTTGATGACTTTCCAAAGTCTTACAGCAGCCTCAGGAGCAGCTTCTCTGTACCAGAGACACAAAGAGCAAGACACAGTGCAGTGGAAAGTTGTGACATTATGGACAAGCTGTAACCCATTGCTTGCTATGGAAGATTAGTGTGGACTTGTCAGCTGAAACTGATTTGTGTAAAGAAGACATACAAAAGGCAAGGCTTGATATACTTCTGTAATTCATTTTTTTCCCTAAAAAGAAAAAAAAAACCCAAACCTGTTAATTGGCATTATTTTATTTTTTCAGTTGTTTTTTCTTTCCCAGAGGCAGTGACTTGTTGCTTCTGTCTACTGTATACATTGCTCTCAAATACATTTGGTGAAAAAAATCCCATGTGCTAATATTAAGCATAAATGATACTGAATTACACAGAGAGTTTCTGATTCAGAAATATACTTCTGCCACAAATCATCTCTGCTCTCACTGAAGCCAAATTCAGACTTTGCTTTGACTTCTGTAGGAGCATAATTATATTGAAAAATACACCAAAATAGTCCTTCAGGCATTTCATTATTCCCAGCAGCTGAGCTCACTGGCCACCCTTATTGAGCTGAAAACTTGAAGCATATGGAGACGATAGATTATAAATTGTTCCTGAGATAATATTTGTAGTTTAAAGCATAGTCCAGTTGCTAGTAGATATATAAAAGTGGTACCTGTGTTCTCCATCACTGTTAAGCGGAAGTGCAAGCTGGAAGCTCTATCTTTAAAATAATAAAAAGCAAAAATCTATGGACTTATACTATTTGGAAGAACTATTTGGAACCTCTGTGAAATGTCTGATTATTTCTCGTGCACTTGGACCCAGTAGAATGAGGTTAACACATGTCAAAGCAAAGGCTAAGGAAATTTTGGGTTACATTTCTGCCCCTAGATGGAGTATTCTGCACACTGGGTTGGGGTTTTTTTATATATATTTTGGGAGAATGGAGCTGTGTTAGAAGCCTTGAAATGCCTCTTGTTCTGAATTCCCTTTGCAGTGTATCAAGTGCTGCCCATTGGAATCAGAATAACTGGGTCCCAGAGACCATTTAGAAAAGTCAGAATAGGGTTTGTTTGTACAATTGATCAGATAATGGCAACTGTACTTTCTTAGTGTCTCCCATTTGTTAGTTAGTGATAGGTATGTATGTTAAAAAGCAAGAAGCCTATACTTTCTAAAGTGTCATTAATTACTATGAAACATCTGATATTTGCAGCTTGCAGTGCTGAATATTTCTGTGATTTTCAAGGTATTCCCTTCTCTTATTATGCTGTGAATGCCATGGTAACCTTAACAACTGGTAAAACATTTTAATAGTGACCACTGTAATATAGTGGTTATGTGTAAACAGCGTGCACCACTCACTGCTTCACAGGGGTTTGGAGCACTTTGTCACAATCGGAGGAAAATGTTGCCAGATTTTAAGAACTAATTCCTAAACTTGCCAAGCAGGGAGCTGAAAGTAAGGTCTGCTTTCTCCAGCTCCCGTCTTTGATCATCTCTGGAGTTTCATTGATACATTCCTACCCAGCACTCACACGCTTAGTGAACCATGGCTCCAGAAGAGTTGCTTGGGAAAAGCACTTGGCTACAGACACTGTATTTGTAGGGGGTGGGTCTGTGTCAGACTAGAAGTCAGCTTTTGAAACACCCAGATTGTTTTGTGTGCGTGAGTGAGAATTCAGCTGTAGGCTCATAGCTCAGGTATGTTCTCTTGTGGGCTTCTGATTTAGCTGGTTTAGTTCTGGACCAGCTGCCTAGTTTGTTCCTGGACAATTCCTACAGAACACAGGATTTTAATTTGGACCTTTTTAGATATGATGTAAATGCCATCAGCTTCCTAACAACTGTTCCTGAAGCTCAGAGCAGAATTTAGAGCAGACCGTCTGTGAGCTGGGGAATTGCACAAGATATCCCTTCTCAGAAGCAAAAGAAAAAAGCCCAGCAAAAGCTAAGCCATCTGACTGGAGTCCTGAGAAATGCTTTCCAGCTTTCAAAGAAATAAAGGGTCTTAATTCAGATTTGCCGGAATTGTCTAATTAGTCCCTTTAATGCCATGCACCTTATAGTCTGTGCCACCGGATTCGCCCTCTAAATGAGACGATGGGCTAATTCATCTTGGCAGCAGTAAACAGACCTTGTGATTGTTCTCCTTACAAGCACCGGCCTGAGTTTAGGAAAACGCTTTGCCCAAGCCTGTGTCGCTGCTCCCTCCCCCCTGAGCCCCCTCCCCATCCTTTCTGAGTGCTGCCTGTGCTTCTTGCCCTCCTTCCCCACCACCCCAACCCGCCCCGTCTCGCACACACTGACATACCTCACACATTTGCCACTGCTAACAACAACCTGTCAACTCTTTCTTTGCACCGTGCTAGGCGCCTTTTGTCTCTGCAGCCCAGAGCAAGCCTTGCAGCTGTTGTCCGAGGCCTGCTCCGACAGCCTGTGATCAGTCAGCTGCGAAATCCTCCCTGAACAACTCGGTATTCACAGCCCTAATCGGGCCAGCGCGCCGCTTCCTCCTCTCGCGCAGTAAATCTTCATCGCTCGCGCTCCGCTCGGCACTTCGTGGCGCCAGCTCTTTGGGCTGCTCTCTGCCTTTCCCATACTCTGCTGGGCTGTGTGCTCGGAATGCTAACTCTCCAGCCTTGTTTGGGCTCCGTGCTGCCTCGCTGCTGCAGTCCACGTGTTGGGAACATCCAAATTCCTGCTCTCTCCTCGTCCTTTAATGTGCGTTGAATTGTATCTCTCCGAAGGTGAAGATGCCAAAGGCTCCTTTCCTCCCTCGGCCCATTTCATGCTTTGTCCATATAAGTTAGTTGTATGATTATCTTTCTGTTTCCTCCCAGCTTTCTGTTTCCTCTTCTGTCCAAGAGCTGTCTTTGACGAGAAGATGAGGGTGAGCTGCCCAGCCTGGGGAATCTGGGGATGGCAAGGGCAAGCCTGGGGAAACTGGCACAAACTTTAATTTGATCGCATGCCCAGGGCTATTATCCATCCTCCTAATGATTCCCCCATGGATAAAAACACATTTCTCTCCATCCTGCCCCTGACTTGATGCCATCACAGTCTTTTAAAAGATTTGCATTAAAGACAATTGTGAAGATGATTTCTAGAATAAAACAAAAGGATCCAAAAAGCTTCCTTAGTGTCCCAGCTGAGTTGAGGAGAGTCCACGGAGAGTTAAAGTGAGGTTTCTGTCAGCATTGAATTGCTGAGGATTTATACTGGAGCTGAAACCACAATTTTATCTCTGCCTGTTGCTGCTTATGGTACAGTATGGAAAGTCCTCCTGCCTCCGTTGGGAAAGCATTGAGGGATTTATACCCTGTGTGCTGTGTTTGGGTCTGGGATTGTAGATGCCGATATAAGTAAAGCTTATTAAACAGCACATTTTGCAAAGAGGCTTAACTAGATCTTAAGTAAAGCTTGCTGGAGATCACTTTAAAAAACTAAAATATTCTGGATAGCAAGGGTTATTTCAATTTATGAGGAACCTGCGAAACCTTTATCTGAACACTGGCATGAGGACCACAAAGTAATGGATTTTGATCTTTGATCTTGTCTGTGAAACTGAGTCCAATCTCTAGCAATGGAAAACTTATTTCTCTTTCTGCATCACCTTTCCTCACCTTTAAGTCTTGGTTTCATCTGCTCCAGGTGTGCCCATGTGCACGTGTATGCAGGGGTGAACATTAACTGTATACAGAAATTCCTTGAAAAGTACAACACGAACTGGCTTCAAAAATACATTGTTTCTGTTAGTTTTATGAGGCAGCTGTAAAATAGATGCAGCTTGGAAAATCTGAGTTCGTTCCTAGTCAGACTTTCTATGCCTCAGTTTCTCATCAGTGTATCTTTGGTCAAAGCTAAGTCCATGTATATGGGATTCTTACAATTTTGGGATTGGGAGTGAGTTTGAGTCTGCAAAGAGATGCCATCCTGGTGTGCCCTTCATAACCAGCTCCCACTTGCTTCCAGGTGGGATGTGTTTTGTCCCTGTGTAAACAGACCTATAGATATATTTTTGGCTTAATTTGGGAAAAGAGGGCAGATTTTGCTCACGGTTGCACAAAAATGCTCTTCTGTCTCAGCATGTTCTTTGGTAAAGATGAATATGTATGAGCAGATTTGAATATTGTCTCTTTTTCTGTCCACAACAGCAGCAGTAGAAATATGATCTTCAATAGTATGGAGTGTCCCATAAATAGGCTGATTGTACCAGTCCATAGAATAGAATCTTAAAGTAGTTTGGGTTGGAAAGGACCAATTTTTTTCTGTTAAATAATAAGCTACAGAATATGGTTGTTCTATTGTATGACTGACTTCTATTTCTTCACTGGTGCTTCACCGTGCTTGGGGAGAATGGAATGTGCAGTGGACCTGCTGTCCTCTGCACAAAAAGCAGTTTATTTTGAAGTTTTTCTGTAGAACTTGATGTCCCTTAGACATCCTTATACCTCTTATTTATTTATTTAGACATCCTTGCACTTCTTTTTTATTTATTTGGTTGGTTGGGGTTTGTTTGTTTGTTTGTTTTCAGAAGACTCATGTCAGCTGGAATTTGCACATAGCCTGATACAGTAGAAGGAAATATTTTGGCTTTAAATTACAGAGGAAATTTCCAACAGTCTGAACTGAAAGTGAATGGAACAAGAAGACTTTCTTAAAATATTACTGCTATGACTATTACTACTAGTGCTACTTATGTTATTATTATTACTAAAATGAAAGGAACTCAAAACACAGCGCAGTATTTTGTCTCTTCTCACAACTCTTTCCTTAGTAGGTTGCCATTGTCCATCTCCTGGTTCTACTGATGTTTGTGCCCTGAAGTGAGAAGCTTTTTTAAGGTTGCAGCTGGTGCTTCCCTTGGTATGGTTGTAGTTCTGTGGTACTTGGGGATGGGGGCTTAGAATAGTTAATGAGGAAAATGACTGGGAGTTGTGACATGAAGTTTTCATGTGTTCTTTTCCTCAGAGGTTTGTGCCATAGAAGAAAACTCTCAGGAGGCAAATACTCCTAATGGGAATGTCTTGTTGTCTGAAGAATCCTGAGTTCTTTTGTTGTTTCAATCTTTCTTCATTTTTACCCAGACCACAATGTGTACCTTATTCTGGTTAGTGACTGCTAGAAAAGTGCTTTTTTCATGGCTCTGGGATGAACAGGATGAGCAGAATTTGAGAACATCCTGTCTGCTCCCTGTTCTGCATTGAAAGTGAACTTAACTTACTTTTCCTAATGCACCTGGATGCACATATTGGGGCAGGACATTTTATTGCTCTACTTTTTTATTTTTTAAGGAGCAATGTCAACTTTTTTCCCAGCTTTTCCCTTGTCTGTCTTCTAAGATAATCTCAGACCCCTAACATCTCTCTATTTGATTTTTTACCGAGTTATGGATAATAGTCTTACCCAGTAATTTGATTTTAAAATAGTCTTTGAGTCTAGGAATTTCCTTGTCTGATTTGCCTCAGATTTTCCAGAAAAATTCTACCTTGGCTTAAAGTTTGCACCTGTGAAAGTTCAAGGAAACCTGTTTAGCTTTTGCTATATGAGGAACAGATTCTGCCAAAACTGAGTTTCTGATGAAAGGCTAGTGCAAGTATGGACAGACTAGTTTTGTCATTACTAAGTAATATTAGTGTATAATCAGTCCCATCTAGAAAAAATATCACTAAATGAAATTTATTACTTATAAAAATAATTTATTTCTTCTTTGGCTACTCAATGTAGAATAGTTACTAGTAGTAACACCCATCATGTTTAATTTTGTGAGTCACTTCTTGTGTGCACATTTCTGGTCCATCTTGAACAAAACCATGTAAAAGATGAGCAAAGAATTAGGGAAAAATTATAAATAGATCCATGTGACTGCCTTTTCTGCAGATATTCTTTTTTCTCCCCTTACTTGAGGAGTTAAGAATGAATGCAGGGCCATGCAGTGTTTGTTAAAGCTGATGGAATATCTTGGAATATCTTTCTCCCTCTGGGTATTTCTTTAATCAATGTTTCTTTATACCATTAGGTCATCTCCTCTTTTTTATCATGTGTTTTTTTTATTCTGAAGAAGCCTTGTTTTGTCCATTTCCCTGCATCTTGACGTTTATTCTCAGAATTATGGCCTGATCACTTCCTTTCTTTCCCTGAAAATTTCTGTCGTTTTATCTATTTTAAGTGTCAGAGCACAAAGATAACCCCATCATAGTTCTCTCATTTTCTCCAGCAGTTCCCCCCCACACACTCCTTTTCCTCCCTGCAATGAAAAAAATGAAAGGTTTCATGGTCTTACAGATTTTCTTTATGCTTGTTTTGGCCTCCTTGCAACCCAAATACATCATCACGCTATAAGACTGCTCTTTAAGGCTCTTGGATCAATTAAAGGTAGCCCCATTCACTGCCAGTACAAACCTTTGCCTATTAACTCTTTCAAAGGGCATTTGTCATCTCAAAAACTGTGAATGCCTTCTGGGTACATTGATTAAAAAAAGGTATTGTTTTAAGGCTGCTGAATATCTTAATTAGTTGTAATCAGAGGATAGATTGTCTCTGTGAAGTGATACAGTTACCTTTCACCTACTTGCTTTATTTTCTGTGTTTTTCAAAGGCAAAGGAAAATCTCAAATGTACCTCAAGAATTTTGGCTATAAGAGGAGTGCACTTGCTGATCAAACTGTGATTTATGATATTATTTTGTAAAGGCAAATATTTAATGTGGTAAAACCCAGAATGCATCTCCCTGGCCTATGACCAACCAAGAATGGGTAAGTGGAGCTGCTCATTGCCAACAATCTTCCTCCTTTCCTTGCCTCAGAAATCCAGTGTCTGTGTCCTGGAAATAGAGAAATTCACCCGAGTTCTTCAAGTGCTTGTATGTGTGTGCTGAGCTTGAGCCCATGAATGGTCCATTAATAGAGAGAATACACAGCCCTGTTTGGCAGCTCAAGGTAGAACAGGGTAACATTTTTTAGATCAATAGTTCTTTTGCCACAATTGTTGTCTCAAATGAAGCTATTTGTGAATGTGCAAATAGTTTTAGCAGGAAAAATGTCTTGTTCTGATGCTCACTGAATCAAAACATTTCTTTCAGTAGTTAATCATAAAAATTTGTTTTCTAATTAAGAGGGCCCTTTTGAAAATGAAAATCAGCACCTTTTCCCCTTGGACTTCATGAAAAATTTTGTTTGTGCTTGTTGCTTACTTGGTTTATTTTTCTGAGAAAACAACCTGGTTTATATTTCATTTAAATGTAGTTTGCTGAAAGCAAATGAGTCTTTATATGCATCTAATGGAGGCATTGGGGTAGACAGAACCCTTCCAGTCACATCTTGATGGTACAGCAATGGCTTGCTTCCTTTGAGCCTCAATCTCTGGAGTTGCATTTCCAGAGCAAATGATCTCGGGTTATATGCTTTTATTTCCATATTTGTGCATATATCTTCTTACAGGGAGGAAAAAACACTAGACAAAAACTAGAAGTCACACTTAGTAAATGTGTGCTTTTCTGCTTAAGATGCTTATAGTGATAATAGTAACTAATATTCAATTTGTTTCATTATAGAAAGGAGAGGAGACATAAATGGTGTTTTACAGGCAGTCCACCTTTATATAGGTAATGTGGCAAAGTCATGTGAATGCAAGTGGTGCTGGACTCAGTCTCTTATTTTCTAGTGGGTAACTGTTCTGGACAATGTATGGCTTGAAGTTAGAATATATTTATGATTTGCCTATTTTTTTCAGAAGCTAAGATAATATATGCTCCTCTATCACAGGACAATTTCACTCTGCATGAAGTACTTCTTGTACTTTACATCTTTTTTTTAAAATTTAGTTTATTTTTACATAAATGTTTCAATAAAATCTAGTTCTCTCTTCAAATTACTGTATAGATAAGAGACTATTAAAATCTCTGTTTCACACAGGAGGAAAACCAGTCTGATAAAGATTAGAATCCCAACTCAAGGAAAAGCATAAACTTAAGCACATCTTTTAATGTTACTGTGATTTTGGCATAAACTATTATGAATAGTTTCTCTCAGATGATGTCAGAGGTGAAAATAGAATATGCTTTCAGTTGCAGACAGTACCTCAACCACAGCACTGCAGTGTATGGACACAGTGATTTTTCTCTTTATATTTGATTAAAAATGTGGTGCATGGGTTGCTCATACAGGAGAAAGGTTTATTTTTGTAGTTTGTTGTTTAATTCAGTGGTTTCTGTACTATGGTACTGAAGCTCATTTCAGTGCAGTTCTAAACTTTCCCTTCAGCTTGTAGATCTTCACAGAAGTGTGAAAATTTCTTTTCTTTCCTCAGGTGCTTGGGAAATAAACCTGGAGAATTAAATATGCTCATACCTACTGTGGCCATGATAAGCTTATGTGTGTGTATATCTATATATAAATATATAGATATATAATATGTCTTGCTCTGTATAACATTTTTAGGTGTCTGTACAAGTAGAATATTCATGGTGTGACTCATTTTTCCTTCTCCTCACCCTTCCAGTGGCAGAGCTCAGACTGTGATGAGAAAAACTAGTACATGTTATTAAGAATTCTGATAAAGTAGGCTGAATAAATTTGTTTTCTTTGTGAGCCTTAATCCTGCGTTGTATTGGCTTCTTGGACATGGCTAATTTATTTGGAATTCCATTCTGTTCCCGACAGCATTCCTGATTAGGGGTTTGATCACCCGGAGCAAAGTTACATACCAGCTTTCAACTCTTGTAATCTAACAGTGTAATTTTTTCAAATGGCCTCTTTTCTTTCCTTCTTTGCCCCAGCTCCCCTTCTTTTTGTGTGCAAAGAGACTTTAAAAGTAAGCAGCATAACCTACTAGTAGAATGGAAAACTTCTTCAAAACACAATGTAGTTTTGCTGAATGCCCGACTTTCATTTTTAAATAGAAGAAATGAGGTTTGGAGCTCTGTCAGTGCAGCATGGGAAATGTTTACCTTCCATCACTTACAAAGGATAACAGTTCTTTTCAATAACTGCATTTTATGGGTGGTGTGTTACAATCTTCAAGTTCTTTCCAAGGTCTGTAGTTCACCAAAGCACATTTTGCCTATGTGAAGTTTTTGAAGTTTACCCTTTAATTAAAAACTAAAGTTTGTCACATGGTGAACCTTGTATGAAAATGTCAATTGTGTCATTGTGTCTCAACTGGCTTATGCTGTCAAAACAAGTGATGACAAGGAAACACAAATTTAATTGTAAAGCAGAGGCAGATTTTGATCTGATCTCTTTTTGACAGAGCACAAGAGGAGCATCATCCCAATGGAACCAGAGGAAATGTGGCATTCAACAGCCCCCCTAATCTGCCAAAGCCATGCAGTTACAGGCAAGAGGGAAGGGAGTTTTCCATCCTGTGACATTTCTTAAGGTCCCAGTCTGGTCTGTGCACAGTGAGAAGGAAGCAAAGTTTTTAAGTGAAGAAAGATGTGGGAATAGCCCAGAGATAGGTGACTACTCATCAAAAGACTCAGACTGTGGGTTTATGCATGAGTGCCTTGGCTGTATAATGTTTGAAGAGTGCCTGTTTTGTACTGATCTTGAATTTAATGAATCTGAAAAGTAGGTCTTGGCAAATATTTTGTCAAAAAGGAAGCACTTTTAGCCAGATTTCTGTGTTGGAAAAACAAACATCTCCATGAAAATGCTGTTTTGTCAAAAATAATACTAATTAAATTCTTTACTGTATTTATGGGAATTCTGTGAATTCAGTGAGGGAAAAAATGCACTGATGAAAGGATGGTTTAGGACTAGAACATTGTGCCTGATCAAACTCAGTGATAATTTCTTAATTTTCCCAGTAAAAACCCCTGAGTTTCTTTCTGACCAAAAAATGATGCATCTAAGTGAGTGTGAAGTCATAGCAACTCGTGTGTGGTCTCTGATCACTAAAGAGGGAAATAATCATATTAATAATAATAATAATTGCTTGATAACAAGGTATTCTGAACTTTGTAACATAAATCCTAAATATTTGTTCTAGGATTTTTCCGTTGAGTCACTAGATATTTTTGTGTTTTTATGTTTATTCACAATTAGGTTGACACATTTTGGATATTGCAATATTAATTGATGTGAGTAAGTACCATGGCATATATGTGATCTATTCTGCTACTACTGGGTCATGTTCTGATCACATTCCTAGTAAGAGATTCCTTTAAATGAAAGGGAATCAAGATATCTACAGCATATGGAGGTGATCATGGAAGGACAGCTCCATAACTGCAGAGGTCTCATCAAGTTGTTCTAAAATTCGGATGTCTTCAGGTAATGACTTTTAAGACTGATTTTTAAGTTTTTGTTTCATTTCTTCCCAGTCCTTTTCCCTCAGTTTTATTATTGTTTCCTGTGATCTGTGCCTTTTCTTTTGCAATTAAATCTCACTTTTGACTGTGAGGCCTTTGAGGATGAGCTGAGTTTTGCAAACACTTTGGGGTTTATGAACATTAAAGGTAGTCTTAAGGGAAGAAATACGTAACAGATGAAGTATCTTATTTCTGTCCTTGATTTTCTTGATCCTGGAAATGAGTTTATCAAACTGACTGTGGTGGGAGGAGTGTGTTTGCTGGGTTGAGTGTGTTTGTTTCCAGTGAAAAGCCAGTGGAGTAGGTGTTGACTTCGACTCAACCCAACATGGAATGATCTTGACATGTGCATTTTACCACAACTCGTTTGAAGCAGAAATTGACTGTGCATGTCAAGTTTTGTCCTCTAAAAGCTGTGAAGACCTTGATCTGGATCTTTTTAAGAGTGGTTTGTTTTCAGTGTGATGTAAAATGCTTGTTCAGGAGATTTCACATGTGTAAACTGGAGCAAGGTGCCTTTCTGGCTCTGATAACAGCAGAAGGCACATGATTTGGAGAGATAAGTGCTGGTCTTGGATTTTTCTTTTTCTCTTAACAAAGAACTGGGAACTTCTTGTTAGCCATGCTGACACCTGCAAGTCTTTGCTCTTTTCAGTTGTAGATATCCTGGGTTTTGAATGTGTGGTAAATACAGTAAGTCAAATATTCTATGTTTTAATTCTAATTTATTTCTGTTTCGGGATGTATTTCAAACTGATGTTAACAGTGGGTGTTTTCTGATTATTGTTATATTGTCTGCTTTGTTGCTTGTAACTTCTCTTGATATTTTGAAATTTTAGCTATGTAGTGGTATTTTAGGAGATAGACTTCTTCATAAGGGATATATTCCCTTTCTTTATAAGGGAACTGGAAAACTAGATGTGAAATCTGTTGCCTTACATTTTAAAAGTCAACAACAAGACTGCATAATACCTACCTTTTTTTTTTTTTGCTAATCTACTCTTCAATGGGCACTGCTTACCAGGACAATTAATTATATAATAATTTATAAGTAAAGAAAAGTATGGAATTTCAAAAATAGTTTCAAATGAGAGGATTTTAATAAATATTTGTAGCAGTATAGGGTAATAATGTTGGTTATGTGATGAAAACATATGTTAGTAATAAAATATCACCAGTCAGGAATACTGTTCTGCCATGCCATTGTTCTCTAGGGAGATGGCTGGTTGAAAAAACAATTTTAACAAAATAAACTCTGAACAGAGAGGATGCTTTTCTGAGTGATACAGCAAAGGCAAATCATTAAAAATTATGCCAGGCATTAGGAACCTCTGTTGTGTGAAAAAGCAAATTTGGGGAAACCCAAATGGAAATTATCAACATATAGGGTTTATGTAGTGCTTTTCCTCTCTCATTCTCAAAACACTTTATGAAGAATGGAAGAACAACTATCCATGTTAAACTGCATTTTCCAAAATGTAGCCATGCCACTTTTTGTTTGGTGTGTGGATTCGTCTTGCTTGTGCTGTGCCATGAATTTTCTGGGCAAGGAAATCTGTGCCAAGAAGAGGAATCCAGGCAGGAAAGCAACTATCCTTCCCTCTCCAGCAGCAGCATTCCTCTGTGTGGATAAGCACAGCATGGATAGGCAGTGCCAAGCTGACAGCCGTAGCACGCAGAGCCATGGAGATGCCATTCCCTGGCTTTGTGGGAGCCTGTCCTGGTGCCAGGCACCAGGGATGTGCAACTTCTGTTCCAGCTTTGCCACCTCTCGGGAAGCACAGAGCTGAGAACCACTTGTGAGCTCAGGGAGGAGGCACCTGTTCACTTGGCACTGCAATGAGCCCCCAGCTCATTCCTGGTGTGCCCTTAAATATACACTGGGCTTCTCCCTGTGGGCACATTGGGCTGGAGCTGATGGCCAAGGCTTGGGATGTACTGGATTCCATGACAGCACTGGTAGCTAATATGGATATTGGTTAAATCCTGCTGGTGGCTTCCAGCAATCCTGCCAGAGTAGAGACAGCAGGGGAAAAGGAGATGGTTGTCACCAAAGCTGCACTTTTCAGGTATAGGAATCCCATTCATCCAGATGGACAGATACTGCTTTGCTGAAAAAAGGCAGATGTCATTGCCTCAACCCATACATTTGTTATATTATCAGCTAATTGTTTGTTGTTATTATGTTGCTAGCTAATGTTCTTAGCTGTTATTTTACAGCAGCAAAATGAGCAAGATGCCCTAGTAAGTATGTACTGTACAGCCCTGACTGTGGTTGTGTTGTAGCAAACAGTCACCGAGCACTTCGTCAAATTGGTTTTTCCTGCTGCCAATCCCTTTCAGATGAAAGGATGACTTCCTTTCTTCTCATCTGTGTGGATGTAGGTATCTTAAAAAAAACAGGTTAGAGAAACAGCTGTGAGGAATTGCATGGTTGGTCCTGCCTGAGGGCCCTTTCATCCTTTTCCCTATAGCTGCAGGTGGCCCTAACAACATATATATGGATATATGTATTTGTTCTCTCCAGTCTGCTGCGTTTTTCCACCCAAATCTTTACTACTTGAAGGGAGCAGTCCCTTTAAGCTTAGCATCTTTTGAAATCTGAAGGTATAAAAAGGCACTCATTGTTCAGTGCACCTCCACAAAGATTCCTTCTTGATCCCAACTGTGTGTACTCATCCCTTGGTTGAGCCTTCCTGTGCAGAGGAATTTGAGTTGATTCACATTCCTTCATAAATGCATGTAGGATCATACATCAGACTTTCTTTCCTTTTGAGCTTTCTGATCAGTCCTGACACTTTTCAACTCCACTAAAAAAATCCATGTGGTAGTTGGGAGAGCCCCTTAGTGAAAAGAAATTCCTGAAGCCCTTCAGAGTATTTGCTTTGCTGTGCCATTTAACTGTTTACAAAGCCCAGGGTTTTGCTTTCAATACACAGTCAGTAAAAGGGAACAGAAAATTTTTATTTTTCAATGCAACGTAAATGTATTTGTGTTGGCCTTGTAGAAGACAATATATTGACTCTCGTGAGGTTACCCCAATCAAGGACAAATCTCATCAGAAAATGGTGATTTGAGAGAATATTGGCAGTCAATATTCTGGTATGATATTTGGTTTAATGCAGAATTCCTGAAAATCAGGGCAGCAGGCAGGCTATTGCTTGGACCATGTCCAAGTCATTACTGCTGATCCTTCCCGTTTTTTCCTTCACAACTCTACTTGTCCAGGCCCACAGGAATTGCTTAAACATCTATAAAAGTTCTTTGTTTTCTTCTTGAACTGGATCCTGGAGCTGTACTTATTCTAACGAGGCCTTGGCATCTACAAGGACCTCAAGGTATTACTGTACCTATTCCTGGATTGTAAAGGGAAAAGAATGTATAGTTCCCAAAGCTTTAGGTTTCTGAGTCAGGCTTTAATTTCTTTTTAGACAGAAAGTGCGGTTTCTGGGGAAAGGAACTTGCTAGTGGAGTAAGTTCAAAAAAATCTTAGCAGTTCCAGTAATTACTCATTTCATCAATCCATCTATATTTATAGTGAGCTAAACCGAGTCCTCTCCTATAATGTCTACTTGAAATAATGCTGCTTTACATTTGGACAGCCAAATAAGGAAACAGAGCATAATCCTCCAGGAGTTTCTTTCCCCTTTGGTCTGCACAGCTCAGAGACCTGCTGTAACGAGAGCACTCCTTTCTGTGAAACCTTTTGAACATATTCCACTAAACAAACTATCTCCCAAAGAAAACAGGAGCATTTTTTGTGTGTGCTTTGCTCTTAGCCTTGGCTCTTGAAGCCATTTCTGTCGAGGTACTAAATGACCGATGCATTTTGGACAGCTTCTGTGTTCTGATTTGTTTTCTTGTGCTTTGTTTTTCCTCTCCCCCTCCCCTCCTTCCCCTTTTCATTTGTCCAGGGAAAAAGAAAAGCTCCTCCAGTGTTGTTTCCTGCAAAGACCATTCTTAAGAGCTCCTTGGACAGCGCAGGACTCTTGAAGTGATAGCTAATTGGGGAAAGAAAGGCCCTGATTGTCTTGAGGGAGCTGGAAAGTGCTGTGTGTGCTGCTGAAAGGGGTGAGGGAGAAGGTGCCTGGTTTCGCTGAGCAGCTGCTGCTGGAGAAATTTGGAGATTACATCAGCATTGGAAAAAAGGGGCAAAAAAAAAAGTACAACTTCACAGAGAGGGAGTTTATGGAGGTTTTTTTTCTTCCCCTTCCAAAGGTCTTCTGACAATACTGTCATTGTCAATATAAGAGTTGTTAATTCTTTATGAATAGCCCATGGGGCCTCTTGACTAAATAGTACGTTACATGTCCCAAATCTGTCAGCTGGACTCTTCTCTCACATGCTAGTGAGATCACTTTGATTGGAATGTTAGAGGAATTGCTGGGCTGGCTCTGCAGAACCGAATGCTGCATTATACAATTAGTTCTCCCAGAGTATTTTTTTCTTCACATTACTTCATTATTCTGGCTTAAATATGGAATCAGTCCTTTTGATGATTTTACTGGTTGTAATTATATTAATAAGATTCATTTTGTGGTCCTGTCTTAATGCTTATATAGATTATAAACTGTCTCGAAGGTTTCCTGACACAACAAAAGAGGACTAAGAGACTTCAAAAGGCTTGTTCAGATTTGAATTGACTATGGGGAGGGCTGGATAAGGTAAATGGAACTGGAGCAGATTTTACCTTGGGATCTGATGAGAGAGAAATGACCTGTCAAGACTGCAACCAAGTGAAGATCCTTCAGAAGGCCACATGCTGACAGAGGGCAAAGAATGACAACTGAGTCAAATGATTTTCTATCCAACTTGGGCATGGATTTATTGTTGGGAACAGACTTGTGGACTTCTGCCAATCAAATGATCTGAGCAAGCTGGAGGGAATCCTCATGCTGGGCGGTCCAAGAGTGCCAGTGGGCCAGTCTTGATATGTGAGATGTGGTGTGTGGTGCCTGAAGTGAGGTTTGACACCAAAACCCTACAAGGTGCCTTCATTTCTAACATTAATAAGGACCTTACTAGGACACTGAAGGATTAACTACTTGCCCATGGCCATAGTGACTTAGGATTTTTGGGTTAACTTACCTTGCAAAAGGAAATAAATTGTTCCAAGTGAACTGTCTGCTTTTAAATGGGTGTTACATAAGTCAAGCATCCTAAATCTTAGTACATGAACAACTCAATTTTCTCTAAAGGACTGAATTTTTCTGCAGTCAAAATAAGAATTCTGTGTCATGTAAAAGTGAAAGTTGTTAGTTCATGTTCTTCTGTATCTCTTGGTAGCTCACATGATGATGTCAGAGTTCAGGTAGGTAAAAACCTATAGTATTCCTGTACAGACTTTCTGGCACATTCACGACTCTCACACTTCTAGTAACTGTTAATCAACCCTTATCATTTTGTGGTTTGCAGCCTCTCAAAAATCAGACCTAGGAGCTGGTCTGTGCTTATGCAGTGGAACAGGATAAATGTCAGGTCAATTGATTTCAGCCTCAGAATTTATTTATGGTGGATCACTAATGTATAAACCAGCCTGACATGCATGTCATGGACTTGAACTCTAGCCAGATGACAATAAATGTAGATGTAACTAATCCCTTGTCTTAATTTTAATGATGATTCTCTCCAACACCAACAAACCACAAAGGGAAGGTGAAGTGTTGTCTGCTTGATCTGCAGACATACCTTTGCAAATGAATAACTGCAAAAGTAGACACAGGGATTAATTTTTCTTCTTTCAGTCAACCATCACTGTTCTTTGCTGTTGTGTGCAACATTAGGCTTGTAGATAAATTGATATTTCCTTTAAGACACAGATCTTCTAATTATTTATTGCATAATTATCCAATTGTTTGTTTAATTAATTGAATAAGTTTTTGAAAATTTGACTGAAGAGTTCATTGAGATCTTGTTGCCTCCTAAACTCCTCATGCATTCCATTTAATTCCTGTGGATTTATATAGGTTTTTATCCAGTTCTGCAGGACTTGGGAAGGCATCCTGTTTATCCTGCATTACAAAATTAGGGTTATCACACTTTCAAGAGGGCAGAATATAAAGGAAATGGAGATCTTCCTCTTTATTTCCCTAGGCATTTGCCCTTTCTCTTTTCATGGAGATAATAAAAATCTGGGCCTTTTAAATGTGGTGTGATTTCAAAGTGTATATTAGTATTTTCTGGTGTAATTTAACCATATTTGTTTTCCTTAAGGAATAAGTAATATAAATATAACATTTTAAATTGCCTTTTCCTTTTTTTTTCAGATATAAATATTAAGATTGTGCCTGTGCTTACAAGTTGCTTTCTGTTTCCTGAATGGGGTGCAGCAGCAAAAGAAACTTTGGGGAGTAACAGCTTAATGTCAATTGCTTGTAGTTTTTTTAAGATCCAGTGTGAAGCCCTTAATTGAGTGGAATTTGAATGGGCTTGACTGGAAATCACTTTGGAGGCTTTTAAAATTTATTCAGTTTCATTTAAGTGTTCAGAAGATACTTATGTCCTATGGATTTTTTGCATTTAAGGTTTTATTTAAAAATAAGCAGGTGTTTAATGTCAGTTTTGAGCTGTGGACAGTGGGAATTAAGATTGTATTGTGGTGACCCCTTTCAAGACATGAAATAAAGGAAAGTGTAAAGAGAAAAAAATAATAGTGAAATACTGCAATATTAAAATCCTTACTAATGTAAAATTATTTCTATTTTATATACACAGATTAAAAACCATTACACGTAAATATATTCTGTGTGTATTTTTAAATTTATAACATTAACCTGCTAAACAGTGGCCGAAATTACCATGGAATCTGTTGGGAAGGAACTCCACTCTTTACTTTAAGACATTATTGAGAAGAACTTCTAAAGTGGGGTTAGATTCTGTTCTGATTTATTTTTAGAGGGAGGAGACACGTTAGAGGAAATAGAATAGTTTGGACTAACAGGGCAAAAGGGGAGTCTGAAATATATGACCTATATATTCTATGATAAGACTGAATTCAGGAGGCTAATACTTATTTAGTGAAGTGATTGGACTTGGAATAAGGAAGTCCATGGAACTGCCAAATGGGTAAGAGCTGGATAGAATGTTCTCTGGATCACTTTCCCTTTAAAATATTTATATAAATCCTGGAACTTAAGTTTTATCCTTTTTTTGGCTATCAGCAAATTTCTGTGAAATTCACTGTGAAAAATTCCTCTCTTTATAGGCAGAGCTCTATAAACTGCAGATTGTCAGTTTAACAAATAAACTAGTACCAGTTTCACAAAATAACTTGCACACCAAGAATTCAAATTCTGAGAATCTGAAGTGGGACATATGAAATAATATATTTCAAAGGAGCGATTCTTCTGTACTTTGGTTTCTTGTTGCAAAGTGAGAGAATGTAAATATAACAGAAGTGTTAAACAATATCTGCAGAACACATACACATTAAAGGACAATCAGGAGGAAATTCATTATTCTTCCATGGGGGACCACGTGCTGATAATGAAGAAAACATCAGAACTAATTAAGCAAGCACTGTCCAACCTGTCCAGTGAATTTTTGCGGGAATGTCTTGGAAAAATAATATACTTGGCAAACGAGTGTAACAAAATGGAGGCAAATTAACTTTTCCTCTCCATGTGTTGTAGAAGAAATCGGTAGTTACTTCTCTCTAAGGTGTGAGTGAGTGGCCAGACATGTGTAGTACCATTTAGTTTCTAAAGCCTGCTCACACTTGACTGTTTCATACATGTAGAGCTTCCAGCACTGTGATGTGAATGCTCTGGGTGCAGGCAGAAATTAAAAAAAAATAAAAATTAAGTAGAATGGAGACTTACAGAACATTTAGGTATGCATGGGAGACTTGTAATGCTGCATGTTGTCCTTAGATCCCCAGAATGCATATCAGTGGTACATGTCTAAATCCTTTTTGGGGGGCAGGCCTGGGTGAGTTTGGAACCTGCGCCCTGTGTTTAAAGGAATACTTGAATTTAGGACTGGCCTATCTGTGTGGAGACCTTTTTCCTAACTTACTCCCCTTTGAGAACTGGCAGCCTTAAAACTCTTAATTTCTCACTGATACTTATTAGGTGGATAGTCTTGATTTTGTTCTTTTAAGAATAAATTTTTCTTTGCCACTAGGTTATAAAAAAAAAAACCCAAATAATTAGTGCTCTATTCTGGGAATTATTACCAAATCATAAAATCTAGAAATAGTTATTTCTCCTCCCTACTCATTGTATAAAGATGAATTCATGGAAGAAGGATTCTTTAAGTGCAGGAGATCCTTGTGCTGCAGAGTGTTGAAAGCTGAAGAATCATAGAATCATAGAATCGATTGGGTTGGAAAAGACCTTCGAGATCATCAAGTCCAACTCTTGGTCCAACTCCAGTCCATTTACCAGATCATGGCACTCAGTGCCACGGCCAATCTGCGTTTAAAAATCTCCAGGGATGGGGAATCCACCCCCTCTCTGGGCAGGCCATTCCAATGCCTGAGCACTCTCTCTGCAAAGAATTATTTCTGATCTCCAACTTAAATTTCCCCTGGCAGAGCTTGAGCCCCCTTGTCCTATTGCTGAGTGCCTGGGAGAAGAGATCAACCCCTACCTGGCCAGAACTTCCCTTCAGGGAGTTCCAGACAGTGCTGAGGTCACCTCTGAGCCTCCTCTTCTTCAGGCTAAACACCCCCAGCTCCCTCAGCCTCTCCCCACAGCACTTGTGCTCCAGTCCCTTCTCCAGCCTTGTTGCTCTTCTCTGGCCCCGCTCCAGCCCCTCAATATCCTTTCTGAACTGAGGGGCCCAGAACTGAACACAACACTCAAGGTGTGGCCTCCCCAAGGCAGAGTCCAGGGGAAGGGTCACTGCCCTGGCCCTGCTGGCCACGCTATTTTTGATGCAGGCCAGGATCCCATTGGCCTTCTTGGCCACCTGGGCACACTGGTGGCTCCTGTTGAGCTTCCTGTCCCTCAGTCCCCCCAGGTCCCTCTGCCTGGCTGCTCTCCAGCCACTCTGTGCCCAGCCTGGAGCACTGCAGGGGGTTGGTGTGGCCAAAGGGCAGGACCTGCACTTGGCCTTATTGAACTTCATCCCATTGGAATCAGCCCATCTCTCCAGTCTCTCCAGATCCCTCTGCAGAGCCCTCCTGCCTTCCAGCAGGTCGACACTCCCTCCCAACTTGGTGTCATCAGCAAATTTGCTGCTGATGAACTCAATCTCCTCATCTAAATCATCAATAAAGATGTTAAACAGGACTGGACTCAACACAAACCCCTGGGGAACACCACTGGTGACCGGCCGCCAGCTGGATGCAGCTCCATTCACCAGCACTCTCTGGGCCCAGCCCTCCAGCCAGCTCCTAATCCAGGAGAGGGTACACTTGTCCAAGCCATGGGCTACCAGCTTTCCCAGGAGTATATTATGGGAGACAGTGTCAAAGGCCTTGCTGAAGTCCAGACAGACACATCCACAGCCTTCCCCTCATTCACCAGGTGGGTCACCCGATCGTAAAAAGAGATCAGGTTGGTCAGACAGGACCTGCCCCTCCTAAGCCCCTGCTGGCTGGGTCTCATCCCTTGTCCACCCTGAAGGTGCTGTGTGATTGCACTCAGGATGAACTGCTCCATAACCCTGCCAGGCATGGAGGTCAGGCTGACAGGCCTGGAATTGCCAGGGTCAGCCTTGCAGCCCTTTTTGTGGGTTGGGGTGACATTTGCCAACTTCCAATCGCCTGGGACCTCCCCAGAGAGCCAGGACTGTTGGAAGATGATGGAGAGCAGCTTGGCAAGCTCTTCTGCCAGCTCCCTCATCACCCTGGGATGGATCCCGTCTGGTCCCATAGACTTGTGAGGATCCAGCTGGCTCAGTAAGTCACTATATCCTCATGGAATACAGGAGGGCTGTTCAGCTCCCTCTCCCTGTCCACCAGCTCCAGAGGCCAGTTGTCTTGAGGGCCACCTGTCTTACTGCTAAAAACTGAGGCAAAGTAGGTGTTAAGTACCTCAGCCTTCTCCTCATCTTTGTTAACTCTATTTCCCTCCAAGTCCAACAGAGAATGGAGGTTTTCCTTGCCCCTTCTTTTGTTATTAATGTATTTATAGAAGGACTTTTTGTTATCCCTAACTGAAATAGCCAAATTAACTTCAAATTGCACTTTTCTTTCCCTGATTTTTTATTCTGCATGACCTAGCTCTCTTCGTAAATTCTTCATAAGTACCCAGCCCTTTTTTCCATAGTCTGTAAACTTTCTTTTTATCCCTGATTTCTTTCAGAATCTCCCTATTTAACCAAGCTGGTCGTCTTCCCCTCCTTTCGGCACACTGGTGTAGCCTGTTCCTGTGCACTCAAAATTTCCTGCTTGAAACATGTCCATCCCTCCTGGATCCCCTTAAGGGTTGTTTCCCAGGGTATGCTCTGAATTAGTCTTTTGAATAGGCCAAAATCTGCCCTCCGGAAGTCCAGTGTAGAGGTTTTTAAGAGGATCTTAAAGAAGCATCACTAAATGCTTGTCCTATTCTTAGACATTCACTATCATTGTGATGGGAAATGGTGCAGAAATAGCTGATTCTGCAGTGTTCTTCTCTACTGGTCCAGGAAACACTCTCTTAGTATTTGAAATATAAGAATCTGTCCATTATATTATTTAGAATAAATCACTGGGACAAATATTTTCAGGGGATTGGAAGAACTGACTTCTACTGCCTGTGACTTGGACAAAGCACTGCTATGCTAAAGGATGAAGAGGAAGATGGCAGTGGGAGTTGAGATACCTGCAGACACATTAATATTTTAGACCATTCTGGAAAACCCACATGGCCCCAGTACTGTGGAATGCTGTTAGGAATAACAGGGTTTCCTCACATATTTCAGATGTGGAATATTTATTTTGTAGCCAGAGAAACCTGTTACCAAGCAACTGACTATAAGTAGGATTTGCTGCCAACTGTACTAGAAAAAAGGGGAAAAAAAGCCCTGCTTAAAAAGACCTCAGGCTGCATGTGAGCATTTACAGTGCAATGAAGGGGGATTTAAATCCAGGTGACAGGACTCATCATTAGTGGTCTCAGGTCAGTCCAGTCTTTTCCCTTCACCTGAGTCATATAATTGATAGAAGAAGCCACTAGTGAAAGTATTTGTGCAGGAAATTCAGTCCCTTTCAAACCCCTCCCATTTGGAAGACTCTTTCATCAGAACCCTGGATAGTGAAGATTGGAAATTCACTCTTTGTTGAGCTTCTTGTCCAAAAGCAGGCAAAAACTGAGCTTGGAATTCTGCTTGGATTACTTTGTTGATTTGATATAGTCCCTTAATCAGGCATCCAGATGTTCAGATACTGTTTGTTTTAGAATCCAGGTACCCAGCCTGGTTTTTAGAGGAGCAAAAGATGCTCCGATTGCACACAATGGATGAAGGTCAAAACAGGGCATAAATTGATTTTTAAGGGAAGTTGTAGCAATGTAGTTGTAACTGTTCTGGACAAGCAGAGCACTCCCTCCTGCACAAATCTATTGAATGGAAAGGATCTGCCTGGGGAGTCGTTGGTAAACAAACCTGCCCTTTTCACTGCATGTAAACAATGGTTATGTATTAGCCTTGATGTCACTGAGGTTCATTCTCTGCAGTGGGTATGGCTGTGAGGAAACTTCCACCTCTGCTTTCTGGCAGAGACCTTTAGCAGCCAAAATAATGGGGGAAAGTGTTCATTAACTCCTCTTCTAATATATATGTAAAATAAATGTCCTGTTTGGCCACAAAGGGGCACAACAGAAAGTGTTACCTACTTGGATAAAGAGGAAAAGGGGAACATTAATGTTGCTTGATAGAAGAATTGGGCTTGTAGCTAAGTCTTGTAGAGAAGTAGATTGAAAAACTCTAAAAAGAGTTGTGAAATTGAAGGGTTTCGAGCACATTGTGATATTCAGGAACTTTTCACAGGATATATAAGCACTGTTTCTCATAGCACAAATCTTTTGGTGTTTCTCAAAGACCTTCAGGAAGCACCTGTTTATCTGTTTATCCAGTGTGTATCAGTTTGTCTGCTCTTTGTTGTGTCGATAGTGCACTTTCATGCTTCATTGTCTATTTTGGAGATGTTGCTTGGGTTTCTCCTAGGAGAGGTCAGATGTCACATTCTTTCTGTTTCTGAGCACAATAGAAGCTTCCCTGTGATGCTTCTGCTTCTCAGCCTCCTAAAGCTTCCTCTCCAACCTTGGCTCTTCTTTCCATGTTGTCCCCCTACTTCAGAATAATGCCTGGCAGTTGACCTCGTTTAGCAGTCAAGGCTCCACATGGTGACATCACCTGTTCTTCAGCTTGATCTTCAACTGCTGGTGGAGATTGTGTGCACACATGTTAGTTTGGTTGGCTTCAGTGTCAACCAAATTATAGTGTTACATCAGGCATTTTCATGGCTCTTGTGAATTAATTGGAAAGCTCAAGTGGTGGATTACTTAAAAAAAAAAAAAGCTATTTCGCATCTATTTCAGTCATGCAAGAATGATTATTCCTCAGTAAGACAGGAAAAGATTTACTGGACTTGCAGATAAAGATGCTTTACCACATTTCTGTGTCCTTGGGGGAATTAATCTCCCCCAAATTCTACTCATTATGTTTTTCTCTCTGAGTTACACAGTATGTGTAACTCCTGTGCTGATTAGTTTGAGATTTTTATTACCTAAGTTTCATTTGGGAAAAAAAATTGAAGTTTCAGGCTAGATCTCAAAAATGCAGAGTTATTCAAAGTGTAGTTCTCTACCATAAAACCAGCTAAATTTACTTTTGGTGCAAAATAGTGCATGAGTATCAGTGATGAATTCAGTTATGTAAGTGTTAGTATAATATTATTAACCAGAAAGTAAACTTGACACTGAAATGTATAACCTTTTGATACAATTCTATGTAGAAATGGATGAGCTCTTGGGCAATGTGGTCGGGTGAAAAGTGTCCCTGTTAATGGCAGGGGGTTTGGAACAAGATGGTCTTTAAGGTCCCTTCCAACAAAAAGCACTCCATGATTCTATGACAGAAAGAGGTTTTGCAGGCTGTGCCATGGGTTGGATGGCCTGGGATGTTTCTTTCCATTACTTGGAACCATTTTCATTTGAACAAAATTCAAACTGTGGGAGCTGTGAGATCGCTCCTAAATATAACTGTGGTGATTTATGTGCCATTAATGCCTTCGTGACTCAGACTGGTGAGCTCCTATGCTGAGCCTTTTAAGCTGGTGTCAAAAGGAAAAAGATGCTTTTAATGCTGTTTTGATTATTGGGTGGCAGCAGAGCTCAGGAGCAGCAGCTCTGCAGCAGGAAACAAGTGGTGTCTGTGCAAATCAACCTGGAGATGACACTGAGAGCTGAGCTGCATTTTAAAAGGATGCATGAAAATAGGAGTTATTGTGTCTCTGTATGCCAGAGGCTTTCAAAAAGGAAGATGCTAATTGGACAAATTCAAAAGATGGAAATTTTGGATGAAAAAATTTTGTTTGGAAAGATTTCTTTGGTTCCAAGTTGTAATTAAAGCTCAAAATAAGAGATCATCAGGGCTCTGTAGTGCCTGCCTTCACTCAGCCACCTTCAATTTGGTAGAGACAAAGTCCAGATCTTTACTCCATCTTGCTAAAATGAGACCAACACTATCCCAGGTGAGTCTTGTGAATTTTTAGCCATGCTAAACTCTATCAAGTGTCTCTAGATCAAAACTGTCAAGATGCCTTTGTGGAGTAAAATAATGGGGTTTTTTTCCTATTAAATATTAGCCTTTCTTCAGCAGAACTGGGGCACTGGGTCCTTCCTTTCCCTTATCCTACTACCTGGGAATTGTATCTCCAGCAGATCCCTCACCAGCAGATCCCTCACCAGCTGGGATCCATGCTGCTAGTGCTGTGAGTGGAAAGGCAGGAACCTCCCCTAAAGAGATTTGCTTTCTTGTCTTGAGGTCACACTGATTTCATTTTGAGCAGAGCTGGAAATCCTGATGATTCTTATACAATTAGTAGCTCATTGCATTCTGTAGGTGAGCAAAATCCCTGCAAAATGTGGTCTCCTGAATTGTCAGTTCCTTCCCAATATTCACTTTATTTACTTCCACCAGTGGAAATCATAATATACCCCATTTTGCATTTTAGGCAGTTACATGTACCAGAGATGAACAACCTTTCACAACAGCGTTGCATTGCTGATGGTAATGGAATTATTTCTGTTCCAGAACACAAAACATACCTAGAAGGGACAAGATTTTCCAACTTTTTATTGATTTTTTTTTGGCAGTACAGGGGATATTATAATTTCCCAAATTAAATCAAATATTGACATGCCTCTGGTTTGTACTAAATACCAGCATTTTAGGTTATCCATTTAGCACCTTGACCTCACTGGTGTGGATATATGAAGAACTGTACTTGGTATCTAATAATTAATGAACCATTTTTCTCCATTTGCATGCAATTTAAAATGCAGTGAATACTAAAGAACCTGGCTTTTATTTTTGTTTTTGACACAGTGTTTCAGTCTGTTTCCTGCAAGCATATTTTATCATGAAAATCAGACAAAATATTAAAAATAATCTGCAGATTGTGGCTGCCTAAAAACCCAATCTGGAAATACTTTTCAGTCATCTTGAACTTTTTCCTGATTGTGTCAGAGTCGTGTGAGAGGGAGCAGAGGCAACACAACCCGAATTTGCTGTCCAGTCATAATCACAAGTAACAGCAGATGAAAGTACAATCTAGTGCAGTCTTTTTTTCCAAATCCATGGTCAGAAATATGACTGCACATATTTTTTAACATATAATTTTGAATAACAGAGGCAAGAGGTTTTGTAAGATTGGGGACTATGCACTCCCTCTTTTGATCACAACATCTACTGCAAGCTGAAGCTTTCCCAGCTCTAATGTGGGCACAGTGTATTAGCTGGGGTGTGTTATATATTCTTTTGTTTGAAAACCTCTTGTATTCTGTGCTCTTCCTATGTGCAGTGTCTGCTCAGAAGGGCTATTTCATGCTGGCCCTGGCTCTTGGATGTGCTGGAGGTGGTTTGCACATGGATCTGTACCATGAAAGACAATCTATGAGTTACTCCTTTACTGTCTCTCTGTTGCTGTAACAATCCCTATGCTCCATAGGTTACAAAGTTTCCTAGTTCAGCAAGCTGAAACCAGTTTATTGCTGTGTGGGTGTGACTAAAGCTGTGTATTGTAAACCCTCTACATAATTTCTCATGAACTGTTAACAATGGATCATTTGCAACCCAGGGCACATTTGGTGCCCAGGGCACACTTGACCCCTCAGGGTGTAAGATGGATGGGAAAAAAGCCTGTGAGACAGGAACTGGGATAACTCCCCTCCAGGAAGTCGTTGGCACCTCCACACCCACCTGAGGGGTCATGTCTGCTCATGGCCCATCAACAACTCCAAAATCCCCCCTGATTCACAGAGTCAGATCACCCACTGTGGAACTTCCCACCCTGGAGGAGATACTGAGTGCTCCCACCTGAACCTGAGGGGATGTAATGTTGGGGTTTTTGGGACTTGAAGAACCACTCATTGGATTTGGAGGAGGAGCAGAACCTTGACAGGAGGAGATCACCATTCTCAACCAGACTGACCATCATCTGCACCAACAGGTTTTTCTCTTCCTTTTGGACTCAGGGGAACCACGTGGGGCTCAGTATAGAAGCCAACAAACCCTATTGTGTTTGTGCCCCAGGGTGCTGGGTTATACTTGTGGGTTTTGTGGGTTAAACCATTTTCTCTTTGTGCCATTGCATCTATTGTAATATTTTTATTAAATTGTAACTCTGATTTATAATCTCGCTTGTGGTGGGTTCATTTCTCCTGCCGTTTTATCTTTAAACCAGCACACAAATCTCTAAGCAAAGGAGTATGGTCAAAATATCCCAGCAATGCCTGAAACCTGTACTAGCTCTGAGACACTGACAGCTGATGGGAAGCAGAACAGCTCTGAGGATGCTCTGCTTTACCCTGTGATTTGACCTGTAGGATTCACTGTCTGGGGAGCCCTGGCAGAGTGTGGTTTGAATGCTGCTGAGATCCTGACTTGGCTTGTATGTTTTGCACATACGTTCCTTGTGACTGGGACTGCATTGGATACATGTACTGCTCCTCCTGGTTTGCAGTTACATTTTGTTTATTTGCAACTAAATTTATCAATGCACCTCATGCAAAAGCAATATTAAATCATGTGTCTGCTGAAAAACTGCTTCTACTTTTTCCAGGGTTGAAAAGTACTGAAGTATTTTTATTTTCCAGAAGATACAGTGTTTGAGAGTGGTGATATCTCATTGCCAGACACTTTGGATGTTTGCTTTGTCCCAGTTTTAGTTTTTCTGCCTTTTTTCTACTGATTTTGGTGTTGTTTTTTTTTTTTTTAAAAAGGGGCTTTACAGCCTTCAGTCACCTGTGGAATAGTTAGAGCAAAGTGTAATATTCCGAGGCTCCCTTTTCCCAAGGTTTCCTGAAGGAGTCTCTGTCATTCAGGCTGCAGTGCCTGTATTGGGTTACACCAGGAATGTGGAAAGCTACATGGGAAAATCTGTCAGGCTATGAAAAGATCTCAGGCTTTGAAATTATATGGAGCATGATTGCTAATGTACATTCCATATTTCAGGGTGTCTGGCTCCATGTGAGGATGTGATGTAGGTTGTGGAATATACAGGCATGTTCTCTTACAAGCACTACTGCCCTGATAAAAAAGAGCAGCACAGTTAAAAGTCAGTCCTCATTTCCTAACATGATCTCTAAAACAATAAGGAACACTGGTGTAACTCCTTTTGTGCCATAGCATTCCAGTAAAATCCTGGTTTAGGAGTGGGGCCCATGTTTTTTCTATATAAAAGTAACTGAGAGACTCATCTACAGGTTAGAACTTGAGTTGCAGATAATCAAGTTCATGTTGATGAGAGGTATTTTAAGCAAGACCTAAATTTGCAAGTCACCAAGTGCACTTCATAGGACTTAGATCAGATGCCCTGAGTTGTGCATATGTTAAGTCCAGTGTATGTTACATGCACTTGGTAAAATAAAACAAACAAACAAAAATCCATTAACTCATGAAATCAGCCTTTGCACACACAGGATACTGCATAAATAGTTTCAAGAGTCTAAAACTGTGGACTGTATTGACTTTTTCCCTTGTTTTTAACTTAAATTTTTCTTGTAAGGTTAACTTTTTACTCTGGTAAGATAATTTAAAAATAAGACAGACAGCCCAAAAATTCTACTCAATAAACATTCGTCTGTATATACACAAAAAAAATCATTTTCTGTGATTGTTTGTTGAATGAAATTCTGGGCCCTCATTTATGCAGATCAGGCCACATTATTTATAATTTGACTGTAAAGTGACAATACATTTTTTGAACAACTCTCTCTTCTTTGTCCAGTAGGTCCCCATTTCAAATTATGATCTTTTAAGCAAATGCATTGTGAAATGCGTCTATTTCCAAATAATTTTGTCATCAGTCAATTAAAATATCATGTGCTATAAACATCTCAAAGAAGATCTGGGTGGGAAAGGTGCCAGTTTCACGAGTCACGTTGCTTTCAAAAGTACAATGAATGTACAGTTCTCAGAGCAGTCTGGAAAGAAAAGTCGTTTTCCAGCTCTTAAAAATCTTTTTTTAGCCTTTTTAAGTGCTCTGAAGTCAAATTATGATGATTTCAAAGACAGAACTGTTAAGTGCCAATGATTTGTCAGTACTGGCATACTTAAATTCATAACAAGATGGTTTGGGCCCATGCCTAATATCTTAATTGTGCATATGAAATTCTTTTAAAGTAAAGCCAGCCATAAAATGCATGCTTCTTATATTAAAAAAATAAATTAATTCATTTTATTATATTAGGAAAAAATCCCCTTCAAATAACTTACACCTTTTTACTCCACTGTTGCAGTTTCTGGCTAAGAAATATGACTGTTTAGACTAGAAATTTAAAGAGGAGTCTGTAAGGTTTGACTCCTCTGCCATGATTAGGCACCAGACTACTTTCCTGGACTTTGAAAATTGCATCTCTTATGGCTTGATCAAATTGATTTCCACTTATAAAAATGTTAAAAAGCATCTCTTGAGGTAATTTGTTAGCTTTAACAGAAAATGCTGTGAGCCTGGTGCTTTACAAATGCAATTAGAGTTCTGACTGTAAAGTGATTGACTTCAGTGCAATGTACTTCAAAAGAAAAAAAGAATTAACATTCTAAAGCCTATAAATGTTATCTGGAAAAAAAAAAAAAAAAGAAAAAAACCCAATGTGACAACTTTAATGACTGGTCCCAAAGTAATAAAAGTTGCTTTAGCCTATTGTAGGTCTTTAGGAACAAGAATTCCAATGGAAATATCACAGAGGTGAGCTGACAACTGGAAAAATTTTTCCCAAAAAATTAAGAAGACTAACTGGGGGAATTAGCGGTGGGGAAAAATCCAGCAATGGGCATCTCTTTTTCCTAGTCGTTGGTCCAGGCAGGACTGCAGCATGACTGACTTGCAATGCAAATTTGTAATGTTTTATTACTAAAATGTCTGCATTTAAAATTATAGCATTATCAGACACAGCTTCAAGATTTTTGAAGAGGAGGATCTTATGCAGAGATACCTTTTTGGATACAAAGTTTTGTCTCCTTATATTAACTGACATCTCATTTTGCTCTGCTTTGGCACTGAGAAAGAACCCCAAGGTGTGTTTAAACCTGCTGTCCTGGTGCCACATTGCACTTCCAGAATGATGTGAGGAGAAATCAATATAACTGAGAAGCAAGTAGTTATGAATTCATGCTGAAGGTGTTACTGCATTCTGATCTGCAATATTTTTGGAAAATTTGCTCTCAAATTTTTGTTGGAAATTGTATCTGGGGGAAAAAAAAGAAAACAATTAGTTCTTTTCTGATGCTTAGTAATGTGGTATATAAATATGGCCAAAGCAATGAGCATGAGATTTCACTGCAAGTGCTGAGGGACTAATAGATGGGAATTAGCAAAAGAATAGAAGGAATGAATGGGGATATGCACTGAGAGTTTGTTCTCTTTGAAAGATGATCTCTTCCTGAGTTATTGAATAGCTAATGGCTGATACAAATGGTTGCAGATAGGATAGATTGCCACAAGATTGATAGCTGACTGTTGTTGGTCTAGGTTTTTAATCCAGGCTTCTGCTGGAATGCAAAGTTCCGAGCTCCAGATCAATTATACAAGGGCATCGAGAAGGAAAAGACAGTCACGGTATTTGTCTGCTTCTCAAGCTCCCCAAGATGTGAAACTGGTTTGCAGTGACATGCCTGTTAATGTCAGGCAATGTAATACTTTCCTACTGAGGTTAAAAGAAAAAAAAAAAAGAAAAAAAGGCATTTCTGAAACACAGCACATTCCTTTGCACTTTTTGATGTCTTGCGATTGTGTTCTACAAAGGTAAATCCTGGGGACTTGGGAGGTCACTGTGACAAAGCTGAAGGTGCCTGAGTCACGTGGGGTGGGCAGCACATCAGTAGTTGCGCTCTTAATCTAAATTCATTTCATGACTCTGCAGAAATAGCAGAATAAAACAGAGGACAAAGGATTTATGCAGCAAGAAGAGATGGGCTGTGATTTAGGAGGCACTTTCACGTGAGTTCATGTCTGAAAAATTGCTGGTCTTCACTGGCAGTAACAAAACGATGGCAGAGAATGGAGGGCTGAGTAGTGTGAGAAATCTAGACCTCCAAGTATGTCCAAACCACATCCAGATAATGACCATGAACACTTGTCTCAAGTGTAAATGGTGCCTTACAACACCACCTGTTAGATGTCCTTTGATTTTCCATTAACTAAATACCCACGTGGAGGTATATGCCCAGGGCAGGCTGAGAAAAAATAAAGCTATAGTATTTCATGGGTAATTTTAAGAATTGGCAACTCCCAAAGAATGCATGCTGTCATTTTTATTTGCTTTTAGGTTCTGATAATTCCTCTAAATGTGCAGGGCTTGAAAATGAGATAAATGTTACATGTAAAATCCCATGCATCAGATTTTGAAAATGTGACTTAAACTGCTCCTTTGCTCATTTTGCTTCTCTGAAGAAGAAAAAATTTTTACTAGGATAGAAGGTCACACAACAGGCTGCGGAGAATTGATGCTGATAATGTTGTTTAAGATGATATGATCAGGAATAGATACAATTTAGATTGAGTTTCCATACAAAGTAAGAGTATTAATTGAACAACTTCCTGCCAATGGTGAAAGTCAATAGGTAATTGAATTAGAAAATGGAACTAGATTAATTTATTAAATTCTTAACTACTGCATCAGTTTTGTTTAAAATGCATGACAATGTAGGTTATTGATTTTAAAATTTTAAATGAAAGCTTCCATCCAAATATCATGTGCTGTGACTTCCTGTAATTCCTTAGGCAACCAGCTATGGTCCAAATTCCATATAAGTCAAGGACTGAAATTTTAAAGAGGAATGTACATGAATGTTTAAAATTTGTTACTTATTTGTGGCTACTGAAGAATTTTCTAATTATGTTTTTCCATTTTTCTGCTCCCCATCACGCCCCAGTAAATCACCAGCACAGTCTTCTATGGAATATGTAGCAGTTGGACTTGGTGGTGATGGGCATAACTTTGGAGGTTCTCCCTGCTCTTTTTGGAAATAAAAGACACAACCTACTTCCTCTGCCCTCTCTGCCCCACAGAGGTTCCTAAACTTGTGGGGTTTAGTTATGAGACAGGACATCCTGTGTGATTCCAGCAAGTCCATATGGTTCTCCAATGCTTTTCCCAAGGTGAGGATTAGAAAGCACCAAACACTGCTTTGACAGAGAGAGGAAACCTTGTGTAATGCTTTTGTTCTGCTAACATCTATGTGAAGAGCTGCCTGGGAGTTTTGGAATGGAATCTGTCACCACTGTAATCCTGTTCTGGAAAACTGTGAGGGAGACAGCACAGGCAGTGATGTCATTGGCTGTCTGACACAGTCATTGCCCACGGCAAACCCATCTCCTTACCCAACTTTCCTTTGTCTTTGATATTTGAATGTCCAATTGGTGGATTTTTTTTTTGTTGTTGTTTTGTTGTGGGGCTTTTCTTTCACAGCTGTGTTAAAATTCACAACCCAGTTATGTGAGAAAAAGCCTAACACAGAGGAGGGTCTGTTCAATGCTCTCTGCAGACTTCAGAGGAATTTTTGTGCACTCGGCCTTCAGTGACATATGCAGGAAATTCTTCTTTGCTCCATACAGTGCAATAAACAAACCTCTTGTGTATTAGCTTTAGATTTTAATACTTCTACAGCCTATGGTAAAACTGTAAGAAAGAAGCAGTTTGCTTTATAAGGGTTCTGACCTGCCCCTTGTTGTCACATACACCTATTGTTTTAAGGACCTGTCAACATGTAGGGCAGTGGCAGTTCTATGACATCATGCAAAAATGCTATTTATATACTGTGTGCTAGCAATGAAGTTGAACAATCATATTCAGTTATTATCCTTCCCTGCCTTTGTAAATGGACCCAGCAGGGATGAGAAATGCTGTGATTTGCATTACTGGGATGTGAGAAGGCAGCCTGTGGATTGCCTTTTTCCTGCTTAAGTTATATACTGTTTCTAAGGTAGTGTGGCAGGTTGTGGTTTGTGCATTATATGGTTGTATTTAGACATCCTGAGATACTGGATGAGTTATTGTTTTACAGATTGTAACCTTTCATATGACAGAGTGTCTTACTTTTAGAGAAGGTAATCACAGAATGGCATGATTTTGGTTAAGGCTGTGAATGCTCAGTATCATTGAAACTTAGGCCACAGAGATTATGTTTAAATGTATCAAGAATAGACTTCACCATAATGATTGCTGCTTGCATGTCATACACATAGAGAACCTTCAAAATGTTGACAGTGCTAAAGCTATACATATAATCAAGCATCTGCATGCATTTCTCAGCTCTCACACCAGTGAGTGTTCCCTGCCTGCATTACAGCTCCATACCAGGATGAGACCTGAACACATCTCCATCCACGATTTTCCCATTCTCACCTCTCTTTCCATGTGGATGAGAGTGGAGAATTGATGTGTTGACATCCCTGCTCTGGACAACAGAAGACGTCCCACACATGCCAGATAGTTTCCCTCCGGGATACTTGACTGATGAGTTGGATTTTTTGCCTTTTGGACTTTTTTTCAGGTTTTCTGAGTGTTATGGAAATTGTCCTATTTCAGCAGCTGGGACCAGTGTATTACTGTGGGGGGATGACCAAAGCTGTGTATTCTAAACCCTCTATTCATTTGGCAAGAACTGTTAACGATGGACCATTTGCTGCCCAAGACACACCTGACCCCTCAGAATGTGAGCTGGGTGGGAAAGAAACCTGTGAGATGGGAGCTGGGATAACTCCCCTCCAGGAAGTCATTGGCACCTCCACACCCACCTGAGGGATCATGTCTGCTCATGGGCCATCAACGATTCCAAATCCCCCATGACTCACAGAGTCAGATCAACCATTGTGGAACTCCCTACCCTGAGGGAGGGACTGGGTGATCCCACCTGAACCTGAGGTTATATGATCTTGGGGTTTGAAGACCTCTGGAACCACTCGTCAGATCCAGAGGAGACCACCACTGTCGACCAGACTGTGTCCATCATCTGCACCAACAGGTTTTTCACCTCCTTTTACTTTGGACTCAGGGGAGCCATGTGGGGCTCAGCACAGGGTCCAACAAACCCCATTGTGTTTGTTCCCCAGGGGGCTGGGTTATACTTTTGGGTTTTGTGGGTTAAAACCCTTTTCTCTTTGTGTCATTGTATTTATTGTAATATTGTTATTAAATTGTGACACTGACTTACAATCTCTTTGGTATTGGGTTCATTTCTCCTGCTGGTTTACCTTTAAACCTGTGATTTACCTTTAAACCAGCACAGAAATTATCACCTTCTTTGTTTTCCAGCTGATTCTTCTGTTGTTGTCATGATGTATCTTTGATTAGACCACACAGTGACACTAGAATTGCTAGGGAGAGAAGCAGGAGTGAAATGTGACCCATTTGTACAAAGGGCCTACCTTTTTCCCACTGAAACAAATACTAATAAATGGACAAGATTCTCCATTCCGTGGCTGAAATAATGTGGTTCCTGTGCACAATGTGTAGGTTAAATGTGTTCAGAACTCACAAATAGAGTGTGTCTACTGTTTGGTTTTAGAGAAAAGGTAGTCAGATGGATTGTTCAGGTCCAGCAGAGCTCCAACAGAGAAGAAGTTGGATAAACGTTATCAAACATTTATCAAAAGCAGGACTGACTGTTTTTTGAAATGAACTATGTAGAGAGAAACAAATAGCCAGGTAGTTCATTGGAAACACTATACTAGATTTCAAGTCTTTAACTTTTTAACCTTTTCATAATTCCTAAAATCTTTTATGGTGTCACTAATTATTTGCTCAAAGCACCAGTTGGTAACAGATAGCTTTCTTAAACAGCTTTAATTCTGCTTCCACATGGGCCAGTGTGTTTTCCTGCTTGGGTTTTGATGCGCTTGAAGTAATGTTCCGTGGTGGGGGGAAAGGAGAGCTGAGCTCCCAACTGGGAATCTTTAACACAAAGCCTGTTAAGGGGTGATAAATCATTGGAGGCCCAGCATGTGATTAAAAGCTGTGGCCACCAGCAGTGACCCATGGGGATGGAGGTATCAGTGACAGAGAGCAGGGGGAGGTGTTTGGCATTCCTGTTCGGAGGCCTAACCAGGACACTGAGGTTTGTTTAAGTTTCTGTCTGTACAGGGAACACACAACGAGCCAGGGAAAGTATCTTTGGCATTTCTTGAATTGTCCAGGCACAGATACTTGAAGGTAATGTGTGAGTAGAATTATCTGAGGTGGCAGAGTGAAAACCAAACTCTCAGTTCAGGGCTCTGTCGGCATCACACATTTATTGTAATTTTAGAGAAGCTTCAGACAGAGGCACAGAAGATGTAAATATATGTCCTTTCCTCTCAGTTAAGTTCATCCTAGAAAAACAATTTTTGTTGGACCAGACATGGGGACATCCAGTCTGAGGTTCTACTTTGTTCTTGGCTTAACAGAAAGCTTGATTAAATAATGGTTAAAAATGTGGCAAAAATCCATTATGACTTGGCCCAATTTGATATCCATTTGGAGCAATGACAGTATGTTTTGTTGCTATGCACAAGACAGTGGAGATGCAGGAACACAGGTCTGCGGACATGATTTAGGGATGAAAATGGGTGGTGCTGGGTTAAGGGTTGGAAGACATGATCTTAGAGACCTTTCAAAATCTGAATGATTCCATGATTCTATGGCATAATTCCTATGTGTTATTTTGTATACCATCATCATCATCATCATGGCTAGGCTTTGCAAATGAAGATTTGGGAAGGGCACTACCCACGCTTGCTGCTAGTGTGCTGGTGGCTAAAAAGACCGATACGGGATGGGCAAATCCGGTCACAAAAGGCACAGTGGAAAGTCTCCTTTGGCAATATTGGAGAGGAACGGTTCTGTCTGTGTTGTCTTTTCTCCTTGAGACTGACTCTGCATGTGTTCTCAAAGGAAGCAGCAGCGTCGTGAATGGTGTGTCTCCATGAATCCCAATTGGAGGCCATTGATGGCAGCCAATATGGCCAAGACTGAGGTGTTGTATCAGAGAGTTCTTGTATCTCTTCTTCGGGGCTCCTCTCTTGTGGCAGCTGGTGACGAGTTCACCATGAAGCACAATCTTCAGGAGGTGATGGGTGATCCTCCATCCTGGAGACGTGCCCTGCCCAGCACAGCTGCGTTCTCAGCAGCATGGCCTCAATACTACTGACCCCTGCCTGTTCAAGAACAGACACACTGGTCACGTAATCACACCAGTGGATGTTTAGGATTGAACAGAGGCAGCGCTGATGGAAGCGTTCAAGAAGCTGCAGGTGGTGGCGGTAGATGACCCAGGATTCACACCCATGTAAAAGAGTAGACAGAACAATGGCTCTGTAGACACTGATCTTTGTACTTTTCTTCAGGTGTTTATTGGACCAGACTCTTTTATGGAGTTTTCTGAAGGCTTTGTATGCCTTTGCCAGCCTGTTGTCTATCTCTTTGTCAATCTTACTGTCTGAGGAAATGATACTTCCCAGATAGGTGAACTGCTGGACTGACTTAAGCTCTGAATTGCCTATGGTGATGTGGGGTTGATGGAAGACTTCCTGAGGTGCAGGTTGGTAGAGAACTTCTGTCTTCTTCAGGCTGACTTCCAGCCCAAAAAGCTCAGCAGCCTCTGCAAAGCAGGATGTGAAGCGCTGCAGAGCTGCTTCTGTGTGAGCAATGGGGGTGGCATCATCAGCAAAAAGCAGCTCACGGACAAGGTGATTCAGGGTCTTGGTGTGGGCCTTCAGTCGCCTTAGGTTGAATAGGCTTCCATCGGTACGATATCGGATGTAGATGCTGTTTTCTACATCAAGGTCTGCTGTGGCTCTTTGGAGCATCATGCTGAAGAAGATTGTGAATAGAGTTGGTGCAAGAACGCAACCTTGTTTCACACCATTGGTTATTGGAAAGGGCTCAGAGAGTGCATCGCCATATCTGACTTGTCTACGCTGATCCTCATGTAGCAGGATGATCATTTGGAGGAACTTGGGGGGTCATCCTAAACGTTCCAAGGTCTGCCACAGGCCTTTTCTGCTCACAGTGTCAAAAGCTTTGGTGAGGTCAACGAAGGTTACACAGAGACCTTTGTCCTGTTCCCTACACTTCTCTTGCAGTTGTCTGAGAACGAATACCATGTCTGTGGTGCTCCAATTGGCTCTGAAACCGTACTGGCTTTCAGGTAGAAGTTCTTCTGCAATAGGGGGTACTAATCTGTTCAGAAGTATTCTTGCAAGGATTTTACCAGCAATGGAGAGCAAAGTAATACCTCGGTAATTTGAGCAGTCTGATTTTTCTCCTTTCTTCTTGTACAGGGTGATGATGACTGCGTCACGGAGATCTGATGGTAGTTCCCCTTGTTCCCAGCAACGCACAACAAGCTCGTGGAATTTGGCATGGAGTGCTTGACCTCCATGCTTCCAGATTTCAGGTGGAATTCCATCAACCCCAGCTGCCTTGCCAGTTTTCACCTGTTGTATGGCCTTGAGTATCTCTCCCATAGTAGGGGCTGCATCCAATTCATGTTTCACCGGTTGTTGTGTAATGTGCTGAATTGCTGAGCCTTGGACTACACGGTTGGCACTGAAGAGATTTTGAAAGTGCTCAGACCATCAGTTCAGGATGGAGTTTTTTTCTGTGAGAAGCATTTGACCATCTGCACTGAGTAGGGGCCTTTGAACCTGGTGTGTGGGTCCATTCACTGCTTTCAGGGCCTCATAGAATCCTCTTTGGTCACCCAAATCTGCGCATAGTTGTGTCTTTTCTGCTGGGTCGAGCCACCATTTGTTCTGGATGTCTCGAAGTTTCTGTTGGAGCTGACTGCATGCAAGATGAAAGGCAGCTAATCTTACATGGCAAGATGGCTGATCACGGTGTGCTTGGTGAGCAGTTCTCTTCTTCTTCAACAATTCCTGAATCTCTTGATTGTTTTCATCAAACCAGTCTTTCTTTTTCTTGAAGGATTTGTATACCAGCTATATGCCAATAAACATTGTGGTAAATTTTTATCAGCAAGTACAGAGCTCATGTCCAGTTGTGAAGTGCTGGCAATGAAGAGCAGCAACAAATGAAAAGATGGGGCTGGAAGGCAGTGAAAGGCAGGATGAGGGAGAGCTCCAAACCCTTGTGTGGTGAGAGTGGTAGTTAAGTTGGGAGAGAACTGTAGGGCCAGGAGGGAAGAAATTTGGTTTGGTAAGTGGAAAAGGTCACAAGAAAGGACTTGAACAGAGGAAAAGTCACAGCAGCTTTGGCAAATCAGGTGTCTCTGAAGACCAAAGTGATTTACATTGATAAAAGGGCTACAGAAACATTTTCTTTTTGAATGACACATTATTTTGATAGAATTCCTAGATGTTTAGAAACATCATTTTTCCCCCATGAATTTATCCCACAGTGTGTGAAAGATGCTCTTGCCGTGCTTGAAAGTATCATAGGGATTCCTTAATGGATGTGTTGTTCTGTGTTTGATAGCAGCAACCCCAGATTGTTCCAGAGAAACAGGCAAGAAACCTCATGTCAAGTAGATGTGAATACACATGAGAATTTGTTCCTTTCCCCTGTATGCAGAGGTTGGCTTAGGGCCTGATTCAGAAGGTTTTATGTTCCTTCCTGTGCTCTTTTTATTAGCTTGGACTGGGTATTTTCAACTGCCTTATAATTCTGAACAACCAAGAAGCATCTCACTGTAAAATGACTTTTCACCAGCACTGGGAAAGTTTCACTGTGCTACAGATAAACAGGTGATTACTTTATGCTCTCAGTGGGATAAATGGGAGTGATACAAGCACACCTTGTAAAGAAAGAACATGACACAAGGAAGTTGGTAATAATTTGATGTAAATGGACTCTTAGCAAGTTTGGAAACATTATGGTTGCCAGATGTGCATTTCCAGATGTCAGGATTTCCTATTATATGCTCCTTCCAGTCAGGAGAAACTGTGCCTGTGTTAGAGCCTTTGAGACACGAGGGTTACCCAACAATGAAGATTAATTCTGTTAACTTTTCGCTGTGAATTGCGTTTAATATTAGAAAACACTGTGATTAACTTCCAGCACATCCCTTGGCTGTTTAGAAATACACTGTGCACAGAGTGGATTTGTCCTGCCAGGATCCTGCTCTGCCAGGGACTTCTAACAGTCCCTGTTGCATCTGGGCAACCTTAGAACATGATCCAACCCCAGAGGATTTCATACCTGCTGCTGATTCAATCCTTTCTCCTTGGGCTTCCCCAAAACTGTAGCCAATGTTTGCAAGCCACTTATCACCTGCTGCAGAAGGGAGTTCACTAATGTGTGTACTGAAACTAAACCAAGTTTTTCTTGTGACCTCATAGCTTCTTCAGAAGCTTCTAGGCACAGAATTGCTTTCCAAACTTTGATTGCTGCCCATGTTACCTAAAGTCATGTGGGTTTATGAATTAGTGCTTTTCTTCATTGCTGCAAACAGCCACCATTACTCTTGTCTTGCCCTTTCTCTGCCTTTCAGGAGACCTTGGTCTCCTGTGAATCCTTGGAGACGTCTCTGTCTTACCCATTCCCAATCATTCAGGTGTCAAGTCCTTGGATCCCCGAATCCTTCATGTCAGAAGTATCTGATAGGCCCTGCTCTGGCTGTGGATTTGCCTTAGTTTGACCTGTCTGGAGCCTTTGAAGGTTCCAGGCTTCCATCAAGCTGAGTTTAATTGCTGTTCCAGTGCCTGGGATGCAAAAACAACGCACAAGGAGCAATACATTGACCATGGGAAATGACCACTTAAGAACCACCTTACAAGAATTCAGAAATGTGATATTGTGACTGTCAGGAAAAGGGGAATAGTCTGTGGCTAAGCCAGAATCAGACTATGCTGCCCAAGGCTTGTCTAGTGAAGAGGCAAGATGCTACAATGTGATGTTCAGAGAATCATAGAATCTGTTGAGTTGGAAGGGACCCATCAGGATCATTGAGTCCAACTCATGGCTTTGCACAGGATCATCCTCAAGAATCACAGCATTGCCCGAGTGCATCTTGAGCTTAGGCAGCTTTGGTGCTGCCTGGGATCCAGGAGTGGCCTGTATTTCAACCAGCAGTGGGTAAGTTCAATGTTTCCTTGCCAGCTGGAAATGGGCATGTTTGTCCCACAGCATTCTCTTTGGGAAAAGCAGCAAGCCTGGTTTGCACAGGGCAGTTTTGCACCACATTCCTTTTGCAGAACCTAAGCCTAAGTCATGAAAAAAGTAAGAACTGAGATGAGAGAAGGTAGAAGGGAGGATGGAAAGTTGCTTAATGCAGCACAGAAGTGTTTCATGTAGGTCTCTGGCTGCCAACAGGGTATTAGTTACGCCAAAAGGGCAGGATTTATTTTGTCCAAGAGCTCTTTAAGAAAGTCACCTACACCACAGACAACCCTGACAGGCAAAATAAATTACTGTAGAAAGCCCTTGATAGCAGTGAGAACAACATGCTAGTCTCCTGCGTCTCAGCTCAGTGCTTTATCCACATAACACATTAAATATGTGTTGAAATTTAATTTGTATTCATGATTACAGATTCACAAATGATGGTTATTAAATGCTTTACTTAGTAACTAAGATAGATTCACCTGTATTTTATATGACAGTACCTTGTAATTTTCTCCAGTAATTTTCTACTGAAAAAGGTAAAAAAACAAGGCAGAAAGGAGCAACAACAGCCTAATACTTCCAGTATCATCAGTCATCCTAATCCATTCCTAAAAGATGCTTGTTGAGAAGAGTTAAGAAAGGACAAATAGAGACTTCCACCTGCATTTGTCATATAAATGATTAACCATTTGATAAGTGTAAAGTGTCAGAAAATTAGGGAAAATTTCATTTTCCTGGAAATGAATTCATCCTTGCAAAAATTTTGGAAAACATGGGTCAGTCTTGAGGATTTCCCTGTAAGTGTGGAGTGTCCCAAAGCTGATCTGTCTTTATGGGACGTATATTTAATATTATATTTTTGTCCTAAACCTTGCGTAAGTCAGAGCACATCTTAGATCATAGCTGTGGGAGATACTGTGATGAGTGTGTGAGCACCATGTCCCTCAGCAGAGCCTCCTGTTGCTATTTGGAGGTCTGTATGAGCCCAGGCTCTCATTAATTTGGTTCACATTCCAAAATAAACCCTCCTGACAACTTGTGGGTTTTCTAGTAAGGTTTGAGTAACACGAATTTTTTAATGGATTGAATACAATATTATCATAAAAGATATTGCTTATATACTCTCAGCATCAATCCAATTTGGTATTTCACATTTTGGCCTGGCTACCTCTTTTTAGACAGTTGTCTGTGGCCACTTCACAATTATTTGACTTGATTATTTACAGAGAGACTTCTGAAAACTCATCTGGCTTAAAAGACAGTCTCTGCTTGTGGTAAATGGTCCTCTGGCTTTCTGTGCTCCCTCCAGCAAAGTGACTCAGCCTGATTATGGGTTAAAAGGCAATGGTGCTGTGAAAACCAGCTTTCTGCAGAGCCAGAGGGTCAGAGCAGTAGCCTGGAAATGCATTGGGGTCACCATGCAGTGAGGAGAGACCTTTAACAATTATGTTTAATTTGACTTGCAATCAAACAGAAGTAGATGGCAAAGCAGGAAATCGTGTCTTTAGGCATGACATGAAATAGTATTGCTGTCAACTTGAATAAGAAAATCTGACTTTTTTTAAGCAACTACATATTTAAATAGCCTGTAGGGTCAAACAGCCTTTTCTACAGACCTTTGATAGCTGGCCTGATAATGGCAGAAACACTATAAATATCCTAAATCAATAATCCTGTATCACTGCTGAAAGCAGGCGTGTTCACATATCACAGTAGATGTGAAGAAAGCAAATAATATTTGTCTTACCTTTCAGATTGATTTCCTGTTTTTAGTAAGCCAGAGTGTGTCCATATGTTAATCAGATTGCTAAGAAAGATGGCTCAGGGCAGCAGACTTTTACTTGACCTGCTGAGAGAAATGGGGCAAGGAAGGGAGGAGGAAGTCCTCCATGGCACTGAAATATCTGTGGCAGAAAGGGTTTCTACAAATAGGATGCAAGTGCCTGTGCTTCCCTGACTTTCCTTGGGAAGTGCTGAGTGCTCTCCTCTCCTTCCTTAGGCAGATCCTCCTCACAGTGCTCAGCAAACTGTAGGATTGGACCTGTTCACTGACAATTTCTTACTTTGTCTTTTCTTTTCTTTTGGAGAATATTTGTCATGAGGAAAATTCGAGCATCCTGAGGCTTGGCCAAAAAGATCCAAGGTCCCTGAGATCTCCCCTGCCTTCCCCTGCCCTTCTGCAGTGCCGTGTGCGTCCCTGCTCCTCCACACTTGCACTAACACGTGGCTATTCCAGCTGCAATGTGCCCTTCCAACAGAGCACAAAGGCCATCCATAATGGCTTCCAAATGCATTCCCAAGTCCTCTTATTTTTTCCCTTCAGACAGGAGATTTTAATTAACTTTAACGACAAATAGTTCAGAGATCATTTGTGTGCACATAAACTCTAGTGATGTTTATGGGCAATATGGAACTGCCTGAGAGGAAATGATGGCACACTTGGTGTGTGAAAGACGTTTATGTTCTACAAGCTTCAGTTTTATTCTATTTATAAAATTGGTAAAATCTTTGCTATGACAGTGGAAGGAATAAAATTTCAGTGGACATTTAGCCAATCCCTATAGCCTGCCAGAAATCTCACAGGGCAGCTGCAGTCCTGCAGGAGTTATTCATGTGTTCTTGTCAGTGTGGCACACTCATGTTACCCTAAACATGAAAATCAACCAAATATAGAACATATTTTATGTCCAATATAAAATAAATGCTGCAATCAACTGATAATGCCCCAATTTTGTATCCATTTGGTGTTTTGTGTTTGGCTGATAGGGGTTAATACAAGATGATTCTGGCACCCACAGTGAGTCCCAGTTACCTCTTGAGATGAAGGCACATACAACAGGTGAAACACTGGCTTTGAATTACGAAACTACTTTCAAAAACCTACCTTCATGTCTGATTTTTAGCAAGTTACTGGTCTACAGTTTTGTTCCCCTTCTCTTGATGAAGACCAGCACTTCCTGCCTTGCAGATCTGAAAAACACACCAAAGACTGGGATGTGGTCAGAGTCAAAGGAGACACCTGAAAGAAAAGTGAGTGCACCAAGGATTAGTTAGTTTTAAACCCTGATTTATGTTACTTGCTGTTGAAGCACAAAGGGGAAGGAATGAGACAAGAATGAAGCTTTCCTGTGTCTAGTGTGTACTGACAGTGCTTGGGAAGCATCAAGGATGTCCAAATGTAGGGAGGAGCAGAGCTAATAATTTCTTATATTTCTGAACTTAAAAGACAAAAACAGAAGACCACCCCTTCCTGTAGTGCCTTTTATTATTAGAAAAGACAAGTAATTTTTTTGGAGAGGAAGGATGATTTTATGGAGCTGGAAGCCAGATGATCTCACTTCTAATCCTGGTGTTGACACAGATTTTCCTGTGTGACCTCGGAAAAAAATCTCATGCTACATTCCAGTTTCCAATCAGTAAAATGTAACAATCATTCTTTGTTATCTCTGAGGAGCACTTTGCAGTTAATGCATGGCTGCAAGACAGATTTTGACACATCTTGAAGATGTTATTTTCATATCCAATGTGTTTTAGAGGTATTCCTCTAAAAGTATTTAAATAGGTGAGGTCTTAAGTCCTGTGGCAATTTGGGAGCTCTGTTTCTGTCTTCCATCCACATGTAGCTTAGTCCCTTTCAAAGTTCTGCCATAGACTGATGTGCTGATGTAATAGAGAAGCTCTAGAAATAGATGGAGTCTTTAGAGCATATTTTAACAATTTCATGAAGAGCAATAAGCAGATGTAGCCAAGTCAAACCTGTTAAAATATCTTAAAGACACTTTTCTAAAATATGTAATCAACTGACCCTATTTTAAAATCACTTTTCTAAAATATGTAATCAACTGCCCCTCTTAGTTAAGAACCAAACTGCATCCTTGTCCATAACCTTCCTGTGTATATAGCTGGGCTGTAGGGGATTTCTCCTTTTTCTTTTTCCAAATGATCACCATTTAAATATCAGCCCCAGCATTTTTTTTATTCCTTCCATTTACTTGGAATCTTCTTAGCTGCACATCTTATTGGAGGTAGAGACAGGCACTGTATTTCTATGCTGTTATCTGATCTATTCGTTAATGTGTGGCTGGTTTGAAAGCAAATAAAACGTTAGACTATATTTAAATCCATTCACTACGAACAATTATCTCAATTGCTCCAGCTTCTGACATTCATCATGCTTGTAAAGAACACAAAAATGTGTATAAAAATACGAGCATTGAACTCAAGGGCATAAGAATATCTGTTGCATTAAATAATATGTGGTTAAAAAAGTGACTAACAGGTCTTGATTGTGGCCATTAATGTTTGTGTTTGATAAAGAGGGTCCAATAAGGGCACTCTAAAAAGGTTACCAAATATTACAAAGAGTTGCTTTGCTGTTTACATTAGCAAATATTTTAGGTAGAAGGGGAAAATCGTTAAGTGTTGGCTGTTAATATTGGGTAAATGTAATAGGTTCAATTATGTAATGTGACAATGCATTTGTTCTGCTTTGTTTTGGGTTAGTTAGAATTTAAGCTTTCCCCCTTCAGATTTATTCAGATTGTTAAGTGGCTGCTGAGAAGCTGGAACCTTGTCAAACAAACTTGGCTTTAAATTTTAAATTATTTTTAATCAATATGTGAAGAGGCTAAGCTCTGCCATATGTTACTCACCATCCATTAGTTGGTAGCTGGTCATTAAACTCTCACTAAGGTTTCCTAACTGTGACTATTGTGGTGATTTTTTTCTCTCTTTCTCTCTGTGTCTGTAGAGTTTGGGCAAAGGGGAACATTCGTGGCAGATTGCCTTGAGGACAATAAAAACTCTCATGTAGTGTGGTTGTTTGTTCAGACACAAACAATAGAGACATTTTGCTATTTACCATTTGCCAGCTATCAAGGGGTTTGGAGCCCCCTCCCCTTGGTGCCTACAACTCAAAACAGATGCAAAATCTTTCTTTTCAGTCCCCTCAAAATGACCTGTAGTGGTGCAGTGTCATTTAGAGGAGAAATTATTGGAGTGAGAGTGGCTGGTAACAATAGGGGCCTTGTGCCAGGCACATGACAGAACAGTGAGGGGGCTGTTGGTGACTTTATTGGGGAGGAGAAGGGAGCCCTGGCAGGTGCTGCCATTGTTAAAGGTCTCTGCTCTGAGACAGTGGTCGCAGATGAGTTCATGTCATTCTGTTCGGGCTCTCTGCGCCGAGTTCAGTGATGTGACACTGGTCAAGGAGCTGATCCAGCTTTTCTGATCTCCTCACCATGGGCCCTTCTGTAACACAACCCTTTATTGCTGAGATGTGTCAACATGCTTCTGGGCCATATGGCTTCAAGCTAGAGGAACTTTTATGCTCTCTGAAAGGGACATAATAACTTACTGTTTGCTCTCCTGCACGATTCTGGGGAGGTGTCATCCAGAAAACTAATTATAGTGTCTTGATACAAACTACATCCATTGGTTTAATGCTGAATTTGACAACAACATGTTGGTCACAAGCCCAAAGCTCTGACTATATTTAGATATGAGCTCTCTCAATGTTTTCCTTTCTATGCTCAGAACAGTGCCAGGTTCTGCTGATGGGTTTGCAGATCTGGGGTGAAGAAGTTGAAATTTCCTTACACTTCAATGAATAACATGAGTGATGTTAAGTAGGGAAGGTTAAACACATTGAAGTAAATGTATTAATGCATTAATTTTACCCATGCTGTCCATTTTCTCAAACCACCAGGCCACGCTATAATAGCTACATCTGCTTCTGTTGGACGTATTGTTTCATTCTAGTTTTTTTGGCTCAGAGAATAGAAACTGGTCTTTCTGTGGGGAAACAAAGAATTTGTTTTTGTAAATTGCCATTTTTATTTTCCTGAATAAATAATGAAAAACCTGACAGATTGAACAGATCAGCCATATGGAAACTGGCAAATTTTAGTCTGCTAAGGATAATTAAACGTGTATTATGTAGTCTAATGAGATACATGTTTGTGGTACAGGGGAGGACCAAAGAGACACAACATGAAGAGATGGTGCTCAGGAAAAAAAATTACATCTTTAGGATTTGAACTGCTGTTAGACAAGAGATCTGAAGTGGTTTTGAAAGTGGTTAATAGGCTTGGGGGAGGCAGGTCACATCAAAACAGTGGCTGTACACCCAAAATTTGCAGACAATATGTACAGTTCCACCTAAGTGACAGTTTTTTTCTTAATGAACTCCACAGAATGGTGCTGGTATGTTAAGAGGTTGAACAAAGACATGGTCATAATATGTGGATTAACTCTGACCATGTAAAACCATTTGCACTGTTGATAAATGTCATTGTTCTTACTGATTGACAATATATAGCTTACAAGATAAGTCAATTTGCAAGCAAAAGTCTTGAAAATTTGGCAGAAACGGACCTATAAATATTGAGAAAAAATAGCATATATGAATTACTGTAATTGCATCAGATACAGAACCAAACCTTAAAAACAACCAAGAAAGACAACTTTGCAGGAAAAGAGAACTGTGTAACTCTTGCTAGGGACAATGCTAAATCAAATATTGCAGCCCTTTTGACATAAGAGTCTTCATAAAACACCATTGTAAAAAACCTTTTGAATTCCATCTATTTTGCTGGAACTCTAGAAATTTACTGTATTTTATCATACCTTTTAAATGTCTCTTTACAGCATCTTCTTTAAAGCTGATGAGGTCTTCAGTCAGGATCGACAGAAATACAGAAAGGAGGGAAAAGAGTAAAACCTAGAGTATGAGCTAGGAATATATTAGGAAAAGCTAACAGGGTTTATAGGACTGTTCAGTATCAGTGTAATGGGAAATGACTTGAGCACGCAACCAAGCTTGCCAAACCCTCCACAAACAAACAAACACTGCCCAAATCATCCCCCAAAAATAACAATCAGAAAAGCAAACTGAAAACAAATCTGAGGGGGAGCAGAGGATGGTGTACAGAAATGTGATTTACTAAAGTATAATCACTAAACCTTCCAAATTGTACTGTCTGGAATTCTTTGATGAGGGGGAGTCCCATCTCTATGGTGGCACTTGGTCACATTCTGACCTTTGAAAGGACTAAACTTCTGGTTTCTTAGAAGCAGTAAAAGGGAAGATCTTATTGCCCAGACCTGGGGAGGTTTTTATTTGGTTCAGTAATTCACTCTGACCCTATGAATGGCAGAGCCAAAAACACAGGGAAATCAGGTTGTACCAAAAATCCTATCCCACCAAGCCTCTTATAACCTGACAGAGCCATGGAATAGGCATTGATTCTGCTGTACACACAAACCAGTGCAAACCAGAAAATGCCAAACCCAAGCTTTCAGGCACGTTGAATTGGCTCCACTTGTGTGAATGTAATTTGATGTAGTATTGCATGGTTTTTCTACAGGGCCTCTGCTTTATTCAGTTGACAAGGAAGATCTGCTCAGGAATGAGCATGACCTGAACACACAGGACTTGGAATTGCAGCCTGACCAGCCGGAAGGTGAATAATAAATGAGGGGACTAGAGGCTGACCAGATCCCTTCATACAGAAAGTTCAATTATGTGGCCTGCCTTAATTCTGACAGTCCAGGCTTTCTGGATTTTGGCAACTTGATCTTGCCATCCTTTCCACATGGCTGTGTTTAGAGGCTTCCATAAGTTAGTCTGTAGTCCCTACATTTAAAAAACACTTCAAATTATAGATGCAATTAAAACTCTGACCTATTGTACCCTGACACAACCTCAGGTGTCCTCAACTCTTGCTTATCACCCTAAATAAATGTTCTGGTGGAGTCTCCCTAGTCTAAGCCCTATGAGTGTATCGTGGCTCAGGCTCAGCATATCTTCTGTATTCTCAGTTTGTATCTGGCATGTCTGCACCCAAAAAGTCCACACAGAGAGTTAGTTGCAGATACTGTGTTTGAACCAAGGGCCAAGTCTGTCTCAGTCTGCTCTCCAGCTCCTATTGCCTCATAGTCCCTTTTACCTTCCATCTCAGGATCCTCTAAATATTCTTGGTGCTGTCCGTGGCCTTCATAATAAATAACATATATAATAATAAATGAAAAACAGATTCATAAGGCTGAGTTTCACAGGTTTGGAAACAGGTGATCTTATGAGTTTTTCTCCTCAACAGGGTCATGTATTTCAGAGATAATGGTGGCAGATTAAGGTCCATCTCACCAGTCTGAGTGCATTGAAATCATCCCCAGGGCTTGTGAACCTGTGAGTATTTTGACAGCACTCAATAATCTCCCCTAATTTTAAAGTAGGAATCAGTAGAGGCTGAAAGATGACACAGTTTACTTTCAAGGATTTCATTTACAAGATTTTTTTTTGCTAATTACATTCCCAAGATTATATACACTAGATGGGGTCATCTGTGATTTCCTCTTTGTAGTTCAGTAGACTTGGTTATTGCAGAGAAATAACATAGTATACACAGAATATATCACTAGTACACCTATAAAATCACTTGTCTTAATTTTTTTAATATAAAATCTTACAATGTAATGATTTTTTTTTATTTTTTGGGGGGCTCTAGGTTTTTTTGAAACTGTAACACCATTTAAACTACATTATACTTGGTGTGATACTGTGGTGGGATGCTACATTTGAACTGTTGTGTTTGACACAGCAAAAGCTACGATTAGCACATCTCATTAACTGCTAACCGTAACTATTAGCTATAAATTCTAGTTGTCATACAAATCATATTAATTCTTTAGTATCTTTCCAGAGTCCTGACTAAGTTTTTGGAAGAAACAAAGAAATTCCTTCAAAGTCTGTATGCAAAGTTAACTCAAGAGGAGGTACTGGCATACAAATAATTTACTTATAAATCTGCATTGATTATTTATTCCTAGGTACATTAATCTGATTTTTTTTTTTTGCCTCACCTACCTCTCTGGGACTGAAGCCAGAAGTTATACACATGATTGTATGTATTTTGTTCAAATTTGTGTTTGTAAATACTGTAGGTACATGTTGTGGTAGAGTACAGTTTACTCAGAACATTAAAGTTTGCTTATCTTGATAGAACAAAGAATATGGGAATTCACATGAAAATCTTAAATCTCTCTCTTAAGAATACCTTGTCTGGAAATGGCTATTCTAGGAGTTATCTTTTAGGAATACTACACAAGAAGTCTGAAAATTATCAAAGTATAACCTTATCTGTAGGATAAGAAAACATGATCAAACCCAAACATGTCAGCAGCCTGCACAGTCTGATGTGAGACACTGGGAACAAAGTCAAAGAGGGCTTTGAACAGCAAGAAGCATCAGCCTTTTCCTCTGATAGGCAGGAATTAGTATTGAAGAAGATAAAATCATGTCTTCTTTTTTCAATCTAACTTCCTTTCTTTTGCATACACCATCCAAACCCGAAAATATAAAATAAAGTCTGCACTAGCAGACTTACTTGTGTTAAAAAAGCAGAACTATGCTCATTCTTATGTGATTAAAATGCTGACTAAATAGGTTGGATAGGTAGAAATAGCCCCCACATTGCTGCTTTCACACAAGAGCCACCACTGATGTCTTGCTGAAGAGAGAATAAGGTAACTCACTTGCAACAGGTTTGTTCAAAAGGAGAATTAGAAATGCAGAGTATCTGTGAAATCAATCCATGAACACTGAAGAACCACGTTGCAGGAATGCAGGGCTGTGATGTTGGGACTGTCAGGGAAAGGGCAATAGTCTGTGGCTGAGCCAGAGTCAGATTGTGCTACCCAAGGCTTGTCTAGTGAAGAGCTAAAATGCTACAATGTGATGTTCAGAGAATCATAGAATCTGTTGAGTTGGAAGGGACCCATTAGGATCATTGAGCCCAGGACACTGCAACAATCCCACCCTGTCCCATTTTCCAAATGCTCCTGGAGCTCTGGCAGCCTTGGGGCTGTGCCCACTGCCCTGGCTAGCCTGTTCATTGCCCACCACCCTCTGGAGGAAGAACCTTTTCCTGATAACCAACCTAACTCTCCCCTGACTCAGCTTCAGACCCTTTCCTTGAGTCCTGGTGGCAGCACCTGGTCCCCAGAAGCAATGCAGGAGCTTTGAGCAGTCCTGGCAGAGGCAGGGTACTGCCAACCAGACAGAAGCTGCTGCCTTCTTCAGAGCAAAGCACCTCTGGGAGATGCAGGGCAGTCAGTGGGGTCCAAGACTTCGGGAGCTTAGGATTTGCCACAGGAGTTTTCAGCACCCACCACATGCAGAGCATGGTGTCAGCTCTGAGGCATTAATATGTGCACCTTGACCACTGCACACCAAACAGCTGCAGACACTGAGAAGTGTCACTTGTTCTTCTTAGTGACAGCAAAGTAATTCATGAGTAAGGTAATCAAAGCTAGCTGATATGAGAGCAAAAAACCAAATTTCTTAGGGATTTTTTACAGTGTCAGGGTAAGCTCTCTGTCTTCTGTTGGTAATGACAAGGGTTTAGCTGGTTCGCTGTCTGTGAAATCAAATGCTCATGGGGATTTTTTTCCCTGCAGTTGCATCTTGTAAATAAATAAAACTGTAAAAATGAAACGGAGGGGATACCAAGAAAGCAGGGAACAATCCAAGCACAAGGAAAAGCACACAATGAGTCAATCACAACCAGTGTCAGGATGTCAGGAAGATATTTAAACTGGCTTGATTTATTAGGAAAAAAAAAAATCTAAGGAATTACTATTAATACAACCCATCAACTATTTTTAAAGACTGTTTTGGTAGCTGAAGGAGAAGAACAGTAGCTCTTTTATTATGACAGCCAAGCAGTCCTGGGAATACTCTTTCCCTCTTCTGTTTGGTACAGAGTACTTTTGAAGAGATGATAACAGCAAGGAGCATATCATAGCTTTATGATCACTCATCAGCTTTGGGGAGCCTGTGAAATGAAAGGCCCCCAGACCAGCCAGGGTTGAAAGGTTGAGGCTACAACCAGACTTTTTGTTCCTGAGAGGGCCAGAGCCTTCAGTGAACAACAGACAACTGTGAATAGATGATGGGCATCTTTGCTTTGTTGCTGCTCCCTGGTTTAAGGATACTCTTGTCCTCCTTCTGCCCCTTCTGTATTTGACAAGTTTGCTTTCAGCAGATATGACAGGCACTGGTGGGGGTCACTGGCCCAGTTCCACATTTCCACACTTGGCTTGCTCCAAGTTCACTGGCCTGAACTAATGTCTCCAATGGAGGTCGTACTGCTGAACATTATGAGTTTTTTATATATTAAACATGCATTAGTGGGTTTACCCTGCTTATCTGACAGCTGTAGAAAAATAAAGAACATTCAGTTTGAACTTCTAAAAAGCAGGGCTTAATTTATGTCCTCTACTTTTGTTCCTCCCCCTTTTTTCATTTGCCAATTGCAAAGCTCAAGGGAGATAATAAAATGGAGGAGCTGCTACTTTGTACTTCCACGTGCTTCCTGCTGCCTGTTCCTTACTGGGTGAGCTAAATCCAAGGCTAGGAAAAGAGTTTTCAGATGGAAATTTGATTAAACAATGCAATCATCTGTCTCACAATCTGTTTTTTTATAAGGAAAGTATTTTTTTTTCCAGGGGGAATTTTCTTTCAGAGGGTTTTGTATGAAAAGGCAGACGTCATGAATACTGATGGGAAGGGCTCAGTTTTTGTTATTTCTGTATAACAAAGACAAAATGCTTTAATAAAATCAGAAAACACAGATGTTACTTTGAGTGTATTTTGCATCTTCTGCTTTTTTTTTTTTTTTAGAGTTGGGAACAATCCCTTCCTCAGACTGACAATAGCAGCTCATGACAGACAAAATTAGCAGCTGGAAATTTAGCCAAAATTTAGGCTTTTTAGTGTGTTGTTATTGTTTGGGATTTTCTTAGATGGTGAAAGGCACACTTGAAGCAAGAGGAACAGATGAATTGAAAGCCCTTGTTTCTCACTCTCAGGATAGTTTGACTGGGGTTTAGTTTTTATAAACAGTTTAAAATGGAAAAATGCACAATTCTTTGTTGATAAATCAGCCTATTGTGTTTTTCTCTTTTTTTGTGGGTGAGGACTGCAGAGGAAAGCTCATGTGGTTTGATAATATATACTTTTTATGTTCATTTAAATACGTCACATTTTTAATAAAAAAAAAACCCAAAATCAGTTTCTGTATGTCAGTGAAGTTGCAACATGTCTCCATTTTTCTGAAGTAATCTCTGTTTCTGAGGAGGAAGGAACTGATATTGGAGACACTTCATTACCCACACTCATGGCTAAACTAGTAAAGTGAATTAATTAATTTACTGATAATTTTGAGGTATGTTTTTTGTTTGAAATTCTGTGCATTTGTCAGTGGTAAAGATGGTTATTAGAACCTTTCCAGGGTCCAGAAAAAAAGAATCTTCTGGCATGAAGGTGTCTCTTTTATCCTCTGTGATTCCTGCTTTACTCCTTGGTCACGGTCAGGATTGCCCTTAGAGTGCCTGGAGCTGAGAAGGGACCATGGTTTGGGATTACCTCCAAGTCACCTTTCCCCAAGACCAGAACATTACAACTCCTGAGTTCACACTTTGTGTGATATTGAAATGTTTCTGAACACAGTGGAGGAGCAAATCTGCAGCATGCACCTTTCCATGAGACCCAACATAGACCTACCTATTCAGTGCTAATTTGAGGGGAAATGTGAAATTCTGCTGCTTTCCATGTGCTTTTGGATCTCTGTGTTGATGGGACTACTGTATGACAGTGGCTACTTCAGAACTGAGCTATGTTTCACTTTCAGAAATGAGATTTTTTATTCAAGAATAATGGATTTAGAGCCAGGATCTGTTTTTCTGGCTTTGCCAAAGGTATATATCTCCTTTTCCAAGCTACCTGCAGATTTTCTAACAACACTCTGCTCCTCAGGGTTGCTGAGGTTCAATCATTGCCTGTCCAGTGTATCTGTAAATGTTTATGCTCACTTCTACTCTTTCAGAATATAAGCTTGTGTGCCAGTTTAAAGGTAAACCCGCAGGAGAAATGAACCCAACACAAGAGAGATTATAAATCAGAGTTACAATTTAATAACAATATTACAATAAATACAATGGCACAAAGAGAAAAGGGTTTTAACCCACAAAACCCACAAGTATAACCCAGCACCTTGGGGAACAAACACAATGGGGTTTGTTGGCCCCTGTGCTGAGCCCCACGAGGTTCACCTGGGTCCAAAGTAAAGGGAAGGGTAAAACCTGTTGGTGCAGATGATGGTCACAGTCTGGTCAAGAGTGGTGGTCTCCTCCTATCGAGGTTCTCATCCTCCTCTGGATCCAGAGAGTGGTCCCAGAGGTCCCCAAACCCCAAGATTCCATCCCCTCAGGTTCAGGTGGGATCACCCAGTCCCTCCCCCAGGGCGGGGAGTTCCACCATGGGTGATCTGACTCTGTGAGTCAGGGGGGATTTTGGAATCGTTGATGGCCCATGAGCAGACATGTCCCCTCAGGTGGGTGTGGAGGTGCCAACGACTTCCTGGAGGGGAGTTATCCCAGCTCTTATCTCCCAGGCTTCTTTCCCACCCAGCTCCCAGCCCGAGGGGTCAGGTGTGCCCTGGGCAGCTGCTGCAAATGGCCCATTGTTAACAGTTCCTGGGAAATGGGATAGAGGGTTTAGAATACACAGCTTTGGTCACCCCCACACAGTGATAAACTGGTCCCACCTGCTGAACTAGGACAACGCTCTTCAAAGAATATGCTTCTGGATTCATGCTGTCTTTAAGGAATTGGGGGGAACACTGGGAAAATCCACTCGCCAAAACTAAAAGGTAATATTATGGTCAAACCCAAGGACTGGGATTTGGGAGATTTGATCTCTATTTGTTTATTCATGTGGGTTAAAGTGCTCTATAAGTACATGGCAATGAAAAGGAAGTCTTTGAAATGATTTAGCTTTATTGCAGGACAGTCAAAACACCTACTGAAGGCATCTGAACAAAAAAATGTGGCTAAGAAATGATGTTGTCATGCGAAGGGATCACAGGGTAAAAGAGGAAATACCACTGCCCTTATTCCATTGAAAAGGTAAACCAATGCCATATTCTTATGTCAAGCTGCCTATTTTGCAAACATTCCTTCTTAAAGGAGATGTGTTCCCTGGGGCAGATATAAATAAAAAATAACTAGATCTGATTTCAATGTCTGCTCCCTGAAATATTGTGTGATCTCTAGTGTGCAACTGCTGGAATAACAGCAGTAGAAAATATTACATCCTCTGGATCTACCTAAATCTACATTTTAGGTTTAGTAAAGGATCACTTTAGTAAGGCAAAATTATTTCTAACTCTAGAACTTGTGACATTTCCTTGTTTCAGTATAGTTTTCTTTCTTGGACTTTTTAGAAACTTGCTCTCAAACTAATTGGGTAGTGTTGCTTCATATGTAAATATTATTATTACCTACCTGCATTAGTGCAGGATAATTGAGCTGATAAAATTTTTCTATTTCAAGGTATTAATCCAACTCTTAATATGCAGCAGAAAATTGCATCTTCTAGGATTGCCCTTTTTTCCATGGGCCTCTGAGAGGATTGGGAACATGATTGTCCACAGACTAGCAGAATTCAGGGATGGTTTGAGGGAGAGAAAGGAGCTTTGGTGGAAATGCAAAACAAGGGAAGTCTTTTGCATAGGAAAACATATGCAGGAAGTGAAGTATTAGGTCCTGTAAGAAACCCAGTGCTGAGGTTTCTGGCTTTTCACACAGCATGTTCATAATAAAGACCATTCCCTCTCACTTCCATGTGGAAGTGTTGCTTCACACTTGGAACCAAAGAGAGCAGAAGAGCCTAATTAAAGTTTCAGGGACATCTTCATAACAGAGCAAATGTTAGTTCAGTGATACAGTTACAAGTTACAAAGAAATTGGAGCAGATGCCCCCAAGTTTTATACATTTTTGGCAAAGTAAGTGGGAAACTATGTGCTGAAGTGAGGTCAACAGATGGAGGAAGAGAGGAACAGGAGGGGAAGAAAGCTACACACCCATGTACAAAATCAAAAAAAGCCCCCAAAGCCCAGTCAAACAAACAAAAAGAACTAAAGAGGCAAACCTTGGAAGAAACAGATTTTTAAACAAAGTTTGCCAAATAAGTAAACTTTTTTCCCCCTCTGAGAGCAGATGCAAAGTGCCTTTTCAGTAAATTTTGGATAGAAATGAGTGAACACGTGCTGGGCTTTAATAAATCTTGGCAAAACCACAATAGGGAAACTCAGACCTTGGTGAGCAGTTCTGTGTTGGAGTTTGGTGATACCCACCAAGCCTCTCTCTGTCTTTCCTCTTCTCTAAAATTGCCAGTGAGATGCAAAGGCCTGTTTTCTCCACCCTACACAGGTAGTTGATCTTTATATCATCTAGAAAGTACCTGATACTTCAAAATCTGCTATTCTGAATGTGGGGCTGGGAGTCAGAACTCAACAGTTTAAAATCCTCACCCTCTCATGGTCCTGCTGAGACAGACATTGGGCAAAAACTTTGTATTTTCAAAATTCTTACCTAACCTTCCTTAAATTCCTTCTCAGGAATTCAGCTTCTAAGTTTCCTTCTTGAATTCCTTCTTCATCTGCAAAGGAATCTGGTTTTCATAAATGCAAGAATTGATGCAAAGCTCTGTGAAGCTTCGTGTTCCCTTTTATGAAATGGGATAATGCAGTCACTGACACTTTATTCCACCCCTTCTATTTTGAGTCAGTAATTTTTTTTGCTTTGAAAAAGCATGATGGTGTTTCATAATAAGTTTGCATAACCATGTAGTTCTGTCTCTGGATTTGCCATCCTCTCTTCTCAATCTCCCAACATTGTGTTGTCTATTGTTTATTGTGATTATTGCTTTTTTCCCCCCCTTTCTTTTCTTTTCATAGCTCTGTCAAAACCAGTGGAAACAATCCCAGGCTTCAGGAGAATCAGGATTTTATCCTAAATCTTTTTATTTGTGTGGCACCCTTGGATAATTCATAATAATAATAGTTAACAGGTATCATGCTCTGATCCCTTCCAAGCATTCTGGATAAAGGCTTAATACATTTGGTAAATCTGGGGTATAGTATTATCAGGCTGTTATAACTGTATCTCTGAAGGACAGAGTGTACAGGGGAATATTATCCTGCCTGCAGATGTATTGACACTGCTGAGCCTTACAACACATCACACTTTTATACAAAGTCCTAAAGTTTAGTAAAAGATACAGTTGTCAAATTCCTGTCAGTTCATTTTTTTTTCTGGGCTGCCAGAACTTTTTTGGAGAATAACAGTGAGAATAGGTTTAAGATACAAATTTCAGCAGCTGAGTTTTGTACAAATCCCGTGAGACAGGAATCAAAGCTCTCGAGATCACAGGCAGTGCAAACAGGGAATGTCTCATACATGAACCTTTCGGGGGCACTCCTGTACTTTCCAGAAAAGGCTTGCAAAAGTCTGCAGCTGATCCTGTAGGTAATACTGAAAGAGGAGTTGCCTTGCTTGGAGGGAGGAATTTTTCCTGAGCTAAATGTTCTGCTTTGCTGTGTCATAGCTTAACTTTTCCTGAATGCTATTTTAATATGAGATCATAGTTTACTCTGTCCACACACCTGTGGAAAATGTTCAGACACCTCTTCTCTTGGAGTAACTTCATTGATGTCAGTGGTCATACTTGTTGGGGATGAATGCTTTGATCTGGATGTAGGTCTATAAAAAGTATAGGTTGCTACAGGCAGAACGTGCTCCCAAAATGGAACATATTTTTCCACCCTCACAATCCTTGGAAAGCTCCATGAAATTCATGCCTCTGGAAACTGTTTGGTTAATATGCATTGCAAATCTACAAATGTGAGCTTGTGTCATGGAAAGGCTGATCTCAGTCAGTGTAATTAACTGAACACTTTTAATTCTGTTACTGTAGATTAGATTGGTCTTCAAACCTTTTGTCTCTGCATGATACACACAGCTCCTTGACAAGGGATGGCAGGCTCTAAATAATCTAAATCTAAATAATCTAAATCTAAATCAATGAGGATGACACCAGGACCTTGATGAGAAATGAAAGGAAAAATTGCTGCTCAGGTTCTCCTTATTTTAAAGCTGATGGAGAGCACATATGAGTTGTGTGTCTCTATGTGTGAATGGTTGTTAGGTTGTGTGTCTATATATATATAAAATAATATATATATAGATATAATATATATAATAATCTTAAGGCTGTTAGGACTAAACACCAAGTCAGAAATAATTTTAGAGGCCTAAATTCTTTAGTTGGAAAAGGGTATTAATTGTAAAATGCTCTTTGCAAGCAGAAAAAATACCTCTAGTAGAGTCTCAAGTACTCAAGTTAGACTGTGTATTTCTGAAGTGGCCCTTGGCCCCCAGAAGTTTCCTTCTGAGATTAGTCACAAAAAAGTTAATTACTCATTTCTGGGCCAAAAAAACACAAATTGCCTGGAACTTAAATAGTTATGTTTACCTTAATTAATAGATTGAGTCAACAGAAATTAAATACTTCCTTCTCTGAATGTGATCTATTTGTGTTGGGGAAATACCCAAGCGCACTTGACTATCTGCACTATTTCTAACCTATAATCAATTTTCTATATTTGGGCATTGTCTGTTTAATGTGGGCAAGTGCTTGGTTGGTTTTCATTGAAAGGGTTCCTTTAAGACTGATTTCCATGCTGCTTTTTAGACCTACAGAGGTCAGATATTCATTCCCATGAAATATTGGCAAGCGAGGGAATTAAATGCAAATTTGATTTGCAAGTGATTTTTGTTCAAAATGAACAAAATGGACACAGAAGGATGTTGAGAGGGATCTGGATGACAGTTCTGATAGTTATTGGAAGTAATTCCCAATATTGTAGAAGAGTCAACCAGGTGTCTGGGAAGCAAACTGTTTTTGTATTCTGTATTTGTGAAGGAAAATTCCTGGTACACTTTTGGGCTAATGTCTGGAAACCCTCAAGCTGTGATGGTCTAAGTCATATCTAACAGGTTAGTCTGTTGCAGCCCGATTCAGGTGGGTCTGGAGTGACCACCTTACAAGTTTCGTTTTCCCCTTAAAAGGACATGTTTCCAGCCTCAACCAATTGGAGTCAGACCACCGCACCTGGGGCGGGGTCACTTGAGGTCATATAAACCTGTGTTTTTGAATAAACTTGGGATTTGCTTTACATCACATTGGTGTGTGCAGTCCTCTCTAGAGCAGGCTGCGACATTAGTCCTGGACATATACCATGATTTGCCATTTTTCTTACTCCGTCTCTGCAAATTCAAGGCCTTGTGATTTTGCTTTTGGGATATCACTTCTTTAGAGACAGTGATGCATTTTGCTATTTGTTGTTTTCCTGTGACTCAGAACTGCCTCTTTCACCTTGTTGCTGTGAGTACCCCTAAAAACAGGACTTCGAGCCAAGTTAATGTAGGATAAGATAAAAAGGTACATTCTTTAATGGACAGGCTTGGGGGTTTTAGGAATACATGATGACATCTTCGTGCTGCCCCCTTCCTTCTAGAACACTGATTTCCATGGCTTTTATAATATTGCCCACCCAATCCCCAGTTTGCACATCTCTCAGTCCAGCCCCAGTCCCACCCCTGTGCCATCCTCCAGGATTTTGGGCTGGGGTCACTGGAACCCTCTGTTCTTCATCAGCTCTTCTTCCTCGGGCTTTGGAGTTCTTCCAGTGTTCTTAGACTCAAGGTTGTTGGTTTATGTTTGGTCTTGTTTTGCAGGCCTTTCTGATAGTTGTCAGCTCTTGTACCTCGAAGAGAGCCTAAATAGCTAAAAGAATTTGAGCTACTAATCTGTGGTAGGGGTTAGGATATATAAACAATGAACTTAAGCTGTTACAAATATGAACACTACATTTGCTACAGTTACAAATACTTCTAAAATCTATAAAAATGAAAAATCAGAAAACCCCTTTGGCATCAACCTTCTGGCTATGAAGCTGACCATGACCTGCAAATGGAGGGACTTGAAACTATTTTATCAGCAAATACGATTATTCTTTGCTTCTCAACTGGCCACAGCAGAACGAGGCACAAAGGGATGCAGCTTCAGGTATGGATTCCAAAAGTCATGGCAGTGCTGTTTCTAAGTTATATTTTGATTTAGACGCTCATGATAGTTATGTCTGGCAACACTTGGATGCCTTGCCAGATCCTCTGGTACCCAGTAGCTGTTCTGTCTTTCCACCAATAGTTTGCAAACCTCTGCCAAGTTGTTTCTTTCGTGTTATGAAAAAGATAAAAATAAAATGGGCTGGACCTTGATCAAGAAATTATTTTAGATAGAGCTTGGCAGCAGCAGCAGTCTCTCTGCAACATTTTCCATTGTACAGCCTCTCTCTTTTTCCTGACTGGGCAGGACAATAAATTCAGGTCAGGCATCTTAAAGTGCTGAACAAAAACAATGACACTATGGAAAATAAAAGGGATGTCCAGAGTGCTGAGTTTAAGTTTAAATCTGTCTTTCTCAGAAAGCCAACTTTAGCAACAAAGAGGGAAACACTCCCCAGAGGAACTCACCAAGAAAAGTGGGTTAAATCCTTTCTCCTGAAAAAGAGATGAACAAAACCTGATTTTTCTTCAGCTTTTCCCTTTCACATAGAAATAATTCTCCTGTGTCTGATTAACTACATCTTTTTTCTTTCAAGTTCACTAAAGTAAACAAACTTTCACAGAGAGAAAGGACTTCACCAACAAGCTTATGAAGTTTATAGTGAAGACCTTTCATTTCACACAGCACATCGTTTATATAGGGTTAGAGGTACATCTTATTGGCTAAAAAGGTCTCACCCCAACACCCTAGAACTTCTAATTGGTTAAAAGCCCATCTCTCACAAGTCCAGTGTTTGTATTATCTCATCCCGATGTTTTGAGGTCTATGTCCGGAGATCAGGAAGGCAGTTGAGACGTTCTCATGAAAACACTTGCAAGGAGTGACCGTCGCCTACCGGACAAACAGCAGGTGTGTGTCCTTGCAGGCTGAAGTATCAGCGTGATTCTCATGGAGCTGAAGCAGTTTGGGTTGCTCAGAAATTCACTTTTTGCAAGCAATCTCACAACAGTTCACCAAGTCTCTGTTCTCTGTTTTTAAGAGATTAACTTGACAGCAATAAAATCAATTGCCTCTTTATGTGTACCCTGGTCTCACAGAATAGATGATGTTAGAAATGGTCCCAGAATGGCAGATCTTCTCATCTGTTTCCTGGCTAATATTATGTACCAATATTATGAAATATTTCAGAAATGGTTCTTGGGCTTTAACAGGATTTTCAGAATTATCTAACTAGATCCTATTGAGTATAACAGGATTTCAGACTTTCTTGATAACTTCAGATATCCAAATAGATGTAACCATTGAACTGGTATTTTTTAACCCACAACAATCAATGGGAGCTAAATATTCAGTATTGCAAAATCCCTGCAAACATAATTCTGGGCTTTTTGGTCTCTCTTGAAACTGTTTGACCATGAACATGGTTTTGAAAAGTTGAATTTTCTGTGTCCTGTTTTTGAGGGAGATGCCAGTGTTGTTTCAAAGATCTTATTGTCTTGTCAGTAGTTGTCACATGAATGCTGTTCATCTGTGTTCAGGATGTGAAATTATTTATCCCCAGTGATTTTGCTCTTGGAGATGTGGCTACAAAACTGATTGTTTTAAACTATATGGAATTAATATAAATATGCAAATAATTAGGAACTTATTGAATCAAAGTATGTAAATCTAGTTACTGAGACCTCTTCTATGAAACCAGATTAATTATGATTTTGATTGCACTTCTCCAGGCAATTTTTAGTAAGATAAGATTTTGTTGGTGGTGAAATGTATAAAAGGTGAATACAAAATTTCAGTGTTACTTTATGACAGTGCTGTGGTGACTTTTGAATCCCTGATAAAACACCTTATCGTGTCTGGGTAGGTATCAAAAAGTCTTTCTTCTTTTCCCTGTGGAACTTACGTTCATACAGAGATTTTCTAGGGTTTGGGTCTAATTGAACAAGAGAGTTTTATACAATTTCTTGGAATTAGGAGTTAGAGTGACCATCTGTGGGGCTGAAAGAGTCATTAACTTTCCGTGGGTTGGGTTTTTGTGTCAGGGGAACACCTGGCCATTAAGAAGAAAACTGAGGCTTCCAACTTCTTTTTTTCTCCAAGTAGATCAGTGCAGGACTGTCAGTTGGGAACAACATTTGGTCATCAACAGTCTGGTACAGGCTGTTCCAAATCCATGACCCCAAATTGGGAGATGGTGTTGCCTGATCAACCTCCTTCTTCAGGGAAGACTGTTTGGACTGAAACATGATTTCTTTCATTGGGCTGTAAATAGCACTTTAATATATACTTGGATATAATTTTAATGGTGTCTTTCTACAGAATTCTCACCTCAACTGAGGGGATTTTTTAATGAGTACTTATATCTCATATGAAATTAGGGCATCATCAAGCATGACATGGACCAAAATTAATACTTAACTGCAGAGAGATCCTATGCCCTGATTTATTAATTGACTTCATAATTATCTGGCAATTTTAAAGTGAAATAACTTTATTTTTTATATATATTTTATTGCATTTCCTGTTAAAAAAGTAGTTTGTTTTTCTTCTTAAATGTCATGCAAATACTTCGTATTCAGTACTTGTACCACTGATCTTTCTTTCCTCAGGATCTGGAGTGTCAGTTGTGAATTCCAGCTTTATTAATGAATTCTTCTTATCAATTAATCCTCATGTATATTTTACTTGATTGCTCTCATCATTCCTTTTGTCCTAAAATGTTGTTCAGTGTCCTGTGTTTATAGGAGCCGTATTCCACCTCTCTGACATCTGCATTTCAGGAACAGGATTTCCTGTCCTTTCTGGCGTATAATTTCCAAAGTGGGCTCAAACAAGAGAAATACATTTGTCTCTTGCTTTCTACAACACCTACATGGTTACAAGTGCTCTATGGAAGTGGTACAAAGACTTTTTTTCCTGCCCAAAGGATTTTCCATCATTGTTTTGGAGCAATTTAGCAAGAGGAATCGAAAAAATAGCATGCAAAACATGAAGGATTCTGTAGGAATTATTTGCTGTGACTGATGAGTTTGGATGCACACACAGCTGTAGCAGAAGGATTTTCTTGCAGGAATAATTCTCACTACTCAAAAACTCCTGTGACTACTATGGAAATGCAGAGAGATGGAAGTAAGGAACAGGTAATGGCATTTTGGAGCAGCAGAAAAGCAAAAAGAGAATGAAAATTTATCCCTTATTTATCAGATTGATTTTCTATGTACCTGACTTTTTGATGGTTGACTAAATTAAAAAAACTTTTACTGTGGGACTTTCAGAAAATTTCACCTGTGTTAAAGGCCCTTGGGAAAATGTTATTCCCTATACTAAGACTGAGAGAGGAATAAGATATTAGAATGCATTGTTATCATATCCTGCACATGGAAAAGAGAAGACTGTTTGGTTTTCTTTAATTTGCAATTGGTCTGGTTTTTTAGATCCCTCAAGATAGACTACCTCTTTCTTTTGTGTTAAAATATCATGAAGCGATGCTTTTTTGGAATGATCAACCTCTCTAAGCAATTTAGAGTAATTTTCTAACAAGTGCTTTGGAAATATTTTCTGGCTGAGATTGTAAGAAATCAGACTTCGAAATTCAGAATAAGCAAAGATAAGATTTGGTTTTAGTTTTGGAACCAAATGCCACTGTTTCATTATTAAATTATTATTATTAAACAATGTTTAATACTGTTCTCACTTGTTTCAACTGTGTTTTGTGGTAGTTTTCTCTGAGCTGACTGATTTTCTGTAGTGCGTATAATTTGACTCTTAATGCAAGCATAAAATGGAGAGTGAAAGCCTTGTGAATTTTCAGTGTCCTCAGCCTTCTGTTGTTACAGGGCATTGAGTTGCTTTCCATTTTATTATTGTCCTTTTTTGATTGTTTTTGTGCATTTTTTGGTTGAGTTTTTGCCATTTTTTTGTTTGATTCATGTTTGCTGTCATTTGGCAAAAAATTTTGCATTTCCTTGCCTTTTGTAGAATTTGTGGCCACAGAAGTTACCAGCTAGAAAAAGGCAAGAGCAGGAAAACTTGTCCTTGACATACCTCCATTGGAATAAAAAAAATAATAAAAAAAAAGCCAAACCCGAATACAAAAAAACCAAAAGAAACCAAAAAGCAAACCATTTCCTATGACTTTGTTCTGTTGGTAATTGCTGTCAGAGGTTGCCAGAAGGAGTAGGGTCTGTCTTCAGGTCAGGATGGTAAACTCTGGTGTCCTGCAATACTAAAAAAAATACAGGGTTTTTTCCTTCAGTGAGGTAGAGAGGATGTGCTTCTGACAGGGAACCTTATGAACAGGGTGGAGGTTCATATACAGAGTAGATGAGCACAGCCCACCATGTATGAAAAGGCCTCTGTAGTTCCTAGTCCTGATACACACTTTAGAGATTTTCAATTCAAAGCTTTAAGTCTGGACTAGTTATCTGAAGTTACTCTGAAGAAATGAAAGAGTCACTGTCAGAGGATAAGGAATGACTTAAATACAATTTGCAGATTTCTTGTTGGATAATGTGAATCATTCTTTAGAAACACTTCTTCAGTTATAGAATCATACAATTGTATAGGTTGGAAAAGACCTCCAAGATGACCGAGTCCAATCTTTCACCCAGCACTATCATACTGTCCTAGTTCAGCAGGTGGGATCAGTTTATCACTGTGTGAGTGTGGCCAAATCTGTGTATTCTAAACCCTCTATCCCATTTCCCAGGAACTGTTAGCAATGGACCACTTGCAGCAGCTGCCCAGGGCACACCTGATCCCTCAGGCTGGGAGCTGGGTGGGAATGGAGTCTGTGAGACAGGAGCTGGGATAACTCCCCTCCAGGGAGTCATTGGCCCCTTCACACCCACCTGAGGGGACATGTCTGCTCATGGGCCATCAATGACTCCAAAATCCCCCCTGACTCACAGAGTCAGATCACCCATTGTGGAACTCCCCGCCCTGGGGGAGGTACTGGGTGCTCCCACCTTCACCTGAGGGGATAGAATCTTGGTGTTTGGGACTTGGGGAACCACGTGGTGGATCCAGAGGAGGATGAGAACCTCGATAGGAGGAGACCACCACTCTTGACCAGACTGTGACCACCATCTGCAGCAACAGGTTTTTCCCTTCCTTTTACTTTGGACTCAGGGGAACTGTGTGGGGCTCAGCACATGGGCCAACAAACCCCATTGTGTTGGTGCCCCAGGGTGTTGGGTTATACTTCTGTGTTTCGTGCCATTGTATATATTGTAACATTGTTATTAAATTGCAACTCTGACTTATAATCTCTTTTGTGTTGGGTTCATTTCTTCTGCCAGTTTACTGGCACACATGTTCACCACTAAACCATGTCTTCAGGTGCCTCATCTCCATGGTTTCTAAATCCCTCCAGGAATGGTGACTTTATTACTGCCCTGCCTGTTCCAGTGCTTGACCACCCTGTTGGTGAAGAAACTTTTCCTAATATCCAATCCAAAACTTCCCTGTGCCACTTGAGGCCATTTCCTCTTGTGCTGTCTTGTGCTCAAGTGGGAGAAGAGACCTTTACTGTCTCTAGAGGATCCTAATCTGCAAGGTCTGATATTTTTGGCTGATGCATACAGCAGGTAAAACTTGGGTAGACACATTTCAGTCACCCCCGTCTTCCAAACCACACTCAGTGAATTTTTCTATACTTTAGATTTGCAATATATACCATAACCAAAACAGATAATCTGAAAGAGAGTTACTATAGGAAATTAAAAATAACTAATATCAATATCAAATGTTGCTCGTGACATATCAATACTTTGAGAATGGTCCACTAATATTATAAAAATGTTGACTTGTTTTTGGTTTCAAAAAAAGGCTCACCAAACTGAATCAGTTTTACTTTGGACCAAAGTACATCAGTTGATGTTTGACTGATTGTTACAAACACAAGTTGGTCAAAACTTGAGAGTTAGTCCTTCGGAAAGGATGGTTTATACAAGAAGCACTTCCTCCTATATTTTCCTGTTTTCTTGCTTAATGAATTCAAGGCACTTTTTTCAGTCTTCTTTAATCACTGCTAATGAAGAAATTGCTCTCTTTCTTCCACTGCTTGTATGGATTTACACTTGGGATCCAGAGCTGCTGTCCCACACACACTCATGGTCAGTCTGAAATTTTCTACCCTGTAATACACCTCTCAAGTAGGGATGATTTTCAGAGAGGTGAATCAGTGGCCTTTGAGGGGAATTAATGTGAACTTAAAACAGTCACACTGGTGATGCAGTGGTTTGTAGCCTCTTACCAGCCTCCAGGACTTTATGGGAAATTCAGGTGCTTTTGTTAAGATAATTCTGTGCAAAGATTTGGGGGTTTTTTTCTTCTCGCCAAATGCCCCTTTTGGTTATGTTTTAAGCTTAAGTTTTCTCTGCTTCAGTTTAGAAATGAGCAGAAATGTCTAAAGGTTTGGACTGAGTGTGTGGGCTCTTGTATTTAAACCTGGGCTTAACTTTAGGCAGAGCACCAGTCTCAATAATATTAGTAGGGTTACTCATGTGCCTGTGTTTAAGAGAGACTTAAACGCTACAATGAATCTGAACACTGGGCATGAGATCTTACATAACAGAAAAGAAACAGGAATTTCCTGGCTGAGGTGGTGCAAATCCTAATTCAAACCCTGCTACATTCCTTTTTAATAACCCATACAATGACAGATGCTTAATATGCTATAGCATTATCTTATTATTGTTGATTAATATGCTATATAGTTATTTTATGATTGTTATTTAGTATGCTATACAGTTATTTAAGAGTCATTTAAGAGCCTGTTGCTGTTAATTTGGACTCTGTTATCTGTGGGTGTTTTGGTACAAGGAGTATGGCACCACTGTGGGTCTACAGTGGCTTCCTTGTGCTGGATCTCCCTTATTTATTTTTTTTTTCTTTTGCAATGGGTGAGATGTGTTTAATTTATTGTAGGAAACTCTTAAAGATGCAAGATCCTTTTAAGAGGCTCTTACAATAGCCGTGAAGCACTTATTTAATGCCATTGAATGGAGAGTAGATTTACTAGCTGGGCTAGACATGATTTTTGTTCAGGAGTCATCTCGGAGTACATTGAGGTTTAAAGATCTTTGCAGCAAAACCCAAGGAGAAACAAAAGGAGTAAATTTTAAAAGGAACTTTGTCAAGGAGTTTTAGATGTTAAACAGATAGAAAAACCATGGTGGTTTGACTGCAATGAGTGTTGGGTTAGCAGAATTGCTGCTGATGGGGTGAGACATGCTAATGAGGCACTTTAAATGCAAGTTGGAAGGAAAAAGGGGCAATTTCATACCAAAGTGCAGCAAGGTTACTGAATCAAAGAAGGTACACTTCAGTTCTGCAAAAGGGGACAATGCTCCATTGTCAGCTCCTTTTTCTTTTGACTTTAAACATGTTTTAACTACACTGTTTACTAAATTGTACAATGTGGCTTGCCCACTGATTGAGAATTTATGACCAGAAACAAACCTGTTAAGGGAAAAAAGGAAAACCGAGTGTGATCCACACTGTAGCTGCAGAAATAGTTTGAATGAACTGAACCTGAGCACGATGGGGGGTGCACAATATGGTTTTCAAGCCCTGGGATCTGAGTTCAAATAGAATTTGGTCTTTCAAGAACAATTTAAAAACCAAGGGAAAGTATTTGGAGACATCTGTGGCCTCTCAACCTGCCTTAATATGGATGTCTCAGTTTTGTCTTTAAAAGCCTGGTTCAGAATCATGTCCTGTCAGCCCATCCACCATGTCAAATTTCTCTGATTGCTTCATGCCTGAAGTTCACAAACATCTTATTTTACTTTCAGTCATTCATGCTGTTTTGGCAAAAATAAAGACCAACAACATCAGTACTTTGCTTTTGCTGCTACAGAAAAATGGGCACACAAATCTTTCACTTCCATGGAGGAGAATTAAGGCTCCTTTAAGAGATTTATGGAGCGGCTTTTGGGCGTGATCACTGCACACAAACACAATGAAATGGCCTAATTTTTGCCATGCTGTTTGTTAAAAGAATGGGCAAAATTCTGTTGCAGCAAAGAGCAGACTTCCTCCTCCTCATCATCTGGTTTAGTTGAATTGCACTGGATAAATTATAAAACGTGTTACTCTGCCTTGGCATAACAGAGCCCCAGTTCTAACAGTTACAAGAAATTTCAGTTATGAGCCTTTTTCAATGTTTTTTTTTCCCAAACTGGAACCTGCCTGTGGCAATATATTTACTATTGCACATCTTGTGAAAGGTTGCTCAGCTGGGTTCTGAATTTCACCTCCAACTTCTGTGGGTTCCCACAGGCACTCCTAGTCAGAGTCAGAAACCACAGAAATGGCATAAAAGCAAAAAGATTACTGAAGCAGAGAATCTTAACAGTTCCTTTCTCAGATTTCAAAATGGAATTTATATGAGGTTTCAAAAATTGATTTAATTGCTCTTTACATTTCTCTGTGACTTATCACCAAGCTTTTAGTTGATATCTTGGTTTAAAAAGGACTATCTCAATATAAAAGTTCTTCTTATACACCTTAAAATGAAAAATGCCTTGTATCTCTCTGAGGAGATTTTGGTACAGCACCTGGATTAAGCAGGAGAGTATTTTTGTCAATTGCAATTAAAAATATCCATAATAAAATTTATCAGATTTGGTGTCAGCTGGCAAAGATCAGCTGCACATCTACAAACTCCTGTGGTGATGCAAACTTGCCTCTTGTTTTGATCCTCATAGCAAATTTAAGTTCTATTTATACATTGTGTTTATATGTGGAACTAGTATTATCTACACTTAACATGAATTTTAAGATTGCATCTGTATGCATGTAGATTTGTTCAGCAAGACTTTACCATTGCACAATTTTCCACTGTTTAAATACATCACAGGATATATGTAACATATGACTAAAATGAAAAATTTCAAGTTTTATATATTAACTTTCTTTATTTTTTCCCCATGGAAAATGTAAAAGTCTAGGTAATAATGATAAAAGGTGAAAACTAGGTGGCAGTAATACCCAACTGTACAGCCCTCCTGTGAGCAGGGAAGGGCTGACTCAGTTTTCACAGGAATTCTGAGCGTGCTGCAGCCCCATCCTGAATAGCTCAGCTATTAACAGGCAGAAAACATACAGGCCCAAGTGTTCCAATGAGTTAATTTACTTTAAAACACAGAGCTAATTGCAGTCGGTTCTCCTCTAAAATGCAATAACGAGAACAACTAAAGTGAATGTCACAGGAGAACTAATTAATGCAACTAAAGCTTGTTTCAATACACATGTTAAAAGCAACTTCCTTCCTATTTGCAGCGAGTGACAGAAGACAAGGAGCTGTGATTCGTCCTGAAACTTTTGTTTCTCGTGGTTCAGGTCAGGGGCCAGCAAGTGTTCTAAAGTCCATGAGCATATTGCTGTTTATGATGGTTTTATATAATCTGTAGGGTGGGTATTTCACAGTGACATGACTAAACCGGTGGAATCACTCTGTGGAAGGACAGTTCCTGACTGATGGTGAGAGTTTGTGCTGAACATGCTCATTTATCTCAGAGGTATGGGCTGAGGCTGCAGCCCTGGAAGAATTGGACAAGAATGGGAGATTTATTGGCTGAGTTCATTGTTTAAATGCAGCGTGCTGGCCTCAGATTCACACAGTTGAATTGCATGCACAGAGAAGAATGCAATGCCCTTTTCTGGTCAGCTGAGCTGCCTGTGTGGCAGGACTGGGCAGGAAGGTTTGGACAGTCCTGCCTCCTGCATGTGCTTCTCTGACACTACAGGAAATAGGTAGTATTGGCTGTATCACCTAAATGTTCTCAAAACTGAGCTGCCACAAACTCATCTTACTCCAGCTGGTATTGCAGGGTTTTGTTTTGTGTTTGATTTCAATCTATGTAGCTCTGTCTAAGACAAAGATCTTTTGGCATCTGTTACTTTTCTAAAGAAATAATTTTGTACTTGGCACAATCTTCATATACAGTCTTAACTCAGAATGATTCAGTGGAATTCCTGTCTATAATATGACCAAAGTTGACATGCTTCCTTTTATTCTCCACTGAGAAATATTAAATGTATTATAACTCCTTCTCCTGTGCCACCTGTTGGGTCTAACTGAGCTGGAACAATGACCTTAATGTTAACACCTGTTGAGCCTAACTAGATTATAACAATGATCCTGTCAAAAAATACCTTTGCCCAAACCAAGCAATAACAGAAAGGCAATTCATCTTAGCTGTAGGATTACTGGAAGGTGCCAGTCACTGGCTGACTTGCTAACAAATGATAATAATTTTTCCTTAAAACTAATAGCTTATTTGACTTTCTAAATAGCTCTTGTTTTCCACAGCCTCTGATTTCATTCTTCCAAACCCATTCTTCCTTTGCATAGTATTAACACCTATCAACCCAGTTTTTCTAGTGCTTTATGGAAAATGTGATAAGATTCTTTTATTGGTATTTTTTTTGCATATGTAAAGGTGTTTGTTATATTAGGAAATAAATGTTATGTCTTTTGTACCTGAGCCAAACTGACTCCAGCCTCTCCCAAATAGGATCTGCTGCAGGGACAGGAGGAGTTTTGACCTACTCCTAAGGACATGGGGAATAGGATATACTTTGGGCTACCTTACCAGTTCTGGGGATCATCTAAGTAAGCACAAGCATAAGTCTGGGCCTCTGGAATACAGGCTCTCTTAAGTGATTATCTCCACTCTGTAATTTTGCCTACATGTGGTTTATATATATGGAGAGAGTGCTCTTGATGATAGACTTCTTCTTGCTCTGCCACAGACTTAGAGGGAAAACACAGGGTCAAACCCAAGCCACACATTTATGTACTTTTGCCCCAGCAAGATTGCTGTCTTCTTTTGATGAACAGAGCTAAGGGCCCATTGGATATGATCCAATGTTTTAAACTTAAAAAAAAAAACACCCAAATCCATAGCATTATATTGTCAAGAGTTTCTGTTGCTCCTAAGAATGCGATTTAAAGCAAACCGCCCAAGATGCAGTTATCAGCAATACAGAAAAGATCTCAGCAATTACTTTTATAACAGCAGAGATCTGCTGAGGGTAATTAACAGGTATTGCCCTAAGGTTGTAGCACACTTTACAATCACATCATAAATAGGAGGAGATCTGTGATGCCTTTCATGTCTGTGACTCTGCTTGGGCTTTTACTTGAATGTTCACCAGATGACACTCCTGTCCCTTCATTTATTCCAACAGCCCCTCAAGTGCCAAAGCTCCTGGTGAGGGAAACCTTGTCTAAGGAGGGACAAAAAAGAGCAAACATAATCTTGGATGAGTTTACAGACTTGTGTTCTCTTCCACACCCCATGCAATTATACCTTGCAAAAGTTGATGCCGTGTTTTCCTGAAGAGGGGAGTTACCAACAGTTACATAACAAAAGGCAAACAAAGGGAATGCTTTATTCTTTCTGGGAAAGGCAGCCATATCTTTCCTATATCCAACAAACCAAAAGTAAATAATTAACATTAAAAATTTGGAAGTCACAATACTGCTTGGATCTCTATAGGCCAAGGGACTAGAATCTATATAATTATGTAGGAAAGAACATGTTTTTCTGTGCACTATTTTCCCAGTTACCCTGCATAAATCACTAAAGAAAGGTATCTCTGTTTCAGGTAGTTGTACATGTCTGAAGAAAATGAATATACTTGCCTTAAAAAGCAACATATATCTTCAATTTTGAACCTTCCAATGATTTCAGAAAAGTAATTTCCATGTCTAGAAGTCGAAGACTTTTATCTTAATAGCATCAAGATTGAACTTCAGCATTACATTTCCACAGCAGTCACTTGTGCATTCCATCAAAAAGAGAAATGGAAATTTTCCAGAAAAAGAAGTAATTCTTTCTGAACCGGCCTTTTTTTGGCCTTGGTTCTGTGATTATGTATGGTTGATTTCACATGCACACAAATCTTCAGGAGAATAGCCCTTAAAATCTTATTTTTACATATGGCTTAATGCTAAGGTAGTAAATTAGTCAATAGTGTGAATGGTATACAGTAATGGCTATGAAAGCCTTAAATATTCCAGGCAGAAAGGTGGCAATTCCTATTCATATTTACAGAAACATTCCCTGGCAAATTTTTAAACCCTTCTGTGCATGCAGAAAAACAAGCACATATTTATCACAGTAAACCTACATGTTGGTTTGACTTTCAGAGAGTAACATTTACAGGATTGGAAACCTTAATCTAAATATATACTGATTTTTTTCATTTATGGGAGGTTTTGTGTGCAGGTCCTTTCTCTAAGCTGTTCATCCATAATATTGGTAATAATGTGCATATATGCTTTTTTACAATTTCCCATCTCCTGTGCAAATTCTACCTGACCGAAGTACTTTTATACCACTGTGTTGTGCCTATCTCTTTAATTTTACTACCATTCCTTTGTATAGAAGCACTACAAACTGATCCTGAAAACCTTTCTCACTCCTGTTGGAATCTGGATTTTCAGGCTAGAGAATTGCCTTTAAAACAACAACAACAAAAAACCTACACATAATACTAAAGAGCTTTTCCCATGTCAATCCAAGCAGGAAATGTCTTTTTTACCTTTTTTTTCTTTCTTTCTTTTTTTTTTTTTTTACATTTACGACACAATTTTATTTTCTTAGATAACAGAATTAATAGTGTTATTTACCTTGTATATGCCAGTGAAAAAGCTGACCATTGCAATAGCTTTAATGGATTCCAAAGGCTCTACAGCCTCTCTCATTATGATATTTCAATTAGTATAACATATGTTTTATCAACCCTTCCAACAGAAACATTAGAGGGAAATGGTTTAAGATCTTTTCTGCTGTCAGTCAAGGAAAATACAACTCTTGTTATTCACTGATAGTGCTCTACACCCAATTTAACTGCTCACTTTGCATTTTCCTCATACAAAACCTGTCTCTGGTTACAGGTGGCTGACCTCAGTTTGCACTGCTGTGTTGCCTTATTTTTAAGAGTGTCTAAAAGCTTTACAGATTAGAATAAAATTCACCCCTGAGTGTCATTATAGGATGTGAGATGCAGTGGGTAGAGAAAATTCTGATAGAATTGAATCACATTAGTAGTTTCTTCATGTTTCTGTAGAAATAAAAAAAAAAAGAAGATGAAAAGAAGACAAAAAGAAGCAGCAGAAGAAGAAGCAGAAGCAGAATAAGAAGAAGCAGCAGCAGAAGAAAAAGAAAATAAGACAAAAAGAGGGATATTTATACCAAGTTGTTCTAAAACTGGTTAGAAGACAACACAACACAAAAACAACTAAATGGAAAACACCAGTTGTTAGGCTACAGATTGGCTTAATCCTTGCAGTAAGTTAATACATCTTTGCTGAAAGGTAACACCAGCAGACAAAAAGTCTTTTTGAAACACAGTTATGAGTTTTTAAGTCCTGAGGACAGAATCAAACCATCCCTTCTCTTCTCATTTCTCCCATTAGAAAGGAGTTCCTCTCTTCCTGTAATCCAGTCCCATTCAGACCACCAGGCAGAGCTAATGTGGAAGGAATTGCCTCTCCTGCCATCGCTCCTACAGGTGGAAAGGTAGCTTTGGGGGGATTTACCTTAGAATGCCTTGGAATGTGAGATGGGTGGGGATGAAAGCAGACACCAAGCAAAGTTTTCACAGCGACAGTTTTCTGCTGAGTGTTTCCCCTTCAGTGTCCTTTTTCAAATGGAATAATTTCATGTTCTCCTAGTTCAGCAGGTGGGACCAGTTTATCACTGTGTGGGTGTGACCAAACCTGTGTATTCTAAACCCTCTGCCAATTCTCATGAACTGCTAGCAATGGACCATTTGCAGCAGCTGCTCAGGGCACACCTGACCCCTCAGGCTGGGAGCTGGGTATGAAAGAAGCCTGTGAGATAAGAGCTGTGATTACTCCCCTCCAGGGAGTCCTTGGCACCTTCACACCCACCTGAGGGGTCATGTCTGCTAATTGGCCTCAACGATTCCAAAATCCCCCCTGACTCACAGAGTCAGATAACCCATGGTGGAACTCCCTGCCCTGGGGGAGGGACTGGGTACTCCCACCTGCACCTGAGGGGATAGAATCTTGGGGGTTTGGGGACTGAGGAAACCACATGGTGGATCCAGAGGAGGATCAGAACCTCAACAGGAGGAGACCACCACTCTCGACCAGACTGTGACCATCGTCTGCACCAACAAGTTTTTCACCTCCTTTTACTTTGGACTCGGAGGAACCACGTGGGGCTCAGCACAGGGGCCAACAAACCCCATTGTGTTTGTGCCCCAGTGTGTTGGGTTATACTTGTGGGTTTTGTGGGTTAAAGCCATTTTCTCTTTGTGCCATTGCATTTTTTGTAATATTGTTATTAAATTGTAACTCTGATTTATAATCTCTCTCATGGCGGGTTTGTTTCTCCTGCCAGTTTACCTTTAAACTGGCACACATGTCACCACAAACCAGAGCTGCTGCAGACTTACAGAACATTGCTCTTGAAAGCTGTTGTGAAATAAAAGTGTGTCTGAGGTTATAAAAAAGGGGTTTGTATAAACTGCCCTCTCTCAGCAAACACTTCGCTTCCTATAATTGTGTGTGCGCTTTTGTTTTAACTTATCCAATATGGGATTGTTTTCCTTCAGGGAGATAAGAAATCCACCCTCAGGATATGCAGAATGATGTGTTGTAATCACCCTTCAAAGGGAGATGCACAGTAAGCAAACGTTGTTAATCTGTTGCCCCTGCAGCTTCTTTCAGTGAGCAGCAGAACTTCCAGGAAAAGGCTGGGATTGAGAGGAGGGGGGAAATTTAGCTTAAAAACAGGTAGCTAATTTTCCTTTCTGTAGTCTCAGAAAGATCAAAATTTAAAGGTGTGCCTAATAACACCTCAAAAATACTTTTGTATCATCATCTCTCCAAGCAGAAGGTGCTTTCCCTCAGAATAGGTTGACTCTGAAGTTTGCCAGCATTGCTATAAACCATCTGGACTGGGAAAAAAAATTATGCTGTAAGGAAAACTGCTTGGACCAGATAATGTTGTGTAACAGCAAGAGGGTTTCAGTGCATGGGATGCATAATTTTATTGCTGAATCTACACCTGCCAGAGTCACTAGAGCTGCTGTGCTGGCCAAGCTTTTCATTGCAGACTACAATGTGTAGCTGGTGTTGTGCTTTTTGGTTTTTGTGGATTTTTTTCAAAGTTAAAATTCCTAAATATGATCAGATCAGCACTATGAAACTAAGATTTCCAGCCCAGTTCAACAGCACTGGCCTGCAAGGCTTCCCAGTTTGCCCAGTGTTCCCCCTTTGCCAACCTGTCTATCAATAACTCGGCCCTATCCACCTTCAGCCTTCTGGACTGGAATTCATATCAAAGCCACCGAGTGTTCACAGAGGTATGGTCACTTCCAGGACACACAAGTGAAACTGGGCAGGGCTGGGCTTGCTGGTTTATGGTGCTGAGGGTTTGATTCCTCCAGGGAACTGATGCAGAGTGCTCTTAAGCAAGGTCAGATACAATGGAGAGGCTCCTGAGGTATCAACAGCCGATTTCCATCAAGCATGTAGGCACCTAGGCTCATTCCTGTGTTCTGGGCAGAAATGCAGCCAGGTTTGAGTTTGTGTGGGACAAACTACTCCTCACAGCTGCTTATTACTCAAAGAATCAAAAGATCAAAGTACCATGCATGGTGCAAACGTCAGTTTGTTTAGCATCACCTCTCCCACTGGTAGATGCTCTCTGGTTTGGTACCCACCACCTCACAAGATGGAGAGAGGTGCCTGTAGGGCTGTTAACAGAGTGAAATTCCACATTTACAGATTTGAGGTTTGGCATGATTCACTGTCATACAGTTTGAATTCCTACCCAAATCTGATCTGATCTAAAGTCTGAAACTTCTGAAATTTGTTGATCCCTAAGATAAGCCTTAATTTGTAAATAGATCCGTAAGGTCACACTGAAGTCAGTGCACTCAGATGTTGCTTAGGCATGGGCAGTTAAAAACAGAAGGTGGTTAAAGTGTTAGAGGACTTCCTGCATAACTACTGTGGGAAGAATCACCTTAATTTTTCTTTTCCTTTTTTAAATTTTCTTCCCAAATTCATTTGAGCTCTTTCTGACGACACTAGCAAAAGAGTTATCTATTAAATCAGGGAGAGGTAAATATTCAGTGCTATCATCAACTCTTAACAGAGTCCAATCTCAGTTAGAAAAGTGCTTGTCTAATTGCTGTTCTTGAGATGTATTCCTGCAGTGCAGTTCTGGGTGTGCTTGATCCTAACATGCTAAAGCCAGTATTAGTGTAAATACCTTGAATTTGGGCCTCAGAGTTTGAACTCTCTGGTTGCCTCCAGTTCTGTTGTGGACTCAGAAGATGAAATATGAAATATTGTTCTTGAGAAAGTCTTTGTATCTTCCTTGTGTTCTACTCTTCCTCTTGAGAAGTGCATTAAACTTATTTACATTTGAAATAAGATCTAACCTAGCAAAATGCTGAAGTAAAGCTACATACTTCCTTCAGTTTAGGCATGTATATATGTATTTTGCAGATATTAATTCTTTTGCACTCTAACTTTTATTATTTATGCTACACTCTTGGTTACATATCTTATTTCTGACTAAAACTTGTCAGCTAATATTTATGGTTTCATATTCTGAGTGACTGTCATTGCTCTTGCACACAGATCAAACAAACCCATTCAAAAATGTAAATCCAAGTTGATTTTTCTTGCTTTGAAAACAAAGGCGCATTTGTCAGAATTGTCTGTTATTGAAGCATTTTTGCAAAATGTACATGGATTCCCATCCCTCAGCACAGTGCAGCCTTTGTTTGATTTGCTTTCAGCATTTTTGATGTAGGTGATTTTTTTCTCTTCTGTCCTAAGAAAAGTGGTTTCATTTTTCATCACTTCTTTTCCAAAGAATAAAATGTTGGTCTTTACAAAGTTTTCCTTGAAGGATAATCTGTACATTATTAACTGTTAATTCATTGGAAGGAGATTGAAAATTGTGATGTTTAATTCACTTGGGCCAAACTTTATTGTCGTTGTCCCTGATAAAAGGAGTCTGTGGGAATTATGGCTGCTATTATGCCACAGGCATATGGATATTAAAATCCATCTGTTCTATGGATGGTGGAGTTGTGTAATGTTTGGTCCATCAAAATTCCATTATTAATGTTTCTCTTTCTGCTGGTACTTCTAGACAAAAATGCCCTCTTGTAGTTTCATTTTCCACTTGAATCTACTTGCATTAAAGAGCATAGATGAAATTCCATATAAAACCTCAACTGTTGCATTAAATGTTTTCCTGAGAGTCCCTTTCTTTTCTTGTTTCTACTTTCTTCAGAAAGAGTTCAAAAATTAACTTGCATAGATATTTTCTTTAGCATGGTGGTCTCATCTTCCTTGTATTATAATTCTCACACAAAGAAAACTGATAAAACAATTTTCTTCTCCATAGTGAGAGGATTTTTTTTCTCAAAGCTTGAATTTCACACGCCTTTTATGGTTAGAATTTGCAGTGCCTTGTTTGTCTGACTAGTGGCTGATACTGCAAGAAAAAAAACCAGGAGTACAGGTTGAATAAAATGTAAAGCACCTGGGAATAACCAGCTGGAGCAAAAATCAACTTAAGAAACAATCAGTAAAAAGAATACAACAAACTTTGCATAGTGACATGGTTCAGTTCCAGGAATTCAACAGGCAAATATTTATATGGCTGTTTCACACCAGTGCCCATGTTTTGCTGTTTTCTAAGCAAGGGATCTCTCAGGAACAATCCATGGTCAAAGAAGTTTCTGGATGTTTCCACACATGTAGAATGGAGAAAGTCACAGATGCACATGTTGTACAAAAGCAGAAATTTTGGTCTATTCGTGTTAGAATCCTCTGTGAATTCTGCCATCCTCACAGTTATTTGACTAAATGAAATTATTGGTAGATAACTTTAAGAAATAGGGTTTAGTTTGGATAATACTCACCCAGGGCTGAAGTAGCAAGGATGGACACAGCACATTGATACTCACAGAAACCACAACCACCAGAAGGACATTCTGGTTTATTTACTGACCTAAACCACAGGAATACTTTCATTGCTTTCTTTCTATTCAAACAAGTACCATACCAGGATGGGTGAGCTGAGAAAATCAACCTGTGGAGAAAAAACAAAATGCAAGTTCAGAGGTTTCTGATGAATGAACTTCAGATCCATGGTTATGATTTACGTAAACAAAATGTAACCTTTCAATATCAGAAGATCTTGGGCCACTTAAGGACAAAAACAAGGGTAAAAAACATGCTAATAGTCTACATTGCAACACCAGATTGTTGTACTTATTGTAAGAAAAATAAGTAAATAATTATTATTAATAGTAATAATGATGATAAAGTATACCAAGCTTCTCTGCCCTCCCTCTGTTACTTGAAATAACACAAAACAAAGATTCTAGTGCAATGATTTTTCCCTTTATTTTCACAGTTCTGACTTGGAGCTGCCTCTGCCACTCAAGTTTATTACTTTCATGGACTTTAAATTGGTTTCTTCTGAGGTAACCAAAGATTTCACTGACCTAAATGTCACTTGAATTACTGTATTCTTGCTTCAGCCTTTATTTTTCTCTTGGAGCCACTGCTCACTTAAATTACCTTTTATTTCAAGGCTTGAAGACAAGGTCACAGTCATGCAAAGAATTAAAAGTATGGGATGTTTCGAGTGTGCTTTATAAAGAAACAAGTTTAAACATAGTAACTCCTTGAGCTTATGTAGTAAAGTAACTACCTCAATACTAATAGACGTTATTAATTTTATTTTTAACATTATTACATTATATTACATAAAACAATTTTTCTTGGTGATGTATTCTTCAGAAAAAGTGACTGGCCAAGCCATATAAAGAACAGTGAGTAAATCATAGCTGGAGCAGGAGAACTCCTTGGCGACGAGTAACTCTGCTGATAATTTTCGTCTTATTTTTGTGCCTTTCCCTCTGCGAGACCACAACAATCCTGCGTCCAATGCTTGGTCTGTCAGCTGCTTATGAGTGATATATTGAACCCACTCAGCATATCAGAACCATGGCTTGGGTCTCAACTGCCACAGGAAAAGCAAAATATTAGTGCCTAGTATCCCAAAGTATTCCTCAGGGAGAATAAGCACCATAATTAAAGCTCACTTTCTGTGAGAAGAACTGAGCTGTTCCATTCTGCTCCTTGCATGGTCATGGCAATTTTCCTGGAAAACAAACCCACAGGCACTATTCTGGCATAAGTAGGTGTGCTGGTTTAAAGGTAGAAACGAACCCAATATAAAAGAGATTATAAGTCAGAGTTACAATTTAATAAAAATATTACAATAAATGAAATGGCACAAAGAGAAAATGGGTTTAACCCACAAAACCCACAAGTATAACCCAGCAGACTGGGGCCCAAACACAATGGGGTTTGTTGGCCCCTGTGCTGAGCCCCACACAGTTCCCCTGAGTCCAAAGTAAAAGGAAGGGGAAAACCTGTTGGTGTAGATGACGGTGACAGTCTGGTCGAGAGTGGTGGTCTCCTCCTGTCGAGGTTCTGATCCTCCTCTGGATCGACCACGTGGTTCCCCAAGTCCCAAACCCCAAGATTCTATCCCCTCAGGTGAAGGTGGGAGCACCCAGTACCTCCCCCAGGGCAGGGAGTTCCACCATGGGTGATCTGACTCTGTGAGTCAGGGGGGATTTTGGAGTTGTTGAAGGCCCATGAGCAGACATGACCCCTCAGGTGGGTGTGGAGGTGCCAATGACTCCCTGGAGGAGAGTTACCACAGCTCCTGTCTCACAGGCTTCTTTCCCACCCAGCTCCCAGCCTGAGGGGTCAGGTGTGCCCTGGGCAGCTGCTGCAAATGGTGCATTGTTAACAATTCCTGGGAAATGGGATAGAGGGTTTAGAATACACAGGTTTGGTCACACCCACACAGTGATAAACTGGTCCTGGCTTGCTGAACTAGGACAGTAGAACTTTTCCTCAGAAGTGGATTCTGATATTTTGTGGGATCCCTTTTAATCCTGATAGTTTTCAGCATGCTCTCTGCTTTTTCAAAGCACATGGCTACATCTTGCTTCATTCTTCTAGCAGAGCAGTGTTAAGGTTTTTAAATGTCATGGGGAGAGATTTGTTGATAAAATAATTCTCAGACATGTTTGTACATCCCAGTGGCTGAAAAATTAAGGACATTGGACTTGGGAAAGGGGATGGGGTGGCCATGGTGGGGGCTAACTTAGCACAATCAGTTGCTGCGATGGAGAAAATCAGAGAGCTCCAAAATAAAAGAGCAATGGTCCGGTAAGTGAGAGAAAAGAACAGTAGAAAGTAAGGTCAGACTTTTCAAGACTGAGAAAAAAGAGAGAAAAAGTTCTAGTTTATTTCTGTATTTAATCTGTGGATAGTTCATATTTCATGATTGTGAAACGCAATGTGCAAAAGGGAAAATGAGCCTTACAACTCACATTTAAAATAAGATTACCCTCCTTAAAAATAGCTTGTCATTAATGATTATATAATGTCACATGTCCTGATCATTAAACTTCCAAATAACAATGTGTGCAGCTTCAGGAGTGCAGAGGATTACTATAATTCTATTATTTCACAATTCTGTCATTTCTTTTACTTCTACTGTTCTTCCTTAGACCAGACAAGTAGAAACTCCAATTTATTGCTTAAAATTGTAGCTTCTGAGTGCTTTTCTTTTTTAGAATATATCCTACTTTTTTAAGAAGCTTTTAACAGCTGCTCATAATTTCTTATGGTCACTATTAAAGTAGACATTAAATGGAAAATTTAAAGTGAAGGTGTGTCTATTTTGTCTTAATATTTTGCTTATTAGACGCTGATAAAAATTAGAAAATTGCCTGAAAAATCACCAAAAAAGCAATTTGCATAGGGCCATAGAAAATTATTTGTATAAATTTTTGAATAGTAAATGTTGCAATGCTGATAATTCTGGATCCATTTGGACAATTGGCTAGATCTTTGCTTGCTTCTAATTTTTTTTGTGCCTCAAATCAGGGTCAGGAGGAAGTTGGAGGAAATTGCTCCCTTTAAATGTCCAGCATCTACCAGTCTCAGCTGTAAAGGAAAACTCTCTTATGTAACATGCAGCAAATCCTCAGCTTTATCTAAAAGCTGTGGCTCTTCAAATTCATGAGCACAGAATTCAGGGAAATATGATGTTGCAATGCACATGACATCAGGATTGCAGATACAGTACATTTGGTGCTGCTGTTGCTTGAAATTGCTGACTGGTAATTTTTTTTCTGGATCAACTGAGTCAGCAAGTTCAGTATATTTGGAGTTGTTTTATTTCCACAGCAATTCTGCTTTCAAGTGGTTGCAATGAAAATACAACACAATGTTTCCTGCATTCCTTAGTGAAAGTCATTGGTTTTAATTTTACTTTTTACTTCATGTATAGCTGTGACCCCAGGAGAAGAAGCAATCCTCTTTACTCATATCTGACAAACATTTGAGCCCAAAAGTTAACCAACACCATGATCATACTGGACTGGACTAAATATGATACATGGAAGCAGTTGCAGGGACCCTCCTACTTGTTCTTCTTGGGTGTGGAATTTTGCATAGAGTTGTCCTGCAATTGAACAACACCTGGTCTTTTTTCACCTCCTTTCAGGCTTGATCTGTGTTACCAAATGTGGTTAAAACCAGAGAGAAGGGCTCTCTCCATCTGATGCAATTTAAAGGATGAGGACAAAGAAGGTCAGGGACACCAAGAGAACATTGGGGTGAGGTACTAATGACAGAGTTCCCATTTTTGAGACACTTGCAGCTCCAAGCTGGCTGTGTGCCCTCAACATGTCATCAGGTTTTCAGAGTCTGATTCCACCTTTTCTTTTGGACAGCAGGGGCTGCACTGGAGCACACTTGCCTTGTGGTTCAGGCATAGCCTGGAGTGGCATGGACTGAGGATGGCCTGGCAGGTGTGAACATCTGCATTTTGGGTATAGAACTGGAGGAATAGCCACAGCTAGGAAAGTCTTTGTCTGTGTGCTGGCTTAAAGGCAAACCAGCAGGAGAAATGAACCCAACACAAAAGAGATTATAAGTCAGAGTTACAATTTAATAAAAATATTACAATAAATGCAATGGCACAAAGAGAAAATGGGTTTAACCACAAACCCCACAAGTATAACCCAGTACCCTGGGCACAAACACAATGGGGTTTGTTGGCCCCTGTGCTGAGACCCACATGGTTTCTCTGAGTACAAAGCAAAAGGAAGGGAAAAACCTGTTGCCACAGATGATGGTCACAGTCTGGTCGAGAGTGGTGGTCTCCTCCTGTCGAGGTTCTGATCCTCCTCTGGATCCACCATGAGGTTCCCCAAGTCCCAAACTCCCCAAGATTCTCTCCCCTCAGGTTCAGGTGGGAGCACCCAGTACCTCTCCCAGGGCAGGGAGTTCCACAATGGGTGATCTGACTCTGTGAGTCAGGGGGGATTTTGGAATCGTTGATGGCCCATGAGCAGACATGTCCCCTCAGGTGGGTGTGAAGGTGCCAAGGACTCCCTGGAGGGGAGTTATCCCAGCTCCTGTCTCCCAGGCTTCTTTCCCACCCAGCTCCCAGCCTGAGGGGTCAGGTGTGCCCTGGGCAGTTGCTGCAAATGGTGCATTGTTAACAATTCCTGGGAAATGGGATAGAGGGTTTAGAATACACAGCTTTGGTCACACCCACACAGTGATAAACTGGTCCTGTCTGCTGAACTAGGAGAGTATGCAAGAGACAGGTTGTCTGCAGTGCCTAGGAAAACATAAAAGAATTATGTATAACATGAAAAGAGTTACAGCAGACAGATGAGGCCAAGCTCATGCATGTCATTGCTGGTGAAGACAGACAGAGAGTGGCAGTTTTGTGGGAGCAGAAAGGATCATACTGGATAAAGGATCACAGGGAATCACTCCACAGGAGTGGAGGCAGAAGACAGTGGAGAAAGAACTCATTGCAGAGTAATGCAGTAAAAAAGAGCTGAAACACCACTGATCACTGCAGCATTCACAGGCAGTTTTCTTGGTCTTTTTGTAAAGCACATGTGCAAAGTACATGTGCAAATAATGCTTGTTTTGTTAAAATAAGAAAGCATTTTAGTTTAGTGGACAACAAAAAAAATTTTTTTGAGAATATTGAAGGTAATTACAGCCTCAGAAATCATTAAGTTAGTAAGGAGAACTGTAGATACCAACGTGAGGGAAAAAGACTGTACATTCAGTTGGCAAAAGATGGGAACATATTTGTAAAGATGGTTTAAAAGCTTCTGGCATAGAGCAGAGCAGAGACTCAGAGCAAATATATTCCATACATCACTGGAACCTAACTCACAGGCTGGCAAATTTCCTGCAGACTTGAGTCAGAGTTTTAAATTTGGTCTTTCACTTGGATATTACCTGTGGTTATACAGTGGCCTTACTGCTTTCAAGCATTTCCTGGCTCCTGTGATCTCAGCCTGACTTCTCTTGGCTTGGAGGATACAAAAAGATAATTATGTCTGACAATTTTTAGGAAAAGCCATGGAGGTCTTCCTTTTTAGCAAAGAGGCTCAAAGGCTGAGACCCTGATGAGTGAAGGATAATCAGAGACAAGAAATAAGCAGCCTTCAGATTTTGTTTCTTTGTATGAAATGGGTCTGAATTCTCATCTATCTGAACTCTGACAATCAACCATAATAACTCTTGGCTTAGATTACACATGATCCATGTGCTATAAGTAATTAGTTGAAATTAATTTATGTATTTACTCTCCTAGTGCCAACATTCTTGCATGTTCCGGCCATTGCCTTTCACAGAACAGTGGCCCAGGTGGGTGCAGAGACAGAGGGTGAGAGGCCCCTGGGGAAGAAAGGGGGATGGGGAGTTTGGGTACTTAAGATGGTTTTCTGCCCATGTTTGGGTCAAACCACTTTACCACTTCTGGAGTGAGGTCCACCAAGAGGGACAGTGAGTTGATTTGCCTCGCTCCAGTTCTCTTGGCTGCCAGGAAGATCAAGACGTGACAACAATGACATTCATTTTCTTCTCATTGTTTATCATTTTCTGTATTTCTTAGCGAAATATTAGATAAGGTTTGAGACATAATGGTGTGGGAAAGGAGCTGTTGGAAATATTCCTTCAGCAGGAGCTAGATGGCGCCGTGGATTAATGCTCCAGCTTTCACCTGGGTTGTCCTGGGGCAAACCCAGGTAACAACTTGGCAATTAGTTTGAGAATACAAATCTAAATCAACAGAAGTTAACCTTATGTTCTCCTGTGTGTCCAGCCTGTGCTGGGCATCAGCAAGGACCCACAGATGGAATTGTACCTCTGCAAATGGAGTCATAGACCTTGGTGGACGCTGGTACATGGAGCAACCTGAGCCATGGGTTCTGAAAAAATAGGTGACTGAGATAGCAGAAATCCTGCATTTGCATTAATATATCCAGGTGGAGAAAAACCACAGCTGATGGTGCTACCTCAATTTAATCTCTGCTTACTGGCCATAAAAGTTGTCTCTTTTTTCTTTTTCTTTTTTTCCTTTTTTTTTTTTTTTATGTTTTTATAAACGAAAAGTAAGCAAACTACAACCCACAAGTCCTCTGGCATCACTGAGATGTGTTTCCAATTTTTCAGGCTATTTCTGTGGTGGTGTTAAAGGATACTCGCCTGGAATCATCCAAACTTTCCACTTAAAAAAAAAAAAAGAAAAAAGTAAAGCACAATAGAATAAACTGGAAAGCACAACTGTGCACAAATGTCAGGCAGGGGATTTGTATTCAGACAAAGTCTTGCTCTTTCTTTTTGTAAGAAAAAAGAGCCTTACTTAAAAACAAATGGCTTATAAAACAATGCCAAGAGAGTGGGGAAGACCACTTTATTGTGAAAAACTGAAAATTCAAAGAGCACCATGTGAGAACTCCAACAGCAGTCAGCAATGGAAGCGGCCACAGGACAATGTGGAGGAGGATCAATGGGAACTAAAAACCCCTTAGTGCGGGTTAGATGTCCAGCTCAAGAAGAGACACTGAATTGTTCTATGGCTGGTAGGAAGCAAACTGAGTGATAACCAACCCCAAACTCTCCACCCCCAGCCCTTCACCATCCTCACTTGCCCCAACTGTTAGTAGAAGGACAGAGGAATAGCTGGTCTAGGAAATGGGTTATCCTTTGGCCTCTCTGAAGTCTGGAACACCAAGGCATGAGACACCAATCTCAGCAGAGTTCGGAGTTGCAAGGTGTGTCCAGACTCCAACCTTCCTCTCTGGGGTATCTGGCACCATTTATGACTAGAAGTGTCACCAGTGGCACCAGGGCAGTGAGGTGGTGACTCAGGTCCCATCAGAGGGCACAGGCTGCTCTGCCCTCCATCATGCTGCGTCCCTTCCTGCTCTTTTGCTTCTCCCTATTTCAAGTGTTCAGCAGTAAGCACAGAGGGGTTCTCCTCTACTCTATGCTTCCCTGACCTTCTAAACCTTCTAAACAATAAAACGCAGACAGAAAAATAGTATAACTTAGACAAAATACCTTGTGAAGAAGCTCCCAGGATTTGCTCCAGCTAAGACGGGAGGTGCCCATGTCTCCTTGCTGACCATGTGAGGGGGCAGATTTTCATTAAGCAGCAGATTCTTAAAGCTTTACTTCTTCCTAGTTTTTTCCTGACATTTGCTGTTTTATACTCTCTGGCAACCAGCAGATCTCCACTGATGCTGACTTGCAGAGCCCACAGAGATACTAAGGAAATATTTTTCCTAGCAACAAGCAGCACATGAAAACACCAAGAATCACTTCCCCTGCTCATATTTCCCTCTGGTGTTCTTTTGGTCATCTGGTGCTGAGATAAGAGACACAAAGTGAAACCTGCAACTGGAATGGAGGCAATATTGAATGGAGGGACACATTAAAGTGGGAGGTTTTGCCTGCAGTGCTGTGGTGCCAAATGGGAATGCTGCCTGCCATGCCACCTGGCTGAGTAAATGCCTGGCTGGTGCTGGGGCACTCTCAGGTGGCTCTTCAGCCAGGGAAGAGGTGCATGGCATCTCCTGGAGGTGGCAGCTACATCCAGGCTGTCTGAGGCAGGTCTCTTGGGAGCGCTGCTCCCTGAGGTGCCTATTCCCACAGAGCCCTACACAGGTGAGGCTCTTAGGCATTGCTCTAATGAAAAATAATGGGGGCTGTTAATTAACAATGGGGGCTAATGTGAGCAAACCCAGCTGCCAGGGCTGGAGTCCTCGCTGTGTCAGGCTGTGTGGGTGGGAATGCCACAGTGTCTTCTGAGGGGAATGGAGGAGGGCAGTGGTGGCTGTGCCCACAGGACTCCTGGGGACACCCCTGTTGGTCCCCTCTGGCTGATGGGCAGGGGTCTGCAAGGCACCATTGCCTGGTGGCCCCTGGAATCCTGCCCACAGCAGGTGCCCAGCACCAGGTGTGTGCCATGGCATCGCTCCATGAGCCATTCCTCCCTCCTGGCCTTGGGTGGGCATGGCTAGGGCAGAGACCAGAGGAAGGGGTTGGAAGAGGACAAGAAAGTCTGGTTGTGTCCCTCTCAGTTGGATGTGGTGACTGGAAGAAGGCTTGTGTCATGCAGAAAAGGGCTCCATTCCTTTTCCCTTTATACCTGTGGAAACCTGAGAGGAAATTTGGGGATGGTTCTTCATCCTGGAAGTAGTTTCTCATTTCTCCCTGCTAATGAGACAGGGATAAAGTGCTAACATTATTTTAAGAAAAGTGTGGTTTTCTGTAATTGAATTATTAGCTGTGTAAGGGTAATGACTGCTTGGGAGTGACTCCCCCATGCTCTCCGTCCTTTCCCAGCTATGCTGGAACAGAAAGGCTTTGTCAACACCAGCAAATCACTGTTCCTGCCTCTTCAAGGTCAGCTTCTGAAATCAACGTGTCCCAGACCACGACCGTAACCAGTGAGGAACACAGCAAGTGAGGAAGCATTTAGAAATTACACAATATTAGTGGATAGAGTGAAAGTGTTCTCATGGTAGAGCCAACCTCTGAATTTAAGGTCAACCTTGCACCCATGGGGTGACTATTTTGTGGGTAACCTCACTGGGGTTAGGATGAAGCCCAGGAGGTTTTTACTCATCACTTGAAGGGTTACTGACAAGAGCAACCTTTGCATAACGTGTTCCTGTGTCATCTGTGTGATTCCTGAATTTGCCCTCTAGTATTTTAGAAGAATTTATACTTTTGAAAAGCTCAATGGAGCAAACTGAAAAGCTCTGTCTGCAGTGGAACACTTACTTCTGAGGTTGTTTAGAAATAGTTAGCATAAAAGTAGGAGCAGATTTGTAAAACTGGTTTGAAAGCTGCATGAAGGCAACAGAATACACACTCAAGGCAGATATTCATGTCCCAAGGTAAGAAACTGTCTTCCGGACTGAAACTGCAGATCAAAATCTTATATTTCACCTGGATGTATATCTACATTACAGTATGATTCTTACAAATTCTGCTTAGCACTTACATGATTCCTGTGTGTGGAGCTGGAGCTGTTACTTTTGTTCCCAGTGAAACTGCAAATAGTGCCCAATTATTATGATCTTACAAACTTTAAAAGAAATCTGAATTGTGAAGGATGAAGTTTTAAAAATAACCCCTCAGGGTTTTTTTTTAACTGAACTCGAACTCTTAACAGGTTTCAGATTTGCCAGTTGCTCATTATAATTTATCCGGGAATTGTATTGCAGAGAACATCCTCATGTGTAGGGACCAGATAGAAGACCTAAAGGGTCTATTGTGTGAGGAAGGACAAATTTTCTGGTTTATCCTTCACTTTGGAGAGGAAAACAATGTGAGGAAATGGTGTGTTGATCAGTGTGTTGTACACATTGTGTTCTATAGAATGAGAGACACAGGGCAGTTGCCTTCCATAGGTTGGTAAGTTACGTGCCCTGCTCCATACAGTGCTTAATAGCTTTTTATTATTTATGTTCTGAACTGTTGCTGAAAAACTATAAATATGAGTCAGAGTAGATTCAAAAGCATGTATTTATTTCAAGACAGAAGTGGAAACATCCCCTCCTTGCAGCTAATAATAGGATTGACGTTGTTAAACAATTAAATCGAAAAACGTTAATAATAGGTGTTTTATGCATGTTAAACAAAACTTCAGTAAGCATTTCTGTTTTATTGTTTAACTGTGTGCATGACTCATAAGGAAAGTGTTAATGTCCAGGCTCGGATATGAATCATCTATTTATGAACAACCTTCCAAGGCCAGCACTGAAACCCCAAACTCTTTATAGTTAGTCAGCTCTGTACTTGGAAACTGAAAGTGTAATCAAATTGAGAGTTTGTTTATTCAGTGGTGGATGCTGTGCATCTTATTTACACAGATTGATAATGAGGGGTGGAAAAGCAGGGAAAGCACTGGTAATGCAGAGAGGAATGTGTCCCTGGGGTACAAATCGCAAAATGAACCTAAGCAGCAGCAGCACCAGCCATTAAATGCTGAAAGCATCCTGGAACTTTAAAATCCCATATTCATGAAGGCAATCCATATGGCACCTAACTTGGGAGGGGAGGAGCCCCATTCTCTTAACAGCTGACTTGCAGCATTAATTATTTTGACTTCTTTACCATTAGGGTGAGAGAATTCACTTCAAGGGGAGCAAACAGAACCAGTGAAGTGCACAGGAATAACTTGGATGTCATTATATATTGTATTGATTTGCATTACAGATAGAAAACTGGAATTAATGAAGGCTCTTTATGCTGCTTGTATTTGGGCATGCTGAGGGAATCAGCTGCTTTGTAGAAAGTAATGTCACCTGGTAATTATTTCCAATCAGTAGTAATTTGTGTGTTTCTAATTATCTCCTCTCTGGAAAGAAAGGCTGAGTTGCCTGGTCTGGAGGAGGAATGGAGGTAACTGCCCAAACCCATGCTCAGTGTTACAGGCTGCAAAAAGTCTGTGAGTTCTGGCTGTACTTTAGGGAAGAGCTCTGGAAATCTAGTTCAGCCTCTGACCCTGAAAAAAGGTCAGTTTTACTTGTCTGTTTTCCCAGCTGTGAAATGGATCCTGGAAAACATTTGGATGAGCTACTATAGGGATAGTTCAATGCACAATCCCCCCTTTACTCAACTAATTACTCCTGAATTATAATCGTATTAGGAGTGTATGATTGATGCTATTATGGAATATGGCTGAATCAACATGGCTTTTGCAAAGCTATTTGTTTGTGTGCTGAGCTTGGTGTTGGCTTTCTCTTAAAGTACACTTCACTTCTAGCCATAAAAGAAGTTTTTACAATTCTGTGTATCTGAGGTCAATTTAACACTACCATTCAAATCTTACAAGACCATAAAAATCTTGAGTATTAATGAAACTGTTAAAATGAAGCAAAAAGTAGTTTAAGTAGCTTGGCAAAGCTTTGACAGAGCCTGTATTTGAATGGAGAATTCCTGGCCCTGTATTCCTACCAGTAAACCTCGTGTACAGATAAGAAATGACATATATTCACAAAATGTGTTCACACAGACTTTCCTGCTGGAGAGCCTGACTAACTGGTTTTGCCACACACTGGAACAGGACTGGTGCTCTCAGGTGACAGGATGCTTGGAGTCACAGCTGGCACACTTCTGGCCTTCTTAGGAGGCTACTGCAGCCACCTCCATGTTTCCCCATGACTTTGAAATGCTGTGAACACAAATGTAGGGGGTTTTAACTTCAAAGAAAGTAATGATTAGTGTGTGACTCAAAGGAGTTTTAATTGAGGGTGGTGAGATTTGGTGGTAGCTGACCAAGCAGAGACCATTTAAAGTACAAATCAACAGTGATTTTACAGGAAAACCTAATTTCTCAACAACTTCCTAGCCTATTCAGCTCCTCAAATACAATTTTTTTTCTTTTTCATGGGTTATTATTGACATGTTTAAAGCCAGGCAGATGTTCAAAGTTTGCTATAATAGAACTAAAAATATATAGAATTAAAAGCAGTTCATTTTTCTGTTTTGGTCAGTATTCATGTTCTGGTTAAACAATATGTCTTTTTTTTTTTTTTTGAGTGGGGCTAGACTTAACTATCCCTGTGACTTTTTTTTCTGTTCAAAAACATAATTGATAATGATTATGAGTGCTTCTTCCCTCAGCCTGTCACGTGTTTTGCCCCATCTTCTCTGTTTAAGCAGAAGCAGGGAATTTCTACTTTTAACATAAAAGCAAATCAAATTCTTTTCACATTGTCAAATTTACCTTTTTAAAAATTCTGTGGCGTTATATAGGTCTCATTTTCTTTGAGCAGTTTCTGTGGGAGTATAAAATAACTGTACAAACTAATGGGCTGTTGATGGTCTATAGCAAAGTACTTTCTGGATGCTGAAATAAAAATTGTAGTTTAACTCCAATACTGTGGAGGAGTTTAAAGATACTTTGCAACATTCCCTGTTATCTCTCTGCTGTGCAGTCCATACCCCTAATTTCAGATGCAGTCTAGTGATTTTCCTTATTTGTAGCTTTAGCAGCAGCTCAGATTTATTGAATATTTTTCTCATTAGAAGATGAAATGTGTCTTGTCTGCAAAGAGGCTTTCTGGCTTCTGCCTGCCCTGGGCAGGGTCAGTCTCCACATCTTGCTGCCTTCTCAAGGTTGCAAATTGGAACTTTGCTGCCATACCTTGTCTGTGGGTTAAATAATGACTGTGCTGAGCTGATTAACAGGGAACACTCAGTTTCCTTATTGCTGATGAAAGGACTGGAATACGTGTCCAAATGCCTTTAGTGGAAATCCAGTCACTGCAGAACTATGTGAGACTTTTCAGAACTCATGTAGCATAAATGTACAAATACGAGGTATGAAAGGGTGGAAAAAACTTAATGAGCTGTTTCTTTGTCATTGTAGTGTTGTTTATCTGGGAGGTTTTCGTTGGTTTTGTAGGTTTTTGTTTTGCTTTGTTTTCTTGGAGACCACAATCCATGCTGATAGAGGGTCAAATAATTTTTACTTAACATTTTGTAGTTTGAAGGAGTATTTATGTAACATGAGTAGAGGGTCAAATAATTGTTATTTAACATTTTGTAGTGTGAAGGAATATCTACATAACATGAGTACTCACACACCTCACCTTGCAATCTCCATAGCCTTACATACCTGCAAAAAATCAAATTCTCAGTGATGGAACTGTAAGTGGAGGAGACCTAAAAATGGTTCCATCTGAGTTGCTTGTATTTAGTGGTGCTCAGCTGCTTACAGGAGTTGTTGAGCACCCGACTTTGTTAGAGAACAGAATCAGATGAGGATTTTTTCCTCTTGTACCTCTTGAAAGACCCCACATGAATCATTTCTTCAGACCCAAAGGAGTGCTGAGTCCGAGTGCTTCACAGTGGCTACCCAGGAAGAGGAGGAAAGATTGTGAGGATGCTCTTAAGGCTGCTCCAATCTAAACCACTCTATCAAGACCTCAGCATTGGAGTCCTGGATTAAAACTATGTGGGTTTTTATCCTGAAATACAAAAAATACTGTTAAATGCAATTATTGGGGAATATTTAATATTCAATTGCAATGAAACTAGTTGAACTGCCTCAGTCTGAGAAAAAAAAATAAAGAGGACAGAAATAGGTGTAGATTAGTAGCAATGGAAAAGGTACTTAGTTGATTTTAAGCTTTTGCATACTGTTCTCAATGCACAGAGAGGAAAAACTGCACATCAGAGCCATTTATGGTTTGGTTAGGTTAAAAACTATCCAAAGTGTGCTGATTAAAAAGTCCGTTTTACTGATAGGTATTAGCACTGGCTTGTAGGTAGGAAAATACATATATATTAATGGTTCTACTTTCTACTCTTTTACATGACTTTTATTCTGATAGTAACATTTTATGGCTCCTGATTTGCTTAATAATCTTCTTCTTAGAAATAAGAATATAACTACGCAAATGGAACAAAATTTTAATACTGTGTTCTAGTACAGCAGCTTCAGGGCTTGTGTGTTGTAGATCAAGGGCTCTTCCAGAAGGCATTTTATTCTGCAGGAGGAGATGTGCAAGAGGAGAAAACAATGAATCCACCAAAAATTCCTGCACTCTCCATCAAAGAGGGAGTGTGGGGCCAAAAACAGCCCAGAAGGGAGATTTTGTACAGCTCTTTCGCTGCAGAGGAGTCTTCCTCAATAATGGGAGTGTTTCAGTCAGCCCCTAAACAGTGGCAACACTGAGAAATATTATTAGGATGGAAAGAGGATTGTATTTTTCTAGCAACAAAACAAACCCCCGAACTGGTATTCAGGCCACGTATTTTAAACTTTGTAATTAACACCCTGGTTTACATTCCCAGAGTTCCCTGCAGTTGATACCTTTCACTGGGCTGTTGATATCACTGGGGTTTGTTTGCTTCTTCCACTTTAGCAGCTTTGTGGCCTGAGTGGCTGTTTGTATAGTATTATTAACAAATATGCCACTGGCTTGACACTGTGGACAATTATTTCATATTCAAGTGTGTTTATTATCAGTCCTTTCCAGCTACCTTGTCACTTTTTACACAGGTAACTGTGCTGTGCTGGATTGCAGAGAAAGGTACTGATGTTATGAAAGAGCTCACAGAGACTTAATAGCTTAGGATATATATATGTATATATATGTATATATATATGTATATATATATATACACACACACACACTCATATATAATAGCACATGTAAGAGATAAAGAGTGTCATATTTACTGCTGTATGAGGTTGTAGTGAGGGCCATAACATCTAACCCAGGACATCAGAACAGAAAGTAAGTTATGTTCTTGTTTGCTGGTTGGGTATTTTTGTTAGGTTTTTTTGTTCGTTTTTTGTTGGGGTTTTTTTGTTGTTTTGGGGGTTTTTTTGTGTGTGTTTTGTTTGGTTTTTTTGGTTTTTTTTTTTTTTTTAAGCTTGGTACCCCTAACACTGCAGCACTTTGAAGTACATTCACCTTCTGCTTTTATCATGTTCAGATTAGCCCAGTCATAGCATTTTTTCCATTAAAACTGGAAGCACAAGGAAACTACAGATTATTCAGAGTAGGAAGTAGAAAAAAGCCCCACACGAATATTGTGAGATCGGTTTAAAAAGCATTTGGATCCAATCTGTTCTTCAATACTGAAATATCTCTGGTTAAGACTTCTGGTAAATTAAGGGATTCAGAACTATTAGTTGGAGAACTGGAGGTGTCTGAGAGTTACTGTTTATAGTAGAGCTGCGGAGATCTGATGTGCTAAGAAAAAGCTCAGGTAGTTGAGTTCAGGACAGTCTTATTGCCTTTGCTTGAAACTGGGGCATGTGTTAAGGCCTTATAATGACATATTTAATTCCTGAGTGAGCATTCCACTTGCATGTCCTAAAATTGAAAGGGATTCTTAACAAATACTCTCGGTTTGGCTCATTTTTTTTGCAAAGGACCTCTTACAAGTTTTGTTGCCTTTGGGTCCTCTCTGGCTGCACTGGGAAACCTTTACAAGCCTTCCTGCCATTGGTACCTGAAAATTCAAAAGCAAGACTCTGACTCTGTGAATGGTGTGTGTCCAGTCCTTTATTGCCCAGGTTGGGTGGGTGTTATTTGTTCTGACTCTAGGTTGGTATCCAGACACCTGCTGATCTGAAAGGCAGGGAGCAGATGCCTCTACTTCCTATGACTGTTCCATTCAGGATATTTCCTCATTACACCAAGACTCTGCTGGCTCAAACCTCTCATTGTGTTCAACAGAAAGTGCAATAATCCATTTAAAATATAACACATTTATCGCTGGTCTCAGATCAAAGGTGCGTGGCTTCAAAGGCTCTAATTAAGTGGTGATGATGTAGAATACTGGCTTTATCCAGGTATCTTACACACTGGTTTTGGGTGATTCATTTGTTTGGTTTTTGAGGTCAATATTGCAAAACTTTTCTAAGATTCTTCCCATCATTGCTGTTGATGAAAGTGTTAAAACAAATCCAGGTTTTACCATAAGATTATTTCCTTTTTCCTAGCTGGAAACTGTTCAGATATGTTATGGTATTACTGTTCTTCTTTGCTGTCTCAGTCTTCCATGTCCCTTTTTGCTGTCCAAGTTCCCACAACCACCTTTCTCTGACTTTATTGGTGCAATCTGAAAACCCTTTTTGAAGATGCCACAAATAAGAAATATGTCTGTTTCTAGTTCAATTTTTTGAGGGGGAGTTCAAGCCATACTTAAAACTCTGTAAACCATTTAGGTAAAAAAACGTGATTGTGTGCTGGAGTCCTCAGGGTAACCACAGCAATGCCTTGAACTGTGACTTCTTCAAGGATTTGAACTGGCATTAAATCTGCTTTGATGGTTTTCAATGCTTCAGGAGGCGATTTTTAGAGGTGTTTAGGAATGGTTGTGGAACAGTAGAAGTGTTTCAGGAAGTAAGGCACCCCAGACTCCAACTTTACAGTTTAATAATAAGTCATTAAAACCTCAGTATTGGCTATTTTTATGATCAGCGGTGTAGAAACAATGGTGATGATAAAGTGAAGATGCAAATACTGGTTTTTGTTAATGTCACTTTTCTATTTGATTTCATACTCTGCTGTCTTCTCTTGTTGTCTCCTGTTCTTTTTTCCTTGTGACTAGCCAGGACCATATTTTCCACTTGCCAATTATCAAGGAATCACCATTTGCTTCAGATTCCCTTGTAAAGTGACATATTCATTCAATTCTTGTGTGTAAAAACTTGAAGCTCCAGTTTTGCAAGTAGTCAAGTGGATGGTCTTGTTTAATTCAGTGGAAATGCTCACAGGCATTTTTTTTGTGAGATCAGGCACACCAAAGATAAGCTGTGTTTTATTACAGTATACTCTACTTTGGCCTGTATACACCAATGATGCTTTGTGTTTTCTTTTTTGTTATTATCATTTATTGGCAAAAAAATTTAACTGATACTCAAAAACCTGGAAAGCAGATGCTGCATTAATAATTCACTATTTCTGTGGAGGGAGAGAAAGCAGGTTAACTATAGTTTTTCTCACAGCACATTAAAATTTGTTATGGAGAGTCTTAAAAAGAGCATGAGAGCCAACTGCCTATAGAGAACTCTCCTTTATTTCAGTCTTTTCTTTCAGTGCAGCCAAGTCATCTCTTGTAGTAAACTGCTGAGTCAATACATTTAAAAACTCACCGTTTCTTATTTCTATACAGTTAAGAACCTGTTAAGGGCTACACCCTTCCGTGTTTACAGTGTTTAAGCAAACATGGTTCTGGGAAGCAATTCCATTGAAAATTTGAGGTGTGTGTTCGGTGGTATCACAGTATTCTTTTGGCATATTTAATTTAATTTGTGAGCTGCATTCACAGGGATGGGTACAGCAGCAGCTTTACAGATGCTCCTTGCTGTTTATTGAAATGAAGAGATCAATCATATCAGAAATGGCACTCCCAGCCCTGGGAAAGAGTTCCCTTCCCCTCTTTGTGTATTCCCATTTATCTCTCTGTGGGAATTTGGGAACTTCTCAGATGACTACACAGGAACACGGAGAGTTCCAGGTACAACATGAGCTCCCTGCAGTCATGGGAGAGTTCTGTTGAAATAACAGCAATGAGCATCTGTAAAGCTTGTAAAAACTGCTTTATAAATGTACACAATTAAATAGAAAAGGTGTTTTTTCCAACAGTTTTTGAAACATTTTGCAGAAGTTAATAGATTTTGGATAGAATTATCAGCACAGCACAAATACATTTGGAGTAATGTGATTTTTCTTTTTATATCAGAGCTATAAACCATAATTTGATGCCATATAAAAATGTTCTCAAAAACTCTGTTTTGGATTCCTAAAATTTGCATGTCAAAGAAAAAAATAATAAATATCTTGTAGTTTGGGTGTTTAATTGTAAACAGTCAAGAACCTTCATCCCATCATGTCTTATTGTTTCCTACTCTCATGGATGATGTTTGGTCAAAGCAAAAAGCCAGTTCTAAATAGCTGTTTCCTCTCCCCTTTTCTCCTCCTTTCAGCTTTTGGATAAGTTAAGGAAAAACAGCTGTTGGGAAGAGTGACAAAACTCAAGACCTGTCTGTGGGACGGGGCAGTATTAAACAATGTGGAAACATGTAATTCCTGTTTGGGGCAAACTGCTAAAGGGAGAACTGGGACCAAGACTGGAGTTAGAAAGAATTGTTTTGTGTTGTTTTTGAATGGATAAAATAGAAGATTGGAATTTGTGTCTTTTGTTGTCTTCTGTCTTCTCTGTCTGGTTTCTTCTATCTTCTTATAACCTTTATTCCTTTGCAAATCTTCATCAGTAATATTTATTTGATGTATAATCCATTCCAAGGCCATAAAGAAATTTAATTTGACTGTCTTTAGGGCTTTTGAAAACTGTGGATTATAGAAAAGTTAATAATTATCAATTGTGTCTTTCTTAGCTTGCTTGCAATTTTTTTGCCTTGGATGAGGGATGTATGTGGTTTCTGTTGGGAGTAACAATCTTAGTCTGAGTTTTAGGGATGGTACCATAAGAATCCAGAGGCTTCTCAGAATGAGAATGAAATCACATTCAGTCACACATCAAAGATAGTCTTATTTTGGTTCATTAAGTATGTTGGTGCTTGAAGCTTAGGCTGAATTTAGCTGCTAAAATTTGGAAGGATAGCAAACTTTTTTTCCCCCCCTCTTGCCATTCCTGTCTATGGAAGATATTTTTTTTAAGTGGAGAGGGTTGGGGGGGGGGGGTGTGTGGAAAAAAAACACATACAAAAACCGAGTCATAATTTGGATGTACCTATTAGAGATTTATTATACTGCCATTATTTCATTCCTTGAAGTTCCTTGATTTCTCAAGTCCAGAGCTGAATGGGATTTTCCTAAATCTAGTTGCAATCTTAGATTGCTGTGTCCTATGTTAAGCATGGACAACTGTACAGGGAGATCTAATTGTTTTTTGCTGCAAAAGAGTTGTTCCTACACTGTAGCAAGGAACAGCCTGGTTGGGCAGCAGGTGGGACATTGGGAATATAGGTGAGAAACAGAGTTTGGCTGTTAGTTGAACAAATTAGAGTTGCAACTAAGGAAAAAGAGCAATGTTTTGTGGTAGGGTGTTGAAGAACAGCATGATAAGAAACCAGGGAGATAAGAAAGGCCTGAGGAAGGATGTGAGAGTGAAGAGTTAAGTAGGATCGCAGTAAGGAACCTGCCACCTGGGGACACTCGGATACAAAGGCTAAAGAGGAGCTAGAACATGGCACAAGGGGAACCAAGAAAGAGCACTGTGACTGCAAAGACAGGTGGAGTTATGTCAGGGTGAGCCTTTTGCATTCCAAAGGAGACTGGGATATGGATGAAGAGGAGAGGCAGAATGGGAATAGGGCTATGTTACCATCAGATGAGCTGCTAAGTTTTGCCTTGAACATCACTCAGCAGCTATTCCCTTGATCAAGGAGCAGCAAGGTTTCATTTTCACATCCCCAGTTTGCACTGTGTGCAGTTCTGCAGGAGGATTGAGCCCAGAATTCCTAAAGCAGTAGGTGCAGGTGTAGACAGGGAAAGAGCCCAGAATTCCTAAAGCTGTAGGTGGAGGTGTAGACTGTGAGTGCCCTGTTGCTGCTAAATCTGTGCTCATCCCTCTGTAACCAGAGGTTTCACATGCAGCTGCAAATTGCGTCTCGCTTCCAGACTCTTGCTCTGGCAAGAGAAGGTGATGATTGAAATGGGTAAAGGGGTATCTTTCCATTTGGTTAACAATTGTAGGGGATACTCCCAGAATCTCTGGCTGCTGCTTGCAACTGCAGGAAGATGCTCCAGTGACCCTGGCTCTGTGTGTGTCACTTTTGAGCTGAATCCTCAGCATTAAAAACCACATTCAATGCTTTACTCTGAGTGCCCCTGGTATTTCTGCATGGGAAGTTACAGTCACTCTGGGTGGAGGAACCTCCCTGTCTGGCTATGGGCACAGTGAATACCAGGAAATGCTTGAGGTTCTGGACATGATGGCATCGTTTGGGATTCCTCTGCTATTTTTTGCATTTCATTTGGCAGTTGAGAATTTCATGGCAAACACTCAGTAAGATGCAAACACTGTAAGATGCAAACACTCTGTTCCAATGTTTCATGTTTTGGAATGTTAATGAATTTTTTTCCCCTCCCTGCTGAATGTTTCTTTGTCTTGTGGAGGTAAAACTGTGTGTGGAGTGCACACTGAGGGGGCTGCTGCCCAACTGAGGCAGCCACACAGATGCTTTTAGTGTCCCTGAGCATCATGAGTGGGCTTTGCGAGCCACTCATAACCCCTCCTGTCCAAGACTAGAGTGTACTTTCCACTCTCCCTAAACATTGAGCAACATGCCTGTGATCCCTAAAACATTTCTTAAGATTCAGATGAGAAAAATCATTATTTATTCTGGTCAGCAGCCATGCATCACTGGAGAATGGACAGTGTTCTGCTTTACATTCTGCTACAATTGCCATCTCCTTTTTTTCCCCCATCACAGCATTTTCAGCTGAGGGTGAGAAATACTTGATGCCCACAGGCTCTGTTCATATTCTCTCTAATGAGACTTTGGGGATCTGTAGGGAGTATTTTGTGGATCTCGGTAAGTGCATTGTGATGAGAAGTGCATATTACTCAAATTTTTGTGGGCTTCATTGTATTGGCCTAAACTTTGCCCCTGTGCCACTGTGACCCAACTTCCTGGCAGCTCCTGAATTGAGGCCCTTTCATCCCAGCTGTGTGATAGACCCCAAGCAGGAGCATGCAGTAAATGTGGTTTCTTATTCATGAATTAAGCCTTAAATGAATTGAGCAACACTGGTGTATTGTAAAAGGCAAGGAGAGATTGAAAAGGTCTTTTTAGACGACCAGTGTTGAAGGTGTTTGGATTGAGACAGAATAACTTGGAGGAGTTACAGCTGGGTGGATCAGTTTATTATTTCTTCAGATTTTTAAGGCCTCCTTTCACCTATTAATAAATTCTAGTCTGCTATCTTTACCTATCTAATATAAGAAAAATAAAAATGATATGTGGCATAATTCTCCTTTCTTTAGTCTCTGTTGATGAAGGCAGTGCTTACATACAACTTAAACAATGAAGGCTTCCAATGTGCACTATCTACATTCCCTCTTGTCTATGCTTATGCTTTCATGAAAATGAAACTGTATATACTTTTCAGTTCCTCTTCAGTATTTCATTAATACACAACCACAGTTTGTTGAATTTTGCACAGAACAAAATGCAGCCATATAATGAAATTAGTGGAATGTGGGATATCAAGATATAATCCCTTTTGCTTTCTGTGTCACAAAGTCTGAGAGGAGATCGATAATTTGACCTTTAAAATACTTTTGTGAAGTTTGAGGTGTCTTCAATGTATCTTTCAGAAGTCACAAACAGCTGCCATCATTCTCTATGTCTTCAACTGAAATTTTGGAATGTCTGTTCTTGGGATAACCAGGTCTCTCTTATGAGAAAGGCAGTCATATAAAATAGAGTAGTATTCTGTAGCTGCCATGTAAACTGAAGAAACCTAGTACAGCTAAGAAAAAAGTGGAAATACAAGAGCAAATGAACATCCATTATCTTTCCTGTGCTCCTGTACTTGTTGCTGGTCCTGGTGACCTGGAACACCTTCAAGCCATACTTCAAACCCTTGGGTCAGTCTTGGCTATTGCGTTGGTGCTAAGAGCTATTAAAATGCTAGCCAATATTTGAATTAAACCCAGCCTGTCTGTTGCAGGTAACTACTGCTTTTGTCACAGACTTACTGTCACATTTTCAGGTGATTTTAGGCTGCATCTGGTATGAGTAAACAAGACCTCCTTCCCACCTCCCAATGAACTTCTGTCCATTTCTAACTCATCTGTGGTTTAAAATATGTTGGTTTAAATTTATGCAGATAAAAGAAGTACTTGGGTGTTCAAGAAGGCTGTGGGTGCTATTTTAGTCACTGTTTCAGTGCTGGTGACTGGACACCTTGTAAAGAGACATAAACTGGAGCCAGGAATTTCGTGTTGGTCCTGTATGCCTGTGGTACTTCCAAGGGGGAAGGGAATGAAGTGAACATGGAGTAGGACTATTTGTTGTTCTAGAGCAAAGAGTTAAATGATGTGAGAATCCTTCTCTTGGTTCAGTGTCTCAGCTGAGTTTCTGATGTAATACCCTGGAGAATCCTGAGTTTAAAATACACTATTGCTGTCATTAGAGCCTAATGTTCCATGTATTTTCCTGCTGTTCTCAATCCATGCCTTTGCAGCCTTTAATGCCACACAAAGCTTCCCCTTGGGAAAGGGAGCAGAAGCAGCCTTGAGCTGACACTGGGGACTTCTGGGGAGCAAAGTAGAGAAATGGAAACAGGCTGTAGCATGAACAATTTCTAGATGAAACAGATATCTTGTGGAAAGTGGATTACTTTTTTTCTCGAGCAAACCTTCCCCTCTCTTGCTGCTGCTGTAGCAAATCTATTTGTTAGTGGTACAAAGGGAAAAAAATAGTTCAATTCACACAGACCTGACTCTCAGAATTTCACAGCCTTCCTCTGGCTTTTGCTTTTGCCAAGTAAAGGCACAAACATCTGAAGATTTGACTCTGTGAAAGCATGTGATGGTATTAAACAGCAAAATTCATATATTGACAGCAATCACTCTTCTAAGTGGGCTTTGAAGGGACTATTACTTAACCAGGGATTAATCCCATCTGCACCACCTTTACTTTCATCAAGCAAAGTATCTTCACATCTGCCTGTGTGTGCACTGCTCACTTCACTTGCTGGTAATTGTACATATGTACTCAGAAGGAAAGTTTCCTGTGCAGTTTATTTCAACAAACTATTGTGTGTCAGAATAGATGCCTGCATTCCATTGCCATTGAGTTTTCAGTAGTGTGTGCTAAGAAAAATAGAAGATGAAATAGAGGAAATATCGAACTTCCATGTATCAGGAAATCATATGTAAAAGTGTTGTTATTGCTGGCTCAGCCCAATGTACTGTTAGCCCTGAATCCTTGATAATGACCTGATGAGACTGGATTTCATCCTGTCTACCTGCTGGGGGGAAGTGCATGTCACAGCCGCGCAAGCATCTGCTTCCTCCAGTTCAAAGCTTTGGCAGTGGTGTGTTTGAGTCTTACATTGGTCTCAGAAGTTGTTTGGCAAGGGTGTGCTTAGTCATCTGTATTTTTATTTTTGGTTCATGTCACTCAGTAGCAGTTCTTGGTTACATTCTTCCATGAAAAATGCACAGGTTTGCTTTCTTTTGTAGTTTTGAATATCTCTGAGTTTGAATGGTTCACACTCTGAACATCTCTCTGGGAGGCAATAAGTAGTGAAGGAACTTTTAATTCATAAAGCTGCAGTAATTGATACAAGCACCAATAACAACTTCCCTGCTTTCCCAAAGAAAAGAAATGTTATGAATGGGTGAGTTATATGGGTGCAGATGGTGATATCAAAACTAATACCCAATCAAGAACAAATATTTAAAGTGTGAACAAATACACCAGGTGTCTCTCAGCAAACTGAATCCTGTGACAGCCAGAAAGATGTGCCATGGAGCAATATTTAGTGCATAAAGTACTTTCTCAGTCCTGCCAAGTTTTGGAGCTATGTGCAAACAAAATACCTCACCATCCTTCTGCTTCATGATACAACCTCTGTCTCTTCTGTGGGCAAAGATAAAATGGAATTCAGCAGCTGCTGAAATTGGGCATTTTGCAGCTGGAAGCACATGACACTGATATGGCTACTTGACACCCTGCACTGTAAAAATACGTTTTAAAATATTTTAAAGATCTGATACCTTTTGTGGAAATATTATTTGCCTTCTCTTTTACTTTTTGTCGTTACCCCATTCCCCTGACCCATCCTTAAATAAAGTAATTAAAGTGATGGGGTGAACCTACTGGTATAGATAACTAACCTCTCTTTGCTTCTGCTATCATATCATGCACATGGTTAATCATGAGAAGCTTCATCTTGCTTTGAGAGATAATAAGGGCCATTGAACTCTAAAAATGTAATGTCACAAAAAAAGAATGTGTTTGTCTTATTTCCTATTAGCTGTGATGTCGGCACTATAAAAGCTTTTGTACTTGTGTATTTGTTACACTGTTTTATGTTTTAGTCCTGAACACAAGACACTGCTCATTAGAGAAAGAGGAATATATCAAAACAGCACTTTGAAGTAATTTTGGTGAAAACATCCATGGAATGCATTACCCATGCATAAACAACACAAGTAGCATTATTCATTCTAGCCTTATTTCTTCAGAAGAAATTATCTCTTGAACTCTGTAACTAGCCAGGACTGAAAGACAGAAGGGCGGAAGGGGCAGAACTGCTAAAGAAAACAGAATTCTCTTAAAATAAAGTTGCAGCAGTTCTTCAGTAGGTAGGAGGAAAAAAATAGCAGGGTTACCTTGGATGCAGGAGATAAAGAAGCTGGAGAAAATGGCATCAGTATGACACAAATACAAGATGTTAAATTGTGTCTTGAAATTGTTAATGGTGGAATACTGCCTGCACATTTATAAATGGTGATTATGGGTTTGGATAATTTGTTATTCTTTGTTTATTCTTAGTTTTGGTTTGGTTTGGGGGTTTTTTTCTTTATTTTTTTTCCTCTTCAGACAAAGCTTTGGCCTTTGTACATTAGGGGGCTGTACAACAACTGCTAATGGTAATTGTCAGGGAGCAACAAACTGAGAATGACTTATAAGAAATGAACCTCTTTTTTTCTTAATGTTCAGGTAAGATTCTTCATGAGCTGGGAAAAAAAGGGGGAGTGGGGGCGGGAATTAGATTCTCTAACCCTTGTAATTCTCTTAGCTTTAACTGAGTCATTTTAAAAGAGTTACAAGTGCTGGAATAGCCATTCCAGAGGAAACAAAGTACCAGAAAAGGGTGTTATTGAAGTTGTTCCACTGCTACATAACTTACAGGTTAATCAATGTTTCAGAGTTCAAAAGAGAGGAAGGTCAACATGGATTCTGATAAAGTTTATCTTGCATCAGTAGGTTCAGGGGCTGGAGAGTGAAGATGAATAGTAATTCCCCAAGGAGTCAGGTAAGGGGATGCAGACGATGGCTAAGGAGCTGTAGTGGGTTACTTGGAGGAAAAAAAAGGACTTGTTGTACTGACAGGATATTTTTATAGCTCCTTGTTTTCATTTTCAGCAGGATTTCCTCCTCCATTCTTGTGGACAGGCTCCAAAAGGTAACACAGTGCTGGAACAACAGCAAGAGCAAGGCTCTGGAGTTAAATATTCCAAACTCTTTATTACTTCTGAAGTTAAGTGGCTTGTTTAATTCCAATGAACTAAGCACCATGACAGAAACAAAAACTTCTGAAATTCAAGGCCCATTAAAGCCAGAGGAATTTTCCCAGGCTTTTGCTAAAGGCCTTCTCCACTTGCTTCTCCACCTGACTTGATTTATAGTGTTGAGATTCTGTTGCTGATTTGCTCTTGGTACTCAAAAGGATTCTATCCCAGCAGGGAAGCAAAGTCCCTTTTGGCATCAGAGCAGAATATGACTGGTAACAGTTTTTTAGATGCAGCAGGAAATGGAGCATTTTAGAGGTCTTTTTAAACCTTATGGTTCTATGACTCTGTGATTTTGCAAAGAGATGCACCTGGAGATGCTGCAAGCAAACCCTTCCAACCCTTGGAAAAGGAACCTTTGGAAAATTCTGCATTCCATTCTGAAAGTTGTCTTGACAACAAATGTATTTCCCAAATGTTTTTGGGAGTTTTTTTCCTAGGAGGAAGTATAGTTGATACAAAAGTCAGAATGATGTCAGAAAATGTGGAATGCCTGCTCAGTCATCCCAGAGTTCAGAGATTTGCTTAGAAAGATGGATCTATAATAAAAACCTCCTGGGGCTGGGGGTGAGTGGTATGAGTCCGGGAGACTGGAGTTTGGGACATTTGGACATAAACAGGTTCTAATATATACATGTATATGTGTATATATATATATGTATACATATATACATAATATGTACAGGTCATACTTAATATATACATAATATATACAGGTTCTAATATATATATATATGTATATAAAATTTTTTTTAACTGCATGTGGAAGCAAATGCAGTTTATTAGGAATATTGGCATTGGCATGTTCTGTTGGAGGTACTGGCAAGTCTCTCTTCATAATTACACTGTGCATCTCCAGGTTTTCCCTCTTTTTTTTAGACCTGTATTTTTTCCAGCTGAATATACATGATCAGCTAGTTGCTGAAATAATACAAAACAGATTTGGTAAGGCAAGTGCATTAGCTGGGATTTTAAATGCACTTATCCACAGTAAATCACTGTCCCATACAAAAACATTGATTTTATTTCAATAACTAGAGACAAATTTACTTCAGTTAAGGTGGGTATCTCTATAGTTTAGCTTCATATTCTGGAGATGCAATGATCCAAAATAGGACTTTTTAAAATGATTTGTGGAAAATTTATTGTCTTTTCTTCATAATAAAAAAGTATGTCCATCTCTAGATGAACTCATTCACTGCAGTTCCTTGGAAGTTTGTCTAAATATGAAAAACTGTTTTCTCAGCTATTAATTTCAGTTTGCTGTCAGCACTGTAGATAACATTTGCTATTAGTCCTGTTTCAGCAGTTGCAAATTGGAATTATTAGGCTGCTTTTCTATGAGTACCTTCAAGAGATGCTGCTCCAAAGCTGCATGCCTTGTCCCTTTATGTAGCAGAAGGAAGTTGATCTGGTTGTAAGTGAGTAAATCTAATTTAATGCTGATCTCCTTCCATACATCACTGTGAAATGGAGGGATCTTTGCACCAATTTATTGGGCCAACTTTCCTCCAGGATTTCTGAAATAACTTTACTCCCTGAGCAGAAAAAATTGTAGCAGTTGGTAAATAAACCTCAGGTGGATCTCTCTGCTCAGGTTTAAAAGACGATCCCAATTTCAACAGTTTCCTGATTTCTCCCCTGCACACCTTTGGCCTTTCATAGTCTCCAGAGAAGTCTTTTCTACCTGCAAAATATGTTACTTTCAAATTCCTTCTACATTCCTCTTGGCATTCCTAAAGCCAGAAAGTGTATTTTCCCCTCTAATTTTTCCTGCAGGCAGAAATCAGGGGCCAGCCCTGCCAGCAGGGGTCAGGGGGTGCCTTTGGCACACAAGGAATGGTGTAAAAAAGTGGGACACCTAAACCTGCAGCTGCTTTTGCACAGAAAGGGGCAGTTTTGTTAAACTGTCATTTCAATTGACACTTGTACGGACCATACACAAAATTACTAAAATTCATTTCTGCCTGTAATACAGGTGTCTCAAAAAGACAGCCCTAGGCTTTATGAGGTCTGAACTCCTCATATATATACATATATATATGTATGTATGTATTAATTAATTAATCAATCAATCATTACAAAACAAGCCTCTGCTTTAGTTAATTCTACATATTACATGGCTATGGAGGATTCATATGAGACAAAGTAAACATCATGTCACTGACCTCGAAGGCCATTGTCTAAATGTCAAGTTTTCAGGTCTCTCTAGTAAGAAACCCCAGATCTGTTCCACCCCTCTGTTTTATAAGAGCCAATTTAAATTCTACAAACACATCCACCTTTCCAAATCAGCTTTGAAACTCAAACTGTTTCTCTGTTTGATGTTGAAAAGTATGTGTAGGACATGCAGTGGTTGCATTCCAAAGCTGCCACGTCACCAGTTCGTGTTCCCTTCTGGAGTAGGGGCTGTGTCCAGCAGCTCAGGTGGAACACAGATTTCCTCTGAGTCCTGTGTAGCAGAGCAATAAATCCTTAAACATCATTAAATTTGAGTGCATGTGCACACACTTACAAATTCATACACGCTGTTTATCAATCACCATTTTTCTTTGCTGAGGTGCCTATTTTTTCTTTCCCTTTCACTTTTTCCTTTCTCTCTCTCTTTTTTTTTTTTTTTTATTTTTTCCACCCGGTCTTCCTTTACGAATTCCTTTTGAAGCTGTTTTGATTGGTTATGTAATTAGCCACTTGTACAGTTAAAAGCAAACTTTCAGGTCACATACTGTATGTTTACTCTATGGCTTTAGGAGAGCTTCATTCAGAAGAAATTGCCATTGTTTCTTTGCCTTCCCATGGGAAAGCTTTAGTTTTGGAAACCATTCAACAAATGTAAGGTATGCAAAGAATACCGTAAAGACAGTTCTTGGGTTTGCCAAGCTGCTTTTTTTTTCCTGGTCAGTAAAACCAAGGAGAGGTTTTCCTGTTCATACTGCCATGGACTGAGCTTTGATTTCTTGGTGACCCATGAAATTAATAAACTGTCAGAGTCCTCTCTTTTCTCTCCTTTCTACCCCTTCTGCCTGAATTGCAGCAGCTTTCCAAAAACCAAAAAATGGTTTTATCTCGGCCACTTCTGAGTGCTTACCTCAACTGTCCTCAAGAAAAGTGAACATCCAGAAATACAGTCTAAACAGAGACACCTTTATGCTTGAATTTGCTCATATCTCTTTTACTTCTGGTAAAATGATTTCACCAATAGATAATTTCTTAAGGTTGGGAATTCTTTGGAGACCTGAAGATGTTCATGAAGAACTTAGCATTGTTTTTCATCAGGAAGATGTTCTTTTGGTGTCTTGCCTACAGTTTTGGTACTTCAGTAATCATTTTTCTGAGCATCTCTCATATCACGATAATCTCTCATATTAAAATAATGCTGCACTGAACCTTCTGGTAAGTGTAAGACCCACCTGGTTATTCATTTCTATAGCAACAAAACACCTTTCACAGTTCCTGAAGGATTAATCTGGTTGGTGAAACATATCATTTCAGTTCAAGTGGGTATGTAAACTCTCTAGTTTGTTTTGGTTCTATGGTGAATTTCTCAATTATTTAATCTCGTGTTATTATAGTGATAAGGTACTTCCTAAAGAAAATTCTGCATGTAGCTTGGGAAGATAATTTTGAGTGCATAAACCATGGAGAGATGCATTTCTCATCTGAACATGGTGTGTATATATATATATTTAGCATCTGTTATGTTAGATTTGTGGGGAGAATACTTGATTTTTAAGTGATGTAAAGCAGGATTCCCTGTAAAATACAATTAATTATTATATAGTTATATAAAATTAATGAATAAGTGCTATCAGCTGATCTTTTTCATAAATATAAACCTGTAAAATCCAACTATATTGTCTTCTACATTTTACAGTGGAAAATCAACAGATACTTCCAATTGCTGCACTGTTTGATAGAATGAAAATTTCTCAGAGTTATACTACTGCTCGAATGTAAACCACAGCATGAAAATAAATGTGAAGATTGCTTCTCCTGTCCTAAAACATAAAAAAATCCATCAAATATTACACCTTATACCTTGCCTGTTGATATAATTGCAATGTGAATAGAAGAGCCCCTTAAACGTAACAGGTAACATTTCCTACCCATGTGAGAGACTATCATGAGGAAGCACTTGGGCACCAGAGTTACATAAATCCTTTCCTATTTAAAGTCTTGAAAGCTCTGCATAATTCACATGCATGTGATGACCTTTCCTTGTATTGCTGTATCCCAGCAGCTGAACTTTGACAGACTGCATGGGACACCTCTCCTTCTCTGCTCTGAAAAAATAACCCAACAAAACCCCCTCTCTGAGTAGAACTGCCCAAATGCGCAGGAAATGAATTTGTTCCTGGGTGCTCACAATTCATCTCTTCTCTATTTGTGTTGCTGGAGGTGACAGCATCCAGCTTGTCCCACAATTCATGTTCTCTTTGGCTTATTGTCACTGAATATGTATTTTCATGGACTATTTTGCCATGTTTCATTTTACTCTGTTTAAAATGCTCAGCACTTGGAAGTTTGAAGGAAAAAGTTTAATCATTACTGAAAGCAGTGTTCTTGACTTGGGCTAATCTCACCTGGGTTAGCTCAGAAGGAAATCTGATAGCTGCTGATCTCCTGGGAATTCATCACCATTGCATCTGTCACTGTCTTGAAAGCTTTTGATTGTATCTTGAGTGAGAGACTTTATAGCACTTTGGTTAACAGGCTCAGAAAGAGCAGGACAGGCTTGGTTGGGGGGCAGCTAATCCCTGGAGCCAGGTAAGGACTTCTCCAGCCAGGTTGCGGTGCCTCTAGTGAACAAGAGAAGGTTTGTGGGTGGGGATGAGTTGTGGTGCTGCCAGAGAGCCGAGTGACTTCCCAACACCTCACCTGATGACTGGAATTTCATAGTTCCTGCTCTGAATTGTGCAGTCACACTGAAGCACCTTATGCCTTGTCCTTATTTCCAGGAGGGAAATAAAGCAGGAACATAATGAAGGTGTGGGTGTTCGGGTATATAAAGCAGGGACTCCATATCAAATAGCCCTGAGGGGAAGCAAACCATTCCCAGGCAAAGGTGTGGTGGGAACTCAGATAAAGGTTTGTACATAGCCTGCAGGAAGAATGGCTCAGTGTAAAATCTAGTCTGTTTAAACTCCTCAGTCTTGCAGCCTGTAGTATTGAGACTCCCCATGGGCCAGGACTGAGATCTGCTTCCAGGTGGACCCCAATGGAACCATCAGGGAAGGGCTGCTCCCCTGCAGTGCCATGTGATGGCACCTTTTCAAGAATTATGTTCATTCCTTTAACTATTTGTGTCACTGGTCTTTCCTCAGCTTGTCTGTGATGCAGTGAGACCAACGGATTTGTGTCTCCTTACTCTCAAAACCCATACTCTGGGATTTGCTTGCAATATATTGATCTTCCCTATCTGAGCCTGTGCCCAAAAAGAGATGTATAGGAAATGAAGCCTTGCAATAGGACTTTTGTGAGGGTCCATTTTAAGCACTGCTTAAGGATATTCAGTTATTCTGAGGATATCCTTGCTCTGAGGAAAAGAGAACAGACTGTCCCCTCTCACTCACTGCTCTAGTTTTATAGAATGCTTTGTTTTAATCATGACTCGAATAAATAAACACTATATCTGTGAAACACTCCAGATACTGAGAAGCACATTGTAATGCAATAGTTTGGGAGGTGGAGCAATAGCAATTGTTTCTCCTGCTTCCAATTAAACCAACTGTTACCAGTCCTCACGGGATCATATTTATCCACAGGTGGGGCAGGGACAGAAGTGCCTGAAAGGACTCCTTTGGGTCTTGTATTTCTGTTTTGTGAAGTGTAAAAACTGCTCTGATCTGACTAGAGTTCTTTAAATCAGTATCTTATCATCAGGCCTCATGTTATCAAGCAGTAGGAAGTACAGCAGAGTTTTATGAATGGAGCCACATAATGAATTTGTCTGTTTGAGCCTGAGAAATTACGTGAAGCTGCTGAACTGGAATTACAATAATCCAGAACATGCATTGAGTTTCCTGGTCTCATTAAGACTGAGGTTCATTGTATTAGGCTGCACAGAGCTTGGGTCAACAATTTTTATCTCTTACATAGTAGAAGAGATTCAGTGATCCATTTGCCTAACAAAAAAATCATTTATAAATTAAATCAAATACCAACGGTCAGTGTTTAGGAAATGTTTTCTGGCAAATGGGAGGTCATGGTTCAACAAACTGGAATCAAGCAGGGAGAAGGAAATGACTTTGATTTTCAGCAGTGCAGGTGACCACCAGTCAGTGGTATTTGAGGTTAAGGCACTTCTGATTCTTCCTTTTAAGTCCATTTCACTGTAAATAAGTTACTGAGGAAACTGAATTTTTAAGAAGGAATAAGTGTCTTTTTACAATGATGCTGTTTAAAAAGTTGCAAATTCCAACTTTTATCCCATGATGGAAATATTTTAAGTAGATCAATGCCAACATGGCAAGTGGAATTTCTTTCCCCCTTACTGTACATCATCCTCTCTTCCAGAGTGGAGTTCATAAACTTATGTCCCAGGTGTCATTTTTGTTCTGAAGATTAAAAGTACAATCAGGGAAAATTTGATTGGGGTTTGCTACAAGACAGATGTAGAACACCTACCACAGTAGCTGATGAATGTGCTGAGCAGCTCTGTTGTTTAGTAGTTTTGCCAGTCAAACCCTTAATTTTCTTTGGTTTTTGTTTTTGTTTTTTTTTTTAAATGGACTGAAAACAATATCCTTTGTGGAATGAGCTGTTTGAAGCACCAACACTTAAGGCTTTGTTTTACCAGAAGAAAATAACAAATGCAAAATTTTCTTTGAATGGAACTGATTTTATTTATTTATTGGGTCATCAGCTCTACCAAAATACCAACATTTCATGAATCCTCATTCATTATATCACTCTGCTGTAAATATTCAACTATTTATTTACTTAAGACACCTCCTATAAAATCCTTGCTGTGGTAGTTGAAACTTACAGGAGTTAATGAAGCTTCAGGCTTTGGTTTTAATCTCTTCAAGTGCACCAGCATGTATTTAAAGTTTTGAAATTCAAATGTCTAAATTTCAGAGTTCTAAGACGAATGAATATACAAGGGGTGTGTAGAGTTGGAGTAGAGGTGCCCCTGAGTGCACTGAGTCTGAGAGTGGAAAAAAAAAAGAACATAGTAAGTGTAATGGTGATACTGTTTCAGAATGCTCTCCCGAGCAGAAAAACAAGCAATATTAGAAATTTTATTTCTCAAAGGTTTCCACTTATTTTTTTTAACAAACCCTTAACTTCAGTTGTGTCCTGTGATAAGGAATTCTTCATGTTAAACACAGTGAATGAAGAAATATCTCCTTTCATTCATCTTAAAAATGTCACTTGCAAGTTTCATTTCTTGTTCTTAGTTCTTGTATTGGTAGATACAAGGAGTAATTATTTGCTGTTCACCTTTAGCATGCAGGTCATGATTTTAGAGATTTTAACTAATGTCCCTCATAATGACCTGTTTTTCAGGCTGAGAACTCCTGGACTGTTGTTATTCATTGTGTGGCAGCTGCTTCTTACCCTTGATCATGACTATTGCTTTTCTTTTTCCATTCCACATTTTATAAGACAGGGAAAACGGAACTGCAATATTTAAGTTGTGGGTGCATCAAGGGTTGTTTAATAGGGAATATTGGGGTTTTCCCCACTGTCTGCTGCCTATTTGTTTTGTGACAATACTGGTAAAATTCTAGCCTGTGTTATGACCAATATTGTGGAATGAATTCAGTACCATTTAGTGAGTTATTCAGTAGAATCTTCTTACTGTTTACCCTAAATAACCTTGTTCATCTCTGTTTCCTACTCCAGTTTCCTCTGCTAACAACTCATGTTCATGCACTTGGCCAGTGCCATTGAAGACTTGGTGTTTCCTGTACTGAGGTGTTTACCTACAGCTAAAAAAAAAATTTCTAAACCTGTGGGACTAACCTGTCATGCATCAAACATTGCACTGCTTTCTTAGCTTTTATGGGCAAGTTTCCTATAGCTGGGATTTTACCTCCTTTTTAGCCACAAAACAATCCAGTAAATGGAAAATAGATAGGTAATTAAGATGGGCTAATGTAATCCTAGTGTATGGTACTAATTAAATAAATGTTTTGCAAGTAAAAATGATGACATGAACACTATATATGTCCCCTCTGCTCTAGTATTAGTGTTTGCCCTTGCAAATGTGATTCAGAATGCTGTGAATACAGTGATAAGTCATTATCACCTTGGTTGTCTTTGCTCAGTTTGCTACCAAAAGCCACTTTCATTATTAATTGGGTGATTGCCAATGGAAACTGGAATAAACCTTCAAATTTGCTTTACATAATTCAGGGAATATCTCTGTCAGCTAACAGGATCTCAGCATCAGCTTGGAGATTAAAGGATCTACTGTCCATGCAAATCTCATGGTAAAAAATTACTTCTTAATAATATAATATCTGGCAATTGCTCTTGCAAACTATACTGGATGGACTTATTTGTTGGTCTTTAAGAAATATGTCCTGCAAGTATCTCCCTGATATGAACTTAAAAATCTGCCTTGCAGAAACCATTCTGCTATATAATTGCATTCTATTAGTAACTCCATTAAAATTGCATGTCTTTGAGGGCAGACTTAGCCTAAAATAAGAGCTATGTGAGATTTAGATTTATGCCTTCAAACAGCAAGAACAATTTGAGACCATAAGGAGGGGAGAGGTGGTTACTTTAGCACACAATTGCTCTCTTGCTCTCTCCTGATCACCATCTCTCTCCTCCTATAAGACCAGATTCTTCTCTGAAATGCAGTTCTGTGATTTTCCAAGTAAATTGCTGCTTTCTTCCATACCAGTATTTCAGATGAGTTCACAGAGTAGCTTAAGATAAATCATGGAGGCTATTAATGAGATCCAGAAAGGATGGCAAGGGGAAATCACACATGAAAAATTTGCTGCTTTTTCATTTTCCCACCTTTATCTCTGTTATATCTTGTGGTGGCATAGAGATATGCAAAGAGCAGAGCACTAGGTAAGTGGTGAGAATCTTTTCTTGATGTCAGGTGATCAGCAATTATTTTACTGTTAAAAGTCCTCACCACAGTGAATAATACCCTTTTTCACATAAAATGGTATTATTTGACAATCTTGCTACTAGAAATCTCCATGAACTCCCATGTCTTTCAACTTGCTTCTAGTCTTCAGAAAGGGAATTGTTAGAATAATTTTTACATTAAAAAAACCAAACAAACAAACCCCCAAAAAACCCCAAACAACAAAACAAAAAACCCCAAAACTCTTAAAAATAGCTGGGCTGTTTCAGATGATAATCTGAAATGTTCTTTAAGGTCTTTACCTTTTCTCTGCATGAGCATCCCATGTATGTTGTTGAATTTAACTTTCTTATAATATTAAGTTAAACCCCAAATTTATCTCTTTGTTTCATTCTTCCTCTTGTAGGTCAGTCTGAATTCAGAACTTAATGTAGGTAACAATTCAAATTGTCTAAGAGTTGTCATTAAAATGGATTCTGAGAATTTTAAATGATCTCTTCCAGTGTGAGAAATGCATCACAGGGACCCTAAAATTAAAAAAAATATATATAATGAACTTAAAAATGACAACTGTTTTATGGCAGCTTCCTATTTAGCACAAAAGATTTTTCCAAATGTTAGTGAAATCTCACAGAGGTTCTGGAGGATGGAAGTTATGTCAGTTATTGGAGATGACAAAGGAAATCTCTGCCACCAACTGGGAACACTCCCAGTTCTGTGTAGCAACCCTGAATGGTTCCTTTACTAAGATGGAGAATTTGAGATGATGAAGAAAAATACCTCAACGATAAGTAGATAAGGAAATAATAACAATGTGCTGCAAATTTGAGCTGATGGCAATAGTTCTGAATTCAGAGTTAACAATGCCAATATACTTTATTAAGAGAACATGACTGAAAACCAGGAATGATGGTGTTGAACATTTGACCTTCACTGCCTTGAGCAAACTGCTTGCAGGGTTAAATTGCAATGGAGTATTGCTTGATCAGCAGAAATATTACTACTGGTTTCTCAGCTTCAGAGTACTACCTATGAAAATATCCTTGTCAAGGTGAAAATTGTGTGGTTTCAAGCTGCTCAGAGTAGTTATGATCATGTGGAGTTGGAGAAAGTAACTGACAAATTATGTGCTCTTAGCTTGAGAGGATTATCATTTTCACTCATGGATTTGAATTTTCGAAACATTCAGTTAAGCAGGAAAAGAGATGAACCAAATACTGTAAACTAAACCAAATCAAACCTAACTTTGACCCAAAAATATCCTAAAAAAGTACTAATTGTCAAGAGAACTACTGTTTGATTTCAATAAGTCTTGTGTTAATGAAATCTCCAGAAACTATAAACAGAGCCATTAGCTTTTGTCCTCATTTCCTCTCCCTAGTACACCCCTGTGCCTAAACCTGATGGGATTTATAATTTCCCTACTACCTGTCTGGCTCTTATAGCAGAAGGGTTCATGAATTTAAACCTGCACACAGGCAGGAGCTCCACGTCCTGTTTATTTTCCCTGTTTGTGTTTCTTTGAAGCAGCAGGAAAACCTTGCCCATGTGTCTGCTTGCAAAAGTCTGACAGAGAGGTGTTTATCAAAATAAATTCCAACTTTATAAGCCCAATACAGGCCAATGGCAAACTGGGAAATGTCTCTTCTCCCCATCATCCAGGAGGAAATACTTTGTCTTATATGTCAGGCTGCACTAAATGGTCAGCACAGTCAGCCTGTACATATGGAAATGCCTCCTGCTTCCCTTTAGGGACCTATTTAAACCTAGAGGTAATAGTTTCCAGTCATAAAGGAATAAATTAATTTTTCTGGTCTGTGGTACACTAGTTGAAGTTCATTCATACTGTTCTTCAGACACCCTGAGGAATGAGGTGCACATAGCCAATATTTTACTGCAGTTACATAGGTAGTTTTCTTGCTTTTTATTTTTTGATATTTTTCATGAATATTTTTCTACTGTCCTATTTTTAATTTTTCCCCCTCCTGAAGAAAGGAAAGAAGGGAAGGTTTGGGAAGGTTTGGGAAGGGAAGGCTTGGGAAGGTTTGGGAAGGGAAGGTTTGGGAAGGGAAGGCTTGGGAAGGGAAGGTTTGGGAAGGGAAGGTTAGGGAAGGTTCGGGAAGGTTAGGGAAGGTTCGGGAAGGTTAGGGAAGGGAAGGTTAGGGAAGGTTAGGGAAGGGAAGGTTAGGGAAGGTTAGGGAAGGGAAGGTTAGGGAAGGGAAGGTTAGGGAAGGTTAGCGAAGGTTAGGGAAGGGAAGGTTAGGGAAGGGAAGGTTAGGGAAGGTTAGGGAAGGTTAGGGAAGGTTAGGGAAGGTTAGGGAAGGTTAGGGAAGGGAAGGGAAGGGAAGGGAAGGGAAGGGAAGGGAAGGGAAGGGAAGGGAAGGGAAGGGAAGGGAAGGGAAGGGAAGGGAAGGGAAGGGAAGGGAAGGGAAGGGAAGGGAAGGGAAGGGAAGGGAAGGGAAGGGAAGGGAAGGGAAACTTCACTACTAACCTTTAAAAATTGTGTTACCGATTTGAAAGGCAATGCTCCAAACACATATATTGAAAAAGCTTCATTTTCACTGTTTGGGAAAAAAAACCAATAAAGCACCAGTTACACTCCTTGCTGATAAATTACACATAACTTATGAGACTGTTTATTTTAAAGGAATTATAGATTCTTGTTTGTTCCCCAATGTAAATTTGGAGATATTCATACTATTAATAAGAGTTAAGAATTTTGAAAGGTTTATTCTGAAGGTGTTTTTATACATCCATGTGGGTTTTTTCCTCAGACTAACGTGTTTCTTTGTAAAGTGTGATAAAGTGTGCTGGGTCTCGACTTTAGCTGTTTTAGCAACTCGGGGAGCCAATATTTCCCCAAGAAAAAATGCAGGAGGTTAAAACTAATGTCTGGCACAAAACATATGGTGGTGAAATTCAAACTGATGCCTGTTAGAGACTTGTATAGAACTTTTATTAATTGAGTGTTAGTTAACTAAGATGAGGCCTATAAAAAGACAACTGGAAGTGTTGCAAAGCCATAGTGAGTCTTTTAGTAAAGAAGAAAAGCGAGTTAGGAAAAGCCTGTCACTGTTAACATCTTTCCCAGTCACTGATGGTTTATTCTGCTATACATACAATGAATCCTATTTAGCTTTCTGGTTATTAGGGATATGGAAAAAAGTTTGAAACTGTGGAATTGTATTCCTTGGATAAAGCTCACACCTCCAACAGATCTTAAAGAAGGCATAAAGCCTGCTCTGGGTTCTCAGCTGGGAGTTAAGTGGAACTTAAATGAGACATAGACCATAAATTGGCATATGGTAATGAATTTCATACATAGCAGTGGTTATATGCAAGTACTAATAATACTTTACACTCAAAATACAATTTGAGATATTAATGGCAGTGATGATTATGGTCTTTTTCCCTGAAAGTTGTGGGGGTGTGTGGTACAAATAGCTGTCTGATGCCTGGAAGGACAGGAATCCCATATACAAATCCCTTAACACCTAAAATGTTTTTCAGGGATTATATTTTCTTATCAAAAAAGTAAAGCCCACAGATTCTATTTAGCTGACAAGTTGGGGTTTTTTAGGTGACTGTACAACAGCATGCAAAGCATAAAAATACAAGACAATAATTAAATGGGGAAAAAAAGAATTTTAAAAAATTAAACAAACCCTTTTAAGGGTTTGGCTTTTTAGGTTTTTGTAACTGCAAACTCTTCCCATAGTAAATGTAAGCACTGTAAAAAATGATAATGGTTGTTCCCTTCCCTTTAAACTCCTTCCTCCAGAGAGGAAAGCATAAGAGTCTCACAGTGGCCTCTTCCTTCCCTGCCCCTCTGGGCTACTGGATAACGATGAAATTCATCCTTTTCTGAGAGGATTTAGAAACAGAGCGAGTTGTGCTGTACTGGTGTCCGTCAAGGTGAAACATCTCAGAAACCTTTTCTCCTCAACACGGTACGAGCCATGGCTCAGGACCAAAGCTGTAAAAGGAACAGGACACCACAGTGGGGAAGAGCTCAGAAAACTGCTTTTGAGTTTCACTCTTTCCAATGGATTAAGTGAGCAGCTACCATGAGGTTATTGCAAAACCCTGTGAAATATTTTTGGTAGCTGGGTCTCTGGCACCAGTATGGAATTCAGCTCATTTTTTTCCAAATTCTGGCTTGTGTTAGTGAGTATAAAATATCTATCTGTCCTTGCTTTTATTTTACAAACCCCTAAACTATTCAGCTTGCCCACGCATTGTGGTTCAAAGCATTGTGTATTTTGGATTGTCTAAATTTTTATTTTGGCTTTTTTGAAGGTACACTATTTATGTGATTTAGGATGCTTAGTGGCATGCATACTAATTGTCAAAAAATCCATCGTATATTACCCAGTAGACCAGACAGTCTCCTTCAGGGCTGTTCTGGTCCATCAGGTAAATACATACTTTGGAGCATGTACTAATGTCAAAACCCATGAATTATTTACCCAGGAGATGCTGTTCCAGTGTATCAGCCAAATGTGTATCTAGGGTGTTTTTTTAAAAAAAAGCTAACTTTTTAATTTCTTTTTCAAACTGAAAAGGCCATAACAATTTTGAGAAAGCTTCCATGACCATTTATTGAAAAAGCATACACATATTCAAAGCCAACATGTGCCAAACTGCTGTAGTGTGTGCTGTTATTAATATGCATTTATATAGCACTGTAATGTTGCATATAATGACCTCTGGAAACAATCTCTAGTAAACCTATATATTATTGTATTCTTATGTTTTGCTGGTGATGAAGCAGATGAATTGTTGTTGCTCACACCCAGGCACTTTGGGCACTCAGACCAGTGCCAGGTACCCATATTGATGCCTCAGTGTTGCTGAAGTCCTCATAAGAGATCAGAAACACTATAAATACATTGCACACTTCATATAAACAGTGTTTTCTTCACTTAACCACTTCATATCTGCAGCTCAGCTAGCTGTATCCTCTTCAGCTTATTTTAAATCTGAGTGCTGTGTGCTATGGAGAGATTAAATAACTTGTCCAAGTCCTGATGTGGGGGCACAACAGGTTGTTTTCTCAAGGTAAAATTTTCTGGACTTTCTGTACATTTTTTTCTTACCTCCTCCTATTTTTCTAAGTAGATAAGAGACAAATCTCTGTCCTTATTGTTGATCAGGGTCTCAAAAACCACTTTTTGAAAGCATCTGAAACCCAAGTGTATGGACCAATGAATCACCTGAGTTGGAAGTGTGTAGACCAATGCATTTGAGCATGCCCTTGGAATTTGGGTGCCTTCTATTTGAATGTTTGAACTGGATCTGTGGTGATACACTCACAGAGATGTAGTAAAATACATGCACCATGATCTTCTTGCTCTTACATGTTACTGTCATCCCTACTCTGATTACTCGACAAAATGCATCCAAACCTGACACTTTCTTTGCAAAGTTCCAGGCATGCAGCTACATTTTGGTGCTCAAGCTGCAGTGCCAGGCATGGCAGCACAGGGAGGGTCCATGGCACAAGTGTGAGGGTACAGTTTGTTCCACAGGAGTGCCAACAGCATGGCTATATTGAATTATTCAGCACTAAAGCCAGAAGGCCATTAAAATGGTTTGAGAATTCCTCTGTTGTGTGGTTATCTTTATAACTTAGTCCTATCTATAGATGGCGGAACTATGGCTTTCATTCATGTGCCAACCATGTACTACAGTAATTATAATACTACACTCATAAAACCTAATTGCTGTGGGCACATACAGCTCAGCTAAAGCTCAGCAGATGAGACTGTGATTATAGCCCCAGCTGCAAAGGGGGAAAAAAAGTAATCTGTGATATTTGGAATAAAACCTGAGACTGATGGTGGTGTTATGCTCCATGTTCAAAGTGTCATTACAAGCTGGAAATTCACATTTTGCACGTTAAGTGAGTGTGTGTTCGTCTGCAAGACAATGCATTTCTTCATATGGGAGGAAGCAACAAAATAATAGAGAGAAATGAACAAATCAAAACCATGGTAAATAGAAGTCTCTCTCTCTCTTTCTTTCTTTTTGAGGCTCAAGAGGCAGCTGGCACTCTCGGGCTTTGTTATATTGAGGAAAGAGAACAGCAAAGTGCATGCAGATAGAGTCAGTGTCACTGAAACTAATGGCATGAATGATCTCACACCATTGTGGTGAGAGGGAGATTTACTGTGCTGAGGAGAGAACCCATATTATGGGGAAAAGCATTGATCTACTTCCACATTTTATTCACATAAACGACAAACAAGTTATTCACCACTGTGCAGTCACATTCAATTCGTTAGTGTCTGAGCCACAATGCCCCCCAAGTCCCTCACCCTTTACAGCTGTGCAGAGCACCTACCCAACAACTACTTGTCTCTGCTTTACAATCAACAGAAAAGGTTTATTAGCCCCTCTGGCTTGAGCAGTTTGCAGTTTAGACCTTTGTTTGCTGGATAATTTCAGCCACAAGGTTTGACTCCTACAATAACATATCCATTAATGCAAGGTCCTCTCTCCCCTCATCTTTTTCATGTTGGGCATTAGGCAGGTGGAGGGAGAAGCTGTGGCTACATTGCCAGTTCCACTTGTTTGATCAGATTTTGACATTTCTGTGGCCTAGATATTCTGCTTCCAAATACTCAGTGCCAGTTTCCTGTACAAACAGGGATAGGCTAAAATAAATGAAGGTAGAAAAGGCAAGGAAAGATATTCAGTGCAATATGGATGCTTTGTTCCTGGTCTTTCTGTATTTATTGTCTAACATCACCTGATATGGATTTTTCCCCTTTCTTTTTAACTCTGGCACCATAATGGAGTGATAACTATTGCAAAAAAAAGCAAAATGCAGACAAGTTATTTTCCTTCTGTTTATATTTTCTTCTCAATGGGAAGAGACTAAATAATGGTGAAGAATAGTCCAAAAGTGCACAGATAAAACACAAATGCACTCTATGTGTAGGTTAATTCCCTGATGCTTTACTTTGTATTACAGCACCTGTGCAAGTCCTCCTTAACCATAAGAGGATGCTCTTGGTCCATGATCTTTGGGTGGTTTAGAGCCCCTGATACCTTCATGCTCCTCACCTTCAGTGTAGCCTTCAGGGCAGATTAAAGGCAGGGCTGAGAAATGTGTGCACACCATTCTTGACTATTCTTTTGATCCTGGGAAGTTGATCTTCTCATTGCCTTGAAACAAGAAAGTCTGAAGTTACTTTTGAGCCCTTCTTAAGTGTCATTGTAGCTCCACATGTATAAGACTCTGCATAGTCACCTTGTCTTCATAAGCTTTTTTGCACACTCCTTTATTGCCAATATTTCCTATAGTCTCAAAGATTGCAAAAAGCTATTTTTTCCTAAAATTATGCTACATCAAATCTATAGCTTTGGCTGATCATACAGTTTATACTTATTCTCACTCTTCTGTTTCAGATCAGTTACACTTAGGGAACACAAGTGCTCAAAATGCTAGTGTTTAATAACATTAAATGATTTGTCCCAAAGGAACTGGTGACCAAGTTGGGAAGGAATCAGTCTTCTAAACTCCTGCTCTCATTCTTAAAGGACATTCCCTTGAGCTTCTGCATTCCCTTGATCCAAACACTAAGTATAGGATAAAATGGAAAAAATATCTTGCTATCCCCCTTGTTCTAAGGTAATACTACATTCTGCTTTTCTGAATTTGTCTTGTTAATGAATATTTTTGGTTGGCTTTTATGACCTTCTTCTCAAAATGGCATCAAATAACTGCAAGATCTTGATTATAAGAATAAGAACCTTTTTGTTTTAAGGTCATCTTTCTGCTGGGAGCTTAATGCAGTAATCTCAGCATAAGCAGGATAGGCTGTTGGATTTCTTATCTTAACATTTGCCTTCAATTCTACAATAGCTTTCTGAATTCTGGTTTCCCTTGTGTTTTTATCTTTCCCTCTTCTCAGTTAATCTGTACTATTATCTATTATTATTTCTAATCCAAATGTACCACAGAAGCTGCAATCAGTTAACAGTTTGGTCTCAATTACACAATTATTTTTCCTTCAGTTATTCAGATTTTTTTTTGTGATTCTTGGTTTTCCTATTTCCACATCTTGGAACTCAAGAAAAATAGGATTGCAAGAAACCTCGAAAGATCTTCTAATTCATCCCTCCACCCCAAGGTGACATCAATTATCCTGGCAGATGTTTGTCTCTCTTGCTTTTAAAATCTCCCAGTGATGGTTATTCCACCATTTTCCTGAAGCATTAGCTCTTCAACTTAAAATGAAAAGTCCTTGGGTGTTTGGCTTAATTTTAAATCAGCACTGTAAAGGACTGATTGTAAATGTGCTGTGGAATATGACCTAAATAGGGCATAAATTGTCTGTGACCTTTGGGCATATATCTGAAATTAATCTTAGTGGGGGCTTTATTTAGGACTTAAATTAATTTTTAATGAACTCTGCTATCATGAATCTTTCACAACTTTTGCTATTCTTTTAAACATGATGGTTCTTGCCATTTGATTATAGAAATTAGTTTAATTATAGATTGATGCCAAAGGCATGATGAAATACAAATACACATTCAGAAAATTTAAATACAAATTCTTCCCCACTCAACACAAACAGATTTGTATTTGATAAATGCTTGTTTAGAGGTACTGCCAATTTTATAATTCTACTCTTGTTGAGAAAACTTGCATACCTGTATGCCAAGGGTGGAATATTCTTAGTTTCTGTGCACTTTCTATGTTTTCCCTTTGTATGGACTTTGCCATTAGAAATGTGCCTTTGCTGTTGGACTTAAAATATAGTCACAGTGACATGAAAAAAACAATTTATGCATTTTAAGACCTGTCAACCTTCTGCAGCCAACACATGATATTACTGGTGGTGAGGGTTTTTCTAATTTCTGAAAATGCTGAGAGTTTTTTGACAGAAGTGTATTAGAATTGTAGCAAATCAGAAATCAGTCACCCTTTAGATGGGAACTTCCTGGGGTTTTTTTTGGTACTGAAGAATTAAAGACAAATCCAGAGTCTGTGAAAACCTCAGCCTTGGTAAGGAAGATAACTAGAACTTAGGGATTCATTTGCAGTTTAATGTTATACAAGGCCCTCTAAGGATATCCTTAAATGTCTTAAGATTTGTAAATGTTCAGAAAATTTTACCAAGACATTTATTGCCTCAGTTGCAAAACCTGGATAATTAATACTGACTGTCTTGTGAACATGCATGTTTGATTATAGGTTTTCTTTTAGGTTGCTACAGTTAGAGGTGGTTCCAAATTTCCCACACCCATTTCTCTTATCTTTGCTTTCTTTCGTTTTCAGGGTGGTTTTGGGGTTCATGAACCAGAATAGACTCCTTCAGATTATGGACCTGCAAAATGTGACTCTCTATTCAGTCTTCTCTTTCATGTCCTGTGTTTAATACCACTTCCAGCTAACCTTTCCAAAAATGTATCTATGCTTGCAGAGGAGTTGGGAGAAGAGATTTTGCTAAGATGTAAAATGCATTTGATGTGCTAAAAGAGTGAAAAACTCTACAAGCAAAAGAGTGTTGACGTATCTTATCTCAGTTGTCAGAAGTGGCTTGTGAAATACACTGAGATGAAATCCATGCTCCACATATGGATAGTACAGGCATTTCTTGAACTTATTCTAACTTCATAAGGCAGCCTTCATGCTTGCAAGAGGTGCCTGTCATGACAAATGTAAGTAGGTTATTCCTTGTCTTTTTTACCTTGTTATTTCTTTCCTAACATCCTTCCTACCCTCTTCTGCCTACTGTCTGACAGCCTGGTTTGGTTGCCTTTCTGAACCCATAGTAGTTATAAGCTAACAGGGAAGTGAAGCAGTGTCTTGTAACATACATATTTTGTTGTTTTTTCTCTGGCTTTTTCCCCTTAAGAGAATTAGGGAGTATCTGAAGATAGAACACATTATCCTTTCCAAATAATATCTAAGGTTGGAAAACCGGTCAAAAGGACAGTGACTATAAGAGAAGTGGAGTGATACAGAGACTAACAAAAATGTGTTAGCACATAAATGTACAGCTGATGTTGCTCCAGTGCCAGTTAATAAGTTTCTAATTGAGTATGCAGATGGCATTCAGGAGGGCTGTGCCTGCAGGGAGTGTAGGTCCTAATATGCATTAGCAGCATCAGCAAAGAAGATGCAGAAACATTTTTGTGACAAATGGGTTGTTAAACTTAGTGCCACAGGTAGAGAAAGGGCTGGTTTTCCTCCCTTGTTTAATTAAAACTGTTCTGCTTGAGTAGTTTGTTCTATACAGGGGGTTTGTTCTGCATAGGTAGTTTGTGCTGTGGGCTTTGAGATGTAAGATATTGGCCTCAGTGCATGTGATAACATTGCATCAACCACGGGGCTGTTCTCCAGTGTGCCCAGGCAGAGCTCTCACCCAGGAGAAAGGAAGTGTGGTTTGTGTTAGAGTTCAACTTTCATAATGAAGCAAGTTGGGAATGATGAATGAAAGCACTTATTGAGCTGAAAGTACACACAGCAGATTGAGCAATGTTGATCTTTGTGCTACAATCAGCTGAGTAAGACAAGGCAGGGGCTGCATTTTTGACTGCCTTATTTTGAACTTCATTTTGCCCCATTTTTCAGCTGCAAATTAACACATTCTATTGCCAGGCAAATGACTGCTGAAGCTTTTGCCTGTTACTTGATGGTAGATATGCAAATTGCACTCACAAAAAGGTAGGCAGGTCCTCTGACAAGATAAGCAATAAAGTTCAGTAGTATAAATTGTTATGCAATCAGCATATGAGGTTATTCAAATTGCTAATTTAGATGAAAAGATTCCATACTCCCTAGCTGATTCCAGGGCATTTTTTCTCCCTCATCCCTTCCCCCCCCCTTTAATTTTGTTTTTTTCTCCACAATCAAACACCATCTTTTTAGTAGCTTATTCACCATGAAGAAATACCTTGATTGGAACTCAAGTTGAATCAGATTTTAATTTCCAAGGAGTGTTTGGAACAGATTTTTCAATGGCATAGCAACACAAAGGTAATTCACAGAGGCGTGTGTTTAAAATAAGGGGCTAGTTTATAGGAAAATCCGGAATGTGGGCTGGAACGTGTTCCAGAATTCCACCCTCTTGTCCTGGCTACACAAACAATGTGACCAAGGCCTGCCAAGAGTTGTCATGTTTAAATAGAGAGAGAGAGGAGAAAAGTGGCAAGAATTCCCTCAGCTCCATAATCCCTGCAGCTCTGCTACTTAGCACTTTGAAGGGAAAGGCAGATACAGGAAACAAGAATAAGACACAGCACACTCCATCTCTTCCCTCCAATAAATGCTGCTTAGAATTTCATCTAATCTGGGAGAATAAACATTGCCGAGGCTTTTCTCTGAGCATTTGATCTCAGTGATGAGAGCAGTTCATTTTAATTTTATTTTTATGCCTTGCTACTTTTGCAGCCTCAGCTTTACACCTCGTGCACTCCGAGACACAACTTGAAAATCAAATCCTGGGGTTCCTGCTCACATCAAATCCTACAAACTTTAACAGAACACTGGCTTTAAAGAAACTACTAGGGCTTGGCATTGTAACTGCTGCAGAACTGACAATTAGAAAGAGTTAAGGACATGTCACTAAGGTGATGACCCTTGTAAGGGGATCTTAACCTATGTTGAGGTAAATTCCTCAAAATACAGTTTGAATTTATGGGGTTTTATAACCACTCACTCAAAAAATTCACACATAATGCACTGGCACAAAATTTTCCATCCCACCCAGAGGTTGGCAGGTATCCCTGTGTTTTGAGGTAACTAATTTTTTATTAACTATCTGTCTCATTTCTAGTTAAACTGAAAATAATGGGTTTATGGTCCCCTTTCAGAGTTTTTGGAAGTCAATTTGCAGCCCTTTAGTGTTAGCAAAACTCTGCTTGGGGTATGTAGCTGGAATTGTTTTTATGGGCTGTGGCAGTTCATCACTGAAGGTTTAGAAGGTCTGTCATTTTCCTTTCCACACTCTCCAAAAAGATGCTTTCCCATCTATGTGGTTGGTTTGCCACCCACTACATCCTTCACAAGATTTTCATTGATTTTTGCCTTTAGGTTTCTCCTCAGACAGGGATGTACTGAAGGGTCAGAAGAATCACATACGCAGGAGTTATTAATACAAAGCTTCAAATTCACATAGGAAATGACAGATCTTTCCCTCATCTGTATGTGCCTCAATTATGTGTCTTCAGTCTTGCCTGAGCCCTGGAGGGTAATGCTGTCTCTTAAAATATTCACATTTCTACTGTTGATTTTTAATACAAATACAGGAGACTTCAGAAATCAGAGTCTGTGATGGCTTTTAGTCTAAATTTATTGTTAGAACAGGTACTTTTGCAATTGTTTTATCTATAAAGTGGGAAAACTCGTGGTCACCTTCCCAAAAGCTATTGCTGGATTCAAGCAACTAATACTCTAAATTATGGGAGACACTGAGGAAAAACCCATTGTTATTGTCAGCACTGCAAAGTTCTTATTCTCCAGGCCGGGTTTTTCAAGGAGCTGAGCACTCAGCAGTTGTTGTCAACTTCCAATTCAACTCCTAAAGGAAATGCCAAAATAATCAAAACTTCTCCTGGAGGCTTAGTACTTCAGGAAATCTAGTCATCTAATTTGGAAATGCACATGGGCAATTTAGGTATTTTGAAAATCTGGGCCCTAACGGGTATATTTAAGACTGGCACATCTGTCTGAGACAACTGGCATATTAAATATTTTGAAGTGTTCTGCTTTTATTCTGAAAATAATGTTTAAAATACAAGTCTGGAAATACATTTCCTTTTCACTTTGCTCTTTGGGAGACCAAAGTCTCTTATTTATGAACTAACCAGGCAATTCCAGCCTGCCATTCCCCCCCCAGTTCTGCCAATACCCACCATCCTGACCTGAGGAGTGGGAAGCAGTTTGTTCTTCATGCCCAGTCAGCCTTTGGCCTCCCTCCTCAGCCACCAAGAAGCAGCTCTGCTTATGCAACATTGCCAACTAGTACCCAAACTGAAGCAATTAAAAGGTTTTTTGCACATGTATTGTATGGTGGTGACTTCAGAATGTGGAGTGAAAAATTCCAGAGCCCTTTAACAACATTTGGAACTAGTTGATACCCCTCAAAATAACTTTAGTCTTTGTCAGTTGACTGTGTCTTAGTATTCCCTTTTTAAAGCCAAAGCACAAAACAGAGCAGTGTTGTATGACCACCTCCATAAGTATTTGAAAATTGGTTGCCATGAATAACTTGCTCTCTCCCTGTTATATTTATATACAGATGTTGTTTTAAAGGATCAGATTTTTTTTTTCTTCTCAGTTTTGCAGATGTAAATGGAGCAACTAAGATGACTGTATAACATGGAACTGAAACCACTAATAGACTATTGCCTGTGTTAGCTTTGAAGTTGTTTGGTTTGTCTTGAAAAAATGTACATTCCAAATGATCAGATCTTAGTATATTTGTTAGGAAGAGTCTATGTTATGCCTGTGCTCAGTTGTGAAAGCACTTCATGCTTTCACAAAAATGATCTGTAAGAATGAACTATGAAAGCTGTGACTGATACTGAGAAAGGAGAACAAGTTAAACTTGTTCTTTAAAACTCCCCCATTCTTCTGGGGAATTAGGACCATTGCCTAACGTATGGGAAGACATATAATAGTATACATGCTGCTAAATTACCTCCTACATACAACAGAATGAAAGGATCTCCTATCCCTTCTTTCTATTAATTTCTTGTATTTTAACACTCTTTGGTTTTGGTATTTTTTTCTTAGAGATTTATATGGACAATATCAGCTTGCCATTCCGTTGGCAAGGGAGTCCCTTCCTATATTTAATCTTCCTTAAAACTGCTCCAATTGTTCTATTAGGCATGCCTGTTCCAGTCATTTTGAATGCAGAGAAAAGGGCAGCTGCTTGCACAGTTGTCTGTTCTGTTACACTCTTATCAGAGGAGCTATAAAAATATGGATGTCGTTTCCTGTATGCATGATTTTATAATCATGAATGAGCTTTGTGCTTCCCTGATTCCTGAGAAAATGAATATTGCCACCACAGGGCTGAGTGTTGTGTGTGTTCATGCGCAGAGAAAACGCATCCTAAATACATCCCATGTCCTTTAGGTGGTGCCATTGTGTTTTGTTAAGGTGAGATGGCCCTCTCCGGAAAAGTGTAAGCCCCAGTAAGAGAGAGGATGCTGCGCACAATAAATACATCCTTCTACCCCGAGTGACTCGGAAGCATCTGAGCCATCCCCACGCCCAGGATGTAACGTTGCTGCAGTAAATATAGAGTGCCTGGTGGCAACAGGGAGGAAGGCAAAAGCTGGAAGAATTGTGACTTGAAACAAGCCTTTTTAATTTTTTTTAAGTTTAAAGCACAGTTTGGCTTTTAAATATTATCAGCAAGGAAAGAGAAGTGAAAAAGTGCAGGGAAAGATTTTTAGTTATGAGCAATGGGTGTGGTCCGTGGAAATTGGATTTAGACCACCAGCCAAAACTTATCCAAAAAAATTGGAGTGTGTGGATATGTCAGTGGGGTCCACGTGGCTCTTGGTTGATGATGAATCATGAAGAATCTTAAAAATATGCACAGAAAAATGTCCAGGGTGGGTCTCAATATTTTCTTGCTAAGTGGGCAAGCAATGTTGCCTCACATTGCAGGGGAAGGACCGGGGAAAGGAGGAGCTCAAATGCCTGTTTTTTATGGCCCAGTTGCTTCCTGTGCTTTTGTAAAATACATACTCCAAGCTGTCTGTGCTTCAGTTTGAAGAAGTGTCCTGGGACTGAATGCTTTTATATATTTTAGATGCTTTGTGAATCTTGAATTAATGGGATCACATACAGACAAAGTGTTGCCGTTGTTTACGTATTGTTTAGATGATGTTTCCTTAAAAATCAAAGCACCCTCTGTCCCATGTTTTCTCACTACATATGGGTCAGAAAAGCACAAAAGTACTGCATGTCTGAAACATTTCCAGCAGCTTCCCTGGACCTGCTTCCAAAGCTCATTGAAATCTTATTAAGGGAACACTCTACCTCCCTCTGATACCTCACACTGCAAAACAGCTTTGAAGGCCTAGACTGAATAATGAAGGAAACAAGGGCATCTGGGGTCCATTATTTACCCCATTTCAGAAGGCCTTTCTACAAAGTCTGCTGCCTGCCTTTTCAGATCCATGACAGAAATAAATACAAAGCCTGGAAAGTGCGAGCAAGTCAGAGTTGTCTGCTGCCCCCTCCACTGCCCCCTCCCCTTTGCTCCCTGTTTCACAAGACACATTTGTTTCATCTCAGCTACATGGAGTTCTCTTTCTGCCCAAGACATTTGTTCTTTTGCCTTCATGGATTGTTTCTTCTAAGGAACTCTTTTTTTTTTTTTTTTTTTGCTTGGGAAGACACCTCAAACACCTTTGGGTTTTTCTAAAGGACACCAGTGTGAAGCAACTCAGAGATTTTTATTTCAACTTTTTTATTTCCTTCTCCAACTGACAAAGACTTGAAGACTTGAATTATGCTTTAGGAAAACACATATGAAATGTTAGGAAAGCTGATTCCCATCTCAGTGTGCTAATTCACAGCAGGGTATTTTAAAGTAATGGGAGTAATCTGAAATGTTAATGCATCCCTAAGGCTGAGGTTGCCGCGGAGGGAACAAGTTGTGGAAATTTTTGTAAATTCTACAGTATCTGAGCATTTTTAAAAGGGTTGGCCCAAAGTGCCTCTACATTTCTTATGAAAATAAATGCTCTGCAAAGCTGGCCTTCCATCAAACCCTTTTGGAATGCACAAGCAACACTAGAGCACTTTCTCCAGGCACTTAGCACAGGTACAGGTAAAGTATCGAGGTGGCTACACTGTCACTAAGTTGCAAATAATTCATTTCAGAAATTGCTTTTCTGTGATTTATTTTCTGAGTATATGATAATTCATCCTAATTTGTTAGTGGCCACAGTTTGTAGTTGCCTGTTTGAATATTTGCACCTGTGGCTTCTATCCACAAACTTTCAAAAGGTTAATGAGGGGAGCAATTATTTGTGAGCTAAACCCTGCCTTTGTTAAAGGCCTTTGCAAAAGCTATCACTAAAGACCCATATGATTTTAAAATTATTTTTTTTAATCTATTCAGGTGGGACATTGTCTTTATATGTTGCTTCCACTTTGATTTAGTTGAACTGAAAGTTCCAAACTAAGTTAATTTCTTAAGTAAATGAGTGTCTGCAATTCATCTGCAATGGACATTCCTTTTTCAACAGTTAAAAAAGTAATAATGATATGAATGTGTGAGAAGAAGGCTAGAATGGGATGGAAAAAGTATGAGACCTTTGGATAAGTAATTATTTAAGAAGCTCCTAAAACTAGTTCTATGTTGGTACAGTAAAATCCCAAATGAGCAATTCAGATCTATAGAAGACCCCCTGTGAGAGTGAAGGCAGCTAAGAATAATCAAGTCACAGCTGCTTGGAGGAGTAGCTACTCCCGAGAGGTTTCTCATGAGACCTCCTCAGGTTTCTCACAGCACACCGGAGAGGTTCTTGAAAACATCTAGGAAAAGTTCTCCGAAACATTGGACTTGTGAAATATAGGTTTTGGCCAGTTAAATTTTCTAGCGTGGTGGTGTGTAACTCTTTTTAGCCAATAAGCTGTAGTTCTAACCCGATATAAACCCTGTGCTATGTGTAATAAAATGTCTTCTCTATGAATTTCATAAGCTTGTTGTGTGAAGTCCTTTCTCTCCTCAGAAGTTTTTTTACTTTAGTTCTAATAATAATTTATTTACCATAAATTGATGGTTCAAGTTTGAAAGAGAAGGGCAGACAGTGCATATCCTGAATTTTAGGACTGCTACAGCCCCTGCTGTTTATTTGCAGCCATCCAAGCGATTTTCAAAATGAGGTAAGGTTTATGTTTCAATCTGCCTATTTTTTCAAGGAGTAAATGGTCTGGTGTTCTTTAGGTTGGGATCAACTTTAGTGGCCCTTATGTGCCTGAGACATCGTGAACATTCAATCTTTGAGGTGCAGAGGCTGTTGTTAGTCTCTTCTAAAGGTACAAAGCTGCTTCCTGGTTATATTTATAAAACGAATGGGTGACTTTCTTCCCCTTCAGAGAAAATGATAAATCTCAGTTTTCACCAGTGTGTGTTCCACGGGCAGTTACCAACCTGTGATCAAGTGCACATCATCTAAATAAAAGACAGAAAAATCTCCCAGAAACAACATGAATGCCATTTATCTTTCTACCATAATAACCTCAGGTTTAGCCAACAAAATATCTCACAGGTTATTTAGCTGACAGCTCACACCACCAGTCTCTTCTGAGTCATCATCATATTACATGTGCCATTCATTTTTTTTTCTAGTTTTAGAGAGAATGTTTTGCCACTGAAGTAACTGCCAGACAAAATAATAAGCAATTAAAAATAATGAGTAAAAAGTAAAGCAAACTGAAAAGTTATGTTTAATTCAACTATAACATCTCTTAGTTGGCTCTAAAGCCTCTGGATTGCTCCATAAAAATTTGCCTGTTTTCAGCAAAGTCACTGTTTCTTTATAATAAAACAAGCTGCAGAGAGAACTCCCAAAGAGGTAACAGTCTCCATTCTGATGCCTAGAATTCCTTGCACAGATGAGGAGTGGAAGAAGAATGGAAGAGAAGTGGATGTACTGAATGCTTTTCCTTAATTTAGAGCTTTTTGCTGTATCTTTGCTACTATTTTGGAGCTATTTCTGTGAGCGATGTGAGGCAGATTTAGGACACTTAATCTTTTTCTTGCTACAGAAGTTAGAAGGGATCCCACAGACTGCACACCTCAAGGTGAACTTGGAGAGGGTACAGGGACTATAATATTTCATGGTCTGACTGCAACCTCCTTTCAAATGTGCTGGCAAATTGGTCTCATTTTTGCCATAGTTCTTATGGAGTAAGAGAGATATATGAAAATCAGTGAGCGATTATAGGAAAAGCTTGTGGAAATTCCAGACATCATCTGCTTGATCAAAACCCAGTGGATAGCACAGTTAAATCAAGAAGATGATTGCAAGTATAGCTGTGATAATGGACTTCTTGCTAGTCTGACTTCTCTACATCCCTCCTTGGGTACAGCACTTCTTTGTTAGGCTGAAACCATGTGGTGGCGAGTACTCATGGGGTGCTGTGCTTTGCAGATCTCATTGCCTAGTAACTGCAGTTGACTTTGAAATCAGTGGGCGCACTAACTCTTCAGGGAGCTCAGGATATGTGGGATCCTGCTGTCTCACAGCCTTGGAGCTGTGAACTGTTCATGTGCCACATTCTGTACCAGTTTGGATTTCCCCACGGCTCGCAGCCTTGGTTTGCTCTTCATTGAGTGGTTCCTGTCACGTTAGTTCCCTACAGTTTTTGTGCATTTAGTTTCTGAAACAACTTTGTCTTTCTCATTGGATTTCAGCTTCTTTCCTCTTGTCCTTCTGGTCTGCCCTTCATTCGTTTCTTTCTTTCTGCTCTATTCATTTTAAATATACTTAGTTTCTGTAGTTTGAGCTTTCTTTTTGGAAAACAAGAGTGTTGGGCTAGTGATTAAGGCCCTGAGAGTTGTACAGATTTCAATAATGTCAGTAATTGACTCTAATTAACTGCATGGTGTAAAATGAGTGACAAATAGGAATAGCCCTAAAGTGTTACAAGAGTCACTTCTCTTGCTCTAAGTTGATCAGGTGGGAACAGCAATGCTATCAGTTACTATGGTCAGTGAACAGTATTAAGAACTCATCTTGTCTAAATCCCTGCTTTGGGAATTAACTTTCCTTGAAGTGTCATAAATTGTTCTATTTATTAGTTTTAATTTTCTGCCATGTTAAATGGAGGTAATACTAATTGCTTAGGTATTCCGTGCACTCCAGTACGGGTGGATGGATGAAGGATGGGGAAAACTGGGGGAAAACTTAATGGTGTGGGCAGAAGAAAGGAAGAGTTCCCAACTGTCAAATTAGTAACACCCAATGTGGTCTGAACCACATTCTCCTCCTGTTACAGCACATGTGATTTGGTCCTACCATGGTGATATGTGTTAAAAAAAAAAGAATCTAAAGGAATGACAAACTATTAGTGGTACTACTGTTAAACTTTCTCTTGTCCTCCTTCATGATGTGCCTGCCTCTTTCCTTTTATCTCAACCTTCTGCATCTTTCCTAACCACACACACATTACCCACATTACAGTTTCCCTGCCCTCTTGCCCACATTCCTGTTCTTCATCCTCCTTCTAGCATTTTCCTCTTTTAAGGGGCAGGTTCATCATATGACTCAAGTCATCCTACATGTTTCTATGCCTCCTTATGTCTCCTGTTTTCCTTGCAGATTTATTGTAGTGTGATGTATTCATTGTGCACCCCTAATCTGCTGTTTATGATTAATGAACCAGGCTCACAACCACATCTTTCTAAGGCTGAGTTTATCAAATCCATAAGGGAGTTGCTCAAATCCACTATTGTGGGTCATTTTTCCTTCCTTAAAAAACCACCCTCACTCCTTGTCTCAAAAATATTTTTTAGCTGGTCATATCCCACCTGGTCTCTTGTATCTTTTGGTCTGCTTTAATGGCCAATTGCATCATCATGGCTATATCCCCCTTGAATTATTGTGATTTTTTTTGCTCATCTTTATGACAGAAAGACATAGAATACCTTGGTCTAGTTATGGTAATTTCTAATTCTTTTTCAAATCTTCTCAGGCCTATTCTTTTGCTTTTCCTTTGATCTCCCTCTCCCCTTCTCACCTCCTAATGCCTGTCATGACTCAGAGCTGCCTTGTCCCTTCTCTGTAAAATTTTTCATTTTCTTAGTGTTGTTTTGGAATCAATACCTTTTCCAGTTTTTCCATTGCTCACCAGTAATCTCCACTAGCTTCTTTCTCAGAATTCCTGTGGCATGATCTGTCTTTTATTCTGCAATAAACTCTTGCTCATGTAAGTGGTTCTAGTAAATGTCATCCCCACAGGCTGCAAAATCCTGATGCAAAGAACTGATGTTGCAATATAAAGTGACTATGTACATTGTTTGCAGGTCCTGGCCTGTATAATTTTAAATACATGGGCCTAAGCATAGCCTGACACCTGCACATCAGCTGCAATTCCAGCAATGGTTTGAATTGACCACACGTGAAAATGCCCTTCAGTTCCAAGTTCTTCGTCCTGGATGGTCTCTGCTTAAGGTAACACACTCCTATGTGTGTGTGAAAGGAACCATAAACTCAACTGTGTTGCCATCATAAACCTTTTATCTTCCTCGGTGTATTTATATAAAGGCAGGAGGTAGGATAATTATGGAGCAGAAAAAATGAAAGCAGCGACTCTCTAGGGTCAGAGTCCCTGTAAATCCAGGGGGTGATTACGTGGATGCTCAGCAGCTTAAGGAAGATTGTGCAAGGTAACCAAACATCATAATGTGAAACAATAGCTGTGTGTGCAAGCTGGGAAGTGTGAGAAATAATTCTAATTGCAGCTCAGAGTGGTTACCTGCTCACAGTGAGCAGGAATCTTGTGGCCATCATGAGTTTAAGCAGGTGTTCTCCTATAGGCACATCTCACATGCAAACATGTGTTACTGGATGTACCACAGATCTGACATTTTCCTCAGTGAACCTGGGAGAAGAATGAGGTGGAAATGGGAGGGGGAGCAGAAACCAATCAAAGAAAGCAATACTTTTTATCGATCATATTTGATGCTATTCTTTCCCTCTCTTTCATCACTTTGATCTCTCAAATAAAACTGATACTTTGGCCACTTTCCAAACTCTTAGCTCCTCAGTCTGAGAGGGCTCTGGGTTAGCTGCTGAGGGTATGTGTTTGCAATTATGCATTTGAAAGTATTTTCCCCTCTGCTGAGATAACATTCTTTTTGTGTTACCACACACTTCTGCTGTCTCGTTTTTCTTCTCCCATGGCACTGGAGGCTGAAAGGCCTCACTGCATTCCCCCTCCTTCCCCGATCTTTTTAACTGATATCTGAATAAAATACTTTACTCTGCTGGTATTTAACCTGCTGAGCCTTTCACTTTCTAGCTGTGAAGCAGGAAAAAAAAAAAGAGTATCAGGCAGAAACATCCTGGCAGTTTCATTTCTTAATATGTCTCCAAGGTAAGGCAAAAATTAACAGGGGTGGGAAAATTTATACTGATGTTTAGGATCTTCAGGGGTTTTATTTATAGATTAACATTCACTGAGAACAGCTTGACATTTAATTTTCCAATGAGTATTTTTTTCCATACAAGAAAACGAATTTGAAAGTTGTACTTTCATGTTTGTCTGGCTATAATTTAGTGGGCAAAGTTTGTAGGAATAATGATCTGTCTCTTATAGGAACGATAGATTTTATGGGGTCTTTTTTATTTGCTAGATTTTCGCTGCACAGTAATGCATATATGGAATTACATCAATTATTAGCATAAGTAGAGAGGCTCTGTATGCCCTTACAAATAGGCAAGTTTCTTGACTTGAAAAGCAAAATTCTGTGTGCTGCAACCTGTTCTACCACATGGGATCTGCCTGAACTTGGACTTGCTCATTGTGGTCCAAGAAGGAAATACTATTTCTTCAGAAAGCACATTGCATTCTGTATCAACCAGAAACATTCTCCAGGTGTAATTTAAACCTTCTATATGGAGCAGAGCATTCCACAGGCTTAAAGTGATTGGTGTCAGTAAGAATTCAAACACTACTGTCATAGGTCTTTTGGAGCATATTTCATGCTGAGTTTGTGTGAAAATTAAGAATGTGGGGTCCAATCCTATGGTAATCCTTCCCTCCCACTGACTTCGAAAGTTGGTTATATACACCCTCTCCCTTTCCTACACATGTGTGTGCTTGCAGCCACACACACCCACACGGGGGTTTAAAAGAGTTGCTGCTTCAGTGAGAGATGTCCTGGTTGTTTCTGCCTTGCCAAGAGGGAACCTTGCCTAGGATGGTGCCCAGAGAGTGAGATTGTTCTGGGTGTTTTGCACTGAAACACCTGAGCATTGCCTGGTTAGGCTAAAGCTGAAACCTTTGGAAAAGCTCCTTAATTTTTAATACCAATCAAGGAAGGGTTTTTTCAGTCCTGCAGATACCTGTGACAGGATACAGATTTCTCCATTCTTGCATTTGTGTAAAACTGTCTGAGGAGCTTAAAGTACTGGGTGGAATAAAACTACTAGTCCAAATAAAGTTGCCAGCTAAATATCCCTTATATTAATGGCAATGCATATCCTAAATGAGGGAAGGAGTCTATAAACAATGTAAAAACTTTATGCTAATGATTCCTAATTTAGTCTTTTTGCTCATGATCAACTCAATGTTTTTCAATGATGTCTATATGCACTTATATCAAAATTTATGCTGTAGTATTATGAAGTAAAAAGTGAATCTTGTTGGTTTAATGCAGGTCTGCAGAGCAGCTTGGTATAAAGATTGTTCACATAAATCTTCATGACTTTGACCCAAACCCAGTAATTCAGGGCAAAGAAATCTAACAGTAAAATTATAAATAAATGGCAAAATTAAAATATTTGTAGCACATGAAAATGGCAGTTAAGTGTAAACATTTTCCTGGTCGCCTTCTGCTATTTTCATACAATTTGGGACATGCTTCATTATTAGTAACATCTTATAATTCTTACCTAGGTGAGTAGGATGAAAATCTCTCTAGTCAAAAAGGCAGTTCAGAGCATTAAGGATGGGCTGACCGGGGACCTTGGTGCCTGATCTCTCTGAGGGGGAGAATGTGTTCAGTAGCCACTGACACTCATGGGAAGGTATCCAGCTTCTACTGAAGTCCAAAGCTTGTCTTCAGTATCCTCTTCAGAAAAGCACAAGAGGATAAGAGGGAATCAATCGTGCATCTGATCTTAAAAGGTAAAGGGTTTTGTGTACAAGTAACTGTTGTTTTCCATGTCACAGTCTTGGGTGAAAGTGCAAAACTGGATGAATAAATAGCTTTACAAGCACCAACCATTTTAAATTCCCATTTCACAGAGCTGATTAGTCCCATCTGCTGGAAGGCCTAGACTTTCTTTGCTGTAAAATAGTCTAGTTGCTGACTTTGGTAAACAAAGGCTCTGTCCACTTCCATGAACCTGCAGCCCATTTCCTCTTGATCTCAGCACTGCTGCAGCAGCATTTAGGGTCTGCCACATGCTGAAGGACACGATGCTGGGCATTGCTGAGCCTTCCCTCCCCTTGTTCCTGACTAATGTCTTTTCAGTGTGGGAGCAGAATCCTGATACGCGTGACACAAGCAGAGTACGTGGGAATTAGTTCCATTAAAGCCATGCCATATGGCTCTCAGGGTGCTCTGTGATACCACTGTACTGCTGACAGTCTCTCCCTATGGATGGGATCAGTACATATTCCCTGATTTGCACTCTTTTTTGAGCGTATCAAACAGGGCCAGGCTTTTAATTAAAAATTACATCATCAGGCCGCTGCGAGCTCATTTCAGGCAGTCCACATATTAATGCTGCTTGTTTCAGTTTTCAATGATCCTATTATGAATTGTAACCTCATTACACAAACCTTGCCATCCAGTGGAATTTCAAATGGGGTTTTGTGGTTTTTCGAACTTAAACAGCTCGAATAAGCACAAAGGCAGTTGCGGTCAGGCAGCTTCCTCTCTTACCACAGCAGTTGTGGAGATGCCATTCCAGTGACCACTGTTTCTACAATGACTCAGTTGCATTTTTAACAATCTGACTCAGTTCTCTTCAAAGGGGGGCAGCATGTTATTTCTGCATGATTTTTGGTGTGCATGACTCTGTGCAAAGGGGTCAGTGCCAACTTAACCCTTTGGGCTCCAGCCTGCTGGGACAGCCTGGGTTCTCCTGAATGCAGGAGCTGTGCTCCTTAAACATGAAAAAATTTGGACTTCTGGCCATGCATCTGCTCTGCCAAACATGTTTTCAGCCTTTGGGAAACATGATGTTAAGCACAGCTACTTCACCTCGAGGTGAGCAGCACTGCACCCTGCAGCCTTTGCAAAAGCTCTTGCGAGGAAGCTGAGGTTAAACCGTTGCCTTTCTGAAATGAAACCGTGAGATAAAAGTGCATAGGCCCTTCAAAAAGCAGGAAAAAAATGTAAATAGGTTTGCCAGTGGCAAGAAGGAGTCCAGTTGTTTCTGTGCATGGTGTGTTATGAGTCTCCAAACCCCCACAAGTGACCATCAGTCACTTTCTAGAGTCAATGATTAAGTAAACAGGAGTTTATGGTAGTTCAAGCTTTATACAGCATTCAGCTGCAAGCCCTTAAAGCTCATTCATGTGAATTTTACAAACAAGGAATGCAGAAGTTTTGAACCTCAATGAAATATAAGAATGTCTTTTTTTCCATTTAGTATGACTCACAGTTTCGTTTTGAAGTTTTTGAGCTTCTCCTAAGGTTATGGAGTGGTCAAGCGAAGCGGAACAGGGTTTTTGAAATCAGGAAGCCTGAGCACTGTTTCATTCAGGAAAAAAAAAAAAGAGTGGGAGAGGGAGCAAGGAAAAAAACCCATCTATTGCTGTGTTTGATTGAAAAATAAAACTGCTGCTCTCAGTGAACCTTTGAAGTCCCCCAGCCCAGTAATTGTTTCACGACATTTGCAGCTTGAGGCAGCAAGAATGTTTGCGGTTGTTTTAAAGGGATCTGAGTGTGGATTCCATATGGTTTATTTTTATTTTGGTTTTTTTCTAATTTTTTTTTCCTTCCCCAGTTGGAGCCTCAAGTTCTTGTGCATTGCCTGATACGAAGTCCCAGCCTGCTCCATTCCTGCGTGAACTGTCTGTGAAAGGACTGAGTGAGTGCATTGTAGCCCAAGGATTCAAGCGTGCTTAATTCAGGCAAAATCTGTGAATGCCTGGTGAGGCAATAGTTGATTTTAGCCGTGTTTTATCGATACTATATTTGGAGTGTGGCTTGCTAAAGAGTGTACAGTTTGCTCTCCTGAACAAAAGACCTCTTCATATGGCCTATACTTAGGGCATGATACTCCAAATGCTTACTATAGGGCATAGTGCTTGCTGTCATGCTTTCAATAGGTGGTTTGCAGTAGGGCTGATAGCAAGCCATTGGAGTCAAATAAAGGGCCTGATTCACCACTGTGTTCCTCTGGTCTTAGAACAGGGAAACTGTTTTGTTCAGTAGAACAAGCTGAATCACATCCAAAGATTCTGAAAATACACACTGTAGAAAAAAGAAGAAATCTAAAGTCAATTTAAGACATATAAACTTGGAATTATCACATGTACCTGCAGCTCTCCCTCACCTCCCCTAAGGCAAAAGACTGCCCATTACATACTATATTATAGCTGACAGCATATGTGAATTGTTACAGTCCAGTCCTGAGCTTAGTTATAAATGACCACCTTCAAGTTGTACTTTTTTACTTTGCAAAACAAATTGCAGAAGTAAGTTACAGTCAGCCAAGTGCAGAGTTTGCAGCTTGGATTGCAGTTGTCTCTGGTAATGTGGAACTCATTCATTCACAGGCAGAGGAAGTTCTGCTGATGACCAGCTTTAACAGTTGAGTCTGTTGTGTAACCACTTGTAGCGACAGAGGAATTGAACCTAGTCAGTTCCGAAGAGGGAATCAAACCAGAGGCCCTACAGCCTTCACCCAGAGTGGTCCTTCTCTTCCTTGAAGGGACTAAATGCCTTCCAGCCCTTAGAGTCTGATACCCTTACTGTGTAGTGACAGTGCTCTCACTGGGTGACACCAGCCCGCGGGCCCTGAATGCAGTTAATGGGAGAGTCTTGCAATAGAGGCTTTGACAGTGTTAATGTGCAGTGCAACAGGATAGAAGCAGATCTACAGAACAAACCAGCTGGTATTGAGCACCAAGGTGTTCTCATTACAGGTGTTGAACTTTGGACTGGCCATGAGTGGGACCTCATTTTTGGGCTCAATGCCTGCTGTTGGTTGGAGACCATTTGTGCCCTTCTTTTTATTTTGGCTGAGAGGAGCTGAATCTGTGATGTTAGTCTGATGTGCCATGGGAATTGAAGGGTGGTAACTGGGGGATACTAGAAGGAGGAGGTTCCTTCAGAAGCAATGTTGACTTGATATTGGAAGGAGGAGGTTCCTTCACAAGCAATGTTAACTTGAATACTAATGCACTATACACTTGAAGAAGCTGATGCAAGTAATTTTTACTAAGAACCTCTCAGCTGTGCATTTTCTCTAATGGAGCAATTTGTGTGAATAAAGGATGCATTTTCTAAGGGGAGAGAGGTGTCACAGAACTTGCATCTACTAGGAAAGAGCACAGGGCCAATGAACGCTCCTGTTCTCCTGTGGTGTTACATTATTGGAGTGTCCCCTGATATGGTTTGGGCCAACTTATACTTTACACAATTCCTGAGTGAGCCAGAGACATAGGAAGAGTCATGGGCTGTTCCAAGTAGGCAACTGGAAGTGGCAAGCCTGTTTTGAGAGGAAAAAGATTTAATAGTGTGGGGATGGCCAAACTGTGCTAGATAATATAAAGGGAAGGAGCCCTGGTATTGTTCAGTGTGCAACTGTAGACGTAGCCTGAGTGACCATAAATATAGCAAGGAGGATTGCCTATCATAATGAATATCAGATGAATAAAGTAGTCAGATGCATGTTAACTAAAGAGACATGAACATGGGAATTCCTCAAACAGAAACGTTATAAAAGCAAATTAATTCTTAATATGATTAATGTCCTCTATTTGCGGGTGTTAGAGGGAACTCTGCTGTTGCTTCATGCTTTCACAATACATATGCTGTCTATTACCTCCATTCTAGTCATGTTGTCCTGTTTAGTGAGGCCTGCAATATTTAATTATGAAGTAGTGGAGAAGTCTCTTGGAATCAGTAGCAATGGCTGATCTCTAAAGACAAGACTCCACTGCAGTAAATGGTGCTTGGATGACTCTGGTCAATGAGCTAATTTGGTAGCAACCATGGCTCCTACAGGTCTGAACTGAAAAGTAGGGAAACTTTCAAAGGGCAACTTAAAAAAAAACCTAAAAGCAACCAAAACAAACAAACAAAATACAGGTCTGAACTGAAAAGAAGGGAAACTTTCAAAGGACAACTAAAAAAAACCAACTAAAAGCAACCAAAACAAACAAACAAACAAACAAAACAACCAATAAACCAAAAAGAAATAAAATATAAGCCTTGTCCATAGTATTAAAAAGTTCCCAGGGAGGTCATCAGCATCACAGGAGAACTTGGTCTTCAAGAAATGGAAATCAAAAATACTTGTCTGCCATTTTTTTGATGTCAAACCTACAATTCACTGAACCTCTCCAACATTTTCTTCTGAACTAAGACCAAGTCTAGGCTAAGTTGTTGAATTTTTGTGACCTCAGGACAGAGTTTACACTAATGAGAGGTGTATAAATGAGGCAAATCCATGTTTCGGTGACTGAAGCATGTGGAACACAACAGCAAATGAAAATCCTTCCCAAGAAGTAGGAATATATGGAGTGGTAGCCTGAGCTAAGCTTCACTGCTGAGTAGTGACTAAGGAAGCTCATTCAGACCTTGTCCTATCAACTGTTGTCATTGCAAGGCTGCAGTTGGACAGACACACAGGGTCAAAAATAGATTAACATAACAACAAATTAGCATCCAAGGCCTGATTAATGGGACTAAGTCATCATCACAAGACAAGCACTTGACCTGCAACTCAAATTACAAGAATGTTTGTCCCAGTGGAAATAGAATATTTGTAATATTATTACTTGCTGAATGTGGAATGTTCTAGGAAGGAATGGGTCCTGTTTTAAGGGGTTTCATTCTACTCATGCCAGTCATACACCTGCTACAAATTATGAATTGGAGTAGCATTTGTGAGATGGGTATCCATAAGCACTGAAGGGAAAAGTCTTATGTAACCACAAATGGCCACTGTCCACCCAGTGTGATGCTGCTGAAGAGGTACTAGTTCATTGGGTGAATGAAGTCTTGAAAAGTAGGTAAATTTGCTGAAGACTTCAGCTAATTATAGGACAACAGGCTCTTAATTGCAAATCTGATCTTATGTCCAAAGGAAAAATAAACTTTTCATAGAATGATAGACTGATTTGGGTTGGAAGATGCCTGAAGGATCACCCAGTTCCACCCCTGCTTGCCATTGACAGAGACACCTTCCACTAGACCAGGTTGCTCAAAGCCCCTTAAGCTTGGCTTGGACTCTTCCAGGAATGGATAGCCTATCCACAACTTCTCCTGGGCAACCTATTCCAATGCCTCACCATCCTCACAACAAAGTGTTTCTTCCTAATATCTAATCAAAACCTGCCCTCTCTCAGTTTAAAGCCATTCACCTTTGTTCTATCACTCCACGTCCTTGTAAAAAGTTCCTCTCCAGGAGTCAGTGCTGGAAGGGGCTCTAAGGACTCCCCAGTTCTTTTCTCTAGGCTCAACAGCCCCAGCTGTCTCAGCCTGTCTTCATAAGAAAAGTGATCCATCCCTCTGATTATCTTTGTGGCCTCCTCTGGATTTGCTCCAACAGGTCCATGTCTTTCTTCTGTTTGGGGCTCTAGAGCTGTATCCAGTTGGGGTCTCACCAGAGCAGAGATGTAAAGTTAATTTTACGTTCTGCATGGCTTGGAATGAATGAGCTGGTGGAGAGCATTGCTTTAAAGAAGAGCCCTTTGAGTCACATTTGTTTTAATTGGTGTGGTTTAATTATTCTGCTGTACTTAAGTATAATCTCACCACCTTGTAGAAGAGATCTGAAAAAGCTGAGGGGGCTCCATTGTGGTTGGGCAAGCTAGGAAATGTCAGACATAGGGTGCCTTTTATAAGACAAGACTAGACTACATTTGCTTGGTATTTTGAATTCCACTAATTTTTGCATGCTTCTGGATTAATTTTTCTTCTTTCGATATCAAAGGGAAATAGTGGACATTTTTACTTTTAGGTGTTTTGTGCTATAATAATTATCTTATTGCTCCAATGACAAGATCACATTTCTTAGGGTTTTGAAATTGCAAAAGGAAATGCAGCTATGTATAGTTTTACTTAGTTTTTTACTTTCTTGAGGTGGGTCAAATCCTGCAAGGTGTTTTCTAGCACTCATGGATTGCATCTGACGTTAACGGGGAGTTGAAGATGCCTTGTAGAATCTGCCTTTGGTAATGCTTGTTGGTGGTGGTTTGTCATGTGAGCTTAAATGTTTATCTACAGAAATGGGTTTCAATTAAGGCCTTAGATGAAAGAACCCCTGACTCAAGAATTTTGGTTCTACATGCAAATATTTGTAGCTGACTTCTCTCTCTAAAACTGGCCAGGCAGGATGTAAGCATTTTCTTTCGCATGGGAAAGTTCATTTCAGTTCCAGTTCACCTTTGACAGTTCAAACCCAGTTCTACTGACGGGAAATTTTTCACCCTTTAGAAATTATGATGGTTCATTTATGTGAAATATTTTGATGAGCACTTAGATTTAAGATTATTCTCTTGAATTTCATGGAGCTCTCCATGCCACAGTCTCTCTGCAGGCAGCACAGCTATCCTTTTTCTCCAAATCCATTCACAAAATTTCCCTTTGTTAGCATTTCAGCATTAGTTTTTCCTAATCTTATTATGAAAGGGCTCCAAAACTCAAATTTTAGAAACTTGAGGAAAAACACCATGAATTTTTTTCCTCATCTGCATGTTGACAGAATGAATGAGAATTTCATGTTAAGTTCCATGTGACACTTTTATATATTCTCTAGTTCCCTATTCCAAGCTAAACAAAAACTGATTAAGAAAAAAAAAGAGATAATCCAGTTCCTAATCTAAGTATATATCTTCAAGTCCTTTGAAATTAGGAGTGATGAACAAATTGTATGTATAATGTAGATAAATTACTTATCTAATCTTACTTTTAATTAATTATTTGAAATAATATAGCAAGTGCAACATTCAGGCATATCCATTTTATGCCTTGAAGTTTTCTGAGGTAAGAAACCTCATCACCATGAGAACCCACTGCAGATTTTATGTGCTGGGATGGTCACCTGAGTTTCTGCTTCCCATTTCTCAGCCTTCTGCCATCTCTGGCAGGGCCATAACCTGATGTCCTTGTCTGAGATGAGTTTTCCCTTCCTTACACCAACTGCTGCATCTATTTCTGCATTTGAAAACTCACTGAGCTATCTGGGAACTCATGTGTTTTGATGTGAAAGGTGGGAGGGGGTGGGAGGCAGCAGGTACTGGCTACCCTTTTTCTGACCTTGTTCATTCTGTGTGTGAGCAGCAGAATCTGGGGCTTCCTGCCCTTGACAGCTGCACCCTGGACAGTAGCAAAAAGAATGACAGAGCTGGAGAAGTACAGGGACGGAAGTTTATGCAGCATGGAAGAGTCATATCCTCAGGAAATTGAGCGGAATATGTGTGTATAACTATATAGACAAATATAAACTTTTGTATTTAAGAAATTAGGAGCATCAAGTAGAAACAAGAATAAGTCTGAAGAGGGGAAAGATGTAAGCAGCAATGGCAGCAAGCCCAGGGTCACTTTTTGTGAAGATGTGGAGATTACTGTTAAAGGAACAGGGAATTGTGAAGAATCACATTTTTGATGAAGTATTTTTTCTTTTGATCTTGTACCAGTTTGCAGCCCTAAAATTAAGCATAATGCTGGTGTGTATTAACATTGGGCTTAACCAGTCTTGTGACTTCTCTTCCATGCCCCCTTTTGGTGTGTCTGTAATCTCTAATTAACCGCCAAACCTGCAGCTCCATTCCATGTGGGCCCTCTGAACTCCATCTGGGGCCGAGGTGCCTCCATGGGGAAGCACAGCTGAAGCAAGAAGGCAGAATTCCGTCTGTGCAGGTCGTAGCTCCCTGTGTGTTGGTACATCAGTTGCCATATGGACATCGAGGCATTGAACAGCATATTTGGGCAGTATGGGATAATCTTAATAAAACAAGCAAATGTTAAGAACTGATTCAAAAAGAGGTTTAGCTCTGTGAAAGACAATGAGCTGGTTGGCCAAGGACCAGAGTCTGATCTCTTATGGAGGCAGTGAGGGGGAGCTGTTGTTGGAGCCCTTGCCAGAGACCTCTTGGTCTCTCCCACATGTCCCCGTGTGTGCTGACAGCTCATCGAGGAATGTGGTTGCTCAAGGTTTATCAAATGGGTCATGTGAAATTCAGCAATACCTGTGATCCTCCTTCCTTTGTGGAGCATGGTTTGTGTTTCCTTCTGGACTCTTTTACATCCTCCTTTATGTTGGTTTAGAGGGAAACTGGCAGGAGAAATGAACCCAACACAAAAGAGATTATGTATCAGAGTTACAATTTAGTAACAATATTACAATAAATGCAATGACACAAACAGAAATTAGTTTTAACCCACAAAACCCAGAAGTGTAACCCAGCAACCTGGGGCACAAACACAATGGGGTTTGTTGGCCCCTGTGCTGAGCCCCACATGGTTCCCTTGAGTCCAAAATAAAAGGAAGGGGAAAACCTGTTGGTGCATATGATGGTCATAGTCTGGCCAAGAGTGGTGGTCTCCTCCTGTCGAGGTTCTGATCCTCCTCTGGATCCAACGTGTGGTTCCTCAAGTCCCAATACCCCCAAGATTATATTCCCCCAGGTCCAGGTGGGAGCACCCAGTCCCTCCCCCAGGGCAGGGTGGGAAGTTCCACAATGTGTGATCTGACTCTGTGAGTCAGGGGGGATTTTGGAATTGTTGAAGGCCCATGAGCAGACATGACCCCTCAGGTGGATATGGTGATGCCAATGACTCCCTGGAGGGGAGTTATCCCAGCTCCTGTCTCACAGGCTTCTTTCACACCCAGCTCCCAGCCTGAGGGGTCAGGTGTGCCCTGGGCAGCTGCTGCAAATGGTCCATTGTTAACAGTTCCTGGGAAATGGCATAGAGGGTTTAGAATACACAGATTTGGTCATACCCACACAGTCATAAACTGGTCCCAGCTTGCTGAACTAGGACATCCTTCCAAAGTCATCTTGGGGTCACCCTCGGTGCTCCCTCCTGAACACACACCACAGACCTATGTCTTGCATTCTACAGCCCAGAAAGATAATGGCATGACCATTTTTCCTGGCCCAGCATTTTATAGCGTATGTTGAGTTGATGTAGGAGGTCACGAAGCCAACTGCGGATCTCAGACAGTCACAGGAGACTTCAGGTAGAACACTGCTCCATGTTTTGTGGCATATCAAGGTAAGTCAGATGCATGGATGAAAAAGAGTGGGATGGAGACTGTTGAATGGAAAACAGGGATCTAAATGTGAAATGAAGGAAGCCGTTGCCAGAAGATCTGGTTTGGCCATAATTATTGCAACTGGAACTTTGCTGTTCCTTTAGTTTCCTGCGAGTTTTTGAGTGTCTTGTTTAGGGCCAGCTGCCCTTGGAAGCTTCTGCACAAAGAATCCTCAAGCTTGTACTGGTCTGGAGTCAGCATTAGGAGGGCTTGTGGGTTTACACTGACTTCTATTGTTAGCAGCTTTGAGAGGTAAAGGACAAAGCTAAGACCATTGTAATTTGGAGTTAGATCTGGTTAGAAGTAGGAGTTTTATTCTTTATTTGGAGGAAACTTTATATTGTTACTCTTCGTAGTTTAGAGAGATTTTTCATGATGCTTGATCTGTGCTGTTTTTATGTGTGCTGATGTTTCAGGATCATATCACTGCCACTGAGTGAATTTTTATTGTTCCTTCTAAATAACTTGGTGTAGCAGGTTGTATTTGGAATTTTGTCATGGTGAAGCCCAAGAAAACTCCCCAATATGTAAGTAGATGGGGAGCAATCTTTTTGGAGGTGAGCTTAAGACTGACCTGATGAAAATCATAAGTAAATGTATTGGAGCCATTAGAGTTCATTCAACGTAAAGTCATAAGATTTGGTCATAGTCTCTGAGTGGCTGTGAACGTGCCAAAAGACAACATGATCTGAGTGTCTCTTGCATTCTTTTGAACCCATTTGAAACTGTAAAAGTTCTCAGAGAAAACTGCTGAATGAAAATAATTTGAGGAAGGAAATCTGCTGTTATAAATTACAGAGCAATTTACTCCTCATGGTTCATTTTCAATTATAAACATTTTTGACTGTTTGGGGTATTAATTTGCAACGATACATTTTTCTCTGTCTGATAGATCGTTCTGAAATTTTAAAAGGGAAATATTGCAAGTGGGAAGGTGTGGGAAGACAGCAAAATGGTTTCTAAGTGTGGAAGAACTGAGAAGGTTTTCAATAACTTTATGTCATTTCAGCAGCATTCTCTCTCTCAGGATGTCCAGAAATTACAAAAAATAAAAAGGAAATATTTACATTATAATTACATTTCTGTTTATTTAATTAAGCTGTTAAGCAACTCTAGCATACAGAAGCAGCTCCCTGTAGTCCTAATTGTTTCTCCCAATGTTGCAATTACAGCATTATTGAAAGAATTCAGTGAAGAAAGGCCTGTCAGGATGCAGCAGGAGCCTGGGGGGGGATTTATTTCACAGAAAAGAGAGCATTACTCAGCTGTCCCCTCTGAAACAGCACAGCAAAGCAATTTTACAGAATGAGACAGAAGTCTCCAAAGGGGGATGGGGAAAGATGGTTTTGATCTGAAAAAATCTCTCCCTAGTTACTAAACAGTTTACATAGGTCTGTATATGAGGAGATTTTTTCCAATCTTTCCACAAAGCCTTCTAGAATACTAATTTTTATGGCAGGATATTTACATTAAGAAGCCCACAAAGCCACACTCCACTTTCCATACATGTAACTTGCATGCATCCATATAGAAAGTTTCCATTAAGGAAAAAGCACCAAGAGTGGTATTTACTGTTTGGGATTTCATTGCGTCTTAGTTATTAGCTTTTTTTCTGAAGACCCTTTTCCCATTCAGAAAATCACAGTCAAGATGACTGTAATGCAAAAGCATTATGCAATTATGGGTGCTAAAGCAACTACACAAATGGACTTATGCAGTATTTCTCTTTTTAAAATCAATTTTCCTTCGCTTAAGTGGTTGTGTATATATATATATATATATATATATGTATGTATGTAGGGATTTTTCATTGCTTTTATGAATTCTGTCCTGTAGAATCAGATGTAGAATGGGCTACCCCATTCTTCTTGCTGGCATGAGATTTCTGAAATATAATGATGCATTTATACTCATTTGTCTGTCTATGTATGTTTTTGGATAAATCCCTTAGTTATTTTCATGCTGATACCAGAGCTTCCCATGAATAACTCAAAGTTATTAAAGGCTAGAGGTTTAATGTTCTTCCCAGCTTCTCCAAAGGCACTGAAGGATTTCTGCTCATTTCTGTGGAAATACTCATCTGATCCTATTTACCAACCAGAAAAGATGTTTTTAAAAGGCCCTTATTTAGGAGGAAGGGTAAAAAGATTAAACATCTCAAGAAAGTCTGTATGTAAAGGCCAAAACTTACAAACCCTTTTAAAAATTCTCTCTCAGTAGCTGATGTGGGGGATGAGGGAGGAGAGAGATTGACACTGAGGTATCTCCAGAAAAGTAGATGGAGTTTTAAGAAATAGGGAAAATGCAAACAGAATGGATGAGCATGTAGACATTTCCCAGTAGGCAGCTGTGTTACTTTAGAAAAGAAATAAAGTTTCTGATAGCTTTTAAAAGTTCACTGAAGATGTGCAGCCTTATAAAATATTTGTCAGTATTTCTTACGTCTTTTGAAACACATGAGACTCAATATCCTCCCAACTAACCAACAAAGTATCTCTCATGTCAGGAGGGAGTTCCTCAGAAATTAGCTCCTGGAGTTGTTTGCAGTGGCTCTAAGGAGAGTCCATTTAAAGAGCTGCACAGCCTCTTGCACTGTCAGGTTTCTCCTATTTGCCAAAGAGGACGAGTGAGAAAAAGCAGAGTGGCACTGACTGTGAGGAAAAGGCACTTCTGGGCTGCATCTAACTAGGTGAGTTTCCAGCCCTGATGTGCCATTGGTTGTAAAACAGGAATCCTTTAGGAAGCCACTGATGGAGTCTGTTGAGTATCACTAATGACACAGATTTTTTTCATACTCTTTTGCTTATTCACATACTGGACCAAGAGCAGGTGAAGTAGGGATCCACAAAAGGGTTGTTAAATGGTTTTCCTGGTGCTCAGGCAAGTGGTCAGCAGCAGTAACCTGTATAAAGACTTGGTGGCACATAGCAGAGCCACATCATGGAGTAATTGTGGAGGACAGAGGATTAGACCCACCTCTGCTGAAAGCGAGTTCTTTTTTCAGTTCTCTGAAATCCACTTTCCAGGTGAAGCACAAGGTGCTGTTAGTGTGCAGTTATACTCTGATGCTATGTACAGCCTCAAGGTGAGGGTGATGTCTCAACAGGTCTGGCTCAGGAGACCCTCTCAGGAGGGCAGAGTGAGCCTCTGGCTTGGCTTTCCTGCACTGTCTCCTGGCATGGCGAGGGAGTCTGGATGGGGCAGGCTGTTTTCTGCCAACCACACACACTGGGAGATGATCCATTTTCCCACTGTGGCACATCCAGGTTGAGGGTGGTGGAACCAATCCCTCTGCCTATTCCTTCACCTCCCAGTTTAGTGCCTGGCACCTGTTTCTTAAAACATCTTGGGCACTGTAATCATGTGCAGATTAAAACTCAATAAAGATTTAAAAAGAGCAGTGAAAACCATCATAAAACCACGTATTAACTTTGTGAAGTGCCAAACACTGCTCAGACTGAGGAGACCTTCGGCTTCTCTTAGATCCAAAGAGGGGCCAACATAGCTTTTAGGCCCAAATACTGCACCTTCCTTGCTCTCCAGCTCCTGTGATCCATAGGGGATGCAACTGGAAATTCAAAGACAAGCGCAATTGCATTCTTCTGGGACAGAGCTTTACTCACTTTTTCTGTTGTGGGACTGTTCTGTTGCTTTAGGATGAGCAGAAGGGGCTGGATCTCAGGGTTTCCCATTTATGCAGCTTTGCTGCCACCCAAGCTGACAGCTGCCTGCTTGGCTGAGAGTGTGGCATCCCGTAGTAGGAGAAACTTCTTGTTACAGCTGGCACTTTCTTATCTAACAGTCAGAGCTTTGTAAGTGTGGACAGCTGCAGTTTCAGAAATTGGCTCTATCTGTATCAATTGGATTTGTGAAGTCAGTGAAAGGGCATGAGGCAGATTCATGGGATTTCCTGTTAGTATTAGTAAATGGAATCTACTGCAAAATGTTAAAAGAATGGAAGACTCACTTGATGATGCTTAAACAAGGCCTGTGGTTAGGGAAGGCTACCAAGAAGAAGAAAAATCACTGGTCAGTGAATATGCTGGGCATGATGGGCGTGATTTCCAGAAATCTTAAATAATCTTGGAACAAAAAAAGGCAATAAATAGCTGCAGTGTCTGTCTGTGCACCCTGGATGATGACAGGATCATCAGGAAGCAGGTGGTGCCTTGGTTTGGATGGTCAGCCTGTGGTGCAGAAGCATTTCAGGTTTGAAAAAGTATGTGCAAGGAATGGCAGGAATGTGGAGCCTTGAAGGGCTTCGGCAGTGGCTCTGTCAGGACCTGCAGGTTCTCCTCCCACCTCTGCCATTGGTTTGCTGTGTAGCCCTGAGCAAGTCACATACCTTTTCCCTGTCTCAGTTTCTCAGCCTCCAAATGGGTTTGATCATGCTGAAAGTGGGAGGAATTCAGCACAGGAGAAGTGCAGTTATGTAACAGCACTGAAATAAAACTCTGTGCTGAACTTCCACTCCCTTTTATGCTCCTGTGGGATGGGGGAGGGAAGAAAGTGGTTGAACGTTCCTGTTTACTCCCTGAGTATTTCTGTGGGAACTGTATAGGATTTCCTCAGGCTGTACCAGATGGGCTGTGAGGGAAATCATTGACAATACTTTAACCTAGCTGAGGGGTTCCTAAGTTTCAAAATTAGCAGTTTGCAATCTAAGCACACTTGGCTTGGCTGGGACTGAACTGCTGTAAACTCAGCACTGCAGCACCAGATGTTATTCATACCAGCACAGATATTTTCTTGGTAATGAATGGGGAGGATGACCAAGTTTTGCATTGGTTATTTAAAAGTCTGTCTGTGAGTAAGAAAGTTGTTTCATCTCCCTTGAAATATTTGCACCAAAAAAAAAAAAGGAAAAAAAAAAGAGACAGATTGCCTGTAGCAAGAAAGTCCCATGTTAAGGTGATGTTTAACATGTCACTTTTCCTGCCTTTCATTATGCCTAAACCATGGCAGAGGTTCATTATCCCTATCCAGAACAGCAGATGTGCATCTGCACCTGCACATGTTGGCAACAGCTTGGCCAAAGGCGCACAGCAGTGGCTGAAGTGCTGGTGGGTGTTTTGTTCTCCTGACTCTTCCCAGAGGGTGGGAACATGGCACAAGGGGAGATCCAACCACAGGGGGGAATAGGATCTTCAAACTGTGAAGTGAGGCTTCTTTTTATAGCTGATATCTGTCAGCAATCCTTGCTTCATAAATTAGAGGTGAGGGGAATCATTTGAGGGAGGGAAGATACTGGGTCTGATCCCACACCTCCTTCTGGGTTTTATCCCCTCATTTTTTGTAAGATTTGAAAGTTAGAAAGGGCAGAAGTCTCTTGTATCTGCAAACCTGCTGCCAACAGTGATCATAGAGGGATTTAAAATGTGACTGCTGTAATTCTGCTTCTTTCTGTCTATTGTATGATCAGTTTTACAATTTTGGCACTACTTCTGAAACCATATTATATGGCATGTGATTCTGCCTGACTTGTTACTTCCTAGCAAGATGATACAACTCTGTCCATAGGAAGTTAGAACCCGTGGTGGATCCTGGCAGAACTCTGGCAGGCAGCCAGTGTGGCCCCTCTATCACCTGAGAAAAGTTGCTGATTTTTTACTAAATTCAACAATGTGATTTTTCATTGCATTGCTATTTATAAAAGCCATCATCTGCTGCCAATGCCACGGAGCTGAAAGACAAGTTGGCCTTTTGGTCTTCACACAGCAACAGAAATGGTACTTTTTAATCACATGATTAAACAGTGCTGAGGGTTTTAAAGCACATTAATCAGCAAAGAGGAAGTCACTATCATCATATGCTTTATTTTTTAAGCACTGGATAGTTTCAGAGGACCCTCTGTTCCTCTTGCAGCAGCCTGGTGTGTGCAACTTTAGGAGCTGCAAAAGGCCAGCTTAGAAAATTGCTGCAAACAGGGCTGGAAAACCTGTGGAGTATTGGACCCTGGGCTTCTGCTGTCTGCATGATGGAGAGGATTTTTATGAAGGATATTAACCTTTTCTTACCAAAACCACCATGAAGATGTCAGCACATACCTTTAAGCTGCACTGAAACCTTTCAATTAAAAAAATGAAGCATAAAATCTTATCAATATCAGCTCGACCTTCTCCATATGCGAGGCCTCCAACACATTTATATTTAGCACCAGTGACATGCATGTGATTGCCATTTGCATTGCATTTGTTGTGATAATCTAATCATACATAATATTTCCCTGACCAACACCATCTGTACCATTGTTTGTAGGACACCATTTTTCTCTTCAAACTTTCCTTGGCATGACACCAAGTAGGAGGTTTCCCACTGTTTGGGCTTTCTAGGCTCTGTTTGGATGAAGTGAATGTACTTTTCTTACAGCACAGTAGTATCAGGGCTGCAGGAGAGTGGGAAGGCTCACCAAAAAGAGCAGCCACTTGCTGTCAGACAGAGAGAACTTTATTTTGGAATCATTAGCAGCAAAAGTCTATGTGTGTGTGAAGGGGAAGAGAAAATGCACAGTCTTTGTGTCTCCACCACTGTGCTTTGAAAAAAATGACAGCTGTTAGTGTGGATATTAGACAGAAACATAAATATGCAGCATATGGAAAAGAAAAGCAGTGTTTTATAGCTACATCCATGATGGGCAGGTAGCTAGGAAGGGTTACTTTATGCACTGCAAAACCTACATCCTGAACATATTTAAGTTTGGGGCAGGTTCTTCATATGCTTATACTTCTTTCTTTGAAGATGTGTCAATCTTTATTTAAAAGCACCCTGACCATATAAATTCTAATCAGCAGGGATATCAGCACTCTTGGTTCTAGACAGACTCAAGAGTGATTCAATTTTAGATCAACTGAGTTGCTCATGAACTTGAATTTGAGAGCATGTGTGGTTGTTCTGTCAGCTCCCATTACAATAGAATTCCTAAAACCTACAGCTCCAACTGCTTTCCATGGGAAAGGACTCGCTCTCCAGAAGACAATACAAGACTAACCCAAACTGTTCCTTCTATCCCAGGAGACAATCCTAAGTATTGCATGAAATCCATCCTTGCATAAAACTGTATATTGAGCCTTCCTCCTGTGATTTCAGCTTGAATTATTATTGTGCTCCAAGTTTTCCCTTTAATGGATAGTTTTTTGGGGATTTTTTTTCCTTTTGAAATTTAACAAAAATAAATGACTGGTCTGCATTCATTTGGAGGTAAACACATAAACAACCTCAGCTGTCGGGTTTACAAACTTTGTCTTTAGAGGAAAACATGGCTGAAATTTTGCTCGCAAGAAAACTCAAAGCATAAAATTTTTCATATTTTGGGGAGATCTGGAGTGAGCATCTTGCAGAGATCTCACATCAGGTCTAGCTGTTGCTTAGACAGAGTTTGTGCTATTTATCCCTCCACATAGTGTAATGCCAGTGATGCTGTGACCCTGTGCTGGCCTGGCAGGCAGCCAAGTGACAGTTAAGCATCTAATGGTCTCTTAGCCAGTAAAAGGTATTTTGAGGGGGGGAGGAGGGGGGTGGTGGTTTTGTTGATTTTTTTTGTTTGGTGGGTTTTTTGGTTTTGGGGGGTTGGTTTTGGTTTTTTTCCTTTTTTTAAAATATGATTAGGGAAGCTCTTCTTTGCTGCTTGTTTCCCCTGGCTGAGTGCAACCCTTGAGTGTCTCCTGAGCTAAAAGCTGCAGCTCACCAGCCTGTTTTTTTCCTGCTGAATAACATGTCTCAACGTTTCCCCCTCAACAGTCATGTAGGTCTAGTTGCATTGTTGCTTCCCATTACATGTCTGCTGGTATGTAAATTATTTCAATTCCCCCACACCCCTCCCTTCTGTTCTTGTACTTTCAAGGAGTTTAATCCATGAAGGGGACTACTTCAAAGCTCTCACAAGAAACTCAGTTCTTGATGGATAGAAGGGCCAATAAAATGAAATTAGAGTTTTATCTCATTGTCTCTGTAAGAATGAAGTATAATAATTATTTCAGGCAAATACATGTTTGAGACAATAATTAAGATTGCTATCATGTCTTTAAGGACAAGCAGATTCTAAAATAAACATTAGTAATGGGATTAAACATTGTTGCAGTGCCCTGGATGTCAGCATTGCCAAAGTGCCTAGCACAACTGAGTGTATGAAGCCTTCCTCACTGGAGGAAAAAGGAACCAAAAAATAATTCTGCATTTTACAAAACCTTTTTGGCTTGTGTCCCATTAAAGAGCTGAAGCTCCAATCTACAAAAAACAAAAGCAAAAACAAAACCAAAACCAAACCAAACACACACCAGAAAAAAAAAAAACCAAACCCCCCAAAACAAAAACACACAACCCCCCCCCCCCCCCCCCCCCCCCCCGTTGGCTGCCTGAAGGAAGTGAAGTGAGGTGGAATTTGAGATCCACAAATTAGGAGTCCCTGTCTCTAAGACTCTGAAGGAGTCCCTAACAGGAGACTGGGTTAAATATAAGCATCACAAAAATATGTCACCTGTAAGATATTCATTCCAGCCATCTGGACTAAATTTTTGACAAGCTGCCCCTTTGAAGATCTTCTCCAAAGATTTGGGTTCTCTCTTTCTGTCTCTGTCTCTTTCTCTTTCTTTCTCTTTCTCTCCCTTTCTCTCTTTCTCTCTCTTTCTTTCTCTTTCTCTCCCTTTCTCTCTTTCTCTCTCTCTCTCTCTCTTTCTTTCACTTTCTCTCCCTTTCTCTCTCCCTTTCTCTCTTTCTTTCTCTCTCTTTTTCTTTCTCTCTTTCTCTTTCTCTTTCTCTTTCTCTTTCTCTTTCTCTTTCTCTCTCTCCCTCTTTCTCTCTCCCTTTCTCTCTCTCTCTCTCTCTCTCTCTCTCTCTCAATCTGCCTGTGTCAGTTATCTGTATCCATACTGTTCCCTCAAACAAATTCCTCCTGCCTGTTCTCAGTGTCATTACTACTCTAGTCAGAGAGGGATTTTACCCTGTTCCTGCATACATTCAGATTTTTTTGGGCGTGGAAAAACCTTCAGATTGGCCCTCATTAATTTTAGACTAATTAGCTGCTCAAAACTGAGAACCTTCCTGTGGAAAGACAACAGGCTGTTGTGCTCTGTTAGTGCCTGACACTCAGTACACAAATTTGAACCATCTGGTTCATGGTGTGAGCTTTGATTTATGGTAATATATATCTTCCCCATACCGAACACCTAGGGTTTGAACATCAAATAAGGGAGGATTCTGCAGGCTTGATTTTCATCTCTTAATGTAATTTTCTTTCTTTCTAATGGAGGTCAGTCACAGCTATGAGAGCAGATATCACCTGTCACCTTAAAATCTGGTTTTTACTTTAGTTCAGCATTGTTTTATATTTATTTTTGTTTTAAATAAAACATCTCCTTAATTACCAACAAACAAACTGTCAACAACTTTCCTGGCATGCTGTAAAATACACAGCTCCTGGAACTGAACTGGTTTCTGAATAGATTGGGACAAAATAAATGGAAGAACAAATTGCCCATATCAGCCAAGTGATCTCTGCTCCTAGTTTCATTGTACCAGCCTGAGGACAACCAGGGGTTTGGGTTTCAACAGTCCAATTAATTAATTGACAAGCAGGGCTCCTTGGGGCTTTGGCCCAAGAGCAATAATAACAGAAATATTTAGCACTTACAATATGAAACACTGTCCTTCTTCAAAGCAGGGTGAAAAAGGTGAGTGTGCCAAACATTGAGTTGTTCCATCAGGATGACTATTGTATTTCTGGAGGGGATTTCTGTCCGTAGTGAATAAAGTACAATGAAAAGGAGTAAAGTTCTAGGGATACGGGATCAGTCATGTACTCTGTGGGGAATGTCAGAGGATAAGATATTGTTTTGATACATTAATAGGTGAGAGAATGGTATTTTGACTTTAAATTCCATTCACAGTGAAAGCCATAGATATATAGAGATATATATTAGATATAAATAGATATAAATATATAGATACAAAAATAAATATATATAAATACATATCTAGACATATAAATATATAGATGTATATTTAATCCTTACAGCAAGACCAATCCTTATCTTGTTGGCTCTGCTCACCTGTCCTACTGAAACCAGTTTCCCTCCACTGTGTATAGAAATTATGGCTAAAAGCCCCAAGCCAAGGCTCAGTGACTGATGGCACAAGAGTTTTCACCATGGACAGCAGCCACCAAGCTGGGAATGGTGCAGAACTGACGTGGTTTAACAAGCTGACTTGGTTTAACAAGCTGACCTGGTAGGTGTGAAACAAAGATTGTCAGGGTCCCAAAATAGGTTTCTTATTGTATATGTTGCTCTTGAAAACAATCAAGTGTTGTTTTCTTCCAATCTCTCTACATAACTTGGATATAAAACTTCAGTGAAGCTGTAAGAGAGTTACAGGTCAGAGTTTTCCATGACAATTTTTGGTGATGTCAAATTGTATCCCTGTAAGATAAGTATGCAATACAAGAACTGTATAAAGAAGTCCCCTTTTATATCCTGTAAAAAGGGGTGGCACCTCAAAATTCTTTTTGAATAATCTGAAAAGTAGTTCTGCAAGAGAAGTCCAGTAATACTCTTTTGTTTGTTAGATGATTACTCATAAAAGTATAATAACTTCTCTTTGACAGATTTCTAAACTAGCCTGGAGGTTGTATCTGCAAAAGGACTGGTATGTTCAGCTCTTTGGGGGGACAAAGTGCAAGCAGAGCTCAAGATGTGACACTTGAGAGTCAGAGTCCAAAATCTGTCCTACTTATACCTACCTATGGCTGAGTTGTTAGTACCATGTCCATCTTCTGTGTGCCAGTCTAGGTGCCAGTCTAGCTAAAATGAGGCTAGAAAGGTTCAGCCTACCTGACAAATGCATTTTTTCCCCTGGCTGAAACCCACAGTTACTGATTTGTGCTTTGTCAAATTATGAGCCCCAGTGGCTGAATCAGAAGCAGAGTTTGAATTCTCTTTTCCCCTGAATAGGAAGTGCTGCTTCTCAATTTGGTGAAAATCTGTTCTGTTTTAGAAGTTACTACTAACACCATTCCTTCTGCTGCTCAGTATTTGTTCACATTTACAAGGCCCTCAAAAGGAGGGGAAATTCCTGACAGAAAATACAATCAAGCAGTAAGTGGAAGTTTCAGACAAAACCAAATCAAATCATATTGAACAAAATGGGATGATGTTTGAAAACATACCTAAAAGTGCAGAAAATACTTATAGGATAGATCCTCTAGTTTGATCTTATATACAAAATAGCATAACATATCAGCCAGTCCTTGAGGATAAAAGGATATCTTCTGAACAAACATCTTATCTTGAACTAAAGATGCAACATACAGGGACTTCTGTGTTTTCTTTGGAAATCTGTTTCATTAGTTGATTGTTGTTTTTTAAAAAGGTAAAACATAACTTGTTTCTGCTTTTGCTTTATCTGGATGTAATTTTCTGCAGAGCCTCTTTAGGATCCAATTTATATTCTGTGTAAATAAAATTACACTCCATAATCAAAGGCTTTATGATATTTTTTCTGTGGCACAGCACAATGCAGATTGAACTCCTTAACACCCCTCTCACCAAAGGACTTTTTCTAAAGCTTACTGGAGTTTTAGGGACTTCCCACTGCTATCAGTGGGTTTTGGACAAGAAAATGGCACAATGAATGAAGTCTGGAGAGTCAGGTCCCTGATAAAAGCAGCTGGCACCCTAATCTCCTGGTTTGGTATCAGATCTAAGGGAGCTGTTTCATCAATATATGCTGATGAGAACTGAAAAGATTTGGTGGTGCCTTTGAACATACTGAGGATTTTGAGAGGACAAAGTGGGGGGAAAATAGGGACAGCTGGAATTTGTTGGGTTTTTTTATACAATTTAAAGTTTTTTGTTTATTTTTTCTAATAGCATGAATGTAATGCTCATGAAAACGCTCCCTGTATGCTGAAATCTTCTATGAATCAACAAAACATGTACCAGCAGCACAAACTTCACCTTGCCTAAACAATGTACGTCTCAATTCCGACTTGAAAAGACCACCTGTAGGGGAAAAATGTTAGTTCGGTATCCAGGGGCCATTCATTCCTTTGCCACTTTGCTGAGACTGCCAATTAGTGCCAACTTGTGGTGGCAGATTTTGTGATGTAGACACATGTTCTCTGGAAAGTGGGCTGAGATATTCGGCTCATTTCACATAGGACACAAAGAATTATTTGCTCTGTGCTATACAAATGAGAATTGTCCAAAGCTTTCCTCTGTGTTAGCCTCTGTACGCTTCCTGAGTGTAAATACAGGGGAAATTGGTGTTATTGCAAGGACAAATTAGCACCAGAACTGAGCTGTATTTTTTTAAATGTGCTGCTAATTGTGCCCAATTTGTGCTGGAGTACTCACTCAAATGCAAAAGCACAAAACCAACTGAACACATTTCAGGGTGCCAAAGACAGCTCACACTTTACTCTGAGCAAATTATCCTTCTAGTTTCACACTGCAGCAAGCGCCAATTGGTCCCACTAAGACCTTTATCTGGAGTAATCAAATTAGCACTACATGTTAGTAAATTAGGTTGCATTTACAAAGGTTTATATTTGCGGCGCTAAAAGAAAGCATTTTCTAAGTTTTTCTTTAAAATTTCTTATATGAGAGACTTTGATTCTCTCTGTGACATTTAAGAAGGGTGAGCTGCTGGAAGGGAAGAAATGAGGCAAAATTGTTGTTTGTATTTCACTTCCAGGGAAATGGGGATTAGGAACTGTAGAAGTTTCTAAACTTTAAGGTAGAACTGAGAAAGTTGGAAGAGGTTTATTCTTGTTTCCCCAGGAGGTTCATTCTTCCCTATGGTTCACAGTGGGCCAAATACGTGCCACTGGTTTTACCCGGGAAATCACTGGGGCCACTTGGCTGTTGTGGAGGGCAGGATTTGACTCAGTGCAGCCATCAGACACATCACGGAATTTGCTGGAAATACAAAATGCTCCCAGGATTGCCAAAAGGAGAGCTGGAAAAAAAAATTGTAGGCTAAATTTTTCTCTGACAAACATCCACTGAAGTCACCAGAGTTATATTGGAGCTGAATTTCAGCCACTGAGATTAATTCATTAATGTTTGTACTGTATAAAGATTAACAGTGCAATTGTTAAGTGTTATTGAGGCTTCTGCTTCCAGTATGGTCTTTTATTTGAAGTTTGCAAAACTTGCCCAAAGATGGATTATTCTCTTTTTTTATGAGATTGGCTGTGAGAAGGCAGAGAAAAGTAAAACACAGAAGTGTGTCTGACATTATGCACTACCACTCTCCTGCTTTTAGCTAATCATGGGGCATAACTTTAGGAAATCTTGTGGTAAAAGAAGACAGAGGAGTTCCCCAACATGGTACAAATGGGGCTGTGGCAGATGCAGTGGCTGTGAGTACAAGAAGTAGGTGATTGAGGACACAGTGTCTATACATATATTACATATACTGATTATATCTACAAAATATCCTTGTATTTCAGTGCTGTCAGGTGCAAGAATAAATACGTAGGCAGAAAATTCTCTAGGATATGTAAAGTGCACATGGAGAAAGTGTAGACCCTGGGTTTTGCCCCTCATCTTGAGGTCTTGTCCCAGACCACTCCTTTCCTGATGCTGTGCCTCAAGAAGTGTTTATATATGTAATTTCTAGCCAATGTTTTAAGAGAACAGATCACTTGTCATGGGTTTCTGCAAATGACTTTCTAACAATCGTGCTGTTCATCTGCTCTTTGCAGATCAGTATCTCCCAAAAATGTTGTTTTATTGCATCAGATGCAAGTGCATGATTCAAGAAACAAGGCAGAGGTGGTAAAGAGGACATGACCAAGGAGGCTGCACTCAACATCAAGGAAGTGTCAATCACAGCCTTATCAGCAACACAATGGCAGAAGCACAGTGATGGAGAGGAGCATCTCATTCATGAAGTCTCTGCACCATTAATTTCAAAAAATTGAGAAGAAACCAGAGGGCAAAAACCCAATATCACTTTCTACATGCCCTGGGTTTGATATACTTTGGCTAAGCATCCTCAGTGGCAACTTCCAGGAGTGGGATATGGGGCTACTCCTGGCTTTGGTCTGACACAGAGTGGTATTTATATTTTTAGAAGGTACCATAACTCTCCTCCTCTGATTACACCACAGGAACCCAATCATATCTATACAAACATATTGTACAATTCAGTAAGACCACAAACTTAGAGGAACAGAGTAGACACTTAGTTTGCCGAGCTGGATTTGGGATGAAAAAACATCTTTTCAAAGTCTCTGAAGTTAAACCCCCTCCCTGAGCCAAGAGAGAGAGCCCATTCTTTCCAACAATGCCCTTTCAGCTACTTTGATGCTATAAATAAAAAATGTTTGATAGCTATCCTGGCAAAGAAGGTGAAAACAGTAATTTCCTGCTTTTCTTAAGCTCTTTGGCTATATACATTTGACAAAACCCCAGTTACTAGCACATGAAGACAGATTGTTTTTTCTGCTTTTTATGCCAATAAACTCCCTTTCACTTTTCCCAAGTCAGAAAGAGTTAAGTACTGAAAAATTTATTGGAAATATCTGCTCATTAATAAACTTGCAGAGCAACACTATGTTTTCAATAGAGATAATGCATATTCCTTATAGTTACTGAAGTTTATGGTTTGTCTAAATTTATTTTGTTGCTGCCAGAAGAGTGCCTGCCTGAGGACAACAACTAGAATTCTTTTCTTAGTGCTGCCAGTCATACGTTGCCAGTCTAAGATAAGGCCGGGGGGGAAAAAAAATCTCATGAGAGCATTTAGTCATTGATTTATAAAAGTATTTATCCTTTGGATATGATTTTGCAGCACCAGGGACAGGATTGAAAAGAGATTGACAAGGGCAGTTGCTGAAGCAAATAAACCAACCTGATTTTTGTTGTTGTTGGAACTTTTTCTTTTGTTAGGCTTTGGGAAAAGGAATTATTTCAAAGAGAAATGTATTTTCAATGTTGTTGAAGAACAAAATTCTGAAAATGAAATATTAGATGCCCTGCATTAGTGGTGTAAAAGAGTTAAAAATTCTGTGAGTGTCACCTTGTTATGGGTGACATTATCCAGGAAATATAGTTACTAAAGACAGACAGTGACCCTTAGATCCCCATACCATCTTCCCTGGCCAGGCATGGAAATGGTAGTGTTTAGAAGATGAAGTTGTGTCCTAGATGCATATTCAAAGCTCTATCTCCACAGTGTTTTAAATGTAGCAGAAAAAATCATTCCTGTTTTCCAGGCAGATCTATTTTAATAATTTCAAATCCTACCAGTTTCTTTCTGTCCTAGTTCAGCAGGTGGGACCAGTTTATCACTGTGTGGGTGTGACCAAAGCTGTGTATTCTAAACCCTCTATGCCATTTCCCAGGAACTGTTAACAATGGACCATTTGCAGCAGCTGCCCAGGGCACACCTGACCCCTCAGGCTGGGAGCTGGGTGTGAAAGAAGCCTGGGAGACAGGAGCTGTGGTAACTCCCCTCCAGGGAGTCGTTGGCGCCTCCTCACCCACCTGAGGGGTCATGTCTGCTCATGGGCCATCAACGATTCCAAAATCTCCCCTAACTCATTGTGGAACTCCCCACCCTGGGGGAGGGACTGGGCAGTACCACCTGAACCTGAGGGGATATAATCTTGGGGTATGAGGATTTCTGGGAACACTCATGGGATCCAGAGAAGTGTCAGAACCGCGACAGGAGGAGACCACCACTCTCGACCAGACTGTGACATCATCTGCACCAACAGGGTTTGCCCTTCCTTTTGCTTTGGACTGAGAGGAACCACGTGGGGCTCAGCGCAGGGGCCAACAAACCCCATTGTGTTTGTGCCCAGGATACTGGGTTATACTTGTGGGTTTTGTGGCTTAAAACCATTTTCTCTTTGTGTCATTGCATTTATTGTAATATTGTTATTAAATTGTAACTCTGACTTATAATCTCTTTTGTGTTGGGTTTGTTTCTGCTGCTGGTTTACCTTTAAACCAGCACACTTTCACATATTTAGTTTTATTAATATCATCAGAGACACTGATGCTTTGAAAAATAGAGCACACTTGTATAACAGGCTGTGCATGTGATTCTCTTGCTGACAGGCAAGTCTCCAGCTACTCTAGACTAAGGCTTTTCCTGCCAGATGAGCTCTGGCTGCTGCATTCAATTTTGACAGGTTGGTGATGATAAATAACTTGTGCTGACTAGGATGAAGGCAATCACATTTGGTTTGCCTTGTCACTGAGTTAGAACTTAAACCCGAGTCTCTGGGAGTAAACTGGTGTGTATTTACTCTGTTACCAAGGTATCTTTATCAAAATCCAGTATCGGAAGCAGGCAATGCAGCCAACACACTGAATTTTAAACACATTTCTCATCTCAGATTATGTAGGATCTCACCTTCTTTATAGAAAGTATACTGACCCATGGAATAAGCACTAATATGGAAAAGCATTACTGCATTCCCAAAATATCTAATGGTTGTTGATAAATGGTATCTGCCACTTGTATATATTATTATGACAGATTCCTTCTTAAAGCTGAGGACAGGCAAAGTCTATACAGGCCAAATACGAAGCCTTGGGTGTTTTGCTTCACATGTTTGTTACTGGATGTTGAAGGCTCAAAGAGAATGCTCAGGCACCAAAGAGGATAAGCAAAGTGTCAATAAAAAGGGAGGATTTTGCTTGTGAATGAGGAAGATTGGGATCATTTAGTAAAAATTTTTAAGAAATATAGGTTTTAAAGTTAAAAAAGCTAGTTTTCAAAAATAGAGGTGAGAATTGGTCTTTCAACCACGCCACTAAGGTGCTCTTGGGAAAAGTTGGCCTCTTCCTTGACTGTAAAGGAAATATGGGAAGATCAGCATTGACATGAGGCAGCATCAGGTACATTGTGTGGTTCTCCCTTCAGGCAACAACAGTTCCTTTTTCAGAGTGAAAAGTTCCTTTTTCTGGCTGTTCTGGCTTTTGAAAATGAAACTTAGATGCCCAAGTAAGGTCAGGAGCCCTTGGAGTTCGGTGCGGAGTCAAAGATGAGTCTTCATAGAGGTATGATCAATGCTCACTTTATTGTTTTCTAAACGCTTTTATTTCATACTTCTTACAAACACATGAATAATGCAAGCACACTATTGGGCTAATAGTTAATGTCCACGCACGTCACGACACGACCTGATTGGCCCCTGCCCCCAGAGGATGCACCTAACCTAACAATTCAATTGGTGCTTCCTTCCAAGCCATGTGCCTCTGCGTCGCTGTCCCTGCCTGTTTCGCGGTCTCCACTTTTGCTGTTTACTGCAAGTTGGTTTCCCTTTGAAACTGGCTTAAGGATGCAGCAGCCTTGCTGTTTTCTGCATAGGCTGGGTTGTGCATGCAGGCCTCTAGCAGCATGCCATGGCCTGTGCTGTTCAAATATTCCTCTACACCTAAGCCATCCAGATGTCTGAGTTACTGTTTTTTGTCTTTACCTTGGCCTGTTTCTTTCTAGGAACTCTTTGAAAAGTTGGAGGACTAGAAGGATTAAAACAAGTCATCACAGAAATGGACTGGTTAGTGAAAGGATGGTCTTATTTCCCAAATTCAGATGAGGAGTTTGAACGTCTCAGTGGTATTGTGGTTTACTCTGTCCTAGATACACAAAAGTGGCTAATGTAACTTGGGATGTTCAGGTGGAAATTGTGTGTTCAAACCCTCACACAGATGAGGGACCTGAATATGTGTTTACCACCTGCTGAATGAATAACAGCTCATCTGAGCATCCTCTTAATCATCTCCAAAATTCATCCTTTTATCATACGCAAGCATCTGAGGGAAAAGTAAAAATGTGTCATTTTTGTTTTCATACAGTTTCAAATTTGTATGAGTAGGGTGGGGAAATACTTTTTCATTCCAATAGCAGAAATGAGAAGAAAATGTGATTTGGGTCAAGTTGATTTTGGACTTTGGGGTTGGTTTTTTTCCCTTCACTTTTCAATACCAGAAAAATCTTATGAAGAAGTTTTTCCCAGTCTTACATGAGAAAAGTTTGTAGGGTTCCCTTCACTGCAATAGGCACCAGAGGACCCTCCTGCGGAAGCATTATCTTTGTGAGGTTACTTTTAACAACAACAACAACAACAACAACAACAACTACTACTACTACTACTACTACTACTAATAATAATAATAATTCTACTACTACTACTACTACTACTACTACTACTACTACTACTGATACTAATAATAATAATTTGTTCTGAACCTCATTTAAAGGCCCACATTAAACTGATTTTCATAATGGAGAAATTCTATGGATGGAGAAATGCTCCAGAGCTCCTGTGTTAACTCAGGTGTGCCTGGGAGGTCTGTTCCTCAGAAGCAACCTCAGGTTGTGATAACAAACAAGCCTCAAAAAGGAAAGCTTAAACAAAATCACACCACTAGCTGATGATAAAGGAAAAATCTTGTCAGTTTGGGGGTAAGCAGAGATAGTGAAACTTTGTGGAAAGTTCAAGAAAAGAATATAATATCATAATCCAGTTTATAGCAAGTGCTGTAACAAAAAGCAAGAATTCGACTGTTTCCATGATCTGCTCCAAGCACTCTCTCAGGTCATGACAGGTCTGATCAGTTCATCTACATGTCTAACATGACAGCACCCACAATTTTTGTAAAATAACAAATTTTGTCAGTCTGTACATATTTTTTCAACTGCTTTCTGAAATCTTGATAGCAAATCTGTTTTAAGTCCTCCCTCCTACCCCCCTGACCTAGTCTACTCTGCTTATTCAGGAAATGATCTCTACAGCTTGAACACTATTTACATTATCAGGATTTACTTATCTTTTCTTTTTTTTCCATTGAAACACTAAGCAGCTCTTACCTCAATGTAGGTGTGTTTGAGAATTATGAGAGCCTTCAATTCTCATACCAAACTACACCCACACAAGTCAATTCCAGTTCCAATGACTAAAGGTCATGAGAATGGCAAAAAGTAACAGGTAAGAACCTAATTTTGCTATTAAGAGTAACTGAATTTGCAGTCATGGTTTATTAGTGAAAGAATTAATGCGACGAGCAGTAAATCCTTTCCATGCTTTACTTTTGTTGGTGTTTGTTCCCACTATTCCTGTTACTATTTTTAAAGACAATAGTAATGGCAAAATAGAAGCATAGTGTCTGATAAGAAAGATTTGCTTTTAAACATAGGAGTAAGAGAGAGACAGTGGTGAGTCAGCTCCTTGCCAAGGGATTAGTAGCATTCCCTATCCAGCTAAAAGCCAGTGTTGGAGTGCTGGGAATTGTCAGGTTCCCTGAGGCTTGATGGCCTCCTGTTTGTGCATGATATCTTTCCCAGGAAGACATATTCATATTCTTAGGTATAACTGAATTCTCACATTAATTTAGTGGTTCTAGTCCTTAGCACTGCTCTTTGTCTTCTCTCAGCCAGATATTGCCCAGGATTGTGGTCTCTTTGTTCTCCTCCCATACCTGTTTTGAACAGTGTTTAATTTGTGCTGCCCACCTGAGTGGTTTATTAATCTACAGACTCTGAAGACCAAAGTAATGAGGTCCCTACAAAGACCACATGCTGTAAGGGTGGTCTCACAGAGATGTTGCCACCCTTAAAGACTTTCACTGAAGACATAACCTCTGAAATACTGTGTGATTTCCCAAAATTTCAGTCATCAGTATTCCCCTCAACATTATCAGCTGTCAGGCTACAAAAGCATGGGAAGTCTTGTTATAGTTGCTGGGAGCAACATCAAAATATCCTCCAGGGATTCAGGAGTAAAACCTATGTTTATAGGTACTCTATGTGGACACCCGTCTGCAATAAAACCCTGTCTTGGCAAGACAGGACCTTCCATTCAGACAACAAAAGATATAAACACCTGAGAAATTATCTTCAGGATGTCAGTATTCTTGTTTTCTTTGGTCTCTCTCTCTTCTTTCTGCTTTTAGCTGTCCACAGAAGGGAAGAGTCAGTGGCATTGGGATGGTGTGATTGATCTTGGTTCTGTATTCCCAGTAGTGATGCTGGAACTTCCACTTTAGTGGTGCTCCATTTCTCTTTAATTAACAGCTGCCACACTGCAATTTTCCTTTCTGCAATAAGGTTGGACTTGCTGTGAAGAGGACTATATGTAATTATCTGGATGAAGTCAAGTTATTCTGTAGCTCATACTTATTATTTGTGACTGCTACAAAGCTCAAAGGTCGGATTTGTTGTTTTCTGTTCAGTTGGTTATTGTTGGGGTTTGGGTTTTGGTGTTTTTTTCCTGTCACAAACTCACAGTAGATTAAGCTTCATATTTAGGGTAATTGTGAGCTGGTCAGTGTCATTTAACCAGATAGAATGAGCTTGTTTGGCAAGGCATGTGGTTTTCTCAGTCCATCCTTTCCAGTTTGTGCTGTTGAGACTTATTTATGTATACTGGCGAGGAGCGGTCCCGTGGTGTAAAGGAGAGCACTCTGGACTCTGAATCCCAAGGACCTGAGTTCGAGTCTCAGTGGGACCGTCCCCTGGCAGTTCAATCCCTCCCTGCCATCCAATGCTGTCAGATCTTGGATGTTCAGTAGGGTCAGCCCCGGTTAGTACCGGGGGCAGTGACAGTCTCGAGGACTTCACTGTCACTGTCCAAGCTCACTCGGCTGTGACAGATGGACCTCAGGACTTAAACGGTGGGGCCAGTTCTGTGCACGCTGAGCCTCACCTAAAACATCCACTGCGCAGGCTGGAAGGGCACACCCACGTGGGGAGAGCCCTTTCCAAATCTTCATTCGTGAAGTCTGGCCATACATGTATATTGGCACACTGTGTATGTTTAATGCTGTTACAGAAATTGGTGGCATTTTGGTTTAAATCCATTTCTGATACTACTAAATGCAAAAGGTTATCATGACACCCATAGCAGGGAGGGTAACTGTTCAGGCTGGCAACAGCAGGAAGAAACACAAAGGACATCAGAAGAAATAGGGATGGCAGAGAGAAACTGGGAAAGAAGGACAGGAAATGGGAAAGAATTATTTTACTGGAATTTGGCTGGAGCACATTTGATAGTGTATGTTGAAGATAATAATGGGTTTAACAAAGAAGCAAACAAAAAAGTAAGCAGCTGTAAGTGCAAGGTTTCATAAAGCCATATAACCTCAGAGTGAGATTTGAAGTTGGTGTTACATCTGAATTTGTACCAGGGTTTATTTCTTAAGATCCATGGAATCTCTTTCAGCATTTAATGAATTTTGGCATCTTTCAGTAGAAGGGAGCATCAGATCCATTGTAATGTGTATTTTCTGTGTATAATTGTGTTTTGTTGTACCTAAACAACACCTTCCTTGGAACATCTGAATGCAAAGCTCAGTCCTAGTTTCCAGCAAATTCTCAGCCTCCCACCATGTTTATCTGCACTTCCTTGGTGGTCTTGTGTGTGCTGGAAGCTTGGAGACCAATAGCTCTCCAGTGGCTGCCAAATCCATGGCAGTGGATGTGGTGCTACCAGTAATTACAGATCTGTCCTAAGGCCCCAGTGCTCCAGTGACATGAAGGTGAAGCTGTCCTTCGAAAGAAAATAAAATGTATGGAATGTTTGATTGGCGAAGACATACAAAGCTGCCTTCAGTTGGCTAATCAGTAGCATTAGTAAGTAATAATACAATTATTATTAACACAAGGCCTGATAGTATGTTCCCCAGGGAAAAACAATTCTATGCACTTCAAAATTGCATGGGTTAAGCTCTGTAACTTTCCTTGCATGGGGCATCAGGATGAAGGACCACCTTTCTGAGCTGTGTCTTTCAGTATTTTACCCTTCCTAGACCTGACTGGTCTTGTAGCTCCTGCTTTGAATTGCAGGTGATTCAGGATGTGTGGAGCAAAAAGAGCAGCTGGGACACCATAGATGACAGGTTTTTTTCCAATGTCCTGGCAAAAAAAATGAGTGCCCGACAATCTGATACCAATTGCACTTGAGGGTCTGAGTGCTCACTGGGGAAGGAGTTTTATTTCAGTGCTCATTATAAGCTTCAGGATATGAACTCCTCTGGCAAAATTGCCTGATGCTTTCCACTCATACTCCAGAAAGTCCAGAAATGAGAAGGTGTCCTTTCTTGGGACTCTTCAGATATCTCAAGAAATGCACCAAAGCCTAAGACTTCTTACTTTTTCTGATAGTCTTTAAAGAGTGGGAAGAACCATGGCAAAACAAATCAGATACAAGGCATGGTTTCCTCTTCAGATGGAAGTAATATTCACTTTTAAATACTTGGTGGTGACTTTGATTCATGTCTCTGATGGATCTGTTTCTCCTAAAAGCTGCTACCTTTGCACAGGTCTAAAGAAATTGCTGGAATACACTATGGGGACAGGAAGAGAGAGGAATTCAGACATGGACCAAAGGAAAGTGATACATTTAAAATAAAACCACTGATCCAGGCAGACTTCCATGTAAGATAAAAGATTTAAATCCTGTTTGCTGGCATAATTTTTCAGAACTTCAGCTAAATGCAAAACAAATCACAGATATGTTAGAATTTTACTGTGTGGGTCAGACTATGGTTTTCAGCGAGCAGTGGTAAAGCCCCTGCTGAAGTTTAAGCATGGTTAAAAGTTCCATTTTTGCTGTTCACAGTGATGAAAAAAATAGTATATTTGATATGCTTTAAGTTATGTGAATGCTTATGTTTCAAATAATGAACAAGAAAATTGTTAACAATAGGTTAATTTTTGTTTGTTGCTCAGATGGGATGTTTTAGCCCCTAAAATTGAGTGTGAGCATAAATCAGGCTCCACAGCACTGATAAGTTTGGTTTCAGCTGAACTGATGGAAAGGTTTGATTTTTTTTTTACTCTTATATTGGTTTACAATGAAGAGTGTTCTAGTGAGCCAGGCAAGTATAGCTGCTTCTAGCTCATGCCTCAGCAGCTGCCATGTACTGGCACACAGCAGAGCAGCTTTGTGTCTCAGGTTTTTGGATTTCATTCAATTGGTTCCACTTTGCATATTTATTCATAGTAAAGCACCATTAGTTCAAGACTAACAAGTGGAATGGCATGAAGAAAACTCTATAAAGAGTTGCAGTCCACTTAGCTCTCCTTAGACCTGACCTGGGGGAAATTCAACTGATTCTTTAGGTCAGGAACTCTTTGAAGCCTCTGAATAACATTAATATATGTTCTTATTTATCATAACAAATTGAGAAATATTTCAGTGAGATCAGTATAGTGTTTCTTGAATTATATTGTGTAGCTTAATACCTATCCCACAAACTAGGTAGGAACCTGTTCACCTTTCTAAAAAATAACTAGAAAAAATTAACATTTATAATTGTTGGTAAAGAATAAATCAAATGTCATCATCAGTGCCACAAAATTTAAGCTGGCAGTTTGATACCTGCTAAACTTTTATTTGTAAATGAAAATGGAATATACAGCTGTCACCATGTAATTACATTTCATTTTACAAAAATGTCAATTCAAGCAGTAGGAGTTTTTTGTCATCTTCACAGATCAATCACTGCAAGAGCTGATCCTTCAAATTTCCTTACTGAAACAATCTTATCTGCCTATCTTCCTTTGAGCTCTTTGGATGGAGAGCATGCTGTGACAGGAATCCCCCAAAGAAAGGAAAAGATTCTGGTTTAGGGGTTTTGTTTGTTAGTGTTTCTGGCACCTTGAAAGTATTGAACTGCCAGAAGCTGATTAGATGTTTGGATAAAGAGAGTCATGACTGAAATGTCTCAGCACTGTAATACCATCAGCTAATTATCCCTAGTTCAGGAGGGACATTAAGATGTTAATTTATTTTTGCCAGTGTTTGCATCTGGATATCCCATTGTTAGACTTTGGTTCATTCACCCTCTACCTGAATGGCAGAAAACAATAACAAAAGAAGCCATCCCAGGTACCAGCTTTATTCCAGGGAACTTTACTAAGGGGTACAAAGTATTTAAGGATCTGACTCATATTCTCTGCCTGAAGCCCAGAAGCCCAGTGGTTTTGTCATATACTGTGACAGCAGAGACCTAGCTGTAGAGCAACATGAAACCCATTGCAGGTCAGAAGATGAAAGAAGTGTTAGGAGAGTCCCTGACTGATTAAACTGCCTGTCATCAATAATTGATTTTGATGAAGTGGGACAGTAAATGCACGTGGGAGAAGAAAAATGAAAGTCCAAACTCAACGTATACTTGAGACTGAGGTACAGTTATAAAGCAAGGATGTGCTGTGTTGGGCTTCTGGTGTTTTAATTATATGTGTAGATAGGAAGAAGTTACTTCTATTTCCACTTGGCAAATGAATATTGGGCTCTTAATGCACTTTCTGAGTTGAAGTCAAATAAGTGAAGAGGGCCAAGCTGGTAACAGTATAAGCAAATAGACCTCTATTACGTCAATTAAATTGTGGCTATTTATTTTACAGTTGATTTTTGGCTAGTGTATTGTGCTTGATATATTGCATTATGGAACAGTTTGACTGTGGTTCAGATTATTCCTCTGGAGTATGTGGTGAAACTATGAATGCAAAATACAACCCCAAGTGTGGTTCAGTTGTATCCCAGGAAGGTTCAACACTGAAGTACTCCATGGAAGGCTAAATGGGTCTGTGTGCAGCACAGCCAAAGCCTTTTGTCACATCCTAAGCTCTCTCAATGAAAGCTTGGTTTATACTGTTGGAAAACAGTTTTATAGGTATGGCTTTACATCAGGTCCATCTACAAAATAAGCCTCTTCAGCAAAAGTAGATTTGTATGAGTATGACTGTGTTTAGGGCTTTTGTCCTGGAGGAAAAACTAAACTCAAAAATGACACCACTAAATTATTAGTAAAATACCAGCAGAGGCTTCTACATTTCACCTGGTCTCAACCAAACCTGCAGTGATGTTATAATTGTAGGGACACAAACCTGTGGGTACCTTTCAGCAGTTTGTTGGATTGAGAGAGGAGTGAAGCAGAAGATTTCCCACCCAGACTCTTTTAAAACATATGGGATGTTGGTATCCATATGGGATGCTTCATGATTAATCATTGCTGAGATTTGTCTCTGTGAAAGAAGTTTCATTTAGCTGAGGACTGAAAAACAAAGGCTGTGTTGCTGCTGCACTAATGAAAAACACAGACAATCTGCTGTTCTTATGTACCAATTTTGGTGCAGTCTTAATATAAATGCACTTAAAGGTGAGAAAAATCATTCCAGGCAACCATTCTGCAGAAAGCCTACAGGAAAATGGGCTCTTTAGGGTGATGCCTTCAAGTATATAAAAAGCCTTTAACAAACTTAATTCTGGTTACCAAGTTTTTCGTGCTTGCCTTTGGTGAGTCTACCAGACCATAACACCTGAATGGAAAAACTACCAAGCAAAAAGCAAAATTGTGGTCGAGGGGTAAGAGAGGTCAGTGGAATTTTCAAAGTTTAGGTGGGTTTGTGTTTTGTGGTGATAAAACTGGACACAACCACAAAACCTGATCTGAATCCCAGAGAACAGCATTTATTTAGAAGGATGATCATGACAGGTACAACTGTGCAAATACTGGCAATCCAATCAGTTCCTGAAAGTTTTTTTAACTAACAGAAAAGTATAAGCACTTCCACTGCAAGATATTTGCAGAGAAATGGCCACTTCTATAGGCTAAATCTACCTGTGGGTAGATGGTAACTTTGAGTATATCTGTTTCGGTTCACTGGAATTTCAAATCATATTTTGTAATATCATTGGTTAATATTCAGGCTGTTGCTCAGCTGAGGTTCAGATCATTACAGTACAAATTGATACCTCCATAGCTACATATTACCCTAGAAATTGTGCTGTTCCCTTTCTCCTGAGGTTTCAAGAGGTTTTTCCTCACTTCTTGTCCCAAAAAGGGAGGGCTGTGGCCCTGGAGCATTGGAGAGTTGCCACTATGCCATTCCACAAGCCCATAATTCACACATATCCAAGACATACTGCAAGACAAAGAAACAAAAAAGGCAGAAAGAAAGACAAACATCTGGACAAGGAGAGATTGAACTACATGGAACTCTTCAGAAAATGAATGAGCAAGGTGGGATCAGATGGATGTCTCCAAATCACTAGAGGAGAGGGCAGGTTGTCATATCTTAGAGTACAAGAGGTAAGGACTGTCTAAGCTGGCAGGAATTGGGTTCAAAACAAAGAAAAGTAACATCTAGGAACAGATTTCCTGCCAACAGATGCTCTGGATACAAAAAACTTTTGCATAGCTTTAAGGGACGACAAGGCAAACACCTGGAAAGGGTCAGCTCTATTGAAGGTTTGTAGATGGCCATGCCAAGCTCAGGAAATATTTGAGCTTAAAATAATTATAGATTGGGAAAGTGCTCAAGGCAAGTATCGTATGTGCTTGCCCCTGTTCTTAAGTTAGACATGAGGTTTGCTTATGGCCACTGCTGGAGACAGGATGCTGAATCAGATGGTTGTGCTGCAGCTCCTATGGGCCTAAATGCTACAGCTGAGGGTTTGCCAAAATATTTTAACACTCAGTGTCTGAGACATTGGTGGTTGGCTTTTCTTTGTTATTTGGTCTGTCTTCCAGTTCCCAGACTCAGTGCTGGTATTTCCAGACGTTGCTCAGATCATCTAGCTAGTGATATCTGGAGAATAAATCTAGTGGATTTTAGTGTGATTGGACCAGGACTTTTGAAACAAAAATTCTGAGGGCTTTGGGCTTTTTCCACCTTCAGAGTATTACTGTGAAAATGACTGCACCTCCCTTTATTTCCATCTGGTACTTCTATGGCAGTTAGTTCCCAAATATGCTGACAAGAACTGTGGGCTATTATCCATACATTGTTTTATAGTCATCCCTAAACATCTCTCTTAAACTATCTTTATCTGCAAGCATAAGCCTCAGTTTCCAGGCTAAATTTGATTTAGTTATTTTATCACAAATACTAACCACCAGTTTTGGTTGTTAGTTTTTCTGGGGTATTTTAACCTTCCACAAAGGCCAGAGAACACCACATTTGGAACCTCACTGGCAAACTTTTGATCCATGATATGTGTGATACAGGAACAGTGCAAGTCTCTCATCTTTGTCTTTGGTAGAATGCAAGGCAAGTACATAAAATACTTCCTTATTCTAATGCTTAGTAGTAAGTGTGCTATTAAGTCATCAGCTAATTTCTGATTCTGTGAAAGAAGCATGTTTTGGGCAGAAATTTTCCAGGCCTAGGTTTGTTACAAAGTAAATTGTTTGCTGAATAAAAAGCTTTTAAGCAGATAGACAGCTGAAAGGCCTGAAATTCAACAGTTGCAGTTTGCATGGAAATTGTCTTTATTGTGGAGTTGTCTATAGGTTTTTTGTGTGGGCCTTCATTTTCAGTTGTCTCCTTTGCTCTGCCACAACCATCTTGTTTAGTCTTTGCCATTAGAAAACAATCAGAAAACCAGTGTTGCCAAGTACAAATGCATCTCATTTTTAAAGTTCAGCTGTTTGGGTGGTTTTTTTTCCCTTATATGATGAATTTTACAGAGAGTCTGTTGCATGATACCTTTTAAATATGGCCAACTCTGCCAAATCTAACGAAAGGAGCATTTTAACCAACCAGACATTATTGTCGCTGTCATTATGAGTTCCACCATTGCCAGACCTTCTGGGCTAAAATAGCATGATTTTCTGCCTTCATATATAAGGGGCTGCCTGGCATAAAAGAGAAACTTTTCATTTGTCTAGGTGCACAGCAGAAAGAAGCAGGTGCATATACCACAATGCAGAGACCCAGTAGAAGGGATGAAGCATCTTTAGTATTTTCAATAGTAGAAGAGATGAAGTGTCTTTAGGATTTTCAATATTGTCTAAAAATTCCTCCAAGTAGAGCAATTTGTGTTAAAGGGTAGACAAGATTTATTAGATTATCAGAGATCAAAAAGGAGAAGCCAACTCTGTGGGAGAAGGTAAAGGGAGGTGGAGGTGAGTACAGGTGTGGACAGACCTGATCAAGACGGTACCAGCGTGAGGCTGAAGGCCAAATATTTGACAGGCAAAAATTAGTAACATCTTTAGGTGTTCTAACTCCCCATCCAGAAATGGTGCTGGGGCTTAGCTGAACATGCTTAGTTGAAATAACACCTGTCTTAAGCCAACCTATAAAACATGCTTCTGGAAGGGCTTCTGAAGTTGATTAACTTTGTTCTCCCACCTACTTTGCTTTTCATTCGTGTTCTGGTTTCACTCAGGGCTGGAAATGAGAGTTGTCAGGAAGGCCAGTTTTGTGGTGCACAAGGAAATGCAAGAGCCTGCCAATGGAAACCTTTGTCTGGGGAGATTTTCGTGAAAGTGCCTTCATACAAATTCAACTGATGAGACAAGTAAGTCAAATTCCTCATTGATTTTGTGATGCACCAGTGAAGCTTTCTGTGACATGACAACCTGCGCATGATACAGTGCAAGATGGCAATCAGACTGCACTGTCATGAGCTGCTGGAAGGCAAACCTTCCTTACAATGTTTGTATCCCCACTCTGACAGTAAACTGTAGCTTTTAGTTGGCAAGGTAGACCAAAACATGGCAGATCATGTTTTTAACTATGTATGTGGTTTTTTGGGGAGCTTCATTTTCTTTTCCTACCTCCTTTCTGCAACTGGTTTCAAGGAGCCAATATTTCTAAAGCTGGAAACACACGCTTTTTCTTTATTGCCAAACTGGTGAAATGACTTCCAAGAGCAAAGATATGGAGGTTATGTTGGTTTTCAAAGTATCTGCTAGTATTATTTTTTCTCTCTACACACATCCTTTGCAGTTGACAAAAAAAATTATTGGACTCAAAAGAAAATGTGCTCAGAAGTCAGAGCCTTTCTTGCAGCATTTATAAGTGAAAGTGCAATCCAGCTGTTGGCAAATCATAACTTCATTGTTTTGGCAACGCTGTTTCGTTTGTTTCTTTTTTTCTTCCCTCTTATACTGACTTGTTTGCTCAGGTATTGGAATTCAGAGTTTTTTCCTTCTTTTTAGAAATTCACACCCTTTCTGGCAAGGTTTGAACTGCTTTTATTGCTTGCAATTATACCTACAGGTAAAATACATACTTTCCCACGGATGCACTGGAATCCGGAATGGTTTTAAACTGATGTAGCTGGAAGAGCTGAGTTGTACAACGAGTATTTCTGCTGCTCTGCCTTTTTCCTTCAGTCAATTCTTAAATGCACAGGGCTTGAATCTGCCCTTGCTCTTGAGTAATCAAAGCATAAAGGTTGCAGGAGCTCCTCCGTGCAAAGCTGGTGGGGATGAGAAAAAATCCAAATGACTTGCAGAAAAAAGGGAAACCTAATGTGGCTTTGCCACAGAAATATTGCCATGGCCTTTAGTGCATAACTGAGCACTGCACACAAAAAAAATGGCATTGAAAGAACATTTTGATGTCACAAAGGAAAACATGGCAAAGTTAGGAAATGCCCTAATTAAAGTTGCCTGTGTAATTCATTAGGATTCATTTTTTAATTATCTGATCCCATACTATTTTTTCCGCAGAGCTCTCTCTCACCTCTGTGCACAGGATGTTCAGAGCCCTCTTAATGAGCAGCTATTCAGTAGTTTGTTTTATCTTCATTGTTCCATGTGTGGCCCAAGGCTTTATTTACTGCGTGCTATCAAATCCTGTTTGGAGGGCTAAATCCATAAAAAGGCTTTGGCCTGGTGACCTTGTGTGCTGAAGTATCTGACTTTTCAGCCCCCTGCTGTCTGGTGTTGAGAGGTAGAGTTTATGACCCAGGTGTGCTGCTGCAGCTGGGCCAGTTCTCCAGCCTGGTGTGGATGTGCCATTCCCATCCATCCCTAGCTCAGGTAACGTGACTAAGTACATTTTCTTCTGTGGTTCCAGCCTAAATTTACCCAAAATTCCCATAAGCATCTCCTTTCATTACACAGTTAAACAGGAGTCTAGGACTTTTGACTCATGCATCCTGTTTTCAGCAGCGCTGAAAAGCCTTGGAAAAGTATTTCACCAGTTAGGACCAAATTTTCCTCCCTGCAGAAAGGGAATAATGACATGGGCCAAACCATGTCACAGAGGTGTTCTCAGGCTCCAGTGTTTACAAGTCCTTTGGAGTCTTAGCTATGGGAACTACAATGTATTGCTTCTTCATCCAAAATTGAAGGTCAAATTTCTGGAAATATCCTCTTGTCTCACTGCCTGAATTAGGTTTACAGTAGAACTCCTGGTGATTTATGTTTTTTACACAAGAAAATGGACTTCTGGTGTTCTTTAAACTGGGATCTTACAGGTCACCCCAGAAGTCCCACCAACATGTTCTAGAGCACAAGTGAAAGATTTATGGAGAGACAGTGAAGGATGCAGTTTTCTTCTCCATCCAAACTGTCAGGAAGGTGTCTGTAGCTTAACACAATGAGCCAGGAATGATTCTTTGGCCTGAAGATCAGAGAACAAGGCATGACTCAGCCCTATGGATGAGCTCACCCTCCTCCCCTCCCAAAAAGCCAAGATATCTTGGCCATGCTGCCTGGTGGAAACAACTGACCTTTGCTATCTCTCAGATCAGGCTTAAGCAAATCTAAGAGAACAGTAGCTGGCAAGAGCCAAAACCACATTTGTGAGCAGGTTGACAATGGTGTGGGCACTGACTGGGCTTGTGCTCTGGTCCTGTTTAGTTTATGGGACAGACAAAGCCTGAGCAGAGAATTTGTCACAGAGAACGTGGGCAAATCTTTATGATCTAATATGTTGTTCTAACTCTGACTGGTTTAGAAGGTATGGACTATATATATCTGTGCTGGTTTAAAAGTAAACTGGCAGAAGAAATTAACCCAGCTCAGAAGAGATTATGTATCAGAGTTACAATTTAATAACAAAATTACAATAAATACAATGACACAAACAGAAATTGGTTTTAACCCACAAAACCCACAAGTGTAATCCAACACCCTGGGGCACAAACACAATGGGGTTTGTTGGCCCCTCTGCTGAGCCCCACGTGGTTCCCCCAACTCCAAAGAAAAAGGAAGGGAAAAACCTGTTGGTGCAGATGATGTCACAGTCTGGTCAAGAGTGGTGGTCTCCTGCTGTCGAGGTTCTGATCCTCCTCTGGATCTGACAAATGGTCCCAGAGGTCTCCAAACACCCAAGATTCTATCCCCTCAGGTCCAGGTGGGAGCACCCAGTGCCTCCCCCAGGGCAGGGAGTTCCACCATGGGTGATCTGACTCTGTGAGTGAGGGGGGATTTTGGAATCATTGAAGGCCCATGAGCAGACATGACCCCTCAGGTGGGTGAGGAGGTGCCAACAACTTCCTGAAGGGGAGTTATCCCAGCTCCTGTCTCACAGGTTTCTTTCCCACCCAGCTCCCAGCCTGAGGGGTCAGATGTGCCCTGGGCAGTTGCTGCAAATGGTGCATTGTTAACAGTTCCTGGGAAATGGGATAGAGGGTTTAGAATACACAGATGTGGTCACACCCACACAGTGATAAACTGGTCCCAGCTTGCTGAACTAGGACAACATCTAAACCACTTGGTATTAGAGCCAATGAGAAATCCTGTGGTAGAACAGCAAACCCAGAGCTCTTTGGTAGAATTCTGGGAATGTTCCAATTCTAATGTTTCTATCAGTAGAAATTTTGCAACCTAAGAATCTAATTTTTTTATGGGTAAATAATTCTCTTTCCAGAATACTTCTAGGGTTTATATTTCAAAGAGGGAGGAAGGGTCGAGAAGTAGCTACTTGAACCTGAATCTCCTAGAGTTTAGAATGACAACCTAACCTTGGAGTTGTTTGCTATGTGGTCATTTTTCTGTTGTTCTGTTGTTGTTTGGAGGTAGATGTGACAGAGAGCAGTATTTTCTGTTTCTGGGGGAAAAACATCAAGTGATTACTGGAGTTTTTCCTTAATGGCGTTTTGATGATGTTTTCAAGGGCAGAAAAACAATTTGCTGCCTATTTCTGCCCCAAGGCCCTGCCAGTGTGGTTTTTGTTCATTTGCAGCCAAAAGTTGCATTGATTTTGTGCATTGATTTTCTTTCATTGATATTTAATCAAAATTCAGAAGTGTGTAAATGATACTGGAATTGTTCCTTCTTTGTTAACATATGGGAAATTTTCATCACCTTGACTGAGAATCTGCTTTCATAGGAAGTCAAATAGACCACAGTTTATGTGTGTAACAAGAACAGAGCCATGAGAAGCACCTTTGCTTGTCCAAAACGATCATACATTTCTGGAAATACAACTTTCCTTCTCCAATAATGGCCTTGTTTGCTCTTTAATTTGACCTCTGGTGGGCCAACACATGGGAAACAAGCTTTGTAGTGGGAAATGACCTGTAGAACTCTTCAAATTCAGCTTGGAATAAATTCTATTTTTCTTAAATCTAACAAATAAAAAAAAAATCTATGCTAAATACATTTTCCAGAAAATCAGACTCAGACCTGAATTAAGTTGTATTCAACTTGTGCCATTTCTCTCTGAATTTCTCAGTGTTTTGTCTCTGGCACCTTCCTTCAGCCTGATTAGGAACTGGCTTTCAGTGTTTTCAGTCCCTGTTGTACTCACAGCTTGGTAATTCTGATTTGGGGACCTAAGATCAGTGCTCAGATACTTTCCTGATCCCTGTTCAAGCCGCTCTGAAGCTCTTTGATTTCTATAAAATGCAGTGATTCAGTCTTACTGAATCCTTGCTGAAGGCTATGACACAACTTGGGTTAACTTACTTGTGAGATTTATGGTGCTTCCTGCTTCTTGCTGGGCTGTGAATAGAACAAGAATAGCCTTTCTCAAAGTGTCTTGGCACTGCTCCTTCCAGAGGGAACCCAGAACAAACAGGGTACAATGAAAAATACCAAACTTTCATGAACATCTTAAAAAAACCCCCACAACAAATGCCTTTGCTTGTTGTTGGTTATGGTGGACTTTTCTTGGATTCAGTCATGACAATTCACTCACCATTAACTTTTATGAAAGTATGGAGAGTGAATGCGTGGAGTTATGAGTCTGTGGACTAGGTATAATTCAAGTTGACTTGAAAAGGTGAAGTTTTGGCTCATCATACTCTTCATGTTAGTGACTATTTTGCTTTCCTTACTATTTCATATTCACTGTCACTCCTTACAGCTTTTTACCATGAAGTTAAAACCTCCAAAAGAGGCAGTCCATGGACATCTGCCTGAGACAGATTAATGGCAATGAGCATTAAAATGACCAGCTGAGGACTGAAAAGGGATACATAAAGGAGCAGAAAATCAAGGACTCCTAAAATGTTCTATCAGGTCTAAAAAACAGGATGCAAAATCCATTGAAAGAAATTGGTCTTTTTATTATTAACTTCATTAACCATCACATGAAACTCTGAGTACCTGCATGACTTTTCTTCTGTGAAATTTAACTAGTCATGTTTTTGAATATAGGCAACAAGGATTTTAAAACTTGAGCTGGAAACTGGGATGATGTGCATTACAAAGAGTTGCAAAATACTAAGACATTAAAAATGCAATTATCTCAGCTAATTTGAATTTGTTTTAAAATTGTGTGTAATGAACTGGCTCCTTACTTTGCTTCATGTACATGGAGAGAGCTACATGTATGTCCATTTTTCCTTTCCACCAACATGAATGGCAGTAAATGACTTGTCCTTTTTTGTCTGATTGATGAGAACTCCCTCCTTTTTTTTTTCACCTTTGCATGTGATTCTCCAACGTCAGGGAATAAAGAAATCAGGTGGGGAAAGCTGAGGACAATGGTGGAAAGTAAAAATGGGGGATCAACACTCCACTTGCCTCATTCCTGGAGCTGTTTAGCAGGGATGGTACACATGGTCAAGGTAGAAATATTTACAGGTAAAATAAACACCACTAAAATAATTTAAGGGGGGAGGGGGGAACTCTAAATCCCAAATGAGAGGAAATATTCAATGAAAATTGAGTGCAAAGAATAAATACTTGGGTTTATTGTATTTTTCCATAAAAATAGCCACTTGGAAACAAATATTTGTTGGGAGGACCACTCCAGGCCAAGGACTATTGACTCCATAATGACAACTTTTGGGTGGCTGAGGACACCTGACCTCCAGGGTGGTGTTTCACAGCGCACCCAAGGCATGAAGTGGCTCCTTGACATGCAGTTTCTGTGTGAATAAACTGTTTCCCTTAGCTCTCTTTTCAATTTAAACATTGGTCCCCAAGCATCTCATTACTCATTAAGTAATATCAAAAGATGTAAATTTGTTACAACTTGCTCTGTGTCACATTAGTAAGTGAGCAACAAATGGACACACTACAGAGAAACAGATATAAATGGGCTGCTATGTGATTGTTATTAAAAATAAATGAAATTGTTTCCTTAGCTTTTAATTTAAGGTAATATAATGGTTCTAAGAAGGTACTGATTAAGGGAAATTCTAGTCACGTGCTCATAAAACCCCATATTTTTGTCTTAAAATAACAGGAGTAGAATCAAAACTGCTACAGCTATTTGGATGTAACAATAACATTCAGCTCTGCTTTGTAACTGCTAATGGAGATGCCTGGGAGGAATTTATTTTCCTTGCTTTAGTGAGATGAGGAGAGACTCAGAAAGGCTGGGGAAATATGTTTGTCTTTTCTCTTACTGAGATATAAATCAATGAGATCAGCCTCCAAGCCAGAGGAGTTTAAGGCTGGTTTAAATTGCTGTTCATGAGGTATGAGGTTTCACAGTCAGTTATAAAGCTGCTCTGGAGGGTCTTCATCATCTCTTGGTGCAAAGCAGGGTGAAGAGTCCTCACAGCAGCTGTGTGGCAGCCAGAGAAACCCTGAGCAAGGCTCTGGGTATAAAGCAGGGGTTTGCAGACTGAGATGCACACACCACTGGTGGTACCAAACCACTTCCAGATGGGACATGAAGGAGCTTCTCGGGTCCTATGTGAAGCTGCTTATGGAGCTCCAGGGGAAGTATTTCCACACAGTTACTGGAAGTCATTCCATGCCTTTGTGCAGACACCCCATGGCATAAATCATCTCCTGGCTGTACCCTTAACTCCACTAACTGGCAGGGCAGAGGTGCCAACCTGAGCCGTGGGTAGGTGTCTGCACAAGCTGTGACCACCTGGTAGCTGGTAAGGTTGGGCTGGGGACATGAGTGGATGTGATTGGTGGGGTGGGCTAGAGATGAAGATTCCTCATATGTAGTCACGATAAGAGGCATGACACTGGGAGTTGGAGTTACCTGTGCTGATACCTGTGCCAACTGATGCCAGGCTGAGACTGAGTTAATAAGCCCTTAGCACAGAGGACTAATCTAACTAGTAAAAAATGTGCTGGAGCACTAGTGCATTGGATCCACAGGACACTGAGGATGGGATCTGACCTGAGTGTGCTCTCAGGTGCAGGTAAAGTGCACATCTGAAACAGCTACAATACTGCCTTGGCCTCTTGTAGTCCTTTTGCTGAATGTACCAGAATAAACTAATCGAGACAGAGAGTAAGAAGACCTGAGCCTTTAACACTGACACGTGTCTGTGCACTCCTCTGTCAGTAAGGACACTGCACAAACTGCGGTGCCTGAGTTAGGAGCTGGAGACACACAGTGTGGCCCTGTCAGTACAGGGCAAAGACTGAGCTCCTTAACTTGCCTGAGAAGCCTTTGCCAGTGAGACCTTTGCTTTGTGTTCTGCAGGGGCAGGATGGCTTTTTTTCCTTCAGTTGACATTGATGCAACCAGTCCCTGGTTATCACTGCACTGCTCACCTCAGCAGGGCTCTTCCCAGGATTTCCTGCTGATCCCTGTGCTTCCTCTCTGTTAATTCATGTGGTTCTCCTTTCTTCCTTGTGAGGAAAGTTTTGTTTGTCAGCCCATTTTGAAGTACTTTTCAATGCCAGCACAATGTACTTCAACTGAGAAGAGACTACTTAAGACAGATTTCCGAATATACCTTTGTAGATTTTTCAGTAACATTGCACAGATTATTTACTGTTTATTATTACAGATTATTATTGTTTTCAGTGTCCATGATACCATATCTGCTTTCTGATCTTGTCTAATTTAATGATAATTGATTATTGCAGTGGTGTTATTCATTCAGCAGTGAAGTAGGCCACACAGTTTTAACCCTTGGGAACCACAGACATCCAGATGTTTCAAAGATAGTATTTTTCAGCACTGATCCCACTAGGAAGTGATCTCTTAATTTTACATTATGCTCTGTAGTGATGTAGTGGCTCTGGTTGGCATGAGATGATCAAAGTATGCATGATAAAATGCACAGTGTAGTTAAGGTGAGTTATATTTTGTTCTCAACAAATATTGCTTTACCAAAAATATCTCTGGTCCTTTGGTGATTGTCAGAATATTTGTTTTACACCTTGTTGGTTCATTGCACCTCACTGACATAGATCTCTCACACCACTGGCTTTTGGCCAAGTCTGGAAACCTTACTGGTAATAATTATAATAAGCAGATCTTTTTTTTTCCTAGAAAACCTCCTACACAGTTTTTAAACTGAACTAGTTTGTGCATTTTCACACTTGTTTGTTCTTAATTTTTACAAAATATCACCCCTTTTTTTTTTCTCTCTCTACTCTCCCTCTAGCCTCCCATCAAAGCTTTGGGCCTAAATGAAGAACCTCTTCTATTGTACTGCTTCTTATCTGAGAGCTTTTCTCATACCATCTTTTCTGCTGTACTATCAGAGTGTAGTGAGTTAAGCAACATGGTTAACATCTGTTACATGTGTTAATTCTCTCTCATTCTCCCTCCAGGGAGTCTTTCCACTGGCTTCAATGGGCTTTAGATCAGACTCTAAACCAGGATGAAGATTTTGGATTGAGTTTATTTTGGGGGGTTGCTGTGGTTTTGTTTTTTTCCTAAATTTTTCCAACTTTGCCAATATTCAGTAAGTAGTAAAGATAATCAGAAAAGAAAAAAAAAGGAGGAAATTATTGCTAGGATTGAGACTATTAGATGAAGATTTTTTTTATAACTTCTTGCAGCTGCAGCAGTTTATTACTGATGCATTAGTACTGCCCGTTCCCTGCTTTTCTGTCTGTCTCAGACATAGGAGAAAACAGACTTGTACTTCTGTCTGATGGCATCTCTTCCCCACAGGAAGAAGAGTAATCATATATTTTACATAATGGAAGAGAGTTTGTGGTTATTAATTTCTATGAGTTCAGCTGTGCCTTTCCATTAGTTGGGCTCATCTTCCTTAAATTACTTCTTTACATATCTAATTTCTTTCTTTTACATTCATTTTAGCTTCCTTTATGTACATAACCTCTGCATGTATTTTTTTCAACAACAGTCACTGGAGCAGAATAAATGGTTTATAGAAGACCCTTTGAAACGCTCATTGGGGTGAATGCAGGGGCAATGCTGATGTTTGTCTCTCACTTGCATATATTGCAGCAGAGAAACTTGCCCATTTTTTTAAAATGAAAAGCCACCTAAACCTTTCTGGGGGTGAAAAATTGGTCCCCATATACAGCCTTGTCCTAATAGTTTTCTTCTGCAACTGAACAGGAAAAAAAAAAGCTTTGGGCATCTCTTTATTAGTTCTCATATTAGTCGTCTGGTGGGATTGTGTATGTGTGTGTGTGCTTGTGTATACAGATATTAGTACTTTTGTAGGCTGGCTTTCAATGTCTTCTGGAGCACCCATAGCTAGAGAAGGAATACAGATGTCTAGAACTCTTCCAGTGTCATAGCTGGCAGCCTCAGTTACCTTCAGATGTGACCCAAAAACCCCACAGAAATCAGTGGTGTCCTTTCCAGTGATTTTACAACCATTGGGAGGGAGTTCTCATGTCGATACTAAAGAGCTCTTCCTAATCTGTCTGTGTTTTCTAGGGGAGTTAGAACTGTCTTGTTGCCTTCCACAGGCCTTGGGATCACTGCAAAACTGATCTTTTCCGAGTGTTGACTTTACACAGTGAAACTGCTTCCCACAGAGAACTGTTGCATGGTTTGGAGCACCATCACCTTGAGGTGTCTGTCACTTTAAAAACAACTGACATTTTTGTCAAAGAATGAAAGCAATGCTTGCCACAGTTTCTGACTTGTTCACAGCTTATGCAAAGTAGCCCCTTCAACAGCTGTAAACTCCCAAGCTGTCAAAAAGTCCTTAAAATATGGATAAACATAGATCTCTTTTCCATGCTGTTGTGAACATTGCGAGTATCTTCAACTTGTTGTTCTTTGCAATACAGCCCATTGAATTTTAGAGTTGGTAATTTCATATATAATGGCATGTTTCATCCCAGAAAGCTTCTACCCAGAGATTATAACTTCCATGCACTGAGGCTACAGAAATTCTTCCCCAGCCTACACGTTTGTAGGTGTCTGAAGCATAACTTACTAAAACTGGCAATTGCACAACATGTGGCTTTTGGAATTGTTGAAAGAGTGATCACTTTTCCCAGTCAGTAGTGGTTATTTGTGTAAATGTACAAGGATGAGCTCTCTGTGTTTTACAGAACAGGAAGTTTGTCCAAAAGAGATCTTTGTTTCATTGTTGTAAAAAATTCCAAGTCAGCAGGTACACAGGAGAGAAGGAAAACATGCAGCTGAAAATCTGTCTGGTTGTAAAAGCAAGATTGAACTATCTCACACTGTAACAGGGACAAACAGAATTTGTGCAAGGCTTCTCTCTCCATAAAGACACCTCGGTTCTCTGTCCCATTCTTCAAACAGTCACTGCTTAGTTGTGGGTTAAGAATGACAACAGTGGGCTATAAACGACAAATGTGGGCTATGACAGATCAAAGCCTGATCCTGCCCTGAGCTGGGGGAATGTGACTCGGGAGCAGCTCTGCCAAGGACAGGAAGACTATTCTGGCTGAAGAGGGACAGAGGCCCCTCGAGAGGTCAGTCACAGACTAGATTAGTGCAAACAGTTCCAAGCTGAGGTCACCCCGGCAGTGTTTGAGCAGCTCCACCTGACTCATCCCACTTACCTCTGTTTACTGTGGTTGCCAACATGCCAGTCAGTGACCTGCATCCTTTGTGGCTCTGTGTGGACCTGTAGCAAATTTCTGTTTTGAAAATGCCTCTTACATTAGTGACATCATCTTTGCAGGGCGGTAACTCCAGTGCAACATCTGGGCAGCTTTGGTTCCTGAGCTGATTGTACAGAGAGTTTTACTGTTGTATGTGCTATGTTATTTACAGACCTCTTCCTGTTGGGACACTTTGGCCTATGCAATCAATCTTCCCACCCTACAGCTCCCAAAGTTTTCTATTTATTTGGAATAATTGATAAATCAAGTATGCATCAACATGACTTGTAAGCAAGATTTCCTTTCTGGAAGTAGTCTGGCTCAAAGGATTGAGGTTTTTTGAGAATTATATAGTCAATACATCTGTATTATAGTCAATACATATATATATATATATATATATATATATATATATATGTATCTGTGTATTGTCAATGCATCTGTATATAATCAATACACCCAATTTGTTACACTTTTGACTCTCAAGGAGATGTTCTGGAGTTTTCTGGAGAGGTTTTAGTTTCTTTTTGGAGGGGTAGCCTAGTCCAGCAGTCAGAGGTGCAAAGCCAAGAGTCCCAGGCTTCTCCCTAGTGCTTCTGAGTTGCTCTGGGACCTTGTAGTTTGGTCTGCCGTCTCTTCCTGTCAGTATTGCTATTTTTGATTTTGGGGAGTTGTGGTCTTTACTTCTAAGGCTGACCATTTAGAGTTCAGGTCAGGGTTCAGTAGTTAATGTTGTTTGAGTGTTTGGCAGATATGAAATTCCATATTCTCAGATGCATAGATTATAAAGCCAAGAGGGACCTTTGCTCACCGAGGCTGACCTATTTATTGGAGCTGTGCCCAAATCTAGACATTGGAATCAAACACACCCAAACCCTGTGAAAGCTCAGTTCAGAATTCAGGCCTGGGTGTGAGCCTCATGTCTCTTTCCCATGTCTGTAAACACTAGACAGGAATACAAATAAACAATTTTGAATATAGGCAAAGTTTGGATCTAGAACTGAGCCTTGTTCCAAACTCTCACAACTGCTATATACATGTTACCCGTAACTCCAGTTACAAAACTCCAGAAATTAAATTATTTCAGCAAAGCTCACACTTCTGCACACAATACTGCCCTCAGCAAGGTTACACTAGCAAGCTGCCAGAGAATTTGATCCTCAGGATGCTGGTAAAAATCTGGAAAAGCTCCATTGCCTTTTGTGTTAGAGATTAGGATCTTGTTTACTGAGTCTCTCTCCTGCTGCTTTTTTATATCTCCTGATTTTAGTAAACAAGAAGGGAAGGAGAGAAAAGGAAGGATCTCATCATAGACTTTGAACGCTGCAAACAGTTTAATTAGGATATAATGCTGGATATCATTTCCCTTCCTTTGCTGTTTTCCAGGCAGGATGCATCCTTAGGAAACAATAATAGACCTGAGGATTCCAGAGCCTTTGTAGGCATTGCAGCCAAGTGGCCACACAGGAAAATGATATGAGCACAGTTATTCAGCATTCCTTGAGGAAACATAGCACTGATGCTTCGTCTCAAGACAAATATTCCTGTCAAGCTGAAAGGGAAGATAATGCTGGTTGCCATTTTGCATTTTCTGTCTTTGTGAAGCTTGCTGATTTATTTTGCTTGCGCCTGGCTTCAAAATAATAGTACAGACTAAAAATAGCCACATGTTTGGGCCTTAAAATGTCCCCGTGACACAAGGTCAAGCAATAATGGGCATTTCCTACTCTTTAACCTTTGGAGCAGGCAGAAGGAAAAGTGTTCAAAAGGGGCATTGCTGTAGAGGTCAACCTGAAACATTTGACCCTGAACTGGTTTAGTTCTTAAATTGTATATTCAGGAGAAGCCCCAGAGACAGCAGTTTTCAGTATCTGTATGTTGAATTTCTCTCTGTGCCATTTATAACTGTTGTGGTGTTCAGCATTTGCAAACTTCTGTGCAATTAAACCCTCACTTAGCTGAGCTAAAAACATCCTAAACCCCAGGAAAAACAGAAAACCCTCATCAGTCTGAGCAGGTTTGGTCTGTAGATTGCTGATATCCAGTGCTCACAGAATGCCTGTGGTCTGGTCCGTCTCCCTGCTGGGGGAAGGTTACAAAGGCTGACTGCACTTACGGACCTCACTTTCTACTAAGCTCTACTGAAATGATGGGAAATCCGTCTTAAAAAGCACACTTGAAAGTTCTCATAATTTTATATTGGGTTTCTGTGGAGATGAAAAGCCTTGAGTAATCATTCTGTTCTTTTCTTTTGGGAATACATACCAGATATATTTTTCATACACCGGTCTCTCATCAACAATAAATTTCAAAAGAATGTGGTCTCATCAGTACATTCAATGTTCAGTATCTCTTGCATTTTCAAGGGTGATTCCTGTCCTTCCTGAATAAACCACTTCTGTTTTCCTGCTTTTGATGGTGGAAAAAGTGAATTTAAGGACTATTGTAAACCGTACACATACAATACTATTTTGTTTTATTTTCCCTCTCTGTACACAGGGCTTTTGAAAGGAAAACTATTACCTCTTTATTGAGTACTGAATCTTTATTTCCCTCAACAGTATAAATAAGTCTAACTCTCCAGTCACTGTCTTTGAGCCTTTCAGGGGCTCTACCTTCAATACAGTCTTACTTTGGAGCCTCTTTATGACTTAGAGGTACTTTTCCCTCTTGGCTTATGATAAAAGTGATTCTTCCCACTCATTATCTTTTGTATTTTCATACTGTTTCATCTGGAATGCAAATATCTATCAGGAGCCCAAAACTTCCTTTGAATTTCCTGGTATCACACAAAGGGTGGCCAGAGTTGATTTTGAGAGGATAACAGGGGGTTTTGACTAATGGACATTTTTCAAAGAGAATAATGTGAAATCTGCACAGCTTCATCTTTTGCTTGAAAACTAAGAAACCAAAGAATGAATTTTTCTCTGGGCTAAAATGACAAAAAAACCCAAACAAACCAACAAACAAATCCTTGAGACTTGAAGGGTTTGTTTCCTGTCCAAACTGACATTTCTTCTCTTTGCTTTCACGAATATGCTTTTTTCTGTCCATATTTCTACTTAGACTTCAACCTCTTTAGGACATCTTTTTTAGCACTTCATGCCAAAAGGGAACCACTGCCCACTGTTGCCTTTCTGCTCCACAACGATGTGAAGAAGGGGCTCTTGCAGGTGCAAACTCTCCCGTTTCTGACTCTGTATGGGGCACTATCATCTTGTTTTGCTGGAGACTCCAAAGACTCCCAAGTTAGCTCTGTACAGGGCTCCCAGAGATTAAATAAATTCAAAATGACATGCCCTGAATCCTGAGGGGTCATACCATTATGCATACCATTTTGTGCAGAACATTCATTTATGATGAGAGCTTTTATTGATGCCATCATTAGGATCCAAAGAGAGGAGGAAGATTGATTCACTTTGACAGAACATCAAATTTTTTCTGTTCAAGTATAAACACAATTGGTTGCCTATGCAGAGAACTGTAGAAAAGTTGGAAATTAAATTATATGAAAAATAGTTGTTTAAAAAATAGGGGGAGAAAATTGCTTGGAACAAGATCTACTCAAGGTAGAGGTAAGTTTGTAGCTTGAAGCACAAATAAGGAATGAAATCCTTACTTTGGTTTCATATTCATCTGGAAAAAACAGTTCTGATAAAGTTAAAAACCCCAAATCTGAGTTTGTTTCAAACTGTTTTCATCTAATTATACATACAGACTCCTAAGGGCAGCTCCTCATTGCCCCATGAGTCCTTCAGGCACTTTTAAATTTCCCTTTCTATGACAGGATGAGGCTTTTAACATTTATGTTGTGATTGTAGTTTATTTTATCCTATCTGTTATCCTATACTTTCAGTACTTTGAATTATTTGGGTCTCATCCCAAGCTGTAGATAAGAGTCAGGTTTTTTTCTGCAGTAAAAAAACCTGTCCTTTTTCTATCCTTTTCAAGCAGTAGGGAAGTTGGATGAGGTGAAGCAAGGAGGATGCCCATCTGTAATGCTGAGATGATTCATATCAGGAAAAAAATATGTACATTTGCTCTCCAAAGCCAGTTTGGCAACAGTGATATTTGCTGTAAAAACTGTAGGAAAGGTGAGCCTGCAGTGAGATTAAATGTGAATTTGAAAACTGAATTTTTACATTTGAAGCTGGGTTTCACACAAAGACATAAAGCTTCATCAGGGACTGGTCATTTTATTTCATAGATTTTTATTAGACTCCTGAAGTTGGACACAGATCTTGGGCCTGACACTGTCTCTGCCCTGGATTACCTTTTTTCTGCCTTGAAGTACCAGACTGGAGCCTCAAAGCTCAGTTACTCTGCACAAGTCTATAAAGGCTTCACAGATTACATGAGCCAAATTTCCCTTCCTGGAGCAGAGCAACCCTTCGAATTGCTGTGATTGCTCTTTCTCCTGTGTTTTATAGGAATAAGCTGGGCCACTCTTGGTATTTGTGTGTCTCTCTGCAGTGTGCAGGATAGTTTTCATTTCAGTCAAACTGTCCAGAAGTACCTGAAACACTCAGATATAGAAGCCCCAGTTACCTTCTGTCAGAATTTGTTGCATTAGCATTGAGGAATATCCTTTGACATCAGCTCCTGTGTTTCCCATGTGTGATATAAGGAAAACTGCCACTCTTGTAGTTCTGGGGTTTGGGGATTTATCATCTCATGGCTTGGCTTTGTGAATGAAGATTTGGGAAGGGCACTACCCACGCTTGCTGCAAGATGCTGGTGGCTAAAAAGGCCGATACGGGATAGGCAGGGGTGGTCACAAAAGGCACAGCGGAACGTCTCCCTGGGTGACATTGGTGCAGAACGGTTCTTTCTGCATTGTCTTTTCTCCTCAAGACTGACTCTGCGTGTGTTCTCAAAGGAAGCAGCAGCGTTGTGAATGGTGTGTCTCCATGAATCCTGACTGGAAGCCAGAGTGGACCATTGGTGGCAGTCAACACGGCCAAGGCTGAGGTGTTGTTTCAGACAGTCCTTGTATCTCTTCTTCGGGGCTCCTCTCTTGCAGCAGCCGGTGGCGAGTTCACCACAGAGCACAATCTTTGGGAGGCAGTGGGTGATCCTCCATCCTGGAGACGTGCCCTGCCCAGCACAGCTGCGTTCTCATCATCATGACCTCAATACTGGTGACCCCTGCCTGTTCAAGAACGGACACATTGGTCATGTAATCAGACCAGTGGATGTTTAGGATTGAACGGAGGCAGCACTGATGGAAGCATTCGAGAAGCCGCAGGTGGCGGTAAATGACCCAGGATTCAGACCCATATTAAAGAGTAGACAGAACAATGGCTCTGTAGACACTGATCTTTGTACTTTTCTTCAGGTGTTTATTGCACCAGACTGTTTTATGCAGTTTTACGAAGGCTCCGTATGCCTTTGCCAGCCTGTTGTCTATCTCTTTGTCAATCTTACCGTCTGAGGAAATAATACTTCCCAGATAGGTGAACTGCTGGACTGACTTAAGCTCTGAATTGCCTATGGTGATGTGGGGATGATGGAAGACTTCCTGAGGTGCAGGTTGGTAGAGAACTTCTGTCTTCTTCAGGCTGACTTCCAGCCCAAAAAGCTCAGCAGCCTCTGCAAAGCAGGATGTGAAGTGCTGCAGAGCTGCTTCTGTGTGAGCAATGGGGGCGGCATCATCAGCAAAAAGCAGCTCGCGGACAAGGTGATTCAGGGTCTTGGTGTGGGCCTTCAGTTGCCTCAGGCTGAATGGGCTTCCATCGGTACGATATCGGATGTAGATGCCGTTTTCTTCATCAAGGTCTGCTGTGGCTCTTTGGAGCATCATGCTGAAGAAGATTATGAATAGAGTTGGTGCAAGAACACAACCTTGTTTCACACCATTGGTTATTGGAAAGGGCTCAGAGAGTGCATCGCCATATCTGACTTGTCCACGCTGATCCTCATGTAGCAGGATGATCTTTTTGAGAAACTTGGTGGCACATCCTAAATGTTCCAAGATCTGCCACAGGCCTTTTCTGCTCACAGTGTCAAAAGCTTTGGTGAGGTCAATGAAGGTTACATAGAGACCTTTGTTCTGTTCCCTACACTTCTTTTGTAGTTGTCTGAGAACAAATGCCATGTCTGTGGTGCTCCAATTGGCTTTGAAACCACGCTGACTTTCAGGTAGAAGTTCTGCAATAGTGGGTACTAATCTGTTCAGAAGTATTCTTGCAAGGATTTTACCAGCAATGGAGAGCAAAGTAATACCTCGGTAATTTGAGCAGTCTGATTTTTCTCCTTTCTTCTTGTACAGGGTGATGATGACTGTGTCACGGAGATCTGGTGGTAGTTCCCCTTGTTCCCAGCAATGCACAACAAGCTCATGAAATTTGGCATGGAGTGCTTGACCTCCATGCTTCCAGATTTCAGGTGGAATTCCATCAACCCCAGCTGCCTTGCCAGTTTTCACCTGTTGTATGGCCTTAAATGTCTCTCCCATAGTAGGGGCTGCATCCAATTCATTTTTCACCAGTTGTTGTGTAATGTGCTGAATTGTTGAGCCTTGGACTACATGGTTGGCACTGAAGAGATTCTGAAAGTGCTCAGACCATCGGTTCAGGATGGAGTTTTTTTCTGTGAGAAGCATTTGACCATCTGCACTGAGTAGGGGCCTTTGAACCTGGTGTGTGGGTCCATTCACTGCTTTCAGGGCCTCATAGAATCCTCTTTGGTCACCCAAATCTGTGCAGAGTTGTGTCTTTTCTGCTGGGTCAAGCCACCATTTGTTCTGGATGTCTCGAAGTTTCTGTTGGAGCTGACTGCATGCAAGACGAAAGGCGGCTTTTCTTACATGACAAGATGGCTGAGCAAGGTGTGCTTGGTGAGCAGTTCTCTTCTTCTTCAGCAATTCCTGGATCTCTTGATTGTTTTCATCAAACCAGTCTTTGTATTTCCTGGAGGAAAACCCTAGGGACTCTTCAGAGGACTGCAGGATGTGATTATTAATATGTTGCCAAAGTGCTTCAGGAGAGGGATCTATGGGATTATCTTTAAGTCTAGTTTGAAGGTTTACCTGGAAGCTGTCTCTCACTGTGGCTGTTTGAAGATTGCTGACTTGGAGCCTCCTTCTTGGAATGTCGCTTCTCCTAGGTTTGGGCTTGAAGTGGAGGTTAAGTTTGCAACGCACAAGGTGATGGTCTGTTTGACATTCTGCACTTGGCATCACTAGGGTATGATGGACATCACTGACATTTCTCTGTTGCACTAAGATATAGTCAGTGAGGTGCCAGTGCTTGGATTGAGAATGTATCCAGATTGTCTTCCGGCTGTCTTTCTGTTGAAAGACAGTGTTGGTGATGGTGAGCTGCTGCTCTGCACAAAACTCTAGCAGGAGGCGTTCGTTGTCATTGCAGTTTCCAACTCCATGCTTGCCCAGGACTCCTTTCCAGGTTTCAGAATTTTTACCTACTCTGGTGTTGAATTCACCAAGGATTACGATCTTATCATCTGCAGGAGCCTTTTGGGTGAGGCAGCAAAGGTCGGTGTAGAATTTGTCTTTTTCCGCTGGGTCAGCTTGGAGAGTTGGGGCATAAACGCTAAAAAGAACAACATGTTGTTTGTTGTGTAGAGGGAGACGTAAGGACATAATGCGATCGGAATGAACTGTCGGCAGATTTTCAAGGTGTGAGGCAGTGGAGTTTTTAATCATGAAGCCAACTCCTGAAAGGTGTCTTTCGGTTTTGGGTTTGCCTGACCAGTAGAGTGTGTAGCCAGCACCATGTTCTTTAAGGCTGCCTTTCTCGTGAAGACGAACTTCACTGTCAATGTTGAGCTGTGACAGTTCATGGGCAATTAGAGCAGAACAACGCTCAGGACGTTCACTATCCCCAGTATCAAGCATGGTTCTGATGTTCCAACATGTGAGTGTTAGTTTGAACACACCTTTGCAGGCAGGTGTATACCTTTGAAATCTCTTTGTTTTTGTTTGACCGCATGGAAGATGCCGGTTGGCCGCGGTTATCCAACCAGGTGTGGAGATGAGCTTTGTTTACGCCACCTTTGCTAGGCCCCTCTCCGTGTGGAGCAAGCAGTGCTGTCCCTAGAAAAGGCTGCTTGGTCATTCAGGATGCTGCCTCAAGAGACTGTCATCTCCTGGGTCAAGTCGTGAATGACCAATATCCTGAACCACCCGCATGCAGGGTTGGGGCTGCGGCTTCCAGCTGCTTCCTATCACCTGCCATTTTCGACCCTCACCTGTCACTACAGGGCTTTGTAATGTGGGTGAACCCTTCAAGCCTGCACAATGGATTTTTTAGGTGAGGCACAGCATGCACTGAACTGGCCCCACCCTTTACTCCTAAGGTTCATCTGCCGCGGCCTAGTGAGCTTGGACGGTGACAGTGAATACCTCAGGACGTAGGTTTGGTCAGAGTATCCTTCTCTTAGATGGATGGCCTGACAGGGCTAAGTGAGCTCCATCTGCCTGGGTTTGGGATTGGAGTTGTCCTTCTCCTAGGATGGTTGCCAGAGGGCTGGTGAGCCCATCCTGCCCGTGGACACACTTTGTCTGACCCTTCAGCTGAGACCTGTCTGGCATGGGAGACCCTACTGGCGGCACAAACCACCGCCAGCATAGCTCTCAACCTCATGAGGGCACGCGAGCTTCTCCCCCGCGACAAGGGGGTGCCCCCAGAGAAGAGGGATTTATAACCAATAAATTTCATGTACATAATGTGAGTGAAAGATTTAACCCAGTGTGGAATATAATATTTTATTTTTTTAAAAATAAAAGCACAAATTTAGACATGTTGAGGCAGTTGTTTGGGTTGTGAGAGAAAACATCATCTTCAAAACTGGATTAATCACCCTTGGGGCTACACAGAGGAGACAGTGGAGAGGTGACAGTGGGTATATGCCAAGACTGAGAAAAATATACATTAAATTTGTGCTGAAAGTGCCTGAATTGATGTTTTCATTCATTCAGCCAAGATTCTTTTCTGATTTAAAGAGCAAGTGTAACTCACACAGACTTAAATTGTCCATGAGCAGAAGCCACCATATTGTTTTCACTACATCTGAGTCACACATCTTTCATACAACAGAGAAAGTCAATGTTCCTTGTTGTTGCTTTGGGGTGGTGCTGGTTGGCAGAGTGAGCATATATAGCAGGCTTTGCTCATGCTGGTTTCGGGGTGGGGGGGTACCTTTTTGCGGGGGGTCTTCCATTCATGGGGAAACACTCCAACCAAATCCACCTCTTGACTTCACCTTGTTCTCTCTGTCAGTCAGATCATGTAGTTACTGATTTGTTCTACAATGGTCTTGACACCTCTTAGACTAAGGGGAGGTGAGAAAAAGTAGTACCAGTGGAAAGATGCTCAGCACACTGCAGTATCAATGCCTCTGGGCATATTGGGTCATAGATTTAATTTCTGTTTGAGCTGCCAGTTCAGCCTCATCATGGCAATTCCCCTCCAATTTTATATCAAATAGTGTGTATCTTATCTTCTTATCTCCTTGTGAAACAGTTAGATGGAAGAGAGTTCAGGATCAATCTTGTTCTTAATGAAAATGACCTGGCAACAGTCATTTGCCACATCATTCTCACATATTTCAAAACAAAACCAAAAGAACTCCTACCAGTGAAATGCTTTGACTGAGTTTATCCCTGGGGAGATGGTGAGAAACAAACAACACAAGGCAGTTGTTAATCACATTCTGGAATATAGTCCTGGAAGGCTCTGAGATACTGGAGTGAAGGACATAATATCCAGTATAGAGCAGAGAGACTTTGATCTGAGGTTCATTTTGGGTTGTGATGTGGAAAAAAATAATCAGCAAACCCCAAACAGACCTTGTTCTGTTTCAAAGATAAAAATGACTAAAACATTCACAGTGAACTTTATGAACAGGTATCTCAGTACGTTCTAGGAATATGTAAAACCTGAGTAGCAGGGTTAGAAGTACACCAGCAGTGTGATTATGTGCAATAGTTAAAAGCAAACTAATAATTTGCTAATTTTATTACACATTAAGTACTATTTATTTGTTGTAATAAATTAGATTCATTATTAATGGTTCCTATTCTTATTCATCAATCCATTTATTACTTCACCAATTGCAATTAGAACAAAATGTCATGTGCAGTCAATGTACCAGTGTCCAATGAAAGCCGTCAGTAACAGAGTCACAGAGGATGTTGTGGAAAGACAAACTTCTGGTTCTCTAATCCCACCTCCTGCTTAGAGCAGGTCCAGCTGCAGTAAGATGTCCAAGGGTTTGTTTTTAACCTCTCCAAGGGTAGAGGGTTGCCAGCCTTTCTGGGATCCTGCTAGGGTGTCTGACCATCCTTCTGGTAAAAAGTTGTTTTATTTTGTCTTGTTGCAACTTGTGTCCTCTGCCTCTCATCTGAACCACAGGCACCTCTGAGGAAAGCCTGGCTCAGTCCTCCCTGCACCCTCCCGTGAGGTTCAAGACAGACCACTGACCTTGAACTGGATTTCATTTGGAGTCAAATCACTTGTTGATTGGGGTTTTTTGTTTGTTTGTTTTAAAAGACACTGGCTTTTCGTTTGCCCATAAAACACAGCTTTCTGCCTCATCTTATTGATACCTCTACCACAAAGCCCTTTGGGAGAAGGAATGATGAGGTCTATAGGAAAGCCAGGCCTGAGAAATGACTGGTACACACCATCTTTCAAAGCTCTCTGCATGATACTCTGGAGCACATAGATTAGGATTCTACTTCTAAATTGCTTTCATTTTAATTGTTATAAGTGCAGTTGTCATGTGTTGATTAAGTGATGGATGCTTCACAAAACAATGTTATTCTGGGCAGTGTTTTCCCAAAAACCCAGTATTGTTTTAGATGTTACAAATCATTAAGATATCAGGCACTTCCTTTGGGAATTTTATATTGATTGTGAATATCACTCTTTTTTCCTGCCCTGTAGTTGTGGCTGCCAAAGCACTCTTGAACTTCAGATTCATTTGTGATCAGAGTTTTGGAATGCCTTTGGAAAATGTGCTGTTTAATGAAGGATGTAGGATGCAATCCTGCTCCTGGTATTCACAAGATTATATCTGAGCCAGGACTTTGATTTCTCTAATTCTTGGGTGCTCAAAGGTAGGAAAAAATGCAGAGATATGAAGCTGTGGCAGATGATGATCGTTACCAGCCAGGAAGCCACTGGTGCTGCAATGGAGATAGATGGCAGTGAAAAGAGAAATGAAGAAACATCATTTCTCACTGATTCCATTTGATCTGCTTCCTCTCTCACATCTCTGTGTGTGGGTTGAGGGGGAGGGGAAGGAGGGTGAGGAGGGGAGGACAAGGGTGGGAGTTGCCTTCATGCTTCAGCAGTGGTGGTGAATGTGAAGGAAACAACAGTTGGTCTGACTCCAGGCACTCACTTGGGCAGGGGCTGCGTGGGGAGTGAGCTCAGACCTGAGATATTCTCACAGGTACCACTGCCAGGGGCTGGATTACCTGGGGGATATACAGGAACAGATAGGAAAGGAGGATGCAATCAAAGCCCTGTCCTAAATGTCACCCTCAAAGGTTTTTTAGGACATAGATTTTTCTACCTCTGACCCAAGCACTGATTTTCAAAATAAGGCTTTAACACTCAGCTGTCAAGATGACACTTTCTCTTCTTAAACAGCAGTCTTCATTTAATCTGCTGTACTTAAAGCACACATTGCTTTCATGTGCTCCAGGGCAATGTGGGGGAAAAAAAAACAAACCGAAAGCCTTGAATATTGTCACAGGAAGAGAGAGGTTCCACTGAAAAGGAAATACATGTATTCAACTTGCTGGTAGTTGCACCACAAACTGACTGAACACCATATTGCTTTCTCTCTTACCAGCTGTGATTAAAAGACTTGAATTACAGATAGCAGCTTCAGAAAAAATGCAAGGGCAAGCATCTGCTGAACTCTGTACACAAGAGCAACCAATGGTTCTGCACCAAAAATAAGTCCTGCCTGACAACAGGTGAGTTTTTTTATTAACTGTTCTCTTCTGTTTTCCCATACTTCGATTTCTCAGACAGATGAGCTTGATTCGAGGCATGGCTTGGCTTTACATGGGACAAAATCATGCAAACCACCTTATGTTTTGTAACATCTCAAAATAATTTGAAATTACTGCAATTTACGTTATGCCTTTTCTGCTGAGGGAAACCTTTCATGATGGAAATGGTTTTACAGGTGCTGTAACTTCGCTATGTGATTTTCTCTGGCTTAGACTTGAGAACAACAGTCTAGATATTGTCAGGTCTGATCTGGACTACCCAGGCAGAATGAGCTCAGGTCTTGAGATTCCAATCATGTCTTCCTTTTGATAAGAGCAATATAGAATTAGTCTTCTCATGTCTTTGCTCCAGTTGACATTGTGATGTACTGGAAATAAGAGCAAAATTCTACCTGAACTGTTACAGGTTTCATTTGGGTGAAGTTCAATGGCAAGTCAAAAGAACATTATTCAAAGCTTGACTGTTTGTTCTAGACATGGATCAGAAACAAGGGATGGAAAAGAGCTACATCCTGTTAGCAGGTGACTGGTGAGGAGACATTTTGCCTTTTTGATTCCCTGCATTTCTGGCACCTCTTCATGCTCTCCTCATGTCTTGGTTCAATTCTGCTGACCAGGAAGCAGCATTCAGGACATTTGGAGGAAAAGCTCCTCTGCCATCTGAGCTGCAGCTGAAGATTTGGTGCTGGTCCAATCCAGGAAGTCCAAAGATGTCAGAGGAAAAAAGAAAGGGATTTTTGTTCTTCCCTTCCAACTTCTTCTACTCATAGCATGACTCTGAATGAGGATGAGTGATCCTGCCCCTGATATTTAGTGTTTGGGTTTGTTTTTTTCTTAAAGAGGATATGTCTTTTTCTTTCCCTCTCTTCTACCTAGTTATTATCATGATGTATGTTTGAGGAGGAAAAGGGATGTGGGCAGAAGTGTGTGTGATGCAAAGGCCAACTCTAAGCTCTCTGTGTCTTCGTGAGGGGCTTGTGAAGAAAATTAAAAAAAAACACATGAGAAACCTGCCTTTGGTTTTGGGGGTTTTTTTAGGAGATTTTTGTCTTATTTGAAAGGAATGTTTTGGCTTCATTTGGGCAGGATAATTTGTGTGTGTGTGTGCATACCCAGGGAGGGGTGTGAGAACACATTACCTAGTAGCAGCCATGGGGCTGCTTCCATGAGGCAGTGGATTCCTCAGCTCCTACATCACTCCCAGCTTAGTCAGAGAGACCCTGCAGACAGCAGGCTCTTTAATGAGCTGCTGTTGTTCTGGTTTTAAGGTTCTGAGGCCTGGCTGTCAGCTGACTTGGACTATAATGGGACAAACACCAAACACAGATAACTCAGAGGATGCAGGAAATAAAGGACATAAATTTATTTTTAAGCATATGGATGATGGGGGAGGAATTGCTGATATGACTGTGAACTTTTGTGATATATTTAGAACCTTGGAGTAAAACTCCTGTCCACTGAAGTCAATATAAATATTGCTGCTGAAATCACTGCAAACAATATTTCTGTCCTCTGTCAGAGGAAAGTATTAGTTGAAAATACACATCAACAGCACTTTCACATCAGTGTCTCAAGGGAATAAATGACACTGTACTTCCATAATGCCTACACACAGGCATACATCTTTCTCAAGATGTTGTCATGAACCCTGGAAAAGGGGTTTCCTTCTTTTCTCAGCTTCCAGGTCAAGTTTGGGGTCAGGTCATAGGTGTTACCGCTGGGGAGGAGGAAGGAAACGCATCCTACTCACTCCAACCCAAGGAAGTTTTTGTGTAGGAGTGGAGTGTTTTGGGGTTGGGGTTTTTGTTTGTTCTGGGGTGGGGGTTTTTTGGGGCAATGCATTATGTTCTCCATTCTATTTTAAAAACAAAGTGTGTATAAGTCACATACACGGTCATCTTCAGCTTTACTTGTCGTACTCACTAAACCTCTCTGTAGCAAGGGAAAAGCAATAGTATTACAAGGAAGCAGGAAATGTCTTTTGGGTTTTTTATAAATACCTGAGTTCTCTGGATCTGCCTGAAGCAGACATTGAGGGTTGGTGTGTTTTATAACCAGGATCAAATTATTTTTAGTATCAGTCATTTGGATGTGGCACTATATTCCAGCCTTGTCTCCTGTGGTGTCTTCTTGGGAATTGTTAACTGAACTTCACTTTGTAATTTTTCCATGGCTGCTCTCTCTGCAGGATGTGCCCTGTGCCAGATGGTTGACTTGAATGAATTCTCTTTATATAGTTAAAAATCGCTTTCTTTTATTATTCATGACTTGTTTCTTCCATCTCTCATGTTTCTCAATTTTGTCTCTGCTTCATAGCTGGATAGTCATGCCAGATCTGGATGAGGCTGTTATTTCACTTTATATGAGGGAGCCAGGTTGGGGCAAAAGGCATGTCAAAAGGACAGAGGCCATTTTCTCAGATTCCAACTATTTTAACTTCCAGTGCCTGTGTTGTAAGAAGGTGTAAAGAGCTGGTTTTTATAAAGGAGCCATGCTGTTATTTTGAGGCTGCCTGAAAGTTTTTTTTTTGTCTGTAATAAGTGAATAAATGAATAGGAAATTGAAAATAAACTACACAGGAAGCTAAAGTATCTGTCATTTGTTTTGTTAAACAGTTGAGTTGTATAGAAGTACTTTCAGTATATATGAAAATCATAATGAGTCAGTGTCCTTAAAGATGCAACACCCACATGGCTCAGAAAGATCACTAGTAAATCTGGCCAGTACAACTAGGTATTAAAAATCAGGCTCTGAAGTATTTGTTAAAAATAGATCTATCTTCATGGATGTCAAATGCTGATTTTCTTTGGATAGAGATCTATTGCTTTTAGTTTATATTCAATATAAGCATCATATGTGATAATAAATCTTAGGAGCACATGCTAAGATTATTTGATTTATTATTTTGTTTAGTGCAATGGTATTCCATTTCATTCCATTCGTGTATTTCTGGTTCCTCTGTAACAACCTTGTAAAAGTGACAGGGAGGCTCAGATCTTTGCCCAGCAAACAATATATATTATTTGCTACATGAAAGTGGTGCACAACTCTCTTAAATGTTTCCTAGCAGACTCCTATTGCATTCCACAATGTGCCTGCACTTGAACCACCTCCATTCATATCAGAGTCTTTTTATCCCAGCACACATTGAGCAAGCTGCTCTGAAGCTTAATTCTCCTGACCCTTCAGTGCAGTCGGATATTGTCACCTAATCCCCTTTTTTTCCTTCTGTCCCATGTGTGGTTTTGACTTCTTTCTCTTCTCAATTCCTTTTTCCTCTTCCCTTTTTCTTTCTTTCTCATTCTATAAGCCTCTCTCCAGGCTCCACATTCCAGAATTCATCCTTGCATTAGGGCTGCAATACAATGCTCTCCCAGTGTTAAAGGATTAGACATTAAGGAGACTGTGGCAACTCCAGCCTTACACAGGGGGAACATAAGGGGATGGAGGAGCACTTGCTAAAAAGTGAGGAGGCTGAGAAATGAGGGGGGGGGAATGGCATCTTAGCAAAACCAGAGTGGATGACAAAGAAATTTGTGTGGCTAATAGTAGTTTCTGCTGTTTCACGTTCTTTGTTGTGTCTGGAAGACAGTAAACCAGTTGGAAAGCAAAGTAGTGTTACCCATTAGAGATATTGGGACATTAAATGTGATTTTTACTTTAGCATCCACCTCTGAGAAATGTCCAGTTTGGAGCTGTCATGTGGTGGCAATGCTATTCCAATGCATGTGGTGAAAGTGTTGTCTGAAGTGCCAATGTTAATCAATATTGTATTGAGTTTTTTCATAGATAATTGTACCTTTGGCTCTGATTTCCAAAGTTCAAACTACTCCCAGAGAAGGAGTCTGGGGCTCACCTTTCAAATATTTTCGGCAGATTGATTTTCATTTGTTTTCTCTTCCTGAAGAGAATGGTCTTTGTGTAATGTCTCCTCTACTTTCATCATTGGATTGGAAACAAATTATTGAATTGGAAAGAAATTATTGAATCGGAAAGAAATTATTGAATCTGAAAGAAATTATTGAATCAGAAACAAATTACTGGATTGGAAACAAATTATTGGATCAGAAACAAATTATTGGATTGGAAACAAATTATTGGATTGAAAACAAATTATTAAATTGGAAAGAAATGATTGAATTGGAAACAAGTGTTGAATTGGAAATTCAAACACTTCAAATTGAATTGGAAACAGGTATTACTTTTTAGGTTCATAACAGTAGAAAAACCTATTTTGATGAGATTAAGGTTAATGTCTTCCACAGAATTACCTGCAGGAATGAAGTGATTCTGTGAAAGTAAATTTAAGGGTAAAATCATAGCTTCATTTAAATTGCTTAGCAATCTCCAGAAGCTACGTAAGAATGAAATTCTTCAAACAAGTTTTTTGTTTGGTTGGTTGGTTTGGGTTGGGTGTTTTTTTTTTTTTTTTTGAACCACACAGACCCTGTAGTGGAGCAGTAATTGGAATCTGTAGCATGACTCACAAAGCCCTATCGAGGGGTTCTTGTTTTCCATTGAGGTTGTTTTGGTAATTGTTGGTAGGGTGGGAAAAGGAATTTGAAGAAGTAAGTTTTGCATTGTGAGTTGGGGGTGATGAAGTTCGTGCTCTTCCCTAATCTGTTACGGAAGTGGGTCCTGCAGCCCTGGCCCAGCTGCCAGGCAAGTGTTGTCCCCAGGACTCCTGAGTGTCACCCTGGTGCCTGACAGTCTCATTGTTCCCCAGGAACGTAAGTGTCATGGAAGGTCATGGTTTGCATTATTATTCTACAGCTACATTTGAATAAATGTACTTGGCTCTGTAAAGAATGCTCCAGGCCTCCTTACCCTGCTGTACCCCACAGGCATGTGGGGAGGCTTAAAGATTGTAAAGTGGCTTTGAGTTCCTTGGAAAAAAAGGCACTATATGAATGCAACAGATTCCCATTTGTTCATACGGCATCTGGTCCCACATCACTGATGTTATGATATAGGGGTTCAGCCCCAGAGTGCTCTACATGTGTTGGATTATTCACAAATATAAACGCAGATATGGCCCTAACCCCAAGGTCTGTGCAGTGTAAAGAAGTGACCTGGCAGCCAACCAAACACACCTTCTGCAAGGCACTGAGTGTGTGTGTGTGGGGGGGGGGGTTGCACCAAGCAATTAAGGGTGAGGATTGAAACTTAGAGCAGACAGGGAAAAGAGCACAGGCTGAGCATTGGGAAGATGAGCTGTAGGAAGGGAGATCCAGCCCTTGAAATGAAGGTTGTTTTGAGTGCAGCAGTGGTGCTTTACCCGTGGGCACCTCTGTGCTACTTTCACACTTTATGTTTTCTGGTGGAAATACATCATGAGATTTTGATGAGAACAGGAGGAATGAAAACTGAAGTAGTAGCAGTAAAACAGAATCATTTCCATGATGAACAACTGAATAATTCTGTTGCTAGGTTCTTACCCTGTCTCAGCCGGTCAAGGAAGTTTTGTGGTTTCTGCTGTTCATCTTAGCTGTAGATTTTTTATTTTCTTTTTCCCACAAAAAGGAAGCTAAACTTCGGCACAATAAAGACATTCATGTCATTTCATGTGGAGATTCTACTGTCAATAGGGTGAAGTTTGCTGCATTAAAGCCTGGTCTTGACATCTTCCATTGCATATCCTCTGTAATGGCCTTCAGTCTTTCATCTCCAAAGTACCCCAGGAACTGGAAAATGGATAAAATTTGGAATTAGAACTAAAATAGCACACTCCTCCATGCAATGAAATTCAAGGCTTCTGTTTTGCACATAAAGCTTCTGTACTTCATAGCTAATAAAAGAAAGTATCTGTTGATAGTGTTCACAAGAGCATAGGCACTATGTAACAGCCCAAAAGAAAATGCTGAGAATGACCTTACAATTTCCCCCACCTGTTTCTCAAACTGTCAGAAGGAAACAGGTCTCCTATTTCACTCTGAGTAAGATGCAGTATGTTTATGGTTTGGGAGAGGATGGGTTGATTCTCTGTCAGTTGAAACAGTTCTCTGGCTGTGAACTGGAGCTGCAGGTGAGAGATCTCTGTACCTGCCTTGGGTTTAAGTCTCAGGCACAGAAAACTTTGCTTACTGCAGCATTTGTGGGAATCTATTTTACCATGACTTTGAAATGGCATTTGTGAAAGCAAGGATGCAGTTAATGAAAACTCAGAGATTGGGAGTAGAAGAATGAACAGGTTGAAGGTTTTTAAAAAACACTTCCATTGTGACTCAGACATTCCTCACATATGCTGTTTCAAACTATTCCTGAAGAATGTAATAAACTTACTCTCTGTAATTGGTTTTTTGGTTTGTGCAAAAATCTGTTGCCCAGTCTTATCTCCCATTTCTTCTCACTGCTGAGAATCTTCTATGCATCGTGTAAAATTATTTCACATTCTCCTATCTGCCTTCCCTACCTAACTCTTTTACATCTTCATTCTCCTTTATTTACTTTCTATCCTGGATCTGCCTCTGTGAAAATAATCCCCAACTTTGCAGACTAGTAATATTGGGTTTTCATATTTTCCCAGTTTTTCCAAGCTGTTAAAATTTTAGGGAAAAAAAAATCAAGCTACAAAAAGAAGAAATTATCTGTAGCCTTTCCTTTGCTCATGTCCTAACCATTGAAAGATCTATTCCTACATTAAAAAAAATCAACAAGCTCTTAGCCCCCATTCTAGTAAAGACAAATTCTTTCTGTGCTATCTAAAACAAGGGCGGGGGGGGGGGGAGGAAAGGAACAACTAGACTGAGAACAACTCCCAGACGATAATAAACCGACTCAAGAAAGCTGAGAACAGGCTCCAACCCTCTAGCAGGTTGGAGTTTTTGCTGTTTTACTCTTAAGAGACACTGGTAAATCATTTGGCATTATTAAAGATACCAACCACAAAAAGAGTCTGTAAAAATATGTCCCGAACTTTTCATCATGTGTGTTTCTGTAGCTTTTAGTGGTCCTTGAGTCACTGCTAATACTTAAATGTTATTTATTCATTTGGATAGGTGCATAACAGCAACATTCAAGGATGAAATAGTTGCCCCCCACATGAAAAAATGGTGGTTTCACATGCTGACATAAGTAATCAAAACATCTCTTTTACTTGAAGCAGTTCTTTTGAGCTGTATTCCTAGATATAAAGTGCAGCAGATGTATCAGATCTGTTTTAGCCTGCCTTTATCTAAGTGAAACTCAGTTGAAAAAACAACATAAAATGGAACACGTTGCTCACCAACACAGGTCTGCACTGCCTGATCTCCTGCTCAGTGATTTGCACCACACAAGGAAGATGCACAGAATTATGTACCTGATTTTGATTGTGGGATTTCAGTAGATGTTTGTGGTATGGAACAAAACTGCTCAGTGTGGTGAGCAACAGAGGAGCTGTCCCATCATCTCTATCAGAGGAGTGTAATTTGTTGTTTAAGTGTGGTCTTCACTAATGGTGATGGACTGGGATTTCTCAGTGCAGTCCAGGTGCTTTCCAGTATGTGTTTCCTGGTCAGCATCTGGAATTCAGGACTGAGACAGGTTTGAGGACAGCTGTGGAAATAAGAATTACCAAGACATTAGAAAACACATTGTATCTTGCTTTGTGATTTTTGGAAGGAGAAGTTAATAGGCAAGAGACATGATTTTTTATGTTAATTCCTGTTCAAGTTCTAAGGACTAACAATTTACATGCTTTTGGCAAACACAGAAGGAGTAGGTTCCCACAAAGTTTTGTGTCTCCCAGTTTCTTTACATGTGTAAACCATTTTCCACCCATAGTAGATAGGCAGAATGGCATTTCAGTGGCTTTCTTCCTGCAAATGTTCAAAGTTACCAAAACAAAATTCTCAAACCATAAAAAACCCCACCAAAAACAAATGAGATGTCTAGAAATTCAACGTTTCCTATTTATGCACACAGAAATGACAGCTTAATACACTTTTTTCCCAAAAGAGTCAAGGGTTCAGTGTGTAGTATCCCCCTGACCACTCAGCACTCTCCAAGCATGAACTCAGTAAAGCTTATATAAACTAACTGCAGAACCTCACAGCTGCTACAAAATTTTGTGGGCCAAACTCATTTGGTGTAAGTGGAACAAAAAACATGAAGGTCAAAAGGGGGGCTAGGTTTCACCCTTCCTTTTTCCAGAAAATGTATGGAGCCTTTTCTTTTTTTTTTCTGAAGTACTTCAAGTCCACAGAATGAAAATGCAGTTCACATCCCTACCCTACCAAGTTAAGCAGTACATAAACAGAGAAACACACCATTTTATCACTGAAGTGAAAATGTGTGGGTGAATAACTGTTTTGAGTTGCTTCTAAGCTGTGAGATTCCTGCCTGATTCTTTCAGTCTGAGCTGTTGTCAGCAGGTTGTCTTATTGTTCCTTTTACTATTTAACTTGAGAGACTTCATCTAAAATACAGTGCATAAGCTAGACAAATAAATACCCATCAGCTCCCAGAGGGTGATAATTTGTCCCATGGGACTGGAGCATAGACTTGTTTTGACACTTCTGCCTGTGTGTATGTGCATTTTCAGAGCTCTCCAAAATTCACCATCCTTTGCCCATCTCAAATTCTGCTCTCAATTACACCTGTGCTGGTCTTATTTCTTGTGCATTTCCTGAATATAGTCCATCATTTGATCTGCTTTTATATCTGTCTTCCTCCTTGATGCCAGTCCTTGCAGATTTTGGTGCTTGCCCCTTTGTTATATGCATGTGGTTTTGAGTGTGGGATTCAGAACCCTGAATGAGGCATCTCTGCTCCTCATAAAATGAATGAGGAAATGGAACTGACTCAGACTTGGCTTCATAATAGTGAGATCCCTGAGCAGAGAAACTCCTTTGCTGGTCAGTAGGAAATTATTTTAACTCTACAGCTCCTTCTCCTGGGCTTAAGTGCTTGACTGTGAGCTGCAGAGAGGTATTTCCCTGAAACCTTTCCGGGAATAAGGTACTTATGTCATTTTCTTGGAAACTACAGTGGAGATCGTTTCTTTCTTTTAAAGTATAGCCAAGAAAGCACTGCCAAACCCTTTTATTCTGTGTTCACAACCCCAGAATGTGAATAGCCCCTTCCCTGTTCTCTTGGCTGTGTTTCAGGCCCATATGGCCAAAGTGCCCTGAGGATCCCCTAACCACTAAACCATACTTAGAGCAGTTTTTATCCCTTCTGTTGAAGCCATTCTGCTTTGTAGAAAAACTTTGTGAATTTGCTGGACTAGATAAGCCAAAGGTGTATAATGACGAATATGAGTCCTGGGTCATCAGCTGTTGAGAGGACATGGTTTCCAGTTCCTGTATTCCTGCACTGTTGGCTGTTCCCACAGTTTATAAGGAGAAGTTGTTGGATGGAAATTCACCAAACATCAGAGGACAACACGCCTCTTTCTCCTAGACAATGTCCTAATCCTGGACAGAAGACTGTTTCCATTTTTTGGCCTCATGAAATAGTCTCAATAGAAAAGTCAAGAGTTTATGCCTTTCTTTCTGATACACAAAACTTGGTAGATGGTCCCTGTGGTAAGACAGGATGTGAAAAGCTCATCCTCTACCTGATTTTATGAAATTCTGCCCTTGTGCTTGCTAAGTTTGAGCCCTGAGATCTACTCCTATGAAAAGAGGTGGCCTGGGATGGGGATCGTTTGTGTCACTGTAACACGTAAGTCTTCCAGTTATCCTCCTCTAACTTTCTGAGAAACCCCAAGTATTTTCATAAAGTGATTATTTGTAATTATAGTTCCTAAATATGAAGCAAAGATCAAATACAAAAGGTGTGACCCAAGTGGGAACAGGGAAGCCGTGAAATTTTTTCTTTCATTTTTGTTTTCTGACAATGTAAGGCTGGGAGCAATAAATGCCTCAGGAGTCAGTTGATTATTGTTTATTTGTGAATCTTGAATACATAGGCAGGAACATGCCTAGAAAATTCCCTGTTGCATCCATTGCATGGATGTATCCATAATTTGAAGGTTAATGGCTAAGATACTTTTTGCTATAAGGACAAAGGCAGCAGTTCTTTTTCTCTGTTTTCAAATTTAATTCAGGCTTCAGTTTTTACAAAAAGAAACCACACTTTTTACAGTTTTCATGAGAGATCTGGAAATGTATTTCCCGTCATCCAGTTCATTCAGCCATCCTGCCTTTATGAAAGGGGAAGATTTATCAGTGAATGTGAAGATACTCAGTCAACAAACCTTGAGTTTTACATCTATGTTTTTATGTCTGCTACCAGCTAACAGATTTCCTTTTCTATTGTATTTTCTCATTTAGAGGAAACAAAATATTATGTTAGCCAGTGATTATTTTAAGAGAAAACAAGCTAATTGATTATTAATACTAAAAAAGCAGCACTGCCTTTTCATTTCCTTTGATGAGTTCATCCTTAAATGCACATGAATGGGATAGTTCAAGAGTGGATCTCTCTTAAATTTCTGTCATTTGAGGACCTGGTTTATCACACATTATCAAGTGATGGATGAGTTGCATTACAATTATAACTCTAAATCAATGGAAACAACTTTTTTTTCAGTTTGCCATGTAACTTGAGTGCAAATTATGAAATGAGCTCTGTTACAGGGCACATAGGACTTGAAAAGGAAATAAAAGAGGTGATAGAGAATTGCACTCAGAAAGAGACTGCAAGTAAGAGAAGTAGAAAATAAATTTGCAACTTCTGGAATAAGGAAAACAGTGTGTAGCTAGCATAAAATAGTAGAATGCACTAAAATGTTGTTGGGGTGGTATTATAGTAGTAGTAGTGGTTGTTATTTATTAGCATTGGGGGTTTGTAGTTACTTTGGCTTTGCATTTCTTGTGCTCCAGTAGGTGAAAGGTAGAACAGATCCACTAGGATAGATTGTATTTACTCTGCTATTTTAGAGCAATTAGGCATCCTGAATCCAGTGGAAAGTGGCAGAGCATGGGACAAACTCCTGGAACCATAATAAGCCAGTAGATGAACATGCTAATGGAGTTACATGTAAAATAATTGATGTTTTTGCTGGTATGGTACTTGTCTCCATCATGCAAGAACTACTGAGCAAGACAGCAGACTAAATCCATCCAGGTGTTGTACCAATGGTTGTGATTCTTGGAGAGGAACATGAGTAGGGGTTCATGTCCCCAACCACATGCTCCCTTTCCCCTCCCACAGGGTTCTCAGCAGCTGAAAACCAGCAGGTTTTGCACCCTGTAGTTGCTCATGTGGGAGTTCTGGGACTCTCTGAGTTGTTCCCTCAATAAGGTAATGTTCTAGTTCAGCAGCTGGGACCAGTTTATCACTGTGTGGGGGTGACCAAAGCTGTGTATTCTAAACCCTCTATGCCATTTCCCAGGAAATGTTAACAATGGACCCTTTGCAGCAGCTGCCCAGGGCACACCTGAGCCCTCAGGCTGGAAGCTGGGTGGGAAAGAAGCCTGTGAGATAAGAGATGGGATAACTCCCCTCCAGGAAGTTGTTGGCACCTCCACACCCACCTGAGGGGTCATGTCTGCTCCTGGACCTTCAACAATTCCAAAGTATCCCCTGACTCACAGAGTCAGATCACCCATTGTGGAACTCCCTGCCCTGGGGGAGGTACTGGGCAGTCCCACCTGGACCTGAGGGGATATAATCTTGGAGTCTGGGGACTTAGGGAACCACTTGTTGGATCCAGGGGAGGAGCAGAACCCCGACAGGAGGAGACAACCACTCTCGACAAGACCGTGACCATCATCCACACCAACAGGTTTCTCACCTCCTTTGGACTCGGGGAACCCACGTGGGGCTCAGCACAGGGGCCAACAAACCCCTTTGTATTTGTGCCCCAGGGGGCTGGGTTATACTTCTGGATTTTGTGGGTTAAACTCAATTTCTCTTTGTGCCATTGCATTTATTGTAATATTTTATTAAATTGTAACTCTGACTTATAATCTCTTTTGTGTTGGATTTGTTTCTCCTGCCAGTTTGCCTTTAAACCAGCATAGGTATTGGTGAGGCCTTGGCAGTGTTCCTCACCATCTACCAAGGGGTACAGCCATCCTGATGATCCTCCTTAAGCTTCTTCTGTTTGCCTCTCCCAGAGTACCTTAGTTCCTTCTGCTTCAGCATTTCAGTCCTGCCTGGGAAGGTACCTGCACCTTGAAGTTCTGACTTCCTCATCAGCACTGCTTTCCATATTGGAGGTCACTGGCTTTCACTTCTGCCTGTCACAGAATCCTGTACAGATGGAACATTTTATTTGGTCATATGGGCCGCACTTACACCTTCTTCATTTTATTCTGCTGATCTTTATGGGAGATGCAAGGTGGCTGGGCTTATTTTGCTTTCATTCTAACAAATGCTGACAATTGTTTCAAATAATTAAAAAACAAAGTACTGAAAATGTTTGGTCATGGGGAAGTTCCTAAAATGCCATCAAGTTGATTATGATTCCCCATTGATGGATTTAAATAAAAAGGAAGTACTTAGCCCATTCCTAATGCTTTTAACATGTACTTTATTGTCACCATGTGGCACTGTTTTTAACCACAGTGTTGCACTGTACATCACATCTGCAGAATTACTAGTAATCTGCATTGAGAATGGAATCACATTTGTCTGACATGACCTATTTCCTGTTAAATACCTTGAATAACATAAATTCTCTTTCCTTTATTTTCTTCTTGGTTGACTCCTGCAGCAACTGCAGCATTCTTTTCCCCACTGACCTGCTCCTGCCTGTGTCATACTGCCTGCCCTTTTTAAATCCAGTGCTCTTGTATTTCATGGGAATCTTCCTGGTCTTCCAAGACGTATAAAAATTGTGCCAGGCATTTTCTTCAGACACGTCTTTCAGCCTGTTTCAGACCCAATCTATGGGCTGCCAGGTCTAAAGTACTTGTCAGTAATTAATGGTCTTTACCATCCTCTACAGTTACTATCAGGCTGGGAAGTACTTTGTCATCCTCAAGTGAAAAAAAGTACTTAATGCTCTTCAGATCCAATATTCACTAAGCATTTACCTCCTCTCTATCACTAATTGTATTAACTTCTTCAAAAATCTTTAACCATTGGAAGCTTTCTCAGAATCTTAAATACTTGAGGAATTACTTTCATATTAGTTACATATCTCTTGGGTATAGAAATACCTCTCATGCTTTTAGCTTCCCTTTTTCTCTGCTCTTCATTGCTTTTCATTTAAATGTTGATTGCTATCTATAGTCTCTGTTTTCTCTATTTCATTCCCTCTGAAGCAACATTATAGATGTACAAAAAACCCCTGCACATATATATACACATATATATATATATTTGAATAAGGTCTTCTTGGTCCATTTTAATATTGCCTTGAAACACTGCAAGTCTTTACATTTTGCCAAAGGAATGCAAAACTTTGGCAGGTTTTGAACCATAGCAGTTACTGTGGGTCATTGGAGAGGTGAGAAAAAGTCTGCCATGCTGAATGGAAGGCAGAAAGGATATGAGAAGGGAACATAACACTGTAGTTTGCCTGTAAGAGATCCACAATTGCTCCAGCTTGGTGATTTTGGAGGAAGTTGCTTAGATTTTGCTTGGAGGGTGAAACAGCTACTGTTTCATGTATCTGCTTCATTAAGTTTAGACTATATTTGCCTGTGTTTGCTTTTCTGCTTGTGCTTGGAGTGTGTCTATCTGAGCTCTGTTTCCCAGAGCCTGGAGTTTATTTGCCTAAGTTTGCTTTCCACTGCCTTTGGACTGTGTTTGCACTGAGCTCTGTTTCATTCAGGCTGGACTTATGGGCCCAGGTTTGTTCCACAGCATTTGGACTGTGTTTGTTTTGATTTCCAGAGCCTGGGAATGTGGCTGTGCATGGTTTGCCCCAGCCCCAGGGTGTCTGTGTCTGTGCCATGGTTATCCTGAGGGTTCTGCTGTTGGCATCTGCCTTGCCCTGTGCCTGGATTCTGCAGTCCCCCAGTTTGCAGGAAGGGGGAATCTGAGAGAAACAAAGTTGCTTGACAAGAACTATTACGTCAGCACAAAGTTTGTGCCATATCTGGCACAGAAAAATCGAATTTATGTTAGGCCAGAGGGGAAGAGCCACCAAATTCCTGGCCAAACACAGACATCCTCAGCTTGCCCTATATTCAATTAAAACAGAAAGGGGGAAAATTATCCATGTCCTGTTGTGCTTAATTTGTAAGAATTATGTTAACTGGAAATGCAAATGCTTTCTGACCCCTTCAAGTATATCAGCCTCCTTTTTAAATCTCTTATTTCCACTTCATTATTTTTTAAAAATTATTATTAACTTAAATCTCTTTTCCTGCATCTTAACTGATGTATCCTTCAGTTTTCACCCTTCTACATCACCTGGAGATAAGCATTTGATACAAATGAAAATATCCTTTGAGGGTCCTGTCTAAAATAAGTTGCTTTGAGTCAGTAGAGACCATTTCTTACCTACTGAAAGAGCTGCTGTTTGCTTTTCACTCAACATAAGCTGATCCCTTGTGGCATACAGCACTCTGCTATAACCATTTTAAGCATTTTGTTGGTTTATTAGTTATAACCTTATAAGATTTTCCTGATGTATGTGTTCATATAAAGCAATTATTTCTAGTGTGTTATCTGCTTTCTACAAAAACCAACCACAGCATAATTTTAAAATGAAAAGATTGGATGGTAAATTAGCTGCATATACCTGTGGGACTTGGATAGTTAATTAGCTGCATATACCTGTGGGACAAAGCACCACCCATCAGCCTCTCACCTTCCTCATCTTGGTCTTCCAGGACAGAGCATTAATATCTCAAATACAGCTAATTCCATTTTTAACTACTAGAATTATTTATTTATTATTCATATTGAAATGGAATGTTCTTCACCTCCAGTGATGTGGAGAATGTCAGTCTCTGCCTGTGCATTTAATCACTGTAGAACTTATGCTAAACACTGAAGTCATTCCTCCTACCCTATCATAAATGGAATATGTACACCAGTTTGAAGGGATTGCATGAAATTATGCAAGCAAACCCCACTTTTTTTCCTCACTGCAGCTATTTATTCAGTCACAAGGGAACTGGAGTAACCCCAAAGAATAACTTAAAGAGAGTTGGGGTGAATAGGGTGAATAATGATGTAGTCAGACTGAGTGAGGCTTCAGAGTTAACCAGCCTTGTGGCAATATTTTTATAATAATTAAGACTAAAGACAAACCAGCCTCCAGATACAGAGAAAATGCCATCTCTGTGGATGTTTAGACATGATTGGTCCAACCTAATGACCATGTGATGGATTAGTCCAAGTCTGTCTCAACACAACTCTTCTTTTGGTCTATGATTAAAGATCAGTTGTATCTGAAGGAGATAACCACACTGGGAAAGCAAACAATTGTGTTGGGACTTTAATACTTGGATTTCGTTAATTTTAGCAGCTGACATTTTAGTCTTCAGGGATAAAAGAAAAATTAGTCATAAATGAAAGGGGTTGTAATACACAGGACACACAAAATTTGGAAGATTTTAATATATTAAAATGCTGCAACTACAAGTAGCAGTTGATAGATCTGCAGCATTCACTGGACTCATCTCTAGCAAGGTTTGCTGACCAGCTCAAGGTGGCTTGGACCTGGAAAGAGAGGGAAGATATGGAGGAATGTATTGCACACAGAGGACAAAAATAATCTGATTTTAGATTTTGAATGTGTTATGTAAGTTTTCCAAGTTACCAGGGGCTCATAATTTCAGAGTAGGTATTCAGCTGATCTATTGTAAGACACAATGAAAGTCCTAGAACAGGAGGTGAATGAGAATTTCTGCTGTAGAGAAAGGGGGTATGAATTTCTTCTAACTTCAAATGTCAGCTAATAAAAATCTTCTATTGCTGTGACACCATAACCACTTCCGAGAAGTAGGAAAGCAGTAGTTTTATCAGTTATTACTTAAAATTACACAAGAAGAATGGGAAAAAAATGAACAAGAGCAAATGAAAAAGCAGTAAAAAGATTTTTTTTAAAAACACCCCTGTTGTTATGGAATCCCCTATGTAGTCTCCTATGGCTGTCATGAGAAATTACATGAAATTGAACTGGGAAGAGATTGGAGCAAAGTTGGGTGGATCTGGCACAGAGGTGTTTGTGTCTCTTCTTGCCAGTGCAGTGATTGACACTCATCCAGGGAAGGATGGGCAGGGAATCCCCTGTCATGTGTTGAGAGCAAAAAAGAAAGGACTAACCTCATCTTCAGGCTTAGGACTTAGTACTTTTCCTGCCCAAAACTCAGAGTTCAGGATGTCATTTCAGAATATTTTCTTGAACCTTGTGCACAGTCCACTTGATTTTGTTGTTTTATTTACCTACTTAAATTTAGGCATGTGCTCAGTTATCTTCGAATTTTACTAAAAAGAATAAGCCCTGGACAGAACAACTGTTAAGAAGGTCTAGTTTGGGAAGCAATGGTACTGCTGCTTAGCAATAATTAGCAATAATGCCCCTCGAGTGTGATTTTAACTGCTATTGAAACGTGCTGCCACTGTATCCAGAATGGTTTCATATGGCCATTGATCAAATCTGTTCTCAAAATATGTCCCAAAATCTAGTGTTGTGCATGTCTTTATCACATAGCATTTCTTCCACTAATTTGGATTCTCAATCCTTGTAGCAAAGATGTTATTCAGCAAGAGTATATCTTTGAGCAATTATTGCCCAGGTGAACCCAGTCCTGCCATCACTAACATCAGTTCAGCACATTTAGTTCAGCAAAAGCCCTGTGGAACAGATTCAGTGGGCAGACAACTCTTAGCTGTGTCTCAACTGCAACTGTCCACACTAACCATCACTTTATCTGACAACTGGCAAAATGCCACCAAACTACTAAAACTGAGGAACTGAAAGTGGGGGAAATTAATGTTTGTGAGAATATGCAATAGTTATGCTGTGTTTTCTGTAGTGTCTTGTGCAAAGTGCTTTACAAACAAATATTCTATCACCGAGTGTTTAAAAGGCAAAGAAAGACACAAGAAAATTATTATATCCATTCTGCACAGAGGAACCATAGGGATTAGCAAAGAGATGAAGTGAACTGCCCAAGGGCATGAAGAGGGTCTGAACACATGGGCAGAATGGCCAGTCTAATGCCTCAGCCATGAGATTTGTTCCTTAGTAGCTGTGCTTTACCACCAGGCTGGGGTGTCTTTCCATAGCCCCAAAACTCCAGAGAAGATTTCACTGTGGGTGTTTGCTATTTGACCCAAAAATCTTCTTATTCCTGGTTTTTACATAGAGAGTAAGCACTGTCTAGTGGCTTTTATATAGGAGCATGTTCCCATTTTCATGAGAGGAGCTTGTTTTTATTTTCATTTTCATGCTGTCTGGCTGTGGTTGCTGTTATGAGATGTTTAGAGAATGCTCTTTGGATGAGAAAAAAAGAAAAGAAATATATCAGAGGGGTCTAAACCTGATAATAAGTTAGACCCAGTGCAATGTATTGGTTTTTCTCAGTGTTTTCAGTGGTAGGGAAACAGCGAGTTACTTGAGATTCTGTCTTTGGCCGAAAGTCTGAGCGCTGCAATTTCTTTTGGGGAAAGTTGAAGGTGGGAGCAGCTCTTGTAGGCTTTTGCAGTTAAATAATAATTAATCAGAAATTGCTGCATCAGGATGCAAAAAATCCCTTGGCTTAAGTAGAAAAAAGGTGGCTAAACATCAAACAGATGAGCATGGTAAAGGGTGTACACACAGCACATACTTTAAATGTCAGTAACATCCCATATTCCTGTAGCTGGGTACCCATAGTAGTATTATCTTATTTTTTCTTGGCAAGATCAAGTAGTTATCTGGACTGGATAAATACAATGGAATAGCCTGTGCACTTTTTGGATTTCACAGGAGAAAAGTTTTGAACAGCTTATTTCTCTCCCTTTTGTTTAATAATTTATTTTTATTGCCACCTTTCTTTACACTCTTAGACTTGAATAGCTGTTGGTTGGGTTAGGTGAACTAATGGTCTAATAGGTCAGAGGATCAGAGACCTTCTGAAGGGCTGAGACCACCCATCCTTTTCCTTTCAGAACTCACAAATTTTAAAAAGATATATTTCTTCAGGTTTTGGAAGGTTGTTTTCACAACTCCATAAACCAAGAAAGTCCTCCTTGGATCAACACAGATTATACTGAAATTCCTTTGAAGAATCCTGAAAAACCTGAAATGTTCAAGTATTTTTTTTCTTGTTAAATCTGATGTATGCTGAATATATTACTGTCAATGTCCATCATAAGATGTGAACGTGATTTTTTAATTTCCAGCCTTAGATAATTTATTGCTCACCCATGGAGGCAAGACAGAATTTTACAGGTTTTAACTCTTTCTTCAAATGATGCTTCACATTCAAAAGAAAACTTAAATCTCTTAAATACAACCCTCTGCCTTACAAATGCTCTGCCTGCTGCAAGGATTCATCTTTTTCACGGGGGGAAATGATTGGCTCATCCATGAAGAAGAGGAAGAAAACCAGCGGCCTTGAGATTGGGTGTGGGAAACCTATGATGGGGTTTCCAGTTTTTTTGATATGGAGGACTGGACTTGCCCACATACAAAAACCGCCTAATGAATTAAATATCAAGCCCCAAATATTCCACCTTGAGAATCACAACCACACAAGACATACAATTTATTTTGCAGAGTAGGAGTGTAACTGACTTTAGTCATATTCATGTCCACTTGTCCAGCCTATAAAACATACATATATATTCAATCTATGCAATCTATATGTATATATAAATTTTCAGTGTTCTTGAGACCATTTCAAACATTAAAGCATTGTTACTCACCAATACAGTAAGAGATACAACACAGGTATATATTTTCTCCTAGAAATAGTAGTTTACAAGAGGATGCAAGAGGAACACATGCAAGTGTTAAGGTCACACATGGGAGAAAGAAGCTTTACTCCATCATGGATTTAGGTATTTTTAATCGAAATGGACAGACAAGCAGAGCATTGAATCGTTCCTCTAAAGTCTCCCCTGAGGTTTCAGTAGATCACAGCAGTTTTGTTTTTGCAGCATTCCCACCTCATTTCCCAACTCCTGCTGGAGAACAGCAGATTAGTTCATTGGCTTCAGAGGAGCAGCAGATTCACCACTTGCTCATCCTAATCAGCAACCAAACAAGGGAAATCCAAGTGGAATTCCCACTGCTCTCCCCTCTTTTGGCAGGAAGCTGCTACTTTCTCCCTACACCTTGTGGAGAATTGAGTACAGCAAGAACAAGGGTCTTATTTTCCTTTCAGCAGCTGTATCACCTTAGCTCTGAGTGCGGAAAGGGAAAAAGTCCTTAACAAACTTAGAAACAATTGGAAATTCAGATTTCAGGGTGAGGCAACTGATAAAAGCAAGTCGGGGAGGTTTCTTCCACACTGAATAATAAACATCACCACTTGAGATAAATCACTTGGTTGTAGTATCATATTGTATTTTATTCCCTTTTTTTGTCAGACATTATTACTCACAAACTAAATAATATGATCATTTTTTAAGAGCTGAGATCATGCCTAGAAATAAGTCCAAACATGACTAGACATTGTAATTAATTTTTTTCTACGTTTTTGCTAGCCAAGAGCCAACATCTGTACTGAAGTGGAAAGGATTTGAGAGAGGATGGGTTGTTTCTAAAGAAACTGATGTGTCATTTCCAGAATGCTGCTGCAATTAATGAGGGTATCGACAGCCTCTTTGCTGTCAAAAGATTCCATCAGTCCATGCCTTAAGAAATGTTAGTATGTAAATATGGGAGGGTTTAACTGTATTTTATAAAGAAACACCCCACCCCCCCCCAAACCTGGTGTCTTAAAGCAAGGGAAACCTTTCCCAATTAACACTTTGGACCTGCAGGCCTTTTGCTACTGCAGACAGGACCCTCAGGTTTAGTAACCCTGAGCACAGCTGAGGTTTGGGTCATTTGTATGCCACTGAAATGCTTTTGTGAAGCATTATGTAGTGGTTTCATTTAAAAAATCCCTAGGCCTCTTGTTTGCAGCAGTGCTTGGTTTGGGACCCAACTGGACTGGTTGAAGCTCCTCCAGCACCAGGTCTAGAGCAATTCTAACTCAACCTTGACTTTCCCAATATGGTTTTATAATCATGCATGAGAAATAACTAATTATCAACATGCATTGCTTTCCTCCCACCCAAAAAAGTGCCATAATTATTTGGCTTTTTAGATTTTTTTAACCCCCTCCGCTATTGTTCTCAGCAAAGATGCTAAACATCAAAAATATTATTTCCTTCTCCCAAGTGTTCAGGATAACAATATCAGAATTGAGTGTTGTGTACTTGGGTATTATTTTCCTTTCCTGCTTATAGTCCCTTCTCATGTTTCTCCATCATTTTAGGCCCCTAATAGGGATAGGATGAACCCATTGATGTCGGCACATGGAGGCCTGATCGTGGCATGCCTTTGGCTATAGTCTCCTAGCAGCAGCCATTCATGTTATGTGGGCTTTCTTTTTTGGGCATTGCCCACCCCTGGAACTGACTTCAGGCATTTTTCACTGCCTGTTCTGCATGAATAGCCACAGGCCCCTTGCCAATTGTCCCCCCTTCTTGAAAGCCAGCCTCAGCCAAAGGGCTTTTCAAGTGTGATCCCAGAGTGCCACACAGGCTTTTAGGGCATTGTTGTTGAGATGAGGGCCCTGCACTGGAAAGTGGGGTCAGAAGAGAAAGCACAATAAGGGGTGATGGAGGCTTCATGCAGTCCTCAGATGCTGGCCTGTTTATTAATTTACAAAACTAATGTCACTGTCTTTAGAGAAGAGATTGAGTGAAAAAGATGCCCTTTGAAGAGAAGAACTGCTTTTGATGCATTACCAAAACACTGCTCCCCTTATTAAATTGATTTTATGGAAGAAAGTACAGCTAATAAAAGTTCAAAAACACCAATAAAATATTGAAGGTCTGGATTCAGTGTTTTCTTTTTTCCTCATCAGCTCAGACACAATTCGTGTTAATGAGTTTTACAAGCTGAACTTGGGCAAAAAAACCCCCTTAAATTTGCAAATATCTGGTCTTCCTTATGCATGTGGCACAAACTATTAGTCAAGACAGTACAATAGTGGAAGGCCTTTAACATAAATCTTCCTCATATAAAATGTAATGAAATATTCAAACAGAATTTTTTTACTTTTCAGTGTTTTGGTGGGGGGGTAAGTCCCTAAATCTTGAATATTATATACACAAGTGGAATCATGTCCTTTTATCACCCTGAGAAACCAAACCAGGACAAGTGTCTTTGTTTGTAGATGGCTTATCCTTTCCACAGGTGGTTGTTGGCATGAGCTGTCAGAGATATGTGATGACTATCACTGTGGATACTACTTGGGATTGAATTTAGGGAATTCTGATGCCACAAGTATGAAACTCTGCAGCTGGAACTAAAGATGACACTTGTCATGACATTGTGTCCTCTGCAAACTGGATGCAGAAGGAAGTCTTTCCAATCTGACCAGTGGGTTCCAAATGCAAGATTAGGAGTCACTTTTAAACATGTGGCCATAAACCTGTGATTGAATTTTAAGTGCTTTCAACAAATGTAGATCAAAAGAGGCTTTTGTAGTTGGACAGACTTTCAAAAGTCCCAGACTTCAGGCATAAATCTGTCCAGTCTCCCTTTGTTTTTCATAACTTGTCTTGCCATGTTTGTTAATTAGGGAAGGCATTTAGGACTTGCTGTGTCTCATCCGGATTCTTCTCTGGTGCTCCAGCAGTGAAGTCAGCAGTTTTACAGTTCCCTGCCTCGAACCTTGAAAGTCATTTCTGGCCAGCAATTGGGTGGAAATGGCTAATGGTAACATTTTCAGTCTACTTTCTATGCAAAGCAATGGAGATTGATCTGTGGAGCAAAATTAATTATTATCTGCTCACCTGCGTAGTAGCAGATAATAATTCAAAAGCTTTTACCTCTTTTTTCAATGAAAATTCGGGAGAAAGAAATTTATGATGAGGAATGTTCTTACCTGAAAGCAAATACCAGAACATCACCCAGTATGAGAAACACTAATAACTTTATTTATATCAGCTGTCAACTGTGCTGCAGACACAGATTCTTACAGGCTCAACATTAGTCTCCATTCTTCTGTCAAATGTGTGTTCTCAGGCTAATACATTTGGTTATAAATATATACTTGGTTATAAATATTTATTAAGTTATAAATATTTTCATTGGAAGCATAAAAGTGTGGAGTTTTTTTCTGCATAAGTCACTATTATCAATTTTGGCCTTCATATATTTTGATAGCTAATTCTCTACAAATTATTTTTGTTTGAGAGTTAGTAGATTTTCAAACACAGAATTCGGTGAAGAATAAGGTGACTGGTTTAGTAGTTTTTTAATTATTTCATATTCTTTGCTACTTGCAAATACCTGGTGTGAACATAATGCACATCTTAGTAGCAAGGTCCGAAGTGCTTTGGCATTCTTCTTCCTCTCATTAAAAATAGCTAATTTGAAAATGCCTCCTCGAATTCTGTTAAGAAATCAGATTATCCAGCCTTTTACAGTGTTTTCACAATTAACAGTCTCTAAATAAAGGTGGATAAATAGGCCAAATATCTTCTGAAAACATTGAATCACATCTCTCTTCTCTTTATGAATAAAGAATGTAAAAGTAAAGTGTTGCTGAGGTGACACTCCTTCAATCAAGGCTGAAAGCTACTGTTCTGTATGAAACACTTTGCAAAAAAACATACCTGGAGTGCAGGAATAGGCATTAAATATCTCTGCAGCCTGTGGTGAAAAGTCCAACACCCTTGGACTGTTTGGGACTTGCCTGTAAAAGATCTGTTTATTTTGGCTTTGAGTGGAGGAGAGAATTTGTCCTCCATGTGTAAACAACCATAGATAATAGGATGTCAATAAATCTTTCAGTATTTACCTTTTAAAAATGAATCAAATTAACCACAGAAAAATATTGAGATAGTAAAATGGTAGGTACCAGTAAGCTTCTCATGAATTATTTCCCTTTTCTCTCCCTATGAACAGCAATAAGATGCTGAAGTACCCAAGAAAACTATTCTGGCAAACTTGGAATTTCCATGGCTGAAGTAAACAGAGTCATGACCAGGTCAAGAAAATCCCCAGTGTGGGGAGAGGTTTTATGGTGGCTGAGAGGCATTAATGGGTAAAAAAAAGATGTCTGGTAAAGAGGGGGTTGAGCAATTCTCAAAAGAAGTTCAGCATTTTGGTTCAGATAAAAAGCCAAAGAGATTATCTGGAGATTTCTGAATCTCACTGAGGTAAAACTCAAGCAACAATCTTTCTGAAACAAGGCTTCCTGTGACATTTCAAGCTTCTGCTTCTGGTCCATTTAAAAATTAACCAAGAAGGACAAGAATAAAATATTTTCTTTAAGAGGAAGATAATGCAACATACTTTAGAGTTAACTGAGTTTTGACCTGGTTAAGTTTGGGTCTAGGTGTGAATTTGGACCATCTTATGCTTATTTTAAACGATTATCTATTCTATAAATAGTTGGGGAAGATTTTCTTGGCTGCCTGGACTATACCTGTATTTGATTCCAAACAGAGCATGAATTTTAGCATTAAATGGGGTCAGTAATGTAGATATCCACATCCTTTTATTTTTGATCTTTTTTGGAGCTCTCTTACTTTCTTTGCAATTGTTTATTATCTGAAGGATAAAGGAAAAGAGAAAACTACTTTTAGCAGCTGTCTGTCTTTCTGGCTTTTTGCAGCAATTTCAGACAGGCTTATGGTTTCAGCACATGACTTTTGCAAAGGCTCAGCTTCCCAAAATCACTCAAGAGGTAGATGGATTTTCAGAGGGAAGTTGGGCTCTGTGTCTTGCCGTGGGAGGTCATGGATGTGGACTGCAAAATTTAGTTGTCCAAATGAAAGCTGTGTTGCTTTGAAATCCTCTCCTCAATAATGACTGAGAGCCTTCAGTAATATGTTAACTCTGCTTTTGAGTCCCTTGAAGGAGCTTCCACATGTTGATATCATCTCATGAGTCCTCCTGTTCCCAACCCTGAGCATGGGGCTGCAGATGGACTTGGGCAGTTTTGCCACCTCAGAATCCCTCATACATGAATTGATTCCTCCTCTCATTCCTTGACATTTGTGCTGGTTTAAACTGGCAGGAGAAACAGACCCAACACAAAAGATATTGTAAGTCAGAGTTAAAGGTTAATAACAGTATTACAATTACACAAAGAGTAATTGGGTTTAACCCTCAAAACCCAGAAGTATAATCCAGTCCCCTGAGGCACAAACACAATGGGGTTTGTTGGCCCCTGTGCTGAGCCCCACGTGGTTCCCCTCAGTCCAAAGCAAAAGGAAGGGAAAAACCTGTTGATACAGATGATGTTACAGTCTGATTGAGAGTGGTGTTCTCCTCCTGTCGAGGTTCTGATCCTTTTCTGGATCCCACAAGTGGTCCATGGGGTCTTCAAACCCCGTGATTATGCACCCTCAGGTCCATCCCCCAGGGCAGTGAGTTCCACCATGGGTGATCTGACTCTGTGAGTCAGAGGGTATTTCAGAATCGTTGATGGCCCATGAGCAGACATGACCCCTCGGGTGGGTGTGGAGGTGTCAAGGACTCCTCAGAGGGGAGTTATCCCAGTTCCTGTCTCACAGGCTTCTTTCCCACCCAGCTCCCAGCCTGAGGGATCAGGTGTGCCCTGGGCAGCTGCTGCAAAGGATCCATTGTTAACAGTTCGTGGGAAATGGGATAGAGGGTTTAGAACACACAGCTTTGGTCACCCCCACACAGTGATAAACTGGTCCCACCTGCTGAACTAGGACAACATTACAAGACGAAGCTGCTTCATCTCAAAGACATTTTGTTCTCTGTTTTCCCTTTGCAGAGTAGTTTGCAATAACCAGAAGGTCCATGGGGATGGAAGTCTTCTGAAGCAGAAAAGTATGGTTTCAATTAATATTCAGCATTAGCAGAGTCAAAATATTTCCCAAAAATACAGTCATTTTGAAAGGATTCAGACTTTAAAGTTCAGGTTTGATTCTGACCAGGAGAAATAGTCACCTGACTGAAAACCTATGGGATTTTTAAAAAAAATACAAATCAGTTTTTAAAATGTTTGAAATACTTTGGTTTTCCTTTATTGCAAAACAAAAAAATGCTGGGGATTCAGAACTAGTGTAGAAGCAAATTTTGCATTCAGTGGCTCTTTCCTGGGAGTATAAACATGGAAATAAAATAATTGATCTGACTGGTATTATTCCTGCTGTCCCAGCTCTTCCAATCTGGAATTGTGATTGAACTGTACGGCTTCAAATGGTAATAAAGTGCTGGGAATAGGATTTCTGTGTGGTCCCTGTGCCAGCATCAGAACAAAGATCCAACGCAGCTGATCTGGTCCAGTTTAATGAATGTCCTGCTGACTTTTAAGGGAGACTTTAGAAATCCCCTCCTATTTTTGTAGAATTTTGTCAGGAAAGCAGATTGAGCAAAGCTCATCTAGAAAATGCCATTGCCATTCCTACAGGTTTCCACAAGATATCTGACCCCTCCCCTCGCTTTCTTTCTTCTTTTTCTACCTCTCTGGAATGCAGATATTTGGGTTAATTTTCTCCAGCTGTCACAGAGTCTCACAGGAAAATGACCTCACAGAGTGACCACTTCCCCTACTCCTTGACTTAAGGAGAATTTTTTTCTTTCAGAGCTTTCACCACATCACCCACATCACTGTCTGGTGTCTTTCATGAGTCAGGAAAAAGGAAAAAAAACCACAAAAAACCCCACCACAAATCTTCCACCATTTAGAAAAAAAGAGGGAAGTAAATCAGGTCATTTTGATTTGGTTTTATCAATTTACAGTGCTATTTCAGATCAGTGAGTGCAGTAGAAAGTTAGCATTATCCATTCCCACTAAAGAGTAGGGAGGTATTAATATTTGGATATCTTTTTATAAGAATGTTTTTCAGCATGAAATTAGTTCATTCTTTTAATAATTACAGCAATCTCAGCAAATTCTTTTGTTCCTTTAAACATACCATCTAGAGGGGAAAATTTTATTGCAGAAACTATGTATCAAATTCAGTTTTCTGAAACAGCACAACAAAATAACACATGCTAAATGAAATATGTAAATGAGATGCATATATCTCAACAGCTAATGCTTTTTTAAGTGCCACAATCAAAACAAAGAAGTCTAAGAAGAAAATTGCAATGTAATTTTTGATGGATTCACTCTCTACTGAGAAAAATTTCAAAATCTACTTACACTTCAAATTTTTTCTGTCTTCTACCCTGAGTTCAAAGTACCTCAATCAGAGCAACAGAAAGATGGAGATTGCTGTAAGGAAACTGCAATCTTTCCTAGACCAGCAAATGAAATTTCTGTGACCTTCCTAAAGGCCTCATCTATTTCTGTTGTGTCTGAGAGAAAATGCTGCACTGCCGTGCTGTGATATGGAGGAATTCCACAGTGTAATAGCCCTTCATATTCTCTGTCTCATGTTTTCAATGAATATCACAAAGTCTTGGCATTTTTTGTAGCGTTTTGAGACTTTTCTTCCAGGGAAATTTATAGAATTTGTTCTCTTTGAGTGTTTTTGCATTATAGGAGTGCTTCATCAAGACTGTTCCAGGTTATCAGGTTATAACTGTGGTTCATTTCTGTGATATTTCAGAGCTAGTATCACCATATATTATTTTTCTAACATAGCCCTTTATCCCAGTTCAGGAGGTGGGACCAGTTTATCACTGTGTGGGGTGACCAAAGCGGTGTATTCTAATCCCTCTATGCCATTTCCCAGGAACTGTTAACAATGAATCATTTGCAGCAGCTGCCCAGGGTACACCTGACCCCTCAGGCTGGGAGCTGGGTGGGAAAGAAGCCTGTGAGACAGGAGCTGGGATAACTCCCCTCTGAGGAGTCGTTGGCACCTCCACACCCAGCCTGAGGTGTCATGTCTGCTCATGGGCGATCACCGATTCCAAAATCCCCCCTGACTCACAGAGTTTATTGTGGAACTCCCTGCCCTGGGTGAGGGACTGGGTGCTCCCACCTGGACCTGAGGGGACATAATCTTGGGGTTTGAAGACCTCTGGAACCACCTGTGGGATCCAGAAGAGGAGCAGAACTTTGACATGAGAAGACCACCACTCTTGGCCAGACTGTGACCATCATCTGCATCAACAGGTTTTTCCCTTCCTTTTGCTTTGGACTTGGGGGAACCACGTGGGGCTCAGCACAGGGGCCAACAAACCCCATTGTGTTTGTGCCCCAGGGTGCTGGGTTATACTTCTGGGTTTTGTGGGTTAAAACCAATTTCTCTTTGTGGCATTGCATTTATTGTAATATTGTTATTGACCTTTAACTCTGACTTACAATGTCTTTTGTGTTGGGTCCGTTTCTCCTGCCAGTTTACCTTTAAACCAGCAGAACCTTTTAATTGTTTAATTTCAGAATTTTGGGCCGGAAACTATAAATCCATACTCTATATATTTGTGACTGTACTTTGTGGGGATGCCTCAACCTTAAATGGAATCCATCCTGGTTTGTGCTGTGGCTGTATATTCCTCCTCCTCATAGATGATGACTACAGTAATGTATGGGAAAAGCACTTTAATTTGAGGATATCCTCAGCTGGATCACATACAGGTTTTCCAGCCCATGTGGGAGCTCAACATTGCTGCTCTGGTTCAGTGTGTGCTCAGATGTGCTGCCTCAGCTGCTGCTGATTCAGGTTACTCTTCCTGTCTACCCCAATCACTTCATTCATTCCCTTAAACCTCCAGCTGGAAGGAGATTCTACCCAAAGATCTGGCAAATCTTAGGAAGCAGAAGGGGCGAGGGATGAATCAGGTGCAACATTCTTTGACTTTCATGTGTGCTGAATAGACTCAACTTTATGAACAATTTCATCTATTTCAGTGGAAATTCTTTCAGAAAAACTTTGGCTGAGATTAAGAAAAATGATGGCATCTTTTCCTAAATGATTCTTCTTTGCATGAGCTGAATTTTTACAGCTAAAACCTTTGGAATATTAGAAATCTGAGAAACAGATTTCCCAAGTCCTCTTAACCTTAATCTCAGAAGTAGAGGTTCTAATGGTATAAAGATTTTATATCCATGCCCTGTTTCAAAGGCTTACTTTGCACAGGATGGAAAACACTGCTAATAATAATATTAATAATATGGATGATTGACATAATAACAATTTCCTTGGAATTCATATCTGGGAGGTATTATGGCTTGATTGCTTTGCTTCACCTCTCAGAGAGACATTTCCATCTTGCAGATCTTTCCAAGATCAGTAAATATAAAGACAAGTGATCTTAATAAATTGTTTATCCTGGGAGGTGATCATCATACCTCTCACATTTCTGGAATTAAAATGAGTTCTTTGTACCTGCTATATACATATAATTACATAAACATCTCCTTATTAACTGAGATGGATTCTTTGGATTTGAAACTCTAGAAATACTAGGAAGAAAAGAGGGGATGAACCAGAGAATGAGTAACATATTCCAACTGATGTGTGTTTCCTCACATGTATCTGTTTCAGGAAAAGACTTCAGCGTATGTTTAACTTCAGGCATGTGCTCAGGTCTCACTGGGTTTAAACACACCAGCTGAGGATGCTTTCTTAAATAGAAGCAATATGCTGTCTCAGTGAAGTCAACTTGATTTGCCAACTGCTCCCCTCCTTTACATGTAGGTGATTTCAACAGGGATCTGCAGAGAAAGGAATGCTGAGGTCTTCAGAACAGCTCCTGCCTCCAAAGTGGATTTTGTTCTCTGTGGTACAAAGTGCAGTCCTTCCAGTGCCGAAGCTTTTCCCTATCAAAATAAACATAGTGTAGCATAATGGAGCTCCAGGCTCCTTTTGGAATCTATGGGAAAATAATAAATCACTTCTTATGGTATTTTGGCATTGTCCCTTTTTCTCTGCCTTTACCATCTGATCTCTCTAAAGACTGAGAAGATCAGGCTGCACAAACACAAGAGAAGTTGCTTTATTATGAAGGGAGAGAATAAAAGGTGTTGAGAGTGACTAGGTTATATTCTTTTTGGCCCCCTGTGTTTAGGCTGCCTTCAGCTTAGTTTTTGGTGACAAACTGCACAGCTGTAATGCCTTACATTTACCAGCCTGCATATATGAAGGATGTGTAATGTTAACTAAGCCCTTTCCCGTCCCTCATGGAAGACCACCCTGCCTGTAAAACCTCCAGAGGGAAGCAGAGCATGTCCTGATCACAAACTGCCTTTCTTGGCAGAAACACACTATGTTGCATTAACCAAAACAGCACTTTTTAAAACAGTTTTGATGGTGGCTGCTTTTTATTTAAATATTCATTTTGCTTGTGTAAACGGAATCTCATTTGGTCTTTACATCCCGACATCCCCTGGACTACTTGAAAGCCTTGTTAACATTTAGCACTGGAATTTGTTTCACGCCTTGTGCAAAACCTTCAAAACCTGATGTGCTCAGGGTGGGAAATGGTCTGGATTCTCCTCAGCAGTCCCCCAGACAGCAATTTGCTCTGGGACAACCTTTCCTGACTATTCCTCACCACTGACAGAACAGTTTTTCTACGTCATAGGAGTTGTTACTAAGTAAAAGTCACTTCCAAAACTTGTTTTGCTTCTCTAATATGGTCTTCTCTATTGCTGTGTATTCCCCAGCACCCTGAGTGTGAGTTTAGCAATAAACATCACTTGTTTTCTGAACACTGAGTGACGCAGCCCTCACTAACAGCAATTACCACAGAAATAGTGTTAATTATATTGTGCTGGACACAACCACTTGCTAGTTGTGATCATAACTGTGAGAACATTATTTCATCTCTAACTGTACAAATAAAGGGAAGACTTGGGATAATGAGCCCAGGGGAGTCACTTTAAACTCACAAGGGTGCATTTAGAACCTGGCCCTGGGAAACTCCTTCTGGCACTACCACCATGTCTGAGAACATAACAAACATAACAAACAGTGCCCTTCTTGTTCCTCCTCAAATCATGGCTATGAGGCTTCTTGCTTCAACTGTTCCTCTATATACATGTCAGTACAGCATAAAATACACTGTCTAGACAGTCTACTTGAGCTTGCAAGGTGCAAGATTTGTAGAACTAAACCCTTCTCTCTTTAGCACCATTTCAGCAGCGTAATTTCAATCAAAGCAAATAAAACTGATCCTGATTTACCTCTGGGTAACCTCAGGGACACTTAGCTAATGTCAGAGTGTTGGGTTGAATCCTGTGTTAGGAAACTAAAACATGAAGTACTGTTTTCTGACAAGTGATTTACCCATCAGAAAGGTTGGAACTGTAGGGCCAGTGGTGACAATGAGCTGCTTCTTTGCCATGACCCAGTTTTTTCCAAGTGTGTGATGGTTGTAATTAAGTTAATTTACCTGTCTTGGATACTGTGATGAGTAAATTGCAGGAGGGCTCATAAAGGGGTATCAAATGTGTGGTTCTAGATGTTAAATCTCCAGGTTTAGATATCTACTTTTGTAGGTCCCAGGAGAAGTGTCTCCACCAGTCAGTCCTTCATTGCACAGAGCATAAAGTAGGGGCTGTCCTACAACAAAATCTTGGCTTTGTTTCATTTATGTCTGGGGTGTTGTCCACTCTGACCATGGTGAGAGGAAGCACTCTCATCTCTCTAATCTAATGCAAAAGGGTAAATATTCCTCTTTGCATTTTGCAGATGGAAAACTGGAGCAAAGAATTTAAATAGAACAGTCTAATAATTGACAGAGATAACAGGCATGGGAATAATGTGGATGGGCAGAAATTTCACGCCTCTGGGAGAGTTCAGGATCACTGTGCAATTCAGCTCAGAGCTGAACATGGTATTCATGTGCACCCATAAGTGTCTGCTTTCCTGTGTATCTCCTCACAAAACCAGGTGCAGATGTTATTATGGCAAAAATGTGTTTTATTAGAGCACATTTTCCACACTGATACTAATCCACTCGTATGTCCATGAAATAGTACCCCAAAATTTCTTTTTGTGTGTTCTGTCCCTTTCTTCCTGTGACATTTAGGACCAGTACTTGAACATACAGAAGAGGCATTTGGCATCCTCATCTTATTCTTCCATCAACTTACCTCTTCACTGGCAATGGAAGGACCAAATTCTGCCAGATTTCATAATAATTTTCTGGACTGTGATGATTTGGGGGGTTTTTTAGCAGTGGTGGGGATTGTCAGAAAGGCATATAGGTCATCTTCATGCCTTTTTGTGTGCAAAATACAAGGGATATTTTCCATTTGGAAAAAAAAGGATAATATGTATTTATTTAAACTATTTCCTGTGGTAATGTTGTGTCCCAATGAAGCTTAAGAGTGAATCAGTGCTGGGATGGCTTTTATTCATCTAATGTATGTGGAAAATAAAAGGAGTAAAACTTCAATAGCAGTCTGTTAAGTCCCATGCTTTTACCCCCCAAAGGTCTTCCTGTTTCCTTGTGTTTCAATAAAATGGCTGATATACTGCTAAATGGCTGGGAAAGTTAGGAATAACATTAATTTAATGAGGGAGTTAGATTAAAAATATGTTGTAGAGCTGAACTGTTGCTTTTTTAACTGCTTGGCATTCCTGATGCTGGGTCTTGGTTTCTGCAGCCATGCAGCATATGAATCAGAGAGAATCCACCCTGTGCTTTGGCATAACTCTTAAAGCACTGACAGTTCCTCTTTCTTCAGCAGTAATTAAACAAGTAAAAACTGGTTACTTTGGTTAGCAGATATAAATGTGGAAAATATTCACAAATACATATCACTGGGTGTGTGTGTCTAAGGAATCTGGATGAGCTGTGGTTGGACTCTGTTTTCCCACATACTTACAACAAAGGTGCTTTATCCAACAAAGCAATTTGGCCAAGGTCTTTTAGTTCAGCTAATTCATGTTCTCTTTTTCCTTTGTAAGGCCTGAAGGTTTGCTGATAGTGCAGTTCATTGCAACCCTTGAGAGGAGGCACTGTTGGGGATAGGACTCTGCAAGAGGAAAAATCAGTTAAAACCAGGAAACCAGGGTGAGTCTGTAAAACTAAGGGCCAGACCAGCCTCTTTTTAAATTTTTTTTGTTTGTTTGTTTCACTGATTTGACTCTTCCAGTGAGCTCAGCAATACCAGAGCAGACTACCAAGGTTCCTAGTTTGGAAGCAATTGTAACACTGAAAGGGTACCTCTTACTCAAATGAGTAAATAATCAATGTACTGATGTAACTGTGTTCATTGTGGCACTGGACATGTGGTCTGCCCTGACTGCAGAGGCAGGAATGTCTAAAGCAGAGCTAAAATGAGTTCTAACTGGCTGTTTAAACACCTGCATCTTTTAGGAGGAAGCCTGAGCTAATCACAAGGCATTAGGAGTGTTTCAAGAGCAGTGTGCTTAATGATGGCTCCCTTTATAGCCACAGACAGGAAAAAAAGCTTTGCCTCACTGAACCCTCTAAAAAATGGGAATAATCAAACCACAGTTTATAAATCCAGAAATCCTTCATGTGATGACACTTCTCGATCACCTTTGTTACTGCAGAACTTCCTTGAATTAACTCCTGTCAGAAATAATGCATATTTAGGGATACTATATTATACTGATTTTAGCATTTCTGCTAAAACACTTATCTAAACACCTATCTAAAGTACTGCCATGAGCATAACCCTGATCTGAAGGAGGCAGCCTAAGACTCCTTATAATAGAACATCCCAGCCCTCAATATTAAGGTGAGGAGGAGACAATGCCTAAAACTTCATAATTGAAATGCAGGCTTGTCTTTTTAGTCTAGTGCTCTTTCACTCCATTTTCCAGGAATACCTATGGCAGCTATGTTGGTGATCTGCTTACAGCACTTTCTGTTCCCATATTTATTTTCCCCTAACCTTCTCCTGGTTAGGCTGATGCTTGATTTTGTATTTTTCTTTTTCCAAAGTCTACTTTTCCAAACCATTGGTACAACTGGCACCTTACCCACACATGGATTTTTAAGGATCCTGCCCACCATGGGGTAGGGGAATGGCAATGACAGAGGAGGGGGAAGTTTCTCAGCATATTAGCAGGAAAAGCTCATTAGGCTTCTCACCTGGTAATTCAAATGTTTTCTGAATTCATCAGGCTTTAAACCTGATAGTCTTAAACCAAGTAAGGGCAGTTTTGATCTTATTTATTTTTAACAAAACAGCTTCAGTTTATCCCTGTAGGCTATTTTATTTCTCTCAAATTACCCAATTCATATTCACCTCCCGCAGGGTTCTATTTTCTCACTGCTGTTTATTACACACTGCAGAGTTGCTTCTCCTCTAATTTACCCCTGTGGTACAACTCCACTGACTAGAGAAGAGAAATTCCTGCTTTATACCAAAATAAGCAAAAGGGGAATCGGTGCCAGATTTTAGCTTTGGTGAGCAGCTTGTTTCTCTTTGCCTGGAATCATCCAGAGATACCACAACTGGGAGCTGTAGTCAGACATCCAAATATAACAAATATTTCTGGGTTTGCATATTACACTTCCCTGCTCCTCAGATTCAGGCTGGGAGGAAGAGGAAGATTATGAAACAAAATGTATGCATGAATATTTTTGCAATCTGCTGCACTAAGAAGAAAAAAAAGTAGAGAGCAGATGACTGATTCATGGTGTTTTTGTTGAAAATATTGTAGTTTTTAAACATTGCCTCAGTGTGGTCAGGGTGCTTACAGTAAATACATTTCACACCAGATGTAGTCTCAACTGTACACGGCTTAGAATTTTCATGCACAGAGAAACTGTCAGTTCTAGGAGCCTGAGGATCCCTAGGTTTCAAAAAGACTGCCCCTGTTGTAGCTGTCCTGCCCAAGGGGTGCTGGCAAAATGAGCACAAGGGTTGGGGAGGGTGCTGACCCCTAAAAATTTCAAGCTTCAAATAGCCTATAAAACATAGATGCCAGTGTTCTGCTTCCAGGAGCTGAATAATGCCTTTTGTTCCCAAACCACATGTCTTTGCATAAGGAGGAGCAGCAACCATGAGAAGAGGTGATGTTCTACCGACCCCACAGAAGGGCCCATAGGACATTTTCTTTTTCTCACATGGATCATACATACATTGGCTGTGTTGTTACAGGGAAAATAGAATGGGATTTCTGACTCCAATTGCTTACTGTGCTTGCCTCTGTGAAATCCCTGCAAGTGATTTAGGACAGTGAAAGATATATATAATGATTTCTGCCATTCACCTGGTGCCATATATACTTCGGATTTCTAGAAAGAATTCAAAGTAAAAGAGTTACTGTTGATAAGTTGGGTGGAGGTGTTCAGTTATAGAAAGATGCTGAGTATACAAAAAGATTCTGAATACATCAGTATCAGCAGTGTGCTTTGCCAAGAGTGTATTACTTTTGAAGCTGAAGCAGAAATTGTACTTGAATGGGGAGAACACAGAGCTGATCTCGTGCACATGAATGAGACCTGTTAAGGAGTGTGTGTGGAATTACTGCTGCAAATACAAGGCTCATTCAGGGTCTATGTGCAGAGCTTAATTAAACTCTTGTGAGGCAAGAATTTAAGGAAGAAAGGAGTATTATTTCATAATATTTAGGATATAAATACTGCTTTTTCACCCAGCAGGACTGAGGCAGTTTATGGCAGTGCCCCAATTAGCACCTTTGTCCCTGGGCTGTCCCTAAGCTGCAGTCAGATGGGACATTGCAGTGATGCTTTAGCTATTGTGGCTTTTGGAGCAGGAAAGCTGCAACACCTTGGCATTTGGGTAAGCTGCAAATGGTATTCCCTGCATGAAACCATGAGCAAATGTTTGCCTGTTTAACAGCTGAAGCCTGTGGTGCTCTGACCTCATTGCTTTCAGCACTCAGACCTGGTTTACAGCCAGTCTGAGATACCTACACGTGCAACAGCCGTGCCTCACTGTGGGTAGATAGTCCAGAGACTTTGCACCATTGTTTACCAAGAATCAGGCTCAAACCTGGATGTCTGAGGTCTCAAAGAGCCAAATTCCTGTTGCTGAGTCCCTACCCAGCTACACAAATGGAAGGATTTAATCATGTCTGAGTGTCATTTTGGGTAACTGAGTAGCTGACGTAATACTGGTCCCAATATGTTGGCTGGTGAAGACCACAATAAACTGTGCATGTCAGCTAATCATGATTAAACACTGATGAGGCCAGGCTCAAACTGCACTTAGCTGACATGTGCTGAATGCTATTTGTTCTTGTCTACACCGATTCACACTGCATTCACTGCAGCACAATATAGATAAGCCCTTTGGGGAGAGTGGAGCTCTGCTCAGGTCTCAGTGTTCCCTGACTGGCCAACAGCTGCTCAGAGCAGGTTTCTAAAGGCACCACTTACCCATCCTTTGATGGAGAGATAAGCCACTGTAATGTAATTACAACCAAGGAGATGGGAGAGGGGAAAGAAAAAAATATGCCAATCATGAAGGGGGTACATGGAGAGCCTCAGATTCCTTCTAACCTAAACATTGTGGCAAGGAAAGAGGTCTTAATTAGGAAACGTGTAGGCATAGAACAGGAGCCCATCCTAAATGAATTGGGGTGTGATGAGCATAAAGAAAATGCTTTTTAAAAAGATCTTTGACTCCCACTGAGTGCTTGTTTCTTAGACTTCCTTGCCTTATAATGTCAGCATTTAAATGGCCCCAACTCCCAAATAACAAGTCTTTGAAGTTAACACCTCATTGAGGTATAGAGTTCATACGTTTGCTATTGCTATTATTTGGCCAGAACCCGTTTTCTGCATGGCTTGCTTAATAGGGCAACAGAATATTAAGTTGTATAGGGATTGAGACAGCTATTCACACAAAGGAAAGAGCTACAGACTTCATGTATTTGAACAGAACCTGACAATTAAGAGAAAAGAGCAAAAGTCTGGGAAGTGCCCTGAATCACATAATTGCATGAAATTTTTTCATACCTGTGATATTTCCAATGGCCCAGCACAAACATGAGGAATTTTAGGCTTGGACTCTCTTTGGGAGTTAAAGCTGTAATTAAGAGATAAGATGAGGGAGACGGGTTTTTTCCATCCTGCCAAAGTTTTAAATCTTCAAAAATTATTCTCTAACAGTACAAAATTGAGATGTTTGAGATTTTTTCATTGAATAAATATGTTGAAAAATTATCTTCTGCTGATTGAATCAATTATTTAGGGGATGGGGGATCCAGACTCAAGTTTCCCACTATTGTTTCACCATTACAGAGGAATGCCTCAGCCACCAGGCTATCACCTGTTTCAGAACCTTTTTCTCTTGGTTTTGGCCCCAGTGGAGCTCTGAGAAAGGCATCTTCAGACAGTATCTTGTTTAATACATACCCCAAGAAAATGGCCTTTAATTTACCTGCATTTTTTTGACACGGTGATCACCAGTTGCCTTCACTTCTGGTAAGATGCTGCGGCAGAATAATTATCACCACCCCAAAACAGCTATTCTAAGCCATAGTTATCTGTACCATAGAAAAGCCTCAAGCCTGCAGTTAAAGAGAGGGCTCTTTGGTGCTTGCTGCCATATGGCAGATGTTTTCTTACCGTGGAAAAGTCATGAATAATCTAAATGGTGCAATGGAGGGAGTAGATGATGTTACTGAGCTCATTTTCAGAGGTGGGGACTGAGCAAATGAATTGACCAAGGCCATGCAGGAAACTTTGCAGTGCCAGGATTAAACAAACTCGAGAGGATGTCCCAGGCTTTGACCACAAATAAAGGCACCTGTGTTCTTTAAGTACCTATTAAAAAACATAAATTAGGCATTAGAATTATTTCCAGAAGTTGAAATTGTTTAGAAAGGATTTACTTGTTCCAGTGCCCATCTCAATAACATTTTCTACTTTTATATTTCCTATTGTTTTCACAGTTTAGAATGTGCTGGGATAAAATTGTCTTGTGTTTGGGATTCAGGAGATTTCTTACCATTTATGTCACTCATTCACTACCTTAGGCTAAGCTTATGCTTCAGTTATTTCTCTGAATATAGATATAAAACTACCTACCTCCTCCAGGCTTCACTTAATGAAGGATTCCATCTTCATCACTACCTGTTTTAATTATTTCACATCTCTGCCACTGTAAATAGCATCACAAAAGCCACATTAGGTATTCAGCTACAAGCAACTGACATCCATGCTTAAATTAGTCAATTATTATGGGCATGGAACCAGAAGAAACTTGTGCAAAAATATCTCCTTTTTACATTGTTCTGTGAGCCCTCTTAGGGCTTGGGAAGCAGATTGAAGGTACTTTCATGTGTTTATATTAACTTACTGCTAAGAATGGATCACAGTTTCTGCCCAAATCCACTGAAGTGTTAATAGCATCTGTTCATTTTATAGCAAGTTATGGATTTAAAAGTGGATGAATGGAGAGGAAAAACAGCCCCATCATGCTTGGAGTCCTGTGTCCAAATGACATGTTGTGCTGAACAGCACTGTTTTTTATGCTGCTTTAAAGAAAAAACACCCTTTTGTCGTGGAATCATCTGTTCCTTGAGCACTGTGTCCTTCTAAGGTGTAAAATCACAATGACAATAATTGCTTTGGGAAACAGGAGTCAGATTCCTCTTCTGATGTATAACAAAGGGGTAGATTGACAGGGTGGGCAGCCCAGGTGTCTAAATGCTGTGTTCCCTCTACAAGCTGAAAATGTAGGTTGTCAAAATCCCTGTTTAGTTGCAGCCTAGTTTAAACTCCACAGAGACCTCCATTTCTATGTCTAACCTTCCTTCAGCCCAGAGCCCACTGAGCTGGGTTTTAATCTCGGAATAAATTTTCAAATAACAGTTAGATGCAACCGTGCAGTGATGGCACTTTTTGAGAGGACAAGCATGATGCTGGAGTTCCAGTCCCTACATGAGGGACTGGGACAGGAACAAGTGCTGGATGGCATACAGACATTCTCTCCCCACTCAGAAGTTCTCCCTTGGTTGGAACAGGGAAGTTTGAGAGTGACAGCAATGTCTCTTTACTGGGGGTAGAAAAAAATGCAATAAAAAATAAACATTTGGGAACCTTGTTCCAACAGATCTATACCTGGGTTTGAACAAACTTGAGTTAAAGTTAAATAAAATCTGTATTTCCTATCAGAGGCATAGGCTGCATTCTCCAGCACCGCCCTTCTTCTCCAGACCTGACCCCAGCCCCTGTCTCATGCAGGTCCTGCTTTCATCTAACCACATGCTGAGATAATTTAACCCACTAATCTTGCGGAAAACTATATTTTGATGGATCAGTTTTTCATGGAGTTGGTGATTTGAGTCCTCACTACCCAGTATTTAGAACTTTAGAGCTGACACAGCAGCAGAGGGGAGGGACTGGAGCAAGTAGGAAGGAAGGAGGAGCGAGTAAAAGGAAGAAGAATTGTTCCCTTTGGGCAGTAGGGATGCCTTCAATGAGATTGGCCATATCATCTATCTGGACTGTGAGAGTAAACTCTGCTCTGTTTTCTGTTACTGCTTGCTTTACTCTTTGTTTGTTTTGGTTTCTGATAGGAAGAAATGTAGCTGTATATATCTGGGAGAGGGTTTTGTGCAAACATCCTAATCTGACATCTGCTCTGTGCAGCTTGGATAGGGATTTGGAGACCCCTCCCTACGAAAATTTGGGTTTAAAGTGCTTCCCTGTCCAGCACATCACAATTTCCAGTGGCCTCTAGGCTATTTCAAGAACACTGAGATGTTTAATTCATCCCAGGCACTGTGCAGGTCTCCCTTCTTGTGACTTCTTCCCACGGTGCCAGATCCTGCTCCCAGTCCCTGTGAGGAGTAGATCCAGGTCACACAGAAAACTAGGGCAAAGCCAGGAAAGACATTCTCCTTTCCTACATTACAATCTGGTATCTTAATTATTATTTCAGTTCTTCCTGTTCAGTGTGAGGGTCCCTCCCCCCCTCCCAGATTTCTGTGTGTCTTCTAAGTGTGAGCAATAGAGGAAAATCATCTGCAGCAATTCAGCTTTAGGGAGAAAAGGGGGAAAAAAGTCTTAGAAGGATTCATTCATTCATATTTAAGAATTCATTTTCTTCAGCTGTGCTGTGACCTCACTCATACTGTCCAGAGAGCTGCTGGATGAATTTAAAATTACACTGCAATGCCTTTCTTAAGTTCCCTTTTAAAGTTCTGTGGTGTTGTTTGAATCAATTTTTTGTTCACCAAAAGAATGAAAATGGATTAAAATAGTTCATTATCAGCGCCCTCATGATCTGCTGGCAAAAGTGATCCCAGCTATTACTATCTGTGTGAATGTAATATTTCCTTCATTTTAGCTCATTTCTCTAATGCCTGTCATGTTTTGGGGTACTCAAGATGAATTCTAAAGAGACAGATTCAGATTTGTAGTATTTGTGCCAGAGGACCAGGCCCTGAAATACTTTCTGAACTATTAAATTATAACAGTGGAAAGATGCCACCTAATAGGGCACCTCAAATAAATGCTTCTATAGCAGAGGAATCCTGTCAGTGTTCATATCATGGAAGTTTGGTTTTTTATCTTCATTCAAAATATTTAGAGTTGTCATCTGCTCTTACGCCTTAGAAGCTTCCCCAATAAAAGCACATACCTTGTGCTTTCCACCTTAAGCCTGTGGAAAGCAGCAATCCAGTCATCATATTTAATGTGCTTCAAGATCAGAGCTGAACAGCCATAGGATAACTGCAACAACCACCAGCACCACCACCAAATAATGAGAGCCAAACAAGCCAAAGCACCGCAGGGACCTTACATGGTGGTGGGTTTTGTGAAGAGAATTAACATGAAAGAGGGTTCACTTTGGGGGTAGAGGTCAGGGCAGATAAACTCGTGTGTTCTGCTACATTTCCTTAAAGTGGGAAGTGCTTTATAGAGCCAGCTGTGGGAAGGAGCTGTCAGCAACGGGGTGGTCAACAGTGTCAGGGGTGCTGGCCCATGTTTTATTTCTGATGCAGCTTTTCAGCCTCCATCTGTCAAGATCCATAATTTTCAAGGCAGACAGTCAACTTTTCATACAAACCTTTAACTTCTCCCAGGTCTGAAGTGCCCCTTTTGTCTTGGAATACCACAAAAATGGAAGGTTGTTTAAAGCTGATGTCCCCTCTCTGCTCTTTCTTGGGATGGCACCAGATTCCACCTGGGCAGTGCTGTGTGCCTTTGGCTCCTGGTGCTGGGACAGAGCTGTGTTTCCCATGCCAGACTGTAGATCCCATTTGGGATGCAGCACCAAAACAGAATGTAGCTGGTCAGGGAAAGATCTGGAGACAGACACCCTGGTGGATGCCCTGCTTCCCCTGCCCCACATGGCATCAGGGCCCATTGCTGGCTTACGTGCTCAGTGCTGGACACAGAACACTGCCAGGGGGATTGATGTCCCCAGGCAGGCAGCTGAGTGCCCTAGTTCAGCAAGCTGGGACCAGTTTATCACTGTGTGGGGGTGACCAAAGTGGTGTATTCTAAACCCTCTATGCCATTTCCCAGGAACTGTTAACAATGCACCCTTTGCAGCAGCTGCCAGGGCACACCTGACCCCTCAGGATATAAGCTGAGAGGGAAAGAAGCCTGTGAGACAGGAGCTGGGATAACTTCCCTCCAGGAAGTCGTTGGCACCTCCACACCCACCTGAGGGGTCATGTCTGCTAATGGGCTATCAATGATTCCAAAATACTCCCTGACTCACGGAGTCAGATCACCAACTGTGGACCTCCCCGCCTGGGGGAGGGACTGGGTGCTCCCACCTGGACCTGAGGGGATGTAATGTTGGGGTTTGAAGACCTCTGGAACCACTTGTGGGATCCATAGGAGGAGTAGAACCTCGACAGGAGGAGACCACCACTCTTGGCCAGACTGTGACATCATCTGCACCAACAGGTTTTTCCCTTCCTTTTGCTTTGGACTTGGGGGAACTATGTGGGGCTCAGCACAGGGACCAACAAATCCCATTGTGTTTGTGCCCCAGGGGGCTGGGTTATACTTGTGGGTTTTGTGGGTTAAACCAAATTTCTCTTTGTGCCATTGCATTTATTGTAATATTTTTATTAAATTGTAACTCTGACTTATAATCTCTCTTGTGGTGAGTGCATTTCTCCGGCTGGTTTACCTTTAAACCAGCACACTGAGCTTGGGCTAAGGACTCGGACAAGTTCAGGCTTTCTTCACACTCCACTGCACTCTGACACTTAGCTCGAGCTGACATCTTAGCACAGCTTTGTGTCATATAACTTCAGCATGAACAACACTTGGCCCTCACTCAAAATACACAGTGTTTTGAGTGTTTAAATTAAGCTTTAACTGACTCAGACACCGATTCTAGCTCCAGCCACTGTGTTGCTGTTTTATTAAATGCCGCAAACTGGAGTTCCTCCACTCATCTGTGAGGATTATCACAGTAGAACTGACAATAACTGAAGCATCCAGATGAGTTAACAAGGTGAAATCCTATTCCCAGTTAAATCAGTAGGAAATCTTTTAAGTGGCTATTTTGAGGTCTATATTTCATCCAATCATTTCAGCTGAAGTTCTATCAAGGAGGAAGTTACATACATTCCTTTTTTCATTTCCCACCACATATACATCCCTTAAATCTCCAAGACATAGTACTGAAATACTTGCAATAAATGGACTTAAGAAAGCATGATTCTTAGCCTGGAAACCTCATCTGAAAAAAAAAATCCTCTTATATAGAGGTGACTCTGAGTAAAATAGGGGTCAGCTTCATTCTTTGTATCTCCTGATGGACTTGAGAATTCTGCTGTTGTGTGTTTTATCAGAAAAATGTTCTGTTCCTCTTCTATACCTGCTTGTGAATGAACCCTGTGAATAATGACTGAAAATCCAGGTTATTTTTGTGAATATGTTGGAATAATTGAATGCGAGAAATGCAAGAAAAGACTGAAATCAGGACTGGGCAGGGTTAGCAAATTCAGATGCAGATCTGAATGCAACTGTTAGCAAATGTGGAACAGAAAGGGCTCTGATCCAGACACATTACATAGCTTGTTATTGAAGTTCAAATTCAGATTCAGATCAGTTGCAACATTTTGAGATGGGTCAGAATTCCCTTGACAGCAGAAAGTGTTTCAGTGTGGAGATATTATCTCAAGTCATCAGTCTGGAAAAGCATCAGCTCCCTGCAAAGAAGTGACACGGTGCTACTAACACATTTGGTCATAAACATTTTCACTGCTGTCCTCTGCATTGATGTTGGGGAGTAGAATCTTAGAAACAGGGGAAAAAAGTCCTAACAGTGTCCTTCAGAGCTGTACACAAACCTTTAGGTACTAAGCTTCCTAATCACTACCTTATGGCTCATAAAAAGAGCAATCTGACACCAAGTACCAAGAGGTTGTTATTCTTCCACTCTACCCTATCCCATTCCAAATGTTAGAACAATAAATACATTTAGCTTTTGTTTAAGATCACTTAAAATAAGTTGTTTTAATTAAACTTCCCAGAAATCTATCTGCACTCAGTGATTAAGTGCCTCTTCTTTCAGGGAAAGGAGAAGGGATTATCACAGGAGAACAAGACTGATTGAATTGTGGACAGAACTAGGACTGGGTGAAACTTCTGAATATTTCTTATAGAAATTCACATGAAAATATTGTGAAGTTTTATTTTGTGTGGTATTATTCCTCTCCTTTCAGACCTTCCTTCCCTCCCCACTGTCCAGAATCAATGAAATAGTTATTTCCCTCAGGTTAAAATTCAGCTTTGAACATCAACTTTAAAAGCTGCCCAAGAAGAGAACTTTCTTTACTCAGTGAGCATCATTTTCAGCCAATAAACTTAAAAATGGAAAGGTAGCAATTGTGCTGATGAAATACAGCTATTGAAAATTGTATCAAATGCCTAAAAAATTCAAGTTGGATACCAATCAGTTCTTTGCAGCTGTATGGTAAAAAGTGTTTGTGAGGGTCCTTTTGCAATTTTTACATTTTAAATTGAATTACCTTGTGTGAATTAAAATGGCATAATTATTCTTTCAAACCAAGCTTTTTCCATTGTTTTCAGCTTAGGAATCACACTGGTGGGTTTGTTGTTTTATTGCTGCCCATATCACTTTCAGGGTAGTCACAATAAAAGGTTCTTCTATGTTTTGTAGAGTGATGGTTATGGCAGTATCAATCTTTTAGCTTTCCTACACTTTTCCAGTTCCCATCTTTGCCCCTCTTTATCCCTCTGCTGGTACCTGAAAAGATGGATTGAAAAGAAAGCTGAAACAAAGTCTAGGTCCTGGCACAGCACAGGCAGCTGAGCTCTCCAGATAAACCGCTCCCCTAATTTATTTGGATTCTTTACCTGCACCCTCCCTGCTGTTTTAGGGCTGGGGCCTCTCTTGGGCTCTGGGATGGTTTTATAATGATGTGGACAAATGATCATGAGGGACTGGCTGCAAACTATTGGCTAGACAAGTTTGCAGTGGTGTTATTTAAAGGTAAAGGCATTAACAGCATGCTGCCACCTCCTTTTATCTCACCCACCCTGCTGAGGGCAAGGCAGGCAGGATGCCACCTCTGGCTGCTGCCATTTGCATTTATAACCAACCTCCAGATAGGACTGAGAGGGAGAACGCAACAAAAACGTGGGAGTTCAGCTCTAGCCACAGAGTTGGCCCTAATTTTTAATTCATCCTATTACAAAATGTGGGAGTTGAGCTCTAACTGCAGAGTTGTGCCTAATTTTTAATTCTTCCTATTAGCTGTGCTGCATTAGGCTGACTGGTTCAGGCTCTGACTGTCACTGAAGGGCAAATAAAAGCAGGTTAAAATGTTATTATTCCCAGTGCCCTTCCACTGGGTGGGAACTGGATGGCTTTGGCTCCTAATTTTAAAGATTTCTGAAGTGAACAAGGCACAGGACCAATACTAAATATGATTTTTTTTTTGCTTGTCCTAACACATGGGTGTGATATCTTGCTATGTCTTTCTGAGAGTAAAAATAAAAAAGAAAGAATAATAAATTAACCTGAGGGACTTTTCACTGTGTGGCACCTCAGAATACATGAGCATGACAGGAGTAAAATGGCACTGCTGTGCTTTAGGTTTTTTCAGCAGGGACTTGAGATACTGAGAGAATCTCCTGACCAGCTAAAATAGATCTTGGTTTCAGCAGAGAATTGTGGCCATTCTCCTTTTTAATCCCGCACTGTAAGTTTGTTTCCTGCATAATGACAGCAAACCCTCAGTATTTTCAATTTAAGTACAAAGCTATATGTTGCTACAACAGACTGCAGCATCAAAAACCTCCACTTAAGAGAGTCTGTCTTGTAATTAACATCTACATTTTTGTTAATTGAAAAGAATCTACATTTCTGTTCATTTGAAAGAATCAAGCTTTTATTTAGCTGTGCAGATAGGGTTTTATGTTTTTAAAGAACAGGAATTCCAGAAGAGCTGTTTTACCAGTATAGTGGGTTAATAAAGACAAAATAAAAATAAAAATAAAAAAGAAAGAAAATTGAATGTTCCCTCACATATATATTCCAGTTCAGATATCTAATATATGTGATCTTCCAGCTACATTTTCCTCTTCACAACTCCTTGTGGTTTTTATTAGGACAAGTTTCATTTTATTGGCTTGTTTTCCTGTAAAGTCAACAAGTTAAACCAACAGAATTTAATTTTGGGATTGGCAAGTCCAGCTAAGAGATAATACATCTTGTGCCCCCCTTTTATCTTTTCCTTTTCCTTCCTCCTCCTGCTTCCTGGTCTCCTTGAGCTGCTCCACTCTGCTGCTCAAGTTATTGGCCTTAAAAAAACCTTTGCAGGTGATTTATAGAACCCAATGGTTATTGTATGGCTAATGATTCATGGAAGTTCATTAAATACCAAGTATGTGCCTGCTTACTGTCTGTGCACACTGCATATTAGAACCTTTGCTCTCCCCCTGCAAATTGCCCCCATTAAAGTGGCAGACAAAAGCTCCTCTCAGTAGCTTACATATTTTCCCACATGTGAGAGAGCAATTGGAAACTTCCTCTTGATAACTCAAAACTTTTGAATTAGAATTTATAAGAAGGGTCTCTTGGCCTCATTGCCTAAGGGCTGAAACAGATCCCAGTGTGTACAAGCGTCCCTTTGATGCCTGGAGCGGCACAGGGGAACATTTTTTACCAGGATCAAAAAGCAGAATGCAGGGACAATGTGTGGAGGCCCTTGCTCTGACACAAGGAGTTCTGACTTCTTGTTTTTCCAAGGGTAAAAATCTCGAAGTATTTGTCCAGCATTTTATATTCTTTTTAATTGCAGTAAAGTCCTAGATAAAATAATGACAGTCAGTATTACAACTTCCTTTTCTTTAATGTTCCTCTAGAAATGCTTTGAAGTGGCTTTTACCTCTGGAAAAGTATTGTATATGTGTTAGGGGAAAACATATCAAAAAGAAAATAAATGGGCCAGTTCTTTAATTGGTGGGAATCAGCCTGGCTTTATTACAGGTATTGGAATTTCTTAAGCTGTGGATATGGTTAAAACCTTTCTCTCATTTCTCACCAGGGGTTAATATATTCCTGCCCACTTACTCAGCTATTCTGAGTTTACTATTGATTTTTCAATAGCATTTCTTTACAAAGGCAGCAAAACTCTTACACCTGCATCTAATATATCTAATAATATTTCAAATTATAAATATCTCCCATGGTTTCAGCTGCACTATTCAAGAGGTTAAAAAGAGTCATATGTACCAGCTGACACCAAATCTCTACAAAAAGGTCTCGATAACTAAAATTGTCTCACCTAATAGCAACATGGTGCTCATTTAAGTGCCCTATGTATGGTCTTTCATTATATCTCACTTCACACTATGTACATCTATGAGCAAAGAAGAGTGAAAAAAAAGGAACTGCTTCATGTGGCCAACACGTCACAGGCATTATTTATAAAACAAATCTTGTGGTTTGCATTCTTGCCATAGAGGTGTTTTTCAGACAGATATTTTCTGTATTCACACTGGCAGTATTTGTAAAATCTGCCATGATATTCAAGTCATACGTATTATATCAAATGAGTGTTTTCATCAAACAAAAGGATCAGGTTTTAAGAATCAGTGTGGCACTCCAAATTACTACTTACCCTGCTGAAGATAATTTAAATGTCTCTCTCTTTACACCATTTGTAGGTCTTCCAAGTGAAACAGAAGATTTAACCCTTGATTACTTCTGTGGTCAGTGAAGAGCCAAGGGAACTTTCCAACATAAGATTGGCTTGGTCTCACAGTTGCAAATTTTGTCTTCTCTGGTAACACTCTGCCAGAGTGTCTGAACCTCAGTGGTCACCCTTAGAGAGCACAGTATAGAGAATATAAAGAGCCCAGAGAAAGTGCTACCTGAAAGACGAGAAAATACTTCCACATTGGTCAGAAAGTGTGATGGAATGGGTGGTGGACAGTGGGAAAATTCCTGGGGATGGAGGGTCTCTTTGCTTGTCTGGTGCCAGTGTGATAGACTTTGTCTAATTTAGGTTTGACTGTTTCCTTACATTGTTTATTATTAATATCTAACTAGATATTAATAGTTACACATCATATCATGTATAAACATATATGGAATTTCTGCTGTATGACATCAGATATCATCAGTTTACTCAAAGGGCCATATTTCATTAATTTGGCCTTGGCTTTGTCTCATTTTGGGTGTAGAAACACATGAACAGAATAAGGTGCCCAACAGTAAGGAAGTGAGTGAGATGACAAACTACCTTGCCCCAAGTTTCAGTCTCTAACCTCAATGGGAATTTGGAATATGTCCCTCAACAAAGGTGTTGGGTGCACATAAGAAAGGTGTTGGTTGTAAAATCATTCTTTTCCTTCCACATGGGCAGCTTCTAAAGCAGTGGCTTGACTGGAGTCACTCCTCTCTTCAACTGATGTGTTCCAGAATAAAAATTCCAGGAAGTAAATGAGAACAGAATTTTTTTCTTTGTGAAACAGTTTGAAAGTTTCAAATTCAGACATTAAGTTATTTAGGTCTCACCCATTCTCAATAAAAGTTCTTTGTAAATCTTTAATCAAGATAGATGTAGAAATATCTGGCTGTCAGATCAATAGAAAGTAAGATATGTTTAGAGTAATATTATGGAAAAGAAGAGAATTATTAAGTGTAGGTAAACATGAAGAGTCTATTACTATACTTGAGAGTAGGTAAACATTGTCATTGTGGGATAATGGCAATAAACTGTTGTTGGAGTAAGCAAGAGGCTTCTCTGCTTCACAGAGGCACCAGCAGGTGGGAGTTAGTCCTGCACTGAGATTCCTTTTGCTGCTGCTTTCATTTCAGCTGTGAGGTTTCATAACTCTAACAGGGAAATCTGAAAAAGCAACATTGGGAAATGCTGGTGATTTTGAAAGTTCAGTCAGTTTGCATGACATTTGGCATCATCATTTTTTCCCTCTGGTGAGATTCCATCAACTTTGCTTACTTTCTTGGCCATAACTAATAGTTTTTAATTCCAATATGGGAGCCTCTACCAGGATGACTTTAGGGCAAAACAGCTGCATCCAGTCTGTTCTTCCTCCTCTTCCTGAGTTTAAATAAAATCTAGTCTTATCTGAATATGCACCTAGAAGACTGAATGGTTATTTAAGCCCCAGTTAGGGAACATATTTAAGAATATGCCTAATTTTAAGCTTGTGCTTAAATCAATGCAACTTAAGAAAATGCTTGAAGTCAGGCATGTGGTTGAGGTGTTATCCTGAATGTGGGTCCTAATACTTAAACAATAGCAAAGCCCAGAGGAAAGGGCAAGCTATCTGGGTTCTATTCTTGCCTCTTTTGTTGGTCATGTTATAGTCTATAAAATAAGGATCATTATTCTTATCCCTCTTTGTGAGGCAATTGCAAATTATCAGGGAAAAGCACTCTGAATACTGTTATTATTGGCTATACTTCTTGAGACTGAAAAAAAATGTAGAGACAGACATTCTCAGTGGATTTCTGGTTCTTCCTCCTTTCACTCAGGCAGGAAATACCATGAGAATGGAAAGAAGGATGCGTACCCATGATCACAAATAATCTTAATCTCCTCCTTTGCGCTCCTGCTGTAAATAATTAGATATTGCTCCACTATTGTTTCTGGAAGTTCCTGCAGCATTTCAGCTGTGCTGAGTGTAGCAGTACCTGCTTTAGATATCACAGACAGATTGAAAACTGTGGTGGGAGATAATAATAGAATGGACAGGGTGTGGAGGGAGTGTTTTGGGGAGAAAAGGAGCCTGTGCCTTCCTGAGCCCACGTTATTAGCACAGCCACACTGAAAATAGTGAAGAGGCACAAGTTTGTGTAAGTTTAAAATCTTGCTCTAAAGGGGCAGCATGTTAAGACAAAGAGTCCTGACCTCCCAAAGCCTTATTTAGCACTATCCCTAGCAGGGAGGTGTTGCAGGACCAGGCTCTGTGGTGACTGCTTGAGGCAGCAAAGAATCCATTCTTGATGATAATTTGGAGTTCTTTGCATTCTCCCCACCTTAAGTCAGCGCTCGTTCTCCAGCTTCCATGTGAAGGGCCTGGAGCCAAGGCCATGGGCCTGTGTGTATGTGTTCAGGACAGTTAATATTTATGATGCATCTTACTGGGAAAATTAGTATAAAGCTGTGTTCCAACAGCACATTTATCCCATGACCTAGTTTTATGAATAACGTGTTGAAACAGGGCCCGCTTGATTTAAATCTTTGTCACCCATTCTGATGGATACAGTTCTCTAGTTTAAGCTTATGCAATCCAAGCCAAGATTTGTGCAAAAATGTGATGTGTATTAGTGCAAGGTAAACAGATGGTAATGCTTTTGTTAATACCAAGTACATACAGAGGTATTTATCAAAGGAGTACATGTAAGGTCCATAGTGCTTGGCAGAGATCCCTCTGCTGTTACATCAGCTAATAAGAATAACCATTTTATTGCATTACACACAGTTTTTGTGGGGTTGCTTTAGACCGTGCAGGCGGCTGCAAAACTCACCACAATTCATACACTAAGAATGTGATTCTGAATAGTGTTGAACATCTATAATAGCCTGTTGTTTTTGTTGTTATTTTTATTTTATTGCTATGACTCTTGGCATTTCTCCAACTCAACTCCCTTCTAGGGAATTCCACTGCTGTTGAACAGCTCTGAAATAAGAGAGCCAGGTGTTGACTGCATGGAAATGTTGGGGGACAGGTACAAGGAATGGTTAGGGAAAGATTTCAGAGGGAAAGAAGTTGAACTGTAAAGATTGAAAGGGAACTGTGACACCACCCCAGCCACAGAGAAATGAAGGCAACTCTGGAGAAGGCAGCAGTTACTTTTAGAGAAGTGTGGCTAAACACAATTTATGCCCAAGAGTGTTGCATCTGAAAACCACAAAGTTTAGACGGGCAGAGTTTCCTCATCTGATTTATACTCTCTTCTTCCATCATCATCATCAGTGGAGATTACTTGTATCATGTACTGGGGAATCTCAGTCCATGGAACATGAGCAATGGCCTGGGGGTGTAGTTAGTAACTCTGCAGAAGGACAACTGTAAGTTTTTGTTACTGCAACCAAACAGTAAGAGTTTTGATTTTCATCTCACCACTGATATATTATTTCTCTGGAGGTAGCTGGGCTGTTTCACAAGGCTTAGTCTTGACTGTGGAGCCATCTAAAAAACCTCCAGGCCCTGACTCCAAAGCCCACTCACCTCTCTTATGCTGGCAGAGCATGATTGGTCCATTGACTACACAGGAAACAATTTGGAGAACCAATTTGGCTGAAAATGGACAAATTCTGACTTTCTTTTTTTTTCTGCTGGATTTGTTTTCAGCCAGATCAGTCTCCTGATTTGCTTTGCCTTGAGGTTGTGCTCTGGCTTGTGAGGGATGAAGAAATGCTCAGGAGTAGGAGTAGGGAAGGGAAGAAGGTAGGAAAGGACAGAAGGGCTTCTTTCAGGTGAAAATGCTGAGCCACACAGGCATGAAGTGTTTCTTGATACGGCAACAGGACTTTATCAACAGTAAAAAGAACGTGGAAGACAATAAAAAAAGGAACATGCTTAACCCAGACCATTTCAGTGATGTCCTGCAGGGTCTCCAGTGAGACACTGACATATCTGAGGGTCTCAGAAATGTCCTCGGTGCAGGGACCTGCTTTTCTGTTTCTGAGATCTCATCCTAAGCATCATGTTTCTGACAGCAGGGAGTCCTGCCGTTCCCAAAGCAGAGTGTTGCTTTGGGATGAAACAACCAAATGTTTGGGTGGACATCAGTGAAGATAAGTATCTCAAAGGTGGCTGTCAAGAGGATGGTGCCAGGTTCTTTTTGGTGGTGCCCAGTGTTATGGGTTCAGGAGGATTCCTCCACGTAAAATAAAAGACAGCTGAGGTAGCAAAGCAAATTTATTAGAAAGCAAATGTCCTGGCTCAGCAGGTGGGACCAGTTTATCACTGTGTGTGAGTGACCAAAGCTGTGTATTCTAAACCCTCTATCCCATTTCCCAGGAACTGTTAACAATGCACCCTTTGCAGCAGCTGCCCAGGGCACACCTGACCCCTCAGGATATAAGCTGAGAGGGAAAGAAACCTGTGAGACAGGAGCTGGGATAACTTCCCTCCAGGAAGTCGTTGGCACCTCCACACCCACCTGAGGGGTCATGTCTGCTCATGGGCCATCAATGATTCGGAAATACCCCCTGACTCACAGAGTCAGATCACCAATTGTGGACCTCCCCACCCTGGGGGAGGGACTGGGTGCTCCCACCTGAACCAGAGGGGATAGAATCCTGGGGTTTAGGGACTTCTGAGACCACTCATGGGATTCAGAGGAGGAGCAGAGCCTCGACAGGAGGAGACCACCAGTCTCTATCAGACTGTGACATCATCTGCACCAACAGGTTTTTCTCTTCCTTGTACTTTGAACTTGGGGAAACCACGTGGGGCTCAGCACAGGGGCCAACAAACCCCATTGTGTTTGTGCCCCAGGAGCCTGGGTTATACTTCTGGGTTTTGTGCGTTAAATCCAATTTCTCTTTGTGTCATTGCATTTAATGTAATATTTTTATTAAATTGTAACTCTGACTTATAATCTCTTTTGTGTTGGGTTTGTTTCTCCTGCCAGTTTACCTTTAAACCAGCACAGCAAAGTAAATGTATCCTGTTACTTGTGGAAGAAAATCACACATACTGACCCTTGGAATCTTAACAAGCTGTTGAGCAGGAGAAGGACATGGAGCATGGACTCAGCAGGAGGGGCAGCCAGGCACTACACCTTCAGGGCACCCCCTGGATCAAAACAAGGCACATCTGGTCCTCCTCACACCCCCAGCCCACGTCCACACCTTGTATCTCGTCTCTCTGGAGTGGCATCTTGCCAGCTGCAGCATCAGCCCACATGTGGCCATCTCACAGGCTCAAGATGCTGACTCACAGAATCACAGACTATTCTGAGTTGGAAGGGACCCACAAGGATCATCGAGTCCAACTCTTAAGTCAACGGTCCACATAGGAGAATGAACCCATGACACTGGCATTATTCCAAGTTTTAACTAACTGAGCTAATCTCAGGGTCATACTCCAGACTAACAATGACTCTGTTCTTTAATGTTCCTTTGTTAAAAGCCAAGTCTCAGCACTTTGATGTCACACTAATGTTTCTTCACCAAGGTTGAGTTTTCCACAAAGAAACTTTGCAGTATTTTCTCACACCACATCGACAAACATAACCAGGGACCAAATATGACAGCCCCCAAACATGACTCTGGTCCCTAACACACCCAGTGACAGGACAAAGAGCAATGGCCATCAACTAAACCTCAAGAAGTTCCACCTCAGGATGAGGAAGTACTTCTTTACACTGAGGGTGCCAGAGCCGTGGAACAGCTGCCCAGGGAGGTCGTGAAGTGTCCCTCTCTGGAGACATTGCAAACCCACCTGGGTGTGTTCCTATGTCACCTGCTCCAGGTGACCCTGTCTTGGCAGGAGGATTGGACTGGAAGATCTCCAGAGATCCCTTCCAAACCTAACGAGTCTGTGATTCGATGAAACCATGTGGGATGGTTCCATGTGGGTAACATGGACTTACTCTTGTGGCACTTTATGACCTAAAAACCTCTGCATTGAGAATCAGAAATGTGGGCAAGGTCCTGAAGGTCCCTGCCTCAGGTGTCCACTCTCACTGACCTCAGTTCCTAAGCACATCAAATAAACCTTCCTGGATATGCTTCCCTGAACAACCGCACACAATTTATTGAAAAATGAGAGTAAAGTGTACAAGAGGGGACCTTCTGTCAAAACAGTCACTTTTTTCACATAACTGCCATGACTGGATGAGATTTGGATCCCCTTCATATTCATTCGGTGGTACTTTGTTCCATGGCACTGAATTTATTAGGATCCTCACAGGTAAACATCATCAAAAGGTAATTAAGGGCATGGTAGTGAGGGCTATGTTTGCATAACACTACTTCTGTCACTAGGATAGTTTGAGGCCAGACTGCAAACTCCTTTTTGCCTTGGAGACTTTCAATGAGCAGAAATAGTTGCATTGACTTTATAGATCTGATTATGAATTTCCCTCAGAAATGTAAGGCACTTATGATCTGGACATTATTTACATACTGCCTTCCTGTCATTGTAAAGATAATTTGCTCTTTCAAAGATTAATTTGTATCATTAATTCTGTATATAATTAGATAAGACGGAGGGCTGAAGAAAGGACTTCTGCAGTAAAAGTCTTACTTTAAATTCACCCACTTCAGCACCATTCATTCACATGCTCCATTTTAGGAACTAAATATCTTTGATTTTGGAGCAGTGGTGTGAGTCAGAAACAAATAGTGTAACATAAGCTCTTACAATCATCTTCCAGTGAATTTTATGTCAGGATTTTCTAAAGTTATAATCCTAAGCCAGTAATAGTCTGTAGTCATGGCATTGGGGAAATTTTGGATTTAAAAGTAAAAATTTAGATTTCTGCTAAATTTGCACCCAAATTGGAATGTCAGATCCATTTTTTCTCCTCTGAAGAATGTGAATAGGTTTTCTGAAGCCTGAGTTACAGAATACATCAGTCAGGTGTGGGTTTATATCCATTCTAACCAATTCCTTCCTGAGCACCTTGTCTTTCTGGCACAGGTGGGCAGAGCTTCAGAAACCAGAAGGCAAGTTGAAGGTTTAGGCACCAGGTAACACTTACCCACTTCCTGTCACATCTGGATGCTTTTGAAACCATTCTGCTTCTGTGCTCAAATTCAGTATCTTTTCCAAGAGTGAATTCAGATTTTCAAAACTGAAAGCAAAGCTCTTCTTTGCCATGTCCAGAGTGTTTAAGTGGCTTTGATTATTGAGTGTAATTTCTCAAGGAACTGTTATACAGGTATAGTTATGGATAGATCAGTGTGGCCACAGTGAAATGAGTGGGAAATTTGTATCTCTGCCATGTCTTGTCTCCTGTCGTGTTTGCCATTAAAAATATGAATTTTCAAAATGCCTACATCATTTGGAAACAAGATTTTTACTGTAAATCAGGGGCCTCCAGGCTCCTAAATGACATAGGCACTTTAAAAAGCACATCTATATTTCAAGTAATTAGTACTCAGAATTGGATACTACCTGGTGTGTAATGATCTCTTATGGACTTGGTGATCTGTGTCATCATTGCATGAGGAAAAGATTATGGAACTTACTTCTATATCTAAGGACAGAGTTATTACCTACAGCTACAGCCTCCCTGTGCTGCAACAGTAAATTAAAATAAATCCATCTGAAATTTTTTCTACAACTGATACTGTCAGGAGCAGGAGTGCACATGAAATAAGAGCACTTGTATTTCAGAACTACACAGAGTAGCTGACACTACACTCAGGATGCCCAAGGTTTCATTGCAGTTTTTCCAGTTGGTTTGACAAGCTGAAATATATATTGTGATACCACATGGAAAATGAAGGCCTTGATTATGCAACCTATTTTCAGATGAATGGTCCCCTTTGGTCAAAACGGAAAATTTGTGTTTGTAGGACTTGTAGGACTTACTTTTCATTTTTACATTAATTCCTTTGGACATTAATAGATAAAACACTACTTGTGGAGATGAGTGGATCTTTTTAAGGCAATGGATAATTATTGTAACTTCAGAACATGACATGAAAATTTTGTTTGGATTTATTTTCTTCCTTAGCAGTACTAAGCAATGGAAGAATAAGATGCTTTTTCTGTGCTTCATTCATTTTAGAAGCATTTCTTTTTTTAAAGAAAACATGAAAACAAACCTTTGCTTCATAGATGGGGCCCATCTGCTTTCTGTGGTAGACATGCAAAAGGTGCAAGGTACTTATTTCTCTCAAGTGGACCCTTAGTTAGTGTCACATTCCACATGACTCTCATGTAAAAGAAATTCCTGCAGTCAGAAGGCCAAAATTAGCTTCTCCTTAAAAGCCTGAAAAGGCAAAGAGGAGATTAAAAACTATGTGGGTCACAGTAACCCTCTCAAAATGAAGACAGTGATACAGAATGCTGAGAATGAACTTTCTTTTCCTATTTCCAGATCAAAAAAATGGGAATGGGCCCTTCCAGGCTCTGGTTTTAAATTCAGTGGTTCTGACTCCAGGTCCAAGGCCATCTATTTTCAACTATCTGAATCACCTTATGTCAAAAAGAAAACCTTTATTAGACTTCAGCCCCAAATGAAACAAATTAAGAAGGTCAACGCAGCTAGATAAAAAGGGAATACTGTGATGTCAAAAAGAGAGAGCAATAAGAAAAAATATTAGAATATTTTCAAAAAGCCTTTAGGCATAGAAAGATATAGTACAATTAATCATCAAACAGTCCCTTCCATAAGCTGATGTGGGATAGGGTTGGGAGAGGGTAATAAAACCTGTACCCAAGTCATTCAAACCATTTAGGAACTGAGGAAGAGAGTACATGGATATTTATTACACAGGAACTTGCCCCTTTGTTGATGGTTAAGTACCTGTTTGGAATAACCTGAAAATAAAAAGTTACTTTTAATAGAATTTTTGTGCCAGCATAACACTAATAAAACCCAAATATATAAGCTTTATGGGTACAGCTGTGCAAATACATTTTCTGTAAGAACCAAAGGTGGGGAAAGAGAAAGAGAACGGAATAGGAGGCAGGAGTGAGATCAGCTTACAAGTAATAATTGGGAGAGGGAATGTTTTTCAGACTGAATGAGACATCTGATTTGGAAGATTCTGTTTGTCTTATTTTTTTTTCCTTTTAATAAAACTGAAGATCCAAGTGGCACTTTCATACAAAACGAAAATCTGAAGTGCTCTGTCTTGAAAAATTGAGATAAATAATTTAAATTTTCCAAATAAAGCCAATATTTGAGAAAATGTTGAACACTCACACTTTATCCTTTCGGCTGTGAAGATTCATATATGATTTAAAAGCATCTGATTGAAAATTTAACTAGTTTCTTTTTACACAGATACTTTTCTCATGACAAGATTTAATTGAGCCTTCTGGAATGTAGGTGTGAGAATTTATAGAAACTGGGATTTAGGTCTCTCTCCATATGATTATATTTCCTCTTCAATCTGGTCCTCATGTAGTTTATACCTTAGGTCTAATAATTTTGAATTCCAAACATATTGGGTTTTTTCTTTTTTTTCCTCTAATCAGAGTAATGATATTGATATTTATGTGATTATAAGTTTTAAATGATAATCATTATATTATAATCTTACTGAACACATTTTCTCTATTCCTTTTCTGGACAGGATAAGGCAACTATACCTATATAATTAGTGGTGCTAATGAGGTGTGGCAAAAAATATGTGTAAGTGGTTACAAGCAGTCCCTTGATATTTTTATTGAATTCTCCAGGAGCAGTAGGCACCTAAAATAATAATGCCCTGCACAAATCTCCAGAATGAGCAAACTAATCCTATACAGGAACACAATAATACCTCACAAAATAACCAGGGTGAGAAATGTTTCCTAAAATCTCCCCAGGAGACACAAGGGAGTGTGATGGGAAAATGTAACATTTCAGTAGAAAGGAAGATATTTTTTCATTTGAAAAAAATCAGCTGATGTGATTTTTTTATGTCCAGCTCTTTTTTAAAATTAGATTAATTCTCACTGGGGGAAAAAAGTGTCAATTTGCCCCAATAGAGAATCTTTTGGGACAGCAGAAACCTGAGGAATGTCAGGAGCAGCAGCATTCTTCAAAACCAGCATCCCAGTCTGGATGCCTTCTTACACTCCTGGGATTCCTGTCTGTCAGATTAGGTGGGAAACTCAATCACAGAGCACGCTGTTGCCTTTCCTCTTAGACTTTAAAAGTCACAAGCAAATCACTTGGATAATTTCATCTTTGGAGTTGTGTCTTCTCCCACCCAAACTCCTCTTACAGTTTCTGTTTGAACTGTTTACTCAGCCCCACTTTCTGGCTGTCCTTCTCTGTCCCGTTTGCCAACTTCTCCCAAGAGGATTTAATCTAACTGGAAGATGAAATTATTTGGGCCCAAAGGTTCTGTACAGGCTGTAAAAATGCTATTATTTAAATTAAGGACGTACAAACCCACCTTTTATAATTAAATTGGTTTATAAGTGTGGAACAAGCTGGCTGCATTTAAACTTTAAACATGCTCTCCTTCATTACAGAAATATATTATTACAGAAATATATTCTCCATTTTTTCCCTTTTTTCCCCCCCTTTCCTTTCCTGCCCCCTTTGCTCATTTAAACAGAGAGGCCATTCCTTTCTCCATCTGAGTCAAATACCACAGTATCCTTTTCGGCAGGCTTCTAAGCTCAATCTAATCAAGCTGTGTCACAGCTCTGTCAGGCAGGTTGCTCTTTCTTTGGCCTTGAATAATTGGAAGAATGTTGGCACTTGTGCCTGGGCCATGAGAACGTGACCTGAGCTGATATTTAATCTACTCCAGTGCTAGGCTGCACTAGGCTTGGGGTCTAAGGCAGCGTGTTCGGCATCAGCAGCACTCAGTTTACCTTGGGATGGATTCCATTTGATGTATCATTACACCGCTCCAGGAGAATGCTTTAATGAGGCAGAGCCATGCACTGGAATGGATTAAATTGTTGTCCTTTCAACTCTTTTTTTTTTTTTTTTAATAGCTACAAGGTGCTGGGAAGTACCTGGGAAAGGCAAAAAGGTTACAGAGGAGGCCAAAAATAGCTAAAAGTGAAGGAATCTGCAAGTACTTTGCCAATACCTGGTCCACCCTTCTCTTTTGCAAACTCAAAGTAAGCCCTGAATTTCTAGTTATGTTCTCACCTCTTTTCAGGCGAACTTGATACTATGTATTTGTGACTTGGAAGCAGCCCTCTGTGCACAAATCATCCTCACTGAGGGTGTGGGAGAGGAAAATTTTCATTCCTCTTCTCACAGTGGCATAGAAGCTCCAGGAGCCCTTGGGAAAGAGGAAATGCACCTCAGTTCAATGGGTGGCTCCTGCTGAGCAATGCGAAGTCACAATGGATTTCAAACATTTTATTAACACTTTAATGCAGATTTCAGTGAGAGGTCGGAGGTAGTAGAGGGGGAGAAGTAGCAATTAGAACCTTTTCCAAGGAGAAGTGTAAATTGCCCTTTCCTTGCCTCTCCAGACAGTCTTCTCCCGAGGCTGAAGTGTTTGGAAATGCCCATCACTGAGGTCACACACCCAAACTTTGCCAAATGGAGAGGGGAACACATGCCCACAATTTGCAAAGGAGTCTGAGGCACCACTGAATTTGCATATTAAAAAAAAAAAAAAGGTCGTCTCGATGACCCTTTATCTCTGATATTGAGATGTATCCATGTGGACACCACAACCAGCAATTTCCATATTAAATCCTCTCTCAGTAGTTAGGTTTTTGCCATCCTTTACCGAATCTCTCGTCCCCTGCTCCGGGGAGGGATGAGGAGGACCAAGAGGCAGCACCTCTGTGTTCCATAAGGGATGTGTAGAGTAAGAGAAAGGATCTTTGTTGTGGAGTGAAGTTGTGAGATGCTAATCAGGTGTGTTACTGATTAACTCAGCCCCCTTGGAATGTCAATGACTTCTGCCAGGCTACACCATTAAGGGATGGAGTGCTTGGCCCTTTCACATGTACTCCCCCATCCCAATTTCCACTTACATTGGTAACTTGGGTTTTAAAGTAATTTTAGTCCCTGAGTGTGCCTTGGACGTTTTGCAGTATGTGAGTCTCCATAAAAGTAGTGTTCTGCTTCAAAATATAATGTTGACTATAATTTTTACCTCTTACCATGATAAATCACCCCGTGGTCTTGGGACCTTTCAGGTCAGGCTGAGGATAATGGTAACTTTCGAAGACAGCTAATAAAACACCCTTTTAAATCTGTATTTGTATTCCATGAAAGATCCTGGATGCATTAGCAAAGGTAGTGCCAGTACTCTGTGTTTGTATTCCATGAAAGATCCTGGATGCATTAGCAAAGGTAGTGCCAGTACTCTGTGTTTGTATTCCATGAAAGATCCTGGATGCATTAGCAAAGGTAGTGCCAGTACTCTTTTTATGCATCTTTTTGTGTACAAAATGATTGGCTCAAAGTGAAAAACGGTCTGTAGAGCAGAAAAAGCACTCCTGATTGTCCATTATCCACAGTTTCTTCCCTGTTTATTTTGACTGTGAACCCTCACATCACTAGAAAGTCCATTCCTCGCTGGGAATGTTTTCTCACAAGTAGGACAACAATGTCAGCCTGACCTAAAGGAAGTTGTTCTCTCTTACATTTCCTTTGAGTTTGCTGCTTTTTTTTTTCTTGGTGACTTGGTTCAAACTGAGACCATCAGAGATGATCCTCTGTCACTGTCAAGTGACACCCACCGCATTGTTCTCTTAGTGGACATTTTGATTTTAGTTTCAGCTTCAAGCAGTCCTTTCATTTCATATGTTGACCATTGGGAAAGTGTTTGCTGAGCTTATTTGCAGCATGGGTTTTCCCTGTTAGATCTCTCAGATTTTTTAATAGGAGAGCGACCCAACTCTGCCACACATTTGCCATTATTATCTTCTTGCCTGACATAACCATGATTCATTTTTTCTAAATTTTGGATTACAAACCACCTGAAAACACCACATTTCTCATTGAAAGAATGTTTGGGGCCAAATTTTCAAGGACATAAGACAAAACCCAGAATATTTGCAAGAGAGGACGTTCCTCAACTAGTTCTGGTTACAAACACAAACTAACAAACTCTCACCCAAATGCTGGAAAAATGATCACCTTTCTGACCTTTGTCAGATCACCAGGTCTTTCCAATGGATTTCTGTGAGAATAACAGAAAGGCAAGGAGTGCAGGAGCAGAGGCTTCTGCTGCTTCTTTTATTTTCTTACACCTTGTGCATAATCTTAGGCAAAGACAGATATCTAGGGGAAAGTCTACTCTCTACTTGTGTGACAACCCTGACCAATCAAAATCACATATGTTTATTATTTAAATTTATGGCATGCATTGATCACAAACAGGAACTTAGGATTTGTTCTGTTCCCTGCTAACATGAGGCATTATTTAATAATTTTCTAACTCACCACTGTTGTGTAGAAATGTGGTATCTCACTGGGATATGACAACAGAGTTTACCTGTTACCTCCTTCAGCTGTCAGAACAGTTTTCATTTTAGAACTGTCTGCTGGATTCCCCTTGTTGGCTCTTTGTAGGAAACAGAATCAGGGAAAAGTGGGATATTGCACAAATCCTAAACTTAGGAATTTAAATAATAGATGAGATATGGCTGGGGGGAAAAAAATCATCTGACAAAGAAAGCTGAAAGAAAATGTGGTTTTTTGTAATTTTGTTTTCTCCCAAATCACAATGTGTGAACATTTTCAGCAGAACTGGAATACAAGTTGTTGAGTTTGGGGGACTTTGATTTCATTATGCTGTGAAATGGGACTTCAGCATAAATATTCATAGCCCCATGCTTAACTTTAAAAAGCTGCTTAAGCTGCTTGGGATCCTAGACCTGGTCTTCATGTGTCAAAGGAAGGACCAGGCACATGCGCAGAGCAAAGCAGAGTTTTTGGAGAGAGGGAAAAAGCCTTTTCTGTGGCATTTTAGTAAAATTCAAAGAGTATCTCCACAGCTTTTGAAATCAGATGCTAAATGGAATGGTTGGGTGTAGGGAAAACTCAATCCTGCCTCTTGAGCTGCTTTTGATTTTGCAGTCACAGTAACACATTATGGAACTGAACAACTCCTGAAGCCATTTGAGGAAAATCTACCTGGAAACTCTCTCTGTCACATTCACCATAGGTGGAAATGCAGATCAGTGGGCTAAATACAGCAGAATGTGGTAATAATCTGCATTTCCTGCACTGCTGGGAGTTGTTGCCCAAGTACTTCACATGCTTGCACCCAAATTCATGATTTTTTTATTCTAGGTAAATATTTTCGGGGGGGGGGGGAAGAAAAAAAAGTGCTTTCACTGCACAGTTCAGAGCTGCTCCATAACACTAATTTTTTTTTTCTCTGCTAGAAATGGAAATATCTGGGTTGTATTTAGAGATCAGGCCCAATGCTCTAAACAGTTCTAGTAAATAGAGCCTATCAGAGATTCACCGAATGAATAGCCACTGGATTTAAAAGGCAATTAAAATAATTTCAAGCATTTTTCCTTGTTCTGATGACTAGGCAGGAATTTCAGTACAGGCTTTGCAAAGCAGTTCATTACTGCCTGGTAACTGCTAGATATGATGCCTCTATTCCTGTATTTTCATACTAGCAAGCTCACACTGGAGAATTTTGCCTTTGAAACCTTCTCTCTCCCTCTCTTATTTTGTCACTATCTTTTTGATTTCCTCACAGTGATGCAGTTTTAAATATTTGTTGTGTTTGGATAACCAACCAGTTTCTTAATGGTGAAATACTCTTTTTAGTTGCAAATGCCCCTTTTATCATGCACAACATTGTTGCCTTCTTTAACGAGTCTTTGCAATTAAAGAAGTAAAAGGCTTCTGAGGTCATTTAGCCATATTCATGCCTCTGCAGGATTGTTTTCTATAGCAAACTTGATAACTATCTAGCTCTGAAAGGTCCATGGCATGGAATGGCTTTGGGTGGTTATTCCTTCCAAATTCTTCACAATTATATAGCTGGATTGTTAGAAAATTCGTTCCAACTGGCTTGAAAAGCCCTTTCTACTTTTTCTTTCCTCTTATCACTTCCTTTATCATGGCCACACCTTCCCTGAGCACCTACAAACAAATTTGGTCCCATGAGAAGCGTTTTCTGCATTCCCCCATTGCCTCTGGAAGAGTCACACCTGGAATACAGAGTCCTTCCTGGGAAAGGCAGAGTTTGCATCCCCTGAAGCCTCGCGTTTGGAACTCTACAAGGTGCTGAGTGCCCTCTGTCAGATTTCTGTTCTGATGGATAAGAGCAAGGCACAGAATGTCTCCATCCATAAAGAAAAAGTGGGAAGAACCCATTTTTCCAGTTCAGGTGGCAGGGTATGACCACATGGCCAGAAAGGGTGGTTTCATCCATACTACCTCATGGGAACCAACTGCTCTGAAGGGTTGTCCAGAACATTATTAGCTGGTCTAGGCCAAAACTGTACCCAGGAGCATGCTGACAGCTTAACATGAGCTGTGTTCCAGTGGTGTCCTGGCCTCTTTGCATATTCATATACAGCCAGAGAACCCTTAAATATTTCTGCTGTCGTCAACAAGATTATCAGGGGAGGTTTCCAGTTACTGGTGGTTTTCCGATCAATGTACCATTCCACAGAGGTAATTCTCTCTTTGCCATGAAAATAACAATTCCAGTAGCAAAGATGACCAAGATGGGAAGGAGGTGATAGAGTCTGTGGAAGGACACTTAAACCAAGCAGTTTTAAGGGGAATGCCTGTTCCACTCCCTCCTTTCCTACTGGAGGGAGTACACAAGCAGGACACCAAGGAGGATTATTAATGCATGTAGAGACCCAGAAGGGACACCAGGAATGTCAGCTCTGGGTGGCCAGAAGGGAATTGGGAGTGTGAGACAGAATGCAAAGGCAAAGGGATGTTTGGGAGGACTGGGTTAGCAGGAGGCTGCACAACCACAGGCACAACAGCCCTGGGAAACTCATGACATGGGACATGCAGGGGGCCCTTGACCACTGATCTCTGCATAGAGGAGGTCAGGGTTCAGCTTCTTCCTCTGCCTCAGGGGACTCCAGGCTCATGTCCTGCCTCTCAGGAGGGCTCTCCAGCCAATCAGCAATGTGATGGTTTGGGTGAGGATGCTCCCTGTTCATCCTGTTCAAGCCCTGCCACTAAGCAGAAAGGAATTCATGAACCCAGAAGAGGAACACAAGTGTGTTGAGATGAGCTGTGGGAATTGGGAGAAGCATGTTGGAGTTGGAGTAGGGTGATGGGAGCAATTATCAGTGTTGCTGCTGTATTAATGTGAAATAAAATCCCCCATGGCCTCTGCAGGGCCATTTTTCTTCTCCCCAGTTGTCTGAAGCTCCATCACTTTGGCATGGACAAGGTGTGACTATTAATCACTCTCCCATCCCAGAGATGTTACCACCAGGAGCTTTCATTCTCTAACAAAGTCAAAATCTTCAAAGCTACCTCTAAGGAAAACATTTAAGCATACCATTAAAAAAAAAGGGGGGGAGGGGAGGAGTTAACTGCATGAATGTGGTCCTTCTGTGGGCAGTTTATTAGCACAGCTTTGTGTGTCTCTTCTGTAGTAATTTCAGAATGAAAAATGGTGCTTTTCACCTTCACTCACCCAACATGAAGAATTCTAAATTATTTCTACAAGGATTCTAAATTATTTCTACAAGGAGCTAGAATCTCCTGAATTTGAGATACTCTTAAGATAAGCTGCTTCCAACAGAAATGACATACTTAGATTTATAGTCTAACATAATTTCCAAAACTATTCATTGAAAAAAAAAAAGGTATCACAGGACTTAAATTTCACTCCTTAATTTGGTCAAACTCTCAGTGGCCTCACTGGAATTGCCTGGTTGATATCACAGTATTTCTCCAAAGGTCTGTGTGTCTGCAGGTCTTAACAACAAAAACCATCACACCTTCCAGTCATGAGGTGGTCTTGTATTGCATAGATGGAAATGAGTCCATTTAGGATTGCACTTGTTCTTGGGGTGCTACTTCACCAGAATACTTAATTACTTCCTAAATCCCTCCTAACAGTGTGTTCCTCATTGGAGAGGTTCTAGTCTTCAACCTCCTTGGCTTAGTAATGCAGCTTTATATATATATATAATCACCTACTATTGCTCTGCCCACTAAAAATTGAGCTCCAACAGTTTGAAAGTTCACCAATGCTGAGAGAGCTCTCAACAGCAAAGCAAAAGGCAGCCCTTGATCTGAATAATTTAAATGCTTTCTCTCAAGTATGGGTTTTTTGAAAGTGCTTCTCGGCAAAACACCTAAATGTATTTATTTTCCTCTTATCTCATTTTGGAAAACGGGAAAGTTTCAACAGAAGACTCACACATAAAAGATGCATCCATGGAAAATATTGGGCTGGATAATTCATTTAATTAAGTAAAAAGTCCAAAAGTCTTGAAGAGAAAATTTTAAGTAAACATTACTGCAATTGAGAGTTCCATCTTTGAAGTACTTCCTGACACATTTTTTCTTTCACACATTAAAATAAAAGAATGAAGTGAAATATTTCCTTGAAGTGAAATATTTAAATGAAGTGAAATATTTAAAGGAACTGAACCCTGGGATTTTAAAAATTTAGTTGTGTGAAACATTTGCTGCCAAACATGAGGATTTCACAGTGTATTATTGCTTTAAGACATTATTCGAAGGCTTTTTGGTTTTGTCTTCTTTATTGGCAGTAAAGTTTACTATACTGCAGGGTGGCAAACAGATTAGGAAAAGCCTGAGCTCTTCCTCTAAAGCTGGATGAGGAAGCAGAGCCTGTGCACTCTGTTCTCAAGACTTCAAACATGCCACATTCTCCCCCCATCGTTTTTGCATAATCCAGTGGAATCTGCCAAACAAAAGGCTCTCAGAAGTCAGATGGCATTTAATTTGAGTAGTAGGTAATCAGTGAAAGAGAGCATCCTGGAGAGAAGGTAATTTGTCTTGAGCTGACAATTTGAGATGGATGTGCTGGGGTTATCTGCGGTGTCAGTTCAGGCAGAGATGAACTGAACTCCATTTCTCTTGCTGGAAGTCTAAATCAACAGAGACCTCAGAGATGATGAGGTATTTGTCGGGTTCCCTCTTCTCCTTGCTGGAGATCTCATCTTTTCTCACGGAGAGAGAGCTTGAAAGGAAAAGGAAAAAAATGCAATGACAAAAAGGGAAAATACAGCAGACATAGAGGGAAATTTGCTCAGTAAATGAACTATAAGAGCTGTATTAATCTAATTTAACTAATGGCACATTTCCCCCCTCGGTTGGAGGAGATGGACAGAGTCAGATAAACCACATCACTCTCCTGCCTCTGGGCTCTGTTTTCCAAGCTATGGCTCATGGACCACTGGAAGACTACAGGGAGTTCTTGGAGAGATGGCAGAGGGTTCCTTTATGAACTGTAATGATTTGGGCATTGCCTAAAATAAGGTATGGCAGAACTGACCAAATCTGGGTGTCCCCTTTGGGACAGAATCTTCATTTTAACACTGAGTACAGTCCAGAAGAATTCTGCTTACCTAATGTTGGGATCCAGTGCCATCCTTTGGGGTTTAAATATATTCTTACATGTAAGTGGGAAGAAGTTAAATAAAAAAACTCACTTTAAGAAAGAGAATGCCTAGAGAAACAGAAGAACTATGAGAACAAATAGCTAATGGAAATACTTCAGGAAATATGTGAAATTAATTTAGAAAAATCGACTACTTAATTTTTTTTCATTTACTTGTATTGTAGAATGACACATCCTGGAGGGGACAACATTTGAGTAATGTGACCCTACCATTTGTTTCATAGAGTACAGGTCTAAATCAAGACTGGTGCTATCATAACATAAAGTCTGAAAAAGCTTCTAGCTAAAGGTCATGGCTCAAGGAAAAAAAAATGTAAATCCTCTTCAGGAAACCACTAAAATATGTTCTTAACTTTAGAACTTTAAAGTTGATAGCACTGGAACATATGCTCAGTATTATGCATACATTTAAATATCTGTTCTGAATACAAACACTGAATAACAAAAGAACTAAAGAACTTAGGGTGGCAGAAAGAAAGAATATTATTAAACAATGTTCTTTAAACAGCATGGCTTTAATTTCTTCTGTAAAATATGTGAGTCTTTCCAAGAATCTGGCATTCATTTTTCCCTCCCTCTTTGCCCCAGCAACTAGATGTGCATGAATATTCCTACTGATAATTTGAGACTCTGTCCTGCAGAAGTCTGTTTTGGTTCAGAAAATGTGGTATTCAGGTTTCAAAGTGGATGAAATATCTGCTACTAACCACCCAAACATTTGTTTAGATCCTTGTTCATGCACAGATCTTTGCATTTATACTCTAAAATAAAAAGAAGCAATTATTGTTTTCCTTATGAGTCACAGATCAGTCCATTTCCTTATGAATCTCAGGAAGTTTTTGTACATTACTGGCAAAAAATTCAAAACAAGACCTCTCTTTTTCAGTGGTGTTTTAAATATGGCTGGCCAACACTCTTAAAATTGAAAGTTTTCTTAAGAAATTATTTATAGTTAACAGAGCAATATTTTGTCATTACAATGTGTTCAAAATCCAATTTTTGCTATAAATCTTTCAAGGAAAATATTTTTTTGGAGCTCTTCTCATCAAGGCATGTGGGGGAAAATGATTTTCTAACCAAAGCTATATTTGACCTCTTACATTTTTCCCCATCAGAATTCTCGTGACTTCTGTCCATGCTGGGTGGAAAAAAACATGTTCTCCAGTAGATAAATTTTGTGTGCCAACAGTGGGGGAAATTCCTGTTCCTTGGAAAATTGGTCCTGAATGACCAGCCTAGGGCAGAGTTTCCCTGACTGTGGGCTCCAATCCCCCCAAGGCCACAAAACATTTCAAAGGGGGCTCTGAAGTGTTAGAAAAAAAAAAAACAAACCAAAAAAACCCACAAAAAAAACCCAACAAAACAACCAACACCGCTGGTCAGCAGCTGCTGACTTTTTCCTGGCTGGACGAGTGAGGCTGCGGTTTCACAAGATTAAGTCTTCAACACCAATCCTGGCTTCTGGTATTCCCTTTCCAGCCATTTCCTACTGCTCGTTTCATCCTCCCTCCTGCAGTGCTCGGGCCCCTCGGTCCTCCTGGAGTGTTGGTTTGTGGCTCTGCTGTGAAAAGAATCAGGAATTTGATCCAATTTGGAGAAAGACACACAAAAAATGAAGTGTTTCTCTGCCAGGCTATTTTGAAGCTGGATTTATTCCCTTCTCCAGCTCATTGCATAGATGCATCCATAGCTGTGCTGGTGTAGGAGAGGTAGTGGTGTGTTGTAAACCTGTGCTGGCAAAACCACAGCCACAAGGGAGATTTGATTCCTGGTGGCAAGAGCTGATGCTCTCTAGAGAACAGGGAATTGCTTTTCGGTGCCTTAATTGCTGGCAGTTCCTCCAGAGAAGGGGAGCAAGAATTTATTCCTAAAGCCAAAATCACAGCTGAGTCTTATTCTCCTTCTGCCCTGTAGGGCACGAATGGCTGCTGACTCAAGGCACTGCATGAAAAGAATTGTTTCAGAAAGGGTCCACCTTTTCCAATTGTTTGAAAACACAGGTCTTGGAATCCCAGTAGAATTTTTCTCTCTGGGTGCTTATGACCAATCCAGCCCAGTGTGATGGAGAACATTCTGATGCAAAAGTTGAGCGATCCCAGGAGGGAGTTGTTTGTCCAGTTGTTTGTCACAGTCTTGTGTCACTTACCACTGACTTCAATAGCTTTATATTGGTGTAGATAAAGTGAAATTTTGATTCAGGGAAGCCCCTTCACAGCCAGAACTGCTGATACTGTTCTTAACAATTTCAGCCAAAAAAGCTTTGACCTGAGTTGCCAAAAGTGGTATAAATAACTTCAAGACATTCCTAGAGCAGGGTCTTCTCTTCAGTGCTTTAAGTGTTGGTGTCAGAGAAGATGCAACACCTAAAAGCAAATGTTACATGATCCCAGCTCAACATGCACCATTCCTGCCCCACAGGAATTCTTTAGGTGAACTCAGCATCTTGTGAACTCATAGGAAAAAAAAACAAAAACAAAAAACAAACAGAAATATTGTTTCAGTGGGAGGAAAAGGTAAGTTAGACATCAGCAGTGACTGTCACTGTTCCGGTTTAGCTGATTGAATTCTAGCACATTTTAGATCATGGTAGATAGTCACAATTAACTTCAGTGTAATAATGAGGGGCACAAGAAAATGTTCAGCTGGTCACACAATAGGATGTATTCTCAAAATATCAAAGCTACCAAGGAACCTTCCTGAAATTATTTAGATTTATTGCCTAAGTGTGCTAAGTTCATACGTTCCTAATATATGTATGAATCCTTTTGGAAAATAGAATTGAGATTCCTCCATCATTTATATGCCTTTGATAATTTACCAGGAGCCATTTACAGACCAGAGTTGAGAAGTCCAAGACTGAGCATCACACTGGGTTTAAATTGAGAAGACATTATATGAAATCTAAACAGCTGTAGCCTCCACCATTAATCACTCTGACATTGCCAAAGCTATTTCTGTCACCAAAATATGTCAACAATATGAGCCACGTCGTTTAAGTGATGCTGATGCTGTTTTTCTCCTCTTTTAACAAAATAATAAACACTAACTTGCTGTAGGAATTGGAAACAAACGATGAATGGAGTGAACTTTGTAGGACCTTTTGCCATAGAGGGGATGTGCTCTGTTTTCCTTTGAATTGATCCAGTAAAGCTTACCCCAAACACGCAAAACTCATGAATCAGACTGCCTAGAGTAAGGGGGTTGACTTACAAAATCAATATTTAAAAAAAAAAAATTTAAAAAATGGATGTTGGGGTTTCTCTTGTATTAGAGCCTTTCAGTGAACGTGGACCAGCATGACAATGTTTTTTATGGAAACACAGAAGATAAATTGTTTCCTTCCAATGGTAAATGAAAGCCGAGATTTTTAGAAAATCTTTTATTTTATATATATTTGTTCTTTTTTATATTGACATGTTTTCCATCTACACATGGAACATGAATTACCTGCATTAGGAGATGCATATATAGATGGTCCCTGTCCCCAGGAGGTTCCAAGTTAAACTCTAGCTGAGAAATGTTTCTATATAAACAAAGAAGATGTTTCAAGCCATCAGTGTTAGGTAAAGTTACAGTTCTTTTTTTTTTCCACAGGGAGAGAGAGCATTTTATCTAAGAGAGGGTTGAAGACAGATAACTGAATGACTTTACAGATATTTGTGGTGAAAACACAAAGACAGAAGTGCTTCTTGGTGTGTTTGCCTTTTTGGAGAGGGATGTTGGCACATTCATGAAGAATTAGGGGAAGAAGTTGAGGTCTTAACAGAGATGGCTGAAGATGCTGCTGAGCTTGCAGGTATTTGTGATGGATGGGATGTATTGGTGAGGAAAAGGAATGGAATAGCAAGGGGAAGCATATAGCACTTTTTGAGCCTGTTGAGATTGTATTTATCGCTCAGCTGTTCATGAGGTAAGCACAGAAATGTGCTTTAAATTTGGTCTGAGAGATGCATTCTCCCAGAATCTCATTTTTGTTATGATCCCTTAAGCAAAGAGGACAGGGAATTTTAAGGAGAAAAAAAGACAATACAGAAACCAGAAGGCACATGAAGGTGTGAATTCCAGTGCTGGAAGAGAAAATGTCAGCAAGTTAAAATCAGATAGCAGTGAGGTGAACCAAAAGGACAAGCAGGAGGCTTAGACCAAAGTGATAAAGCATTAGAGGCCTTTTGCAGGCTAATGGCACAGTTCATGTGTGGGGCACATGAACTGTGCCCTCAGGGGAGGGCACAAGGCATGCAAAACTGTCTTTGCTACAAGCAGCAGTGGAGTTGTTCAGAAACAGGATGTGAACTGATGCTTCTTCTATAGCTGCCTCTTTAAAACAACTAAAAAAAAGAAAACTAAAAGAGGCACAGTGCAAGGAAAAGAAGCCCAGACTGTGGGACAGATAGATACCAGGGCAATGTGGGATACACTGTTTTCCAAATTTCTTCATTTCACCTCAAAGAACTGTATTTATTTTATGGATCACAGACGAGGAATTTTTTTTTACTGTCAACCTTGGGAACATTCTTTGCTGCCTCCTTCACACAGCCTGAGCTGTTAATGATCTAAGCTCTTCTAATTTACACATACCAGTGCCTTAAAATGCCTGTGTGTACAATTCTTACTGTACTGTATTTCAGTACACTGTGGGCAAACAATCCCATTGTCTCCCATATGTTTCAAACAACAAACATAAAACAGGTGATTAAACTCCATCAACAAACAGGATTTTCCCAGCAACAAATAAACACCTCTCCGCATCTGGTATTTGTGGAATTTGATAAGCCACCCACTTTGCTCCCTCCCCATTCTTGTTATGTCTGTCCTCAGCCTTCTTCATCTTTTATCCACACCCTGCTTCACCCAGTCTCCAAAGGCAGGCATTCATTGTTAATTAACTGCTGGAACAGTACGAGCAGCTTGGTTCATGGCACTGAGATGGGAATGGAGCTTTAGGGCTGAGTTTAAACTCTTCTGAAACGTCTAAAAGGCGTATTTTCTCACTCAGAAAAGAGAGGCAGGAAGGAGTAAGAGAGAGGGCGAGCTAGGGAATGTAACTGGAAAACCTCAACCCAGTAAATTGAGACACATGTCTTAATCAGTTTGAATGACAGGGGTTTGTGAAAAATCAAAGTTTCTGGTGTTTCTGGTACTTATGTGCTCCCAGATGTAAACACTTGCCTTGTCTAATGTTTCTGGGCCAAATACTTGTCTCAAACAGAGTGGTGTCAATCTGGAATTATTCAGGATTAGTAAACACTGCCTTCATACAGGAATTATGCTGACATAACAGATTAGCTGGCTCTTCCTGGGCTGGCTTATCAAGAGTACTTAAAATTGCAAGAATGATGAAAAGGAAGAAAATTTTTTAAATTACTCCCCATTCACTGTTTGCTGAATAACATACCTGGAACCTTTAGCAGTAAATGCATAAATTACTGTATTCTTTTGACAAACAGAAGTTTCCATCTTCCTGTGCTCTATCTTATAGGCTGTGTTTTCTTTTACTAACAAAATGAATACACTAAAAAGTGTTCAGATTCTTCCTGTAATAAGCTGAGTATTGGATAATTGAAATTCTACCTCTATCTGATTATTCCTGTTGAAAATGCTTGATCCAATGGGATGGATCAGAGTCTGACTTGAGGTTGTCCTTTCTAATTTTAGATGCTGATTTCAGTAAACATTTGCAAGACTTGAGGGGTTGATTTTTCTGTCCTGAACGTTGAGGTTGTAGCTGCATCCACAATAAAAACAGTTGCTCAATATTCCCATTGTATTCTGCCTAATTAGAACATGACCTGTAGTTGTCCCCAGAAATCCATACAATATTCATCTTATTTAGCTCTAATGTAATATTAATTACTCTTCCACGGAGTATCCTGCAGTGTTGCAAATACATTGAGCCTGTGTTGATCAGAAGCGAAAGTGTTTTATTTCACAAAGAAATTAGGAGCTCTACTGCTGTCAAATTCAGCAGTTAAATGAAGCAGAAACTTAGTTCAAAGGCCAACTCCTGGAAGCATTTTGCTTTGCAACCTTTCAAGAAGCAATACTTCCCTTTTGGGGCTGTCCAGGAGAACATGCCTATAAACTAAATACTGTGCTTTTTTAAACAAATATTTCATGTTTAGTGAAATATACAGATTGTGTGAATTCAACAACTCAAAAGCAAAAAATTTTATTCAAAAGATTGTTGCTGCACTGCATGTTCTGGGAGAGGGCTCAGACTTGGCAAGTCCAAATCTCTCCTCTAAGTAACATCCTCATGATGAAATGAGGTATCCCTTTCCTATTCTCTCGCTCTGAGGTCAGGTGTGTTAATCCTACAGACTCCTGGAAATAAGAGGGATAGGAACAGGTTGCCCAGAGGAGCTGTGATGCCCCATCCCTGGAAGTGTCCCAGGCCCGGCTGGGTGAGGTTTGGAGAAGCCTTGTGTAGTGGAAGGTGTCCCTGCCCATGGCAGGAGGTGGAAATAAATGAGCTTTAAGATCCATTCCAGCACCAACCATCCCATGAGCACTTTGCAAAGGCCTCCTGTCTCCACATATTGCTGGTACAGGTCATGGTCTATTCCCAAAGCAGCTCCATTTCCCCCAAACCATATTTCTCTGCTGCCTGTTTTACTTTTCCTCTCCAGCTTCCTTCTTCTCTAATGTAGATATGGAATATAATACCTGTGAGGACTGTCATCATTGTAATTAATAATCACCATCACAGTTATGAGAGGGCAAAGGAGAGGAGGGTTTTCTGGCTCCTATTCCCTCAGAATCTTGGGTGTTCCACAAGTTCCCTTTAGATGTGCTAATAAGGAGCTAGATGCTGAACTTGAAGAACCCCAGATTTAAATATTCTGACCCACAAGCAGATGCTTTGAGGGCTTTATCTGGCAGTCTTTTCTCAGGTGAGGAGCCCTGGAGGTGCCACGTGGGTGCTGTGCCCACGGGCAGCCTCTCAGATCCTGCTGCTGCTCCTCTTGGCTGAGGAGCTTTTCCTGTCTGCAAAGAGAGCTGGGGCTTATCAGCAGCATCTGAAACCTTGTGTTGTGTTCCACCAAGGTCTTCTCACCAATCACGGGGGTGTTTTTAATCACTCTGAGCAGGAAATGGCATGCTACATTTAAATACTGTATAGAATTATCATGGGAAATATAATTAGCCAGCGTAATTAAATGGGCTTGACTGCCTATCAGGCAGTTTCTTGATTTTTCACTCAATCCAGCTGTTTCTCACAGGCTCATTACTTTGAGCACTGGTGGTCTGTGACAGAACCTCTGCACAAAATGAAAGGAGAATTACTGCTTTAAAAGCTGCTCATTTAATCTAACTAGGCCAATTTATTTAAATGCAATCATGACATTTTCCAATACAACCTCCTTTACTTATTACTTTAGAAGCTTCTCTTTGGAATGCCTAGATTCATCCAAAATATTCCAGTTTGAAGGTTTTATAAAACCCCAAGTATGTGAAGTGTCTGATAGTGTGGGCTGGTTGTTTATTAGGTATTTTTTTTAATTGTGGTTCTCGATTGGATTCTCTTAAGTGCTACCAGTATATACAAATAAATAAAGATGGTAAAAGAAGTGTGGTTAATTACTCAGTACAATGCTGGTTTATGATGCTTCTTTTTCTTCCTGCTCAGAGAGGAAGAAAGGAAGCATTCTGAATTACTGGAGGAAATATTCTGCCTTCCCTCCAATAATAATATTGCAATAGTGTTACAAATGCTGAGAAGGACATGTTCAAAAATGAATGTAACTATATTTTTATATTAAAAATGGCCCTTTTTTGTCTCAGTGGACAAAAATGTTTCTATTGAGTCACGTGGATGGCTGAAGCGATTGAACAGTTTGCTGCCAGTGAGGGAGGCAAATCCATGCTCTCCCTTTCCTGAGCAGGACACTGCACTTTAAGGCCCGGGCTGGCACTCAGATGAGCCCTTAGCAAGCTGATTTGGCTCCCTATACTAGCAGATACCTAAATGTCTTTTTTATTTTCCCCCTCTTTTTCTTTTTTTTATTTTATCCTCTCCCTGAGTTGCCTGAGACAGCTGAATTAGCTCAAAATGGAATCAGATGAGCAGTAGTGTCAGTGATGGGGCATGAAGGTCCATCCATGCCGAGGTGGAGAGATAACCCACTTTCAATGTTCTCAAGAACATTCAGAGTGTAATAAATAAACTAAGTAAAGTGTACATCATTAGTGTAATAAAGGATGTGTAACTGCAGATGCAATGAGATATGACCATATTATCATCAACAGTGAATGCATGAGCTATGGAATCACCCACTGGATTTGTATCTGGCCTGAGCACTCAATCCCATTTCCATTGCCTTGGCGAGAGCACATGACATGCAGTTTATGCCACCATTACACCAGTTTTGAAAGGACAGGCAATACTTGGATGGAGGACTAACTCTGGAGGAATCTATGGCTGGCATAATTGCTTCATACCAAAATCCTTAAAGAAGCTCATTTCCAAGGTGATGTAAAAGCAGAAGTTGAATTTATTGGCACAGTGAAAGGATTTATCTGTCTTATTTCTTCATGACAAAAGTTACTTCGTTCCAAGTAGGGGAAATATTTTACCTAAAGAGAAGCAGTAAATTCAATACAAACTATTGAATTTAATTCAAAGATGTCAGGTGGCTTTTCCAATATTCCCTGCAGTCAAGGGAGAGAAGCTGCCATGGGTTTTACAGATACACAACTGAACAGGACATGCTGAAGCAGAGAACAATCTTCTGCTTCCAACCAGAGATTTTTGGCTGAGTTGACAACCACAGCAGCAAATGGCAGCTGAGATAATTAGGGGCCCTCTAATTTGCCCAGTGTCCAAAATGCCAAACTCCAGATTCCATGTTTTTTTCTCTAAGCATACAGTAGAACTAGTCAAAACTGCTATAAATACATTTCCTCTGTATCTGCACATTCCATAAATAGTACAAATATAATTTCACAGCAATAACTGAGACTCAAATAGTGGGATTATCAGCTTGGATTCAGACACTTGCATAGTTTAACCTCTACCATTAGAGTTTCAAATTGGAAAAGATTATGAATATTAATCAATTCTTGCTTTTACAACACAACCATGTGCAACGGGATGCTTACTTATTCATGAGCAAGCTCATATATGCCAGCAGCAGACAAAACTTTTCAAGAGCAGGGATCATCCTGCTTCCCCTGAAACCAGTGAGAATATTGTCCCTGACTTTGTGGAAAGAGTGACAGTATCCTCTTGTTTTATACTTCTAAAAGTCCTTTCTTTCTGCTTTTCTTGTATTTTTCTCTATTTCTCAAGAAATTATTTCATTATTCTTTTGTGTTTACTCCTTTGTAAGAAATTGTACCATGTTAGATCTTTCCAGGTACTGAGAAACCAGAGAAATTAATTTTACATCAGACTGTATATAAGTGCATATCAGAAGGGGACAGTAAATACTGCATGCCCAAGGAGCCAACAGATGCCACAGTTGCCAGACCTTCCTGAAGGAATAAAGAGGAGACAACCACAGCAGAGGGAGCAGCAGATCTTCCGCTCCCTTTAGGGAATCCTGGAAATCCCAGAGCCTTCTGAGGCTGTGGAGCAACAGCACATTCCAGTGCCAAAGGGAATCAGAGCAATAGTCCAGCCATTCGCTGCCCAGGCGTTGACTCCAAGATACTGATTTGTGGAGAAGAACAGTGGAGAGATGTGGAGCAGCTTGTCCATTGTGGACATACATTTGGGTTTCTGTTAGAATTAGGTATGTGCAGCATTCTTGGCCAACTTCCATACTCACCACTTGTTGATTATCCTCTGAAGTCATTTTTCTGTTTCCTTCAGTAGGAACTGGATAGAGTTTTTTCTGACAGTTTATAACAACCATTTTATCTGTCTTCTGTCAGCAGTTAGTGCTAAATTGCTGTTAAATAGACAAGGACAAAACTTGCCATCTAAGAGAAACTCAGTGAATTAAAGTAGAACTTAGGCAAAGTTTTTTTAATTGATTTAGAAACAAAAAATTATTTCAGTTGTTTCAAATTACAGTAATTATTAGTTCATTTTCATTTAATCATGTGTTTGAGGGAAGTAACATCATACATTTGTAAGAAAAACACATGATATGGGAACAGGTGTTTCCCTGGAATCCCTTAAAGGGGGGTTCCCTGTTTTTCATGTAGTTGTCTCTTAATTCTGCTGCTAAAGGTGGACATCTTAAAGGGAAAGACAAAAAATTATTCTGTATTCCAACATTCTTACAATCCAAATCCTGCAGCGCTGGAGCCAGTGGGATTTTTGCTTTACTTGCTTTGGTAGTTTTGGCTTTACTTTTAGCTAAATTTTTGCCACCAGTGTGTCTGTATGGTGTGTATGGGAACACCACACTCTCCATGAAGGCAGAACAACCCTCTCCCTGTAAAAAAAAACAAATAAACACAAGGGACTTAAATGTCTGCTTTCCTCTATTTTTAATGTGGCTGTTGTGAGGGGTTATAAACCCATGTTAAATATCTTACCTAAAATGCTTATTTCTTGGTGACTTTTATTCTGACAGAGTTTGTGGTGACCAAGTGACAATAATAAACATAGTTAATTTAGGGTTATAAACAATTTTGAAATTAAGGTTGTGCAAAATAAGAAAACAACTCCCACAGTAATAAGTAGTTATTCCTTATACAGGACATTCTCATTTCAGTTTGCAAATACAGGAATAAATAAAAAGGAAGGATGAGTTTGAAGCATTATTTTCCCTGCAATGTCAATGCAGTGCTCTTGGAAACAGGTGAGCTTGCTAAATATTGGCACAAGGCAGATGGAAAATCAGGATACCCAGCGAACACAGGGGAGTTTAGGAAAGAAAATTAGATCAATTGAGTTTGAATTTTTCCAGAATAACAGAAAATACATCCCACCTAATAGCAAAGCATCTGTAAGGTCTCTGGAGACTGTGGGCAAGGTTTTGGCTTATTTCTTACCCAAAGAAAAGACACGGATAAACTGGGAGAATTTGACACAGCGTTTTCAATAATGCAATGTGGATTCCAGAATCCTTATTCCAGCACCCCGACCCCGGCATCCTGACCCCAGTGTTCCGACCCCGGCATTCCGATCCCGGCATCCCGACCTCGGCATTTCAACAGCAGCATCCCGAGCCCGGCACCCTAACCCTGGTATCTCGACCGTGGTGTCCCAACCCCAGTGTTCCGATCCCAGTGTCCCAATCCCGATGTCCCGCCCCCGGTGTCCCGCCCCCGGCATCAGGGCAGCAACTCTACGACCCCGCACCGCAGCACCGGGGCCGCGGAAGAGGCAAGGGACGGGCTGCAGGGAAAGGCGGGCGAGACGGGACGGGACAATGGCGGGATGGAAAGGGATAAGGACGGGACGCAAAGGCACGGGACGGCATGGGACGGGAGAGCGACCGGGTGGGAGCAGGTCTGGACAAGCACGGGACGGCACAAGGACGGGACAGGACCAGGACGGGACAGGACAAGGACGGGACAGGGTCAGGACGGGACAGGACAAGGACGGGACAGGACCGGGACGGGACAGGACAGGATCAAGACGGGACGGGACAAGACGGGACAGCGGCGGGAGGGGACCAGGACGGGGCAGGATAGGGACGGGACAGAATAGGGATAGGATGGGACAAAACAGAACCAGGACGGGACACGATGGGGTAGGACGGAAAAAGACGGGACCAGGACTGGACAGGATAGGGATATGACGGGACAAGAGGGCCAGGACGGGACAGGATAGGGATGGGTCGGGGCAAGACGGGACAGCGGCGGGAGAGGACCAGGACGGGGCAGGATGGGGATGGGACGGGAAAAGACGGGACCAGGACGGGACAGGATAGGGATGGGACGGGACAAGAGGACCAGGACGGGACAGGATAGGGATTGGACGGGACAAGAGGACCAGGACGGGACAGGATAGGGATTGGACGGGACAAAACAGGACCAGGACGGGACAGGATAGGGATAGGATGGGACAAGACGGGACCAGGACTGGACAGGATGGGGATGGGACGGGACAAGACAGGACCACGACGGAACAGGGACGGGATGGGAGGGGACGGGACAGGACCAGGACTAGACAGGACAGTGGTAGGACAGGATCAGGACTGGACAGGATAGGGACGGGATGGGACAAGATGGGACGGAACAGCGGGGACCGCAGGGCCGCACCGCCCCGGGAGCGTCCGCGCCAGTGATTGGCCAGACCCGCAGCCAATGAGGTGGCGCTGCATCCCGGCCATTCATGATCCCGCGCGTCCTGCGCCCTCGCTGCCGTCCGGGAGCCGCGCTTGGCTCTTCTTGTCTTAGCTCAGCTTGGCTCAGTTTAGCTCCGCTCGGCTCGGCTCGGCTCGGCTCGGCTCGGCTCGGCTCGGCTCGGCTCGGCTCGGCTCAGCCGGGCTCAGCTCGGCGCAGTGGAAGCAGAGCTACAGAGCAGCATAAATCCTGTGGGGCCGCTTGTTTGTGCGGCTGGGAGTGGAGTTGCTGCCTTTCCCAGCCATGAAGTCATCCTGTGGTGCTGATTGAAATCATCTGTTTTCAGTTCTCTGACAAATTAATTGAACTTTCCTCTGACTCAGGGGCCCTTCTGACTTTTGAAAAAGATTTTGTCTACACGCCATCTCCCAGACGAACACAATTTAATTTTCTAGGCTTTAAAGGGACTTTATGTTTCCAGAAAGGCAATGAAAGAGGCATTTGTTTGGTGCAACTTCTGCAAATATGGCACAGGAATAGAAGCTTATAAAATGTTGATTTTACTACAACTGATAACCAGCTCCAAAACGTGTTAGATCCTGTGATGCACAGGACTGATAATGTTGCAGGTCAGGAGTTGCTTTCTTTCAAGTATATTAAAAGAATGCTCCTTAAATAACTGAGAGCTCTTGCAGGGCAAAGCTGGGACAGTGCTGAGCCTGTGCCCATTTGCTGTACTTATCAAATAACTACTGAGAAAGGACATAGACCAGTTCAACTTCACTTCAGCAGGAGTTGCAAAGTTCAGCTGGACTCCAAATGCCCTCAGACCCCAAATCCTGCATCCAGGGTTGTGATTCAGGAACCCTAATGGCATGGCTTGGTCCACCACTCTTCACCTACCCTTGAGAATTTTAAGTCGTCTTTCAAATGTAATAAGACAAATTCTGCTCCCTGTGATCATCATCTGGCTACATGAAGGCTTTGCAGTAACTCAGTGTAGTAAAGACAAGACAATGCCTGGCTTGGACACTGATGAAGGAGCACTGAGGGTTCAGACTGTTTGCCATGATCAGCTAAGTCTACATGCACTCTCCATTTTTCAGTTCTACCTGTTAATTTTTCCAGTGTAGAAAACCACCAAATCACATACTTTACTCTGTGAGCTTCTTTCATTTACTGGGGTAAATTTAAGCACGTTCTCAAAGTTAAGTATATGCTTCTGTTGTTTGCTGAAAACAGAATGGAGACAGTCTGCTGTTTTTCTTGGCCCATTGGAGTTCTTGTTTCATTTTGTTCCCCCACTGCCCATACACTCTAAGATCTGAATTATTTGTAAACATTGTAAACATTAATTAATGGAAACATTAATTAATTTATCTTTTAAATAATCCTGGGAAATAGGGGTATTATTTGTGGCCCTTTGTTTAGATAAAAAACAAGTGATATAGAAAGAATTTTATGAGGCTACTGGGAACCAAATCCAAATCCAGTCACATGCGTTGGCTGTGGTGGCCAAGACCTCAACCAGCTCTAACTGACTGCAGAAGTTTCATCATGGCCTGACCTTCACACTGTTTCTAGTTCTTCACCTAATTTGTAGTTGCTACTTTGAAAAGTCAACCAGAGAGCGCTGAGCTAATTGAAAAATTGGTGTTCCACTGAAGTGTTGGAAAAGAATTAAAACATAGATGCTAAAATCCTAATAATAGGTGGCTGACACTTCAGCACAAAACCTCAGACCCAAACACTCCCAAATGCAAAAAATATATATAACTGAATCCAGAGTCTCACTTTATGATTTAGCTCTGTCTGTGATTTGGCCAAATCAGCCCCCCCTAAATTCTGGCTGCATTTGAATCTTTCAATCAGTATCTTCAATTTGATGACAACTCTGAGCTTGGCAGCTTGCACCTATTTTTAATTTTTATTTCACTTGTGTGACTATTTCTAGGACTATCACTTGGAAGAAAACATCCTTTGATTTCTAAATGCAGCAAAATCAACAAGCAACTCTCAGCACAGCTTTATTTCAGTACTGGTAGCAGGTGAGTTTAGAGCTGTTCCATGTCATTAATCCAAGTAGAGCCAGTTTTCAGACCTGTATCTATTCTCAGGATTGCTGGTACTCTCTAAACAACAGAAAAAAAAAAGGCAGGATAATGTCTAAATCAAATGACACATTTTAGGATGCTGAGTGTTTTGCAATCTGCCTGTATAATAATGTCCATAATGACATTCAGTGTCTTTGCTTATGCTTTTCTGGATTTATTATTCCAGCCCAAGAGGTCTGTAAAGCACATAGAGATTGGACATGGAATCTGCAGCTGTTCAAATGTTTACTATCAGCCCACAATAGATACTTAGGCACATTGAAAACTTTATTATCACTTCAGGTTGTGGAACAACATGAACCACAGTTGCTGCTTCAGGATTTTTCAGGAATATCATGAAAAGGGGTGCCTATATTCACCTGGCCCACCCATTCCTATACACTATTTTCATTTTATGGATGCAGGTATCCCAGATCTATATTTTCAAATTTCACTCCATTGTGGCAAATACCAGGTAAAGGAGATTTTGCATCTTTTTCAGTCAAAATTTTCACTGATTTTAAAATTGTTCTTACATACTCTTACAGCTTTACTTGACTAAGAAAGACCATCAGGTTGCATTGTGGTTTTGGGATGATAGTGGGGACTCATTCTTGTGCTCTGCATGATCTTGAAGATTTAGATGTGCACCTTTAAAATACTTTATATCAATATCGAGTTCTAAAGTGTATGAAAGTACATTGAAATAAGGAAGTCTCATTTGTGTCAGTCTGCAATAATCCCTTAGTCCTTCATCACATTCCATTTGCTGATGTTTCAGAAAGCCTTTCAGTTTATTCCTTATTTGTCCCTGATTTTTCAAAGTGTCTGTAGGTTATGCTGGTCTACATCACCAGAGCATACCACACAATTCTCTTTTGCCACAAATCTATAGTTTAGTGTCCCAGCTTTTAATACAATGGACAGTATAAGGATGTGATAAATGCATATTAGACACTAGACATGACCCAAATATCACTGGGAGTGGAGCCACACCATCTGAAGAGTGCAACAACAAAGTCCTTGATGATAACCAAGGTATTTTGCAACAATAATTGCTTTGAACTGTGAACCATACCTCAGAATATCTGTGCAGTTGTGAGGGAGTGAGGAATGGAACAAATTTTGTAACTATCAAAGAAGGTTTTTTCTGTTGTGCTTGTACAGGTTGTTAATGCAGACATTTCTTATAGAGACTATGAAACCAGCTGTGACAGGGATTTGTTTTCTTTTCTTCTATCTTTCCTTTATCTCTCTCTCTCAAAAAAAAAAAAAACCACAAAAAACAAACAAACAAACAAACAAAAACCAGAAGGAAAACAGCCTTCTTGGGCCAAATCTGTCTTCTCTTTATATTCATGGAATAGTCTGCTCAACTTCAATGCAATTAGTCACAAGTGAAACAACTGTCCTGTCTCTTGCAAAAAAAAGGAATTGAAAGTACCCATGATTATTGCTTATGACAGTGGCATTTCTGTAGCCAGACTTCACTTTTCTAATCTAAACTGAGGAAAGTGCTCTTAGGATGACAGTCAGACAAGATGGGAAATGAAGTTGGGGATTTTTTTTCTGAATCTAAGTAGAATTTCTCTGTGTTCATTCTCCTTTTAATTTGGTTTGTTTGCAAATGGAGCTGGTTCAAGAAGGCAAAGTGTTGATTAGCAGCCAACACTTATTTAATAATGATACAAAATTAGTTTTGCAGTGAAGAAGAATTCACTTCAGGAAGAAAGAGGAGTAACTTGTAAAGATTACATCAACCAAACAGGAAATGGAAGCAGTCCCGTGTAGTTTAGGTAGTTTGATTGCACTGCCAAGGGTGTAAATGGCCAAACAGCTTTTTCTGGCTTGAGCTGCTGTTGGCTTTCCCCTTGCTCCTGACTGCTCCTGGGTGTCCTCTCCTGCCTGGGCCATTCCCCTTCCATCGAGATTAGGCTGCTGAGCTGCCTCACTGTGCCTTCAGGGCAAACGTGGCTGGGGGAGAACTGCTTGCACTGCTTACTCATCACTGCCACAACGAACCACTGTCTGAGAGCTGAAAAATATTTGCAACATGTATTTACAAACAACTGCTGGGCAGATTTTGTCTGTGCAAAGTGTTTGTCAAACAGTTTTGATCAGAAAATAAATACAGATAAATAGATGCTCTTTAGACCAAGGAAAGCATATGCACAGATTTTATATTGTCTTATCCCACTGCCATAATATTAAATAAAGATACTGCAACTATGATATGTAGCAGGATGGTGCTTTTCTTTTTGTTTCTTTGGGCCTATTCTGATCATGGATTATGTCAGTTAAACATTTTAGGAAACAGAAGCCATTTCTCTTTAGGAACTTAGCAACACAACTCTCAACTAAAATTCATACATAGCTGATATTTGAATGGGTACCGATACCAGCCTTGGGTGAAGGACTTTTAAAAGCAGCAGCATCCAAATATATTTGAATAAAACAAGAGCAGATCAGAAGCACTTCCTGAGACTTAAGTGAATGACCTTTCTTGCTGTTGTCCTTTCCAAATGTTTGGCAGACTCTGCACTGACCACTATATTTCATTTCCATGCACCCCTGTACATCCCAATTCCGGCCAGGAGCAGAAGCAGAAGTAATAAAATACCACAAGAAAAGCTATTCTTGTGATATTTCCGGAGCTACTGGAAGCAGCACCAACAGGAAATCTCATGAGAAAGACTGTTCCTTCACAGTTTCCAAGACCACTTTGGAAACCCAAGTAACTTGGTTGAAATTAAGAGCAAATAAGCCTCCTCCAGCTTTGGGGAATAAAACTTCTTCCTGGTGCAGTAGCTCCAATTCCCAAGGTGCACAATGACAATGACAGCCATGGAGAAGACTGTGGTTGGCTCAAAATAGTCTGAACCTTCATTTCTACTCAGATATTTGATGGGAAAGGAAGAGACCTGCAGACATGCAGATCTTTCTCTTCTAAAACGCATCAGTCTTGAGAGCCCACTGTGCCTTAGGGATTGCAGCCTCAGCCCCCACAAGTGGTGGCTGCTGCTCCTGCTTTGCATCCTCCCACTGGGTGTGTTCCAGGAGGTTTCCCAGTATCCAAGGAACTAAGAAGGCGGGGAGAGAAAAGACCCCAGGAAAAAAAGGGTAATAATAACTGGCAGTCTCACAGGCAGAAGATGCAGGAGCAGCCCTCAGAAACCATCTCAACACACACAATAAAAACCCACAAGTCTTAGGAGCATTCAGGTGATCTCATCTTTCCCAGCATTCCACCCTCCCCTCATGGCTGTGTGTGTGTTATGCACTGTATGTGCAGGGTGGGGAAGGAGCTGAGCCTATTTTGCCTGAAAAGTTAAGTTTTGGGGTGAAAATTCAAGTAGTTTGGCCACATGCTTGGAATGTTTAATACCACTTCCAAGTCCAAGAATTGCCATGTAGGTATTAATCCTCAGCCCACAGAAAGGGGACCTTTCCTTTGACAGAGTAGCAAATGAGGTCCGCAGTGGTCCGCAGGTCTCAAAACTTCCCTGCAATGTTTTGCAGGAGTTCTGCAGCTCAGCTCTGAAGGACTCACAGCAGAGATGATGACTCAGATGTAAACCCTTCCTGAAGTGTCTCTCTCCAGAACAAATGCCTTCCCTCTCTGGTAACTGATACTCCATTTCTAGCTCTCCAGCTACAAGAGCAGATTGCATTTGCAGTGTCACTTTGACAGTTAAAAAACCTTGTCATAGTCATCTGCTTCAGCACTGAGCATCCAGTCCAGCTGACCAGCTGACCGTGGGCCTCTTTGTTTTCCTCACATGCAGGTCTCCAGTGATGTTTGATACTCAGGACATTTGGAGATGGAATGTAACCACTTAAAACTGTTTGGTTTGTCACTTTTGGATTTGCTACACAAGGCTCTGTTAATACAAACTGGCCTGCTTATAATATTCATCAGACAGTGGAAGAAATTCCTCTGATGTCTGTATAATGCAGCAAGCAGACTCCTTGATTATTAACATACTGATTGTGTACTCCTATTTCAGATGTTAGCTCAACACTGGGGAAAGAGAGCTGAGGGAATAAAAAAATGCAAGACACATGACATGCTTCGGATTTGGTCTGTGAAACTGGAAAAAATATTTACACAGTTATATCGTGTTTTTCTGTCATTCTTTCCTTTTATGTAATATTTGGAGAAGCCGCTGACTTTTCAGTTCTTACCCAAACGAAGCCACACCTCTGAGCACATCGCAGGGAAAGGAATGGGAGAAACATGTCCCTGTCCTTTCTTAATCCTTTCATTGATGTACTCATTAGTGTCGGCATAGGGATGGTCTGATGCATCTCATCCCTCCCCCAGCCCTTCCTTTGGCATTTTCACACGTGCTTAACTGCCATCGGAATGCTCCGCTGTTATTCCCGTGTGCTTCCCTGACCCGGGAGACACCAACCTCTCTCACCTCACCAGATCTTCATTGCCAGCCCTCAAGAAATGCTGCAGAGGAAGGAATCCTGAATTGATTGATTGTGCATGAAAATAACCCTGTCCAATTCAAGTCACAGCAATCCACATGCTCAGTGTTCTCTGACCAGCAATAACTTCACTGGGCAGGAGCTACTGCAGCCTGTCACCAGTTATTTGCCCATTTGCAATACTTTTAGTTATTAATAAGGCTTTTTTGATGCCTTAATCATAGAAAATGCAGCAGATGCTTTTTTCCTTACTCAGTGTTTTCATCCCTTGGGGATTATGTCTTCTTTTCATTTGCTGTTTATTACTTTGGTGAAGGAACTTTCGCTTTTGGTTGGTTTCAGAGCCCACCCTGGGTATCCCCTGGATGGGCTGAAGTACAGCAGATAAGACATTAAATAGCATTATTAATATGGAAATTTAGAATCCAAATAGAACTTGTCCTGTTGCCCAGCAATGAGTCATTGTCCTTCTCTTTTTAGCCAACAGCAGATTCAGAAGCTGTGAGACAGTTTCCTGCAGATAAGAGATAAATCGAAGGGAAACCTGGCAAAAAGATGATGGTCAAGCTGCAAGATATCATTTCCTCCAAAGTCTCTACATACTAATTAACCATTCCAAGCATATTTTCAAAAGCATTTAGGGATTTCCTCATCAAAATAAACTTCCTCCCATGTTATCTTAGTTTTTGACATCCGGTGTTACAGTCTGATATAAGAGTCAGGGTTAAAAATCCCTAATATTGGGTTGTGTGTATAAACATGCACGAGTATGTGCACACACACACACACACACACACACACACACACACACACACATGATTGAAGCTCTGCCAGGATAACTTTGGAATTTTAATGCCTGATCCAAAGTCCTCTGTAGTCAGCAAGAGATTTTCTGTTAACTTCAATGGTAGCAGGATCGAGCCTCCATCCTTCCTCATCCAGATTTTTTCATTTATGCATTTTTTCATTTATGACTTGTTTATAACAAACTACAGATGGGCTTCGAGTCATAAAGTTCGGAGCATTCGGTTTAGAGGTTTTGCTTTGGGCCCATCCCTTTAATGTGCTGCTTATTCCAGACCTGCCTTTTAAAAGGAAAGTATTGTCAGAATGAAAGTGTATGTGCAATAAACAAACTTCTCATTTCCTTCCCCTTAAGTTTTTTTCCACTTTTGAAGCTGACTTCTTAACCAGACAATTAGTTTTAGGACTGCCATTGAATGCAAACTTGTCATACCTGATTTGCAGTCCTTTCTGTTTCAAGTGCTATCAATTATTGTCTAACTAGATGCTCCTGTGGGATCAGCTGTCACTAAGAGCAAATTTGAACACAATGGGTTGCTTCCTATTTCCAAAAGAATCTGAAGATTGTCAAAGCTTGAAAGGCAGCTCCAGTTTTAAGATGAAACAGATAAGTTAGGTTTCCCTGGTAGAGCTTTTGAATAACAGTAGATAAAGGAAGTATTGTTTCTAAAGAGGGGATGCCATTTATAGTGCAAATTCACCCTTAATTAAGAACAAACTTCAGTTACTTTAAACACAGGGTCGAATACATTTGCACTGCAGAGGTAATAAAATACTTACGAGTCTTTGCAAATATTTCTGTAGACTGCTCTTACAAATTTGGCTTTCATATATTTTTTTAAATAAGAGACTGAGTAAGCCATTAAAAAGATCAGTAGATGGTATAATGTAGCTGTTGTGTAGATCAAATACATGAGGTGTTGATTTTATAACTGAATTCATCGACAGTCAGCTAGAAGTTAAATTTATGTAGCTTTGTTTTTGAAGATGCTTCACATATTGTATGCCTTGGTAATTACTTATATATGTTGCACATGAAGTCCAACTGCATGTCATTTTAGGCAGATCATAAGTGAGAAGCGTTACAGCTTTGGGGTCTAAGGCAGCAGTGACTTGTTTTGCACAGCGCCACTTTTGTTTCAGGGTGGAAAGGTGCCACCGAGTCATTCTTTTTTTGCAAACAAAAGTGAGAATATCATTGAATGTACATTTTAAAAGAGGTATTTTGGAAGATAACACTCCATTAATGGTCCTAAGGTCTGAAATGTTGCAGCTGTCCACAGAAGAGGCTCACTGTGTGTACTGGAAAGCCTCATTACTTACTTCAGGAGTGAGGATTGTCCTGCCAGTCCTTTTCTGTTTGCAAAGCCAGTTTGGGCCATTTGGTTGGATTTTGAGGTGTGAACAAAGATACAATCTCAGAACAGTTTTTGACTGGGTCTGTTGTGCGTCCTCACTCTGAAGAAGGTAAAGAACACAAGGCAAACCCCTCTGGTTATTCAGGGGACTGATCAAATGCCCGATGACTTCAGGAATTAGTCACATGCCAATACATCTCCTTTTGTTATAAGTTGCTGAAAGAATAAAAAAAGGACATAGGAGGTCCTGAGTTCTCAGGTCCTTGTGTAAGAACTCCCTGAGTTTTCTTCCTCTGTCAAAAACCTAAAAAAATCCTAACAGGAAATATGAAAGAACATGACCACTTGTCATTTGTAGACAGAGTGATACTTCAAACTTCCTTATTTTTGAAAATTTCCAATTAAAACCAGCATCAAAGAAGAGAAAGTTTCATTCAGAATCATTACTGTTGGGGAAAAAACACCAAGGAATGGGAAATATCCTTAGACAGAGCAGTATTGTAGTGTAGCTGCTGAGGAATTGTACCCAGAATGGATCAAAAAGGAGGAATTTTGGTCCATGAGGGCAATTCATTCAATCTACCAATGGAGAAAAGCAATGTTATTTCCACTCTACAAAATCATAGGGCTCCATTGCCACACTTTCACAATCACCAAATTAGAATCAGGTGTTAATTAGCACTTGTGTTTGGCAAACTCACTTTATTGAGAACATTTGCCTTGGTCAGACTTTTGATTATTTTGGCTCTGAAACCTGGTTTACATTGATTTAATCATTAGAATACCCTCTTCTAAGGCTTTCAAATGATGCAATTAAGTGCAAATACCACATCTCCTGCACAGCACAGGGATCTGAACAGATATGGCAAAGCAGTAAGTGCAATTTTTTAACCTTTTAATGGGGTCTAATCCTGTAGGAGAGCGAAATGTGTCAAATATTAGAATAATATATATTTTGCTTGTCCAGTATCTTACATTGTAAACCTTGCCCATCTTTGTAAGTGTGTTTACTGAGTTTCTAAATAAAAAATACAGTGTTTGTTGAAGGGGACAAGGCAGTCTATATCAATTTATTACTCCAAGCATTTACAGAAAGATGTCAGTCTTTTGATTGTATCCAGAGAGCAGAGAAATGCTGTGGCACAGCAATTCAAAAAGCTTCCTTCTGCTGGATGTCATAGTGACTAATAATGTGAGTTAGTCAAGCTTTTCGTATGAGTTGAATCAAACAGTAATCACTGCAGGAAAATCTAAGAATTTTTTACTCCACTCTCTATTTGTTTATAATTTCATTCCCATATGACTGAAGAAAAACACCCTGACAAAAGGAAGTAATCCTTATAAGGAAGGCTCTTTTTTCCCCCCATATTCCTTGAATAGCTTTGCAAAGGAGATTTTTATGAGATGAGGCATCTGCCAGGTTTTACCAAATGCTGTTCATGTTGTGGATCGATTAGGACTTTGCACTTCTCTCCATGGCAATGAACTTGGAGGGAGGAACAAGGAGGAAGCTGCTTAGATCAAGTGGCAGTGCCTGTCCATTCCTCGGTCTGTGGACAAAATCAACAGTGTGTCTTTGCAGCTGATGTAGGGAATGATGGTACAGATATGGGATGTTTGCACTAATGACTTACTCAAATACATCTGGAGCCTTTTTCCCTACAGAAATGGAACTGATGGAATAACACAATACAGTCTTCTTATTATGTAAATCATGAGGCAAAAGGCAGAGTGTGTTATTTAAAGAAAACTGAAGATTTGCTCAAGTAATTTCCCATTTTTACCCTATATGAGATCTTGCAGATAGCAGGAAGAAATAGCAAAAGCAGTAGCCTTCTGACTTCCAAATGTGAGACAGTTCTCTCACAATAAGCTTTTACACCACTGAAAACCTGGAGTTTTCCACAACAGAAGCACTGGGATATGGTTTGAGTAAGAAAATCCACCCAGACTTTATCTACACATGCTATATATGGAAAATAAAGGAATCATGTAGGTTGTCACTTGTGATGGATTTTTGGAGGCATGAACTTGTGTTAAAGACATGCTCTGGTTTTGAGCCCAGGAAATCTCCCTAGCCAGCAAACAGAACTTTCCTTCTTTTTCTACTCACTCAAGTTTGGATGCAGTGGAAAAATGGGAAAAAAACAAACTAGAACGTTTTCTGTCATTTTTGACTAATCCTGCAAGTATTCATCTTTACTTTGTATAAAGTTTATGGTCCAATTTTTGGCCTATTTTATTCAAGTTATGCTGCATTTGGGAAGACTTTTCTTCCACAATTCAATTTTCCTATGGCATTCAGAATGTATCATCTACATCTGAATGTAAAGCTTTATGAGTTGCTGCCTGGGGATGAAGAAAAATAAACTTTCATGCCATTTCCTTTTGCACTTAGAAAAGCCAGGCTAGTGCCTTGTCACAAAATAGCTATAATTTTCTGGCACAACAGGGTTTTCCTAAATAGATAAAGCAGAACTATGCAAGAGACAACATTTTTGAGGGCATGAATCATACACAAAGTTCTCTGGGGAGTGCAGACCATGACAGAGCTCCCCACCCTCTGCTCAGCTGTCAAGGTCCACCCTCTTACATTTCATTTTCTGCAGAAGATGAGATTCAGGAGGTCTCAGTGCATCACTTCTTGGTGCACTACTGAAAGAGCTCAATTACTTCAGGGTTGAGTGTATGTAAGGATTTTCATAAATGAGAACAAAGAGGAGTTACTTTAAGACTTTGAGGTTTGTTGCAGGCAACTCATTATAGTGCTCTACCACACTTAATTTGTGCCTCATTGTTTGTAGTCCAGGTGTTGGCCAAGAATTGACAGCTTTCACCAACTTTTCTAATGGAAGAACACAATTTTACACCTTTAAAATCTGCTTTCCCCCCCACCCCCACCCCTATTTCTAATTGATTTTCATCCTTTCTTTTATTTCTTCCCGCTGTGAATCTCTTTAGGGACCGGAAACTTCCAATGTGTGAAAGAAAGCCGTGGGTAGAACTCAGGAACCATGACTATAAATAATTAAACGTTCCAGAAATTTTCATTCTGCACTTAAAAAGCTAAAGACTTCACTTACATTCTCAAATTCAGCAAATCATCACTTTCACTGTCCTTGTCACAGTGATACTTTGCTTCAGTTAAAAACCTCACCGGAATATCACTGGGGCAGTAGAAAGGATTAGCTGTGCCTCAAGAAAAGCCCAAATATGTCTCAGGTCCTCTGGTTCTGTGTTTTATGGCACAGTGTTTCCAAGAAAAATTATGAAAATTGAGGAGGCATGATGAAGAGATGATGGGCATAACCTCTGGCACAGAGGCAGAGCAGAGAGCTGGCAGGGATGGCACCTTGGACAGGAGTGTTATCTCCAGCAGAACTCATCTGCCAGGGCCTTAATAATAATTATTAATAATAATTCTGCACCTTTGTTCAGCATTTAGCTACTTTTATGTCTGGTTAACTGGCATCTGCATTCCTAATCCCTGTAGGCTGCAGAGAGCCCAATATTCCATTTATTTAAACATAAAACACATAAGAGCACTTTCACAGGTTTACAGACACCCATAAATGCAGAGTCCTGTAGTTGAAGACCATGAGACATGTGTGTGCTTTGCACCTTCTAATCCAAAAACCTTCACCAGTTCTTAGACTACCTGGAAATTTTCTTCCTGGATATGTGTACTTGCACAAACCTTGTTGCTGTCAGAGGATTTGAATCTTTCCACCTCTGAGGAGCCTGACCTTCTGGGCCAGTGTTTCCACTAAGGTAGATCTTTATTCTTCAATGTGTGGGTTGCAATTGCAGTGTAAGTAAAAAAAAAGCATTGGAGATTTTTGGTATAGAGCAGGGGCTCTTCAGACATGCCCTGCTTGGCTATAGCATAGACCAAGGTAGCAGCCTTAATAAAATAATGTTCTGCTGAAATCAGAAAAGTCCTTCTTCCCATGGAAGCAAAATCCTTTCTCTCTACTGATGAGCTCTGGGTTCAAGCAAGAACTTATTATTTCTGAAATATGGAATCCATTTGTTCTTGGAACACATGTCCTTTTTATGCCCCTTGGTTCATGAGCTGGTTGCAAAGCTACAAATTTGCTATAAAATTCCTTTTAAGGTGTTGTGCTGCTAGAAATTTGTAGAATAATAGAAATCCTTTCATCCTTTCTATTTAAACATGCAATTTGCTTTAACAGGATCTGATCAACCATTAAAACCCACTCTGTGTTTTATGTGTCTAACAGAAAACATATTTTCTCAAGTAAAATCGACTGCATACAAGGCTGCAATATACCTATTTATATTTAACATGTAACAAGGTATTGCAGAATTCCTTTTGTCCTCAGGGGTTTAACAGCTCCATCCCAACACCACTGGTGTGAAACCCTTTGGAAGGAAAATTCCAGCACAGCTTTGTGCTGGAGTAAAATGGGGGGGTTTAGGCGATTGGCTTGGCAATCCCAAAGTGGGGCTTCAACCCTCCCATCACAGTACTTATGCCAAAATATATCAGAGATCCACTCCAAGAATTCCAGCATTTTGCAGTAGGAACTGTTTCGTCAGGTAATGGTTATCAAGTTCATGGTTATCAGGTTCAAGGCATTCTTCTCACTGAGCTGAACTTCTTACTGGGGTAGAATTCTCAGCCACAGGGGAAGTTTTCAAGTCCAGGAGAGGATGCAGAAACCTTTGTAATGCTGAATGTCTCTAATGCTCCTTAATGTGACACTGAGAAGGAATTTCTCAGTGAGAAGGAATTTCTCAGTGTTCAAGGTTTGAAAGACATGCCATAAAGTTAGAGATTGACTGTTTAGTTTTAAAATTGATCTATTAGCCATAGAATTATAGGTTTTGTCTTTTTTGTCAATGAAGAGAATGCAATTTCTCATATTATCTGTTTGTTTCCTTGGATATTGGAAGTTTTGTTTGGTTGAAAGCATCAAGCAACAAGGGAGAGTGTTTTGCCTTTTCACAGGTGGAAAAGCATGAAATTAATTGCAAGAGAGAACTTCAAAGACATTTTCAGACTTTGGAACTAAGAACTGAGAGCTTCTTTGATATCAGGTCCTCTGTATTTCTGTTTTTCTTGCTGTCATGAACATTCTAGAATGAAAGCCGGAATAAATGATCTGCTTATTACAGTTAGGCAGGAAGGAGGAGAATAAAAACAGTGTTAAGAACAATAAAATAACCAGCAAATATAACTCTTTTAATAACTGTGTAAGTCTAACACGTGTTACAATCACAAATATCTAAATTGTCTCATTTGAGGTTTAGAAAATAGATTTTTATTTTGGAAATACAAAGATCAAAGATTTAATTTTTAGTTAGAAGATTCTTCTAAGCATTACATTTGCCATATCAGAGGTGAATACGAAAATCAAAACGAGTTACCAAAACTAGGAGCTACATTTTGATAATATTTCCATCCTTTTAAGTAGTGGATGTTGTTTACTGAAGGCTTTATGCATTCTTTCAAACAAAGAAAGAGTTTAACTCTATTTTGTATTTGAAATATTTTGTGACCATGAGCACCCTAACCTTTCCTATCACTTCAATGGATACAGCCAGGACTGCAACCCATTGGGTCAGTGCAATTTTTAACATAACAGTAAAACTCCCCAAACTTTGGGGGTTTACACATATATGTCTGTGTGTATATATATATATATATATATATATATATATATATATATATATATATACACACACACACACACACAGATATATATATTTAATGCTAAGGATTACATCTATGTAAATAGTTTCAAGGGAATTTTTTACCATGGTTGTCATGAAAACTAGTACATAGCCTATTTGTCTTCTTACTCTTTTTCAAAGCCCAAATCTTTTGGTTGACCAAATAATCTCAAGACCTCTAAAATATTCTGTGATCTTTCTAATTGGACACACTGATGTCTTCTGGAAAACAGATGTGACCAACTGCAGTCATCTGGGAGCTGAAAGAAAATGCAGCATGGAGGGGGGGCGTTCAGGAAAACTTTATCTGTAACTTTCCCTCCTTCCAAGGCAGAGATGTAATCCATAAATAAAAGAGTTGCCATTTGATGAGAAGGAGGAAATTCTGTCTTAGTCAATGATAGGGAAGGTGAAATGTGGTCACCCAGAGCTCCTGCAAGTCAAAGCCAACTCATGCCCACTTTAATTATTATGATGGATGTTCCCATTCAACTTTAATAGGCCTGGCTTGTACCGGCAAAGGATCTCAATTGCAAGGGTCACATTTGCTTCACTTCTTTCATCTCTAGTTTAGAGTTAGAAAACCTGCAGAAAAGACAAAATTGGATGTCAGAAACTACCACATACCTGCAGAAAACCTGTGACTCCAGAGAGCTCAGTCCAGGAGGTGACTGCAACAGTTGTTGCATTTTTCATGCACTTTAGTACTTGTAAATTTTAGCTTCAATTTTTTTAGCCACGGCTTTCTCAGTTCTCAGGGGAATGTTAGAAAGCAAAAATTTCACAGAGCAAGAGAAGGTGGAGTCAGGAACACAGACTACAAAGGCTTTGGAAGCAGATTAATGATTTAGTAACTTGTTTGTCCCGTGTTGTAATGGTGAGCACTCCGGACTCTGATCACAAGGTCGTGAGTTCGAGTCTCAGTGGAGACCGTGTGTGTGTGGCTCAGCTTCGCGAACGAAGATTTGGGCAGGGCTGTCCCCACGAGGGTGTGCCCTTCCAGCCTGCGCAGTGGATTTTAGGTGAGGCTCAGCGTGCACAGAACTGGCCCCACCGTTTAAGTCCTGAGGTTCATCTGCCACGGCCGAGCGAGCTTGGACAGTGACAGTGAAGTCCTCAGGACTAGAACCTACAGCCCCCGGCATTTCCCAGGAGTCTCCCATCCAAGTACTAATCCGGGGCTGACCCTGCTTAGCTTCCGAGATCTGACGGGATCGGATGTCAGGGAGGCATTTAACTGCCCAGTGGAGACCGTATCGGGCAGTTCAATGCCTCCCTGCCATCCGATTCTGTCAGATCTCGGATGCTCAGCAGGCTCAGCCCCGGTTAGTACCGGGTGCTGTGACAGTCCTGAGGACTTCACAGTCACTGTCCAAGCTGACTCAGCCATGGCAGATGGACCTTGGGACTTAAACGGTGGGGCCAGTTCTGCACATGCTGAGCCTCACCTCAAACATCCACTGCGCAGGCTGGAAGGGCTCACCCACGTGGGAACAGCCCTGCCCAAATCTTCGTTCCCGAAGTTTGGCCATACATACGTAACTTGTTTGTAGGCACTGCAGGGTTGGTGAGGATGGACATTCCAGATGCCGATTCCTGTGCTTAGTGGAGAATTTGGTACTGTCCGGAAGTTTTAAAGGGGTTTGATTTTGTCCAAGCTCTTCAGACTCTAGATGGGCTCAGAAAATCTGAGGCTTTGACATTGGGAACCGCTGGGCTGCCTCTGCTCCCAGTCAGGGTTTCAGCCCATTAACAGCATTGGCTCAGCCTGAAAACTCAGACATCCATAAAACCATCAAGCCAGGTAACATCTTCAGGCAATATTCACCTGTGAGGGTTAAGGCAGGTCTTACTTTTATGTGAAAATTGGAGTCCTGATGTCAGGAGCTGTGATTATAACCTGTAATACATATGCTTTTATCTTCTTCCCTTTTAGCAAAAAGTTCTTGCAGATATCCAGCATACATAGATGGAATGCTTCATTACAGATTTATAATTTATTTTATTCACAGTAATATCAATAATCAAACTGAAATCAAAAATCAGTAAGAATTTCATTTTAGATTGTCATTCTTAGCCGTCTCCAAGCTCATTCAGAATAAATTAAAAATTCTAACGATGAATGAATGAAATAATATGGTATTTTTCAGAGGACACAGTCCCCCAGTTTCCATGAAAACTGCTCTGCAGCAGCTGCTTCTGCAGCTGACATGTGCTTATTGAGCCAAATCCATATCTCTGGCAGACCAGAGGGAATGTGTCTATTCTGGTTCCTGAGAAACAAAGCAGACAAGGGCTATTTCTAGTGGCGTTTCAGGTCCAGTGTGGGTGGCTGAGAACTTTGAAGCAAAGTCCTCCCTTTTAAACTAAGCCCAGTGATAGGAATTTTGAACAGGGCTCACAGGCTCAAACCCAGCAAAGGACAGATTTGAGACAGTTTGTTGTGAACTCTGCTTCTTGGAATGAGAATATTATCTTGAAGAAATGGGGAAAGCAGTAAATAAGAACCAAACTCAGAAGAGTGAATTTAAGTCTTAGAGGACACTAAAATCTAGGGAAAATGTCCTGGCTCATTTTCTTCAAAACATTTTGATAGACTTTTGATAAACTAAGAAACACACACACACAAAAAAAGCTGTCAGTTTGGGCCAACAAACAAAATTGCTGGCAGATGTGTGGAACACTTGCCTTTTCTTTTTCTTTACAAAGTTATACAATAAAATCCAGCCTGTGTATGCCACTATGATATGGGGGAGGAGGCAAGGCAGGGGAGAAGGTTAAAGGCTTTCAAACCTGTATGTTTCATTCTAGGTCTCTAAATCTGTATTTCTTATATAAATTATTTTGAGAGATGCTTATACATCTCAGAACTCCCCCCACAAATCACTGAAGGTTGAACTGTCCTTTTAAGATAATGTTCTTCATTCCGTGAAGGAAGCACATATAAACCACTTCTTTTTTGCTTAGCTTCATTTCTGAATATTTGCTTACCCTAAAGAAGGTCTGAAATACTTTCTTGTGAACATTGGAGGATGAAGGAGCATCGTGTCTCTGAAAGGCAGTTTAATGATAAACAGTAATACGCATTTTTAATGCTAAAAGCAATAATGTGCTACAGTTTTAAAGCATTTTAAAAACAATATACAGCTTGCAAAGGAAGAAGGGGGGAAACTAATAGGTATTCCATTTTTTCAAAGACTAGCCATTCATAATTTGCTGAACAATGGGAACTGGTAGTGCCTGGACTTAGGGTGAACCATAGCATTCCATAAACTTGTAGAGCCAGACAGAAAGTGCTCCTCTTGGGAGTCTGCATCCCCAAGTATCTGCTCACTTAAACCCCAGGGTAGAGGAGAAATTTTCATGGAGCTTATAGTGATTTATAATGGGAAGCATAGGCTTTTTCATAGACATTGTTCTCAGTGACAGTGTAAAGAAAGAGAGCACTAAATCTCTTCTCATCATAACTAATGATTAAGTCAGCAGCTTTTTTGGCGAATACAGAATGCCCTTCTACCAAAACAAAGTATTCTATTGTGATGTATTACACTTAAAAAACCCCATAAGTATCCCATAAGGCTCTTGCAATATTTTTAACTAGATCTTCCCTCTTTGTCACCATATTGAAATAAATGGAATGTGTCAGCCTGAGTAATGCTCTTTCAATAAGTTTTTAGGAGTTCACTTAGAAGTTTGGCAAAATATAAAGAAACGAGGAAAACTTTCTCAGGATCTTCTATGGCCTGAATGAAAGATCAGTCCATTAAGGAGAAAAGCTTATGCTGATTTTGACACTAATAAATGGGAGAGGGAAGGATATTTCATCTTAGTTTGGGCTACCTTGCTAAGATGCTGCCTCAAGATTCTCAGTGAAATAAATCAGCTGAAGATGATTCATTACATTACAAAGTTCCCATCAATATAACAGAGAAATCAGCTTTGTGTAATTGTTCAAATGTGAACCAACCCTCAACTTCTGGGAGACAAAGGGGCAGAAGCTGCTGAAAAATTAACTCCCCTGCATCTGCCTTTCAGACTTTGATTTGAGCTACTAGAAATGCCTTTTCCTTCAGAGGGTGTTTCTGATACTCAGCCTGGATAAACTTCCTTAAACATCACACACTATATGGAAGGAAATACTGGGATTTTGCCAGGCTGTTCCTTCTCCAGTGCTTTCATTTCAGATGTGATCTCAGCCCTCTTGGAGTCAGTGATAGCACTCAAACAGCCATCACCATTTCCATGTTTTCAGTCTCTATTTTGCCCCTTGAGGCAAACTTTTAGAAGGTGGACCTTCACAGTTAGGTCTGGCTTGGATTTTAAGTCTCTCATAGGGAGTATAAATACATTCTCTTTTATAAATACATTCTCTAAATTATTTTATGCATCAAATCACTTAAAAATATGTCCTCAGTACTCCTCGGATGGAAAAATTTGCAGTAGAATGGCAAGGGGAAAGAATTGTGTTTTATCATTATTCCTCAGATAGTCAGATTTGGGCTCCATTGATCTCCATGTTGCAGGTGCTGTATTTTAATACTCTCTGATTAATGAGAATCCATTTCCAAGAGATCCTTGTTTTGGGACATTGATCCTACAGTACATTCTCATATTACATAGTTTAAACATTTCTGAAATTATGGAAATCCTGCCTAGTAAGTAATTTTTCACATCTCTGTACTACAGCCTTTCCTGAGCATCAGGACTGGGATATGAGCCACGACCCACAAAAGTTATGATTGGGTAAAGTGGGCCTTCCTCAGACATGAGAATCCTTCAGTTTTCCTTTTTCCTCCTCTTTCCTTTGCCTCACAAAGATCCTAGTCAAGAGTGGGATAGAAGGAAATCCCATTAGAGCCAAATAATGCTACTTTTTTTCCAGAGGGAGTCTCTAGAAAGTAACTTATTTCTTCAGCCTACAACTGAAGGTATTAATTTGTCCCAGGCTTGTGCACTTTGTCATCCCAGAACAAGGGGCTGAGGTGGTGACCCAAAAAGCCTGTTTGTTCCTTACTAACTCAAACACCACACACAAGTCCACAGATGTATAAGGCTCTGCTTAGAGCTGGAATTTGTACAGTATATAGAAGGTATCAAAAGCCACAATTCTGCTGCCTCCCTGAATTAGTACAAGGGAGACCACCACTATCAGCTGCATTATTTCAGCTCCTGAGCCATGGGCAGCTCTACTTTTCAAATATGCTTTTCCCCATTGTTGTGTCTTTCCCATCGAGGGAATTCACCCTCAAGTTCAGATCTCACACACTTGGGAGAGATGCAGTGGAGAATCAGCCCTTTGTGAGTGTGTGAAGGATGCTTTCCTTGACCTGTCAGAGAGCAGAGTTTGCTTGATGAGAAAAAATTCTGGGCCAAACTGCTCCCTGCTGTAAGCAGTGGATGCACATCAGGGATAAGCATGGCCTGCTTTGGCTGGGGAAAGTCTCCCAAGCAGATGACACTATTTTTTTACAATGCTCTGGCTGCTTTTACTGCTCTCTTAAGTGATTGGGGGTGTTTAGACCAAACAATGCAAATAGGAAGTAATTTGTTTGGGAGGGCCTAATCCTGAAGTCCTTATTTAGTGGTTATTGAGGTTAAATTCAGCCTTTGCTCAGATAAACTCCAGTTGAATTTACAAGGAGTGAGGACAAGGAGAGGGGCTGTGGGAGTGCTCAGCTTGTTTCTGGGAGTGCTCTGCTTGTTCCTGGCCAAAGCACAAAGCTGCTCCAGGTTAAAACACATCCTGAAGCAAACAGAGGCACACAATGCCTGTCTATCTGCATGCAGCACTCTACGTGTGCACACGGACACAATTGCACACTAATCAAATCAATACATTCATTTCTTATTAGAACATAATTACACATCCCAGGAGGCTGGAACAGAAAAGTCCCATTAACCCCTCATGCCCTTTTGGGCTTTCCTCTGCCTTTCCATCCAACAGACCTCTGTGTCACTCTACTCATTAGCAGTTACTGTCTATGACATTGTTACATAAATAAAGATGTCGACCTGTCAGAATGGGTCACCCAATTCAAGGGTGATGATAAATATCTGTCCCTCTGAATTAGGCTAAAGACACCAGAGTACAGGACAGCTACTGTTGATTATTGGATAGTTAATGTATAGAGGACAAAAGGTGCTGAGGCCTGGTCACTTTTTGGATCATTAATATGGATTTAGGCCTATTGTTAAAAAAGAATATACACACGCAGGCACAAAACTAGGTTAGCAAGAATATGCATAACTTTCAATTTGGGATAGAATTTGTAGTTGGGGGGAGATTCATGGTGCTGAAGGTGTGGCTTTTACATTAAATTGATGGTGCTTTTAGATAAGCAAACAAAGTAGTTTGGGGCCAGGCTGGAAACAGTTTATGCCCTCTCCTTCTTATAAAGGGAGGGTAAGGAAAAGGCACATGGATGCCTTTAAATAAGCAAAAATAACTCCAGGGAAGGGAATATGCAGTAAAACAGATTAAGTTCCAAGGCAGCTAGAGAACTACTGAGGTGTATCTCATTATTTGCACTGAAAATCAGGTACTACCATGATTCTTTCATCAAACACTTCTTAATTTTCAAAACAGCTTTTTCAACCTAAATAATGAAGGGACTGGACAGTATCTATAACCAAAACTCGTTCATGTAGTGATTACTATCTTTTGGCATTAGTGACAGGTTATTCCTTGCAGGTAGTGCTGAAGTGTGAGGCAACACATTACTTTGATTTTAATAGCAGATAATGTCAAAACATCAAGGTAGTTCATAGACAGAGGCTCTCGCCATTCCAAATAAGAGTAAATTAAGACCCTTTTCCAAAAGGCTCAGTGCTGTTGCTCACTAAAAATGTTAAGTGCTGGGCACAGGATCCCTTAGGATTTGTTTATCTGAAAGTCTAATCTCAGCACCCACAACTTTCCCTGAATTCCATGTCCCACAGGATCAGACAGTCTTATCACTGTCTAGAATTTATTACAATGATTTGCTCTCAGTGGCAGATCCAATCTGGGAGGGAAAAAAGTGTCCTGAGAAGAAGTCAATGTAAGTACAGAATGTCTTCACAGAGTCAAAGCTCTCAATGAGTTTTACTTCACTTGTTCCTTCTCTGTAACATCCTTTACAGTCCTGTCACTGAGATGCAAGAAATGTGGCTACAGCATTAGATATGAGGAAGAAATTCCTCCCTGTGAGGGTGAGGAGGCCCTGGCACAGGCTGGGCAGAGAAACTGTGGCTGCTCCATCCCTGGAAGTGTCCAAGGCCATTTTGGACAGGGCGGGGAGCAACCTGGGATAGTGGAAGGTGTCCCTGCCCATAGTGGGAGTTTGCAACTAGATGACTTTTAAGGTCCCTTCCAACCCAAACCATTTTAGGATTCTGTGATTCTTCCAGAGCAGGAAAAGTTCTGCTAGTTATTCAAGTTAGAAAATTCAGTCTTCAGAGGGTGCCAGACAGCAATTTCCTGAGCAGAGGACTAGCAACAAACCAACTCAAGTCTGCTAAGACACCACAACAGATTTGAATTGCTGATTTGAGTAGAGACTGAGAGATCTGGCTTGCCGGAGAACATTCCCTTCTTTATCCAGGTTCAGCTGTGCAGGTCTGGGAAAAGACAAAGCAGGCTGAACAGGAACAGGAATTCTTACAGCCCCAGATTTTCCCTTGCTAAGGTAAAACTCTGCCAGTCCTTTGGGAAAGCATGTTTGAGTTCAATCAGTGTTGGGTCACAGGGAAATCTGAGCAGATGGGGATGTCCTTTAAGCAAAATGGGGTCTTCCTTTCATCATTTAGAAACACACTGTTCCCAAGTCTGTATTTCCCCACTCACACTGCAGTCACACTTACTGTTTTGTTTAACTGCACTAGATTCTACTATTTTGTGATGACTATTATTAGTAAGATTCATAATCCTCCACAAAATCAATTTTTAGAATTAATTCTGCAGAACAGATATGTCTGTGAAATAATCTGCAGATGTGTCTTTGCTGGAATATGCATTTTCTCTGCAGACTTCAGCTTTTGGGATCTGAAAGCAGCACAAAACAAACAAACAAACAAAACACACCAAAAAAAAAAAAAACAAAAATACAACCTTTTGGTATCATTATAACAATTAAAATTTGAAGATGTTTTGGTCTGAGATACCCTCAATACAACTTTTAATGTGTGTTGAAGATGATGGCATAGGAAAGACAAGACTTTTGCATGGCTTGGAAGTGCACAGTGCAGTAACACCTTTATTTTTTAAAGGCATAGACCTGTCAGTGTTCTGTCTAATATCAGACATCCTCAGACATCACCACCTATTCCATTACAATAACAGATATTGATAGTCTGTGGGAATTATGTAAAAACCATAATTCAAAAAAATGCACTAAATTACATTACTTCTTTGTGTTTGGTTATTTCCTAAATATTTTACGGGACCAGCATGGCTTTATTAGCTTGGTGCCTATCAGAAACCAGCAAGAACCATGTCAAAATATAAGTTAAAATATATTTCTTGCCTTTTTAAGCTTGATTGTAAAAACCCTTGTGTATACACATATGCTACATTTGTAAAAATAATTCCTCACACCCACTAAAAAAGTCTAATCATAATATCTCAAATATGTGGCCAATATATATGGGATTATTTTGCAGCAGTGGGTTAAGCATATTGCTGGCAAAGAACTCTGAGCCACGACGATATAAATTCACAAAACTAGTGCTTGCTAATGTAGTAAATGACGACAGCTGCTGTAACTGCTGCACTCAAAGGGAGCTCTATCCAAGAATAATGAATATTTCCCACTACATTTCAGGAGTGCATGCTTTGCACATGTGATTTAGGTCATAACTCAGTCAGCCCCACGTAGCCCTTCGTTTACTGCATGGCAACATTAAGGTGAATTAATGAAAGGGCTGAAGTGAACTGTGCACAAACTTGGCAAGTGAATTCCAGGAAGGTCCCCAAAGGGTCCAACCCTTTAGCACAGCTGTGGCTGGGCACCCCTGGCTCACCCCAGGCTGCTGAGGGTGATAGCACTGCTGCCATACCTGGGTCAGGAAGGTTCTATCCAGCTTCTGTCACAGCCCCTACACAATCCAGCTGTCTGTGCCAGTGCTTTTTGTGCTGGGACTACCTTCCCAATAGAAACCGGGCTGAGATCACTGCCTTATTCCAGTCTAGCCACTCAAAGGCTGCCTGTTTATTAAAACCATACTCTCTGTGAAATGTAGCTTTGTCTATGAAACCATTACATAATAAGTGCTGTGATTTATGCTTGTCAGATAGCATGTTTGCAGGAGGCAAAGCTGCAGACCTTGAGGGAGCAGGATTTGTTAGCCCAGGGCTGTCTATCTCCACGTGCTTTCATGCTTGCTTGCTCCATTGAAATGTGGTAATTGATGGGATTTAGCCTCTTCAGGCATGAACAGCCCCCGTGCCTGCTGTTGGGTGAGGCAAACCCAAACCAGCAGCTATGGTGTAAGATGTATCAGAAGCACCTAAAGCACCTGGACACCTGTGGGAACATCCCTGGGTTGCTTCCAGAGCTTAGGAATTGGTAGCAGTCTAGCTGTGGTGGGATGGAGCATCAGGAACATTCATTTATCCAGCTGGGAAGCGCTCAAAGCTGTGGTTCCACAAACATTTTTCTCTGTGGCACTTTTGGATCCAGCAAGTCATGCTGCCACCATCCAGGACTGTTTGTGGTAGGCCCTACACTGCCCTCTTTGTTCTGCCTGGACATAGAGGGGTGGCAGGAGCATGGACTCAGACAGTGGTGAGCCAGAGTGGACATCGCCTGCTGACTCCATGTCCTGGAGAAATGTGTGTGTAACCACAACCCAAAGGCCAGGATGAATAAGCTTATGTGAAAGTCTGTGACTAAACCCTTCTGGAAAACAGGCTTCAGGCTCTTTCAAAATGTTACCCATTGCCAGTAGGGACTAGATGCCTTAAAGAAGGACAAAAAGGTATTTAATCCATTCCTAGTGCATATTGTCATCTATCACAGAAATCACAGGCACAGCTGCCCTTAACTGGAAGATGTGAACTCTCTGAGCAAGTAACTGATGGTGATAAAGATTACACTGCCCTCTGTAAAGTGATTCCCGGTGTTAATCTAATCAGTGCCAAGTACAGTAGCTGCTGATCTGTGCCAAGAACCTCTTGCTCCTATTACCTGGGTTGAGTCTATTCCCTGAGTGTTTAAAAGTAACATCCCATAAGTATTTAAAGCTGGAGGAAAATGTGAAAGAGTGTGTTACAGGGTAGGAAATAGGAACAGGAAAATAGGGCTACTTTAGGAATATGCTTATAGGAAAGAGGGCTGTTGTGTCTATTGTATCAGTTTACTTGAAAATTTGGTTGGTAAAATGTTCCTTGCTCATTTGTTTGTGTGTTGTCACAGGGTGTGTGCAATGCAGAAGAGCAGCAAACAAAGCCAAATGCCTGTGAGTAAATTATCTACCATGAATTACTCAACAGCTCCTAACTAGTTAAGTTACAAATACTAGTGTTCATTGACAGGCATGTTACTGGTCTGATACCACCTGATGTCATTTAGGTGTGATGCACAGATTGCCTAAATGACTCCATGTACCATTACAGAGTAAGTGTGCAACCCTCTCTCTGCCTTCAGCTCCTTGTGTTACACCTTGAAAATGTTCATTTGCAAGTTTGGCCCTACGTGAGACATGCAAATACTCCCATTCTTGCACCAAATCCTGAAAGTTAAGTACAGACACCAGGTACAGAAGAAAGACCTCCCTCCTACAATCCATTTGGCAGAGGCAGGTGACAAGAGGCTGATGGTTACTTTCCACAACGAAAACTACAACCAAAGCCATTCAGCACAGTCTCTTTTATCCTTCTGGCTGACCTAACTCCAGGACCACAGCAGCAAGTCTTGGCCAGGTGTGCCCATGCACTGTTGGTGGTTCCTCTATTCAAGGCCAGCCAGCAACATCAGTCAGGAGTTACATCACAAGCTTTTACCCAAGAAACACAAGCCAAAGTGTTGACAGAGAGCTGCTGAAGCCTTTGTGATGCCTACAGCCAAGCATGCCCCATGCTGTGATCTCATCAGCTGTCATGTGCTAACTCAGTGCTTCTGTGGAGGGCTTTTATAGTGTGTATGGGAGGCACTGGTGGGGAATAAGTGGTGTGTTTTCTTCTGAATATGGCTTAAAATCACTACATTGAGTTTAACTACTCCATCTACAGTGGGCACTGTAGGTATCTACTCCAACAACAGTCTTGCTATTAAATTCTCCTGTTGCTATGGCCATTTTTGCATCATTTTTTGCAAAAATGCATGTGATAATAGAATTAATGACAGCACTTTTATGGTATTGGAAGCAGATAGGGTGTGTCTCATGTCTAAACTATCCAGGACAAGTGTGCAGTCAGGAAACAGAGGGACATGGTGTTCCCTATCAGGCAGTCCTCATTTTTGGCCAGGGCTATGGGAAGTGTGGTGTGAAAGAGCAAAGACCATGAGAGAAGAGGAACAGGCATGTTCTGAAGTTACAGTGAAGGCAGAATGAGTGATCCTTATTGTGGGAAATGCATGAAGCAAAGACAGAATCTGAGAGAATACCCTTTTCCAGGCTATAGAGCCAAGTTCTTTCAGGAACTGATTCCATTTACATCCATGAGAGGAGAAAACACCTGCTCACACTGAAATACGGGATTCCCATTGCTGAATTACAATTTGATGCACCTAAACATGTGGCCCATGTCCCCCTGACCCCACCAGGAACACAGTTGCACAGCTTCTGTCACAGCTGGCTTGCCACATTGGGTTGGCAGGATTTCCAGCTTTGGGACAGAAAGTTTCTGCTCCATGACCCCACCTTTTTGTATGTGCAGAAGGGCATCCTTTCCCAGCACTCATTCACACCAGTGGAAAATCCTTGCCAAAGAGCAGATCAGCTCCTTATACCTGGGTTTGTCTGAGTTAATTTTCGTGGATACAGCACACATCTTTGGCCAGCAGGTAGGATGCACAGAGCTGCAGGGTCTATCAGCATCCTTCTGAACTGCCATAGGAATTTTTGAAACAAAAGACATTTTTTAAAAAAGTGAAAAATCATATCCACTTATCTGAAAAAACAGTATCCTTAAGACAAATTTTAATACTATTTTTCTCTATTTTAATTTGGGTATACTTTCTGTGTAGAACCAGATATGAACACATGCACAGATCTATGTGTATGTGTATAAATATGTGTATGTTCCATACATGTTTTTCTTGAAATCTGCATGAGGGGTGAGTGTGTTTGTAGAACATTCTCTAAGATGTCTTGGAGTTCCACGGTGATATGTCATTATTGGTGATTTATTCACTCTACAGAACCAAACCAAACAAGGGATCAGGTTGGGTTAAGCCATTTTCAAATGGCTCCTGCTTTGATGCAAATGTTTTAGAGAGGAGGTGAAGAGGAAAAAGGTGTAAGAACTCCAAAGCAGGTGAGTGATATATCTAGAAATAAATTTTGGTGGCCTGACTAATACCTTTTGATTCTCACTGGATTCATGTGTTGCACTGTGCTGACTCTTGTATCAGCAACAGAATATTGCTGAAACTGTTTTTACAGATTGCTCTCTGCTCCACAGGATTTCAGAGTCCTGACTCTATATTTACTCTGCTTGTGGTGGGATCAGATCTGGCAAGGACTCAGTTTAAGGTCCCTCTGAAGGTCCAAAAATGGGAGTTATATTTTATTCCCACTATTCCTCGTTTTCACAAGCTTGTTCACATCCAGGGTCCAGAAGAAGCTTCAAGAAGTGCCAGAATCTCATAAGGGAAAGATTGTTGTGGTTTTATGAGGCCTGGAAAGATATAAAATCAGTTACAAACTTCTGCAGAGGGCAGACAAGATGGAGAAGGGAATAAGAAGAAGGAAAAGTGGAAAAGACGTACAGTGCATGGGAACTGTAGGAAATGAAAGGAGAAGGGAAATGACTGATGAGGCAGAATGTGAGTCTTCCCTGGTTCCCAGTGTTACAATATCCCGGTCTGCATTTGTCACATCATTTCAGAGTGACCTGCAAATGATTATTTTTATTGCATTTATGCTTTTCATCACTTGTTGAAGATTTATAGTGAAAGCTTAAAAGAGTTCACAGCTTGGGTTTGTTTGGGGTTTGGGGTTTTTTGGTTTGGTTTGGTTTTTTTTTTTTAAATATACCCACTGCTGTTGTTCTGTATCTCAGGCTTTTTGTATATACTCTTACCAGCACAGCTAAATTAATTTAGATGGATGTCCATATATGTACAATCCTTCTCTCTCATCAGCATCTGCTTTGGTCCATACAGTCATTTTCTACAGCTCTACTTTATGTCCATAAGAAATGCTCAGATTGTCAGAGCCTTTGCTGGGGAAACAAGGGAAAGGGAACAAGCTGAGGGGAAGTTATGCTAAAAACTGGCTCTATTCCATGTTAATTATTCAGATTTCCAGATTAAGACAAATCAATTTCATTATTTCTTTTTTTGCTCTTTCATTGAAAACAGATACAGTTCAAGGAGATGTTTAAACATGTGCTTAACTTGAAGCATTTAAGTAATCCTAGTGAAATTGTTGTACTAAGTGTTCAGAAAACCCACAATTAATAAAGACATTTAGTGTAGTTAAAAAGATCAATAAGTTCTATGTTAGTGGAGAGGAGAAAATAACTATTACGTTTGCATATATTTAATTCTGTATGTGAAGAAGAGAAAACGTGTGGCAATACATTTGAGTGAGAAGCTTAAAATGGCAAAAAAATAAGAGAACCATAAGGAGACCAGGCAGACCTGGACCCACCAGGCTCATTTTTTAATACATTAAGAAGAAAACCTGAACAATACTAATTTTTTTTCAGTAGCTTATGACAGTAGAACAATGAGACAAAAGGGATAAAACTGGCCTTATTTCAGAAAAGAAATCTGTATCGTACAAGTATCAGCACTGGATGCAGTGCTTTGCTTTCCAGCAGTAACTTGAATAAGTTCTAACAGGAGCCTATTAAACACAAACTACTGAAATCAGAGTTAAGATAAAAATGTTGATGTATCTGGAATTTGAAAGGAGCTCAGTGGTTTTCTGGAGTGCCAGTGCAGGCAGGAGAGACCAACTGGGTATAAACTTCCAGAAACACTAAGTGCCAAAATGCCATCCATGGTTTCATGAAAAGGAAGCTGTCGAATAGGCATATTAAAGGTAGATTTTTTTCTGCTTTTCCCTAAGATAACATAGTGGACATTAAGGTAAGTGCTGTATTGCTGAAAAATTTTGAAATCAGGGAATAGGTGCTCTGAAATATATTGAATATACTGGAAACAGAATCTGGGATAAATGTACACATTTATGCCTAACTTTCTGTTCTCAAAATCCAACTGTGTAAAGTGGCTTCCTGCTCAATATATTGAACTTCTTATGTCCTAACATGTATTTTTTTCCTCAGTTTTGATGCCCAACTAGTGCATCCATTATTTTATTACAAAATCATGTTCCACAGAAACTAGTTGTCTACAAAGCACTTGCTGATTGGCCTGGGGAGAACTGATTAGCAGACAGTATTCTTCACATGCATACACCATATTAATTTATTGCCTCAATAACTTCCAATTTTAAAGTAACTCTTATTCTGGGAGCAGCACAGTGAGAGAAGCTTTTTTTACAGTGCAAGTGAAAACAATTTCATTTCTTTTGGGATTTTTTCTCAACTGCGCCATCATTTATTCTGGCTAATCATCATCATATGCAGATCACTGATATTCCTTCACTTGTAAACTTCAGTGAATACTTGGTCAGACCTGCAGAAGCTAAAATATTTTTCTTTTCTATGTTAAAAGAGAAATAGGTGAGTCGAAAGCTGACAGCATCTTCTTTGGTCCTTCTGATAACTGAAGTAGGGAATAATTAATGTTTCTCAACTCCTTCCTAACTTCCTTGAATGAAACCATGTTGGTTTTTAAGCAGCTTGAAATATAAATGTATTATATGGAGACATGGGGAAAATGGGGATCAGATGGATGTTATTGGTTAAGTTGCATGAATTAAGGTTTCTAAATAGGCTTCTGTTACCTTTTGAAGAAAGGAAAGCAAAAACACTATCACTAGGAGATAAATTTAAATGTGCAACAGCACAGAAAATAAATATTGTCATTAATTTAGTGGCATCTTCATTGATTGGATGAATTTGGGTTTAAAAGAGACTGTTTATAAAATCAGAGCTTTCCTTTTTTTTAGGGCCATGTCATTGGATATCTTGAGCCATAACCTGCCATAATCCATACTCTTTAATCCCTCCTATAGCTGTCGCTATGTCATCACAGTTTATTTTTAAATGGTATTCTGCAGTCCTAATCTCATTCCCAATCATTCATATTAATGTTAGAATTAATTAGGGCATTATTCTCCTCATATGTGACACTTAAGCTCTTGTAAGTAATTGCATAGGAGAGGAGAGAGCATAGAATGTGAATGGCACATACAGCATGAAAAATGGAAGAGACCAATATTAAACTTTTGATAGAAATAACTTCAGCAGAACTTTCCCACAAGCAACAGAACTCTGATATTTTTAGCTGTTTGAGGCCAATGTATGTTAAGAATAGCATTCACTGCAGTGGGAAAATACACAATTTCTATTATGGGGCAGTCAGAATAACAACACGCTGATGATACACTTGTATGAAATATGTAATTATCTAGTGTGCAAAAGAATAAATCCTATAAACTGTTTACAGTAGGAATTGTGAAAGGACAATGACACATTGTTGTCTTCTTGGTGTAGCAAGGGCAAAGTTTGGTTTCTAAAATCGCAAAATCTAATTTGTACTGTTTATGTGTTGCTTCCTGCAAGAAGATTCTGATAAGACTTTTTTTATTTCTAACAAATGAGTTTAGATATTAGCTTGGTTAAAATGGGAGGTAGAACTGGTTAAAATTAGAAAGATATTAGCTTGGATAACATCTTGTGTTTCTTCATGTTGTATCATTAGTCTAAAATTACCCATAATAATCCTCCTTTCCCATGCAGCTCAGATAACTGAAATTTTACTTCTAGAACCATTACTGTGTTGCAATTCATAGGGTACAAAATTCATAATCATACCTAAAGTGGTCAGACCCTTCTAGAGCTGTGCATGGAGTGATTATTCTCATTACAGAACTACCAGTCCATCATATTAATAATTATTAATAATGCAGAGAACAAAGACAGTGTGTCCTCATCTATCACCATATATAAAAATAGTTTTAATTGATAAGCCCCGTCTGTTGTGTGTGCTATTATTGTATCACTATAAGTTGTAAAAATAGGGGGAAATCAATATTTTTTATCTGTTCTCCTTGGTAGCAAAGAAAGACCTAAGCTTCAGGATTAGTGGGCAGATATGAGGAGGATTTCTTTCTTTGTGATACAAATCTGTATTAATTGATTTTTCTTGATGTGGATTAATTGCAGCTCTTTATTAGGAATAATATCACAAATAAACTATAGACAAGTATAGATTGCTAAGCCTAGATTTTAACTGAATGAGGCTAATCAATACCTAAGTCTGTGATTTAAAGCAATTCATTAAGGCCTCAGGAAAGGCTAAATAATATATGTGAGAAATGTCTCATCTGGAACCTCAGAGGAGTTTCTCCCTAAACAGAATAAATACATTTGTAAAATATAATTATTGCAGATTAGGCTTGCTTAAGTGCTTCTCACTGAGGGTGTGAGGAGCAGGGATGGACTGGAGCCCCTCACTATGTTTGGCATCAGGTCAGGAGAGGAGGCTGAGGGATCTGGAGGGGCTCACCTGGAGAAAAGGAGGCTCAGGGGGGACCTTCTCACTCCCTGCCACTCCCTCACAGGAGGCTGCACCAGGTGGGAGTTGGTCTTTTCTCCCAGGTAACAACTGATAGAACAAGAGGAAATGGCCTCATGAAGTTTAGATTTGATATTACTGAACATTTCTTCATGGAAAGGGTTGTCAGGCATTGGAACAGTGGTGGAGTCCCCATCCCTGGAGGGATTTAAAAGCCATGTGGATGTGGCACTCAGGGACATGGTTTAGTGGTGGCCTTGGCAGTGCTGAGGGAATGGTTGGACGCAGTGATTTTAGGGGTTTTTTCCAACTGGTGTAGTTTGGAATTATTATGCAAATTCTCTCCCCTGCCACTAACTCCTCCATTAGTTAACAAAAAGAAGTAGTTAACTGCTACCATCTTCTTCCCTATCGGTTGGGTGGGGGACAGGCTGTCTCTTTTGGTTTTGGGGACTTTTCCGGTTTTTTTTTAGCTGGGCAGAACTCAGGAGCGGGGTGTGTGTGTGTGTGCGGTGGGATAGAGGAGAAGCCGTTTTCTGGCTGCTCCTGGCTGCTCCTCGTTGCTGCTGCTGCTGCTGCTGCTGCTGCTTCTTGGTGAGCTGCTTCTTTTCTCCTTGCCACGGCTGTTCTCCTCATTTCTGCATTTGGGGTCCCGGTCTCTGCTCTGGTCTCACCACCACCTGCAGCGTCTCGACCTGCCCGCCCCGGCTGGGGCAGTGACCCGGGAGAGAGAACTTGCAGCTGCTTTCCAGGGCACGCAGCGGTTCATCGCTTCCAGTTCTCCTTCTTCTTTTGGGACAAGAGACACAGAGGGAGAGACAGAATTCATCTGGGAGCTCACCCTGCCGCCAGCTGGGCTGTGACACTGATACTGCCCATAAGTATAACTTTTCTCCAGGAGGAAACCTGCTGGTTTGGGGGGTTTTTGTTGTTTTTCTCTTGTGGTGTTGGGGAAGCAGTTTGCTCTGGTCTGTTTACAGCTATATCTATACCTATATATATATATATATCTCAGTTAAGAACAGTTATCCTTCTTGTACCCATTGTCTGATTAAAGTTCCTTTTCTTAAATTTGCTAAAGAGTGGCGTGATTATTGTGGAGGAAACTCCCTCCTCCACTTGTGGGTAAACACTTTGGTTTTTCCCCTCAAACCAAGACACCAACCTAAGTGATTCTATGATTCTATTCTTTGACTCTAACATTGTCTAGTATATGTATATTGTGGTTTACAGGCCATTAAAAACTTACTTTTGCTATTTCATTGTGTGATTTCACATAGTAGATCTGAGGTTGAAGTCAGCCAACAGGAGAGCTTAGTGTTAATTTACCAGTTAATTTGCCTGTGTTCCCATTGCTGTAGACAACAATTTGGGAATCTGCAGCAGCTCTGAAGCTCTTCGGTCCCTCATTGCATCTTGCTCTCAGCTCAGTTAAATGGACAGTACAGCTTCCGATCTTAAACATCCATTTAAAGCTAAATGCATCAGCAAACATTATTAAATTCTTATTAAATTGTTACTAGTAACTACCTTTCAGGAAACTTTAGAGATCTGTAGCCAGGGTTTATTATGCAAAGTGAATTTCAGGGTTCTGTGACTCAAGAGCTCTCAGAATATAAATTGTACCATAAAAGAAGGGGAGTGGCTGCAGCACCTGAGTAATATGAGTGCTATAATACTTGACAGAGATCCCAAGTTTAGAAGCACTATATGTAAAACCTGGGATAAAACTCCTAAATCAGTGTGACAGTAGGGAACAAAAAAATAAATTTCAAAATTATGTTGTATTATTTTGAAAATACTCTTATATCTTGGTATCTGGTGTTCCTGGACATGACTGTGGATAAGACAAAAACAGAATTCAAGACTTCAACAAACTAGTAGTTCTGAGTAGTTCAAATTTTAGCATTTACCATATTCGTGAACTTCTTTAAAATTACAAAGGACTTGCATTTGCCTTTGTAGTTCCACAAATGCTGCACTTAACAAAATGTTTCCTTTCTATTGCTTAAGAAATTTGGGTTTAGAGCTAGAAATCGCAAACTCTTAGGACACATCCCAGGTTTTAGTGAGGATAAATGCAGACAATTTCTGCCAGGAAAACCACAAACATGATTTTCTCTGTGGTGGAGTAAGCTGGGCAAAACGATCAGTTCTCCAATGTGCATATTTTGTTAACCAATGTTGTCATTGCCGTAAGCCTTGGGGTTTTTTTGCCTTTTGCTCTTGATCCCACCTTGATTTCCAGTGCTGGAACCTGTGTACCTTCCGTGGAGATTCCTCCAGTGAGTTTGACTCTCACTGTGAAGATGCCACAGGTATTAACTCAGGTCCAGTGAAGATAAACTAACCAGGTATTTAACTTGATTAAATGAATTTACTTTGATTTCTAGTTCCCATATGTGCTAGTTTGTCCTTATATTAAATGTTCTTTCAAGAGATAAAATATCTAATTCAAAGTAGCTGGGACCTGCACTAACCAATCACTTCTAGCAGGAAGATTTAGCATGACTTGGGGTTGATTTTCTGCATGCCATGGTTTTCTGTACAGGAAATACTGATATAAGCATATTTAATTGCTATAGAAATAATGCCCTACAGAACTACATCATGAAAGATGCTAAAGGACAGAAATTTCTTGCTTTTTCTCATTCATTTGTATCCTATTGTCTCCATGTTGATTCCATGGTAGCACCATAAATCAAAGCCTAAATCTGAAATTGTGTGAAAATGAGAGGGCATGAAATGCACTCAGGATAAACTGCTCATGCATTTGACATCTAACAAAGCCAAGAGAATAAACATTATAAGTCAGTGTGCCCTCTCTCTGGCTTAAATTATCTGGTGGCTATCTGAATAAACTCTCAGCTGAAGCAGGAAGCCCTGGGACTAGATCTTTCACCTTCCTTTGATTGTCATTTCCCAATTGTTTTCATGTTTCAGTGACACCAACACACTTGATCATTGAAGTTCCATTTTGGCCTGGATTGTGCTAGACTCACACAGAGAAGTCTGAAGCCAAGAACAAAAAGGGCCTCAAAAGGAGAGTCTTTCCTTGAAGCAGACAGAGCTGTACTTTTGTGTAAGTAGTATTTGGACAGGAGTCTTCAAGTTCATCAGACAGTTTGAATAGGTGGAAATAGCACACATGTTCAAAATCAAGGATACCAATAGCAGAAATGTTACCTTAGCAATACATTAAAATGTGTTCTATCTTTTTACCCCAAACTAGAAAACTAACACTGCTTACTATATAAGGAGAGATTTTTCTCATTTTCTCGTCTCTATTAGACTGGAAATGCCATGAAAAGTGGCACAGTATAACAATGCAGAGAGATTCCTGTATCCCTCCTCTGCTCCTCCTCCTCTCCTCTCCTCTCCTCTCCTCTCCTCTCCTCTCCTCTCCTCTCCTCTCCTCTCCTCTCCTCTCCTCTCCTCTCCTCTCCTCTCCTCTCCTCTCCTCTCCTCTCCTCTCCTCTCCTCTCCTCTCCTCTCCTCTCCTCTCCTCTCCTCTCCTCTCCTCTCCTCTCCTCTCCTCTCCTCTCCTCTCCTCTCCTCTCCTCTCCTCTCCTCTCCTCTCCTCTCCTCTCCTCTCTTCTCTTCTCTTCTCCTCTCCTCCCCTCCCCTCCCCTCCCCTCCCCTCCCTTCTCCTCAAATCTCCTCTCCTCGAATCTCCTTAAATCTCCTCTCCTCAAAACTCCTCTCCTCGAAACTCCTCTCCCCGAATCTCCTCAAATCTCCTCTCCTCAAGTCTCCTCTCCTCTCCTTGAATCTCCTCTCCTCAAATCTCCTCTCCTCTCCCCTCCTTGAATCTCCTCTTGTCTCCTCTCCTTGAATCTCCTCTCCTCTCCTTGAATCTCCTCTCCTTGAATCTCCTCTCCTCTCCTCGAATCTCCTCTCCTTGAATCTCCTCTCCTTGAATCTCCTCTCCTCTCCCCTCCTTGAATCTCCTCTTGTCTCCTCTCCTTGAATCTCCTCTCCTCTCCTTGAATCTCCTCTCCTTGAATCTCCTCTCCTCTCCTCGAATCTCCTCTCCTTGCATCTCCTCTCCTTGAATCTCCTCTCCTCTCCCCTCCTTGAATCTCCTCTTGTCTCCTCTCCTTGAATCTCCTCTCCTCTCCTCTCCTCTCCTCTCCTCTCCTCTCCTCTCCTCTCCTCTCCTCTCCTCTCCTCTCCTCTCCTCTCCTCTCCTCTCCTCTCCTCTCCTCTCCTCTCCTCTCCTCTCCTCTCCTCTCCTCTCCTCTCCTCTCCTCTCCTCTCCTCTCCTCTCTTCTCCTCCCCTCCCCTCCCCTCTCTTCTCCTCCCCTCCCCTCCCCTCCCCTCCCCTCCCCTCCCCTCCCCTCCCCTCCCCTCCCCTCCCCTCCCCTCCCCTCCCTTCTCCTCAAATCTCCTCTCCTCGAATCTCCTTAAATCTCCTCTCCTCAAAACTCCTCTCCTCGAAACTCCTCTCCCCGAATCTCCTCAAATCTCCTCTCCTCAAGTCTCCTCTCCTCTCCTTGAATCTCCTCTCCTCAAATCTCCTCTCCTCTCCCCTCCTTGAATCTCCTCTTGTCTCCTCTCCTTGAATCTCCTCTCCTCTCCTTGAATCTCCTCTCCTTGAATCTCCTCTCCTCTCCTCGAATCTCCTCTCCTTGAATCTCCTCTCCTTGAATCTCCTCTCCTCTCCCCTCCTTGAATCTCCTCTTGTCTCCTCTCCTTGAATCTCCTCTCCTCTCCTTGAATCTCCTCTCCTTGAATCTCCTCTCCTCTCCTCGAATCTCCTCTCCTTGCATCTCCTCTCCTTGAATCTCCTCTCCTCTCCCCTCCTTGAATCTCCTCTTGTCTCCTCTCCTTGAATCTCCTCTCCTTGAATCTCCTCTCCTTGAATCTCCTCTCCTCGAATCTCCTCTCCTCGAATCTCCTCTCCTCGAATCTCCTCTCCTCGAATCTCCTCTCCTCGAATCTCCTCTCCTCGAATCTCCTCGAATCTCCTCGAATCTCCTCTCCTCGAAACTCCTCGAATCTCCTCTCCTCGAATCTCCTCTCCTCGAATCTCCTCTCCTCAAAACTCCTCGAATCTCCTCTCCTCGAATCTCCTCTCCTTGAATCTCCTCTCCTCTCCTCGAATCTCCTCTCCTCGAATCTCCTCTCCTCGAATCTCCTTGAATCTCCTCTCCTCAAATCTCCTCTCCTTTTCTTGAATCTCCTTGAATCTCCTTGAATCTCCTCGAATCTCCTCTTCCTCCTCTTCCTCTCCTTTATTTGTGCCTATATTTTATGGGATATACTGCCCAGGTATAGCTGTACATCATCAACCAAAGCCAAAGATAACATGCAGCAGGTTCAGCACCATGATTTCTCCTCTCTTCTGTCAATGTTGGTTCACTCTCAGCCACTGTACTGTCGTGGTGAGCATGGTTTGCTCAGGTGTGATGGAGGAGAGAAAGGTGCACATTGCTCACATTTATCCTTCACATCTGACCAAAGCTCATTATTCTTTGGTGACAAGAGTTGACATGAATGTTTGGAAGGTTGGACTTTCTTAACTTTACATGTGTCCTGTCCATTTTAGGCTCACCTGGCAAGGAAAGCAAACCAGTGTGGCCACATCTATTTTTCTTGTGCAAACTTTTTGATTGGACAGGGGTTGCCAGTCTGACACCTAAGATTAACATTAAAGTTTAGAAGGGGAAAGCTGTTCTGGAATGGTCAAATAGAGAAAGCCATGTATGTATTTGCATTTTAGAGCTCTTAGTGGTGCTGCATTCAGAGCAGCTCTCTGGTCTGGGGATGGATTTGCAGGGTAACTGCATTTTTGGAGGTTTCCTTTGAAACAGAAAACAAAACAGAAGAAGAAGAAGCACCAAACCACAATTTTAAAAATAGGATGCTTTAAGATGCCTCCTGGAAGTCACAGTCTGTCCTTCTATCCTCCAATTTTTGGAATTCTTCAGGAGTGAGAACAGCCTTGGTTGTCAACAGAGTGCTGTTCACAGCAACTCGGCAGGAGAATGAAAGAAGGCTGCCTATTGTTCAGGGATGTGGTGTAGGCAGCAGGAATGCGTTGGGAATGCAGTGCCTGGATGTCAGGCAGAGAGAGAGGGCTTTGTGTGAGAACACTGAGGCACAATGGCAAGCAGAGGGATAACTACTATCTCTTTTTTTTTTTTTATCATGATCATTGCTATCACACTTCTTCTCCTGGAGTCCATAAAGAGAGTTACCCCTTTCCTGGAACATACCGGTGTCTAATCAACTCTGCCCAGGTCCTTCATGCAGGGAGCTGTCCCACCATGGAGAGTTAGAAAATCCCTCCTTTGTGCTCTGCCTTGTACCACCCTCTGACACAGCCCTGATCATCACTTAGGAACAGGTAACTCTACTTTGGTGAGGGAGCATTGTTTTCCCTAAAATAAGAATGACTTGTTCATTCCCGAGAGGAATGTGCATGATTTGAAATATTCCTAATTGAAAAAGGAAAACATTGGGTAATAGGGAAACTACACACTTATGCAAATGTGAAAAACATGCTTTATCTCACAATGGTTCACATTGTGTCTGGGTGCAATGACATAAGAGCACTGTTATGTAATTCCTCAAAATCCTGAACCAAACAGAGACAACATGCCTGAAAATGGTGCATTGGTAATTAAAATAATTTTACTCTTGAAGCAAATTAACACTTGAAGCAGAAGCTTCCAGAGCTGGGAATAACATACCTGTTGTGACACAAGTTGAGTCGACCTCCTCTGCAGTCTCACTTCTCATGGGTTCATGTTATTTTGTGGTGCTTAAGGCAGATCCACCTTTGAGGTAACACATCACTGCTTTGCTTGCCAGGAATGGGAGGAGATCCCACACTGAGAAAATCCTCCTCACTGGGAGAGGTTGGGCCGGGAGGATTCTGCACCACGCATCGTGGAGTGATCATGAGGGATCCATTTTCGTGAAGCCTCTTGGGGCCAGAAGGAGCCAATGTGCTCAGGCTCTCCAAAGTGAGAGCTGCCATGGGAATATGCAAGAGGGAAGCAATCCTGAGCAGCACACCACCAAAATCAAGGAGAACTTTCCCACAAAGTTACCTTGCTGAGAATTGGCCACATGGTTACTCTTCCTGTGTGCAAAGGTCCGGCTGGGATGGCCTGATCTGGAAAACACTTCTTACTGGCATTGGGAGCAGTCTGGGGAGCAAGGAGAGGGGTGGGAAAGCTAATTATAAATACTTATTAACTCAGACTTTGTTGGGCTCCTGGCATACTCCATGCCATTGCATCCTGAGCATTGATAGGTAAGAAAATTTGACCAGAGGATTGAGATTTCCTGTTCCTCAGGTGTAAGTTTGGTAACTCTTTAAGTCAGTGTTACTGGTGTTCCCAGCAAGGGAAGGTGTCCCAGATGCCACCACACCACCCCTAACCATTTTCCAGCAGAGGTGTAAACAGAGTCAGGAAGCTGGAGATTTTATTTCCCTACCTCAGATTTCTTCTTTGCGTTTATAACAACTGTAGCCGTATAGCATTTCATAACAGCACCTTATGTTGGAGTTTTCCATTATTCATTTCAGGAATTCAAAGTACACATAAGTATTTGTACTTACTGCTTAAATGCTTCACAGAAAATCATCTTGATTGTAGAAGCAAACCTTATTTATGTGCAAAAATAACGTTTATTTGGCCAAAACCAGCAATTGCCCAAGTTTGCCAGAACACAGAAACCTACAGGATGGATGTAGCAGTTGCTGTAGAAAGCCATGTATTGTTCCACAGAATTTTAAAATACAGTTTTCAGACTAACCCATGAAAAATATTCAGTTTCATTCTAGAGGGTAAAAACCTTCTGAGAAAGATTTTATATCCATTCTATTTTGGTCACAAAAATAATAATTCCTGTCTTTTCTTCCCCATTAAAACACTACTCAGAATGCATTTTAATATGAAATCCTTCAAATCTCACCGAAAAGAATGTTGTTACAATTCCTTGGGGAAGAGGAGAGGATTATCTCTCTTGCATTTGTCTTGTGTTGTGAGGGTGTAAAAGGGAAAATTTCTTCTGATAGCGATAATTCAGTCAAAAGCTATTTTGAAAAGAAATGTGATTTGAATGAGATAGTGGCCAATTCTTGGGTTAGAAAACACTCTAGTTGGGGTTCCAAACTACAACTACCAAAAATCTCTGATGACTAATTCTTCCTGGCTGCACTTCATGCTGCCTTGAAAAGACTACTTTTTGTCTAAGCCTGTACTAATATTCCATAAAAGGCTGTGAAAAAGGTTGTGTAGGTCCATTCACAGACTGTCTCTTGCACATGTTTGTGGTGTTTTTGCTGGTGGCTTTGGATGGAGTCAGTCTAATGTTTCATTAAATCATTTACCTTTACTCAAGCCATGCATTTTTTTTCCTAACTGACTGGTTTTGGTGCAGGAATTCACTGCAGTCCCAAAAGAAGAAGGAATGATGCTTTCTATTGCGACCACAGAGGGATCTGGTGCCACATGCTGTCAATGGACACTGCCACCAGGCCATGTGGCAGGAGGGTGTCCTGCTGGTGGGCAGGGCATGTTATGGGCACTGGGATTCCTGGGTTCTATCCCTGCCCTCATACTGAGTCAGGCTGTCAAAACACGTTGTTGTTAATTAATATTAATACGATAATACCCACACCTCCTCCAAAACACTGTGAAGGTCATCTGTGTGTAATTTGAAAGGTCTTTGACCCCAAAGAGAACAAAAATTAGAGCTCAAAGTAGGTGCAGGACTGATTTTCTGTAATAAGATGGGCCCACCTACCCACAGAGAATCATTGTAGAAATAGACTGAGGAAAAACTACAAGAAAATCCTCTTTTCACTCAGATGATGTTCTGCCTTCTCCTTCTGGCTCCCTCTCTTCCATCAAACAATGACCTTTCATAGAGCTTAATCCTTGCTAGCACCCACCCTCCTGCCTGGTTCCTCCCTCACTCTTCATTAAGCTCAACAGGATGTATTTCCAGTCAGCTCTGACTGGAAATGTAATACTCCCAACTGCACTGCCAGCAATACTCCCAGTCCTTTCCTCTGCTGGCCTCAGCTACTCTCCAGTCCAGCTTCCCCAGTTACTTTTCCACTCTGGGGAAAGACTAGAACTGACAGGAGGCTCCAGCAAGACCAGGAACACCCAGGGTTCAGGAAGCAGAGACTGGAAGGGGTAGGTTGGAGCAGTGTTTCCTCACCCATAAATTGGGCTCAGCGTCCTGTGGTTAACTTCTCTCCCTCCTCCTGTGGGTGCTCTCAAATACTGAATTATTACCCCCTGTTGCACTTTGGAGGGCACTCACTGGCCAGATGCCCCAGCTGGGCATCATTGTAATGACCAAATTTTCAGATGTCTCCAAATTTCCACATGTTCTGCAAGATCCTGTGAAAAAGTCACTGATGCTTAATGAAACTTTTTTTAAACATTCATATCAACTTTATTTTCCTCTGTCTCTTGTTTTCTATTTATCCATTAAAATGTGGTGTCTGCATTTGAAGAGATCACCTTTGATTCTTGTGCCATTTTTATCAAGCAGCTTTGTGATTCTCTTCCTTCTCATACTCCAGATAATTGAGAGTTCCTGCAGGATCCTTTCTTGATTCTCCCTCAATTTTCATTCTCTCCTTGGGTTGCACTGGTTTTTGCTCAGGTTATCCTCATAGTGGAAATTTCAAATATCTGCTTCCTCAGTCTGTATCACTTGGGCAGGGCTGGTCCAAGGCTCACCAGGAGGAACAATCCAACAGTCTCAATACAGCTATGGAGCATCTACACATCTCTTGACACAAAGAGGCTGCTATAAAATGACTGCTCTGCTCTAAAATGTTGCTGTCGAACTGTCGTGAACATGGGAAAGAAACAAGAGTGTTGAAAGCTCTGGGTATTATTGAAATATTTAAATATCACAGATGGTGATGCCTGTAATTCAACATTTGCTGTGGTAAACACAGCAGAAATGACTGTAGCAAAATGTTATTCCATATTCTAAGCCAGATTCTTGAGGTTTGTTTTATTTATATCACATGTGGCTGGGAGAAATAATTCTAGGAAGGCTCAAAGCATATATTTTCTTTTCAAGTTGCCAAAATGTCTTACAGAAATCGATTGATGGGGACACTTCTGCATGGGTAAAGATTTATTTTTAACCTCTCAGTGTGCCAAAATCAGGAACAATTATTAATCTGTCCTGAAACTGCCAATACAACCTGCTAGCAACAGATGGTGTGAATGAAAAGCCAGAAGTGGCCATTTTTAATATTCAATAGATTAAAAAAACCCTGAGTTCTTTAATCTTATCTAACCTCTTGTGACCGATGGTCTAAGGTATTGACATAAAGACAATATCAATAGCCTTGATTTGAACCTGAATCAGGCAGGGAACTGGACCCTCTGAGATACTTTTTACCTCTAGATGATGCTGTGTGTTCCCATCTCTCTTGACCTCAGTGGGAGAGGAGCACTAAAGGTTTCTCTTTGGCAACTTAAAAAGTCAGAGCACCTCGTGCTGCAGGTACAGAGTGGCTGCACTCCAGGGTTCTTGTTTAGGTCTGAACTTGTAGGATAGTTAAGAACCAGCTCCTGTCAATGCCAAGGGATGGAGAGGGATTACATTACCAGATATTATCTCAGTCTTGCTGTATTTATGCATCTCAATTACAAAATCAGGAAGTATTGCCAGGCATCCTTTGGATACAGCTGGCACAAACACACACAGAATGAAACAACAAAACATCCCAGACCACAAGCCGGCTTTATTTTTTGATTAGTTAAGGATTGTGGAAATCTGAGGCTCATGGAAATCTGACTCTTGCAGCCTGTGGGGATGCAGTGCTCCTGGTGAGACTGGGTTTTGTCCCCTGTGTCACTGCTGGGAAAGGCAGGAACACAGAATTTCCCAACTGTCCGGGAGAGTTGGATCCCAACTCTAGACTCAATCACCTCACCTATGATAAAAGCTGTATCTGAATTTCAGGTTTGGGATGGCTCATTATTTTCTGTCATATGTTTGGGAGGAACAAGGCAGGGGAGACTCAAACAACACTGTGTGGGTGAGCAACAGCCTGAAGCCTTTGCACCAGGGCAGAGCACTGGAAGGACAGTTTGGTGTCCTGATGAAGGCAAAATGAGCTCTTCCCTTTGTGCTTTTCCCTGGAGGTCACAACAGTGAGATTTCTGAAGGGGAGGAGTGGAAGAAAAAGAATAAAAGATGTAAAAATCCCTTCCTAGCTTTGGATAGGTCTTACACTTAGAGCGTATCTGATAATGGGATTGGGAAGTGATTATTTGGGGTTTTGCAACACCTTTTTTTTTTTTTTGTCTCTCTGGTAACTTTATGCCAGGCTCTGAGCTGAGCTCCTAAATGGTACACAGTAATTCCAGATATCCAGGGTCTAGATTGCCATCACATTGAACACTGAGAATTCTTCCCCTGTATAACAATTCCAGAAACATCTGTCCTCAGTAACCCTCTGCTGACCATTCAATTAAAATTAAATGTTTAGTATTTCCCAATATTCCCCATTTGGGGCAATAGCAGAGCATTCCTGTCACTAGAACTTCAGCTGAGTTTCCCTTACAAACAGCTTTCCTTACAGTGACCTGAAATGTCACGTTCTTATGATGTTTTGCAGCATTCAGCTCTTGGACTTTTGCATTGTTTCACAATTCATGGGCTGAATTTTATGATTTGAGTTCATCTCCCATTTCTAACCCATGAAGACCAAACAATTATATCAAAGTGGTGCTGAATGGGAAGGACATTGCACTAACAAAAACTCCCTCATGAAGATGTTTCATTTTGAATTGCAAAACAAAATAAAAAATTAAAAAACAAAACGAAACAACACAGTCCTCATGAGCATGTGCAATGACAGCTACAGAATTTCTTATTATCAGGCCATATTATTCCTCATTATTGTTTTGGAAGTCTCCTTGACTGCCTGGTTTCTAGTAGAAATTCTGCACTATTACCAGTGAATGAAGTCTGAATAGCAGAACATTTATCTCTGAATGTGACCACCAAACATGGCCTTCCTTAGTGTGAAAACATTATGGCCACACCAAAATATCTTCCAGCACCTCAATGAATCACACAGTCTCCAAAGCTCTTGTAATCACAAGGCAATTCAGAAAAAATAAATGAGGGGTCTAAAATGTGATATGAGATCTTTGAAGAAGTGGAAATAAAATTCTCTTCTTTTTGGACAATTCTATCTTCAGGGTTGGTTTTTTTAATCATGTTTCAGTCCGTTATTTGATGGTGTTATTTTATTTATTTGTTTATTTTTGTTGTGTAATAAAGAAAAACCAAGACTATTTTATTTTTTATTGTCTTTATATGGAAATCATGCAAGGTATGGATTATATGAAATAGCCCAGATTGGAGTAAAAGGAGAGAAAGGTCAACATTTTACACGACTAAATCCTATGAAATAACCCCAGACTATGAAATACACCCAGGGGTGTTTAGAAAAGTAGCCATGAGACAATCACCTACACACACACACACACACACACACACACAAATATATAAGTATTTCAGCAGCCCAATTGTCCTGATTCTGAAACTGAGAGGACAGACATCTGTAAAATAAGAAAGTTTCAAGTTAGACACATTTTCTTCTTTTAGTGTGTGATTTTATTTTAAAAAATATTTCAGTGAAAATAGAGAAAGTTGTGTTGCTCTTAATTCACATTCCTACCCTCAAAAAGAGATATATTTTTATATGCACTTACTTATATAGGAGTGGTATCTATGTAGATACATATGAAACATATAAAAATAACATTAGGGAGAAAAACTTCATGTATGACTGGTAAGTCTAATGACCATTAGCACTAAACCCCACAATGTCTTTGAGAACTCAGATAGAGCTAATCCTAAATAACAATAAATTTAGTTTTTCTTGGCACTTTAAAACAACTTTGTTATTTTCCCTGCTATGTTCCTTTGAAAAATTACAGTATGTTTTCACTGGTCTGCCTTCCAAAATGTTTAGTGGCCATTTCTGTGATGTGATTTATGCTCCATTGATTTGAACTTTTCTGGTAGAATAACATCCAGAAAAAGAGAGTGTGATATTCTGGCACGATTTTATTCTATCCACATTGAAGGAAAGGAATCATTTCAATTCTGAACACTGAGCTGGTAGAAATTATTTTAGCTGCAGGAGGTAAAACTAATGATAGTGTTAAATCTGCATTTCTAAAGTTTCTGCACACACAAACCCCCATTTGCATGTGGAGTATAAGTTGATTCTTGCTCAGGTAACATTTTGTCAATGTGAACATGAACGAACTTTGGGGCAGTTGTTAAAAGGCTGCATGCACAGAGCTTGCAAATTCTGTTTGATCTGTGTGAATGTGATCATGAGATGGGGGCAAAGAAGCAAAACACAGTAAAGAAGTGTCTCTTTGTCCATCATTCTTCAATTCTCAAATGTCTGAGGCGAGTTTGGATCTATTGCACACCTTTCTATAGTAAAAAAACATTTGAATGGGAGTTCATCTATGTGCAATGACATTCCTATTTCCCCTTCTCAGCAAGATGTTTGCCCATTCTTCTTTATCCACTGAAAATACAATAAAATTGTATAGATATACAGAATATTTATCACAGAATCTAGACTAAGTATGCCCTAAGAGTAGAATACAACCTAGTTTATTTATATTTTGCAGGTTTTGAGGAAACCTTCATGTGCAACACTTAGCCCATTGCAGATATAAGTGCCTCCAACCTATGAAGATATCACTGATGCTCTGGGCAGTAAATGTACTCTGATGCCAAGAAAAGAGACCTTGTTTCTTGCTGCTGTATAATATTCAGGAAATATGCCTGGCAATGGAGAGAACCCAGCTGGTTCTGCTGTGTTAATCTTCATGGAGATTCTGACTTTCCATTAGAGAGAAAAGCATTGCACTGTTGTTGGAACACTTCCTTTTTAATGACTAGTGAAGTAACACAGTGGCTGGGTAGTAAATCCCATCACACAGGCACTCCTCTGGAAAAATCCACTATATTCTTACTAGGAGACCCTCCACCATTAAGCTGCTCTCTGACTTAAGGTAGTTTCCTTAGTTTACTTCATAAGTAAAGTGAGAATATTGTCGTTTGTGGGATGTTTGCTTATTTATTACAACAATATGCATTACAATAAGTATTAACAAGCCTGTTTCCAACTGACAAAACAATTGCTTCTTTAGTTTGTATCAGTGAAATATGGTCAGTCATCCAGCAATTTACCCCCCCTGCATACCCTCCACTTACTATAATAAGGAAGTCTATCTCAAGAAATAGATGGTTAGAAATAATGCTTTTATGTTTTCTATGTTTTGTTATTTTTGCCTCAAATCACAGTTGGGTTCAGCGTGATCTGACATGGTCGAAATACTGAACCCCCACTCCTCCAAAGCAGTGTTTATTATAGAAACCACAAACTTAACCTAACCTAGAGCAGCTTTTCCAGCAGTGATATAATTACAGTAGTTATTGTTGCAATAAACCAGATGTTCCTGAACTGGAATGAAAGCATTTCCCCCTGCATTACATTTGTTACATTGCCTCTTTTCAAGTCTCACATCAGCTGTTCAGAAAAGGCTTTCTTGGTTGAGTGTCACTTACAGTTTCTTGCTGTGTGAGTCTTAGTGTAAAAGAATGAAATACTGAAGGATTTTGAGATTTCACAGCTTTCCTGAAACCCTCAGACACGACAGTTATCAAAGTCACTAATTCTTGCCCTGTTTTAAAGGTATTTTTTGTCCTTTAAGACACTTGTATTGGGCTAAACAAAACCCCAAAGCTCTTTGGAAAAGCTACTTGTTGAATGGGTACATTGTTCTCCACAAAAAGAAATGTTCCACTCCTGCAAAATTGATGAAGTTTGACACAGACTTCAGTGGAGCCACCATTTCAGTCACCATTTTGAGCAACTTATTTATTAGGCAACATGGGTTTTATCTTTGGGGAGCATTTTTAGAACTGCTTTATCAGCCATTGTTGCAAATCATGAACAACCATTCAACCTGAACCAGGAATATCCAGCATTACTTAAACATTACACATCTTGTATTTTTAACAATGTGTTAGTCAACACATTTCTAATATTTCCCAGCCCAATCAAGTCCTAACTGTAAAAATATGTTGCCAATAAAGAATTGGACAGTGTTTAAACTACTAGGACCTTAGACATGAAAGCTGTTGCATATTATTTCATGTGTGCAAGAAAATCTGTCTAGGAACAACGTCCATGAGAAGTCAAGAAGTCAGGAGATTGCTTTATTGCACTTGCAGTGCCATATAATAATACAATAAAGAAACACAAACTGAGCTCGGGGGGTTGTTTACTCATAGGTAAGTTCTCATGAAAATATAGGAACAATAAGAATTAATTATCTTATCAAATCTCTGAACAAGTCATGGCAATCCTGCAGGAAACCTTTGTAATGTTCAGTTACACGTGCTGCTCATTTTTTCTGCTAGCTAATGGTAAACCATTAGTCAACCCATCATGCCCATGGTAATGGTAATGTAACAAGGGAGGAGAACCAGGGAGGAATTCTCACCCCGTGGTCTGCTCAATTTACACTTTGTGAAACGTAAATGTTCCTTATAGAAGGAATTTACATTCAGGCTCTGCAACACGGTCCCATTTCCCACTGATGTGGTAGGGGATGCAGACGTTGTTGGCCTGATTTTACAGAACTCTTTGAAAATGGGCCATAAAATAGCTGAGGAAACCCAAGAGGCACCCACACGTTTGGAAGCAGATTATAAGAGAGCTCTGCTGCTCAGCCACAATCAGCTCCCTGCCTTCAAAAGACATGGTATCAATGTCACTTTTTTTTGCTTTCCTAATGGGAGTGTGTCAGAGCTTAAATAAATAAATAATTGACCAGGGCCCACGTCCAGGGAGCCTTAACATCTTTCCCATCACAAGAAGGTTGGGAGGCTCTTGTGCTTCCTCCCCTGGCTGTGACATGCCCAGCAAATATTTCCACCACCCACACTCAATTCATTCTTCACTCTCCTCACCCACTCATCATTACAGCTCCGTTACAAACACTGAAGCCATCCAAAACCTGCCTCTATAACTTCATCCTGTGCTCCACACACAGCAGGGATTAGTTGGGATTTTGGGAGATGAACATCTGAGACAATCGACCCCCAGTTTGATGCAAATTTGGGCCCAGTTTAAGGGGAATGATTTATTTTGGAAATGGCTGAGAGAGTTTCACAGTTCTTCATCATGCATAGATATCAGTCACATTCCTGGAAATCAAAAAAGAGATGCATATAGTACACTGCAAAAGGGTGTAACAAGAGTGGTCAGATCTCAAATGTACTCTGTGAACAGTTCCTGGATTGAAGGACGTGGGGAAATAAAAATAAAACCTAAACAACAACAACTGCAACAACAACAACATAAACCAAACAAATAAAAAAAAGAAAAAACAACCACCACCTCTTGTTAAATCTTTAACATTTTATTGCTTCAAAGTGTAACTAACTCATCGATTTTTTTAATGACATTCCTTCCTTTAGCCTATGCCACTGGTGTTTCAATTTGTTCATCATGTGATTTCAGTCATTTTTTAAAGTCCTGTGATGTACCCCTTTAACAAAATGCCTTCAAGACAAGCAGGGAAAAGGTTTGAAAAATTTGTAAATAAATGGCTTGAGGTAGAGTTATATTGGACTTAAGGTCATAATAGGAAAAGTACTGAGACATGAGATTCAGTGTGAGCAACAGTGTCTGAACTAGTCCCCATGGCATGAGGCCTTGCTGAGTCTCAGTTGTCCCAAATGTCTGAGAGGGGTGAGATAAACCACAGCCTACAGGTGCCTGTTTCTTCCTATTACCTGCACAGGGAATGTGAGTGATCAGGTTGTGCTGGTTTAAAGGTAAACCAGCAGGAGAAATGAACCCACCACAAGAGAGATTATAAATCAGAGTTACAATTTAATAACAATATTACAATACAATGACGCAAAGAGAATTGGTATTAATCTACAAACCCCAGCAGTATAACCCAGCTCCCTGGGGCACAAACACAATGGGGTTTGTTGGCCCCTGTGCTGAGCCCCACGTGGTTCCTTCGAGTCCAAAGTAAAAGGAAGGGAAAACCCTGTTAGTGCAGATGATGTCACAGTCTGGTTGAGAGTGGTGGTCTCCCCCTGCCGAGGTTCTCCTCCTCCTCTGAATCCCATGAGTGGTCTCAGAAGTCCTCAAGCCCCCAAGATTCTATCCCCTCAGGTCCAGGTGAGAGCACCCAGTACATCCCCCAGGGTGGGAAGTTCCACAATGGGTGATCTGACTCTGTGAGTCAGGGAGTATTTTGGAATCACTGAAGGTCCATGAGCAGACATGACCTCTCAGGTGGGTGTGGAGGTGCCAACGACTCCCTGGAGGGGAGTTGTTATAGCTCTTATCTCACAGGTTTCATTCACACTCAGCTCCCAGCCTGAGGGGTCAGGTGTGCCCTGGGCAGCTGCTGCAAATGGTTCATTGTTAACAGTTCATGAGAAATGACATAGAGGTTTTAGAATACACAGCTTTTGGTCACCCACACACAGTGATAAACTGGTGAACCAGGACACAGGTAATGTGCAGTTCAATGTGTATCTACCTCCATGCCAGATGAGGACAGCCCTGCACAAGGTAAAATTAGGGGAATGAGAGACACAAGGACACTCAGCACCCAAGAGGTCAGTGTTTTATCTGGTACTGCTGATCCCTTGGTCAAGAATTATTAAATAAAAATAGTATGTAAAGTTCAGCACGGAAACATTAACAACAGATGACAACATTATCAGCAGTTCTCTGTGAAGAAATGAGTCACAAATATAACACATAAGCAGCCCTGGATTGCAACATCAGAACCAAAAAGTGTCCCCAATCACCATCTTTACCATATCCCTTTCTTAGTGCCACTTGCATTTGCTCAGGGCCTGGTTTTGAGAAGTGCTGAGCACCCTCATCTCACGCCAATATCAACAGGTTGGAAACTTGTGCCCAGGGGGAGATAAAATATGGCACATTATGCTTCAGATCACACATGTGTGGATGGTTGTAAATCAAGGAAACAATTGCTTTAAAATAAATGGTGTGAGACTAGAAAATGATAACATAATGCCTGATTTGAGAGCAAAAACCCAACACCTTTGAACTCATTCCAATAACAGTAAAGAGTGATGCCACTAACAGTGCTATGCTGAGGAGTCAGTTGGCATTTCCACTGTATAATCTTGATTTTGGGGATTGGTACCCATCATTTCAACCCATGCTGAGTGGTAACTTAACGTGGAAAAAAAAAATGCTGAATTTATGTGATTTCTCTCCTCCCTCTCTCTGTATCACAACAAAATAAAATGAAATTTGCATTTTATGAACTATTTGCCAAACCTCACATCATAAACACCTTCCTTTTACATTGATGGATAATAAAAAGCCAAATAAGATAAAAATGTTCAATAATTAAGATTTGCTCCAACAGACAGTCCTTCCTTTCCATAAGTTGTTTTGTTTTTTTTTGTTTGGGGTTTTTTTGCTAAAAAGTCAGTAATATATCATAAGCCACATTTAGTAAAATGACCTCATAAATGCAGGCAATTAGTAATGAATGCTCCAGTAAATGTATCTGCTCCAAAAAGAGGTGTCATAAAAAATGTTAGAACTGAGATTTACAACCACTGAAGTCAGCAACAGCATTTCCATTGCCTCCAGCTGGAGGAGGACTTGGTTCCTAGGAAGTTCACTTCAAAGATGATTATCTTTACATCAGCAAGTCTTGGAGCAAGGGCTCCATGACCCTTTAGGTGAATACAAAAGGGAATAATGGGCCATAAATCCCTGTTTCTGCAATGATAAGGACGCTGGCCCCAGTTGAAATATAAAGAAATAAAGTACAGTTATATGAGTTTTAAAATCCTACCAAAAATCTCTGAGTAACCACATCTGCAGTCCTACCACAGGTAAATCTTTCAGGGCTCCTGTTACAACTGTGACTTAAATAAGCAGTCTGGGGCCTGGTTCAGTGTTTGTTATCAGATTGTTCAAATATTTCACTTGCATTTACTAACTAAAAAAGGTCTCAGACTCTTTGTTTCAGCTGTATGCAGAATCTACCAAATTCACTGTTCAGAGTCTACAAGTAGAGATTGAATTTTCTAGGAATTTTCAAATAATTTTGTGCAGACTGTGACTTTCAGTTAATATAAAAATAGACCTGTCAGGGCTTCCTTAAGTTGACTCAGTTTTGGCTTAAAAAATAACCAGTCTTTCATAATTCTCTAGTGGTTCCAGGTATTCTGGTCATGCTTTTCAAGAATATAGGTAAGAAATTTCCTTGATTCCACCTTCCCTCTTGTATGTTGTACTCCAATTTTTGCTACTTGAGATGGTTCCAACTGTGTACAGCTTTGAAAGAGACTGAACACACTTTTGAACTACTACTAAATCACGTTTCCTGTCTCATGAATTGGGAGGATTCCGTGTTCATGTTCTCCAGGTCTTTCCAGCAAACCTTGGGACTGAAATCTCCTTCACAGGGCTGTGCCCTACAGATCCTGCAGCTTCCCACCTTCCTTCTGAGCTCCCTCTCTGCAGCTCAAGCTACAATGCCTCTTTTCCACAGGCATCCCTGCCCAAAAAAACCTCCAGCAGGCTCCCCACCCAGATCTTTGGAATTCCTGGGCAACCTTACATATGCCTTTGTTTTGGGTAGAAACATGTGCTGAGCTGTCTCCTCCAGCTCTGAAGAGAAGGGTGGTGGTCAAACCAACCACCTTCAACCAGGCTTAACCCAGCCTGTAACTAACCCTGAGTAAAGGTGTAACTATTTCACAACCTCTGGGAGGGGGACAGGGGGGAAGGGGGGGTAGTAAGTGGAAAGGAATTTGGAAAGAAATGGGCATCTTTGCCCACATCTCCAGCTGGAGAGGAACAACAACCAGGACCTGTTCCATTCATTTGAGGGCTGCGTGTAGGAAAAAGTTTAGTTCTCAGCATTTTGTTAGAGATGGTGGTGCCCTTTTGGTTTCTACATCAGCCATTGAGGGCAGATATAAAGGTTTTTAAAAGACTGATGTACAGGCTTTTTAATTCTGAGCTAACCTGATCTAAGCACCAGTTTGGGAAGCCAAGGATGCCACATGTTGCGCAAAGTTTGGTCAGTCAATGGGTCTCCTGGACTGGAGCCTTTCCAACTCACAAGTCAACCTGAGCTGGCAAACCTCTGCCTTCCTGAGGGTGTGGGATTCAGGATTGTTGGATCACCCTGGGAATGGTCTCTTGACTGATGCTTTGCCACAAAAACCTCAGTAATCCATAAAGCACTGTTTATGGAGCTTGTTCCTGTCACATCTGTCAGTCCCAAATCATTCTAACAAGGAAAGTCTCCATAAGACAGTGTTTTGTGCCCTGAGAAGACTCATCCATAGGATGTTCAGTTTTCACTTGGCAGCAGGAGGATTCTCCAAAGCAGTGGCCACTGGCAATGGAATGGACAGGAGGTGTCCCATAAGTTGGCACCTGTTGTTAGGATGGGTTATCACTCATAGCCAACCTTAATCCCTTCTAAATGAAGGTTGTGTTTACAGCACATCAAAGTCAGAACTATAAATCCTGGAACAAATCTCCAGACATAATGAAAAGGAATAATGCCAATTATATTTTCCAGGCATTTTTAGCACTTGAAACTTGGTCTCTGTGCTCCATGGATTTCTCACAGGTAAGTACAGGTGGTATTTTTGTGAGCTCACAGTAACCTACTTTGTTTTTACCACTAGCTTGAAATACATACCAGTAATTAAATATTGTATATGGCATAACAAACGAGGTAATTCTCTTAGTTTTGCAGTGATATGCACAAGAGAGCTTTAGAAGTATTTCCAGAGACATTTCAGACCTTTATTTCCCCTTTATAGATAGTTTCACTTTGCTTTTCATGCTCTTTTTGTGATCAATTCTTATCAGACATTCCCAGTTCACCATTGGGAATTTCACAGGAATTGAGGGTTTTCTCTACATGTCACAGAAAATTTCGAAAACCAGAACGTCTGTAATCTTTACCACATAACTTTGCAACGGAAAATCGATTCTGAGGGATGAACTACTTCCATCAAGTAGAGACAACAAAACAAAATGCGGTACAGAAGTAGCACTTTGGCCACAACAACCCCCTGCAGCGCTCCAGGCTGGGCACAGAGTGGCTGGAGAGCAGCCAGGCAGAGGGACCTGGGGGGACTGAGGGACAGGAAGCTCAACAGGAGCCAACAGTGTGCCCAGGTGGCCAAGAAGGCCAAGGGGATCCTGGCCTGGATCAAACTAGCGTGGCCAGCAGGCCCAGGGCAGTGACCCTTCTCCTGGACTCTGCCTTGGGGAGGCCACACCTTGAGTGTTGTGTTCAGTTCTGGGCCCCTCAGTTCAGGAAAGAGATTGAGGGGCTGGAGCGGGGCCAGAGAAGAGCAACGAGGCTGGAGAAGGGACTGGAGCACAAGTGCTGTGGGGAGAGGCTGAGGGAGCTGGGGGTGTTCAGCCTGGAGAAGAGGAGGCTCAGAGGTGACCTCATGACTGTCTATAACTCCCTGAAGGGAAGTTCTGGCCAGGTGGGGGTTGGTCTCTTCTCCCAGGCACTCAGCAACAGGACAAGGGGCCACGATGGGCTCAAGCTCTGCCAGGGGAAATTGAAGTTGGAGATCAGAAAAAAATTCTTTACAGAGAGAGTGCTCAGGCATTGGAATGGGCTGCCCAGAGAGGTGGTGGATTCCCCATCCCTGGAGATTTTTAAACACAGATTGGCCGTGGCACTGAGTGCTATGATCTGGTAAATGGACTGGAGTTGGACCAAGGGTTGGACTCGATGATCTTGGAGGTCTTTTCCAACCCAATCGATTCTATGATTCTATGATTCTATGATTCTATGATTCTATGATCTAATTCCTTATATAGGAAATTATATACAAACCTTCCTCTTAAAGAGGAAATGTCTTCATATTAAATTGAATACTTGAATTGATTTTTTTTAAACAACTAAGTTTTAAAAATATCCAAAAGTTTAATGATAAGGAAAAGTAAAAAAAAAAAAAAGCTGTGGCTTTAGTACAGTCAACTGGACTATAACTATATATATTCTATCAGTAGAGGCAATTATTGTAGTTAAGCCAGCAGTGCTTGACAAGCAGAAATTGTGCATAGTTAAAGTGTTGGCTGAGTGACAGAACATGCATAAAGCACAGTAAATAGTAATACTATGTGTAGAAATGTTTAATTCTCTCAGTTACAGAGGTTTATCAAGCCCAGTATATAATCTTGGGCTGAAAAAAATGATAAAGAAACTTTGCAGGTAGAGAACATTTTCCTGACAGGATCCCAAGTCATATTAATAAACTGGAATACCTTTTTTTTTTTTTTTACTTTCCACTGAAGGTGTAGGGGAAAAAATAATAGAGTTGTTTTTTTCCTTTTTTCCCCTCATTATTTGGTGGTCCTTCCTTGAAACTTTCCAAACCAGAGCCATTTCTCACATCTGGTTGGAACACAGATTTTTAAGACATTCAAGTAATTTGAATCAGATGTAAAAATCTAAGCTACACTGTATGAAATACAAGAACAATATAGTTACAGGGTTAGAAAAGTCTGCACTACGGCACCTCTTTTAATCAATAACAGCCTCAGTTGCAGTTTGTGTTTAAATACAAGACTATAATTAAGAATGATCTACTGCATTAATTATTCCAATACCCAATGTAGCAAGTTACCAGATTAGTGACACTTTGCATTTATAATATTATTAACAATTTGTTTTCCCTGTGCTCTACATGGAGTCCACAGCAACATGGTCTGAATCAGATTATAGTTCCAATGGAAAATATTGAAGATCACTAATATCAATAAGTACTTCCTTATCTCTGCCATTTAGAACTGCTTGTATTGACTTTTGCTGCATTCCAGCAGTTCTGCTCTGCCCAAACAGCAGTCATTAATTTCCATTAACTAAGTCACCACTAAACATAATTTAAATTATTTCCAATAGATGCTCAATTAATGCCTGTTATCTGCATTTAATTCCCATTGATTCCCAAAATTGCTGCCATAAGAAAACCAGTTTGCCACAGGTGTCATTAGGGCTGATTTCCCTGCGACTGCTCCACAAGAGAGGGATGCAAATCAATGGATAAAAATCCCAACAGCTGCAGCTGGGGTTCCCCAGAAAACAGAATTTACCTCACCAACAAACCCATGCTCTTCTAGGACAGCGTTTCAGTCACCAAGAAAATATTTTAGAGGTTTTCTTAGCATGTGAAGATAAAAGTGAGCTACAACAGGCTGTCAAAAGTATTCTGGCTTTCCCCACTTCAGTAAAAAAAGTCATCTGATAAAACTTCTTTAATCCTTTTTCAATCCTTATTATAATTTTATCAATGCAAATATTCAGACTCACCAAGGGAAAAAAATCCAAAATCTTATTTGTGGGATTGTTTCAGGTATTTTTGGATACTTTAGGTTCTCAGCAACACTTTAAATGCCTCGAGATACCTCACCTTTTTAACATATTGTATGGAATTTTACATACACGTCAGTCACATTTAGACTCCCAGAAACTGCCAGTTCATGAAAACAAAACATCTGCCTAACAGTGATGAGCTTGACTAATGTTCCTTTTGAAGAGAAAAGCAAAAGAATCATCTTGCTGAAAATGAAATGTTACTGCATTTTAAAAATGACATATTCAATTTTGCATTGCAAAATATTTTTGCCTATTTTCCATACTATTTCAAGTTGACATCTAAATTAAACATTTTGCTCTTATTCAAACAAATCACTTCATTGACCAACAATTATTGTTTTCATAATCATGCTTTGTAATAGCTTTTCTGGATTGTCTTGTTGCTTTCATTAGGAGTGGAAATAAAACTCCAACATAAGACATTCCCTGAGAAGGAAATATCTGGATCTCACAGGGCTTTGGTTGGAGCATTTTTTCATTAGCTTCACTTTCTGAAGATGTTCAATGCATTATCCAAAAAGTGCCTTCAAGCTAATCCTGGCCAAAAGTTGCCCCACATTGTAGGATGGTCAAACCTCATGTCCATTACGAAATGACAGCAGGATATGCCTTTTTATTTTATTTTTATTACAGCCTGCTGTTCTTCAACAGCTCTGCATTCACACAGAAAATGTTCATTATCCTTTGGAGCTGGGGAGGCATAAATTACCACTGGACCGAAGACTCACAAAATCAGAGGACAGTTGTGTAGCTATTCCTTCATCTTTATTCTACAGAAGGAATCCATTTGCAGGGCACAAAAAGAAGGCATTTTCTTGGGTTTAGAGAACTTATCTCCAGAAAACTTAACTGTTAACTATTTGCACAGACCTCAGTGGTGACAGATATTATCTGCATTTCCTTTGGATTGCTCCCCTTTCATGCCCACATTACCTCTGCCTAAGTCTTTCCAGCAAAGCCTCAGTCCAGATCTAGCCCCCACAGCAGGGTGTGCTGGTTTAAAGGTAAACTGGCAGGAGAAACGGACCCAGCTCAGGAGAGATTATAAGTCAGAGTTACAGTTTAATAACAATATTACAATAAATGCAATGACACAAAAAGAGAAATTGGTTTTAACCCACAAAACCCAGCCCCCTGGGGCACAAACACAATGGGGTTTGTTGGTCCTTGTGCTGAGCCCCACGTGGTTCCTCGAGTACAAAGTAAAAGGAAGAGAAAAACCTGTTGGTGCAGATGATGTCACAGTCTGGTCGAGAGTGGTGGTCTCCTCTTGTCAAGGTTCTGCTCCTCCTCTGAATCCCATGACCGGTACCAGAAATCCCCAAACCTCAGGATTCTATCCCCTGAGGTGCAGGTGGGAGCACCCTGTCCCTCTCTCAGGGCAGGGAGTTCCACAATGGGTGATCTGACTCTGTGAGTCAGAGGGGATTTTGGAATCATTGATGGCCCATGAGCAGACATGACCTCTCAGGTGGGTGTGAAGGTGCCAAGGACTCCCTGGAGAGGAGTTATCATAGCTCCTCTCTCACAGACTTCTTTCCCACCCAGCTCCCCGCCTGAGGGGTCAGGTGTGCCCTGGGCAGCTGCTGCAAATGGTGCATTGTTAACAGTTCCTGGGAAATGGCATATAGGGTTTAGAATACACAGCTTTGGCCACACCCACACAGGTCCCACCTGCTGAACTAGGGCACAGGGGCAGGGTGATTCCTGGGACATCAGTGTCCACAGCTCCTCTCTAATCTCCCAAATATTCCCAATCACGTTTAGCAGAGGGTCTGGCAGACTCAGAGCAGAGATGTTCACCATTTCACCCCAGGATCCCTCAGGAAGAAGCACTTTGTAGGAGCTGTATTTAAACCAAGCACAGGCTGAAAATGTGCCATCACCATTTCATGTAAATCATCTGTAATAATCAGAGAACATAAAGCAAGTAAATATTTATTTATTTATTATTTCTAGCTCTTCTAGGGCCTTTCTTGTTTTTTGTTTTTTGGGGTTTTTTTGGTGTGGAATAGAAGTAGTCTGACCCCATAGCCACGTTTCAACCTACATTTCTCAATGAAAACCTCTTCATAACCTTGAATGCCAATCTGCTTCCTTGTAGTACTCAGATTAATCTGAGTTTCACCTCCTTCATAAGAAACAGAGATAAGATTTCAGTCTTTTTCTCTCTGACAGTGGAGCACCTCTCCTTATACAGAAAAGAGTATATAACAGAGATGCAGAAAAAATGGCAGATATTAAGCTCCAAATTTATGATGATATAACATGCATGGCATCTCCTACTGGGGCTTGCACTCCTCAAACCCATTTTCCCAGATAATATGACTTTGGAATCACAGATTAGGGCCACTGTTTTGTTACACAGCACCAGATGAGGTGTTTTTCTCTTAGTTCTCTTTCCAGTTTCTCAGGTCCTCTGGATATTCAGGAGATATTTTGCTCTGCAACCTCTAGAGATTTTAACCTCAACAATATTACCAACAAACTCAGGTGACAGTGCCATGAAGGACTTCTTTGCCAGCTGGATTCCTCCAGCCAGTGAACTCCTGGTGCAGCTCCTGCAAGGATTTGGTTCTACAAGTGGTATCTCACCCCTGGGCTTTATCAAACCTCAGGTGCAAGACTTCAAAACTTGGATACTCCAAAGCTAAGGAAAAAAGGTCATGTGATGTATAAGTCCCTTTGGAGGAAGGCATTAGCTGAGTAAAGGCTTTCAGAATTAACAGTACTTGACTTTGACTACTGCAACAATTTATATTCCTAATCTGTTTTCTAACCCAGGCCTTAGTGACTTAGAATGAGTGGCAGAGATTAAAATAACCACCTTTGATAATTCTCTAAATTCCTAAATTAAAAGCACTCCTCTGAGACACATAAATGGTTTGCCTGTTTCACACAGACCAGAAAATCAGGACTAAAGTCCAAGCAAAAATGACATATCAAAACAGCAGCTGAAACAGAAGGTTCCAGCTGTTTCAAATGCCACTAAACCACAATGATTATTGCTAACATAAATAAAGCAAAATCTTAATCCACTTTTATCAAGGAGTGACTAACCATATATCTCTTCCTTCTAGTAGTTTTATGAGAATTCATTTTCAGAAGCAAGAAAGATGGGATATTAGGGACCACTTTCTCTTGTGCTGTTAAAGAACCCTCAACAGCTCCAAATGCATCCAGCAAACAAGTGACCTTGGTCAATCCACAGAGAGCAGAAAAGAAAGCTGTCAAACCAATATCTAAATTACATCCTTGCTAAGTGCCTTGACTTGTGGTGGGGTTTTCTTATTGGACAACGTCTCTTCCTTGTGACCACCACAAATGATAACAGTTGCAAGAGCAAACCAAAGGAATGGATGGAATTTTGGAAAAATCTTTACAGCTTCAGCTCAGGCTGACATTTTGGACTTTAAAAGCTATCTTTAAGCAGCTAAATAGGTGACAGAGCATTCCAGAAGCTGGCAAGACAAAGAAAAAAAATATCAAAGCCTGAAAATGCTAAGCCATGATTGTGGTGAAGGGTTTGTGTTGTTTCATTTGCAGGCTCGTGGCTCCCTTCATTCCAGTCAAAAAATGCCAGTAGCATTTTTAAATTAAACCCAGCATCTTGGGCCTTCTATTTAGGACAGCTTTTCCTCTGCCCCACCACATGTCCAAGCACAATACCAGTTCTCTCATACCATCTGTGTAAACTTCCCTCCACAGTTCCCACAGTTCCCTTTTTTCCACTGCTGAGATCCTCCACTCAAGGAGAAAATTTTCAAGATGAGTTCAGTGAGTAATTTTTTTTTTGTTAGCCAATGTAAACTGATCACACAAAGTCTCCCTTTCTTTTTTTCTCAATACCCACCATGATACTCTCCAAAATGTTCTCTGAGAACCCTAATCCTAACTCTTTACAATACATTGTGGGAGGGGGAGGAAGAGCATTGACGTTTGATGCTGTTCTAAGTGTTATTGCAATTCCTCAGCTTTCTAAAAGACTCATTACTAATGACTAAAGGAAAATTATTTTTAAGGACAGCAAAGAGAATGCCTGCAGCAGGACATGACACTATCTGGAGATTAATTCACTCTCATGGGACAAGTGGAACCAGAGGAATGAACTGTTCCCACCCAGCAGTGGATAAGAATGTTCTGCTTTTGGGATCCAGTGTTGCATCTCTCCATGGCAGTTGATTAATTGTGTTTTGAGTCACAGGATTTGGGCTTCTACACCTTTGAGGAGATTTTAATCTCTTGCCTCTGGTTGTTTATCCTGGCATTTCTCTGTAAAGTTTGTACCACTCCAGTAGCTACCAGGAACTCCTGGGAACAGGCATCAGGATAAAGGTAAGAGGGTGCAGAGAGCTGAAAATTAAAAAATGATTTTTTTTTCTGGACTTGCACAGGAATTCAGGATTACATGTTTCTACTTGAGAAGGGAGGATGACAGAGCACAGGGTGTCTAGAGAGGTTGCGGAATCTCCATCCTTAGAGATACTCACAAACTATCTGGACATGGTTCTGGGCAACCTGTTCTAGATGACCCTGCTTGAGCAGAGAGGTTGGATAAAATCACCTCCAGAGGTCCCTTCTAGCCTCAGCACTTTTGTGAATCTGTGCAAAAATCCAAGTTGGACCATTTATTAAAAAAGGCCAAAGAGATTCAGGGGGTGGGATAAGAGACATCAGCTGGGTTCTCTGAAATGAGAGGACCTGCCACTGGGAGTTCCAGATGTAAAAATCAAGGTACTGGTACTTTAGGTACCAGAGGAATGAGCACAACAAGGACTGAGTTAAAATCAAGAAAATGGAGAGGTTCCAATAGCTCTGCCACCATTTGTTCAAAACAAAGTTGTACTTTTGGGCTCCTGTGTTAATCTTTCTTTCCCCTAATACAATCTACCTGGTATATTCACTGTTGCAGTGCATGAACATCGGGGACAACTGTTGGAACACACTATCTCTCTTTCCCCTCTGTAAAATACAGCCTCTTGTCCTTAGTTAATAAGTGTATTTCCCTGTTTTCACATTGTTGTCAGCCTACATATTTATGTTTGAACAATAAAGTAGCTTGGAGAGAAAAATATCTCAAAATAATTGTGCTGCAATTGATATTATCCTTTAGTAGGAACACAACGATGGAGCTGTGTTCATAAACTCACTGTTACCAATATAAATAATTACAAAGCCATAAAGAAAAACAAATACACACAATAGCCAAAAGTCTAAACCCACCACTACTGAATAACACTCCATAACTGTGGCTCTGAATTTTTACTGCCTCACCAACACAGCCACAATATCTGACTTCACAAAATCCTCCCCTCTACAAACTAAAGGAATTGGGTAATTAAGAAAGCCTATGTTTAGTCCATGAAGTGAAACCACCATCACTGTAGCGTAAGGATGAACCCACATTTTAAAAAATGGGACCATTCCTGTTCCCAGGAAAGGAAATGCAACTGAAATACAAGTCATAAAGTGGGCTGCTCACACCACCCATTTTTGTAGGAGGGTGTGTGAGTGTTTACACCCCTGTGGGGTTTGAGCAGAGCTCACACACCTCTGTGGCTGGGCAGAATGGACAGAAAAAGACCCTCCTGTGTTTTCTTTCCATGTTCCAAGAGATATCTGTTATAACTCCTAAAATATGTTGGCTGGACCACATTGCCTGATCACCTTAGTTCTATAAATAAGATAAAAATACACCTATAGAAATTATGTAAGAGAATGAGCCATCTCTGTTTTGTTCTGAATAGCATCTCCAGAGCAGCTGCTGACACCTTTCTAGTTGCATTTTACTTGTAACACTTCAGCATTTGCCAACAAGACTTTTTTGCATGGCCAGGTGTTATTATCACTCCACCCACGTGCCTGAGTCGAGCCACAGTCCTGCTCCTGGCAAAATTCAATCTTTGCTCATTTCTGGATCCATGCTCATCTTTGTATTGTTTTTTAATTATTCCACGGTTAGCTGAAGCTCCTGCCAGAAATCAATGATTTCCTTTCAATTCTTGTTAAAGATTTTTCATGCTCCTAAATTTGCAGCCACTAACAGCACACTTTTCCCTCATTATCAAATTAGAGAGGAATGGGCTCAATGAAGCAAAAGACACAGACCCAGCACTAAGGACCTTCAGGCTTCAAGACCTTTCTATCTGTTCCAGATACAATGCAAATGAAAGCATTGGTCTTTTGCCACCTTCTGTTTTGGGACACAAAGATGTCCTGATTTATACCAGCCTGGTATTTTGCACTTACTCTGCCTACTCTATAGGTGAGGGAACAGATGCCCGTGAAACTGCCCCTCAAAGAGGAATCACTGGAGCTTTCTGTTAATAAATGCAAGTTCTTCACCCCCTTTTTTTTTGGCAATCAGCACGTTGAGGTCTGTACATAGTTCTTCAGCGGACACTCACATTGAGGATGTCTCTTTGTGCCTCCTTGTGCCACTGTGCTCAGCGTCTCATCTCTTAGCTCCATTATTTAATGAAGTTCTAATCATCAGAGGGTTCACTTTACAAGCTATTGGAAAATGGAAAAGAGTCTTAAAATCCCAAGACTTCCTAATAGGCTTTGTTTTAAAAAGCGAAAATGAACAAATTACACAAAAGAGAGTAATGGGATTTTCTGAAGTGGTGTGAGAGGCAAATCACTATTTAGCCAATGAAGGCAAATGCAAGCTGCAGTACATTTTTTTAGGTAGTTTATCAAGGTGAGTGTGTGCTCAGCAGGATCTCTGAACTGCACACACCAGACCTCAGCCCACTTCCAGCATCCTTTATGGCTTAAGCCTGTGCTCACTATACATGTGTATTACATTAAACTTTTAATTTCTTTTCTCCAGTTACTCTCCTGTGAATTTTGGTCTAAATTTTCAGAAAATTGTATGCCCCGTTCCTATGATTATGCATGTAATCAATTAGTTATTTATGTATACAACTACTGTGACCAGGTATGCAAATCTCCAAGCAGCCTTTGCCATTCCTCAATAATTTAGCCCTTTGCCATTTCTACATCCACTTCTGTTCGAAACACCAAGTTCATGGAAATTGAACTCATTTGAAACATATGTGTAGATCCATATGAACTGCCCAAAAGGGAAAGGATAACCTTGTTGTTAAGGCAGGAGAGTGAAATCTGGTTTCCATTCCGAGTTCTGCCACACATTTCCTGTGTAACCTTGGGCAAGTCATGAACTGTAACCCAGCTCAGTCTATCTGACCTCCATGGAAAGCAGACAGAGCCATCCTTCCTTGGCAGGGTTATTGGGACATTTCATTTGTAAGGACACATGGAAAACATGGAAAGAAGGCAGTGAAAGGTGCTATAGGAACATAAGCCATCACTAGTGATATTATATCTAATCACAACATGATAAATGATCTGTGCTCAATCATAAAACCATAAGCGAAGGGGCAAATGTGGCCATTGAGATCCGAGCAAAGGAAACAGCAAATTCAAGCAGGGAGATGAAAGAGAACCAAATGGTAACAGTGAGAATGAGCAGGCATGTGAGTAATTAACCTTTATACTGCAATTTTTACTGTCCTGCTTGGTCTTGGCCTTTTACAAAGGGCCACAGTGTCTGGAGATATTTGAGAAGAACTGAGCTGGTTAATATGGCACTGACCACCTCACAGCCTGTGTGATCACCAAGAATTATTCTTCATTAATCAGGATAATCCTGACAGGGATATTAATGCCAGGTATTGGCCAAAAGCTGGTGGAGAGCACTGTGTTATTGAAGCAATTAATACAGCTGTGTTCAGTTATAGGAAAACATGCCCTCTTTGTTCCCTTATATATCAGAACAGAACTGTAAAGTCAGTTCTGTTGCTGCCATTTCTTTCTCCTTCTTGGATAAAACACAGTTAGACTTGCACATCACCACATGTTGGGGGTACAGCCTTCTGGAAGCCCTATAAATCATAACATATTCTGAGAGAATACATCTCCTTTTAAAAATTACCTAATTTTGTAGTTGACCTAGACAGGGCACTCACACTGACATCATTTAGAAATCTAGAGCAGACTGATTGCAGTATCTGGCCCAGCTTTCTGACTTTATACTGCAAAATGTTCAGTATCCCCAGATGCAATCAGGATAAAATGTTACAGCTTGGGCTCCATGTAGCAAATTTCCATTCTGATTAAGAAAAAGTTTTCCCTCCTGAGAAATGAAAGCAAGTTTTTGAAAATATATTAAAGATTTTGTGTGTCTACCTCTGCACAACACTTTGACGAGTCTTTGGTTTTGCTCATGATCAGCTTTGGGAGGATTTGGAAATCAGGACATAGAGCAAACAAAGAAAATTCTGGTACATTGTGCTTAAGGTTTTCTGAGCATCAGGCTAATTAAACTCAATTAAAAATCTGTGATGATCAGAAAGGGGCTTCACAGGGGTCCTTATCAGTTACAGAGAAGAGCCCAGATTTATTTATTTTTACAGGCCAAATTGCACCTGTGTGACATCACTTCTTTTCTCAATCCCTGACTGCAATACAAAAACACACAGTGTAAGAACCTGGCCAGCAGAATAATTAGAAGAATTGCTGTTCACTTTCAGATCTTGTGAGGTGTTTAAAGGTAATTTGAAAAAATGGAAATAATAAGCATGTGCTGTGGGATAGTTCCACCACAATTTAGCTGTTCTCCACTCCTCTACCTGAGCTAAAGCCAATGGAAAAAAACAGGCACTTGAACAAGGTGATTCATTTGATCTTAGTTATACACCTACCTCTTGTTTAGAGGCATGAATCACATTTGGAGTATGTGTGGCAGTTAAGGAAATTTGGGCCACAGCCCTCGCTCTGAGCAACCAGCAAAGGGCCAGATGGAAAAGTTCTACCTGGTGCAAAATGCCCTGCAAGACACAGGGTGGAGTGTCTGGGGAGATAATCCAACCCCCAGTGCCTGCTCTGGGGGATCTGCCTGGGTTTCAAACCAGGGTGAAGGTGTTGACTTCAGCTCTACTTTCAGCTGATGTTTCCCTCCAACCTGAGGAACGTGCAGACTTGACTGACCTGCTGGAACCATTTGTTCAGCAAATGTAGGCACTGCAGTCATTTCTCTTTCTACCTCAGTACAGCATTTATGCTTTTCCCCTCTCTGTTTGGGTTTTTATAACTCCAGAGGTCTCACTTTATAATTTGATCTGGAGGGGAATTTCTTCCAGCACTAATAGAGTTAACTCTGGGAATGACATTCCTTAAACTGCAAGTTTGAGAGCTCCAGCTTTCAATTTTTCTGTATTGTGCTCACCTACAGGCTCTATAGAGTTAATAACAACAATGCAGAGTTCCACAGGTGGAAACTTAAAACAAGAGGTTGGATGGGAAACACGGCTTTCATCAGTGCTTGGGGTCGTCACTGGAATGCAGAGATCATTTCATTTATAGAAGACACAGTAATTGTAGGAGGAATATTGTCTACCCCCTTCTCCACTCTCCAAAGAAACTACCTAATAGTTTCCAATTGAGATGGCTTTTAAAAGAATTTGCGTTTGATTCAGCCGTCATTTTTGAATAAGGAAAAGTATTTTACTCTTAAATTGTAATTTTCATTAGTTGCCTAATGCCAATTGAAACTCACAGCATTCCTCAACCAACACATGCTTCTTAAATTTTCACTTTCTTTGCTATATAACTAATAGAATACATAGGTGAAAATAATAATCTGTTGTACCTCTAACCCAATATCCAAATAATTCCTTAAAAAAACTGGATTTAATTTCCAGACAGGGAAGATGAGACAGAGGGAGCTTTAGGGCTCCACCAATTGACCTGGGAATAAAATCTAGGTGTACTGTTTCACTTCCATATGCCATCCTCTAACCAATACCTTCTCTAACCAATACTTCACAATCCCAATTTCTTTTCTCTACAGCTATGTCTGATTTCCAGCAGTGTTGACAAAGTGTTATTTTTGTGCGAGGTTCTGAGGAAAAGCAAGTTTGTCTTACCTGAACCTGTCAAATTTTAAAATGCTGCAATAATTTGCTTTTGTGGACAGGAAAACATCCATTCCACCTGCCAGTTCCTGTGACTGAAATGATACTCTGCTAAATCTCAGTGCTCATGCCTGCTATTAAAAAATAGGGTCACTGAAAGGATGAAAAACGTGGCTTACAATGGAAAAATAATCAGCTATATAATGACAAATACAACCAAGGGAAATTCTCTTCCTGAGTCCTCAATTAGGCTTTTTAAATCATATTTTTTAATTAGAAAGGGTCCTGAAAAATAGTACTCAGAGTACGTGTCTGACCTAAGTAGGAAGGGGCTGTTTGAGGAGGGCAAGGCCCAGCTACAAAGAAGTGATAAAGGGGATGCCATTGAGGATAAGGATGTCTGCAGAATCCAGGACCCTCCTTTTGTCTCCAAACAGACCACAAGGACCAGGATTCTTTCACACACAGAACCAAACAACTGTTGGGGGCTTGAAGGAAATTCAGCTGAACCCCAGAAAGTGTAAACTACAAGTCATTTTTTCCTATAGAACACAAATATGATGGTTGCAAGTCTATCAATAGCAAATTGTTTTTAAACAATTAGGCAAAAGCTTTCCCTGCTTCCTCCCACCAAATGCCTTGGGAACTTACTGCAGATCTCAGCTGTCAAGGAGTTGCCTTTTTTTATATACATCTATATTCTTCTCCTCCCCAATTCAATAATCTTTATTTTTTTCATTCCCCTCAGGTCTGGCTGCACCACTTTGACCTCTCTGTGGGGCCTGGTTAAATCCTGAAGATGCTGGGCCACAATTCTTCAGAAGGAAACTTCAAGTTCTTTCCGCTCCGCTTGCTCTTCACATGTGGGAGGCAGTGAACGTTGCTGCCCCATGGTCTGCGTGGCAGGGGCTGTGTGCTGGCTGTGCCACCCATTGTCTGCATTTTTCCTCTCGTTAGTCTCCTTGACCTTTCATTGTCTTCCTCCTGAAGTGTCAGGTCAGACTTAGTGTAGGTCTCCCTTCACCAAGGACCCCTTTGCTTTCGTGGATCACTAAGCAGGACAATTGCTCTATCCATCTTTTCAGGGTCTATTGTCGAGCCCCCCCTGAGCTGAGAAAGGTTTGATTCACTGGGAAACCATTTTGGTCAAAGGGAAACCTGACTATGTGTCCTTTTAGGAACTCTGTCTTAATCACTGACTTTTTTATCTGGGATATGAAGAGGATTCAGGAGATCAAAAGGTTTGGGAGTACATGGGTTTGACCACATTTTTCCTGGAAATAATGGGAAACCTCCACTGAAAAATGAGCTCTGTTACAATGGGCAAACAAGAAGGAAAGCCACATAGTGTTCCCAGAGCATTCTGAATCATCAGACCTTCAATAGCTTCCATAGAGAAAGAAAAAAGTAAACAGAAAATGTAAATGGAATGTAATAATTAATGGACCTAAAGAACCAGACTCATTTGATTTGCGCATAATCGCTGCCTTTAAAAAAAAATAAGTCAAAAGAAATAGAGCAGATGGAGAAGGCTGAAGACTGGAAGTTGAGTATGCAATGGACCTGTGTGTGGTTATTCAGAATTAGCAGCTTGTCTTACCTTTACAAAGAGATTCAACAGTCCCATGAATTTCTCAGGGCTGTGAAATGTTGCCAAAATCTTGCTGGAACATCCCAGTGGAACTGTGTTGTGTTTGGAGGCCCTGACTTTGGCACCAGGTGGTCAGTCCATGAAGATTTATTTCTTTCAATGTGAAAATCCTTACCATTATCAGCCATTAGAAAGCCTTCTCTAAGACAATCATGAAACTTCAACTGACTATCATTCCGAAGAAGTTCACCAGCAGCAACCATTCCCATTCAGGCAGTTTCTTGGAATAGAGATAGAATCATAGAATCAGTTGGGTTGGAAGAGACCTCTGAGATCATCAAGTCCACATGTAGATGTCTCTTTGGGTGCAAGAATTTCAAAGCATTTTGTTCAAGGACTTATGGAGAAACAGGAAGAATGAAAATGCCTGCTTTCCTGCAATGCTGCTGGAATGCTTTTACCTACTGGTGTGCCAAAATGCCTTTCTAAATGAGCATTTCACTCTTCCTCCAACCAGCCATTACCTCTGCATAGCGTCAGCTTGAGGCTTTTCCAAATGCCAAGCTGAAAATCTAAATGTAAGATAAAAGAGAGGGAAGGGACTGGCCTTGGGTAGGCAGGAAAGCAAAAAGGGAGGAACCTGGGCTGAAAGGAGAGCTGGACTCATATTCCTGCTATCAATAAGATGAAAGAAAAAAGTGTAAGCAGAAGCCAGTGAGTCAACTTTTCCCTTTGACCCAGGCAAAGTCAACAGGTTGTTTGTCTTTCTCCAGCCATCTACTTTTCCTGGGTATTATCTGAGCCTTTTCTTACATATTTTTTTCAAATGTTTAACAGGAATAATTTAGGATTTTGCTTCAGAAAGTACCCCAATTCAGGCTAAAGTTTTTGTTTAAATTTCAGCACATGCTGAGATCTTTGCCTGAGTGAAAGAAAATGAGTCATTTGGATAGAAAGCACCTATGCACTGGTTTTTGGATGAGGAGCTACTGCTGACTCCAAGCAAGGTCAGACTTTCAGATTAAACATTTCTTCTCTATTAAGAAAATGAAGGGGGGGGGAAGCTTTTTAAAAAGCCCTAGAGAACTTAGAATAAAATAAAAATATTTTTGGTCCTGAGGAGTAAAAAGTGACAACATCTATATCTCTGGTATTTCAGGGAAAGACAAGTATAAAATTGAATGAGATGTGAACTGTTCTTGTTTTCTACAGTGAGATGGCTGAATCTGGCATTGCTTGAATGAAAAACAGACATAATCCTTGTGATACTTACATTAAGTATGATGAGGAACATTATTTTTTTCTTTACTGGCATATACAGCCATTGAAGGAATGCAAACATCTACAGTAACTTTTGTGCCCCTGCCATTTGACTTCCCAGTGTCAAATGATTACCTAAGGTCACTCTGACAACATTACCAAATAGGAAGCTCCAGGATATTAACTATGCTTGCATTTACATAGAAGAGGAAGGAAAAAAGTGATACAAGCATTTCCTCTACTGTAGGAACACTTGAATATTTGTTTCAGTTGAATTGTGACTGGCTCCACCGAAAGTTCTGCTCCACAAATGTCTTCAGTCCTGATCCTAATGACATTAATGACACTAAGTATCAATTTTCTATTGATGAAGTCCCAAACATAAGAGAGAAAATAAGTGATCAGTGATTAGGTCTAAGGATCTCGCCACCTGTATTTTTGGGGAGTTCTCATATTGCTGACTATCTGAGTTTCAAAACGAGCTGCCACTCTTTGTCACCTGTAAAAGCACCAAGTTGTCACAGGCATCCCCACAACTCAGTCTTTCCTGATGACTTAACCTTGGTAAAATTTATTATGGGCCTCGAGAGAAATTAATTCTCCTAATTAGATGGAGGATTTAACTTAGCATAGCGAATTTGTCCCCTGTAATTTGGCAAATCTCAGATTGGTGGAGGCAGGACCTCCAACACAGTCCTGGTGACAGGAGGTCACCTCTTCCATTTGCACATCTAGATCAGGAGGAGGATGATTTACTATCCCCACCCCAAACGCCTATTGAAAGGAACAATCCCTTTGCTCACAAAGGACCAATGATTCTGCTGCATATTTAACTGGAATATGGGCAGTTGCATAGCTGAAGATGTAAGACTTAGAATATGATTGGGCTAATTGCTTCCAGAGGGAAAGAAACAGAAAAGAACTATAAAAAGGTATCCAATAGTTGAAAATCAGATTTTTTCCCCCTCAACTAATACTGTTTGCAGAGCTTTAAATGTCAGGTGGAACATAAATTAACTACTCTTTCTTGTAAGCATGTGCATTTTCTGTCTTTTGTTAAATCTTTTCTCCACTAGTGGGTCATGCTGATGAATAGCAAAATGCAGCACATACAGGTGGGCAAAACAAATGTGTATTCTGACTAATTAGCTGTAGTAGTAACTAACCATTGACGTTGTATTCAACATTGCAGATTTCTAATCCTGAGAGACTGAGTAAGTGCAAAGTTGTGTTAACTCCTCTTTTGTAACAGCAGGGCCAGGAGCTGGTTAAAGTCAAAGGAAAGATTCCTATTAACTTTAGTGGTCTGTGGATCAAGCTCTTGGTATATATAGAAGGCCCCTGAAACAAAGTTTTATTTTTTAATGTATTGTCTCATTTGTTGAATAGCATGGCTTGCTGCCCAGTGTTATGGCAGTTCACAATGACTATTCTTCCCACCCATTCTCTTCCTCCTTCCATTAATCAGTGATGGGTCGAATTCAAATGTTTGGGAAGTTCTGTCTGGTTTTGATGTGATGGTACATAAAAATATCTACAAAGTAGCTACTAGGGTGCTTGGTGTGGCTTCATTTGTCCTGGGGAAACCTTCCCCTCCTCTCTGAGAGCAGCAGCACATTTTGTGGGAAGGTTGGCAGCTCTACAAGATCTTCTTTGAGGAGAGCTCCACTCCCTCTGCCTCAGTGGCACATCCATCATTTTTGGTTTTCCTTTCCAAAATGCTTTTCACAAAAGTCACTTCCTTGTTTCACATTACTCCACGCTTTGTGAATTCAGACTGAAACATGCTGTGAACCAGATCCCTCTCTGGTGTAAATCAGCATCATCCTGCTGCTCTCAGTGCAGCTACGACATTTTGTACCCATGGAGGATCTTGCCCATGAACTTTCTGCACAAGGAGGCAGCTTTTGTGAAGTGAAAAAGGATTCACGTGTTTTGGGAAGAAGTGTAAGCAGGAACAGCAAATGGAAAATCTTACTAAATAAAAAGGTGTTCAACTTCACAGATTTAACATCTCTGTTCTGCTGAATGAGATAATTCTGGATGGTTTTTTTTTTCCTCTGACAATCCTCATATTGTCCATTTCTGGTTACTAGAAATTGCTGCAGAGGAGAGAAAAAAAAGACCAGACTGATGAGAGCTCAATTATATAAAATAACACTGCATAAGAATAACCTTTGCACTCCCATTGCCTTCTGTAACTCACCACCCCAAGCACCTTTCTAAAAAGTTCCTCAAGGGTTATTCAAGGATGCATTTGGTTAGGTTTACAGTATTTGTCACTTGCTGACCAAAAGTGACAGAGGGGATTTCAATGTGCTGCTTTTAACATGGTGACACTGCCTTTAATTTTGCCTAAGTGATTATATATGTTCAACTGACAAATCACTGTATGTAGCTTTTGTGGTTGGGGGCTTGTTTTATCAAAGAATGCTGCTGAACCTCTTCCAAACCAGAACTCCCATGCGTATAATTATATTGTATTTTCATTATATAAACTTTATTTTTAAGACTGAAAACATCTGAAATGGTTATGGGAATGTGCATTCTACACGACACCACCACGTACTTGTGGGAAGAGAAGTTTATAACACAAACTAAATGTTGTCACTGATGTACAGGTACAGGATGCATCCATGAGACTCATGAAACTAATGGTGGGATAGAGGGATCTGAAAATACAGGCAAATTGAACTTCAGATTGAAAGGAAAGCCTTATTTCACATTACTGCTGTGGAAGCAGATCTCAAGGATTGACAGTTGAACAGTACTTTTATGGCCAATTTAGATGCTTCCAAAATATCTTTTAAATTGACACTTCAAAGGTGTACTACCTCATTAATAGATTTGATTGGTGCAAATACATCTCTGTTAGAGACCTATTTTGTCCTGGGACAACTATTTTGGTGTTTTGCCCCAAAACTGTGCATTTGGGATTATGTCTGTAGTTCGATTTCATTGTTTTCTGTCACAACCCAACGAGGACCCAATTTCAGTTTGAACAGGTGCCACAGAGACCAATATTTGAAAAGATCTACAACAGAATATTGTTTAAAGCAGAAGCCAAAATTCTACCCAACAGTAAGGTCTGGCTGGGAGGGATCAACTGTAAGTTCTGAGTAAGTTGTCATCACCATCATGACCCTGGTCCATATTCATTCATATAGATTCATTGAGATTTTTTTATTAATAAGGCTGTCAAGCATTGCCCTTACATCACAAATGAGCAACTGAGTCACCACGTAGATTAAGCAACTTATCAAGTACATATTAAGCATATCCACATAATTCAGCACTTGAATTCAACTCTCCTGCATCCTCATTCTGATGCCCTAAATGATAAACTGTTCTTCATTTCAAATGTCCTTGGTAGCTCCCTATGTAATCCAGGGTTTTTTAGCTCCCTGTGTAATCCATGTTTTTTTCTGTCTGCCTCAGTAACTTTTGCTTAGTGATTGTCTAAAAAACAACCCTCAAAAGAAATCAATACTCTAAAGGGTGTGCCATGAAAGAAAACCATTTCTTTTATATATATGTGTGTATATATATATATTTATATATTCATATATATTTTTATATATATATGCACATGGAAACATGCACATAGAGAGTGAGAGAGACACACACAGAGCAAACTAAAGGACATATCCATCATCAGAGTAATCTGTGAGCCACCTAAGATAAATGCTAACTCTTTCAAGGCAATCCCATGCAATATCAATAAACAATATCTGCAGTTTCTGGCTAGGAGTTTAAACCCTGTCATTTACAAGCCAAAAATATGGGTCTAAGAATAAAGGTGATAACTTACCTTATCATCAAGCACTGTGTATTGTTGTCATCTGTAAACTGCTGACAAGCACCCTCACATGGGCTCTGACAGAAGTCAATGATGTTACAGTGCTGCAAACCTGAGTGGAAAATCAGGGACAGGGTTTAAAAAAAATCCTCTTATAATTATGCATAACTTGTAAGTCAAGATTTAACAAACTTAAAAGGACAACAAATGCAGAAAAATACCTGACTGGAACACAGGGGCTTCCTAACCACCAGAGAAGTCACCTGTAAGAAGTTTTGCAGCTCAGTGTAGCAAATTGCTGCATTCTCAAAGTCCCCAGACGAGTCACTTCGAGCTCTTGGGCAGGGAGAGTCTGAAAACTGATGTATCACTGTGGAGCAGAACGTCTGTTTTTATCGTCTTCTCTTTGAAGAATGTCCATTCAACATCAGAGCTTAATGACCACTGGCTAAGGGTGCAGATGGAATGTGGTTTCCACATTTGGAAGGACACTGTGAGGAATCTGTTCTTAAAGAGTGTTTATGTTTGAGGGACTTTGCATGCAGGCTGACTCCTCAGTGGCATGTTAAACTCTGCTCTCCAAAGTAAAGAGTGCAAGAGGCAAAGTAGTGGAAGGGGAGGAAAAGAATACAAAAGAATGGAAAAGCTGCAAAATACATTTCTTTAGCAACACTGAAATCGAATTCGCAAGATTTGAAGTGTCTTTCTCATCTAAAGGAAGGAAAACAAACTCTGATAACTCGTCCAAACTCATCACAAATGATTAAGTGGTGAGGGGGTCTGGAGTTGTAAAACGACACTGTGGTTTTTAGTACCCCCACAATGGATAAAATTTCCCAGCACATCATGTGTTCAAACACTGAAATCTCTCAAAACATTTGCAAATGCCTTCTGTAATTTTCAAAGCTTTGCTAATCTTGCACCACCTCCTTCCCTCTTTCCATGTCTCCATGTGCACGCTGACTTAATGCTGTCACTGCTGTCAGTTCAAATTTGCCTTTCACAGCCTCAGCAATCATTTTGGGTACAAGGGAGGAGTTTGCCAGCACACTGTGGCATGGCATTTAGGCTTGGCTTTCACTGGATGTTTATTTCTGTCGAAGACAAACAGTTCACTGCAGGTGTACTGCAGACCCAGCACTGCAGTTTCTTATCATTTCTAGAGAGATCAGAGCTAGAAACTTCACTTATTTGAAAGCAACAGAGAATTATCCTCAGTTTTTCTCCCAAACTCACGCAAACAACTTCCCAAGTCCCAAAATAATTCCCAAACTACCTTTCCCCCTCCTCATATGTATTATGTATTCCTCTGCACTTCCTGATCGTGGCAGGGATAACTCAGAAATAGCCCTTACAATGGTGTTTCCACTCCGAAAGAGGAAACACTGGGTGGGAGGAGTTACGAAAGGAACAGAGGAAGCAAAGCTGTTTTCACACCATCTCAAGCTGCACTTTTACAGCAAATCGGGTGGAAATCTGGGGTGAAGTTTGCTATGAGCCATCAGAGCCCCATCCCAACACAAAGCCAAAGGGAATGTGCACAGCCCGGAGCGTGAGTGGCTCCCGCATCACTCCGCACAGCTGATGCTGACAGGCAGCTCTAAACCGGTGAATAAACGGAATGAATCAAGGTCAGGGCAGAGCCATCAGCGAGAATCCCTCCCTCCCTCCGCGGCTCCCTGGGGCATGGAAGGTGCTGCCTGGATGGCTCCTCGGTGCGGAGCAGCCGGGCAGAAGGAGCCGCTCAGGGCACGCGTTTGGGCAGCGATCCAAGAGTTTAAAGGCGAACATTTCCACGAAACCAAGAGCTGCATTTTTTTCTGGGCTCTGGGAATGCGATGTCAAAGCAGCCTGTCCATGGATTGGGATTGCTTTCATGCGTCTCCACCTGCTGGCTGGCATTTCACTAATTGCAGTCGCCCGCAGGGATGGCACAGGCTTTTTAGGAGTAACGAGCGCAGGTGGGCAACGCAACACAGTTTCACAAGAAGATGAGCAAACGAGCGCGACAGGCGAGATTATTTTCTAATTTGAAGAAGAGCAACATCCTACCCTGCAGGTGACAGGCTGAAGGTCACCTAAGACATTTTGTCTTCAAGCTTTTGAGAAGAAAGATTTTTGGAGGGAATTAATTTCATAAAAAGCAACATCCTGCCCTGCAGGTGACAGGCTGAAGGTCACCTGAGACATTTCAAGCTTTTAAGAAGATAGGCAGTAAGACAGATTTTTTTTTGGAGGGGGGGGAATTAATTTCATAAAGAGCAGCATCCTACCCTGCAGGTGACAGATTTTAGGTCACCTGAGACATTTTTTCTTCAAGCTTTTGAGAAGAAAGATTTTTGGAGGGAATTCATAAAGCATGGAACCCACAGCATTTTCTTTCCCTACCAAAACCAGATGCTAAGAATGTTAACGTGCTTTCATTGACACAGGGAAAAGAGGGAAATTGTTTATTAATATCTGGAAGCATGAGCAGTCTGGGGCCCACAGCTTAGTTGCTGTGTGGTTTGGAAAGCAGTTACTTAGCAAATGCAGGCAGGCAGCTGTTTCAAATGGAAAGGAATAGAAATGATTAATGACTTCTATGCTTTAAAGAAATGAACCCACAGGATTTCTTTCTTCTACTGTGCTGTCCCACTTGGCCATTTCTGTCATGTGCCCTGGGACTTTCTTTGGAAGTTTTCAATGGTCTGTCGTGAACTACTCTTTAGAAACTTAGTGACCAGATCTGGAGCCAGACTGATGCCAGCTGTGGATCTGATCCATTTGGACATACCAATATATGTATAATAACAACACTTGATATTCCATTAACTTTGTCCTGCAACAGCAATAGTATATTTTGCTTTCAGGCACTGCAGTGATGAGCACGGTATTAACTTCTATTTAGAGAGCAGGATCAGTGTCACCCTTTCCCTTTTGCAGCCCTGTTTTATCCAGGCTATATTATACAATGTAGAAGTGGCACTCACAGGAACTGAAACAATACAACTGAAACAATCCTTCCTCTGCTGGTCATGTCAGGTATCAATATGGATTAGAGGTATTTTATCATCTTCTGCACTTCCAGCTCATTTTATCCTCTCCAAACCACTCATTCTATCACCTGTTTCTCAGGTGTGCTTTCACTAAGGTCCCCAGGTCTTTGTGCCCAGCATCAGAAGGTGACAAGGGTTAAAAAGATAATGAGGAAGAGAAAGAGGAATATGAAGAAAAAGGCTATACAGAACACAGACAGTATTTTCACTGAATTGTTCACAGTGAATCATCCAGCCAATTTTATTATATTATTTACCAGAGAAAGTTCTACTCTGACTTGACCTCATGGAATTCATTTGAATTTACTTCTGTTCAAAAGGGTACATAATTTGATCCACTAAAGGGTTTTTTGCCATTCTGTTCATTATGTGTTCAGAACTGCTAAGGCATGAAATGTGAATGTTTGCTCTTCCAAAGTTTTATCCCATTTCAAAAGTGGTGTTCCATATTACCAAGCACTGAGAACAGGATTGTCATTGCAGAAGGTGTGAAAGGTGCCCATTGCATATCAATTAAATGCAGCTAAGCATATTTATTACATACCTATACAAGCCACATTCCTGGCAGGTCAGTATATTCGGGTTTTGGTAGCACTAGAGATCTGACCAAATTAGCAGCTCTGTGAACTCAAAACCAGCAAGTAATTTAGAAGGTGTATGAGTTGAATACAGCCTGAATGTGTCTAATAACTTGGGTAAGAACAGCTAAAGAGACTTCTCACAGATTACTTGAAGACAGAGCAGGACTGGAGGATGATATTTCCTTGTCCATGAGTATATTGCTCTCAATTTGTTGTTTCAGCACAGGAAGTTATCTGCTACCTGGGGCAACCACGTGCACTTGGACACAATTAGCTGCTGTCTGACGAGATTTAAGAATTAGCCTCATAAGGCTTCCTTACAAAGTTGTCAAAGAGGACCAGCTGATTACTTGAACTAAGCCTGTTTAAAATACTCGAATAAACTGATGCAAAATAAAAGGAACTTTTGCTCATGTGAACTTCACACCTCCTTTCCATCCTTTATTTCCACTGTAGGAATAAAGACCAGCTCAAACGAATAGTGTTTCACTTGGAGATCTCTGTCAGGTACCCAGGTGAGTTAGCACTGATGCCATCCAAAGCTCACAGCATAAGGATGAGCTTTGTATGTGTCAGTACAAATCACACATGGAGGGATAAAATCACATCTATGTTCAGTCCAACTTCTTCTTTCACAGGCTATTTTTGAGACTGATAGAACTCAGGCAGGAAGTGTGTGTGTGTATCTCTGTGTGTGTATCTGGGCTGTTGTGCACTGCATGAGGGCCAGATCTGTCAATTCTTACTAATTCTGTTTTGTTGTTGCTTTTTGGGTGTTTTTGTTTGTTTGTTTGTTTGGGGGGGGGGGAGGAATTTGTTGTCGGGGATTTGTTTTGTTTTGTTTTGTTTTTTAACTGCAAAATACTTCCTTAAAACCTCCCCCTGGTAATTCTACATGGTTTTGTAACAAGAACTGAGATCTTACTCCTATCTGGATCATCTAGCTGATGTGCATATGGATAAATTCCTCTCTTGCTTTTCTGACCCCTTTTACCTTTCAGACTAGTGCATCACATGAGTAAGTGCTCTCACTTACCAGTCTCAATTAACATAGGATTTGACTGTCATATTATAAATTCTTTAAAAATAGTGCTCAGTTGATGATCCCTCCATAGTACAGTATTTCTGCTTTGCATATTTTTTTTAAAAAGGCTGCAAATTTTATGTTTTTCCCCAAAGCTTGTTGGTGCTGAGCAGAATGTCAGGCAAGTGAAATGGTCATGTGCATCATTTGCAAACAGATTATACATCTCTATTCTCAGGCCTTAGAGTTGCACTACCTGTGCAGAAATACTGATTTTGAACATTTCACTGTGAATACCCTAATGAGTGTTTTGGTTTTGGTAAGAAAATTATTGCCAGCAAATCCTTTGCTATTCTCTAAGTATAAAATAAAAGTCAGAAGGAAACTGAGAGGTAATTCAGAAGAGCCTGATGGGTTGTGCATGAGCTTGACAGTGACTACATCTTACTGAATGAAAAACTATGAAAACGAAGGAAGAAAATTTGAATAATGTAACAATCTGTGCAGGAAACAAATTCTCAAACTGTTCAATACTTTGTGCATTGCTCTTGATATGAACATAAAGGATTCCTGACTGAAAGACATCTCTGCAAAGCGACTTGGCAGCCCAGTGTAAATGGCTGGGAGGTGGTCCCTGTCTCACATGTGCCCTTTCCCAGGTTAGTGACACCTTCTTTCTGGCACAGACATTTATCCCTCTTCTTTCTGCCCTGCAAGATGAGGCTTGTAAGCACAAGGGGAGGAGAAGTAAGTCTTAGTGTAGCAGCACAAACAGCAGAGTAACTTCCATTCCTGGCTGAAACAAGGAGGAACTGTGGAAGGAATTGCAGCTCTGTGAGTCACACTTCCTCCTTGGAGTTTCTCTTGGAGTGGTGCAGCTCCTCACCATACCTTAGGCTGACACTGGAGTGAAGCTTGTCCATCCTCTTATCCACAAAGTGATAGAGAGAGAAAGAGAAAAGGAAGTCAGGCACTGGATTATCATACCCTCAAATCTCCCAGTTGCAGCTCTAAATATAGCCAAACAAGTGAAAATACGTTTCTGGAAACAGTACAACTATTCAGCTCCCAACCCTTCAAACAATATACATGAAAAAACAAAACCCAACTAAAAACAAAAACCAAAACCCCCCAAAACCCCAAGCAGTTCTCTCCCAACCGAGATCCTGTATGTGAAGCCATGTTAAGCACATTCTGATCTCCAGCCAGCAAGCAAAAAATTCCCAAATGCCACACCTATCCAGGGTGTGACTAGAGACTATCAACTAGTTTATATTTGCACTTTGATATACAGCACATGCTTAACATCATATGGTGTATCCTTGGAAAAAAAAATAGCAACAAGTTTCAACACAGAAATTGTGTTAGATTAGGAGGCCAGAATAAGTAAGAGCCAATGAGTTGCAGAATGACTTGAGGTAGCATATAAGATCTCATCTTAAGAAATAACATGAAGGCAGTCCATTGCAGATGAAACACATAATGAAGAAACATTCCAAACTCCTCATTTGAGAAAAGATTACAAATAAAATAGGTTCAGGCATGCCATGTGTAAAATCTTTGATATGGAAATGTAGTAATGGTTAAATGAAAGGGGCTGAAAATCTATTTATCAACAGTCTGTAATGCCTCCTTGGATCGTCCCATGAGAAAAGCAAATAAGGAGCAGTAGAAGGATATACAGACACTGTTAAAAAGTTTACATATCTCCTGCTTTCATACCTCAAGATACAGCCCTTCACCTTAACCTGAGATTTTGAGAAGTTAAAATGCTAGTATGAAAACACTCCTCAAAGGATACAGGACACATGCCCTGAGACCCAGATTTTCAGAAGTCATCTCCTGAGGTATATTTAAAAGGACTTGGTCTCTAGACAGTGAAAAGGAGCCCTCTGGCATCAGGTCCCCTGTGGGCATCTTGGATTGATATCCCCAAACACCAGCTCTGCTGCTCGTTTCTGAAAGCCTTAACCAGTGCCTGCGAGGAGGCTCCACAAGGTCCTTATTCATGAAAATGAACCAAAAAAACCCGGGAAAGACCACCAAATCGTGCTCCATGTGACACCACCCGACTTCAATCAGCTCCACACATCCCACCCAATACAGGAGCTGGGCTGTTCCTGTTACCTCCACACGGTTCTCCTTTGTATCCACACTGGCCCTCTATTCCATTATTGCCAATGGGCATGTAAGTCATTACAGCGTCCGACATGTGAATCACAAATGTGAGTGCCATGGAAATTAAACTCCTTGACCTGCTGGCATTTTTCTCTTTGATGTCAGCCTGAATAGGCATTTTTTGACTGGAGCATAATTTTAATTTTGAGAGCTGGCAAGACAATCACAACCTTTTCTGCAAGGAGAATTCTTTGTTGTTCTTCCTGAATGACTTTCCTAAAGAAAGAGTCTCAGCAAGCAGCACTGCAGAAGGTCCAGATCAGATTTGCAGGAAGCAGAAAACTGCTACTGTGTTCCTGTTCACACCAGCAAATGCACAGTGTGAACTGCATCAGGCTGAGCAAGTTGCATAATTTCCATTAATGTGTCACAGAACTGGAAATGGAAAATATTTGTCATTTGTTGCTCAGGACCTCTTCACAGTGGCAATGTGGATTTAGGGTTATCATGGCCACAAGCAGCTCCAGGTCTGAGCACCAAATACCCAAACAGTCAGAGGTGTTGGGACCCAAAGCCCTCTTTGAGCTTGGGGAACGTGGAAGAGTAACAGCAAAGTGAATGCTCCTAATTCCAAGGCTGAGAACCAAAGAGATGCCCTGGGAGCCACAGCTCTGGTCTCCTCCATGCTTGGTGCTCACCACTGTAAATCAGGAGGTGCTGCTGTTCCAGAGCCCAAAGGTTGAGCAATTTGCAAGGGATCCAGGGCCAATATTAGATTTCCATGTGAAATCCTGCAGTGTTTTGCTGAAACACCATAGTGGAGTCTGTTTTGAAATTACAGTTTCCCATCTCACTCTTGCTGACCTGTTGAAAATAATAAAAACAGAAAGCTCTCCAAGATGGAGCCGGGGATCAAAACCTCACTTGTGTTTCTAAAGGGTTTTTCCATGGTTGGAAACCTGGTTCTTGCATTCATCAAACACAGAGGACTACTTTTTCTCACTTTCTCAGCCAGGAGACATCAAAAAGGGAGATGTCTAGGCCATCTATTACCCTGCCAGTCTTTTCTTTCAGTTCACAATGCAGTTCTTAAAGCTGCAGGATTTCAGGTAAATAAATATTCCAGAATTAGAAAATTCAAATTATATATCCATGGTATTTAAAGGAAAAAATAAAACATGTGGCTATCTGGGGGAAAAAATATTGTTTGATGCACTGTTCTGTAATTTGTCAATTAAGCCTTTCCTAGAACTTTCAGTTTGGCAAAGAAGAAGAAAATAATTTTACAGCCAGGAAGATGGCACAGACATTGACTTGTTGAAGTTCCAGATGGACTCAATGATTCACATAAAGTCATATTTTATAGCTAAAAAGCTGGAAAAAGAAATCCTCATTACAGAATCATTACAAGTAACTCCATAGTTAAAACTACAAGAAGAGCAGACACTTCATACTGAGCCAATTTTTCAAACCTCCTCAAACCCAAACAATAGGTGACTGACTGCAAAAACATCTATCAAAGCTTGGAACACAAATTTGAGGTTGTTTGGTAAAGACACAGCAATAGTACTTTTGAAACCTCATGATTTTCAGCTTTCTTAACGAGATTTGTTTTCTTCAGAAAAAGGGGGAAAGGAACTTTGAGAATCAAGCACTAGTTGCATCACTGCACTGCTTGGCTGGAGAAGAAGATAAAATTCCACATTAAGTTGAAGGCAGCACCATTTTATCATTGATTTTGAGAGAACCAAGGTCAACAGGCAGTAGAGAGAGAGAAAGGTCAAAGCAAATATCTTGAATTTAAGTCTATAACACTTGAAGATGCCACTACAGGGTCTCTCTTCAAGAAACAGAGTAAAGTCAACACACACTGAATACTCTGTACTTTTTTTCCCAGGAGATAGAAGAAGTCAGTAAGCAGCACAATTTCTGCTTTGTTGAGTTTATGTTCTATAGGTGCAAGTACATAATGAAGAAGAAACTAATTAGGAAAGGCTAATGGTGACAAAAGTATCTTAGCCAAAGTATTTGTTATGTAACTTTGGTTTTGAGACTTATTACTGTCAGTGGCTTTGACTAAGAGAATGGGCTGTTTCTGGATGTACAAGGCACATTAACTCCCCTTACAATGAGATTTGTAAAAGAGTTTTCTCTACAGAACTCATTTCCAAATGGATATGAAAGGGGCAAAACTTGGCTCCAGATTTGAGGCAGAATGTGCAGGAGCTCAAACCAAGTGAAAGCAGTCAAGAGAAATGTGGATGCTCACACATTTGGGCATCTGAAACCTTGAATTTTTCTGGTGAAACATAATTTGTTAATACAGAGTAGTGTTGTGTTTTACACTGCTGAAATGGACAGGACATAAACTCATGGAAAATGTGAGAAATCAAAAGCTTTTGCTAGTATGTACCATGCTAAAAAAGAAAAAATATAAAGAAACAAGAGTCCAGAGCTTGAGAAGTCTTCTGGTAAAAACGGAGTTTGTGCTAGAGAAAGGATGGGCAGTCTCATGAAGTGGATACTGATGTTCTCTATTTGCTACTCAGTCCTGCCAAAAATTCTTGTCATGTTGGGCAAGAAAATTCAATTTTTCTGGGCCAGCTTCTCTGACCTGGAGGCAAAAAAAAGAGAATGATTTCTGTCCCCAGTCCTTTGTTTCTTTTGTCAATAAGAACAGCAAGCTCTTCAAGATTGGTGTTGTATCTCAGTGGATGTATTTGCAGTGCTTACATAGATGTTTCTCAGTCTCAGATGTGTCCTCTAGGCACAATGGTGTTAAAAAACAAATTAACTGAGAATGTGTGTTTAGTTAGTTAATTGTAATAACTTCAATCGGGAGATTGGATCTAATTTTAGCTCAGTGTCAGTCAGTTCATATTCATTGATTGGCCTGTTCTCTCTAAGCCTATTGCCTGTGACAATATTGGTTCACAAGCAGGATGTCAATATGCACATGGAGAGTTCTATTGTTTGGTGGGGTTTTGATTTGGTTTGGTTTTTTTTTTCCTTTTCCTGTGAAATGAGCAGGTGAGGATGCCTGAAAGTTAACTGACTGAGGACATGCTTCACATATACCTGATGCTAATCAATCTGGGAAGATGTACAAGGTTATAATACACCTAAACAACATCAGGAAGAATTCCTTAATTACTAAGAAGTGTGTTGAATGTGTGCTGAATCATCTTCACAGAGGCATCCTCCTATGCCTTATCTCACTGTCACAATATGTATTTTTCTGGTACAAAAATGTATTTTAATTTCTGGGAAAAAATCGTGGCAAAGTGCCAACCAGCAATTCAGCCCCCAGTGAAGCCAAGCAGAACTATTTCTTTGATGACAAGAGGCATAATAAGGGTTTTGAAGCCCCTGCCCGTGGCTGCTGAGCACTTTCTCTCAAGTCCTGTGAGTAATGTCAGATTCAGATGTGGTTTCATCTCTTAAGATGTACTTAGCACCTCACAGTTTTCACTCCTGACACATATATCTTTTATATTTTTTTTGTTTAGTTCAGAAAGATCACTGAAATTTTAATTAGAGAGTGCTTAACACCAGCACAGTTTTCCAGAATGCTGTCTGTTAAACTGAAAGAATATCGAAGCTCATCTTTGAGAGCAATTACCTCAACAACTAACAGACTTATCACGTGGTTCCTCATAGCATCCCAATTTGGTGTTGCATCAAACTTACCTGTTCTTTCTTTTGCTTTTTTGAAAAAATTCAATGTATTTTCCTCTCCAGGAGTGTTCAGCAACCTGCAAGTTACTCAGAGACATCAGAAGGCTTTAATGCAGGTTTTCAGAGTAAATGAAACCTTTCTTTCGGTGTGGTTGCTTTGTAATAACAGTCTTATTTGTTGGATACTTATGTAACTTAAGATGAAAAGACATTTTATAGCCTTCTGGCAAGAAGACTTAAAATTTAACAGCATACCTGTGGCTGCCCTAAGCCAGGGTGGGAGTCATTTGCAGGCCATGGGAAAACTGCAGGTCTGCATCCTTCACTTCTTCTGACTTACAGGTATTCAGTATTTCCATAGACTTGTTTTTCATGAAAGCATCATCAGCATGCACAAAAAGAAAAATTAAGTAATTGATTCTCATGAAAGAACCAAGAGATCAAGGTGGTAAACGGGAATGTCACCCATTAGCATTTGCCCAAAGAATGTGGTGGTTTAAGTTATTCTTTCATTTTGTATTTTAATGCCTGGCTGGGCTCTCCCATCGCACACACTCTCGATGCAAAAGCCATTAACTGTCTGATCACTTCTGGCAGCAAAGGGCATCCAGAGGGAGGAATCTGCAGCATCCCGGTGGCTTTATGGGCCATATCCTGCCAACCATCCGCAGGCAGGAGGACTCCCGTTGAATTTCAAGGATGTTTTACAAAACAATCGATGGGCTTTCACACTGACTCCCTCTCAATATGCAAAAAGGAAAACCACAACAAGATAAGGATCTGCGTTTTGATCTCACCCACAGTGGGCTGACAGGAGGGTAATCCCATTGACTTCAGCTGATTTATTCTGTCAGTCAAATGACTTTCACAGGCTTTGGGCTGGGCCTTTAAACAAATGTAAACTTGATCAGAACCAAGCCCAATTACATTCATGCCCATTCTTGCTTTGAATGTTTGCCATCCGTAGCACGTTTTCACCTAAAATCTGAATGACCTCAGCGCAAAGTTTTATTATTCAACATGAAGTTGACAACTATTTTCAAACAAGGTGATTACTCTCACTATAAACGCAGAACGCTTTTAATCCTTAAAGCAGATACGGTTTCTCGCACATCCTCATTGATTACCAACAAACAGATACGTCAGTGCCCAGAGTAAAGCAGCACATGAAGACATGCTTGAGCTCGTCCTCTCGGGTATTGTTGGCTGCAGCTGGAGCATCATGTGGCCAGCAAAACCACCCCCTGGGGAAACGCTTGGGCTGCTGGTCTGTCCAGAGCACTGGGCTGCCATCAATGCCCGTGGAGGTCTCACAAAGGTTTATCAAGGTGGCTGAATCCGACCTTTGGCTACATCACAAGGGTTTCAGAGCTGGTGGAAGGGCCCAGGAGAAAGGTTGCTGCTGTCCTGGCCCCAGCCACTGGAGGTGAGGGATGAGGCAGCCAGCAGGAAGGATGGACAGCACAGCTCAGAGGAAGGCTTTGTCAGACCCTGAGCTATGATGCTGCCTGGAAAAATAACTCTGCTTTCCCAAAAGCCCTGTGAGATCCATAATGACCCCAGGTGGCCAAGACCCCAATAGCTCAAGGAATTATGCAACTGGTTGCTATATCACATCTCCTGGGGATTAGACAGACTCAGGCTAACCCTCGTGCCTCAGACATGCTAATACTCCTCTCCTCTCCAGCATTTGGGTTGTTTGAACTTTTTCTCTCAGCGGCAACAATTATCCGCAAAATGGGGATGGCAGCGCTATTAGATCAGAAAATGACTCACTGCCGAACTCGCCCTGTCAAGCAAGATAAATACAATTTGGTTGTTAGCTAATCTATTTTTGTTTGTGTTCCCAATTCATCCAAGACACTGATTGCATTGCAGTCTACCACGCTGGCATTGAGTATATGCTGTTACAAAGCCCTTTGCTTTGCAAGGAGGACATTTATGAATACAATAGCTGGATTTGTCTGTCAATATTACACCACTGCTGACGTACAGTGCACCAGCTCTCTGGGTGACACCGTGTGGAGTAATATTTTTTGGTTTTCCAGAAGTTAAATTATGGAAAGGCAACATTTAAATTTAACAGCATTTAAACAACTAGAAGTCTCATATAAGAAACAGTTCTGTTATCTGCTGTTCCTTCCTCCATCTCTCTGTCTAAAATTGTTGTGTCTGCTTTGAAGGGGCTTTGGACTTTGACCTAAGAAGGCAAGGCTCAAAAGAGCTGTTTAGAGGCCTCGTAGGATGCTTTTGCACCTCCATGCAGAACTTTAACAATGGAAGAAGCTCTCAGGGGTGCTCAGCAGCTCCTCCTGAAAGAATCCAGGCTTTGCATTTGAGCCACGTATTCACACCGTACTTCCTCTCACTTTATTTTTAGTTTTGTTTAGCCCTTACTCAGACTTTGGGAAGGCTATTTATGGAAGCAAAATTTTCATGGTAAGGAAAGTGGTTTGCAATTAGAAGGAGAGGAAAGCATTGATCTTAATAACACAGATTGAAACTTTCTAACTTGTATGGTTGGCAAATCTTTGCCAGTCGCCAAACTTGGCAAAACAATAAATAGGCAAAGGTGAAAAACATCATGAAACATATTATCTCTCTCCATGTGAACTTAACATCAAGTAAGTTGACATACCAGATAAGGCATTTATCAACTGTTACATTTCATGAAAAGTCTTTACAGATTCAAGTAAAAGATATTGCTTCAATAACCTCATGATCAAGTCTCTTTCTGACAATCAGGGAGAGATAACTGATTATTTGCGCAGGCTGAGAAAAAATTGTGGCTTTGCAAAGTTTCATCATACATATAATAAGACTGCAATAATCAAGCTTTCTGCTGCCTTTCCTAAACCTGACGACAGTATACGTGGAAAAGACTGAAACAAAATATTAGCAATTAATTTACAGCACTCTGAAACCCAGAGAGCTGTGGATATTTTTGGGGAGAGGCATGAACTGTCCATCACTGTGTTTACCCTCCAGGTCCATCACCGTGTTTGTCCTTTAGGTCTTCTGTTGTATTTTTACTGATTGTGGGAAATTCCTACTAGTTAATCATGAGAGGTTAAACAAGCTGTTAAGTGCTGTGGGAAACCATTGCAAAGATACTTCGCTGAGGCTGTGAGGCTGCACTGTGTGTCTGAACTCTTTCCATCTGATAGAACTATCCCCTTGGTATGGGCTGTGTGGGAGCCTGAGCTGGTGGTTCATACCACACTTCTCACGCAGATGATTCTGTCTCCCAGATCTAACCCCTAGGCTAGACAAGACTCAGAGGATGGGGTGAAAATGAGTGAAGTAACTTGTATTCTCCCTCTCAAGTACATAACCCTGCATTGTACTGCTTGTCAGGTACACTCTGAGACAATAGCTAATTTTTCTCATTTATAGCACAAGATATTATCATTATCATTACTATTATTATGTGATATCATTTAAACTAGTCCAAAATTGCATACCTGGGTGTAATTCCATCTCTCTCTTGATGAGCTGAGCCAGACAGATGAGATAAGTATGCCACAAGTGAAGCTGGTTGGGCTCCATCACCTTGGAAGCAAAGGCAGCAAAGGTTTCTAAACCCTCTTCTGTCAGAAGGGCAGGAAAGAAGATCCAGCTTGAGTTGACAATTTGGCTTTCCTAGTAAGAAGATGCACTGGAGCACAAGAGACTCGGTGTTTCCAGCCAGCCCCACTGGACTGAGGACTGAAATGCCCCAGCCTGAGTCCAGGAGAGTGGCTGGAAACACTGTCCAGTCTTCAGCCTGGAAATTAAAAGATAGTTCTATCTGAAATAGCCCCACAGCAGCCACTGCCAGAGACAAAATGCTGTACTGGACAACTCAAAGTGGTGTAAGGGACTTGTAGCCTGATCCTTACCCTCTTCCAGCTCCTGCCTGCACTTCCTAATGGGTAAATCTCCAGAGGAACTTTCCCTGAGGGTGACTTCTAAAGGGATGGATGCCTGTTAAGCATGCAATGAAAACCAACATCTGGCTTGGGAGGTGTCCTCCTTATCTCCAGGCAGATACCATCAAAAGTCTCAGTCCACTCTGGGCTGTGACTGGTTCTCAGTAGGCAGCGAAAAAATTGTGAAATTGGGTAATGTTTGAATTTTCAGGTGGGTTTAGGCACTGACACGACTTCCAGAGCAGCCAGTCACTGTGCTGAGGGGGTTTGGTCCCGCTTGTTTGCGGCAATTCCTGACCGACCCCAGCCACTAAATCCTCCTCAGGACAAAAGGGGCTGAGGTTTCCTTGCAGAGCTGTTAGAGAGCCCTCCTGAAGCAAAAAACTCTAGCCTTTCCTTTGGTTGTTGATATTTCAAATAATACTTTATTGCTGCTACATTTCTTCTGTAAGGGTAATAACCACCAGTCAAAAAAATATTTGCATAGCACTGAGGGTAGGCCAGGACCAAAGGAAGCTGCACTTGCAAATTCCACACATGGCACTACAATTTTCACTTCTTAGTGCAGGAACTGTGTACTCAGAGTCCTGCTGGGATTTGTGTCAAGGCTGACAAGTGCATTATAAGAATGGGAGAAATCTTCTAGGAGTACAGTACTACACTGCAGTTATCAAAACCAAAAAAGTACCAAAAAATCAGGCATGACTCAGTGAAAATCATCAGCAATAAGGGGTTAAAATGGCTCGTGGTCAGAAAGAATCCAAGACCTCAGTGAGCAAAGTCCTTCAGCCCAGCCATCATAAACCCCTTTTATTTCTGCAGTGAAGTTGTGCTGAGATTTAAAATGTTTTCTTCTCCCAGATACTATGTTCAGAACTAAATTTCTCTTTTCTTTTTTTTTTTTTTCATTTGGCCCTTGATCTTCCCAGGACACTTCTCACCAGAAATGGAATTGGCTCCTGTGGCTTTGGAGAAAACTGTCCTGATCTATGTACTCTGTGCACATATTTTCACCTACATTTTTGTTTCCACTGAAATATTTTCAACTGTGGAAGCATCAGCAAGGAAGAATATGACTTAAATTCCTCTTTGTGGGGTGGGAACTGTTATAGTAGGGGGAAATCAATGCATGACCTTCTGTAACACTTGGACATGAGGAATTTAAAGGTCTTTTCCAACGTAAACAATCCTATGATTCTATAAAATCACACTAGCAGAGCCATGATCAGGAGATAACATAGAAAAAGCACAGCAAAGTCCCAATTCTTTGGCACTTGCAAGCTTAATTAAAGGGTAATGTAATCAAGCCGGTGATTAATCATAAACTTTTTATCAATGGAGAATGATGGATTTTCCCATCAAAGACTCCAGCTCACATTTTACTATCACTATAACTTCATCAAATCCATGCACTCAGTCTTTTCCCACTTGCCTCACATGAGTCTGAAACAGCCTCACAAGAGTCCATGAACTGTACCAGAGTCAAATCAGACCAAGGTAAAATCAGAAAGGTAGTAAGATCCTTCCTTAAACTCCAATACCTACACAGAGCCAAATAAACGGATCTGGATCTATATTCCTGCTGGGAGATAAGACATTTTTTATGGCACATTGCTTTGTAGATAAACTACATGTTCCTTAAGGACAGCAAATTTATAATCCCTGAGGCAAGGGCATGCACTATACTTGTTCCCAGCAGCACATAGGGTGGCATGAAAGACACCGGCAGGGAAAAGTCATCCCCCATGCTGCTGATTAATGCTCTTGCCATAATGGGAGGGAAACAGAGGCGTGGCAGTTTGAAAGATAAAATGGCCAAGAGTTTACACGTTCAGATCCCCAGGAAAGGAAAATAACAGCCTGCTCAGCCCCTTCCTAGAGGATTCCTCGTGCCATTGCAACGAGGTTAAGACAGTCTATACAGGAACATAAACACAGTGAGAACATCACACTTGGCAGCAAACAAAGCCTGGGGTGGGAAATACCTCCAACTTCAAGGATCTGCTGCTGTCAGAGGGTCTCTCTGTAAGAAAATGCCACACTGTAGCCTTAAACCTTAATGGTCTGTGGAAGTTATTATGCAACGCTTTTAGCATTTGATTTCGTTCTGATGGGACTTTATGATCTGTGTTACAGGAGAATACTGGTAAGCTAATCATATTCATAACAAACTTTTGTAATGTAATAGCTCCTAACATTCTGAGCAAGGCACAACTGGACTTTTCATAAATACAGAAAGACAAAACTTTTACCAGAGCTATTTTCCTATTGCTTCCCCAAGTCCATCTGTTAGAGCAGCAAAAGAGCCAACATTTCTTTTCCTCTACAGACTGAATGGTAGAACAGATACTTGGCTTCCCAGGGCCTAATTCTGCACTTTTTGATTCCCAGGGACAGTCTCCTCAGGCATTATCAACTTGCCTTTTCCTTTTTAAGGCATGCCTGGTATAAGTCATGTCTGAAATATAATTCCTTATTTCTGCTACTGATGACAGCTTAAATTATTAAAAGGAATTTTAAAGTTTTTTTAAGGTTTCTCATTTTCATATTATTGTTATTTTCCTTTATGCATTTCATTCAGTTCTGGTAGCACAAGGAGCCTTATTGGAGTCAGTTTTTCCTCCTGTTCATTAAAACTAATTCGACTCTGCTTGCTTTTGATGAGCAGTTAAAAGAAAAGGAAATAAAAACACAGGGAGTAAATACTCTGAAACACAACAGTATGTACTTCAGGAAAAAAACTGAATTTGTGCCATAACATTGTCAAGAAGGGCCCTTTAAGCTTGAAACAGGAGCAGATTCTTTTAGACTTTCCCAGAGAATAGCAGTGACCTTGCAGATCAGATAACCCATGGTCTACAAGAGTTCAAACATGTCATCAAGACTTTATTTTACTGCTTGATGTTCCTTGGTCTAGTTGCTTCAACCAGGCTGATTTCACCCCCACAACCAGAACCAACATCAGCAAAGCAGAACTGGGGACATGGTAAGAACAAGGATAAATGAGACAGGCTGGATTTTTGCTGAGTGACTCTAATCTGATGGGTACAATATATTAAACCCAATGGAAACATTTGATTAAAAACCTCTTTGCACAGGGTCTTATCACAGAGCTGTCACAGGCAGGCAGCCAAGCACTCAGCAGCAGCAAAAATGGCTGTGAAAGGAATCCACAGGCTTTCTTCTTCCACAGAAAACTTCCCAGAAGGATACCTGGGCTCCTCAAGCCTCCACTGCCTTTAAATGTTTGCAGTGAGCTGACATATGCTATCAACACCCCTAAAATTACAGACAACTCTGCAGGATCTTCCCTAAGTCCATGACTTCTTGATGTATTTCCAGTCCATGACTTCTCGATGTATTTCCAGGAAGCCTCAACCTTCCCAAGAGGCCACATGGCTTTGGGTCAGATCCTCCAAACATCCTTCTATCTCTATGGGTTTTATTTCAGAAAAACATCAACCAGTCCTTTCAGGAGACAGTGTAATCCTCCTGGTTGTAGCTAAACCTCCACAGAGGACCGAAGAGAAGTGGTGAAGCCCAAATCCCTCTGGGACTGATGGGCTTTCAGGATCTTCTGCATCCCAGCACCTCAAACCACCCTGTCTCTTCTCAGCCACCTTGACTCCACTGCCACATTTGCTTTGCTGTTCCCTTCCCCACAGTCAGGATGGAAGGATGGAAGAGCCCCTGAATTCTTTCTCTAACAGGCTGTAGCTTGTGAAATCAAATGCTACAAAAACCAACTCCAGCACATCTCTGTTGATTTTAGTGCTAAGAATTTTTCTTTCATTTTTATGAGAAATGAATGCTTTTCAAAGTTGTTGAGGAAGTAGCTGTTACTGTCAACAAAATCCCTTGGTTTTACTCCAGCATGGGCATTTCAGGGAAGTAAACCAGGAGAAGATTCATCACTTTTTAGTCTAGACTAGTTTAGCTTTAACTTTAAACCGTACCCTTAGGCTCCAGTTCAGCAAAGTATTTAACATATCTTTAATTTTTAAGTGTATGTGTAATTCCGGTGTACTTACTTATTTAAGTTTAGGCACATGTTTAAGTCTTTTCCTGAATTAGCTTCTAAATTATTCACAATTTAGCCTCATTTCCATCAATGCAAATCATTGTGCTACATCATTTGGTTACTCAAGAAGTAAGAAAAAATAATATTGACCAAAGTCCCAAGCCAGGAATCAAGAAATCATAAATGATAAAGAGAATTTAGAATGGAATGACATCATATATTTCATTCTGATTATTCTTTAAAAATGAAAATTGATGCTGCTACAAGTTCCAGGCTCTTCATATGCCAAGGTAATGTTAAGACCATAGAAAATGTCACAGTTTGGGAAAAAGAAGCATCTTTGAAGTAGTTGTTAATCAAAACTGACATTCACATTTTGATTTTTTTTGCTTTAATCCCTCTGAAATGTAAAAGACACTCAGAAAGACAATTATTTTTTTTTCTTTTCCCAAGAAGCAGCATCTACAGTTTGAGGCTGAAAATTTGAGCAATTTGGTAAATGATATAAACACAAATTAAATTAGCCAACAAAAGAAATTCAACTGAGTTAAATAGGAGGTTATTATCATACCTTACATTCTCTTCTGTCCTTACCTGTAGCTCCACGAAGAGTGAGTCAGGTAAGAACAAACCAGAGAGGATGAAAGTGCTGACATGGTGCACTATTCCAGACAGAGCAAAAAGAATATAAAATAAATAGTATACACAGATGCAACTCCAGGATCATGTCTTTCCATACTGATTTTTAACTAAATTGAGCTGCACCTCAAGTAAACAAAAAAATAACAGTTGCCACAAGCAGCTCAAGTTAAGTATAAATATTTCAGAAGACTTCGCTAAGACTATAATCTCATATTTCACATTTTCAATTCTTTACTTCCTTTACTGGTTCACGGAAACAAGTAGACCATATTCCCCCAAATCTTGTCAACCTGCATCATTACTTATATTTTTACCAATCCAACAGAACTGCTGCAGATTTGAAATGGCACCACCCTGGATCCACTCCTTTGGCACATACATAAAAGTGCACATATCCACACACAAGGCTAAAGGTGGTAGAAAACCCAGGCAAAGTGAGTTTATTTGATTGTAGTCATTACTGCTATACATTACAGGTTCAATCCTGCTCCCTTTGATGTTGGTGGTATTACTCCCATTGAATTTATGTGCTCTGAAAAATGCATGAGTTTTGCAAATTTATCATTTTGTCATCTATGCTTCAGGTCAAAATTATAATCCAGTGTTTTAGATTTGGTTTTGAGCCAAATTATTTTTTACTGAAGGTTCAAAGAATGCATAGTTGTCCTTCAGAGAGGTGCCAATCCACTTTACAACCAAGGAGTAACATGGTTGAGGTTTTCAGAACAGTCTGAGGGATGCAAACACCTTGCAGGTGACCACAGCAATCCCAACTTCCAGCAAACAGCAAGTGCCTCTTGCTTGGGGCAAGAGCTGGGAAAGACATTTGTGGAACACCAGAAGTGGTGGAGGCTTTCTGGGATTTTTGTGCTGCTGAACCAAAGCTCTTTTAGTGAAATATCCTAAATCCTAAGCATTTACATTATCCCTTCCTCAGCTTTTAAAGGAAGCAGGTTTCTTTCTCTCCCCATCCTCACCTTCTCTCATTCATGGTGGAGAACATTCCATAGTGAGAGGTGTTATGTAGCAAGAGGTAAGTTCTTCTGGTCACCACAGTTGTTCAATCAAATGCATCCAAGAGAGACATTCAAGAAGTTCCAAAACAAGGCAGAGGAGCTTCCCAAAAACGAGACTTCACTTGAGGTCAACAGAAAGGATGAGAGGACATGGAAACAATTTAGGTGGGTGCCAGATGGTAATAGGACTTCGATTTTGAAAGCCTCTCTCTCTGTCCCAAGTTAATGCCCCAAGAACTGGGACCTCAGAGAAGGTGAGGAGATTACAAGGGAGCCAGACACAAGATTTACTGAAGAAATGACTCCCAGAACTGCCACTGACTTTTAAACTGGAGTTAAGAAGTGCAGGGCACCCACAAAAACATGGCTCCAGAGGTTATTTGTACCACGTTTACTCAGAGGGTGTGCTGCAAAGATGCAGTGAACACATTTACCACTTTCAGGCAGGTGGATAAAGAGTGGACAGGGCAGTGGATTGACATGAGAAGTGCAGTGTGTGGCTGCACAGACTTAGTTCTGGGCTCTGGGAGAGCTGGAGAATGGATGGTGGAGATAGAAAAAAACCTGCCAGATCTCATTTGTATTTAGATCATAGAGTCCCAAAATAAGCTTCTGTCATCACATTTTTTCCTGCATGGAAAAGAGCAGAGGGACCTGTGGGGTTGTTTTGGTTTGCAATATAGAAGAAAAGAGTGATGAAAAATAGTAACATTGGGCTTCAAAACCTACTACCAATAGGAAATTGAACAATAAACTTCTAACAGTATTTATAATGTGCCTTTAAATTGCCTTACCATATAAGACAGAGCAAATGTCAGAGTGGGGAATGGAGAACATGTTCCTTTGCTACCTTTTAAATCAAGTTAAGACCCTCTATGTGGCTAAGATGTGCTTTTTCATAGCTCACAAATCCATATCAAACACCAGTGCAGTGTATGTGTCAGTCATTTTCACGCTGATGTATTACCAAAACATACTGTCAGCTGAGCAAAACAGAAACTGTAGCTGCTGCTTTCAAAATCAAAATATTTTCCACTGAAACACTTTCACTTTGAGGATGTTGCTGCTTAAGGACATTGTTTATTCACCTTGTTACTGTCTGCCAGGCTTCCTCTGGTGCCTCTCCTTCCACTGGCTCACTTCTGGCATGGCCAAACAGGTTGCTCTTGAAGAAAGAAATAAAACCTTGTTTCCCTACTTTTAGTTACCCTATCCTTAGCCTTTTTGCCTCTCTCCTCCACTTTCTCTCCTCCAGTATCCAGGTTATACTTGGGCTAAATTCCATTAGCTCCTGGTCTGTCACTGCCTGTCTGGTCCCATCAGTGACACCTCCTCACCTTGGGACACCCTGACCATTTTCACCCTCCCTGCTTCTCCCAAATGTGGTGATGGTACTCCCACAGAAATCTTCTGTTCAAATTTCTCATTCCACAGCCCTCACATGGCTGCCCTGTGGTTATGGCCATGGCTGTGGTAACCACTGGATGGAGGAAAGGATGAGCTGCTCCGTGGTCCTGCCAGAGCTCTGTAGCCACTTCTCCAGTGATGCCCTCGACGAGCATCTCATCCATAGGAACTGTCTGTGCCAGGGAGAGGGTCTGGGGACCTCTCAGATCCATGGCCTTGCAGAACACATCCCAAGGATGGGAAGCCATGCTACCACTGCAGGGGCCAGGCTGTCCTCAGGCTGCTCCCCTCAACTGAGGCCCCCCCAGAGCCCTTCCTGCTTCATCCCACTGGAGCCAGGGCACCACCAGGGATGGGGAGGAAGAGCAGGTGCCAGGTAGGAAAGCTGGAGCTGATGTGCCCTGTTTGAAGACACGGCCAGGATAAACTTGGGCTAAATTCCATTAGATGGGAGCTGCTGCCCCTGCCCATCTGTACCAGTTCCATTCGCTCAGGGCCATTCTCAGGGTTGGAAGGGACCTCTGGATATCATCCAGTCCAATCCCCCTGCCAGGGCACAGTCACCTGAGCAGGCAACATAGGAATGCATTCCAGGTGGGTTTTGGAATGTCTCCAGAGAGGGAGACTCCACAATCTCCCTAGGCAGCTGTTCCAGTGCTCTGCCACCGTCAGCAAAGAAGTTCTTCCTCATGTTTAGGTGAAACTTCCTGTGTTTTAGTTTATGGCCATTGCTCCTCATCCTGTCTCTGGGCATCACCAAAGAGTCTGGCACCACACTCTTGGCACCCGTCCTGGAGATATTTATATGCATTACTGAGATCCCCTCCCAGTTTTCTCTTGTCCAGACCAAACAGGCAGTCTCTCCTCATCAGAGAGATGCTCCACACCCCTGATCATCTTCGAGGCCTCTGCTGGACCTTCTCCAGCATCTCCATGTCCTTCTTGCACCGAGGAGCGCAGAACCGAACAGAGCACTAGAGACACACAGCAGGGGGATGACGGTGGGTGTTAGCCGAGGGGGGGGATGTGTCGCTTCCCCGACGGCGCCCCGGAGCTGCGCGGCTCTTCGCAACATTACGGCGGGCGGGCGGGCGGGCGGCACGCCAGGAATGCGCGCTCCCGGCCGCGGGGCCGCGCACCGGCGGGGGCGGGATGACATCATGAGAAAGTGGCGGCGTCCCCGGCAGCGGGCGGGCGCCGCGGGGAGGGGAGCGGCGGGCGGGCAGGGAGGAAGGGAGAGCGGGCAGGAAGGAAGCGCCGTCGGAAGCCCCCGGGGCGAGAGCGGCGGCCGCAGCGCGCATCCCGCGGGCTGGGCGCCTTAGAAGGCGTCGCGCCCGTCGAGCTCGCACCGCGGGGCGGGCAGCAGTGCCAGAACTGCGGGCACTGGGCGGGCAGCGGGCGCTGCGGGAGCCCCGTCGGGCCGCGCAGCTCGCAGGTAGCGGCGGGGGCGGGCGGCACCGCCCCCCCGGCCCCGGGCAGGTGTGGAGGTGGGAGAGCGCGGCGGTGCCGCCCCTGCTCGTCCCCTTTGTGTCGGCGGGACCCGGGCGAGCCCCGTCCGAGATCTGCCCGTCCCGCCCGGTAACAGACCCGGCGGCCCCATTGGCTCCTGCGGCCGCACCGCCCCCGCGGGGGCTCCGCGGGCTCCGCGCCAGCCCCGCCCGCCGCCGGCACCGCCCGCCCGGCGCGCAGCCCCGCGGCCCGGCCGCGCCGCTTTTATGAATGAAACGCCGGCCGCGTGCTCCGAGAGGGGGAAACCACCCCCCACCCCGGCAAGCCTTTTCCCGACCGGAGGGAACCGGGAGCAATCGGGAGCAGAGGATGCCCAGGCATGGGTGCAACGCCTGGGTAGGGCTGGACAACGTGGCCAGGGGCACATGCTTGGAGGCAAAGAGCTGGTACACCCAGGGGGCTGACCCAGAGGCACCCTCAAAACAGCTGCCCCCCGGAAAGATGTTGGGAGCGCCGGGAAGTCAATTAAACAGGGCGCTGGGTTGCGCATGGCAGGGAGGTCCAGTTCCAGCCCCGGAGTGCAGAGTCGTGGCGTGTTTCTCCATTAAATATTGAAACCTTCCCGGCCGACTGAAGTTGTGAAAACAGAAGTGCATGTCCTGTGTGTGAAGCACAATTAGACAGGCGGAGGGACAGGGCACGGCTTCCTCGCTGAGGAACCCTCCGGGTCGCCCCACGGGATGTGGCGTCCAAGGGGAACTGAGATCCTGGGGCCTCCGACATCCTCCTCCTCCTCCTCCTTCTCCTCCTAACAGATGAAAACAAAATGGAGACAAATGGTCAAGCAAACGAGTAAACTGGAAAAGATGTGCAGACAGTGCGTTCACAGAGATTACGTAAACACACAACTGTGCAACAACATGCCCTGTGATCTTTGGCACTGCTTTCCCTTCAGGTCATGCAGGAGAGATGCTGCATGACTCCATGGCATGTCCTCCCATGGCATGTCCTCCACAATGTGTCCTCCACAGCCAGAAGCCCCTTCTGCTGTCCTGACACCAGCTGGCAATGCTGCCCTGAGCGTGGTACCACCAGAAGGTATTCCAGCTATGGGTGCAGCATGTGGGTGATGCTAAAGCATCGAGGCTGAGGTTAATCCCAGCACTCCAGTTTTGAGGGGCAGGCAGCATGAACCCCAATGTATGGCGTTCCCACTTCTCCCCACTCCACTTCTGTGCAAAACAAGCCATTTCTCCCACGCATTGACTTCACCTCCAGTGTTCTCCAGCAGGCCTCAAACTCCCTTGTCAGCCCCTTGAAAAGTGAGAGTTTAAAAGGTACTGGTTTTTAACAGAAACAGCACAAAGTAAAGCGTTTTCAGGTACAGGCAGCTCGGCTGGGGAACGGGAGTTATTTACGGTGGGGCGACATCCCGCGTGGACAGGCTGTCCTGGCGACGCGGCATGTCGGATGGGGCCCCAGCAGGCTGCTGGCACCTCCCTCCCTCTCACCCCCCCAGCTCATCTCCCTGTAGGTGCTGCAGGAAGCCCTGGCCACCATTTTGCTGCTCTGCTGGGATATTTTTTTTTCTGGGTGGCTGTGAACAGTGGGGGGTTGGGTGCAGAGGGCGACCTTTCTGGTGTGTGCTGCTGCCAGATTAGCTCCTTGCCACCTCTGTGCCCCTTTTGGAGGGCAAAACCTTTAAAGTGAAAGGAGACACGTTAATATCTTAAAAAAAAAAAAAGAAAAAAAGAAAAAAGAAAAAAGGAATATTAGAAAAAGTACCATCTTGGCAGAGGGGTGGGCACCCCAATCCTTCAAAAATTCTGGTGTGCAGCAAAACCATCTAGGCTGGGAAAAAATAGGAGTGAGGAAACGGGAGAAAGCTTTTTCCCTTGGGATCAACTACAAAGAGTAGGCATTCAGGTTGGAGGCGCGCCCTTTGAAAGGACAGAGATGGCAGGTACTCGTCGGTGACTGCAATATTAATAATAATAATAAATTTATAGCAAACAGCAACACACTGGTACTGCTCCATTCTGCAACCCTCCCCGGCGCCCCTGTAAAATAATACCGAGTCTCCTTGTATTTCTCTCCCTGGTGTCTGTGTGTGGCCTTAGCCCCATTCATCATTTGGCTCCCAGTGCAGAACTCGCTCCATTTTTAAAATTATGCATGATCCACCGAAGAGACAATTTGGGTTTCCCCCACCTCTCCCTTGCCCTTGAAGAAAGCGAGCCCTTGTCTCATTTGCATTAAAACCCTGCTCTCTATAAGCTAGGCAAAGGGGAAGGACTTGAAGCCTATGGGATGGCTTTAGGGCTCTGCGCCTTGCTTTTGGCTCTCTCTCTCTCTCTTTCTCATTCTCTCTCGTGCTTTGATCTCTGCTTAACAACAGTAACGTCACGGGGACTATACAGGAGAGTTTTGTTGGAAGTTAGAAAGTTTTGCAGCCTCCAGAGGGCTGTAGCGGCAGTAGCAGAAGCAGCATCCAAGGGACTCCTGGAAGGGGAAGAGAGAGAGCGAGCGAGCGACTGACTCAGTCCTGCTGCAGAGAACTGACTCGAGGCGACGCAGGTAGACATGGAACATCAGCTGCTGTGCTGCGAGGTGGAGACCATCCGACGAGCCTACCTGGATGCCAATCTCCTCAATGACAGGGTGCTGCAGACAATGCTCAAGGCGGAGGAGACCTGCTCGCCCTCCGTCTCCTACTTCAAGTGCGTGCAGAAAGAAATCTTGCCATATATGAGGAAAATAGTTGCCACTTGGATGCTGGAGGTTTGTATCTTTTCGGGGGATTTTCCCTTCGCAAGCCTCGGCACCGAAACGAATTAATGTGGGGAGCTGCTCCGCCATCTCCTGCTCATCCCCCCCCCCGCCCCATCCCGTCCCCCGGGATCGGTTCCCCGGCGCGGGCATACGTTGTCTCGCCCTCGGAGCCGCCCGCGTGTACCGAGGGGAAGCGGCCCGAGGCCACTACGGGCGCTGTCGCCGCTGCCGTGTCCCCGCTGCCGCCGCCGGGTCGTGCCGGCGGACCGACGGACCACCCCGCCAGCCCTGCCCGGTGCCCCCGGCGGGCTGGGGGTGCCCCGGCAGCTTTTCCGGCCGTCGGGGCGAGGCGGTGCCGGCTGCGGCGAGCTCGAGGCAGAGCCGGCTCGGGGCTCCCGGGGAGCGGCCCCGGCCCCAGAGCCCCCGGCGGCGCCAGCCCCTGCCAGCTCGTGTTTTCTGGGGGGGGTGGGTTTATTTTAAATTAATATCCTTGTACACGTATGCAAGCGGCTGCCCGTGCCAGTATTATGCGCCATCTTTGTTCTTTTATTTGCAAAGCAAAAGTGTTTATTAATCGGGAGAAAAAGAGAAGAAAGTCCCGGGGAGCAAAGCCAAGGGTGTGTGTGTGTGTGGCGGGGGGAGCGGAGAAAGGGGCCGCGGGAGGAAGGTCGGGGGGCCGGGGGACCCCGCCGGGGCTGCGGCCGGGGGGACCGGCCCAAGGGGCTCCGGCCTTTTTGGGGGGGAGTCGCAGGGTGAAAGTTTCTTTGTTCAGCGCGAAGAGAGGCTGGAGCTGCGGTCACCCCTCAAAGGCACGCTTGTGCTGCGGCGGCGAGCGACAAGGTCGCCTGGGAAAAGCCGGTTGGAAAGGGCCTCGTCCCTGGCGGGACACGTCCGAGGGGGCTCCCAGCGGGAGCCGCAGGAGCTGGGCTACATTTTCATGCCTTTTCGGAAGCTCTGGGCCCCCGCGATGTATTTTTAATTAATTTTCGAAAGGGCAGCGCCCTGCCTTGCTGTGGGAAATACCGCGCCCGGCTGTGCTGCAGGGCGCGAGAGGGAGGCGGTGGATTTCCTTTCGGGGGACCCCCCTGGAGCCCCGCAGCAGGTCCAGAGGAACGGGGCTCGGTAAAGGACCCCCGCCGCTTCATTTTCAGCTTTTTTTGGGAGCTCCACGAATTTTTTTAATATTTTTAAATATTTTTTGAAAAGATGACGTCTGGGGAAATGAGGCTGGACGCCACCTTTGTGTCTCGAGCAGAGAGGGGAATCGGCAGCACAACGGCGATTTGGATGAAAAAATAAAAGCGAAATAAATAAATCCGGGGCCAAGACCGGCTCTGCACCCCGTTCCCAGCCCCGAGGGTTCGCATTTTCCTCCACTTTCCGTTTTCTTTCCTTTTTAAAAATTTGTTCTAGAGGCTGGAAAACAGGACACAGACCTCCTCTTCGCTTACCCCCCCCCTCCCTTTTTGCCATGAATCGCCTGCGGGTTTCTAACGCAACATTTTCCCCCCACTTTGTCACTCGTGACTTTCATTTTCTTTGATGCCGCTGGTTTTCCTGTATTTATGCATTTTTTCCCCCACTCCGTTTTCCCCTCGTCTCCTTCAACCTTGCCCTGCAAAGCCTGGGGGTGAGGGAGGAGGGAGGGCGAGGGTAGCGGAACAAGCCTGGCTTTCGCCTCTATTCAATTATTCTTCAACGATCTCTGTCCTTCTTGCAGGTTTGCGAGGAGCAGAAATGCGAAGAGGAAGTTTTCCCCTTGGCTATGAATTACTTGGACAGATTTTTGTCGTTTGAACCCCTCAAGAAAAGCCGGTTGCAACTGCTTGGAGCTACCTGCATGTTTGTGGCTTCAAAAATGAAGGAGACTATTCCTCTGACGGCAGAAAAACTGTGCATTTATACAGATAACTCCATTAGACCCGACGAATTACTGGTAATTACACGTTTTAATCACTTCAAGAATAATAATAAAAAAAAATCGAAACAAACTTTATAAAAGGAAAAACAAAACCCACAACAACAAAAAAACCCACCCAAAAACATACAAGGAAGGTATATTGGGAAGCCTCGCTGCTGGCAGCGGGTGCTGCGGAGGCTCGCGAGGGGATAGTGCCGGGATAGGGAGCGGGACAGGGATGGGGCCGGGATAGGGACCGGCCCCCGTCGCGCTCCCCGGGGCCCGTGGGCGGCCCGCGGGCTCCCCCTGGCGGCACCGCGCGGGGGTGCGGCGGCCGGAGCCCCCCGCATGGGGGGACCCCCCAAAGAACATCCGCATCCTTCCCTCCCTCTCCCTGCCCGGGAAAAACTGCTGTCCCAGCCCGACCGCGGTGCCGCCGGTGCGCCCGGTGCGAGCGGCTCTGTAACCACCCTCTCCCCCTCTTCTTCCCCTTCCTCTTTTCTCCTTCCCCCACCACCCTTTCCCCTCCCTCTTTTCTCTTCGCAGCAAATGGAGCTGCTGCTGGTGAATAAGCTGAAATGGAATCTGGCCGCAATGACCCCCCACGATTTCATTGAACATTTCCTCACTAAAATGCCTCTGGCAGAGGACACCAAGCAGATCATCCGTAAACATGCTCAGACTTTTGTGGCTCTGTGCGCTACAGGTATGAGCCCTGCACGTTGCACAAAGCGCGTTTTGCTCCCCGACACGCGGCCACCCCGCGGCTTGTAAAGCTTCCCCGTAGCGGCGGGGGAGGTAGTTTAAGCCCCGATTATTGCCCCTTGTTTGCAGAAGGTGGATTAACTTTACCAGAGGTAAGTTTTTTTTTATTTTGGTTCCAGAAGATATTTTTGCCTTCTGAGTTTGGAGTTGGTTGTCAGGGAGGGAGAAGGACCACCCCCAGCTCAGCGTGGCAGGATTTCTTTGCCTCTGCACATACTGAGTTGATGGGGATGCAAAAGGCTTATGGAATCCCTCCCCATGTGTGGATTCTTGAGACAGTTTTAAAGGCAGAGGGAGATTTTGCCTGAGAATAGGCTCTGCGTGGAGGGGTTTTAAAACTTCCCTCTTCCAGTCACCTCTTGGCCCCCTCCTCGGTGGCTGGTGGGTTGGAGGAGGGCCACGAAGCACAGAGGCTTTCCTGGCACGGGACCCAACACTGCCATCTGCACCCTCCTGCCCACGTGCTGTGCTGAAGCCATGAGCAGGACTGGCATCCAGAGGTTCCAAGGAGTGGCATCCACACTTTGGAAAAGCCCTTGTGGGATATGTGCATGGCCAGTGGTGCAAATTAATGTGGAGTTTGTTTTCCAGACTTGGATTTGGTATTAAAAAAGGTTGAAGAAAGATTGAAAGATTGCAGGCACTCAGTAGACTAAAAAAAAATATTTCACAGAATCAAGGCCTAAAGATAGAACAACCAAGCCATAAAAGAGAAATTTATAAACATTGGCGTTGTTCTTCATCTGGGGCCTAACCTCATTATAACAGGCAGCTCATAGGGTAGATTGTCTGGAATAATGCTGTGTGTTTGGAGTGCCACAACCTTGAAACACCCTTCAAACCAGTGGCAGCAGCATTTTGGGGAAATAAAATGTAGTTGTTCCATGTAACACTCCAGTGTAACTCCCAGGTCCTCCCAGATAAGGCTGCTGGGCCTCTGAATATGGGATTTGCTAAGATTGGAGGTTCCTGGGCTGTTAGCTGGAATGAGCAGCTACCCAGCCTCCCCTTTGGATATGGGGATGTTTAACCTAGGTTGTTGTGTTGGCAATGACAGGGATGAAAACAAGGGTAGTTCAAAGGTTGGAGACTTGCTAAGAGTCCAGTACTTTGATCTACTGTCGGTGTTGTTATGTTTCTTTTAGGAAGCACATCCAGAGCCCTTATTTAACACTGCTACACACCACAGCTGGAGAATGGATCAGTAAATGAGAACCATGTTCTGGGAGTTTTACTTAGATTAAAAAAAAAACAACAAACCAGCACTGAGCTCCCCGGAGTTGAGGCCCTCTTCAGCTCCCTCCTGAAGCTGGGAATATTGCCTGGGGAAGGAGCACTCAGGAAGGCTGCCACCAGGCTCTGTGTTTTTATTGTTATTTTTTTGGATGTCAGGAATTCCTCTTACCTTTTTGCTTTCCTCATGCCTTCTTTGTTGGCTAGTGAAGATCACATGTGGCTTAAGTAGCATCTGGACTTTGCTTTGCTGTTGCTGGGTTGTGTTGTATTTCCCTTTGCCAAAATGAAACCTAGATGGACTGCAAATGCGTTATTGTGCTGCCTGGATGCTGTGGGGCCCAATCCAAAGTCCACTGGAAGCACTGACACTCGCTTAAGTGGCTTCAGGGGCAAGTGAAGTCTATCCTTTGCCTGTGTCCTCTTCTGTAAAGGAGGTTCTCCTATGAAGAGACTGCAGAATAATGCTTGCTTAGAAAATAAAACCATGGCCAGTTGTCTTAACAAAGTGAAGGCTGTGGAAGTGTTTGCAGATGAGTGTGTAAGTGTTTGCTCCAGAAAGAGAAGGTTATGCTGCAAGGTGAAGTTGAGGGGAATTCCTTTTAAGCTCCCTCTGCAGTTGCCTGGTTAGTAGAAGTGGATTTGTTTGATTTGGTTAGGTTTGGAAAAATCCATTTTCACCAAAGGATGTCTTTGTGCTGTGGTAGGTTTGGGAGAAAAAGGAAAAAAAAATTACCAGGGGTTATTTGAAGTTAACACATAATTGAGCTTAATGAATGGGGCTTTGGCATGGCCAAGCAAGACAGGGAGAGCTCAAAAGGAAGCAGGCCTCTTTTGGCCCAAGTTTAAGACCAGTGTTGAGGGAGAACTGCAGCTCTATAGAACCATAACAATGAATAGCAACAAATATTGGAGCTTTAGCATTTCATTATGTTCCTCTGGTTATCAAAACATACCAGGCTCCATTTTATTATGATTATTATTGCTATTATTATTGTTGCTGCTTTGCTCCTCTCTGATGGAGAAAGAAAGATTCCCCCTTTGAAACAAGCACGTTACAAGTCTCCTATTCTCCAGCCTTTATAAAATTGGAAGTCTCAAGGTATGTGACCAGTTGGAACCTGTTGCATCTTGCAGCAAGTGATTTATGTTCACAGTTTTGATTTGCCTCAATGAAAAGATTTTCATTCATAGCCCCCAGCTCTCCAGACGGATGGAATTGCTGCTCCATTTAAAAAGGAAAAGGGGTGACTCGCCTTGTTAGGAATTTTTTTAAAGCGCTGCAGCTCCTATATGCCTGCTTTGTCCTCCCTTCAGGGTGGCTGGCATTCTTCTCTCTCCTCCCCCTCCCCTCTCTCTCTCTCTCTCTCTCTTTTTAACAACGCTGAAGTTGTTTATTCTTTTTGGATGAAGTCTCAGATAGGCTACTGGGGATGTGTGCTTCAATTGATGGGGCCCCCTACCCCATTGTGGCTGTGTCAGGTCTAATTCATCTCACCGAAGCCCCCTTGTTCCTGAGCGCTCAATAGCGCAAGATGAGGCGATGGAGGCTGACAATGATGCCACACTCTTCACTTGGGGGCATCCAATTACAGGCGAGAGGGGCCCCCTGATTAATATGCTGAAATTAGTGGCCTCTGCCACAAATAATTCCTTGTTGAGTTGCAACAAAAAGGCAGTCCATGCTGCTTGTCTGGAGTGGTTATAGGGACAGACTCAAACTGGTCATTTAAACTTCATTATCACTTTTCCACCTTGGAAAGAATGAGGGTGTGACTATGAATTCATGTTCTTGTTTACTGCCCCCTTCAAAAGAAGAACGCAAATATTAATCCCAAACCTGGTCCTGTCAGGACAGACCTCATTAAAGTGACACATTTTGGTCATGTCCTGTTTGTGGAGCTCAGTAAATAGTGTCATGAATGTGCTGCCACTGTACCCCTCCAAGGAACCCCAGGTGGGACTCATTCTTGCCTACTCAACTGCCCCATTTCTGAAGACCACCTGCAGCTGTGTGTCAGTATTTCCAGTTAGGGACTGCCTTTGGGATGTGTGTACTGTCAATAAGCAGCGTGGACTACTTGGGTTTTTGGGCATGACAGCAGCTTGCTAGAAGGTGGTAGGTGTGTTTATATCTGCAGATTAGGAAAAAGAGAATAAACTAAATTTATTTTAAGCACAGTAACATAAATGAGATGACTTTAGATTGAGCTTGCCTTTTTCCTGGCAGTGCATGACTAAAGTCTGGCCAGAATTCATTGTATCAGTTGTAATTTTGAAGGTTCATAGAGCACTGGGCGAAATGCCCTTTTGAAGGTGGGTATTGGCCAGGGCCACAATGCAGTGTTAGAGGTACATGAATAGACTCAGAGCCAGGACTTTATTCATAGAGTCCTGGAGTCTTTAGTTTCACTGATAAAACATTTACACAAAAATTATTTTATCATAATAAAGGAGATGCATGATTTAATACTTAAGCTGTTCCACTGGGCCCTCTAAGCCATCCATTCCTTTGATTTCATTCAAGGGTTTGACAGATGGTTTATATTTTTTCAACCCAGAGGAAGTTGTATTCTGATAAAAGCAGAAGGAATGTATCTCAGGTTCTGGTGTACAGTGTGGCATTTCCCTTTCTTCCTCACAAAATTGGGATGTTTACTTGTGCCACTTCCTTTGTTTCCGATTCTTCTCCAAGGTGTGCACTGTCACAGATCAAACACATTCCTGCATTCAGGAGGGTCTTCACATCAAAATGTGCATTATTATTGTTGTTATTAAAAAAACCCTGAAAAGAAAACAACCCAGCAAAATAAAGCCCATGCTAAATGGCCGAGATAGCCCCTTAAGGAATCCTGGGAGTGGCTTTGTGGAGAGACCTACAGCAATGCAGTCTGGAAGGGGGCCCAGCCTCTTGTCAGCATGGTGTCACATCAGAATGTAACTGATTGTCCGCCAATTCTTGGGACCCCCGTCACTTAGTTATGCCACATTTACATTAAATCCCTGTTGCCAGGATGGATGGCAGCCACTGACAAGAGACTAGCTTGAGACAAAGCATTTTTAAGATGAAACCTTCATTTAAATATGGATTATCTGCCTCCTGACAGGGTTAAGCAGTCTTGCTCTTTCTTCCTTTTTGTTGATGTTGTTGTTCATTAAAGCTATATTCCTTTGAATGTCAGTGCAAAGGTTTCTGCTTTAAAGGGCCTGAGGACTTGTTATTAGAGTGCACCTACAGCCTGATCCTGTGAAACACTTCACCATGTGAACAGGTTTTCTCAGATGTATAATGCCAGTGACCCCAGTGGCATTATGCACATGAGCAAAGTATTTTAACATTTGAAGAATGGGGGCCCTGCTTATGATAAAAATACCTCCAAGTGATGAATGGCCTCCCAGGCTTAGTGCTAGGAAGGGCTACTGCTCACTGCAGCACAGTTGCTCATGTGAGTAAGTGTTCACAGGTTTGGACCTGTAACAGTTTGGAGCAGGAGGCGCCCTTCTGCTCACATGTTCCTGCCTTTTGGGATGCAATAGTTGGCAGCTGAAGCCATGATGGTAGAAAGAGTTTATGTGTATGGACAGGCTTCTCCTAAAGCAATCATTTCAGTCTTTTTTTTTTCTTTTTTTTTTCTCTCCTTTCTTCATACAGATATTAAATTTATTTCAAACCCACCTTCCATGATCGCAGCTGGCAGTGTGGTAGCAGCTGTGCAAGGCCTGCATCTGGGGAACACTAACACTTTCCTCTCCTATCAATGTCTCACACATTTCCTATCACAAGTTATCAAATGTGATCCGGTAAGTGACTTTCTCTTGGTTGATCTGCTGCATTAAGAGTTTGAGAATGAATCCTTGCTCACTGCATAGTAGCTAATCTGACAGTAAATCTTGATAAAAGCCAAACCACAGAGTGGCGTTTTTGACTGCTCTCTTGTGTCCATGCTGGTTATTTGGCTGTCACTGTATCCACTGTGTCTGTGGTTCCAGCTCTGCTGTGTGTGAGGTGTTACCTGATAAGAACCCTGCATCGATTTAGGGCATTGCAGAGGCTGCGTTTTGCTGGGGGTAATTAAACCAGAAGTCTGTGTAAAACAAAACTTGGAGAATAAGATGAGGAAATAGTTACTGAGACCCCATGGTATCTCTGACCTTATCTTTGACCATTCTCTAGGCCTTTTATTGTGCCAAGTGGTGTGAAAAAACCCTTCTTAAAAGAGTTCTAATGATCTAATTTGGTTTATTACCAATTGCTAGACCTGCACAGTAGCTGGTATTGAATTCCTTTTCGGAATAAATGCTTGTCCCACGACTTTGTGACAAGGTAGATGGTCCTCACAGGACTCTGATTCTGCCCTGCAGCTTCCAGGAGATGCACATCAGTAACTAGTGAGCAATAAACCTTTCATGAGTGAATGGGCCAGGAAGGGAGCCTACAAGGAAGACCTAAAGTCAATGATCCATGTCATAATGGTGTGTGAAGTTGGGGCAGAGTTGAGCTTTGTTTTGTAACAATGTGGAAGACCAATAAATAGATGCTTTAAAAAGGTTCTTGTGAGGTCTCCAAGCACCGGACAATGAGTCAAATGAAGACAACTCAGTGGTTAGGGCAAAATCTTTGAGATGCTGTTAAATTATTTTACATGTTAATAATCTAAAATGCATAGAGAACTTTACTAGTCCAGCCACTGTAAAACTGGGTTTGTATAATTGGACTTTGTTGAGAGGATTGAGCGATTGCTGGAAAGATGAGTGCATCATAATTAAACATTCACAACAGAATATTTTGCCTTTGATAGACTGTGTGAAACAATTGCTGAAAAATACAATATCTCAGCTTATTGTTCTGATCACCTTAACAGTACCTCAGCATTGACCATTTTGGTTTTGCCATTTATATTACTGTAGCTAAAGTAATACAGCACTGAAATGTTACCTACTATGAGAACCTGAAATGCTGAAATAATCTGCTGCTCAGTTTGGGATGTACATGTAATGCTCTTAGTGAACAATGTAGAGATTTTCAGAGTTTGGTTGGCCACTCTCGAGTGTGGGATGTTTGAAGCAGGTACTGAGGGAAAATACTTGGCTTGCTATCTGTTCAGACAGTATCTTGCTTCAAACAACATTATTTGATCACTCCTGATACAGAGCATTGAATTCTCTCACATCTTGGAGAGCAGCAGCACGTTCTCATGTGACTCGACTTAGTTGATGACAGAGCTCTTTAAAAAGAAAACAAACTTGTTTTAGCAAGAAAGAGAATTTTTGCTTATTTAATCTTTTATTGTCCAGAGTCAGTGCAAGGCCACAGTCTGACCTGAGCTTAGTTAACAGCTTTAAAAGGCATAACTCCCCTCCATTTTTCAGTGCTAAATATATTCATGTGTTACAGCAGCTAGGGATAGGAGTAAGGATTTTGTATGGGTTGCTGCAGAAAATTGGCATCATATATGTGTGTACAAACACTGTTGTAATGGAATAAGGGAACAGCAGCTTTCACTGAGCAGAGCAATCTGCTGGTTTCATATATAACACGATTCCCCTGCAGAGACTTTCCCATAAGACATGATATCCGTGGTATCAAATGCCATTCCCATTATCCTATTTCACTATGAAGTATGTTCTTCCCCAGGGATGGTTCCCCTTGTCAGGCTTCACAAGGGAATATGCTTTATATTTGATTGCCTGGAAATATTAAGAGCATGGCTGACGTTCTCTCTGATTATCTATTAGCTGGAGCAGCAGGCCTGTTGGATTTCAGGTTACATAATTACACATTTTTACCTTTAGTCTCAGAGAAAGCTGAATCTAAAGTAAAATGAATATCACCTGATTGGAATTCCTTTATGGTTCATGTTTACGTTGGTAGGAGTCCAATTTCCCATTTTGCCTTTGATCAGGGGTAATTAGAACTCAGATAATCACAATTAGAAGTCTTGGGCTGTCTTCCATCATTCTATTCTTGACCCCATCATCCAAACAGATGGAATTTTACCTGACATTCATTTCCAGGCCAGAAATTTGCTAAACTAGATTAGATTGGGTCTCCATGCTGTCTGTTATTGCATTGGAATTCCTCTCCTGCCTGTCCCTTCTCAGAGGCACCTTCAAACATGTGCTTGTGATCCAGGACAGGTCAGGCAGTAGAAAGCATTTCCAAGCAGTTTCTTTTTTGTTGTTGTTTGTTACCTTTCCTATCTGACCTGGAGTCTGATTTGTGTCTTAAAGGTATTTGAACACATCAGTTAAACTAGCAAGTCTTTTTTTAAAAGCTTTTTTTCACTGAGGAGCTTAATTAATCCAGGAAGGGTTTATGACCTTGAACAAACTGTGGGCATTGAAAATTTGGGTAGTGAAGCAGAAAAGGTGTTGGGAGAAGTTATCAGAGTAATGCAGAAGTTTTGTATTTGCTTTTCAGTGTTGAGAAGTGCTGAGAATGAAAACAGCTTTGGTGAGGTTGTTGGTAGTGAATTAAAATTCACTATTTTATATTTATATATTATATATTTATTTTTTAATCTATATTATATATAAAATATATTTATATTTTGGAGATATTATGCTACCTGTAATGTATTTGTGCAGGCAGACTATTTATCTAATAGTCATATGAATGAGAAATGAACAAAATGCCTGAAACATTAAAAAAATAGTTCTTATTCAACTGTAGCTTCAGTCAGTCTGTTCATAATAAATTGTAAAAGTTATGTTTAAAAAAATATAGTTAGAACATGCTGCAATCTTGAGAAACCCAAAGGAAAAGAAATTCTGTGGTCAAAAAGTACCTTTAAATTACATAGTCCTATGCAATTACTCATAACTGGACTCCAGAGGGAGCAGAATAGGTATTTATAGAAATTCTTTTTTGAATGGTTTTAGTTTTCAGAGCTCAAACACGCTGTATGCAAATAGTTAGTATTAAAAAAAACCCCCACAAAATTCCCACCAAAACTCAGCAGACAATACACTCCTCCAACAAAAAAAAAAAAAAAACAACCAAACCAAACCAAACCAAAAAAACAAAAAAAAAAACCCACAAACCCCCCCCCCCCCAAACCCCAAGAGGGTTCATTTTACTCTGAAAATAAATTTGCTTTCAGTTTGGAACATTGAACTTGTCACCTTGTTAAAAGAGAATTATCCTTAAAAAGGCCTGGATTTGTAAAACCTGAAGTACCTAAACCTGCATTTGTGTGCTCCTCTTTAACACATGTAATTCCAAGTGTGACTGAGGGACACGGGACAGGACAAGTAGAAGCTTTACGGTCAGGATTGATCTGTCATATCTGGAGGAGGGGGGAAAGGACTTCATAGAGACCTTATTGTGGAGCCAGAGGTTTGCAGGAGCCAAAGGCATGATGGCTTCAGGATATGAGGCGTTTCTTTTTGTCACTTAAAACGCTGTGTGTCTCTGTCAAGAGGAAATATTACACTAGGGTTTAAACCAGAAGAGGTCATAGGTTATGTGTTTTCAGTGAGCTGTAACTGATGGTCTGATCTGCTTAGAGGTAGGATTAACCTCCCTCTTTCTCAAAAAGGACTTGCAGAGAATTGTTTGCTTGGGTTTCTAATCTTATTTTACCCCAAATGCCATGTGCCCTTATTGGTGGCAGAGGAGATTTTTGTGGTAGTGGAATCAGTGAAAAGCTGGTAGATCACACAAGAAGCCTCTGAATGAAGGCAGAATTGAAACTGGGAAATAAAGAAAACAGCAGGCAGGTCACCCTCTCAGGAAAACAACATTCATTCTCAGTCATGCACATCCTAACACTTTTGACGGCAATTTATCATGGAAGACTGGGTTCACCACAAGGGCTAACACATGTCATAGGTTAAATAAGAAAAGGCAATCCTGAAAGGAAACTTCAAAGTCCTTAATACACAGAGTTAAAGATGTTGAGGGGAGGGGAAAGCCTACAATGTTTGTTATGAAGGTATGAGTAAACACTTGGCTGGAGGAGTTTGGGCAAAATGTATGGTTGTTTTGCCTGTGTAAGGCACCATTCCTGTGTCATTGCAGAGGATGTACATGGCTCCATAACCTGCAGAAACAGGCCTGCCCCAGTTCTAATTGCTGTGATATAGATATATCTACTCCTGGTATGGTTTAATGCCTGGGGGAAGTTACCTTTCCCCACCATAGACATGATCCTCCTTGGTGCTTTGCTTTTAATTCACAGTGAAGTTTGTGAAAGCAGTGAAGGCTTAGGAGGACTGTGTGCACATTCAGCTCTGAGAAAATGCTTTGGAAAGGAGGGAAAAAAGATCTCAGCCTGCCTGAGATTTTAAGGTGAATGGGGGAGCCAACAGAAAGCTTGGCTGCAGCTGGTAATGCAAGGTTATGGAGGTGGCTAGTGGTGCTCCTGGAAGATCTCTCCATTTTGGGGTCATACAGTCCAGTACATTGTTCTGGATATACAGATGCTTTTGGAGTTAGAAAAGGATTAGCTCAGTTGAGCTGCCCACTGCTGGACATAGCAACAGTTGGCAGGCAGCTTTGGGCATGTATATCTAAATACATGTATGGCACTTTTATCAAAGAGCTTGTTATTAATGGAACTTAGCCTGGGAAAATAATCACTGTTTGTGATCATCACTTCTAGTAAAGGGGTAAAGGTAGAAATCACAGTTACAGTACCAGTGGACTTTCAGAGAACAGCTGTGTTAAGAACACAGGCAGAAAAGCAGGAGTGCAAGACACATCATCTTCCTGTGTTGTGATCCTGCCCAGGTTAGTTAACAGCTGTGTCAGTAGTGGAGCATCCACCACACTCACTTGTAGGTCTGTATGCTGAGACTAAAAACAACCCTTCAGCAGTGATGGTGTGTCCCTGGGGATGCTTCCCCAGGCTATTCCATAGCAGACAGCAAGAATGAGTTGCTGAAGTCTCGGTCTAGATTTGCATCCTGCAGAAAATTGGGTGGCTCGTCCAATCCTTGCACTGTTTGGGGTTTCCCTTGCTCTTCCCACCCTCCTCTCCCAAATAACTTGATTACATTTCTCTTGCTTTTTCAAGAAATGCTGTTCAGTTTGTGACCTTACTGTGTTTCTAAAGGACTCTTGGGTCTTTCTCTTCTTCCATTCAACCTTCTCTAGGATTGTTTACGAGCCTGCCAAGAACAGATTGAATCCCTCCTGGAATCCAGTCTACGTCAGGCACAGCAGCACAATGTGTCTTCAGAAACAAAGACTGTAGAGGACGAGGCAGACCTTTCCTGCACACCTACTGATGTGCGAGATGTGAACATTTAAGAGGACTTCTAATGGATTTGCTCGGCAAGAAAAGCAGACAAAAGAAAGGGCATCTGAGAAGGAATCAGCATCAGGATCTCCCCCCCAGAAACCCTTTTTCTCCAGGACATTTTTATACCAGAAGGGAAAACCAGTCTTGTTATATTTTTTCTTGCTCTGTCTCCCTTCCATCTGTGACTTCAAACAAACAAATAAACAAAAAATACCCCAAAAACTGTCTTAAAAAAAGAAAAAAATAGTATTTGCATTACCCCCAGGGGTTTGTGCTACAAAAATAGAGGATTTTATACAATAATAATCAACTAGTTTTTATATTAAAGTGTTCTTGTCTGTATGTTGTAAAAATAGGCATTAACACACAAAATGTCTCCAGGGGAGGTATTAGATTTGATTTCTTACATATAAAACAAACCAACCATTTTTAAAGTAGAAGAGGGTTGTTTTTTTTTTTTTTAGGTAGTAAATGAAATATTTTTTTCTTTAAAAAGCATAGCTTTAATGCAGTTCTAGGCTTTTCTGTATCTTGCTTGCTTATGCATTTAGTCACTTTATAATTCATCTGTAAATGTTTATTTCCTTTAGGGTTTTTTTATCCTCTTCACCTTATAAATGGTTAACGTAACCCATAAGTTAGTGTATGGTAGTATGCAGCATTATTATATGTTAATCTTTTGTTGTGCCTGTGGATTGCCTGTGCATAAGGCATTTGTAGGGTTCCAGCTGAGCATTGTTGGGAAAGGCCAATGTACTACTCATACATATTATAAAAAGAAACCGAAATCGTGACATAATATATTATATTTTTGTAATCTTCCTATTTTTGTAGTTACCTGTGTAAAAATGCTGGTCTGACCCCACAGATATTCAGCCTAATTATGGTCAGGTTCAATCCACAGTTCAGTTGTTTGTTTTGTTTTGTTTTGGTTTTTTTTTTTTGTTTGTAATATTCTAAAACCATTCCATTCAAAGCACTTTCAGTCCATTAGATATAGGAAATGCATTCTTTTATTGTGTGGGAATTTTTTTTTAAATGGAATGGTTTGGAAATATATAAGTGCTTGTTGCAAACTTGGAATTGCAAAGCAAGTGCATTTAACTATGGTGTTAGAGGAGAGGTGATTTTCTTTTCCGAAGGTTGTGTTCCAGTGAGAGAAATTGCATTCACAAATTGCCAGGATATCTTCCTATCCTTTTCTATAGAAAAGTTGAAGTTTAGACTCCTTTGGTGCCAACTCATCTTTATAAATTAGGGGCCTTAAAGGTTCACATATAGGACACATAGTTTAAGGATTGTTGCTAGATGTTTTACAACTGAAGGTTTTTAAACACTAAAATATATAATTTATAGTTGAGGCTAAAAAGAATATTTATTGCAGAGGATGCTCGTAAAGGCCAGTATGATTTGTAAATTAATGCAATTGCCCCTTTTTTAAAAAGAAAATCTTTCTACCCTTGATGTTGCAGTTTTAACACAGCTTATTATTAAAGCAAAAAGGACACGCTTCAAAGAACAAACCCAAAACCAGGCAGTCTATTTGGCCCCTTCTTTACATTTTCAAAAGCAGTCTAACCATGAAAAAACGCCATAGTTAATAGATATGAAAATTGGAGTACTTGAAAGAAGTTTTTATACCAGTATATGCCCCATTTTTTTATTTAGCTACAACTAGAAAATTTGCACATCTTGGCTATGTATCTTGTTATTATTATTATAGAAAGTAGCTGAAGGGACGTGGACATAGCTGTTGAAGTCGATGCTCGAGGAGAATGTGATGGTGAAATGTATGTGAGAAAACTGCCGCTAAGGTGTTGATTGTAAAAAAAAGAAAACAACAACAAAAAAAAGAACAAAAAAATGAAAAAAGGAAAAAACCCTAAAATTAAAAAAAAAAAGAAAAAGAGAAAGAGAAAGAAAAGGAGTGGATGCTCCATTTTTATTGAGCTGCTATGGATAAATTCCCAGCATGGTTTGAAAAAAATTAACATTGCTTTTCTGTATCTTTGTCATTGTGTTTTGCTGCTATTTTGTGGATCAGTTTTTTTTTTGTTATACAATGTCATATACTGCCATGTTATAGGTTTTAATTTTCTCATAGAAAATTATATTATTGACATTTTTTTTGGTAGATTTTTTTTTATGTGATCAATTTTTACTTAATGTGATTACTGCTCTATTCCAAAAAAAAAGGTTCCTGTTTCACAATACCTCATACTTCAGTTTTAACCATGTCTAGACCAGGTTTTAATGTTCTTACAGTGCCTCATAGTTCTACTGCAAACGGAAATGCATCGAACGTTGCTCTGAATGGGTCTCGCGATTCGCAACTAGGTTGCATTAATTTAAAAAAAAAACCAGACATTTCAGAAGATCAAGTCATGTCAATGGTTTGGTTTTGTTTTGTTACACATTTTATAAAGCTGGATTCCTTGTCTGATCTGGGGTTTATTATCATAGTAGTTTTAAGCTGTGTTATTAGCCACACTGATATACGAAAGGTGCATTATAATATAACTCTTGTGTGCCACCTGATGTGGTTTGCCCTCAGCTGGGACACATCATTTGGTATGATAGGTTATCTTCTGGAACTCTAAGTATTTTGTGTGTTTAATCTGTTATGATATACTAGTTTCTTTGGTGTTTTTTTTTTTTTGTTTTTGTTTTTTTTAATTATAGCAGAATGCTAATTTAAAAAGCCTGTAAATCTCCTAAATAAGCCAGCTAACAGAGTTGTATGCTGAAGAATAATCTAGCTGTTGCCTGTATGCTGCTAAACCAAAACAGAATTAGAACTCACTTTGAGGCAAATGCAGTCAAGATCCTTTGTAGAGCATCAATAAAGCATTGCAATGCTACCAGCAGTCGCAGGACCCAGGAGGACTGGATACATTCTGTCCAAATTTCAGGAACATTTCTTACTGCTTACCTCATAAAACACTTCTGTTCGTGGCATCTCTGTGTCCCTGAACCAAACATGATAATATTGAGTTAGTGCTTGTGGGTTACATTATGTGTCTCACTGAGTGGCAGTGGTGTACTGCAAATTTCTTTAAAATATTCTATGTACTAAAAGGCCAAATCCAGATAAGTGGGTTCACGTGCCAACAGAGATGCTTTATTTGTCACATTATTATAACAATCTGTAGTAAGCAAAGCAATTCAGATTTGTACATTTTTATATTGTACTTATTGGCATCACTGGTCTGAAATGCACATTTTCACCAACAGACCTGTAACAGACAAGTTTCCAGCAAAAAAAACCTAAAGTCTAGAAATAAAATTGGTAAAACCCAGTCTCTGCTTGTTGTCTTTTAATTTTCTTCCTTTTTTTGGTTTTGTTTTGTTTTTGTTTGTTTGTTTTTGTGGGTTTTATTTGTTGTTTTTTGTTTGTTTTTTAATAGCCTTTAAAATGCTGAATGGTTGTAACAACCCACTGCAGTGAGTAAACCACATGACATTTTCTGGGTTTGATTCTGTACTTTAATAGTTTCAGTGCTGAAAACCTTTTGCTGTTATTTTAGGAAGCTGTGGGAGTTCTGGGCAGTGAGTAGGTGACTGCCTCTCACAGCAGTGTCTTTTTAAAGAAGCAAAGTAATTTTTTTTTGGCTGAAGACTTTCTTTTAAAGATCAAAGGAAATTAGTAAAATACTGCTTGGTGGTTCTTGTCAATAAAGGGTAAAATGAAGTAGGTGTTAGATGGTACAGAATAATTGCATTTTTTTGGTCATTCTAAGGTTTTGTGTGCTGGAGCACTTTTTCAGAAGGCACTTTTGTTTTAAAAGCAGTAGGTTAACCTGCCTTCTTCTCTGTCCCTTCCCCTCATACACAGCTTTTGCATCTAAGACAATATGGAATAAACCTGAAAAACATAAAAGCCGACTAAAAGTATATAAAAAATAACTGCACCTAGAAGGACAAGAAGGAAATATATTATTATAAAGTAAAATGATCAGAAATTATAACCTTTCTCCAATTCACATTCTGAGATATCTGAAAACAGGATGCACATTATCAATTATTACCAGAGCTGAACACAGCAGAAACAGCTTATTTTTACTGCAGATTATCAAGCTTATAACCTAGGTATTCAACTATTTACCCTATGAAATTGTTTCTGTCTAAAAAGTCATATAAAAAATCAAGCTCTTGTTTCTCCTGTCACAAATTAGAAATTTTGTGCCTGCCTCCTGAGTTTCCCGTTGACTAAACTTCATGTTACAACTGATTATCTATGCAGTGTGTGCAGCACAGGAAATGAAAAATGAAACTGCAGAGCTCAGATCTAACATGTTAGTCATTGTCTAATGCAAAATAAGTTATCTCAGAACAAGATGGGAAACCTTCTGCCTGGGAGAATCCCAGCTTGGCTTGTATGATCTCGGTGGTTTCCCAGTCACTTCAGACAGAAACCAGAACCTGCTGTGAAATCACAGATCAGGCAGGTAAAGTCATACCAGTACAAGTGTGATCTGGGTTGCTCCACTGGAAATGGGCAGCTCCTGAAAGATGATCTGAACTAGATTCATGGGGATTCAGATCAAGCCAAAGCTTAAATTGGACTGGGTCAAAAAGGATTCATTTTCTTCAGCATATTAAAAAACAATCCACAAATACCCCAAAATCCCTTGCTTTTGAGGGGCTGGTGGCTCACCCTTCTGATCTTAAATGTTTTAAAATTCAGTGAAGACACACTTAGGGGATCTTGATTTCTGACAAAAATCTTCTGCTGATAAAAAAATAAAAATGATTCAGTGAGAAATGTAAACCTGCATTTGGTTGAACATGTTAAGTACATTTTGCCATTCCTATCTGTTTTATAAACTCTACTAAAGTACTGTGACTTAAGTAGGCTTGAGCCCACATAGTCAGCTCTATTATTTACATTTCCTTCTCCTGAACATCATCTCTAAATGCAACTACTGAATTTGAATGTTGGGTGAACTATGCCAGTATTACTCACATTGCAAAGGGCAGAAAGACAAGAATGTAGCAAGAAAAACAATTTACTATAGGCTGTAAAAAAATATGCATGTTCAGCTAGGCTATGCTGTAGCTTAGTAAAGGGAAAAAGATTGTATTTTTTGCATCAAATTTAGATGTGTACACAGAAAAACCTCCAACAGACCTCCCCAAAACCTCCACAATTCCATTGCTGAATTCACATGCTCTTTATTAAAGAATAAACAAGATCTATTAAACATAAAAACTCATAATTCACTTACATTCAGGTACATCTGGCATTTTAAGTGACAGAAAACTCAATATAGAGGAGAAAGTGAAGGTTGGAGTTGTTGTTTTAAGAGTGCCAGGAGTGACCCATAAATGTGGGCTACACATTCTGGTGACATCATTGGGAGAGTCGCTACCACACACAGACCAAAAAACAACAGCTTTTTACTTGTCTCCAGGTGCCTCTCTGGACACAGGAGGCTGTGGTTAGTGGCTGCTAGAGGTCTTCCTCTCATGCAGAAGTTAAAAAATATAAAATTCATCGGCGTGGATTTCATCTCTCTTCTTAATTATAGTTTATGTCATTTTTCTTATTTATGATAATATCCTTGAAGAAATACAGTGATTTGTGTTTATTTTGGAAAAAAACTCACATAGTGATCTGATCCATCTCAAAACCAGAATACCAGTCTGCCCACTCACTTGCAGACTGGAGTAGAAAATTATTTCCTGTAATATTCCAATTACATGCTCATGGCCAGTCAGAGCACAATCTTCCCTGGTAAGATGTCTGTCAAGGGATGAAGCCCACCTGAAAGCCAAAAACTGCTCAGCCAGATGTGACCTTTACATCTGCTCAGCTCTGACCGATCCGGCATGGAATGGGATACAAAGAAGCAAAATAAGAACTTCATTAGGGAACAGTTGGCTGAATTCACACTTTGTAAAATGTTTGGGGTGAGTGAGCAGAGGAACCTCCACCCCACCACCAACTGGGCTTCGATACGGAAAAAGGCAGGAAATGGCCTGGGGCTGCTTGTGCTGACAAATAGAGAAAGCAGCAACTGGTTAAGAGGACAACCCCTTGGGGCTGGAGAGAGTTCCAGGTACAGATCCCTCATACATCAAAACCAAAGGAACCTGTGATGTGCCTGGAGCAGGAGTGCCCTTCTGGGTCCTCTGGAGCTTTGAGTTGTGCATGTGCATCACAGGATGGAAGCTGCTCCCCAGTCCACTTACTTACTTTACGCCACTTTACTTACTCCCAGTAAGCCAATAAATTCCACATTATATATTGCTGAGGGGTTTTATTTCACCCATGCCACCTGTGACACTTCATCAACCCCCAAGCCATGTTTCTTAGATGCTTGGTCTCCTAGGACAGCTAATACTGGTCCTACTTTTGAGATGTTACTGGTAAAACCTTAGCACCAGCTCCAAGGGGCTGGGCTGAGACGGACAAACCCTTCCCCAGCAACCACTAAAGCTGCACCAGAGCATTACAACTCACCTGAGCCAGCACCACCTCACCTGAGCAGTGACCTGGTGTCCTGAGTCTCTGCTCTGATGGCAAACTGTCTGCCACGGACAATTGAGCTTTTTGATGTTTTATTTCTCCCTTTTATTAGATTTTATCACTTCAGGTTGTTTGAATACTGGGCATTATTTTCACAGCCCTTTTCCTCGTTGAACACCCACAGGCCACAGTTCTTTACATTTGGTTGCTGGTTATTTTAAATACAAAGACTTGATCTTCAGCACACACATATGCTGTTAAATAGCTATTTTTATTAACACAGACATAACACCTCAGGATTTCCAGAAGGCATTATAAGTTATTTACTCAAAAGTATATATTATTTTCTTATAAATGCAATACATTTATTTTGTTGTTTTGATTCAGTATTTCTGTAGCTGTTTCAGTCCTTCACTATGACCATTTTATTCCTTTCAGACAACACATATCATTCAGCTTTCTCTTTCTATAGAGATCCTTGGACTGCAAAGGATCAGAAAGGCTCCTCCACTGTGGATAAAATCTTTCCAGTGTAAGTGAAAGAGTTTCATCTGCCTTCACTTCTGCACGACAGAGTCAAAAAATGCAAAGCCTCCCATGTTTGTGGAAACACAAGTGCTCTTTCATCCTCAAACATCTTTCCAATCACCTAAATAAAGCCCTCTATGTTTTTAAATACCTCTGTAAACCTGCTTAAGGTGTCTTCAAGCATCTCTTTCTCCCATGCTTCTGCTGAAGGAGAATTTCAGGCCAACTCAAAGCTCCTTGAAAAAGCGTCTCCATGTTTTTCTCTGACACCATCTGTTTCTTTCTCATTAGCTTGAGGATTAATGATGCTACTGGATTTTTCTGAAATTTGTCCAGCTCTTACTGCAAAATAGAACTTAAAAGGAGATCAGGACATATATCTTTAAGTCAGATTCTCAACATGTGGTTCTAACAAAGTGCCTATAGTGAAGCGGGGTTATGAATTCCCAAACTGCTCAATTATTCTCCGCCTTATTCAGGTATTCTGGATATGACACATAAAATGATGCCATAACCCACGTGGTTTTAGGTTTACAGTGCACTTGACTACCTGCACCACAACCAAGGTCTCCCCAGGAAGGAAATACACTGCAGATAAAACATCCAGGTGTGCTTAGAAGTGACATTCTATTATACAGATGCCTAGTTTCAGAGAGTAATTTTGTTTTCACTTCTATTTCAGAAACTGTCAAGTGCTTATTAACAATAACTTCTCTATGTGTGTTTTTTCAAGGAGGTAAATGGGGTCTCAAAAATTCACTGTCTGCACATACATCAGAAAAAAAAAAGCCAGTTTAGAGAACAATGTAGGCATGTGTTTTTAAACTACTGTTCGTGCAGTCTGGTCAGGACTGTGTGACACAGTATACAGTGTTTTGTCATCCAAGGAATGTCTTTGATCACGAGTTTATGCAAGAAGAAAAAAAAAGCCATGAAACCCTAATCCGTTCCCACAGTCCAGTAAACGTGAGCTGGACAAACAGTGGACAATGGCAGTAAAGCTTGGGGCTGGGACAATGGCTGCAACTAAAAAAATTAAAGGCTTGCTGACTCACAGTTCCTACAATCAAGAAAGATTCCACACACTGTTGATTATTCCCCAGAACCCTGAAGATGCTGAAGGTTAAAAACTGGGATTACTGTTGCACTGAGATAAAGCAGCAAAGTATGGGGCTAAACAGTCAAAGATTTGAAAGACAAATACTGGTGTTGAGTCTCTCTAATGCAGCCAGGATGCACACACTGAATAATCAATGTTATATTTTGCTAAAGTAAATTCTGTAATTTTGTTATAAACAAATAGCAGTTAAATTCTTTCAGTCAGTAGGCCAATGACATCCACACAAATTCTGCACAACTGTAACAAGGCTTGCCAATTTTTCAGGACAAAAAAGCTTTATGCAATTTCTTATGCCTCTTCAGAAACCTTCTTTAGACAATTATGCAATGCCCAAATCAGCTACACTACTGGGCAACTAGTTTTGTACATAAAATAGTTAAAAATACTGCATCAAGCCACTGAGGAACTAAATGACACAATGCCTGGGGTTTTTTTACCTTTCATATATTTCAGGGATTTGCAAAGTCTCCTGTGTTGTTTCAGATGAGCTCAGGGACCATGTTTCCTTCCACACAGTAGTACATCACTTGATAGAGCTCTGGAAATGGCCAGGTGGTACTAAGTACTTAGAGAATCTTAGGATGAAAAATGCTGCAAATGTTTTATTATTACACTTAGGGGAAAAAAACACTCCAGTGGTGGAGGTGGGAATATTCCCAGTGTGATGCTGAAGAGATACCCACAAACAAATTAACTGTACAAGCTTTCAAAATAGTGCACAAAGCTTTATTTTTTATTTTTATTATCACTAGAGGCCGGGCTGGTCCTGCAGTTCCAAACACTGGGGCACACTGGAGCACTCCAGTAGCAGACTGCTCATTATACACCAACCCTAGACACCAAAACTTGCAACTGGAACCTTCCTGCAGGACTCATTTCACAGCTGCCAAATGCCCATTTTCTCTGGTGATACATACCCTTCTGTGGTAATGTGTGCTGTCACAACTTTATCCATTAGAAAAACAACTCTGGCCGACTGTAAAATGAGAATCTTCATGGTTACTTGCCAAACTATGAAAGCTGGAGATTGAGGCTGTAATTAGACCAGAACCCCTGGCCATAAGAAGGTGCAAAGGACAATACTGAAAAGGCACTAACATTCACAGTGAGTAGCACCTGGAGAGAACTAAAACATTAGCAAAAATATTAAGCCTTTTGTTTCAAACCGAAGCCCTTCTCCTTAAGATCAGGATGAGATACAGTATCACACAGACAAGGCTCTATAACTCTGGAGTGCCCTGAACAAAGGAAATAAAACAGAAATAAAGATTTTCATCCAGAAGGACTTCAGGTAGTTCTACTATTCCAGCAGATCTCAAACTTTATCCATAACACCATCTGGCACTTTCTCAAAAATGCTGCTCACTGCAGAAATTCAGAAAGCAACTCCCCTGACAAGGAGCCTTATCCTCATCTTGCTTGTCCATGCCTTTATCTCCAGAAAATGACATTCATTATTACCATCAGCATTCCAGCATGCAGCACCTTTTATTATTATTAGTATTATTAGTAGTAGCAGTAGTAGTAGTATTATTAGTATTAGTATTATTTTATTACTGCCCTGTCTTGTTTATTGTTACTGTCCTGTAATGATAGGACAATATTTAAAACCCTACAAATGTTCAAACAAGCCACCCAGAGACACAGCACCCACTTTTATTTGAGAACAACACTAGAAAAGAATCTCAGATTATTAAATCAGATCTTGAAATAAAAGGCTGTATCTCATAAAATGTACAGCTTTGACAGCTTGTGAATAAATAAATATTAGATCCAGGCCTGTAGTGGCATTATTACAGTAAGTGAAAGAGTCCATTTTAATGCCTTTTTTAATAATACCTTTATGTGGAAATAGGCATTAAAGCTTTCTATTTAGAAAGGGATGTAAATACATACAGAAAAGAGAAGAACATGATTTATGGACTTAAACCCTCAAAAATTCAGATTTTTTGATCTCTTTCTGTCTCATGAAAGGGTATCAGCTCTTACTGTAAAGCACTGTGGAATATTAGCTCAGCCAATCGATGTTGGTGTTGAAATACAGTTGGGAAGAAGCAAATTCTGAACTATTTAAATCCTCTAAAAGGCAAAATTGTTTGCAATGTCACATCAGACATCTCACATTGGTTAAGGCAAATCAGTATTCTTGTAACTTCATGTAACTCCTTAGCTGTAACTAAGGTAGAAAAATACCTGTACAATATGTTGTGAATGTTTCACTGTCACAGCCTTGAACATCAAAGAAACCCCCCCAACTCTGCTGCAAAAAACCAGTTTAAAAAATTGGCTTTTGACAGACAGATCTCCCTTAATTTGAATACAGGAAATTGTACTTCCAGTCAAAGTGTAAATATGCATTCATAAATACATCAGAGGTTTAGGCTGTCTCTTGCACCTCTTCAAAAATCAAAACCTAAGTAAACTTGACCTACTGGAAAATTAAAACTCCTAATTTCATCTATTTAAAAAATGACCAATAAAAATGTGCTATCTTTCCAGAAATCCTGAAGACACCAAAATGTGTACTTCATTCACCAAAAATAATCCTACAAACCTGGAACATTTAAACCAGCCTTGACTTCTCTTTGATGGATTTTTTTCCCCTGCTAACAGTGTAGTTGGCTTAAGCACACACCTTTGCCAGGTGTTTGTTGACTGCAATATTCCTCATTTTCCACGTGACTGATTTGAGAAACACAGGGAAAAAACACAAACATGTTAACAGGCTGGGTGCTCAGCCACTCAGGTTGGCAAGAAGCAAACTCTGAACTATTTAAATCCTCAAAAAGGCAAAATTATTTGCAGCATTTCACATCAGACATCTCACACTGGTTAAGGCAAATCAATATTCTTGATGTAACCTGGGCTTTAATTCTTTAGGTATAAAAACACCTGTACAGTATGTTTGGAATGTTTCACTACCACAGTTCCAAAGAAAGCCCCCAGAACTCTGTGGCAAAAAACAGTTTAAAAAATTGTCACAGAAGAAAACACACAACTACATATCCAACAGAATTTTTAACTGTATCTCATTTAATAAATCAAATCAGGCCCATACAAGATGTGAAATAGAAGATATTTAGAAAAATACAGGTTCGTGGAATAAGAGACTCCACCAATATGTCCACACATATGAAACTGAATTAAAGACCCAACAGACAACCCTAAACCTGCTGCATCCCAGTTTGAAATCCTGGTTGATGCAATACTTATAGTTAAATATGTGTAGATACACATATATTTATATAATTATTTATTATAATAATATTATTTGGTTATAAATAAAATTAAAGCAACAAGAAAATCAGCCACCCAACCAATTTTCAAAATAACAGTCACTGGCCACTGGATGGCCAAAGATTCTTCTCCTCCTGAGCTGAACAAGAACAACTTTGATACAATTTCTGGAGCAGCTCTTTGGATGTCACTCAGGTATCACACACCAAATGCTTCACAGGTACTCTGAGCTCTCACCACCTTTGCCTTGCTTTCACATACATTTTTGCAAACCAAGTATGACTCCAAAAAGACTTGCATTTTAAAACATGAATATTTAGTGTTCTCCTCTCTTCCCACTATCATTCAGAATAACAAATCTGCGTTTTTTTAGACCAATTGCAGGGGGACTTTTATTCAAAGCATAATTCGTGGTTTTCAACAGAAGGTGTCTTGAGTCACAGTTAATCACAGATGAACAACTGGCACCTTTTGTTAATTTGAAGTAAACAGGTAAAATACTTCATTTTGTAAAAATTAACTTGTTTGTGGATGCAGAGACGACTTTTTCAAATCTGGATTTCTCTGAAGTGATTATAAAGTTAAATTAGCTCTCTCCTCTCTAGGGATGTGATCCTTTTGGTTTGTGCCCATCTCTTTACTGAGATTACAGGGCATTCTATTTTATTTTGCTTCTATTTTCAGGTGTTTGCAGTTTGGTGCTTGTTCTGGTTCCCAGTGGCTTGGCTGCTTAGAAATCAAAAGCCAACTGTAATTAAACTGCCCTAAAGGAAGAGCTCATCCATGTTGTCATGTCCCTTCCAAGGTCCCAAATGAGGAAACAAGCAACCAATGAATCCTACCTTTATATCACTTCATTTCAGGGAAATCCACCACATATTTAGAGAGCTGTATCAGAAGTGCATGTGTTCTCTACTTGCTGTTTTAACAACTTCACCTACATATTTGTCAGCTGCTATAATCTATTTTTGGTGCAATACAACTCCTTCCTCCACTAGATGGCCCTGACACTCCCTGTGTGTACCAGAGATGTTTAAAACACGAGTAAAACAATTAAAGTCCATCTGTCTTCAGGAAGCTACACCACACCATGTGCACAAAGCCAGACATGCACATGGTATGCTGATAAAAGGTCTTTAAAGTATCTTTCAGGTGCAATAATTGACTGTATTTCTCTTCATCTAACACAGTTAAATACATTTGACTGACAGCACCCATTTTTTGGAATGAGACTAAAGGGTTCATTTTCAAGACTGGAAAACAAAAAGCTGCTCTGTGACAAAAGGTACTAATAAATACAGTAAATTAGATCCACAGCTCTTCTGATAGTCGTGCTTTTCTCACCCATCACTTAAATTGGTGGGGTTTTGGGTTTACATTTTAGGAGGTTTGGGATTCCTCCCTTCCTCCCATCAGTCTGCAAAGCTATTGGAAAACACGAGTGCAAAGTCTGTGTTCTGAACTGCAGCTTCTTTATGACCAGGTGTCTTAATCCTCCTTCTTTGCCTTTGACTTCATTTGTCATTTTATCCCTTACCCACAAAAATGTTTCCAACTGCCAAGTCTGCAGGCAACTGATAATATTTTACTTCACCTCCAGCACCTACACATTGTGTAAACTCCATCATCTGCACCACAGATCCTTAAATAACAATAACATACATCCTTTAAATAAGGAAACTTTGCAAATGCATATGTTTTCCTTCTGAGGAATTAATTTATCAGTGAAAGACTGTCAAGAAATTAAAGCAAATATTTCTATTTAACAGGTTTACACACCAGTGTTTCAGTGATCCTAAATAAAACTTGGAGATAATAAATGTTAAATGACATATTGCAAGTCCAGTGGTTTTCCCTTTAATATTTAGCACCTCTTCAATATTTTGATTTCTTTTTTAACAGAAGTAGATAAACATTTTTCCAGTTCTGTTCTTTTAATGTTTTTTCTTTGGTCAGCCACGTTTGTCTTCATCTGTTGTATTCAAAATGTTAGTGAAGATCTTTCAGTGCCAATTCTAAAATCAGACTGAATATTTAGCATTGAACAAACCTAAAAAAAGAACACACAAAAGTGTTTCAAAGTGTCTATTTTCCACAAAAAACGTTCAACAAAACTCCCAATTGCTCCATTTCTCTTCTTCTGGTCTCACTTATTCCAATGGGATGAAGTTCAACAAGGCCAAGTGCAGGTCCTGCACTTTGGCCAAAACAACCCCCTGCAGCGCTCCAGGCTGGGCACAGAGTGGCTGGAGAGCAGCCAGGCAGAGGGACCTGGGGGGACTGAGGGACAGGAAGCTCAACAGGAGCCAACAGTGTGCCCAGGTGGCCAAGAAGGCCAATGGGATCCTGGCCTGGATCAAACATAGCATGGCCAGCAGGGCCAGGGCAGTGACCCTTCCCCTGGACTCTGCCTTGGGGAGGCCACACCTTGAGTGTTGTGTTCAGTTCTGGGCCCCTCAGTTCAGGAAAGATATTGAGGGGCTGGAGCGGGGCCAGAGAAGAGCAACGAGGCTGGAGAAGGGACTGGAGCACAAGTGCTGTGGGGAGAGGCTGAGGGAGCTGGGGGTGTTCAGCCTGGAGAAGAGGAGGCTCAGAGGTGACCTCATCACTGTCTATAACTACCTGAAGGGAAGTTCTGGCCAGGTGGGGGCTGGTCTCTTCTCCCAGGCACTCAGCAATAGGACAAGGGGGCTCAAGCTCTGCCAGGGGAAATTTAAGTTGGATATCAGAAAAAAATTCTTTCCAGAGAGAGTGCTCAGGCATTGGAATGGCCTGCCCAGAGAGGTGGTGGATTCACCATCCCTGGAGATTTTTAAACTGAGATTGGACGTGGCGCTGAGTGCCGTGATCTGGTAAAGGGACTGGAGTTGGACCAAGGGTTGGACTCGATGATCTTGGAGGTCTTTTCCAACCCAATCGATTCTATGATTCTGTGATTCTATAATTCATTGTCAAAGAATGTTTTCAACTTGCCTTTTAAAGAATTTTTTTTGTTGCGTTATTTTTCATTTGCTCTTGGTTGAGGAATTTTCAACTATCAAGTATTTTCACTTAATTCACTTAATTTCAAGTATTTTGCAATGATTGCAGCAGGGGAACAATAACTGCTCAACGAAAAGATGTGTTTTGGAGTAGGTTTAGAAACTAAATATTTTCAGAAATTAATTAATGTGCTAAAATAACAACTCAATCCTACAAACCTGCTTAAATTTTCCTCTGATTTTTTCCAGATCTTCCTGCAGCTTATCGTAAGTGGGGTCTTCATATGGGAATTTCTGAATCATCCTTAATAATGAATCCAGAGCCTTTATCTTTTTGCTAGAAAAACAAATAAAAATAAATCAAAACAGAAAAACCAACTACAGAAGTTTTTTTAATCCATCAATATGAAAATTATACCAACATATCCTAATCCAGAGCACAGAATCCAGCCCTCCATCCTTCCTTAATTCAACTTGTCCCATTTAGCTCACTGATAGATGTGTTTTGACACATATTAAAAAAATACTCAAACATTATCAGGAATTAAGCAGAACTGACAAAGCTTGGGTTCCCCTTTTAACTTACCTGCCCAAAGTTTCTACAATCAGGTGACCCACCTGGTGGATGAGGGAAGGCTGTGGATGTGTCTATCTGGACTTCAGCAAGGCCTTTGACACTGTCTCCCATAATATACTCCTGAAAAAGCTGGTAGCCCATGGCCTGGACAAGTGTACCCTCTCCTGGATTAGGAGCTGGCTGGAGGGTCAAGCCCAGAGAGTGCTGGTGAACGGAGCTGCATCCAGCCGGTCACCAGTGGTGTTCCCCAGGGGTCTGTGTTGGGTCCAGTCCTGTTTAACATCTTTATTGATGATTCAGATGAGGGGATTGAGTCCATCAGCAGCAAATTTGCTGATGACACCAAGTTGGGAGGGAGTGTCGACCTGCTGGAAGGCAGGAGGGCTCTGCAGAGGGATCTGGAGAGACTTGAGAGATGGGCTGAGTCCAATGGGATGAAGTTCAACAAGGCCAAGTGCAGGTCCTGCCCTTTGGCCAAAACAACCCCCTGCAGTGCTCCAGGCTGGGCACAGAGTGGCTGGAGAGCAGCCAGGCAGAGGGACCTGGGGGGACTGAGGGACAGGAAGCTCAACAGGAGCCAACAGTGTGCCCAGGTGGCCAAGAAGGCCAATGGGATCCTGGCCTGGATCAAAAATAGCGTGGCCAGCAGGCCCAGGGCAGTGACCCTTCCCCTGGACTCTGCCTTGGGGAGGCCACACCTTGAGTGTTGTGTTCAGTTCTGGGCCCCTCAGTTCAGGAAAGAGATTGAGGGGCTGGAGCGGGGCCAGAGAAGAGCAACAAGGCTGGAGAAGGGACTGGAGCACAAGTGCTGTGGGGAGAGGCTGAGGGAGCTGGGGTTGTTTAGCCTGGAGAAAAGGAGGCTCAGAGGTGACCTCAGCACTGTCTGGAACTACCTGAAGGGAAGTTCTGGCCAGGTGGGGGTTGGTCTCTTCTCCCAGGCACTCAGCAATAGGACAAGGGGGCACAATGGGCTCAAGCTCTGCCAGGGGAAACTGAAGTTGGAGATCAGAAAAAAATTCTTTCCAGAGAGAGTGCTCAGGCATTGGAATGGGCTGCCCAGAGAGGGGGTGGATTCCCCATCCCTGGAGATTTTTAAACTGAGATTGGACGTGGCACTGAGTGACATGATCTGGTAAAGGGACTGGAGTTGGACCAAGGGTTGGACTTGATGATCTCAGAGGTCTTTTCCAACCCAATCAATTCTGTGATTCTATGATTCTAAAGTTGAGAAATATTCAAGAATGGCTGACAGTATGGTGGCAATTCTGTCAGACAGATTAATCAAAACTAGACAGAAAAAAAAAAGACACAAGGAAAAGAATGAAAGTCATAGAAAAATTACTTTTAACTTTTTTAACCTCACCTGCTCTTTTCATCTGTGCATTTCTGGAGAAGACAGTGCCATGTCAGTGCAAACCCAAGATAGCAGCCAATCTGTGAATTTGAAAAGAGTGTCATGAGGGGAAAAGCTGCAAACAACAGAAGAGTATAAATGGCCAAATGATAATAAAGCACTACACTGTATCCTGTTCTTTGGGAAAAAACCCTCTGGATACACAAACTGGAATGTTCAGTACATTAGGGAAAGATAAATGAGTCAGAAAACTTCTTGGAACAAGCTGTTCAGCATCAAAGGACTAAATATTTAAAAAGCAATTCTGCAAAACCCAAGCAGTGCTTTCCATGCTTTGAACCCCCAAATTTACTGAAGTGTGGCAGTAGGGAGAAGATAGAGAGAACAAGCCATGTAAGAGGGTTTGGTACTTGCTTTTACAGCACTGGTCAGTTAAAGCAGCCCATGGAGAGCCCTGTGAAAAGGGACAGGGACTGAGGGAGCTCCCAAGTCAAAGAGGAAACCACAAAGGTTTTGGAGTTAATACACAACCAATTTCAGCAGCCCAGTTCCAGAGGGTATAATGGAATCAGAAGGAAGCACAAGGAGCTGACTGAGCCCTGCTGCCAGAACTCTGCATTACAACTCTGGAGACCAAATGAAAGAGGAATGTAAGTTCTTCAATACACCAATTGGACAGTTCTTCAATACATCAATTGGACAGTCCCTTTCAAAAGTGACTCAGCACTCACATAAAAACGACACATCTGAAACTGAAAGTCAGATGACTCTGAGAGATTAAGTCCAAGAACAGACACACTCTGTAACATTTTACTTGAATTCACTATCAAGCTAGGTAAGCATCAGATCAGTAATCATCATAATTCTATGCAAGACACAAAACAGGCTGACAGGTCTAAGATTACCCAAGTCACCCTCTCATTTAACATGACTCACTGTTTATAATCCTACTGCTCTCTGGAGCTTTCCCAGTATAAGAAGATTAGAGCACTTCTCTGTTATTGTCTGTCTGGGACTATTTTGCATAAAACTACCCATCTCTGGAGGCTGCTTTTTAACATTCTTACCTTGGAACTACATCATTGTAGTGCGAATGAGAAGGATATTTCATCACTGTATAACTCTGCATCACACCCAAATGCAACTCAAAATTTTATCATGACCAGAATCTGAGTTTACTTTTTTCATTTCAAAATGGATTAATGCCATTGCCACTGTTCCTTCTGCAGGTAATTAACTTTCTGAAACCTGAAAATACCAAAAGGGCAAATTGCCACATTACCCAAAGGTCTTGAACAGATCTGGTACATTCAGATTTGTGGTGCTGTACTTGGAATAAAGCCTGCCATTAATCCTGCAGCACAGCTTCCCATCAGAGCTGCAAAAATTCAACTCAGCTCCAAAAATCCTGAAACTACAGCACTGAACATACTCAGTGCCATGATAAACTGGAGTGGGATATATGGGACAAGTTGACGTGCCCAAACACCTTGAGCTTGCCAAGCCACTCTCCATCATCTTCCAACAGTCCTGGCTCTCTGGGGAGGTCCCAGATGACTGGATGTTGGCAAATGTCACCCCAATCCACAAAAAGGGCTGCAAGGCTGACCCTGGCAACTCCAGGCCTGTCAGCCTGACCTCAGTGCCTGGCAGGGTTATGGAGCAGTTCATCCTGAGTGCAATCACACAGCACCTTCAGGGTGGACAAGGGATTAGACCCAGCCAGCAGGGGTTTAGGAGGGGCAGGTCCTGTCTGACCAACCTGATCTCTTTTTACCATCAGGTGACCCACCTGGTGGATGAGAGGAAGGCTGTGGATGTGTCTGTCTGGACTTCAGCAAGGCCTTTGATACTGTCTCCCATAATATACTCCTGAAAAAGCTGGTAGCCCATGGCTTGGACAAGTGTACCCTCTCCTGGATTAGGAGCTGGCTGGAGGGCTGGGCCCATAGAGTGCTGGTGAATGGAGCTGCATCCAGCTGGTCACCAGTGGTGTTCCCCAGGGGTCTGTGTTGGGTCCAGTCCTGTTTAACATCTTTATTGATGATTCAGATGAGGAGATTGAGTCCATCAGCAGCAAATTTGCTGATGACACCAAGTTGGGAGGGAGTGTCGACCTGCTGGAAGGCAGGAGGGCTCTGCAGAGAGATCTGGAGAGACTTGAGAGATGGGCTGAGTCCAATGGGATGAAGTTCAACAAGGCCAAGTGCAGGTCCTGCCCTTTGGCCACAACAACCCCCTGCAGCGCTCCAGGCTGGGCACAGAGTGGCTGGAGAGCAGCCAGGCAGAGGGACCTGGGGGGACTGAGGGACAGGAAGCTCAACAGGAGCCAACAGTGTGCCCAGGTGGCCAAGAAGGCCAATGGGATCCTGGCCTGGATCAAAACCAGTGTGGCCAGCAGGCCCAGGGCAGTGACCCTTCCCCTGGACTCTGCCTTGGGGAGGCCACACCTTGAGTGTTATGTTCAGTTCTGGGCCCCTCAGTTCAGGAAAGAGATTGAGGGGCTGGAGCGGGGCAAGAGAAGAGCAACAAGGCTGGAGAAGGGACTGGAGCACAAGTGCTGTGAGGAGAGGCTGAGGGAGCTGGGGGTGTTTAGCCTGGAGAAAAGGAGGCTCAGAGGTGACCTCAGCACTGTCTATAACTCTCTGAAGGGAAGTTCTGGCCAGGTGGGGGCTGGTCTCTTCTCCCAGGCACTCAGCAATAGGACAAGGGGGCATGATGGGCTCAAGCTCTGCCAGGGGAAACTGAAGTTGGAGATCAGAAAAAAATTCTTTCCAGAGAGAGTAATCAGGCATTGGAATGGCCTGCCCAGAGAGGGGGTGGATTCCCCATCCCTGGAGGTTTTTAAACACAGATTGGATGTGGCACTGAGTGCCATGATCTGGTAAATGGACTGGAGTTGGACCAAGGGTTGGACTCGATGATCTTGGAGGTCTTTTCCAACCCAATCGATTCTGTGATTCTATGATTCTATGATTTTCCAGGAATGGTCACTGATTCAGGTGTGCCATTGTGTGAGTGTGCCAGCACACAGAGCTGGCTCCACGTGCCTCAGCCCACAAACTATCACAGAATTGGCAATAACACAGAGTGCAGGAGACACACACAACTGCCCCTTCATAGTTCTCCATCCAAACTGTCTCAAGATTCTAAATTTATTCCTATGTTGAGCCACAGGAGATGGTACAGGAGGGCCTTTAGCCACAATTTTAGGAAACAAAATTAAATGTACAGTTCATAAAGTCTTTCTGAGCAAGCTTGTTTGAATTTGTTTTTTTCTTCTTATAATTTCTGAAGAAACATCTCAACAAGCTCCAAAAAGCAAATAAGCTTAGAAAACTTAAACACATCTACTTAACTCTTCAAATCAAGGTTTAAATCAACCTTTAAACAAGTTTCATGGGTCCTCTTGGACACAGGGAACAGTGTAACCTCTGACTGACAATACTGGGCTTGGCCCAACAGTTTCTGTGTTACAGTAATTTTCTAATGACAAAAACACTGCAATTCTGAAGCATTTTCCCATTTACCTCTGACCCAATCTTGGCACCATGGAGTGATCCATACCTCCTTCCCTCAGCAATTCCAGCTTGGCTGCCTTCAGCAAACCCCTCCTGATACCCCTCCCCGTGAAACCTGCAGAGACAGAAGGACAGGCTTTTAATCTCCTCTTCTCATAGCAAACTCAAACTGGGAAAAAGCAACTCATGGAAGCAAAACCAGGCTGTATCACTTCCCAAAGCCAAAGTACCACTAATGAGAAATATCCCCTAACATTGATGTAAATCACAGAACCACAATCACAGAATCATTTATGTTGGAAAAGACCCCTGAGATCATCAAGTCCAACCTCTGACCTCACACCACCTTGCCAACTAAACCAGACCCCCAAGTGCTACATCCAGGTGTTCCTGGAACACCTCCAGGGACAGTGACTCCACCACTTCCTGGGCAGCCCCTTCCAGTGCCTGACCACCCTCTCCATGAAGAAATTCCTCGTGATGCCCAACCTGAGCCTTCCCTGGCACAGCTTAAGCCCGTTTCCTCCTGTCCTGTCCTGTCCCTTGTTCCCGCTCCCCTCAGCAATCCCTGCCCGCTCCCGACCCCTCAGCTCTCCCATCCCTCTCCCCTCAGCAATCCCTGCCCGCTCCCGACCTCTCAGCTCTCCCATCCCTCTCCCCTCAGCAATCCCTGCCCGCTCCCGACCCCTCAGCTCTCCCATCCCTCTCCCTTCAGCAATCCCTGCCCGCTCCCGACCCCTCAGCTCTCCCATCCCTCTCCCCTCAGCAATCCCTGTCCGCTCCCGACCCCTCAGCTCTCCCATCCCTCTCCCTTCAGCAATCCCTGCCCGCTCCCGACCCCTCACCTCTCCCATCCCTCTTCCCTCAGCAATCCCTGCCCTGTCCCTGCCCGCTCCCGACCCCTCAGCTCTCCCATCCCTCTCCCCTCAGCAATCCCTGCCCGCTCCCGACCCCTCACCTCTCCCATCCCTCTCCCCTCAGCAATCCCTGCCCTGTCCCTGCCCGCTCTCGACCCCTCAGCTCTCCCATCCCTCTCCCCTCAGCAATCCCTGCCCGCTCCCGACCCCTCACCTCTCCCATCCCTCTCCCTTCAGCAATCCCTGCCCGCTCCCGACCCCTCAGCTCTCCCATCCCTCTTCCCTCAGCAATCCCTGCCCTGTCCCTGCCCGCTCCCGACCCCTCAGCTATCCCATCCCTCTCCCCTCAGCAATCCCTGCCCTGTCCCTGCCCGCTCCCGACCCCTCAGCTCTCCCATCCCTCTTCCCTCAGCAATCCCTGCCCTGTCCCTGCCCGCTCCCGACCCCTCAGCTCTCCCATGCCTCTCCCCTCAGCAATCCCTGCCCTGTCCCTGTCCCTGCCCGCTCCCGACCCCTCACCGCTGCTCGGCCATCACGATCCCGTCGAACATGTCAGCCATGGCGCGCGGGGCACGCCGGGAGCGCGCGGGCGCGGGAAGGGGGGGGGGGGGGCCGGGCGGGACGGCGCGCGGCCGCCAGGGGGCGCCCCAAGCCCGGAAACCGCCGGCTCGGCTCCCGCCGGGAATGGCGGGAATGGTGGGAGTGGGAATGGCGGGAATTGCGCCTCTGTTCTTGCCCACCCCCAGTCCCACCGCAAAACTCTCAGGAGCTGTAATAGCGGGAAGGATTTATTAGAAGCACAGAATATTCTGAGTTGAAAGGGACCTATCGGGACCATCCAGACCAAGCCCTGGCCTGGCACAGACACCTCAACAATCCCACTCTGTTCCTCAGAGCATCATCCAAACTCTCCTGGAGCTCTGGCAGCCTCGGGGCTGTGCCCACCACCCTCTGGGGGAAGAACCATCCCCAAAATCCAGCCTAACCCTGCCCTGGCACCACTTGATACAACTCCCTCAGATCCTGTCACTGGGCACAGAGCAGCAGGATCCAGCACTTTGTTATCTCTGATTTTCCAAGTTGCCTGTTTAATTTATACATCTTAATCGAGGTGATGGCAACATCTTATACACAATTCATGTATTATAACATCTCATTACATATTGATGATAGGCGGGGTCTGGGCGGAGTCTTCTCTTGGAATCCGTTTGGGGTGGGTAGTTCTGTTCTTCATCTTCACTTGTAGGGGCTTTTTCTAGGTCTTCCTCAGACAGACCTGACTAATTCCCTTTCATAAGTGACCCAACCTAACTTTGTGCAAAAAATCTGCCTTGTTATCATCTCACCCTATCTCTATGTCTACTTCTACCTGATTTATAGTTTCTAGTGCATGGTAAAGCAAACTTAACCAAGAGGCTACATCCAGGTACAAGAACAGAGCATGCTATGTTTTTTCTAGCAGCAAGAGTTGGGTAATTTTGCCTACATGTTTTCCACAAAACTAAGATTTTAGGGGTCTTTTTGGAAATTCAGGCCTTACTCCTTCTCAGAGGGGAGCTCTGACATCCCCTCACAGTAACACTGCCCATCTTTGGGGAATGCTGGTGATCCAAACCTGGCTCAGAAGCTTCATTTGAGAACATTCTGCTGCCATGGAATTATTGCCCAGAGAAGCTGTGGATACCCCATCCCTGACAGTATTCAGGTTGGACAGGGCTTGGCCCAACCTGGTCATTTGGCAGATGCCCCTGCCCGTGAAAGGGGGTTGAAACTAGAAGATCTTTAAGGTCCCTTCCAACCCAAACCATTCTACAATTCTAAAATGTAAATATTTCTGATGTAAATACCCAACTCAAAATGTAGTGTGTCACTTTAGGTGGCTGTGTTACATCACTTATTTATTACTACAGATCAACACTGATCAAAGCAAACACACCTATGTATAAGTATCTATTTTTATGCTGCCTTACGTTATTGCTTTCTAAATATGTAATGAAAATGTGGCTCTGGGTACACCACAGAGCTCTGCCAGTCTGGGGTCTGTTCTCCAAATCAGACACAGGAGGGCAGAAGACTTGAGAAGTTAACTTCCAAATCCAGAGATCAGTCTAAAAAAAAACACCAAAACCTGCATTAGAGTGAAAATAAAGTCATGATACGAAGGGTTTAGCTAAGCAGGTGCAGAAATTGCAGTTGATTAAAAATTCTTGATCACAGCAGGTGATACTAATTTATAAAGAGCAGCTGTCCAGCTTGTTTTTGGCATTAATTTAAAGTGTAGATATCAGTGGATCTCACCTGAAATCACTGTAGGTTTGCCAGGTGTGAATAACTAGCTGCTCTACAACCAGATATTCACACACCAGTCACTGATTTCAGTGGAAATATAAAGTGTCTCTGAGGGTTTCCTCTAAGCCAAATGCTACGATTTAAATGTTGCTGTGGAAATGAATGAAAAAACAGGTCTTTGATCTCAGTACATTGTGGGATTGATGAAAAACACTGAAAATATAGTCATATCCTGTCAAGAAAATCACAAAAGACCAGCCTCATTTATGGGCATCCTTACATGCCTTCAGGAATCAGTCTCTGATATGGTTCCTGATAAACTTGCTCTGTCCCTGAACTACCACAAATTCACTCTGAAATCATAATCCTAATTATGTCCTTTTTGCACTCCCATTTGCTTTCAGGGGAAATCTCTCTCTGCTTTCTTTGCTGCCCAGGGAGGGCTGGCTTGTGTATGTCTTTGAAGAAAATAAGTACATTTATTTCATTTCTCGTACTGTTCTCCCTTCACATACAAAGTCCACTGGCAGAGTGGAAAGAGTGGTCCCGAATTTTCCATGAACAGGGTTTCAGTGCTTTGAGCAGAGGTAAAGTGGACATTACAACTCTTGAATAAAGGATTTAGAGGTTTTTACACTTCCTCCAAGTGGAAATGAAGATACCCAGTACCCCCTTTGCTGCAGCCTTCGCACTGCTCTAGCAACTCGTATTTGCACATCACAGCTCCTAACTGAGACTTCACAAGGAGTCATTTGACACCTGACCTTTAAAAAACCCCTTGGGGCTGTAAAATGTCCTACTGCAAATGAAAGCCCCACAATTGTCCTACTGTCTTTGGGAAATTCTGATTGACCAGGACCTGTGTTGGAGTGGTGGTGGTGGTGTTTACATTCCCACAGAACCAAAAGCAATGGTGTTTGGAGGTTTTGCACACCAAGTTCCTGACCAAGACAGGTGTCAGATGGTAGCGAAAGCACTTTCCAGTAATCCCTCCACCTCAAGCTGTGATCTCATGTCTCAGATTTTAGAAACAAAACAACCAGGCTTGGTCAGAGCTTGGATGGGAAAACTCCAAGGAAAACTCAAGCGCTCCAGGAAGTGGTGTGGGTAATTTAGCTCTTGGCGTTCTTCCATCTGTCTGAATAAATATTGGAGCAACCTCTAACCATGCTGTTGTAGTAAGTAACACTTTGCTGCTGGTGGGAGATGTTAATCCAAAGGTGTCAGCAAATAGTCACCAGAGAGCTCAAGATGCTGTTTGCAAATGTAAGGTTGCTTGTCTTTGCACCCTTGAGCAACACTCACCATGTTAGTATCTGCTTAGAAAGACCTCTCACTGGTGAAATTAAACAGTATACCCTCTGAATTCCATTATTTCCCATCAAATGCTTGCATTTTTTTAGCAGAAAAGTAAAAGTGCAGGATTTTTTCCCACTGAACTTTAAATTTTCATTTATACTTTATTTTGTTTTCTGAGTTATTTTTCTTTTTTTTTTTTTTTAACAAAAAAAAGGTCTAGAAACGTATCTAATCTTCAATCAAAACTGGAAATGAAACACACAGATACCATGGTTGGCTAAAGCTCCCTGAAGTCTCTAGACTAAGAGAGTGACAAAAAAGTCAGCAAGATTTCACTGTTGAAGATGATTTTCTTTTTTTTTTAATTGCAAATATACACATTACACTACTGATAATGCACAGAAATTTTAAAAGCTATAATCAGCTAAAATTTCATGATTACAAAATTTCACAAGATTTGTTACAACTAAAAAACCCACTTTCAGGCATATATAAATAGAATTTTGAGCATAAATAACAGTAACAAAATAAACAGATGTATGTATTAAATAAATTAATTATAAATATTGCATTGGCAATGAAGTGCTAGGTCAGAAGAACACCAGTATTTCCAGTTGAGCTTTTTTTTTTTTTTTTTTGCTTTTTGGGGGGGTACAGAAATCTTTTACAAATGAACCTCTGTGAAGAAGTAGAATCTTTCTTTGGTTTCACCCTGGTCATTCCTTCATCTCAAAGGGAGAACAGAACTGAAGACCTCAGTCATCTGTGTCTTGGCCATGAGATAGTCATAATTCCTTCCTGCAAGGAGAATGGATTCCTGTGGATGCTGAATCAAGCCTGGAAGTGACTTGAAAGAATTGCTGGTGGTCAAAGGTTAAGCACAAAAACTTACTTTGCAGTTGATTTGACCTATACATCATCCTTTTCTCAGTGTTTTTCTCCATTTGCTCATGACACACATGCTTATATACAACAGAATCTTAATTTAAACACTAATTTGGACTGCTCATTCCCCACCTGATGAACATAAATGCTCATTCTGTGCACTCTTCCAACCAACCACACATTGAATTCTCATTAATTTTAATGAGAACACTCTGCAGGATGATGCTGATGCCACAGAGAACATAAATTAGCCTGCAAAAGAAATCAAAGATCAAGTTTTCCAAAGTACCCCTTAGCAATAAGGGAAGGAAGAATTTTTTCCCCTTTCTTCCCTTATTTCCTAAGGGAAGAAAAAGCACTATATACAAGCAGATTTCTTTTTTCAGTAGTATGCTCTCAATAGAAAGTTTTTTTCCCAGAATGTTGTCAGCAGTCTTTCAAGAAACAGCATTAATTATAGTTTATGTAATTGCATCTGTTAGGTTTTCCTTAACTGTACTTTGTTCCAAATGTTTGTCTTTAAGGTCTCTGAGGAAAAGGTTTTTTGCATTTGATCCTGTAAGCAGAAATAAGAGGTGAACATATGTGGACATGAAGTTGCTGTAGAAAAACTATAGTTATTTTATCATCACCGTGTTAATGGAGGAACTCTGATGAAGCTGCTCATTTTCTCATTTAATCCTTTTCCAAACAAAACTATGGATAGGCAACTCTTTAGACTATGCAATAGCCTCTTGGCACTCATCTCTTACACGTAAAACACACTGCAAGGAAAAGGCTGGCTCCATACTGAAACATCCAAAAAAGTTCCAAATATTACTACATGAACAGCTAAAAAAAAGTACTCTGCAATATTTCTGTCAAAACATGTGTGTGATCAGAGTCATTTCTGAAAGCTGGGGCTCTTCACAGGTGACAGTTTGGAGGTGATGCCAAAGGGGTCCATGCTATCCGTTTCCAGAGGGGAGGAATACGCCTCTGGCTCAACAGCCTGGCTGTAATCACCATATTCCCCAAAGTCTGCGGACTCCACGGGCACAGTGTTGATCATTGGTAAGAAGTGAGATAGTGGAAGGAAATCTCTTCCTTTGAACTGTTGTCTTTGCTTGGCACTACTCAAAGACACCGATATTCCATATTTTTTGGATTTATACACATTGTAGCCATCTGGGCGAATCTCCTCCTCAAAGGAACAATCCTCAGTGGAGTACCTGAGCTGAACAGCAAGGAGTAAAGAGAGTTACAAATACACCCACTGCAACTCACTGTATTCAACCACAATATAAACCTTCTGCTGTCAATTGGGGGTGTCCCTCTTGTCACGAGTGTCACAACCTGGTGCCCCTTGCAGACCCCACTGATTTGGTGCCCTTTGCAGGCCCCACTTGATCCATGCTGTGAGCTAAGATCTGCATGGCCCTTTCAACTATCCTATCCTATCCTATCCTATCCTATCCTATCCTATCCTATCCTATCCTATCCTATCCTATCCTATCCTAATTGTATCCTAATCCTATCCCATCCCATCCCATCCTACTAGAGCTCCCCACTTTGCACATACATTGCATTTTGAGCAACAAGACCAATTGAAAGGCCCAATCCAGAACCCCTGACGTTATTTCATGTCCATCACATTAAATAAGCTGTGAATCCTGGTTGTGTTCTCCATAGCTACCACATTTAGCCTGTCCTGAGCACTGTGAAAAAGAATCTTGGATTAACTGATCTCTAGATTAACTGTCCTTAATTGCTGACAGTACTTAACTGCAATCAGAGACCCAATCCAACAATCCTCAGGTACAGAACTCCAGCTCTGTTAGAGATTTGCCTGTGTAAGGGCTTCAGGATCAGGTCTGCAGAAAGGCAGCGTGGCCAGTCAATAAGACAATGCTTAAAGGTAATTGCCTTTTTTTTCCCCCTTCAGAATTTACTGCAATTATAAAGGACCCATTTACAAAGTGTTATTTTCACACTACATGTGAGAACTGTCACATTAACACCAGCACAAGTTAAGATTTTGTACAGAAGAATGTAGTTTCTTAAGGATAAACTTACAGAATTACATTTGCAATAGCCTGTGTAGATATTATATATCTGTAATACATATATAAAAATAATAATTAATAAATGTACATTAGAATTTTGTATCAGCAGGTCAGACCTCCCAGATTCTTACACAAGCACTACATTTTTTATAACTCTGGTGCTATTTCAGGCTCAGCCACTGCAGGTGATTGAACTTGTGGTCAATAAAAGAGAATTGCTGATTATGTGTCAGTCTACAGTGATAGAAATGTCCTTAGATGAATGTTCTGCCTGTCTGAATACAGACCATATTTGATACTTTCAAGCCTTTCTCAAACAGTCTCAGTAATATGGAGTACAAGTAAGCATGTGAACTCAGGTGTCTTTTAAAAGCACTTATTTAAGTAAATGTAAAAACTGTGTATTCTCCTAACAAAATTATGCAATATTTTCCCTTCTACACACATTATATCTCAGAAAAATGTGTGTATATGACACAAATTTATGACTGAATTGTTAGCTGCCTTTGTTTCTGTGAGTACTTAGCCTCACTAACAAAGATGATGAAATAAAAGGGCTTCTTGCTCAAGAAGTGCACATTACAATGAGCAAGTGCACATTACAAAAAGCAGATATTGACTGAGCCCCTTGTGTCCTAACTATACCATTCCATCCTCATTTAACTGGCATTGTCTCTAGTGTGTTTTGTAAACAAGTACCAAACGCACATTAAGTAATTCCAGATTTTTTTTCCCACAGGAGGAATTTATAGTGTGTCATTATGTTCAGCAGCTACACCATTTCCCCTAAACTACTGACTACAGCACAAAGCCCATTCAAAAATCAACCCTAGTCATCAGTTTTCCAGTGTTAAAAAAGGGCACGTTTCAGGAGTGCAGGTTCAGTTCCCCAGACACTGTGTTTGCCCTTTTGTTCTTCCGCTCCTGAGCCGATAAGGTAAAGAATTGCCTGCAGAGCTGCCTGGCAGGGCTGTGAGCACAGAGGTGACAGCAGGTGTCCCCAGCATAGAGATGGGACAGCATGGCTACACGATGAGGGAGAAAAAAAAAAGAAAAAAAAAAGAACACCCACCTGTATTTAATACTCTACACCAACAAAAGCACTTTCAGTCAAGGTAAAAAAGGTGTTGTAGGAAAGCTATTTTAAAATTCTATGATTGCTCAAGTCCAGCTGCAGCTCCAAAGGGAGCAGGACCCAGGCTCTGCTTTGTTTTCACTGATCTTTTTGGTTTGGATATACATTAAAACATTAAGCTAATAATTGACCTACCATATCATTTGAACCCATGCACCTTATCACAGCATTGATTGATGCAAGCCCAGAAAAGCAAGCAAATTCAGGAAGAAAGGTTTAATTCTATGTTATATCCACATACAAAACCATCAATATTGCTCTTATTAAAGATACTGTGAGTTTTGAGAATGGGTCAAGTCCTTGCCAACTGAAAGCAGCAGCAATTTTGCTGGAGTAACTAAAGCAAAATCAAGCTGGATCTTTACTATAGCATAATGAAAAGCCATCGCTCTGTGGAACTCTACCTTCTGTACAGTTCAAATGTGAACCATACCCTTCCAATTCTAGAGTTGCCAACCTATCTGTGTGCCTTTAAAAATCAATTTATATCAATATACCTAGTGAAAAAGCATGACCTAATGGTGTCAGTGGGCCACTGAAGTCCTCAGCGTCTCAGAGCCCCACAGGTGTGCTGTTACAGCAGGGCAGAAATGAGGCAGTGACAAAGCATCCCTTTCCCCCTCGAAATCCTGTTTCACTTAGGAACTACCTAAGAGATGGTGAGTCCGTGCTCCTGGGCTAGCTGCCAGAGAAGTAATCTTGGGGGTTTTTGTGAAAATACCTGATCTGAACAGTGAGAAATTATTCCTATTCCATGGCACGACTTCATCTATTTCTGCAGCAGAATCACAGTCTCGTGCTGATGAGGCTATTTAAACGTAAACACAATTTCTCCCTGGACTGTATTTTAGTTATGTATTTTTGGCAGGGGACGTGCAAAACGTACTTCACTTTCTACATGATGTTTCCTTGCTGCTTTTAATAATTCCCCCAGTCTTTCGGGCAATGACAGGGATCACAGGTCCCATGGAGAAAAGATGGGAGCTGGTGACGAACACCTAAAATCCTTGTTAACCCGTTATTAACTGCAGCGGTAAATAAAAATACGCGATATCTCTGGCCTGTTACAGAGTGGAAATGCCCCTCGGGAGAGTTGATTCTCGAGGAAGATGGAGAGTGGGTGCTCACCTGCCCGTGTAGCCGCCCCGCCTCATCCATGCAGAGGTACCGGGAGCTTCGCACGCCCTTGATGGCCACGGTGCGCACGGCCACGGCGCGGATCTCCAGCAGACCTGCGGGCAAAAGGGAGGCAAAGCGGCGTTAACCCCGCGCGGCCCCGTCCCGTCCCGTCCCGTCCCATCCCCGCCACTTACTCTGCGGGCTCTGACTCCCGACCGCATCCACCCTGCCGTCCACGCCGATGCGGAGGAAGCAGCTGAAGAGCCCGTGCTTGCTGGCGGTGTAGAGGTGCCGCAGCCGGATGGGTTCCCCCCAGCCGTAGTTGACGTGCGGGCCGGCGTCGGGCAGCGGCAGCGGCACCGCAGCGGCGGCCGCGGCGAGACCCAGCAGCGCCAGCGCGGCAGGGCGCGGCCCCATCCCGGAGGGGAGCGCGGAACCGAGCGAGGGCACGAGGACGGAGCGACGGGGACGGGCACGAAGCGGCGGTGGCGATGGGCACGGAGCGGCGGTGGCGATGGGCACGGAGCGGCGGCGGTGATGGGCACGAGCACCGGTGGCGATGGGCACCGAGCGGCGGGGATGGCGACGGGGATGGGAGCGGATTCCCGGCGCTGCTGCGCTGTCTGCGCCTCGGGGCTGTAGCACGGACGAAGCCGCCCCCTTCGGCCTTTTATAGCTCTCCCGTTATCAGCCCGATCGATCCGGCCGCGTCCAATATAGAGCCCATTTCATAGCGGATCGGTCACTCCCCCCGAAAATATTGATCGGGTGACATCATGTCGCAGGGGGACACCCTGAAGTCGCTTCGTCCCCACCCGCACCTCCGCGCTTTCCGCTCCTTCGAGTTTCCCCGGCTGCGCATCTCCCCGTCGGGCTGGGACCGGCCCCGCGGTCGCGGCTGCCCCGAGGCGCTGGAAATGCCGCAGCCCTGCCCTGGTGTGGGCTCCGGGAAGGGCACCGGGTCTGGGTGGGCGTGTGTCACATCCCAGCCCACTCAGCGGCGTCGGGGGCCAGCCTGGGGGAGAGGCTGCCCCGCACCCCCGCCGCGGCTCAGTCCCTGCCTTCGCCTTTGCCCGTCCTACAATTTCCAGTTTCAGGAATAAACGAGCTGCTTCCTAAACCTTTCCTAAACGCTTCTCCGGGCGGGGGCCGAGCGTTGGGGGAGCGGGACAGCCGCTCCCGGTTATCCGCAGCCGGCGGGGCACAGCCCGGTACGGCCAGGTACGGCCAGGTACGGGTGTCTCGGGGTGTCCCGGCGCTGCTCCGGACCCTGCTGCCGCCCGGCCATCCCTGGCTGTGTCACTAGATGGAGCCTGGCCCCTGGGATGCGGCTGCCTTGCCTCGGGGGAGCCGCTGCCCGGGGGCCTCTACAGCTCCTATTCGTCCCCACTTCTGCAAAGAGATCGGGTGAAAAAACCCCACTCCTGTGTGCAGTGAAACTGCATCGTCCGATCTAAGCTTCAAATAGATTTTTTTTTCCTGTGCAGGCTCCTCTCAGGGATCTCTCTCAGCAAAGGCACCAGGAGAGATGGATGAAGCAGGCATACACATTTTGAGGTTTTCCACCCTTTCTGCATCTCAGGGAAAGTTAAGGAGATTGCCACTGTTCTTTCTGCTGTCTATCCAAGGACACTAAAAGAATTTTCTCAAATCTCAAAAGAGAGAATGAGTAGTTTCATAAAGAAAAAAAGTCTTACCCCACAGGATACATTAAATAACAATTAAGCAAGACATAGTAACAACAAAGTTTGTCAGTTTCCAGACACTGTTTATATATTTTATTACTTGTGTCTTTTCATCCTTTTGTCTCTACACTTGCATCTCCTGTGAACACTCACACAAACAACTTTTTTTTAATGAGCCATCTCAGCTCAGTGAGGACGTGCACATAGAACAGATCATGCAAAAATGTAGAGTCTTGTAGGATGACATCTTGCACTTAACCATAATATGCAGCTTCAAGATGTATTTAACTGAAGCTAATGCCATTGATCAATCAGAGTTTGAATGATCAGGGTCTTGCGCTGCAAACTCACTGGAACAAGGATTGTGTCTTACTAATCATTTCAGAAGCAACTACTGTGTTCGATAAGCTTTGGGTGGTTTTGATGGTCAGCTTGAGACACCCCAAAGGGACCCCAGTTTTCTCTGCATGATTGGTGAATAATTAATAAAGATCAGGACCACTTCTCATGCAGGTGTTTCCTGCTGCATCCTCCAAGTCATGGGCTTATTTGAGAAGTTCTGGCCTTTCATACACCACAGAAGTTCAAGTTATTATAAGCCCAGTAAATAACACTAAGGCATCCAAGTCCCTAATTCTTGTTTTCCTCTACAGAATCCTGCAATGTTATGACATGACTGCTACAAAAGCAGTTTCTGCCCTGCAGCCCTGGGCCCCACAGCAGTTGTGCATGTAACTCATCCTGGCTACACAGGCATTCTTCAAGGTATCCAACACCCACCACACACACAGAGGTTATGGTCTGAAATGAATCTGAAAGGCTTTTTTAGTTAATTTTGCTGTGCATCTCAGTGAACAGAAGTTATTTCATGATTGCTATAGTGTAGTGTGAATAATAACCAAAAATTTTCATTTTCTTCCTCAAGAAGTTGAAACTTCCTTCAGGCAGTAAGGAATTGATGTTTGCAACTTGTTTATTCATCTCGGTGGAAATCAAAAATTGAGGCAGAAAGGAAAATCACTTGCACTAAATGACATTTCAAATCACTGGAAAAGCTGGCTATAAAGGAGAAATTCCCAATGATTGATGGAGGGCTTTTAAAAATTATTTTCCTTTTGTTGTTGTTGCTGATGTCACATGGACTGATGTTTAAAGGTTCTTGTGTTCCTGATAAAGGTTCATTAAACTGAAAATGGAGCAACTAACCAAACTAATTTTTTTGGAATTGCCTCTCTTGTTAGAGTGACGTTTCATTCAAATAACTTGTCCAAGTTCCTCTGCAGTCCCTGACAGAGGTAAGTGCCTGCAAGCTCTTAACTAGACTGAATAGTACCAATCCTACCTCAAAACAGCTGCTGAAGAGATATGGGGTAAATATGCCCTGAAAGTGTTCATTTCTTTATTGCCTCTGTAAAAAAAAAGCCTAGATGATTAACTCAGATTAACTCAGCTTGTTTTTAGCTAGAGATAAATGAGCTAGTGAATGTCACTCTTTTCAAAAAACAAGAGTTGCACACGTGATTTTCACTTCAGTTCCTGTCTGTGTCACTGAACTTTATCATTTATTGGCACCTTTTACCAAAGTTCAATAGAAGGAGACATGTCTTTTCATGTTCCTACAAGTGTATTTGCAGGGGAAAAGGTATTTGCAGAACAAATGTATTATAGGGTAAATCACACCATCACTTCCAGTGTTGGACCTGCTTCCTACAGGACCTACAACAAGGAAACGTGGTAGTGTAGGACTTTCTGCTTTTATGAAGATATGAAAAACAACCAAAAACCCAGAGGAAAACCTTATAGAACAAAAATACCTCCTGACCAAACAGTACACAATTGCAAAATCATTTTCACCTGTTGTAATGAATCATTTATTTCCACTGCACTTTTCCATGTTCCAATGTAACTTCTGCAGAGCAAGAAGTTCAGCCTTTAGTAACAACAAAGCTGAAGTGAATGTGTTTTGGAAGAACATAATAACCTATATTTAAAAGTCAAACATTCAGAGATCCTGGAATACACCAAAAAGATAACAGAGGGCTTCTGCCTCACTGGTCAACAACATCATCGGAACCAACTGGAACGAAACCAAGGAAGGTGGCCACAAAAAAATAATTAGAAATAGAGCATGACCTATCCATGAGTATAAGGTGGTCATAGCAGGCTACCTTGTGTTGGAAATCAAAGGAAGAGTTATAAAGGTGCATCCCTCAAGACTAAGTGAGGGTCAAAATGTGATAAATTAGATGTGTTTAGGATGGAGAGATATTTTCTCAATTATAGAATATCTTCAGAAGATTATGGTGAAACATTTTGTTGTCTAAGTCATTGCAGAAAGAGGAAAATATTACAGAAACTTTGAAGATTTTCTGCTTCCTTTGGGATATCTTTGGGATCTTCTGCAGATTTAGCAGTAGGGATTACATGAGTGAGATCCAATATTACTTTTTGTAAGTCTTCCCCATTTTTGTCAGAAGTGGGAGAATTACAGAAGCTGTGAATACTCTGAGGGAAGGAAGGTTCCAGGCAGAGCTGGAGATGTAAATGCTAATTCCTTTGATTTCCGATTTCTGCTGTAGCTCCTGCTTGTCATCCCAGAAGTGACAGATAAAAGAAAGGCTTTATTTTACCCATGGCAGGGGGCCAGCAGGACAGTCCAGCCCTTTCTCTTGCTTCTGGTAGAGAAGAGTACGTCAGACAAATGAGGGGAGGCAGAAGTGAAGACACAGCACCCTGTGACACGCAGCTATTCAAGCACAAGGTTGTTCTATAAAGAGCCTTATCAGTGCAGCACAAGTTCAAAAACCTGCCTAAGAAGGAGAGGTTCCTCCACCATATGTCAGGGCCTGCTCTGCTCCCCAGCTGCTCCTGCAATCCAAGAGGCACAGAGGTGACAATATTTCTCCCTGGGCTGTGAATGAGAGCAGAACTGAGATTCCAGAGCTCCTGCTGTGTGTGTCTACTGACAGGATGTCATACAGCAGGAGAAGCATTCATGGAGGCTCTCCCTCATAGCACAAGCAGGACAGTCCTCAGTGAATTTTATAGGATTCAAATGCATCAGATACTTAAAGATTTTGATCAGCTTCCAGAGGGGTTCTGCTTCTAGAACCTCTCTGCTAAGGAATGTCAACATGCTGCAGGGATTGCTGCTACTGCAGTTTGTAGTTTTGTGTGTTGCTGCTGGTTCCTTCCCATGAGCACAGCCAGGCAACTAATTTCAAATATCTCTCACCATTCTGTTATCTAATGCTTTCCTAACTATTGCTATCAGTCAATGCATTCCAGAGAGTCATACTTAGCCTGGAATTGGCTTGAAGCTTTCGCAGGCAAATGATATCTTCTGATTAAGCCTACTCTAAAGCTCACAAAATTCCCATCAGCTTCAAATAGCCTAGATGCATCTTTTTTCATCACTGCATATCCTTATTGCATACTTTGGAAGTACTTTGTCCACCCCATCTTTTCTGTGTGCTGTGAAATCCTTCATAGATCTGGTATAGAAGAAGCCTTATGAATTTTATGGGAACGTATTTGGTAGAGTAGCTCTCCAGCACCTTATTTACTCTAAACCAACAGAAGTTATTTTTTATTGTTTTGAGCAAACTGCAACAGAAATTAATAATCACTGGATTCTTTGCTAACAGATTATATTTTCATTTCCATCTTGACCTAGAGAGTAATGCCCCTGGACTTTGGTTAGGCAATATGTTTGTGGAAACAATGAGGAAAGCTTTTTCAGAAAGGATAATTCTAGATCACCAGCCTCTCAGGCAAACATGGTATCCTTGAAGCATTTACCTGTATTCTTTTCTTGTCAGTGAGGAAATAATGCTGTCTTTATGACAAATTCCAGCTTCACTGGAAATATTTCTCATTTAATAGACAGAGAACAGGCCAGTAGAAGATACACCACCAATGCTTCAAACTTGCAAACATACCCAGAGTTGGGTTCCTTTTCAAATGCACCTGAAGCCCTAGAGAACCAGAATTAATCAGATGGTCCTATTCAGCTTGCTATAGTGACAATTCCCACAAAATCAGTCCTAAAGAGCACGGTAGGATTTGCAAAGACTTCAACAGTGAGACCAATACAGCACATTAAACCCAACTTGACTCTCGAGCAATTTCACTCAGTTATATCTGGCATGAATTTGTTCCATAAATGTCTGACTCTCACTGGAGGTGCACAGTTTTCTTTGTTAAGAAGGACGTTGAGCCAGGGACTCTCAGGTGATGATTTTTTGGAAATGTCAGAAGTGAGAAGGAGAGGGATGAGAGGGGTTTATGTCTCTCTGTTTGCTGAGGCACTGAATCCTCTTTCTCTTGAAGTCAGACCAGTTCTATCTGGGGATGTGATTATAGCTTTGCTTAATGGCAGATGTTTTTTCAAAAGCACCTATGATAACAATTCTGATCTGTTCTGAAATTGATACCACAGGGTTTTTTAGTCATGAAGATGATAATAAATTATATCACTGAAAGTACTAAGTATGCTTGTGACCATGCAAGTGGTAATTTAGGTAGAATCAGTTAGGCTTGACTGAGAAGCTGTAAGAGAATTATTATGGGTTTTGTGATGCCAATAATCTGACCACCCCCTAGGGACAGATCGTCCTCTATAGTTTAGTTCTGGATTGCTCACTCTTGTTAAGACTGAAGGATGTGAAAGGTAAGAATTATGCATGTCTGGGGAACTTCTGTTTATATTCCACTGTAGATAGTTGTGGTTTTCTTTTTTTTTATTTGGGTTTCAAGGACATGATCAAGATCAGATAAAAATGAGTCTGAGGTCTGTGCTGAACACATCATAACAATTTACCATGTTGTGGAGTAAAAGAGGTAGAAAGGGAGTTAAGGAAGTCAGCTAAGACTCACAGTTTTCTTGCTGTTTTTTCATGCTGCTTATCACTACTAGGAATTGCAAGTCACCAACAGAACTGTATAAAATGATAGACAGATGTAAATGATTATCAAATTCAGCCCACAGGTGCTTATTCACCTGTTGTCATCACCTTTGAATATGATGACTTAGGAGGAAGGACTTTTTCTAAAATGATGAAGCCCTTTATGAAACAGTCTGAACAAAAGTAAACTCGAAAATGTGGTGCCAAGCTTCCTAATGATTTAAAGCTGTTAAGAATATTTTGTACACAGACTTCTGGAAAACAAAGTGGTTCATCTGAATCAACACAAGGTCTAATATTTCACTCCAACCCATATCATAGGCCTAAAGCCCTGGAGAAATATCTCAGAAGAAATAAAATTGTTGTGCGGCTCCTCCAAAATCTGTTCAGTACATGGAGTTACTTCACCTGGATTTTAGAAAGTGTGATGTTATCTTGCCTTCCTTTTCAGAAGACACCCAGACAATCCTTAACCCTAGTGACAGCCACACGGAACATGTTTGCAGTTTTGCTTAAGAGGCAAGAGATGAAGGTTTTTATAAGCAGTTCTTCTCCTTGGAGGTCATGGAAAGTAATTTGCAGCTGAAATGAAACCTAAACTCCAGCACGATTTGCCATGAATTGGGAACCTGAGTAACTTCTAATGTTCCTTACAGCAACCAGTCCCATTTGCTGCCACCAAACATGGCTGTGCCACATTTGGGGGTCAAGAATTGCAGGGCAAAGGGTTACTGAGGCATCCTCTCAATGCAGCCAGAAGTGACCTTTACTTGACAAAGCAGAAGTAACTTGGGATCTAAGAGAATGGTATTCAAATACTTAGTCGATTCAAAACATTGCCTTTGGATTGATCCTAATCAGCCATAATTTCCTAGTTTAATGGCCAATTAAAAGGCCATTTGAAAGTAAGAGAAGCAGAACAAATCAGCATGGAAAGAGCCTGGATAGTCTTTAGAAAGTAATTCAAGTTTACTTAGATTTTACACATTTGACTAATAAGAAAAGGAGGTGGTAATGGATGTCTTGCTCCAAAAGTAATACAAATTCATTAAATAACTTGTTTCAGCATAACATAAAGTCTGAAGCATCACTGAAAAGTAAAATGAAATACCTGCATTATAGGAAAGTATTTATCTACCTAATATCTTGGCTAATATTAAACAGCCTGTAAAATCCCCCACTATCTGGCTGTTGTGTGTTATGTACCTTAATATAAGAAGCAAAATTCAACTCAAGATTTTTTAACGTGTATTTACAGTTGTGATCAGACATATATAATGGTCAGAATGATTATATTTTATCATCTTTAAGCAGGAGTTATTTTTATGTTAATGCATCTTTTTTTTTCCTGGAAATTAAATTCCTTAAACATTACAGGCCAAAAGGGAGAACCACATCACCTCTGTTTTTTTCCTGGCTGGAGGTATCAGGAAGATTCTTGTATGACCAGAGGCAGGGACACCTCAGTTTCTCAAGTGAACCAAGCAGACCAAAGTGCTGAGGATTAAAGAGTGGAGTCCTGGTCCCTGTTTCATATGGATCAGCCCACAGTTCATAAACTCTGGAATGTGGATCCAGTGACTTAGACAGTCGTTTTGCAAAGGGAATTGTAAAGACAGTCACACACACCCCACCCCAATTAATTCAGAATGTCACCTGTTTCAGAAGATTTCTTCTCAGAGCCCTTCTCAAAGCTCCATGTGGGGCACCAAGGTTTCAATCAATAGCTAAGGCTCCCTGAGATCTATTGCTCTTTACCAGAGGTCTCTGGCAGATAAAACCTGTCACAAACCAGCTACTGGTCGCTGTCACTGTGGCCTCACTCTGTGGAAAAGCTGCTCTTGCAAGGCAATAGATGCCCTTTTTCCATTCTCTTCACTAACAGGTCACTTTTTTCCATCAGTCTGGTTTATCACTCAGGCAGATGTGTCATTGATGGCATAATATTGCAGAAGGCACTAGCCAATACTAATGGCATAAAGAGCAATAGAACTGTTAATGGGCCCTACACAAACCTTTTCAATGCATAGCTTCAGTGGCAACGTCAGCATCCCATTCACAAAAGACAGTAATCCAAATTTCCTTTTTCCTCAAACAGACACACACACAGAGCAACGACAATCCTTTGCACCATCATGGCAAATAGCATTGATATAAAACCCCACTGAGTATTCACCCCTTACATTAGGAGCTTGCCTTTACTGCATTTTAACTCTCACTTTCCTGAGAAAGGTACAGATTTACCAGCTGCAGCTTTTGCTAGTAATTTATAATCCTTTTTCCCCTGAGTCCCTTCTGCACTGGCATGAGGAGATGGTAAGATTTTCCAGTTGGGATGTTCAGTCACCACTGTGCACTGCAGCAGATCTGAGCTATTTGGTCAATGGTTCATCATGGGTAGCTTGTATTTCAGTCTGACTTCACCATATGAAATATTAATATTATGTATTACTATTTATTAGGAAGTTAATGTTCAAAACAATGTATTTTATTCTTTGTTAAGAAGAGCAGCTAAGGCCCAATTTTGCCTTCCATGGCAAAAATTAATTTACTTCAGTGGGAACGGTTAGACACTTGGCAACAATTGTTGGTAGTAAATTACTAGAGTATATAATACTATATATACTAATAAATATATACTAATAAATATAAACTAATAAATATTAATATATATATACAAATAAATACTAATATTTATATTTCAGTCCCAGTAAGGCTTCTTAAGAGTGAAAGCTCCATTTTGCTTCACACTTATGTGCATGCACAAAGAAGCAGCATTGTCATGTTTTCCCTTTCTAGCACAGCGATGCACAAGGAGCTGATTTTACAGTCCCTCAGCCTAGGCATTTATTCCTAGAGAGTGGTGAACATGCACGGCCACAGCTTTTCCAATTTTAGATCAATGAGCTACGCTGCAAAGAGCGCAGAACTGGCAGGTCCTCCTCATTCAGCAGAAGGAAAATGAAAGGGAGCTCCGTTCTTGGCTCCAGTTTTCTGTCACTCCATTGTCATTCAACAAAACAGACCCAAAGAGAGAAGCGATCAATCCATAAACTCGTGAAGCCTCAGTCTCCAGCTGTCACCGGCTTTGAGCTCCCTCCGCTGATCTTATCTGTTGCAGAGTGATTGAAAGTCATTTGTTTTGGTTGAAAGTAATTTGTTTTGGAGAGTAATTAGATTATCTCTTGGGGGGGCTTCCTACCTGGTGACCCAGTGTTTTCTCCTTGGCTTGCTGCTCATTAACATCAATTACCATAGAAACGTTCTTCAAAGGAAGGCTTGCACTGCCCAGGGTGGGGGACCTATTAAGAAATATGCTGCTTATTCCTGCGAGGAGATAATAAACCTTCTGATGTCAAACAATTATTTGTAGGTCAGACACATATGATCCCACTGGGGCTTAAGCCTTTCATTTGCCATCCAGTGTGAAAGGCTTAGTAAGTAGGAAATAAGCTGGATCTTTCTATAACAGTGTATGCTGAATGGAACAGGCTCAAGCAAACTGCTGCATAATATTTGAGAGCATTTCCTAACACTGCACGCATATTCCACACTTGCGGAGGTACTGAGATGGCAAATAAAGTGCATTCCTGCCGGGGAAAGGGCAGAGAGGCTCAAAAGTTCATACTCTGGTTCTTGTCCCCAGAATCAACTCTTTTTAATTGAGACAATTTGTCTGCTTATGGATATGACACAGCACTGATAAGCATCATAATAAACCCAGTATCTCTTTTTTCTGCAATATGTGAGTGCTGAGTCGTTGCCTGACTGTGACATTTACTGGCAGTGATTACATCATTACTACTGTGTCATCCTACAGACCTACACAAAATAAAGAAAACCCAAAATGATCCACCTTTTGAGCCCCATCTCCCTTCAGACACAGCAAACCTGAATAGTAAATCGCCCTAATTATGCACTCATTTACAAATGTTCAGTCTAAAATTTCCCTGGGTCACATCTGATTTTTGTGCTGCTCAGGCAGTAGAAAAAGGCTACAGAGGGAGCAGAAATTACCTCTAAAGGTAAGGTTTAGTTGCGTAGAAGTTGTGTAGATGTCCTAGTGCCACCAAATGTCCTGGGCTGGCCTGGGCATGCAGGATGAGCTGGGGTTACCCACAGGGAAGCTGGGGGCAAAATATCCTTCAAACATCCTTGTTGTGCTGCTATTCATGTTTACCTGGTCCATAGGGAGAGAGGAGTTTAAGTTGGGACAGGCTGAGTCAGGGTGGAAAGAAATCATCAGTAGTGTAGTCACCAAAACACACCCTGTTAGGTGATTGTGGCTCCCAAGCTTTAAACATATCCTACAAGTGCTTGAAATCTCTTTTCTGAAGAGCTGCTAAATGCAAACATCTGAAGTAAATAACTGCAATTTTTTCCCCCTTTGTCTTGTTTGAGTAATTAGGTCATTATATCTGAAAGTGATTGTTTCAGGCGTGCCAAGAGCGAATAATGAAGACCTTTGATGAATCCAGCGAGCAGCATGTAAATGTGGGGAAGGAATGCAGAGGCAAATGAATGACCTTTCTGAAACAGAATTTCTCCCTGCACCACCATTTCTATCCTAATTAAAGTCAGTTCATGCGTTTATTTTTTCCTGCTGTGTATATTCCAGTTGATTCTTCGGTGCTTCCCTTTTCTAATAAAATTCACATTGTCCAAAGTTTTTGAAATGTTCTCTTAATGTTCTTTAAATAGGCGACTGTGTGCTTGTTTAGGAGCAGTAGCTGCTTGTCAAGAGCTAAATATTTCCTCTTCCCACAGTTTTCTAGGAGTTCTTAGAACTTATATATTTTCTCAGAGTTGAAGGAATAAACTTCCTATCTGGAATATAATAGAGCAAGTAGGAGTTAATTCTGAAATGAATTTCTTCTCTATGGGATTACAGGACAAGAAAATTTCTTAATAGTTGTGTAAAACCTCATGTAGGTTTTGTTAAGGTTCCTGTGGATCTCAAATCTCCTGTCTAGAGAAACCCTTTGTTTCTTCTTGATTCCCTGCTCAGGATGTAAGAGAGAAAAAGGTGGGTAAAGTGACATAGAGGTACCCATTCATATTTTTTATCCACAGAATTATTGACCATTACAAGTATAACCAAAAAATCATTTTTTGTGCACACTATGGGGGGAAAATATTGTTCATGTGGATGGGTAATCAGGAACACTTTAGAAGCAGAACAAGAGGTGGTTTTAAATGTTCAGGTTGCTCAGGAAAGGTGGAAATGCAGGGTATGAACTAGGGATTCACTCATCCATGAGGGTAGGAAATACCATGTATGTGCACATCCTAAATACAGAAACAGCAACTGTTTGTTTATTTGTTTGTTTGTTTGAGACATGTATCAGACACAATCCAGGATTCATATCACAAAGTGTCCTCTGGCTACTGTTTGTACAAGCAATTACAGGTTAATTAATTATTCTAAGTAATCAGCTCTCTGTGGGGACATTACAGTCTGTTTTGTTGCTGTCATGGTACATTCAACCACCCTGAGCTCAGAGGTGACTTCCTAAGCCCCAGAAAGCAAAGTCACTGAAATGCAAAACACGAAAGCCAGTTGGTTTATCAAATGCTCAGTGGTTTAGCAGCTCATGTTTCTCCTCAGTCCAAGCTTTCAGTGCCAGCCTTTTTCCAACATTTCCAATTTACTCCCACAGCTTTGCCCATCATGGTGGCTTTGCTGGTTCTGCTTTTTGCCACTTAATGCTGCTGGATCATCCTGTTCAATTCCCCATAGGAACAGCAGAAGAAAATGAAATGCCAGCACTCTCTTTATTTGGCTCACACAAAGACCTGGATTGGGGGTTTATTAAAGGAGTGTTGCAAGAGGGTGATTACAGGGAAAGTTCAGCTGCTTTCCCTTTGAAATCCATAAAGGTGGTGTTCAGGTAATGGGTTTGAATGTTAGTCCTTTTGATGTCTTACACATCTGGAAGCCTGAACACCTTGCTATGAACAGACATCCCAGCTGGCTTCACAAAAGATCAGCAGGATGCACATCACTCTTCTTCTGTAGCTTTCTTCAAATTGTATGTTGTTGACTCTCTTTGGGGATCATTTAATTCCTTTTCTTTTTATGCACCTTCAAAGAATAAGCAACGTGGCCCCACAGACTTTGTTATGTTGACATTGAAGGGTCAGGGCCCAGCATTTCTCCTTAGAAGCTGATTCAAGCCCCACTGAGGAGCAGGTGAGGGCTTTGCTATGATGCCAAGTGCCACTGTGAAAGAGCTGAGGATATCCTGGCAATCAAAGGAGATGTGGTGGGGTCATTCTGGACATAATTCTTGGTAATTCCAGTCTCTCCAACCCTGTATTTGACTACCTTTTACCCCTAGCTTCAACTTCAGACCATATTAGGAAGGACAAAATGTCATTATAATTCGAAAACTGCTTTATGGAAGCAATGTCTGTGGAAAACTTCTTCTGTCACAGCTCAAAAACAATATGCATGTTCTCACTCAGAAATGGGAGTCATCGTCATTGTTTTTTATGATACTTGGGGAAAAAATACCATTGCATTTGAGATGCTGTTTGATTTAGAGAGTTGCCTGTGTCTTCCTGTATTGGTCACACTACCTACATCAAGAAGTTTGGGGCTTCAAGATTGCTGTGTTAAACATAAGAGTTTACTCCATGGGACACAAGACCAAGGATTGTATAAATTCACAGTTTCCTTCCTTTCCAGTTGGGTCTTATGTTTAGCCATTTGATTTGGGGATCCATTAAACCCAGAACCATGATGATTAACGTCCTTCAGATATTTTGTGACATCTGGAAGTGGATGTCTGAGGAGATTTGCAAGGACATAGGTTTGGCTGGAAGGAGTCAGATTGAAGATGAGTTTAGTCCAGGTTCCTGCCAGTTTGATAGTGGCTGTCTATGGATATCGACAGAACAAGATTAAAAGGAACATTCTTCAACCTCTGACAATATTTCTTAGAGGAACTTCTTGAAACGAAGGTTACAATCGTATTTTCCCATTATGGCTTCAAACAAGGTGAGCCCAGTGCTGATTATTTACTGATTTCTAGTTTTAATGGTCTTCCCTTGAGCCCTTTTGTAAAGAGGCATCACATTTGTTCTCTTTCCTTCCTCAGATAGTAAGGCTGGTTCAACAGTGAGTTTCATGTCCCAGTTATCAGTTCAATGAGCCCATATTTGAGCTCACCTAAACTCTGATACCCTTTGGTCAAAACCACTGTGGTTAATTACACTCTTGGATTTACCCTGGGATAGTAATGGAAAGAAAATACAATGAATGAACATTTACACAATTAAAACATAATTTATAGAGAGCTTTTAGACCAAACTGGCAAAATGTGTAACAGCAATTCATCAGCTGTTCTCTCCATGGTACTCAGTGTGGTCTAAACCCTTCATCTAAGTCATAGTTTTAATAGGTTTTTACTTTTAAAAATAAACATAAATTAAGGAATCTCCCATTTCATCTTCTAATTTCTGAAACGTGAAGTACAAGACAGTGCTGCATTTTAAGACAGGTTTTCAAACAGCCAGTTGCCATCCAAGTCCATTAGTCCGACCCTCCCCTTCTCTTCCCCAGGAACACATTCCTGCAGAACTCCAGCTGAAGTGGCTTTGTTGTTTTCAGGGTGCCCTGCCAGCTCGCAGCCCCTGCCATGACACAGCATTGCTCCTGCTTTGTTTGGGCTGCTCCACTTTGGGGCTGACATTTTACAATTTACATTTTAATGCCTCTGCAAGAAAAGGCTCCTTGTTGAGGGCAGTTTGCTGAAGCTGCAACTTTGAGGCTCAGACACGAGTGGGGTGTGCAGACAAGAACTCCAGGAGGGAGTTTCCTCCTTCCTTGGGGGTTCATGCCCTGTTTTGCCATGGATCTTGGGTTGCACCTCTGAGGCAAAACCATTTCTCCTTGGAGACCAGTAAATGCCATTTACTTTGGCATTTCAGGGGCCAGGCAGAGTGGGGAAGACTTTTCCAAACTCTCCAGACACTCATTGTGTACCCTTGAGAGGCTTGCACAGATTTTTTGGATTGAAATGGGTGAACATATTCAGGACAGATGGGACAGGACACATATTGGTTATATTTCCTTACCAGCACCTGCTTTAGGGCTTGACTTCACTGAAGTCAATAGAAGATTCCCCCCTCACCTCAGCACCCCTGAATCAGAGCTGCAATACAAGGTATACTGCAACTTATACTAAACTCTTCATTATTTAGTCAGTGCTGATATGTCTTTAATTAGCAGCAAATGCTCTTTTAAAGCCATCACAGGGAAAAAAATTTCACAGCAAACCATTCTCTCTCCCAAAGGAGGCAGCTTTTGCTCATACAGGCTTAGAGGTGTTGGCTGGAAAGGAGAATTAAATAGTAAATATTTGCTTTCTACTTAGTGAATGTCTGTCATAGCCATGCTAAGTAGGCAGAAACAAATTATGTGTGAAACTCAACATCCCTCTCTCTCTCTCTCTTTCACCCTTCTGACTGGTATTTGCTTATGCAGCCCAACTCCTTAATTTAATTAACGGGAATATGCTTATTTTACCAATTATAACCTTGTAATCTCCTTATCAGGAAAAAAGGAGCATTTTTACCACAAATTATTCTTTGTTGCATGTCATTTACCACAAGTTATTCTTTTTTGCATGTAATTTCCTCTTTCCACGTCATTGCCCTCTGTTTCCTAAAAACTATCCTACACTTTCTACTTATTTCCATTAACTTAGAAGTGCATTTCATTTACATAAAACTTATGGGAAAGCCTCAAAAATGCCCCGAAGTTGTTTATTATTACATTGACTCCTAGAGAAGCTCAAGTTTTAAGTGCTTGTGTCAAATATAAAATGAACTAGTATTGACTGCTTTTAACTGTGGTTTTAACAAAATAATTGAGTGGATTTGCCTGTAGTTTTGCCACACTGAACAAAATTGTGAACTTCAGTGAAATTTCATAGATCCCCATGAAAGGTAAAAAAATGAATATGTGTTGATAGGTAGCAGAGGTATTTTTAAGTCCATATATCTATGTTTAAATCTCTAGACATATTTATAGAGCTGTGGCTGTTGTGTTTTTTGTGATCCTTCAGCAAAGCATATAAAACACCTGTCCTGGATCTGCCTTAAATGTGGATTTATGATTGCCAGTTCATTCACTCTTCCCTTTTATCTGGAATGTATCCTTTAGTGCACTCCTACCACCAACAGAAAGAAATGTTTTTATTGACGGTCACATGTAAAGGTATTTCTGTTTATGCAGCAACCTGCACAGGTGAGTGCCTGACTGTGTCCCTGGAAAAAACTATAAATCCAGTGGGATTTTCCACAGAAACAAGGGGACAGCAGGTTTGATGCTCCTGTGAACAGAATCAGAACAAATTGGCAAGCAGATGCATATTTGCTTCCATAATTTTCTTAATTAACTTTTGAAGAGTGCAAACAATGAATAAATGCAAATTTGTACTGCATTATCTTCTAAAAATGTAACAGAAAGAAACCTCAGATTTATGTCACCGGGAGAAGGGAATATGATAATTTTCAACCTACAGCTCTGGTAGCCACATGAACACGTACAACTGTTTATTAAATGTATATATAGTCCTTGTTTCTGTATCTGCTCACCCTTCTGTAGGAGTCACAGGGTGATTCTAGCAGAATATTTTCATGAACTACTAATCTGTAATTCAGTGTGGGTCATTCAGTGAGGGCACTGAATCATTACACTTTATTTATTTTCTCTGAAGAGCATTAACTCGTTTAAAAACTGAGCTTTAAACTAATAGTGTGGAATATACTTCCAAGCATTCCCTCATTCTGAGAGGTCACTATTCACTCTCACCTGACTTGGAAGAGGTTTTTGTTGGTTTTTCAGCCTTTATTCACAAATTATTTTAACTATTCTTCTGTTCCTCATTTCGCTGGTTACCTGTGACTAAGAGTAAGCTGAGGCTTAAAGGGTCCAAATTAAATCCTAGTGACACGTGGTGATTGTTCTCTTAGGGTCAACCAGGTATGCATCGGAGGACTTTCTTTAGAAAGGTGGTAATTACAGTCCAATTTCTAGTGTGACTATTGTCACTGTGATACTTATTTGATAATAAAGAGTGTAAAAGCCCAAGACTGAAATGAAATGTTTGAATTTGTAACTTTAGGAAGTACTTTGATAGACTTTCATCACAAAATAATCTTTGTGCTTGTATTTTCTATTTTAATTCATGTTTTAGACTAAGATGTATTCCAAAATTATATCATTTACTGAATAAGCTCCGGTCTAGTACATCACGAGGAATTATCATCTGAGGTACCTGATTGCAAGAAGTCACATTCTTTGCTATTTACTGGCCATTAATCCAAAATATTAACTCCATGAGTTATTTGCCAATGGTATTGTATGGCTACAATACCTATTATATAATTTAAATTTTGTAGATATGTGTATATATATATATATTGTGTGTGTACATATATATATATGTATTTTGTGTACATATATATATATATTTAAGTGAAAAAATACATAGGAAGAATTAACTTAAAACAAATCACTCTCTTGGATGTGACTACTATCACTAGAGTAAAGATTTGTGGAGGATGCCAACTTTCTGATCATCGAGGTCAAACACCTCCAGTTTATCTGAACTATGTCATTTCTTAGGTTTCCATTTATAGGTCTGACTTCAGCAGTGGTCCTGTAATCAAATTCTTTAAAACACAATCACTATTTAACACAAAGCCATGTGAGATGGCCATAGATATCTTTCTGAACGAAAATACCCTTTGCTTTGATTATTCCATCAGGGCAGACCTTCTTTCCATGGCATAGGTCTATCATAGTTATATCAATAACTTGCGTAGCTCTATAAATACTTAAGTGCTTTTCCTTGACCATCCTAAGCATGCTAAAAAAAAAAAATCCTGTGCTGAAGTGCCCACACTATGCTTGCAACAACAGCTACAACCCCGTGAATCATATCTGATAACATATCAGAGAGCATAAAGGACATGGATTTTATGCTTTTCTGGCTGGTAAACAGATACTTGGTGTTCTAATTCTCTTTCCATTATGGTTTGTGACTAGTACACCTTGCTCTTCAGGTGGATGTGTTGAACCCTTTACTGTATGAGTTGCCTGAAAGCTGGTTTGAGCACCTCTGCAACCCTCAGACATGGGGAGAGGAACTGCAGAAGGCTGAGGGAAAGGAGATACGTGGCTCAAGATAAATATAAGCAAGTGAGAAGTTCTGTGCTGAACTGAAAAGGAGATTGAACTCAGTGGATGAAAAAAAGGGCAAATACTGACCAGAGCAGTAAGAGTTTTAAACTTAGAAAGGCTAGATTCAGACTAGATATAAGGAAGATTTTTTTATGATGAAGGTGGTGAAACACTGGCACAAGTTGCCCAGAGAGGCTGTAGATGCCCAGTCCCTGAAAACATTCAGTATCAGGTTGGACAGAGCCTTGAAGAACCTGATCTACTTGAAGATGTCCCTGCTCAGTGAAGAGAGGTTGAACTGGATGACCTCTAAAAGAACTTTCTAATCCAAACCATTCTATGATTCTACGATTTTATGAAAATAAACCCACCCTGACAAGAGCATAGGAGGCAGTCCATGCATGTTAACAGCTGCAGGAACAACTCTGAGTCACAGGGTTGGATATAGGTACGAGTCACTCCCGTGTTGGCAGAGTTTGCGTCCCTGCTCTGTGACCTGTGCCAGCAGGTCCAGCCTTGCTTAAAGTTTGAGTGGCTTTGGCCTTAACATGATGCATGAGCACTCCAGAATAAACTCTAACAAAAGATCTCAAGGGAAAGAAAAAAGAGGATAAAAAATGGGAGAGAAATAAAAGAGCATAAAAAGTGGGAGGAAAGGTAACCACCTGAGAGAGGGCAGAGTTAGATGGGATATTGGGAAGATATCCTTCCCTGTAAGGGTGGGCAGGTCCTGGCACAGGTTTCACAGAGAAGCTGTGGCTGCCTCATCTCTGGAAGTGTCCAAGGCCAGGTTGGACAGGGCTTGGAGCAACCCGGGCTGGTGGAAGGTGACTCTGCCCATGGCAGGGAGGTGGAATGGGATGAGCTTTACAGTCCCTTCCTACCCAAAGCATTCCATGATCCTTTAGAGTGTGCAGAAATCCCTATAATTTGCAGTTTCACCTTAAGGGCTTTCATAACACCATCCTGGTTTTGTGGAATCAACCTTCCTGGTATAAACCTTCCTTGTCAAGGGCTAAGCCAGTGCCAAGAATTGTGTGTTCCCCAGGTGGTTACCTGTATATTGAAGGAAATGCAACTAAAAAGCATCAGAAAAGGTGGTACGAGATCAAAAGTGGAGCATGAAAATGTGTCACAACAGGAAAAGGAAAAAGAGTGCTGGCTTGGAGGGGTATTTTTCTGGGCAGAAGCTGCCTGTGAAGAGGAAGCTGGGCACAGGCAGGGCTTGCAGGGAAGGGCAGTGCCAGTCACCCTGCCCTGGCAGAGGAAGATCAAAATCACGGGGAAAGGCAACGGAGGTAATTTTCCTTAGTAGTTGTGGAAAAGGCGTCATAAATCGCAGCCGAAGTCACGGCTGTTGGCAGGTGGTTCCTGCCCATCCGTGCCGGGCACGGACGATCCCGGGGCAAGCACCGCGGGAGACGCGGGATCATCGCCCGGCAGTGACCCCCGGGATGCAGCGCCCGTGCCCGGGGCAGCTCAGCTTATCTCAGAGCTGGCTGGGGGAAAGGCGCCCGCACAAAGACACTCTGGCACAGCGGAGATAGACAGCTAATTGCCGCGGTTAATGAGTAACCCCGCACGGACCGGCTCCTGAGAGCGGCTCTGCTGCTGCTCACGCTTCCCCAGAGCGCGTTTCGGGATGGAAGGAGAGCTCTACGGAGAATTACGTGCCCTTTCCTCAGCAGGGAAAAAGGAGCCTCTCGGTTGGAGCACAGTGGTGGGCTTCCTCCAGGAGGCAGAGGATAGGGGTGCCCAGGCCTGGCAGAGCAGTGGGACTCACCCCAGGTGGTGCTCAGAGAGGGGGAGGACTTGCTGGAGGGACCGGGACAGGGCTTGCAGATGAGAAATGGTCATTATGCCTAGGCCTGGCAGAGCAGTGGGACTCACCCCAGGTGGTGCTCAGAGGAGAAGCTGGTGGGCATGACCTGCTGGACGGACCAGGACAGGGCTTGCAAATGGGAAATGGTCATTATGCTGCTGGAATGAAGTGCTGATGGTGGGCATGGGGAGGCACTGGAGCAGCCTTGAGGATGAAGGAGCCCCGTGGAGGGCACCCATCCCACTGCACTTCTCGGCCACTAGCTGTTGTGAGCCAGCCTGGGGCAATCCCTGCAATGGTCAGGGATCAGAACGGGGCTTCAGTTACCATCTGGGCAAGAGAAAAAGCTTACAAAATGTTTGTCCAACAAAAAACTCCCAAATGTTCCCCTCATGGCTGAGCTCCCAGGCCTGCTGAGCAGTCAGAGGTGCACAGCTGGATGTTTCTTCTAAATTTCTTTAACAAGATTCCCACAAGGTTGGGGTCTGTCCTGTCTCTAAGGAATGCTCCTCCTGCAGGTGGTACTCCCTTTCTTCTCACAAGCACCTCAGTGACATTAAACAGCTGGATTGGCCCCAGCCAGCATTACAAACACCTTTCTTGAAGCACTGGAAGCAAACAGATGTAGTGGCAGAGATAATGAAAAAGTATGTAAATAGTAGCTCCCCAGAAACCACCGAGTTTCACCAAGTGGCTTTGACACTTGCCAAATACCTTTAAGCTGATAAAGATCTGATTTGTACTTCAGAGGTAACCTGATTAGCAGCCAATTCGAATCTGGAATATGTTAATTGGTACAAACATCACTAAATCACTTTCTTTAACCTGTATGGAGTAGTGTGAATGAACGGTAGTGAAGGTCAACACAGCCTGGGGAGTCATAGAGAGTGAGGTACATCTATATCTACCCACAATAAAAGAGCATGATTAGTAATAAAATGTAATTGCAGGTACACACACAGAATGACACTAGAAGGTACCCAAGGACAACCCAGCACAATGAATTTAAGAAAAACTTAATGAAACCTGCCTTTTGTAACTAAATCTGGTCATGCACCACATTTTTTGTCAGCAGTCTTGCCCCTTTCAGCGCCCAGGAGAGAGGATGTTCAGTAAATGAGACTCAGAATCTGTGTGTCTCAAAATTTTTGAATCTATTAATGCATATATTTTTGAACACTATTTATAACAGCTTGGAAAGAAGCAGGTAGAGCACAGTGATATTAGTGTCACAAAGGTTAATTAATGTGAACTTTCCAGGTTCAAAGCTTCCTGTCGCAATGTTTCACAGTGCTTGTCATTACCTCTCAGCTGCAGCTGAGTCAAGTTTTGGGTGCTCACCATCTTTGCCATGCTTCATGGTGTCTTCTTGGGCATTCAGAAAGGAAGGGCTGGGCCTTGGGGTTGTTCACCCTGGAGAAGAGAAGGCTCCAGAGAGACCTCAGAGCCCCTTCCAGTACCTGAAGGCACTACAGGAAGAGGGACTTTGGACAAGGGCATGTAGTAGTAGAACAAGCAGGAATGGCTTTAAACTGAAAGAGGGCAGGTTTAGATTAGATATTGGGAAGAAATTCCTCCCTGTGAGGGTGGGCAGGCCCTGGCACAGGTTGGGCAGAGAAGCTGTGGCTGCCCCATCCCTGGAAGTGTCCAAGGCCAGGCTGGATGGGGCTTGGAGCAACCTGGGCTGGTGGAAGGTGTTGACCCCAATCTTCCTCAGTTTGCAGAAGCATTTGTTGGAATTTTATAAATTTCAAAGTATCTATAAATAGTCTTTAAACTATGTTCTATAGACAGAATGAACCAGCTTCTTTTTAATGTAGAACCATAGAATCACAGAATGGTTTGGGTTGGAAGGATCTTTAAGCTCATCCAGTTCCACCCCCTACCATGGGCAGGGACACCTTTTACTAGACCAAGCCCTGTCCAACCTGACTTTGAAATTTATGATGAAACTCATGATGAAACTTATAAGAAAAACATCAGTTTTATATTAAGTAATTTTTTGCCTGGAGAGACTGACTGTAGCCATTTCTCGCGTGATATTTTTAAACAGTCAATTTTTAAACCAAACAGTTCAGGGTCACATTTCTCGTCTGAAGTCTGTTAATCATGACTTGTGTGCAGGAAACTGAAATTGTGCTCTGTCCCCCTTTTGCATATTGTATTGCCTGAAAGGAGCTTGGTATTACAATTTTGCACTATCCCATCCATTTTTTAGATTATATAGTAGAAAGAGAACTGGCTGGGGGTGGGGGTGGTGTTTTGGTGGGTTTTTGTTGTTGTTTTATCTTTTAAGCTTCAGACTGGGTTTTCTACATTAAAAATCTGTTCTCATCCATGCTTGGCAAGCAATGTGTCATATAAAGGGAGCTGCAGCCATTCAGGGAATTCTTTTCACTCTCTTGCTGAAGGGCTTGCTAGTCATTATCAAAAGCCTCCTCACCCCTTAAAAGACTGTCTTTAATTGGCCACTTGCTTGGCCAGTTAACATGTTGTGGTGGAAACCAAGTGGCAAAGTGTGAACAGCCGAATCTGGCACTATAAATTCGGTGGCTGCTCTGAAACCTGTGACTACCTATATTCAAGGCAGTGTTTTGTCATGTTGATTTTTATTAGCACAGATCAGACACAGAGAACTTGGGAGATGTCACAGATGAGTCCCAAAATGTTAGGCATGGACCACTTAAAACATGCAAGCCTGCAAATGAGGGGATGGGGCTTGGAGACTTGGCTTTGTGCTTCCTCTGGCAAAGGAGGGCACAGTGCAGGGCCAGGCTGGCACTACCCCTGGTATTCCCATTGGCTGGATCATCACTGGATGGAGGGATGCATAATCTTTCCATCCTTAGGAAAGGGTTTTTTGTTGCTCTGTGTAAAGAATGTTTGGTAGGTGGCAGGAACACAGCATGGCTGGAGCATGGAAATGCTCTCAGTGATCTCAGAAATCTTGCAATCAGAGGCTTTTTTTAAAGGGTTAAAATTAATTTTCACCTTGAATGCACTTATTTTGCTCCCTCAAAAGGCAATGTGAGGAAAATTCATACCTGAAAGTGTTCAAAGAGATGTTGCTTTGAGCAACCTGGTCTAGTGGAAGGTGCTCCTGCCCATGGCAGGGGGTTTGAAACTAGATGGACCTTAAGCCCCCTTCCAGTCTAAACTGTTCTATGATTCTCTGATTCTATGACATCTGTATTAGTAATGAAGCAAAAAATGGGTGATGTGAGAGGTAGAACATTTCTCTCCAGTCCCCTGTGACATCTCAGGCTGCTCCATCTGTGGTGGCAACAGCCCCTAATATTGTCCTTTGGGTAGGACCACATGTGCAGCTTCAGCATTCCAGGTCCTATGAACCTCCAAAGCTACTGGTCTGAAAGCTCACCTTCCTAAGAGCCAAGCCTTAGGATTTATCTCCAGTCTTAAAATTATAATTGTATGTTTTCCCAAGGCTGAAATTAATTTTTTTATCCCTTGCAGCAACTTTTTGTTATAATTTTGGAAGTACCAGCAGGGACAAATTTACATTTGTTCTTTTCACAAGATTGTAAACCAAAAAGTTAATTATGAAAAATTATTATGTCTGCATGCCTATTTATTCTGGTTCTATTCATAGCAGCATTAAATATGCTGCAGCTACAGTCGTGCAATTATAAAACTCCACCTGTGCTACGTATTTATAGTGCCTATACAACTTTAGAGAGAAATTATGCTTGCTCAGAGTGAGGGCACTTGGACATTCCCAGCTCATCTATCGCCTTCCCCTTTCTAGGAATAGAAAAAAAAAAAGCATCACTCAGTGGAAAATGAAGTGGAGAAATCTGTATCTTGGGGTCTGGATTTCTGTTTTGTATGGCCCTTACTTAGCTGGACAAACTCCCTTTGCTAGCAAGGTGTGGAAAACCAAACCTGAATATTTGCATTCCCATCTACTCCTGGGAAAAGAGTAAAACTGGAAGCACAGAGATTAGGTAGTGAGTGCATGTGTGTACAAGTGCACGTGCATAAGTATTTACAAATAAAAGTTATGCCAAAGAATCATAGAATCATTAAGTTTATAAACGACCTCCAAGATCATCGAGTCCAACTTTTGACCACTAAACCGTATCACAAAGTGCTACATCCACTCATTTCTTGAACACTTTCCGGAACAGTGACTCCACCACTTCCCTGGGGAGCCTTAACCACTTTACAGTGAGGAATTTTTTCCTGCTCTTGCCCTGTAGTTGCTACACAGCCCTTCAGATTTCTGTCCACCTGCATTAAGTATAATCACTAATTATAAAAAGAGCCTATCTCAACACTTGACGGAGAGAGCAAGCAGCTCTCAATAACACTAAACCCTGGCCATCAGGTTTGTTTGTCATGTTAGCACCCAGCAACATAAACCCCAGAGCTGCTTTGTGTCCCTGACCATGAATTTCAGATGCTGTGCAAGAAGCTGCTATCATTAATAACCAGGGGAATAATACAAGGAAGAACAGCAGCATGTGGCAGATGCAAGTGTGCATATCTGTTACTGAGCTCCTGGAGCTGAGCTTTCCTGGCCAACTTCCAGCTTTGGCAGGGAGAACTTTAGCTGAGTAAGAAATCCAGGCTGTCAGTCGTGGAGTAGCTGGCAAAGACACAAAGACTCCCCATGCTTTGGGAAAGTGAAATGGCATTTTTCCTGTCTTTCCTTGCAGGATGCATTCCCTTATAAAGAGGTAAAATCAACACCAGGGTGTCAGGAGTTGTAAACGTTTATCATTTATTATGCATTTAAGTGTGCACAGCACATACACCACAGTCTTGAACAGCACCTGTATAAAACTACAGACAGATTCTGGTAAATGGTGAAAGCTCATACCATGTAACATCGTTATCAAGGTTTTATTACAATATTCAAAAGTTACAACAGCTACCTCGGAACATATCTTGTGTGAGGCCATTGGTTGTGGATTTAATTAAGTGGAAAGTGACAAAGAAGAACCATTCCCAGAGAGAATCTTTGTGGTCTGATTTTGCTATCTGAAATCTGGAACAAAATCATCAGTTGTCAGAGGTAGTGGTGATAATTACACAATGATTACTCACATACAGAAAACACAAAGTACAGAAATATCCCAGTTTACAGAAAAAAAAAAGAATTAAAAACATTAGGCATGACATTTCCTTAGTCTTGATTTGGCTTCCTTTTTCCTAACTATTTTATTCCTTGATGGTACCTGCCTTAAGGTCTAGTCCTGGCCGGCTCTGATCTTACTGAACTTTGGTGAGTAGAGTTTGTCTTCAAGGTCATGTGTAAGTAGAGGATACAGGCAAGTCTATACCATTACAAAGGAATAAAGGCTTTTGTGTAGGAATGTAAAGAGGAAAAAAAAAAGAGCTGAACTCAGATTGGTGTGTAGTCAGAAATAATTAGATGGGAAGATGATCTGCAAACATCCTCTAAGTCGTCAAACATTGTGGTTAGTCCTGGTTCCCACTTAACATATTGATGCCTCAAAGATGAAGTATCTTATAAAGAAGGAAAAAAAAGCAAAACCAAACCAAAACAAAAAAAAATAATCCTTTTAGTGATTCCCCCATAACTAAACCTGTCTTTTCCTTCATCACATTAGAGACACGAGTTACACTTGCAAAATATATAAAGAAAAATATAGGGTTACTTGATGACGATATAGTACTGCAGCCTGACAGCTGTCTGAAAATATTTTCACCATGATTATCCTTACTAAAAGTAAACCACTGGGTAAAGATAGCTCAAACGTGACAAGGCTCAAATAGGATGCACCCAACTCTATCCTGAATACTTTTGGCTACATATGGGAAAAAAGGAGATTTAGGATTATGGCTGTTCCCCCAGGCCCTCCTCTAGAACTATAAGCCCAGTAACTTCCTTCCATGCAGAATTTGTTAGGAGACTGGCTTTGAGAGTTAGTGAGGTAGAAAATTAATCAACTTCATCAAGGAATGAGACAGAAAAAAAAGCAGCATATTTCTCCTTCCAAATACTGCAGCAAAAATAATAAATAGTATGAACCAACCTCAATTCCCCATAATCAATCTAAATTCTCTCTGTGGAGCTTGTGTTTGCTACAAACCAGAAAATTCTTTTGCCTTTTAAAAACTTAGGAGTGTTACTTTGAAAATTGAAGGTAGTCTCCAAATAAGAAAGGGAATTTGATTTGAATAAAGTCAAAGTGGTTCACTGTAGATCTACAATATACATTGTTTTTCAGCCTCATGCCAAGCAATTGTATCAAATATAAACTTCCATTAAGGGCCAAAAAAGATGCTCTGCTCCTGTTTGTCTAAATAGATAAACCCAACCCCAATCCTTCGAAGCTGCCAGAGGTGTTTCAGCCTCTCCACTGAGAAGGACTGCAGCAAAGTTCAGAGTTCAGTGCTGGCAGATCTAAAAACAGATTTGTGGGGCAGCTCCCCAGCACCACACCGCTGTAAACCGATCTCACTCCAATTAAAGAGCAACGTGGCACAAAGGGGGTCAGGCATTGTGTGTGGCTCCACACTGGCATCCCACTCTGCCACCGCTCCTTGCTGGAGGCCAAGAGCTTCTCTGGGAGTCATGGGAGGGTTGGAAAACACGAGGAGGAGAACAAAGCCACCATAACAAACACACGGACAAATACACAGGTACAACAACAGACATTGTGCAACACACAAACAGTGCAAAACGTTGTAAGAGAGGAATTGGATGTCACCTGGCGTAGGGCACAGAGTAGCAGCACACCTGTGATAACTTAGAAATGAATTAAATAAACCACAAAGCAGAAGGCTTCTACTAGTTGCACCATGAAATGAAAAAAGACCTTGGGTTGGAGGTTCGCTTTGTTTTCAGAAATTTAAAAAAAACCCAACAAAATCAGAACTATAAATAAATTTTGTGACTATATATACAGATTTAAATAATTAACTTAAATATCTTACACCTACTCTTGCATAAAACTCTCCAGTAAAAGTGCACCATGTTTTTAACCCCGAACGTGTTCTGCATCTTCCCCTGTGCTGAGGTAGGTCTGAAGGGAGAGGTCTCAGATTCTAGGAAGAAAATGTGTCACTGTCATTGTGGGAGACACTTTATTGCCTTTCTTTGTTCTTCCATTTTTGCTCAGGGCTATATACATCCCGGGATAAATCCTGGATTCGTAAGCATTGTAGTTGTTTGGCAGAAGAATCTCTTTGAATTTGCACTCGTCATTGAAATGGGTCTGAAATGAAAAGGAAAGAGTGAGGGGGAAGGAATTTTAAACATCACATGTGGAAATATTTTTCCTACCAGGTGGAGAAGGCGTGCTGTGGGAATATCTGCAGGTGAGCCCCCCCCTCTTAGGAGTCTTTTGAAGTGGTCTCTGAAGCTTCAAACAGGACTCAGGAGTCAGAGGGTCATTAGGGGTGCTGTGCCCAGGCCCAGCACGTACACCTAGAGGTGGGAAGGACACCAAAAGCTCTGTCTGTTGTGGGAGGCACAGGGGTTAACAGAGCTGAGGTGAGGTGACCAAGGCCTAAGCCCGGTTCTGCAGCCCTGCTCATCTAATTGCTCAGTGGTTGTCCCACCAGCAAGAAATTGCCTGAGAGGCTTCAGAAAAGTCTGAATTAGACAAGCACTTTCTCATGTAGCTTCAGAAAAAAAGAGGCATTTTAAAGACACTCAGAGCAAACTGTATTTTTTGCTTCTTTAGGTTTAAAATTGAAGGGAAGGTTTGGATAACTTGTGTTAATGACTCAGGAAAACAGACCTGCAACTTTCAGTGATGAGGTTTCGTTTGCGAGTGCAAAGGGGAACAGGTGTTACAAGTGTGTTATCTGGAGAGGAACAAATGAACTCATCTCTTCCTATTGGGCAAAAGCCAAGGGGTTTGCAAGAGAGGTCTCAGCCTGCCAAGCTGATCACTGGACTGGAGATTATCCAGGAAACCAAAGCAGGAGTATCCCTAAGAAATGATGCAACAGAAGTTCTTGCACTTTGATGACTGATTCTGTCTGGCTTTTATATAAGTTAAAATCCTCTGTAACAGGACTGATGCCCCAAAAAAGAATTCTGGATGCTTCATGTCTTCATGCCCTAGTTATCTCTGACATAGTTTGGCTCTTCCTCAGCCCAAGGTTCTTCAAAGCATACTTTGGAAACATGACATAGAAAACTCACGGGCAAGGATGGAGACCCAGGAATGTGAGTTTGAATTATGCTGATCACAGTAACTTATACAGAAATGGCCTCAGCATGGGCAAGGATATTCCCTGTTATTGTCCAGCTCAAGTATAATTTCTAAGAGATCTCTACCTTTTCCAAAGATTCAATGTAAATAAAGATCTGTGTTGTCTCCTAATAGATCTTCCTTCTTATAAATAGAAGATCAAACCCTAAGGATGCTGAACTGTCATGGGAACTGACTCTCCATTCGCAAGCATTAGCAAAGTGGGATCAATAGGTATGTGAGAGTCACTGATTCATCACATCATAAAGGGTCACTTGTGGGGGCCTGGCTGACCACAAGTTCAAGTGCCCTCTTGAGAGATGGAGTGAGCAACCGCCACACCTGCTTAAGGCTGTTTGCACTTAAATATCGAAGTGAATGGACTGAGGCTACCTTGTGGTGCTGCGACACAAATCACTCCTCTGTTGGTCTGTGTGGCAGGAAAGATGGGTAGCCACAATTGGATGACTGCAGTTTTTATGTGGGAATCAAGGAAGTGTCATGCAAAAAAAAGTGGGTTTCCCTTCAAAATCTCACTAAGCAGCACAACTGGGCAAGACACCTTCTGTTGGCAGGGCAGCTCTGACCCAGGAGGGGCAAGGATGGGGCTTGGGCAGCTTTTAGCACCATGCACACATCTAGCCCAACTGTCCCCTCCCCAGGCACACACTTGGTGCCTACTTACAGATCCATAGAGTTTGCCTTTACTATTCATGGCCACGAAGAGTCCACTTCTAACACCAAATATGCTCACCACTCCTCTTTCCACGGGAGAAATTTCCAGCAGACCTATAGAGGAGACACAGGAATCAGGGGGACAAAGAAGTACACTGTGGAGTGTTTGGTGCCAGTGCTGCACTCATCTCCCCATGCCCCAGCACTGCTGTGGGTGGCCACAGAGCCTCATACCTTCCACGTGCTGCCCTCTGCCCCACGCTGGGACCTCTCTTCTTTTAGCTGAGTATCTATTTTTATTTGGCCCCCAGGCATTCTCTTGTGTAGACAAGGTTAAAATAAGCCAGAGCTTGCTTAGGGCAAATGAAACATTTGTCATCGCGCAGCTTACATCCCCCTCCCCTCGCAGATCTTATTGTTTCAGTTGGATAGCAGAGCCATGGGGCCACAGGGTTAAGTCCCCAGCAGATGCTTTCCAAGTTTTGGGGGAGAGCCCTGATCAGAGCGGGCGGCCCACGGCCCCGCCGATCCGCCAGATGTTGAGGCAGCTCCGACACCTGATGCCTGACGGCGACGAGGGGACAAGGCAGCGCCGGTGGGTGCCACCGAAGCGCCCGGTGGGTTCGGCCGCCGCCGCGCTGCCCGCGCTGCCCGCAGCCCCGCCGTGCCGGGGGTGGCGGCATTTTTCAGGGCAACCAGAGCTCTGCCACGCACCCACCACCCTCCCCTCGGGACACACCACTCTCCCATCGGGACACACCATCCTCCCCTCGGGACACACCACCCTCCCCTCGGGACACACCACCCTCCCCTCGGGATACACCACTCTCCGGGGCGGCTGAGTCGCTCCGCACCCGCGGATCAGCCCTTCGGCCACTCCGCGGGCGCGGCGCGTCTCACCTGCCCGCCACGGCCGGCTTACTGTATCGGTTCTCGCTGTGAACACCATCGATGCGGCCGTCGGGCAGCACCTGGATGTGGAAGCCGATGCCCACGTTGCAGTAGAGGCGCCGCAGGCGTTTGATGCCCAGGAGGTAGTCGCCGTCGCGGGCGGCATCGCGGCGCTCGGCGGGCAGGCGAGCGACGGAGCGGGCGAAAAGAGCCGCGTCCCAGCGGCGCTGGCGGGGCCCGGCGGGGAGGCGACCCGGAGCCGAGCGGCCTCGCACCGCCCCCGGCCACAGCAGCCCCAGCAGCAGCGCCGGCAGCAACGCCGCGGGCAGAGGCATCCCCTGCTCGCTTAGGGACGGGCCGCTCGCTCCGAAAATGCGCTCGCCCTCCCAGCTCCCACTTTATACTGAGGTCTCAAAGACGGGGAGGGAAAAAAAAAAAAGAAAAAACGAAGAAGGCCAACAAAAAGGGAAAAAAAAAAAAGAAAAGAAAAACCAAAAAGCAAAGCGGGGAGACAGGGAGCGTAGTGCTCAGTCCCCCGAGGATCTGCGGTTTCCCTGGGCTGGCTGCATGGAGAGGAAATCCCGAGAGCAAGAGCTTCTGAACTTGATCTCAACTCCAGGAGTCTTGTCTGATCTTCTTCTATAGCTGCTCAGCCATAGCGCTTTAGCCCTGGCCACGATATTTATATATCCATGTGCGTTGGTACCTATTACATCACCACCTACTGCTGTCTGCTGCAGCCCTCCGGTTTAGCTGAAAGTCAAATTATCACCCCTAGATGCTTAACAACTCCGAAGCGTCTTGAAGGGAAAGGGTGAGCAGCACTGGTGCTAAACAAGACGGACAGCACAAACTTTTAAAAAGAAAAGGTCATATTTTACGTTCATCTCAGCAGCTTTTCTTTCTTTCTTTCTTTCTTTCTTTCTTTCTTTCTTTCTTTCTTTCTTTCTTTCTTTCTTTCTTTCTTTCTTTCTTTCTTTCTTTCTTTCTTTCTTTCTTTCTTTCTTTCTTTCTTTCTTTCTTTCTTTCTTTCTTTCTCTTTCTCTCTTTCTCTCTTTCTTTCTCTCTCTCTTTCTTTCTTTCCTTTCTTTCTTTCCTTTCTCTTCCTTTCTTCCTTTCTTTCTTCCTTTCTTTTTCTTTTCTTTCTCTCTTTTTATTTTTCTTTCTTTTTCTTTCTTTTCTTTCTTCTTTTCTCTTTATATAGCTTTTCTTTATATTTTTCTCTTTTGTAAGTGCCTACAAATGCTAATACAAGATACAAAAATCAAAGAATGACCAGCACACGTTCTCCCCAACACAGTGTACGACTTTATGTAAATCTGTGGAATTTCAGCTTTTGCTGTATCCAAGTGACATAGTTTACAGTTTGCTGGATGCAGAAAAATTCCCTTCATTAAAAGCCAAGATAGTTGCTGAATGCGAGGTTTAAGAAATGAAAAATGAAAGAACTTGCAGAAAAAAAAACCAAACAAAAAACCCCAACCAAAACCAAAGGAAAGGAGCAGGCTTTTAATAAAGAGGAAAATATTTAAAGAGGCAACATGTGCTCTAAAACAGTAATAAAGTTTTTGATTCTAAATATCCCTTTAAGAAATCAGAAAGCAGAACATTGCTCTGCAGTACCAGACATGTGGAGCTCCCTCTTGGTCACTGTGCTGACAGAGGCCACAGTGACACAAGTTTATTCCAAAGCTTAGAGGCTGCCCACTCATGCAAGTATTGCTGCACTTTTTAATGGTGTGGTTAGTTTCTAATCTTTCCTTAGTGCTGTTGTGTCTTAATGATGCAGTTGTTCTTAGGTAGTTACTTCATTTGATGTAAGTTCAGGAAAATGAAGTTCAGTATTTGAAAACAGGAGAAGTTTTGACCCCATCAGTCTAGAATTACTTTGCTCGGAGCAAATCCCGTATGGTTTGTCACCTCCCCTGGTTTAAGTCTTGGCCCTCAACAGGGTTTCGATCAAACAGGTGAGGAGACATTAGGACAATTTTGGAAGGTCCTGAATTAATATGAAAGTGTGTTTTGAGGAGGGGGGGAGGGAAGTGGTTTGTGACTCAAGTCCTTTATAGCCTGAAGACAGTTTAGTCTTTCACGCCAGTAAAGCTCTCCTGCTGTTCCAGCAAAGGATGCGAGAGAAAAGAGAATTGCCCTAAGCCAGATGACAGCTCACCTAGGTGTGAAAATCTCTGACCTTCGCTAAACCTGAGCAAACTTAGATGATGTGCTTTTATTTCTTCTTGTGAGGTGCACATACAGTGTGTGTGTGTGTGTGTGTGTTTGCCTGTCCCCACCACACCTCTCAGGATGGAAAGAGGCTCCCAGCGCTTTGGGGGTGATCACAATCTGGTGCCACAGAGGTACAAAACACAGAGGTGTAGTTTTGTCTCACTGTCAAACTGGTTAATTCCTGTGTGTGAGTTTAAACAATGCACAATTTAGGTTTTTCCCTGTGGAGGTAAAAAATGCCCCAACTCTGGAAGTGTCCAAGACCAGGCTGGATGGGGCTTTGAGCAACCTGGTCTAGTGGAAGGTGTCCCTGTCCATGGCAGTGGGTTGGAATGAGATGATTTTTAAGGTCCCTTCCAATCTTAACAATTGTATGATTATGTGAAATCCATTGATGTCAAATACACAGATATTTACTACATTTCCATTCACATCAGGTCCCTTTTACAGCTGGTGAGCCAAGTTCTGGATGTAAAGGCTGTGCATCAGGCAAAGGACAGCTGCTCATGGGTTTGGAAACTGCCCTGCTCTGCAGGGCTCTGCTGGACACCTTCTCCTTCCCCAGGGTCCTTGGAACAGCATGATCCCACCTCACTTCAAAATCTAAATTATTTGCTCTTAGCAAACAGCAGTGGATGAATTTGCGATTAAGTTTATTTGCTTTCTGAAGGATAAGGCTGAGGAGCAGCACTTCTGCTGACACACCTACCCAGCAGCTTCCCTCCTGAAGCAAAGGAGTGGCCAAATGCCCACAGGTGATGGATCAGGGCCAGGACTGCTTGGCCTTACTGCTACTGAGAGCAGCTCTCCCTGACCCAAACCAGTGTGAACTCTGAGACCTTATCCTGTGCATGTGAAAGTCTGTTAGATCTTTAAGTTAGGCATGTGCACTGGAGGCTCAGCAAGAGATGATACTTTCATCCCTTTGGGATGTGTGGAAATGGGTCCTAAAACACCTTGGTGGGCTCTGAGTTCATATGTTTGCACGATCAAGTCCTAAATCATTACACAGAGAATCCTGAACATCAGTACGTTGTCACAATATCACTGATTAATAAAGGATGCTTTTACTGTTTCCTTGAAGGTTTTCAGTGAACCTTCCTGACAGAAAAGCAACAAGTTTCCAACTAAGAATAAAACCATGAGGCTTGGTTTTGCTTTCAAATTTTCTATATTCCTGTGTGTGTGAGCTTGTGCGCAGGCTACCCATGAAACACAAGTCCTGATGCTACAAAGCCCTCTAGTTGTTGTTGTTTGTACCTGTGGAGAATCCATAGGGATGAAAGCAAAGCAGAACTGCACCATTTTCAGTCTGCACCAGGTGTAAATGACAGGTGGAAGCCACTGACCTTCAAGGTCTTTATGCTGTAACTGATATTGTCATCTGGACATTATTGTCCCAGGAAACCATCAAAGGAGCATATTCCCTATGGAAACCAATGGAACTGACCCTCCAATCTGCTGTCAACTGTCACACAGTGAAGGGGAGTTTTCCAGATCATCCCATAATTAATTCTGAATATTCCATATGCTGCCATGTTTCACTGCTATGTGTCCCCTTTTCCTCATGTCCCACACTTCTTCCCAGCAATACTTTAGATACTAGGCTAGGGAAAATGTCTTCATCTGTATTTGCTCTCTTCCCTAAGAAGAAGTGTATGTGGATGTTGCAGTTCAGACAGCTCTGCTTTCCAAATACTTGGAAATCTAGGCTTAAAAAGAAGAAAAGTTTTACAGAATTCAGGTTCAAGCCCCATATCATGGATTCCAAAAGAAAAAGGGAAAAGATAAAGGAATCTGTAATATCTTTACAACATTAGTTTGCAATTGCACTGGCATAGCAGTCATCTGAACTTAGCTCTGTGCCTGCATCTCTGGAGGGGTCTAGATCCATAATTTCAAAATCAATTTACATATTTATTAACTCGAGTAAATAGATGTAAATGACCCTGAAAGCTATTGCTCGTGAGCTTTTCTCCTGAAGGCAAATATTTTACTGAGACCCTTTGGTCTGGAAGGATGGTCTGGAAGGAAAGGGCACAGAGGAATATATTCTTAGGAAAAAAAATCCCTTTCCCCATGTTTGCATGCTATGAAGACATGGTAAAAAAGCAAGCCTGCCCCCCAGGTTCCCCTTTGATAAACGCCCCTTTTAATTAGGATTATTTTGGAAGACAGGAGCCCAGCAGAAGGGACTGGGCTGAGAGAGCTTTCTCACGTTCACATCTGGCTGCCTCTGTGTGTGAGCAGGGCAGTGGTCCCAGGAGAGGAGCCTGCCTGGAATGCTGGGGGGGCCCAAGCCTGGAGTGGCCAAGGTCTCCCAGACCCATGCAGCCCCTGCCTCCTGCATAACACACATACCCACACATGAGTCAGATGCACTTGGGGTGGTTTTTTTCTGTTCGCAGCTGGTCTGTTTGATCTCTGTGTGCTTGGGCTGTTTGCTGTAGGAAGCGTCTTGCCGTGATCAAACCTCATTATCTTGGGCAATGTTGTAGTGTTGCATGTTGGAAAAGGACAGTGGAGTACAACAGCCCTCAGCAGCAACCCTGGGCAGTTTTCTGCCACAGGAACCTCCCTCCAGTGTCCCTCCAGGACTGAACATCACTTTGCTTATGGTGGGGATGGATGTTTTCAGCAGCTACTCCCTCTACTGCTGGTGAGTTTGTGTAGCCCTACTGTAAAGCAGAGATCAGAGAGGATATGGCAGTGGCCATCTGTGTGGCTCCTGGAGGTCTGCAGCAGCTCAGATGTTGCAATTCACACTTCCAGCTCATGTCCATGCTGCTCATACACCCACCGCTGCAGGGGTGGGCACCCAGTACGGCCAGGTGGGAGATCAAGCCACAGGCACTTGACTTTATGTGCACTTCCTTCAGTGCCCCAGCAACCTTTTTCTCAGCTGCTGTGCTTGGTTTGCTTGCTCTGTTGCTTTTGAACTGCAAGACTGATGCTCCTGCAACATCAGTTCAAAGGTGTGAGGTGGTGGTGTGGTGGCAGCGACCCTCTGGGGGACCTGAGGCCACTCACCAAGCAACCTGATCATGGAAAGCCATTTCCTTGTCCTGCTGCTCCTTGTCACTGCCTGACACATGAATAGCTCTCAGGTGAAGAAACAAATCCAGACAATCTATTATACCTTCTGCTTCTCAGCTTGTTTCTCACATTGCAGGTTTGCTCCACGCTTTTCTTTCACTATGCATTGCCCTCAGCAAAAATTCCCAACCCTGGTGTCCCTCCTGCTCTGTATTTCCAACAGTTTGTCTTTGCTTAGTGGCTTTTACTCTTCTTGCTGCATGTGGTTCCTGTTGTCCACTACCCTTTTCCAGGAGCTGTTCTGCTCTCTTCTCCATCTTCAGGACAAGGTGACAGGCTCACAGCAACCAGTGCTCTTCATGGAAGTTACACTCATCATGAAGGATGGTTGGACATCACCCAGACCTTAACTGCGGGCATGAAGGGTGTGTCCTCTCTGCTGGATCTTCTGCAGTCACCAGGATGGTGCCTCTGCTTACCTGAATGCGTAAACTATGGCTGGAACGGAGGTGACATCACTTTGGGCACCAGTGTCATGAAAACCAGGTAAGGGAGGGATTCTTAGCACCCTTAAGTAAGATTTCTCATTGTGATTTGTAGCAGTTCCTGAAGCCTGAGATGTTCTTCTGTGGGGTGGTGGGATAAGTGGAGAGCATGGAGGATTTGAGGACTCCTCAGGAGTATCACTGGACTTTGTATTATTGAAGAGCAGGGCTCGGTGTCATGGGACAGTGGAAATGTCCTGGGAAGTCATCAGTCAAGGCAGACCATTGCAGAGGGCAATCATGTCCTAGGGCTTTGTCAGAGCCCCACAGCCCTCATCCTCATGTAGTTTGAAGCAAATTTTGGAAGGGAAGTCTGAGAAGATGAAGAAATACGTTCAGGGGGCTCCAGTTAATAAAGTTGGTCTTCTTTGGAAAACTTTGTTCCCAGCCAGGCTCATTCTTAGGCTGTAGCTCACACGCTTGTACTTTCATACTCATTGCTGACATTTCTGCATATGCTATTTTGCTCTTCCTTGTCCTGTCTTCTCTTTACCTATTGAAATTATAAACACTTCAAAACTAAAAATACACATTTTTTTCCTTTTGTCAGATTATGGCACACATACTTCTGCTGATACATTACTTGACACTGCCAAGCAAAACTGGTAAAAGGAAACATAATAGAAAATGAGTTTTGAGAATCAGAGTAAGTGTTTGTTAAGCTTATTTTTATTATTATTATTGTGGGAAATAGTAGCTTAAGTTGACTTTTTGTGTGAGAATGTTTTAGCTGACTTTGAACAAAGCATAATTGGTTTACACAAAGCTGTTCAACATGTGGCCTCTCTTGTATGAATCATTTTTTACCGGTGGCTAATGTGAAGAAAACTGGCTGTTGTAAGCAAATGACGTGTATTGCTGAATTTGAAAACTCCCTAGCAAAGCGTCACTTAAAATCTGTCAGAACATATATGGACATAGCTGTCCAATCCATAACCTCTCCAAGCATGTAGGAGACCAGCTTTTCCACTTGACCTTTAGTGTCACAGCTGTGAAACAAACTGATGTCTCCTTTCCTTATTTCCTCTTGGTGTTTTCTGGTGCTCATCACTGCGAGGTTTGAGTCCTCTGACGTGGTGGCCACATCCTCAGAGCACCTCCATGAACTGGGAGCTGGTATCCTCCTTCCCAGTCCATTGCTCACTCTGGCAGTAAGAGGCAGTTATGCTGCCATTCAGGTGCATCTGGGGGTGGCAGAGAGTGAATCAAGACCAGAAGGATTGTGAAAGACCTGTGTGATCTGTTGGGGGTTGAGGAACTACAGTGGTAGAGGTTCTTGAAGCCTGGTCTAGTCAAGTTGCTTCCCTACCATAGCAGAGCATGCAGAGGGCCTGCAATGTTGGCTTTGACCCCAAGGCAGGAAAACTGCACAGACCCAGCAGGACCAAAGCACTCACCTACCCCAGGAGACATAGCTGGGCTCCTTGGATTTGGGATGAGCTCTGCTCCTGATGGGCTGTGTGGGGTCGGGGTCAGAACACAGACATCCCCAAATTTCCCCAAATATTTTGCTTTCCTGGTACCACCAATAGTACTGGCAGGGCAACAAGTTTATCTTTCACTCTGGCACAAAACCCCAAGCATAACACCAGTTCAGCACTATATTTCTCCTGATGGAGTCAGCCAGAAACTTCTGCATGGTTTCCATGGGTGAGTTCTTTCAAAAGTAAACTGCAAGCCATGAAATAAACACAGGTAACAGCTTTAAAGCTCAAAGATCAACCAGCATGGAGGTTCCTCATCAAATTCTGTGTTGTTTGAGGGTAGTGACAGAAGAATACATTAGGTAAAATATATTTTCTTCCCCTTCATTTGGAAAGAGAAGCTAAGAAGCCAGATATGTAGCTGAGAAATGTCTAGCTGCAGTGTGTAAAACAAGTTATCCGTCATCAGACCCATCAGTCATCTGTCATCAGACATGTCTAGAGGATTTGTCAGAGGTTTTGGCACATTGGTTATTCCCTGTCTTTATGCTGTTGAATAACAGGCCTTACAGATTACAATGGGAGCCAGTTCTCACTTCAACTCTGGATCACACAAGGTATGAGTAAATAAGATTTGGATGAATGATCCTTGCCCAGAAAAATCCCCTTGACACCAAGAAACCAGCCGAGATGGCATGGCTTAATTTTTGATTTAATAATTTAATTCCTCTTGCCATTCAAAGCCCGGAGCAACTTTGTTTTAGTCAACCATTTTAATATTAACCGTTTCCCCTCCATCTTTCTCACTTCAGTAGTAAAGCTTTGAGAGCTACAATAATTCAGCACTACAGGAATTAAGACATACAGGTTAAAAAATGACAGGCAAAAGAATATGACAAAGACTCCTTATCTCCTTTTGAATGATTCCTGGTGCTGCTCTAAGAGTACATTTCTTCCAGGGTTTACTTTTGTTCCTGCAGATGAAAGAGGGACCATGCCCAGACTCCCAAGTCAGTGTGCTCAATGAAGCCATGAAGTCCCTTAGCTCTCTGCCATGAACATTATGATTTTTCTTCCATTTCCAATTATGTTTGTGTTTGGACCAAGGGAATGTACAGTTTCCATACTGCTACTGTGGTCTGTGGGAAGAGGCCCCAGGGAATTAGCTCAGATTCTTACCTTGCTTGGGACTGCTTTTTGCTTTCAAGAAGTAGAATGAGTTAAATGCAAACCTAAATGACCATTTTAAAGATTGTCTAGAGAGGAAAACAGTCTTAAACTAGGTAGGCAATGACAGAACAAAGGCCTCGGTAGTTTAATATTTTCCCAGGACCAACCCATGATTCCCTCCATTGGTGGATCGGAAGCCACCTGGAACGCAGCCAAGTATCCTTCCTGAATGTGTGTGTCCTGCAAACATTGAGTGTAACAGTGTGGTCATCTCAACCCTGTCAGTGCAAGCAGAGCATGTCCCACAGCCCCAGGGTTTTCCCTTTGCCACTATCCACCTGGAATAATAGGTAAACTATTGCATTGATGCTTCAGGGATTTTTGATTTGAAAGGTGCTACTGAGCTAAAATCCATGTAACTCATTTCCCCATAACTTCCTGAGATAATGGGATAAACCTAAAGAAGGTGAGTCCACACCAAGTCTGATTCCTATTTTTATGTCTGGGCACACCCATTCAGGATTATTATTTTGATATGAATCTCCATGTACATTATCTATATTAGCAGGAATGGAGGATGTCCATGAGAGCTGTTGGAATCAGGACAGTGGGATGGGAATGACACACAATGAAGGGAAAACTCCCTGCCCAGGGAATTCAGACAGTGCTGTGCAGTCACTGCTCTGCTATTTGCCACATGCTATATACAGTCACAAAATATTCCACTCAGTCAGAGACATGGACAGAAAAAGCCCTGGAACCCCAAAGTCTTACAGTCTTATAATAACCACTGAAGAACACCCTTCACCGCAAAAGGAACACAGCAGAGCTCCTGGTGACCTGCCTGGGACACACTCTATGCAATTTATTCTGTATTTAAAGAATCAGGCACAATCTGATGGGGTGGTTTCAGTGCCTTCATGGCCATTTAGCATAGCCCTGCAATTGGGAAGCAAATATTTTTGGCTACCTTATAGAAATTTCATAATGCTGGAAGGAGGTATTACAAAATTATCAGGAGTTTTCATTTATTTCATTGGTTGAAAACTAAATTTGCGTACCGGTATGGGTTCTGTCATTAAAAAACAAAATCCTTTCAAAATTAATCTTCTTTTCCATGCTCTTTCCACTTTTTAATTTGTAAATTTTTATTCCTCAGAGTTGTTGGACCAGCACACTAAGAGGCTTGTCACTTGAAGTTCAAATGCAGGATTTCAGAAAAAGCATTGGAGTGTTGTGAGTGTTTCTTGGATTGGAAGACATAGGAACATAGTGACGATGGTACACTAATTCTTATTGTAAAATGTCATTTCTACTGTCTACAGCAAAATACATATTATTACTATCATTCCTTTTATTATTTTTCTGAAAGGAAAAAAATCAGTCTAAGACTTCAATTACAATCAAACCACAAACAGGATTAAATAAATAAGATGGACTGGTCCTGAAGATCCTGCTAGGTGATGAATCCCAGGGAAGGTGAGTGTTTGCTGGTGCAGACCATACCTTAGATTAAGAGTGCAGGTGGAAATCTTGGCTCCGTCGCCTTTTTGGGCTTTTTTGCGGCCCCAGTAAAAATCCCACTGGCTGGGGACTGGAAGGTATTGGAAGAAGTAGGAGCCAGGGAGCCCTCAAGGCTCTCCTGTTTGTTTGCCTGGAAGTTCCCACTGAACTGCTGCCAAAATGATTTAATAAGAATGTTATTTTTGGTAGCAGTGGCAGTTTTTACTATCAGTACTGAAGAGGCAGTAACATCCATAACAAACATGTGGGGATGTGTCTCATCCTTTCTTTTCTCTCTGATCTTCCCTGTTCTTTCTCATAATGGCTGGGGCACTGCTGATGAGCTAGGAAGAAGAAGGAGGGGAGGTTAGAACTGTGCTGGCAAGTGTTGTACTCCATTGGATTTTTAAAGAGCTTAGAAAGTTTCTCTCCATCCCTCCCCATCACTATAGCAGGAAAATTACGGAGTGTATACCTAAAAAAACTACCTCAAAACTGCCTCCTGTAGCAGATTTGGTGCACATAATTCAAACCATAGAAACAAACCTCATACACTGATTATTATTATTATTTAACAGCAGCAAATGATCATTATTTTTTACCAAGCATAAGGGATGATTTGCAACACATTCTTGTGCTTCATGGTGCTTTCAAGTCTTACATGGACACAGGCTGAAGAGCCAGCTCCCAAAGACGAGGTACCATGATTTGATGGTGCTGGTCAAGTGGCTTCAGGAACACTTTTGGGATCCCCTTTTGGGGCTGCAATGGTCTGTACCCAGTGCCCTGCCGTGGTGCTACTCCTGCATCACCACCGCCATACTCATTTATAACAAAGTTGCATATTACTATAAGTTAAATATTACTTTAAGTTACATATTACTTAAGTTTCTGTAATGATGAGGGATTTCCATGAGCTGCAGAGGAGAACATGCAGAACATCTCTGCCCATGGACTAAAGCTACAGTGCTGAAGGAGCAGCAATACCTCAACAGAGGGCTGGTAGAAAATCAGCCAGACACATTTAAAGAGCAATTTGGAATCACCAAAGACTTGCCAAATATATCTTGCTGTTGTTGCAGCATAAATATAATAATTGCTATTATTAGCAGCAGCAATAGTCACTATTAAGGTTATTATTAGGCATCATTTTTCCTGTAGTAACACTTAGGAATTCCAGAGTGCCAGTGCAATATGTGTTGTAAGGCTGTTACCATGACAGTTGTGCTCTGTTTGCCAGTGTGTTTTGGCTAGAGAGCCAGCTGCTGAGGAGCTGGGCTCCAAGTTGCCCAGCAATAAATCCCAAACCAAATTCATGACCAGATTTCTGCTCCAAGCCTCAAGCTTGTGACTTTGCCACGGAGGCTGCTCTGCCACTGCAAAAACTTGCCACTTCTACCAAAACCTCATAGCTCCTCAGTCACATTTTCAAAAATATCCTTTGCATACTCCTTTATACAGGTAAGCACAGGAGATGCTGCTGGTGAGACAGACAGGAGAGAGAGTTATTTGTGAAAGGGTTGGAAGGTTCTCACAAGGGAGATGAGAATTACTTCTTTGCAATACAAGCAAATAGAAGCACATTATATAAAGAAAAAGACATTCAACTACGCAGGATGAGACAAACTTTGTAAAATGTCATTTTTTTTTTGCAGGTGAGATTTCCCTGACAGATTGTCAGTCTCAAGATGTCCACAAACTATTGGCATGGCTCTCAGCTTGCTGTTGAATGTACTAATTTTATTAATCTTTACGAGATGGACACGGTCGTTTGTCTTTTCCATCTCGTAGCAAGATGTGAAATTGGTCACTGCATGTGGAGAATGAGTTCCACTGTAGGGATCCCTCGCAGATTATGGTCCCCCTCAAAATGTTCATAACCTTCTGGGCAGAGGTACATGTCAGACACTGAGCAAAAAGAGCATCAGAGGTGTGTGGGATGCCCTTGGGTTTTCACAGACACCAGGAGGTTCATCTGTCCCAGGACCACTGGGGTGTCAAACCCTCTTGTCACCAGGACTGCAACCCATTAGCATGGGAGGGTAAAGCCACAGTATGTGAACTAATGGTCCCAAACCATTACCTATGGAATTGGAATCCTTATCACAAAAGCTCTAAGGTTGTGATTTGCATCTCTCCAAGTGTGGGTCCAGTAATTCCTCCATCTGTCATCACCACTAATCTCTCTTTGTAATCTTCCTAGTACCTCTGTGTCACCAACATCCCCACTATAGGTGTTGTGTTTTCTAATGGTCCACTTAGCACATTCAGAAGTCTCCCATGCTCCCAGTATTGTTTGATTACGTCTTTTAGGGTTAAGATCTGATCAGCGTGTGTACACTCCTCTGAAGCTAAACTGACTTTCCTTAAGCCCACTATTCAGCTGTGCCTGCTTTCTTGTTCACAGGCACTCAAGCAAAGGTATTCTCAAACACAGCAAACATCCTAATGCCTCTTGAGCCTTATATTCCTTCCTGCTACCTCCTTTTCCTTCAGCTTCTTGCGATCACATCTGAATAGCACGGATGAGCCCTTCAGTAGCTCTAAAAAGCCCTGGGAATACCTGACACTGTCCCACGGGTGCCAGTTTGTTGGCAGAGCAGCCAGGAGAATGCCAACTGTCACACAGAGCTGGATCCAAGGAGCAGTGGCAACTGCAGGGCCACTGCACTGTCCTTGATGGCTTTTGGGCTCAACCCATGGCACACATGTTGATTGATTTATTTATTTTTTTTTTTAATTTCCCAGCATATATCAGCAATCCTCTTTTCAACAGGTTTCCCCTTTCACTTCTCACCTCAAGTTCTAACTTTTTCTGTCTCCCTTGCAAAGAAAATCAACTTCTGAGAGATGAACTGTGAGTTTGTGACACACTGCATGTGTCACTCACCTTCTGAAAAATATCTTCTCTGAAAGGACCTATTTAGAAATACTGATGAATTAGAGTACAACTGGAACTTGGTGTTAGCTCCTAATTTAATGCATACCCAGCCCTTACCCAGGCTGATCACAAAATTGATCTGTCTGTTCACACTAAATTCTTTACACTAAAGGGACTTTTACCCTTGATCAGATTTTATCCAACTAAACATTGACAAAGGTGTACCAAGGTATAGGCAGGAAAAATATTGCATTTAAAATATGATGAGCAGTCAGACTTATCTGTTGTAATCAAATGAATATAGCAAGTCTTACTTCCCTTATTTGGACATCTTGGCAACAGCTTTCCAAGGACCCTCTCCATCACTGGCAGAAGATTATCAGAATTCACAGATGTAATGACCAAACTCCTGAGAGAGGCTGAAATTAAATCAGGTCTTCCTGAAACATATGCCCAGAGCCTTCTTGTCAACTAGGCCAGTGACACCAACACTAAAAGAAAAAGATTTTGAGGAAAACAATTGCCTTACATTTCTGTGCTGTTCAAATGAGGCATCACAGAAACATGTTCTGAACAGCTCATGAGTTTGGTTGGTGCTGATGTAGAAGAGCCATTTCATGGATTTATAACAAAGTAGTCCTGCTCGTGATAAAAGTAAATCCATTATAAATAAATAAATACAGAAACTATTTACACCAATCAAAAATAGTCACATATTAAAAAGTATTCATACCTTGCCATTTTAATAGTTAAATCTGTATTTGGGAAAAAAATTAACTAATACATGATTGATATCATATTGAGTAAAAATATCTCAGGACCATAAGGAAAATTTGGATGCTTTATTTCAGCTAGAAATCAGTGTAAGAATTAGGGCTTCCAGCTCAGGTTCCAGTGAGACATCTTTCTTCCATTGCATTTTTCTCTGTCCCTCCTGTGCCAACTCTTATAAAACAAGATACTACAGGATTTAATTCTAAAAATCTAATATTACTGCCTTGTGGTGAAGTGAATGCTACAGATTCCTTCTTGATAATACTGTCTTATGGGATTCCTGTGTGGTAACAGAATCTCCTGGGATTCCTGTCTGGTAACCATATCTCAGTGGACCTTGGGAGTATTTCTCCCATTGGATAACCTCAGCCCCACCAAATAAGCAGCCATAAACCTTATACTCTCTTTATTTTACATGACATTATTTTACTAATGACAGATTCTGCACTGTTTAGATCAGTGGGCTTTTTTACCTTCACTGATTTTTGCTAAGTTAGAATCAGGGCTCCATGAGAATTTAATGCTATGGAATATCTTATATGTTTGACAAGAATGATACTAAGAAATACCTTTAAAGAAGCAAGAATAGAAATGTTTCATGGCTTTGTTGCACTTAGTCTTTAACCATACATGGACTAGAAAGCTTTTTGTTTTTCTGCAAATGAGCTATGGTAATAGTTCTGACTCCAGTGAGGGAAATCACAGCTAAGTAGTTTCAGAAGGAATACACAGAACAGTTTTTAAGGGGGGTTTCAGTTAAAGCCTCTGGTGCAACTGTAAATCTGCAGTAAACCAAGAGCCATAAATCCCCTGAGATTCTGCTTGGGTTTATTATACCCCAAAGATTCATTTAAATATGGGGACTCCACTGCACCCTTTAATAAGGAACCAGCAATCTAGGGCACTCTACCAGTTGTTCATAGCAAATTGACAGGGATGAAATTATTGCAAAAAGCCCCAAAATATGCAAATTTTTGTCCTTATAGTCCTGCATGATATCCCCAGACTCTTTTGCAGCTTCTCACAGGATGAGGGGGGTCACCATGGGAAGTTAATCCACTTGCTGGGGAACTCTGGTTGCACATCTCAGAGGGTTCAGACCTGTTTCATCAACCTGTAAAACTCCAAGTGATTCAGGAAAAGTCTGCTCTGGTTCACCATGTGGCATTTCCAGGCTCAAAAGTTTTGTCTCGAGCTTTCCTTTGATTTATTTAGTGTTTCTAATGGTCCACTTTTGAGAAGATGATGGGACCTCTGTGGTTGGGGGATCAACTCAACAGAGGGATTGCTGCTGAGGTGAGACCCAGTTTTGTTCATGGAAGAACAGACCATTTTCCTGTTGCCATGATCCATCTCCTGGAGTACCCACCCCAACAATGTGGTTCACATAAAACACTGATGGGCCCTGAGAGAATTATTCAGTTAAGTTTTGTGTCATTAAGCCCTTAGATGTACCAACAGACATCAGAGCAGGTCTTGACCATCTGGAATGGGGTGGCTTTAGCAAAGGTCTGACCAGATGAAGCTCTGTCTCAGTAAAAGGAGGAAAGTTTGAAACCCAGAGGTTACTAAGGCTTGGAGCCCAGTGGAAGGACCTGAAGAATACAAATGTTAGGAGATGAAAGAAGGTGAGCAGGCAACACCTTCTATTAAAGCACTGTATCTCCTGCCATGTGTTCAGACAAAAAAATGGACATATGACATTTTTCCTTTTCACAGCTGTCTTTCTGTCCAAATATAACGCTCACAACTCCAGAACTTACAGCTGTTCCAAGCCCTTCTCTGAATCCAGACCATGCTTTAATACCAACTTGTCTCTGGCCTTGCTCAAGTCATCAAATCTCATCACACTTGGAGATTCAAAGAACTGTGATAACAATCCCTGACAACATCACGTTAGTTTTGAGAGGAACAATAAAGGTTGTGAAGCACTTTCTGAAGGTTAAAAAAAAAATACAAACAACACACGTGATACTAGATCTGCCAAGACACCTTTATCCCTAAACCCCTGAATTTCTATGATGTTTCTCTGCCTGAAGTACCACTGAAATTAGAGGTAGGTAAGCAAGTAGAGGCACTCAGGATCTTTGCTGGTGTGGTCCTGGCTGCCACCTTGGGATCCTCTGAAAGACTGTTCTGGCTGTTGCTACAGGCTAGGATAACCAAGAATGGTGTCAGATCAGGATCTGCATCTCTGCTCTGCTGCCTTTTAGGTCACAACCTGCTGCTTGGACAACGAATTGAGTTGGAGACCTGTGGAAATATCCACAGGCATAATTTGTACAACAAAACCAGGAAAAACAAACCACATTTTTACCAGGGGGCTTTTGATGGGTCTCTTAAGGGGGCATTCATGACTGTCTTGTGAGTCACCACCCCAAAAATACTGCAAGTGCTATTCATTCAGCAGTGCAAGCTGGAAACAATGTAGGGAACTCTCCTCTTCAGGTCAGTGTCACTGTGCCTGGGAACGAAGGGCGAGACAAGAAAGAGCACGGCTTCCAAATTGCTCTCGTGCAAGTTCTGCCTGGGGATGGGCACTGCAGGAAGGAAAAAAAGGGTTTCTCTGCTGCCCAGAGCATAGCTGTGGATCCCCTTTTGCAACTTTTGAGAGCTGTGAGAAGTGATTTTTTGCTTGTTGGGAAAAATTTGCGTAAAACTGGAGCAAAAATAAGTGGTGCAGGAGCTTGGGGAAGACATGAAAATTCTTGCCATCCCACACTGTTTGACAGGCTCAGAGAGCAGCTTTGGTGTTTATCCTGTTTATAGCCCTTCTTGGGGCTATAAAAATAGGGGAGAATCCATGAAACCAGCAGCACCTCACATATAGCACAGCCCTTTTCTTCCAAGATAGCTAAAAGCCTTAATTAGAAGCTCACAGAGTTATTTTTTGCATGTTGCAGCCAACAACACAGAACATGGACTCCTGGTGGAATACCAAGGCAGTAAATCAATGGAGGGTCTTTGCCACCGTTCATGAAATGCTCCAGCTGTGCTCTAAGGATTAGAATGTCAACAGAACTCTTGATTTGAATCACAGCCTTGCCTTCACTCAGGGGCCGTATATTAGTCTTGAGAAGCAGACAGAGTTTCATTGCTCAAGTCAAAAAAAAAAAAAAAAGAAAAAAAGAAAAAAGAAAAGAGAGAATTGCTGAGCTGAAAATAAAATGGTGATGTAGGGAAGGAACACTGCAGTGCAGCCAGAGGAGACACATGGTAGCTTTCAGCAAAAACCTCTAGAAATTTGAACGTGAAGATATTTCTCCATGTTTGTTTAGTATAAATTTCACAAGTCAAACTCAGTTTTTCCCAATACATTTAGACAATGGTTAGTCCACCTGATTAAGTGCTCAGTTTCACCAAAGCCATTACAGCAATTCCAGCTGATTTCAGCCAAGGATCTGGTCCTTAGAGTGTGAGATACATCAGGAATCTCAAGAAACAAAAATGGATTATTTTAGACTGTGGTAAATTTGTCTGGGGGGAAAATATGTTTGAATATCACTTGTGGTGATGCTTCTGCTTTAGAGAATGATCAAATAATAGAATACCCTGAATCAATGAAGACTAGAATGGATTTCATCAGGTTGGATTCCCAAAAGCTGTGTAAAAGGTGCACTTTTGGTTTAGAAAACACTGGAAGTTTCCCAGGAATCTTTTGACATTTAGCAGGTGTTCTCTTGCAATGATTGTAATAAATCTTAACAAAAAAAAAAATGCTGAAGACTTTTCTCATGATGACCTTGAAGTTGCTGACGAGGTCACAGCAATGGTGTCATACTGCAGTTTGCACGTTCTTACTTTCTTATTCCTGTAGGAATCAGCTGCTGCCAAAGTACACATGATACAAACTAGAATTCTGATTATCCAAAGCTCAGTCATAGTCTCTGTTTCCTATAATACAGTTCTATCCCTGGTATTTATTGCTTACACTGAAAAGTATCTCAGTTATTCAAAACCTTGGGTACTGAGATTCAGTAAGTGGACCCATTAAATCAATTTGCAATTGATTCAGCTGGCTTAAAACCATTTCCCCTCTCATAACTGTGCCAAAGCTATGCAAAGATTTGCACAAAAAATACTCAGAAAGGGAGAGATCTACCTTTACTTTGAATGCTTTTGTTGAAGGCAAAAAGGAGAAAGAATCTCACAAAGCCCTAATAGTCCTGGAACTTTCAGTAGGTTTATATCTTTGCAGAAGCAAGAAAACCTCCTCTCTGAAATGTAAAATTATTTGGAAATGCTGCTTTTCACTGAACAGTACCTGAAATACAAGGGGGTTGTAGAGCTGAGCCAAGTTCCTGAAATGCAATACCACTTTGTAGTGCACAGTGGGGTTGGCAGCAATCTGGTTGGTTCCTGCCCTGGCATCTTTTTTATTTTGGTTTATTTTGCTTCCCCACCACCACACCTGAAGCCTGTGCAGATCTGTGCCGGCTTGTCCTGCCTCTAACACCTGCAGGGCTGTGCTGGAGGGTCCCTACACCTGCTACCATAATGGGGGACAGACCCTTCTGCATGAGCCTAATCTCATTTCCTGGCATAACATGAACTTCTCTCTCCTCTCCTTGAATCTCCACTCCTCTCCTCTCCTTGAATCTCCACTCCTCTCCTCTCCTTGAATCTCCTGTCCTTGAATCTCCTTGAATCTCCTCTCCTTGAATCTCCTCTCCTTGAATCTCCTCTCCTCGAATCTCCTCTCCTTGAATCTCCTCTCCTCGAATCTTCTCTCCTTGAATCTCCTCTCCTCTCCTTTCCTCTCCTTGAATCTCCTTAATCTCCTCTCCCTCCTTGAATCTCCTCTCCCTCCTTGAATCTCCTCTCCCTCCTTGAATCTCCTCTCCCTCCTTGAATCTCCTCTCCTTGAATCTCCTTGAATCTCCTCTCCCTCCTTGAATCTCCTCTCCCTTCTTGAATCTCCTCTCCTTGAATCTCCTCTCCTCTCCTTGAATCTCCTCTCCTCTCCTCTCCTCTCCTCTCCTCTCCTCTCCTCTCCTCTCCTCTCCTCTCCTCTCCTCTCCTCTCCTCTCCTCTCCTCTCCTCTCCTCTCCTCTCCTCTCCTCTCCTCTCCTCTCCTCTCCTCTCCTCTCCTCTCCTTGAATCTCCTTGAATCTCCTTGAATCTCCTTGAATCTCCTTGAATCTCCTTGAATCTCCTTTCCTCTCCTCTCCTTGAATCTCCTTTCCTCTCCTCTCCTCTCCTCTCCTCTCCTCTCCTCTCCTCTCCTCTCCTCTCCTCTCCTTGAATCTCCTCTCCTTGAATCTCCTCTCCTCTCCTCTCCTCTCCTCTCCTTGAATCTCCTCTCCTCTCCTTGAATCTCCTCTCCTCTCCTCTCCTTGAATCTCCTCTCCTTGAATCTCCTCTCCTTGAATCTCCTCTCCTCTCCTTGAATCTCCTCTCCTCTCCTTGAATCTCCTCTCCTTGAATCTCCTCTCCTTGAATCTCCTCTCCTCTCCTCTCCTTGAATCTCCTCTCCTCTCCTCTCCTTGAATCTCCTTGAATCTCCTCTCCTCTCCTTGAATCTCCTCTCCTCTCCTTGAATTTCCTCTCCTCTCCTTGAATCTCCTCTCCTCTCCTCTCCTTGAATCTCCTCTCCTCTCCTCTCCTTGAATCTCCTCTCCTCTCCTCTCCTCTCCTCTCCTTGAATCTCCACTCCTCTCCTCTCCTTGAATCTCCACTCCTCTCCTCTCCTTGAATCTCCTCTCCTCTCCTTGAATCTCCTTGAATCGCCTCTCCTCTCCTCAAATCTTCTTGAATCTCCTTGAATCTCCTCTCCTTGAATCTCCTCTCTTTGAATCTCCTTGAATCTCCTCTCCTCTCCTCTCCTCGAATCTCCTCTCCTCGAATCTCCTCTCCTCGAATCTCCTTGAATCGCCTCTTCTCTCCTTGAATCACCTCTTCTCTCCTTGAATCTCCTCTCCTCTCCTCCCCCCCCTCCCCTCCCCTCCCCTCCCCTCCCCTCCCCTCCCCTCCCCTCCCCTCCCCTCCCCTCCCCTCCCCTCCCCTCCCCTCCCCTCCCCACCCCTACCCGCCCCTCTTATTTTTTCCTTTTTGGCAGAGAAGCCACCATTTGTTAGAACTTAAAACAAGTATTAAGTTTACATTAATGTAATCTTATCTTTTATTAGAAGTACATCCTCAGCCTTTAGGAAAAGGTGTTAGAAGAAAGCAGGATTGAGATCCTTCTTTTTCCAACAGGAGATATCCAACCTGCTATTAAACCTGAAAAAACTGTCATTCCCTGAAATATCTCTGCACCGCCACAATCTAAACAGGTACAAGACTCAACTTGGGCCCCAAGTTCAAGCAGCAGAAAGGGATGATATAAAACAAGGGAGTGAATTGGAGCTGTGCAATTCAGAGATAAACTTTACACTGGGTTGAGTTCTCTAAGAAAAAGCAAAAGATACATGGGATGGCCCTGCTCCATTTAGATTAGGAAATCTGGAATGTTTAACGAGAAAATGAGGAAAAAATTCTGAAGGGCTTTGTTTTACTGGTTCCCCCTTCTGGAAAAATTTCACAGAATCTCAGTTTTCATGGCTATTTTTGAATGCACTCTCAGGGAAGCACTTGAAATAAATCCCGTTCTTCATTCAGAACTGGGGAAAAAAGGAGTTAATCTGATCCCAAGGGGTTTGTCTCCATAGGCACTGCTGAATATGGGTAACAGACCCTCGGAGCAGACAGACTGTGGGACACAAATAAACCCAGTTTCTGCTGCTGTAGTTTTAGCCCCATGTTGCCACGAAAAAATGTTGAAGGATTTAAGAATAATTTAAGAATAATTTTCACGGTCTGAGCACCAAATGCCTGTGAGACTCCGATGTCTGCAGAGTAAACCAAGCACGTGGGATCATCGTACAACTATGCTGTGCCAAGTGATGTGTGTCACCTCCAGTGACACTGCCTCCCAAATTCCCAGGAGATTTCTGTCAGGCAGCTTCATTTCTGGATCCAGAAAGCAACATTTGTGTGGCTTTTCCTAGCAGGAACATAAAAAGGAGGTGGAGCCTTGATCTGCTGGTGATTCTTTCTTAAAGAAGTATCTAAAGGCGCTGAATTCTGGTCTGGACTGTATGAGCAAGCCCAATTCTGCCCACAAAATTCCTGCAAGTGATAATTTCTAAAGATAAAACATTGATTTAAGGCAAATTATTATCTTTAATGGCCAGTTACCACATATGATGTATTATCTGACAGAATTATCTGACTTCTTAAATGAAGTACTTCCAAAAAAAAAAAGGTTATTTCCAAATGAAAAAGACATTCCAGTGAGGTTTTGACACCATCAGACCTAGTTTTCTTGGTTTCAGGACAAAAAATCTGCAAATCAAGCAGCTGATGCCAGACTTTCCAAGTGAGTAGAACTGCACATCCCACTGGGTTTGGATTCTTCAGGAGAACCTTCAGCCAGAACCACTGGCATGTCTTTCTTACTGATACATTACTAAGTTCCCCCCACAGACATTATTCTTATGACTGTGCTTCAAATCCAGACATTTCTGCTGCAATAAAGGTCCTTTAGAATGGATACTGTGGAAAAAAAAGCATTTTCTTTAACCTGTAAAGTGAAGACCATGAACTTGTGAACAAAAAGGGGATGGACCCTGGATTTGAGAAAGGCTTCTCTTCTGCTATGCAGTGGTGGCATCTGAACTATTGCAGGACTAAAATGGGACAGTTCTCTTTAAGCATCTAAATTTGGAGGTGGCCCCAGAATGTTAACAAAGGAGAACAGTTACCATCAACTGTTCTTTAATTATAGATCTGCTTGTTCACCTTCCCAAATCCTTCAAACCTTCTGAAAAGAAACAGGAGACATTTGAACTTGAGTGTTGCTGCAACTTCAAAGGACTATTTCAGATAGCTTTTAAAAAAAAATAAAGATCAATCAGTTCAATACATTTTCTCCCTATGGGAAAGCATTTTTACGTTTTCTCCCTAGGGAAAGCATTTTTACATCTTCTCCCTCCCCATTGAAAGGATTTTACCACTGAAAATCCAAGGAAGAGAGCAAATCTTTAATAGAAGATGGAGCAGATACATGAACTAATGAAGCTTATCCAAGCTATTCAGTTTTCTTAAATAATCTAGTGCTCATGGGGGTACAGATTTCCTAGATTTCCCTAGGGTTTTGCATGCATTCCCACTCTCTTTTCCCCCTCTGATTTGCTAAGTTATGCCACTGAGATACACTTAGCCAACATCATTTTCTGAACACATCCAAAAAGCAAATAATCTTTTGCTTACAAAAAAAAATTAAAATCATTTGACCTCAAATTGGAGAAAAGTAAGTCAAATTTAAGCTAAAATTTTTACACCCAGTTTCTTATGTGTGTGGTTTAATTCATGTAATATTTTGGGTCCTTTCTGTTTGTATTTTAGAAGCTGGTCACTTCTTTTTGCTGTCATGTTAATATGTGTAAAGTGACATTTGCAGCTGGCAATGTTTTCTTCCTTGGGAAAATTTGTCTCTCAGGGTGAGATGTGGGTAAGAAACATCCACTTCGAATCACAGGTGCCTTTTTATTCTACACATCAACAAGTGAAAAACCTGAAAAACAACCACAAGGGAGGGGACATCCCTCACATTGCTCATCCCCACACTTGCAGCCAGGCTTTTCTTCTGCACAAGTCAAGGAACTCATTCTTTGGAAAAATGGCTTTAGCAGCAGCTGAGAATCCATGATCACTTTTAAAAATTCCATTACCAAAACAAAGAAAAAACAATAATTCTTCTGTCCCTGAAGGCTTGTAGAGCTGTGACGGCATGAGGAGATCAGAAGTAACCAAGCAGTGAACATTGTACATCTACATCTCAAGCTCTAGAAGATACAGGAGTATCTGTCAGGGTCTGCTTCCTCAGCAGATACTCTCCTGGTTTTGATACGTGTGGTAGTTTTGGCAGTTTATAACATCCCTCCCTTGTGACACACAGAATCACAAAATCATAGAAAAATTTGGGTTGGAAATGACCCTTTGAGGTCATCAGTCCAACCCCTGTAGTGATTTGGTTGCTCAGAGTCCAGTCTAACCTGACACTGGCTATTTCCAGGGATGGAGCATCCACAACCTCTCTGGAAGACTGTGACACCCTCATAGCAAAAAATATCTTCTTCATATCTAATCTGCTGAAGGGCTTTGTCCTGGGACTCACTGACTGCAGGACATTTGCAAACCCTGTCAGATACAGCTCATATTTTATAAATGTTAAATGTCTGCTATCATGAGGAATTCTAACAAGGTCCATTTGGGTTGCTGGGTTTTAATTCATTTTATGTTCTTTCACTTGTTTTCTTCTTTGTTGGGGCATTATACTGGTAAAAGAAACTGCTTTAGTGACCAGTAGAAAGATACTGTATTTACTACCAATAAAAATATTTTGCATTCCAAGAAGAGAAAAAGAAGAGCTGTCAATAAGGTCCCTTTTTGCAGAGATGATTATTTTGATAAGACAGATCAGAGCAGTTCCCATCAAAATCTTTTTGGCAGAGTGACATGCTCTCCTTTGGTTCTTAGAAAACAATTCTGCACATCAACAATGCATAAACAGTTGTCCTAACAGAATGCCTCTTATTACAAGGCCTTCAGCAGATGACTATAATTAATAATGAAACATTTCAATTCCAGGAGTGTAAAAATATGGATAATTCTCTTTGCTTTGGCCTCAAAGGTGTAAATGTATTGCTGCATAAACATGACAATCAGTAATTTCATGATGACTAAACTTTGAAAAGTTTAGCTCGATTTGTCTTAATATATTTTGGGAGAGGTACATTGCAAATCACTCTCTTTTAGGGTTCTCCCTCAATTTTTGGGGCCACAAAGAGGATTCCTCATTTTTCATGTTCTTGATTCCACATTTTTTCAGAGAAAAAAAATTCCTTATCACTAGGCAATGTATATAAGTATGAAGAATCTTATGCTTTGTATCAAATACAACCAAGCACTAAGATTCAAAGCTTTCACTGGCATCCTTAACAGCTTTATTTTCTGAGGTTATTATTTAGACCTGAGAGGGAGGTGCTCACTGCAGGGGGCTCAAAGGGGAAGGTTTTTGCTGTAACTCAGAGACTTTTCAATGTGATTTCTCATATTGACCTGCCTGGCTACAATTTTAATATACTTAACTTGTTTTGCTCCTCTGAGTTCATATTTGCAGCTGGGGCTGTGAATCAGATATTTGATTTGATGAATTATGAACATCAGTGTTGTAGCAGTGCTTTTGCTTAGATTTCTGTCAGCCTGACCTGTTCAGGATGGGAATAAACCTTCCGAAAGCTGGAGACAATTAAAAGCAACAGTTAAGCTTGTCTACTGAATAGCTGAACTAATACCAGCCCCATTCCACAACCAGGTCCATGCAATCATCAAAAAAAAAAAAAAAAGGATTTCTTTGCCTATTGTTTTCCAGAGGGTTGTACATCTGTGAAGGAAAGCAAAGAAAGTGGAAACATCAGGAAGCAAAGCAGGAAATCCAAGAGCTCACAAAAGCACTCTCAAGACAGAGGGTTTGGGGATAGGTAATGCTATTAAAAAGTATGAACAAAACCTCCCCTCCAGCATTATTTTCATGCTTGTGGTGACTGAGAAAAACAGATTTCATACATTCTTTGTAGAGAAATGTGACCAGCCTCTTTTCTAAATGCCAAGGGAATAAATGTGAAGCAGTTTCCAAATACAAATGGGGTGCACTGCTGTTCTTGCTGAAGCAAATAGGTAACATTGTAGAAATGAATATCAAACCTCTAGCAAGTGATGAAACCCAGAGGCAGAAATATCACAAAATTACTCAAATATAATCTCAGGATGACAAATTAGTGATGCTCATGGAGAAGGAATATCCATGCTTAGAAAGTGGAGAAAAATGTGGGAGTAAGTTTGGAAAGAATTCCTTCTTTGTAACTTTGGGGGAGCTGTTCATGTTTCATGCACAAGTCTTGCTTTCTATGAACACACAAACAAAAGAAATCACCAGAGAGCAGAATATTTTACAGGAAATTGTTGAACAGAGCTATGATGGGATAAAGAAAGGATTAAAGGGACTAAAAAAAAATCTGTTTCAGATATAAATCAAGAAGTCACAGTCCAGGTTTCTTGTCTTCTGTCTGGAAGCAAGTCAAGGAAAACTTTTCCAAAACCCCTTGATGCACTTTCTCTGCCTCATGCCCTTGAAGGACAACGACATTCAAGTCCAGTTCAAGTAATGTGTCAGTTTTCCCAAAACTGGGAAAGTAACACAATATTTGTACAATTTGTACAATTCCTACAGAACAGTATCTATTTTTCCAAAGTACAAAACTGGAAGGAAATGGTTCTATACAGGGTTAGAAATGGCACCAACAGAACAAGTGTTGTAGTTTGGGATTATTATGTAAATTCTCTCCCCTGCCACTAACTGCCCATGCCAGCAGTTAACAAAAGAAGTAGTTAACTGCTGATCACTTGGATGGGGGCAGGTTTGTCCCTGGTTCCTGCATCTGGGATCCCGGGCCTCTGTTCCAGCCTCACCACCACCTGCACCATCACGGCCTGCCCGCCCCGGCTGGGGCAGTGACCCAGGAGAGAGAGAGGTTTGCAGCTGCTTTTGCAGGACACGTGGTGGTTCCCCACTTTCAGCTTTCTTTTTCCTTCATCTGGGACAAGAGACACAGAGTTCATCTGAGAGCTCATCACTCGTCTGTCTCGCTGGAGAGGGACTGGGAACTACTGGGAACTCACTCCGCAGTCAGCCGGACTGTGACATTTGACATTTTCCCGGAGGAAAAACCTGCTGGGTTTTGTTGTTGTTTGGTTTTTTGGTTTTTTTTTCTCTTGTGGTGTTGGGGAAGCGGTTTGCACTAGTCTGTTTACATATACATATATATATATATATATATATATATATATATATATCCTTCTTATATTAAAATTCCTTTTTTCTTAAATTTGATAAAGAGTGGCGTGATTATTGTGGAGGAGGCCCCCCTCCCCCTCTTGTGGGTAAACATTTTGGTTTTTCCCCTCAAACCTAGACATACTTTTGGTGCCCAACGTTTGAGGCTTGTAAACAAAGAAGGATAACTGTTCTTGTGGCACCACGTGGGTATTGAGTTTAGGGTTCATCAGGACCATCCTGTATAATATATTGGCTTTTTGTTGGTACAAATTTATGCCAAAAGGAGCGGCAGGTTTAAGTCTTATCAGCAAATCAATGAGTAGAACTCAAATAGCTGCAATCATTGTTGAGTTCTTACTCTGGATTTATGGTGCTATGAATTCAATGCCTGTGGGTGTCATTTGGGTGGTGCTGTCAAGGCTGTTTTCCTGCCGTAACCTAAGCTGCTACCTCTGGAGATTTAGTAATAATAGTACTGACCCTTGGGAAGGAACAAAGGGGAATCTTTTCTCCCAACCCTTTGTCCATTCCCCATTCAAGTCTGCTACAACAGCTTTTGAGATGTTTAAATTCTCCCTGGATGCCAGAGATATCTTGCTCTTTATGGTTTTTCTGCAAGGTTGTATCCCTGCAGCTTACAGAATGTTTGAAGGTAGGGCCAGGGTTTTTCGAGAACACATTCAGAAGCCCAGCCCAGTGAAGGGGGAAAAGAAAGGGAGTAAAACCCCTGATGCCACAGTGACTGGGAAAAACAAGAGAATAAAACCCCTGATGCCACAGTGAAGGGGGAAAAGCAAGAGAGTAAAACCCCTGATGTCACAGTGAAGGGGAAATAGGAAGAGAATAAAACCCCTGACGTTACAGTGAAGAGGGAGAAGGAAGAGGGTAAAACCCCTGACGTTACAGTGATGCAGGATGGGGCTAAAAAAAGGGAAGAGGGTAAAGCCTCTGATGTTACAGTGATGCAGGACGAGGCTAAATCAGGAGGACAGTCCAAGCCTATGGAAGTTGCCCCTATCCAGAAAAGGAAATATAAGACCAAACCAGTACATCCAGCGGATGATGAGGGGGCTGCTGCACCTTCACAGCAAGCAGACCCAGAGCCTGAGATCATCACTGAGTCATTGTCGTTTGATAACCTCCGTGGTTTGCGGAAAGACATTGCTCGACACCCGGGTGAGCCCATCCTGACTTGGTTGATCCGAGTTTGGGACCTTATGGGTGAAACCTGACAACTGAAAGGTGCTGAAGGCAGGTTTTTGGGGGCTCTGGCCCAGGATGTGGCTATTGAACAGGTGTTTGTGAGGGAATCAAAGCCCCTTTCACTCTGGGCACGACTTCTAATGAGTGTAAGAGAGAAGTTTGTTTATAGAGAAATCCTGCAGGAACATCACATTAAGAAGACTTGGAAGACGATGAAAGAAGGAATTTTACATTTGAGGGAGATGGCAGTGATGGAAGTGCTTTTTGGAAGGAGAGGGCAAACCAATAATGACCCTGACAAGGTCAGATGCACACCACATATGTGGTGGAACCTCTCACACTCGGGGCCAGCTGAATACACCGATTTTCTGGCATCCATGTATAGGGAAGAGAACCAAGAAACAGTGGGCGCTGTAGCAAATAAGCTGTGGATATATGAAGGCATGACCCACAGCCCAATGCAGGCCCGTATTTCTGCTGTAGAGACATTGGTTGCAGAGGTAAAGAATGAGCAGAGGAAACTTAGAAAGGAGATTAGAGCGGAGATTAGAGACAGTCTCCAAGTGACACCAGTGCGAATGAGAACCTCTGAAATCAGAGCCAGACTTCCCCCAACCAGAGGAAGTGGACAGACCTCACGAACAGAGATGTGGTACTTCCTGGCCAAACATGGAGAAGACATGGGACGGTGGGATGGGAAACCCACCCGTGCCCTTGCAGCCCGAGTACAAGAACTGAAGGAGAGTGGAATAAGGTCAGTGAGAGTAAGTGCAGTCCCAGTTTCCCATGGGCAAGAATCTGACCCACAGGAGGGCACCTCCCAGGTGTACTCATCGAGAAAAGGTTCTGACCGCTATGACCAGGATCAGTGTTAGAGGGGCCCTGCCTCTAGCCAGGTAGAGGCACGGGACAACCGTGTCTATTGGACTGTGTGGATTCGATGGCCTGGTACATCAGACCCACAAAGGTATAAGGCTTTGGTTAATACCAGCGCTCAATGCGCATTGATGCCATCAGGACATGTGGGCTCAGAAACTATTTCTATTTCTGAAGTGACAGGGGGATCTCAAGAGTTGACTGTGCTAGAAGCTGAAGAGAGCTTGACAGAGAGAGATTGGCAGAAACACCCCATTGTGACTGGTCCAGCCGCCCCATGTATCCTGGGCATTGACTACCTCAGGAATGGATATTTTAAGGACCCAAAGGGGCATAGATGGGCTTTTGGAATAGCCACTGTAGAGATAGAAGGGATTGAACAATTGAACTCATTGCCAGGTCTCTCAGAAAGTCCTTCTGCTGTTGGACTGTTGAAAGTTGAGGAACAGCAAGTGCCAATTGCCACCACGACAGTGCACCGTCGGCAATACCGAACGAACCGCGATGCTGTGATCCCCATCCATAAGATGATCCGTGAACTGGAGAGCCAAGGGGTGGTCAGCAAAACCCACTCACCCTTCAACAGCCCCATCTGGCCTGTGCGTAAGTCTGATAGAAAATGGAGATTGACTGTGGACTATCGTGGCTTGAATGAAGTTACCCCACCGCTGAGTGCCGCTGTGCCGGACATGCTGGAGCTCCAGTATGAACTGGAGCCCAGGGCAGCAAAGTGCTATGCCACTATTGACATTGCTAATGCGTTCTTCTCCATTCCTCTGGCACCAGAGTGCAGGCCACAGTTTGCTTTCACCTGGAGAGGCGTGCAGTACACTTAGAACTGATTGCCCCAGGGGTGGAAACACAGTCCCACCATCTGTCATGGACTGCTCCGGACTGCACTGGAGAAGGGTGAGGCTCCAGAACACCTGCAATACATTGATGACATCATTGTGTGGGGGGACACAGCAGAAGAGGTTTTTCAGAAAGGAGAGAAAATCATCCAGATCCTTTTGGGAGCTGGCTTTGCCATCAAGCGGAGTAAGGTTAAGGGACCAGCCCAAAAGATCCAGTTCCTGGGAGTGAAGTGGCAGGATGGACGCCGTCAGATTCCAACAGAAGTCATCAATAAGATCACAGCAATGTCTCCTCCTACCAGCAAAAAGGAAACACAAGCCTTCCTGGGTGCCATAGGGTTCTGGAGGATGCATATCCCAGCATACAGTCAGATCGTAAGCCCTCTCTACTTGGTAACCCGTAAGAAGAATGATTTCCACTGGGGCCCTGAACAGCAACAAGCCTTTGACCAGATCAAGCATGAGATTGCTCAGGCTGTAGCCCTCGGACCAGTCAGGACAGGACCAGACATACAGAACATGCTCTACTCCGCCGCCGGGAATAATGGCCTGTCTTGGAGCCTTTGGCAGAAGGTGCCTGGTGAGACTCGAGGCCGACCACTTGGATTCTGGAGCCGAGGCTACAGAGGATCTGAAGCCAACTATACCCCAACAGAGAAAGAGATCCTAGCCGCCTATGAAGGAGTTCAAGCCGCCTCAGAGGTGATTGGCACAGAAGCACAGCTCTTTCTGGCACCTCGACTACCAGTGCTGAAGTGGATGTTGTCAGGACAGGCTGCCTCTACACATCACGCCACTGATGCCACCTGGAGCAAGTGGATTGCCCTGATTACGCAGCGCGCCCGTATAGGAAAATCAAATCGCCCTGGGATCCTGGAAATCATCACGAACTGGCCTGAAAGTGAAAATTTTGGTTTAGCAGATGAAGAGGAAGAGCAGGTGACACGTGCGGAAGAAGCTCCACCATACAATCAATTGCCAGAAGAAGAAATATGCTACGCCCTCTTCACCGATGGCTCCTGTCGCATTGTAGGGACTAATCGCAAATGGAAAGCAGCTGTATGGAGTCCCACCCGACAAGTTGCAGAAGCTACTGAAGGAGAAGGTGGGTCGAGTCAGTTTGCAGAGCTTAAAGCCGTGCAGTTGGCCCTGGACATTGCTGAACGAGAGAAATGGCCAAAGCTTTACCTCTACACTGACTCATGGATGGTGGCCAATGCTCTCTGGGGATGGTTAGACCGATGGAAGAAAACCAATTGGAAACGCAGAGGGAAACCCATCTGGGCTGCCGATATATGGCAAGATATTGCCACCCGAGTAGAGAAGCTGATTGTGAGAGTCCGCCACGTAGATGCACACGTGCCCAAAAATCGAGCCAATGAGGAACATCTCAACAACCAACAGGCAGACCGAGCTGCGCAAGTGAAAGTATCACAGACAGATCGGGACTGGCAGCACAAGGGAGAGCTGTTCTTGGCTCGATGGGCCCATGATGCCTTGGGCCATCAGGGCAGAGATGCCACTTATAAATGGGCACGAGACCGAGGAGTGAATTTAACCATGGACATTATCTCTCAGGTTATCCATGACTGTGAGACATGTGCTGCCATTAAGCAGGCTAAGAAAGTGAAGCCCCTGTGGTATGGTGGATGCTGGGATAAGTATAAGTACAGGGAGGCCTGGCAGGTTGACTACATCACACTGCCACAGACCCGCCAAGGCAAGCGCTATGTGCTCACCATGGTGGAAGCAACCACAGGGTGGCTGGAGACACACCCAGTGCCTCACGCCACTGCTCGGAACACCATCCTAGGCCTGGAAAAACAAGTGCTGTGGCGACATGGCACCCCAGAGTGAATTGAGTCAGATAATGGAACTCATTTCAAGAACTGCTTAGTTGCTACCTGGGCGAGAGAGCACGGCATTGAGTGGGTGTATCATATCCCCTACCATGCACCAGCTGCCGGGAAAGTTGAGCGGTGTAATGGACTGTTGAAAACCACTTTGAAGGCGTTGGGTGGAGGGACTTTCAAACACTGGGATCAACACTTAGCAAAGGCTACATGGCTAGTCAACACTAGAGGCTCTGTCAATCGAACCGGTCCTGCCCAATCAGAACCCCTTCACACAGTAGATAGAAATAAAGTCCGTGTAATACACCTGAGAAGTATGCTAGAGAAAACAGTCTGGATCAACCCTGCCTCAGGCAAAGGCAAACCCATTCGTGGGGTTGTCTTTGCTCAAAGATCTGGTTCCTCCTGGTGGGTGATGAAGAAAAATGGAGAAACACGATGTGTACCTCAGGGGAACTTATCTCTGGCTAAACGACTCATATTACTGTATTTGTAAACATTTAAATATTTAAAAGAAAATTTAAGTTTAATGTAGAGTATTGGCATGGAAGAGAATTTAGGGGTGGATAATGTTGTAGTTTGGGATTATTATGTAAATTCTCTCCCCTGCCACTAACTGCCCATGCCAGCAGTTAACAAAAGAAGTAGTTAACTGCTGATCACTTGGATGGGGGCAGGTTTGTCTCTTTTGGTTTTGGGGACATCTTTTTTTTAGCTCAGCGGAACGCAGGAGCGGTGGATGCCGAGGAGGGAAGCTGCTCTGCTGGCACTGCTGGGGCTTCTGGCTGAGATGCTGGTTTTCTCCTCACCACGGCTGTTTCTCCTGGTTCCTGCATCTGGGATCCCGGGCCTCTGTTCCAGCCTCACCACCGCCTGCACCGTCACGGCCTGCCCGCCCCGGCTGGGGCAGTGAGCCGGGAGAGAGAGGTGTGCAGCTGCTTTTGCAGGACACGTGGTGGTTCCCCACTTTCAGCTTTCTTTTTCCTTCATCTGGGACAAGAGACACAGAGTTCATCTGGGAGCTCACCACTCGTCTGTCTTGCTGGAGAGGGACTGGGAACTACTGGGAACTCACTGCACAGCCAGCCGGGCTGTGACATTTGACACTGCTTAAGTATAACTTTCCTCCCAGAGGAAAAACCTGCTGGGTTTTGTTGTTGTTTGTTTTTGATTTTTTTTTCTCTTGTAGTGTTGGAGAAGCGGTTTGCACTAGTCTGTTTACATATATATATATATATATATATATATATATATATATATCAGTTAAGAACAGTTATCCTTCTTATATTAAAATTCCTTTTTTCTTAAATTTGATAAAGAGTGGCGTGACTATTGTGGAGGAGGCCCCTCCCCCACTTGTGGGTAAACATTTTGGATTTTCCCCTCAAACCTAAACAAGTTTTACCATGGGGAGGAGGTGAGGGAGAGAAGAAAAGACCTTCTGGAGTTCAGGAAAGACATCAAGCTGAAAAGTTAACTTTTGGAAATACATAACACCAGCTGCTCATTTTTTTTGTTTATATCTGGCATTTGGACAACTCTACTGAGTGTGCAACAAGTGATTTTAAAGGAGAGAACAGATTGTTAACAGGTTGTTAAAATGGGCTAGAGAGTAACTGATCCAACACTGGCTTGGTTCCTGATGAAGTTTGTGGATGGAAAGAAACCTGAGAGATTGGGATAGGGAAATGGACTCCAAAATGCACAGCAGGAATTTGAATATCCAAAGGGAAGGGCAAACCAAAAATCAGTTTGGATGAAGTACAACAAATGACTGAATGACAGAAAGGCTGGGCTTGGATGGGAGCTCTGAGGGGCATGTGGTCCAACCCCTCTACTCAAGCAGAGATGGTGACCACCCTCTCCTGGCTCCAGGATGAGAACAGCAACAGTTCTGTGCTCTGGAATGGACTTGCCATCCAGGATAGAGGGGGTTGAAGTTATGGTCTCAAGATCTTGTTTCTGCCCTCCAAAAGAAAAGAGTTACAGGGCAGGAATGGGTGGATCTCACACAGGTTAACATTTTCTGAGTGTGTCAAATTAATTCCTTCTTGTGACACTCAACTCAAAGATGCTCTCAGAGTGCTCCACTTCAATTGAGAACCCCAAACCAGTTGAAATTTGATCTAATATCTAACTTAAAATCTGCAGCAGGTGAGCTTTTTACCAGGTCTGGCTTTGCTGAATAATCCTTTTTATGATCCTAGTTTTCTGCTGAGCTTAAGGATGTCAGTGAACTTCGGGTGCATGTGAAGTTTGCAGAAACTCTACAATCCAAAAAGGGGTAAAGTTTCCATCTTCCTCAAAAGCATAAAAGAAAAAAAAAATCTGACAATAGCCCCTAGGATGGAAAGGTATAAAGTCACTCAAGAATCTTTTAAAAGAAAAGACACACCTTGATGTTTTAATCCTAAGGAGAAAGTAACTCAAATCTACTTCTTCTTGTAAGGTATCCCATAAGGTTCTGGTCCAAATAAATAAAATGGGATATAGCATACAACTAGGATCATTGTCATGAACAGGATTTCAGCCTGTCAGTGTCTGGGAACTGTGGAATTCAAGGTTGCTAAAAGAATATTAAGTAATGAATGTCTGTAACGAAAAGCATTTCAACAAGAACATTAATATTTCTTAAAAGATAAAAAAAAAGACAAATCCCAAAGCCATCCCCTTTGAATTGCTGCAATGAGACTGAGCAAAGAAAAATTCTAAGAATGTGGCTAAAATTGTTTTAGGTTGATGTGAAAATCATCACTTACTTACAGTAGTTAAAATGCCATTGTGTCCAATCAGTTGATAAGGTTTTTCTTTTGTCTCCCCCCTCCCTTTTTTTTCAGTGTTAGCAGTTTAGACTCTTTTGGGCTGAAAACTAACTGAAATGAGGATATAGTTCATGTGTTAAGCTAAACTTCATTGCAATTTCCTATGGGGAAGAGGTTATAACAATGCAATACAGCTCAAAACAAAGGCAGGAGTAAGCAGGTTCTTTGTAATTAATGATATTTCTGAATCACCTACGGCAATTACCTGCTGTGGCATTATGGGAGACAGTTCACCACCTGTGAAAGAGAGGTAGAAGGAGAAAAGAATGAGAGGAAAATTTGATAAGAACAGGGGCAAGAAAGCAGTGGATACAGCCAGGACAAATAGTTGCTGTTGAGAAAAGCTGCAAGTGAAGAGTAAATATTTGATAAGAAATGGACTTGAAGCTGAGGTGAAGATGAACCTTTGTGTCATGGGAAACAGGACTTTGTCCACTTCCCTTAGACAATCAGGGTTGTATCAAAAATATCTGAAACAGTCATTAACTTTACAACAATTTTAGGGAGAAAGTTGAGAATGGATCTTGGTTTTGTAACAAGCTGAAGTAGATCCAAAAGCAGTCAAAATATTTTTTTATTTACTCCGTTTATTTATTAGAAATCAGACATGGGGGAAACCATCTATCTCTCTCAATCTTCAGCTCTCTGTGATCTTTCCCTGCCAGTTTGGCTTACTGACACTTTCCTTCCCTTGCAGTTTGTTCTTGAAGCTTGAGAGCTGTGAGGGCTCCCTGACACCCTCTCCTTCTTGCCCAGTCAATGGGGAGCTGAGAGAGTCACCAGTGTGTCCCCAAAACACCCCTCATGACCAGGATGGCAAAACTGAATTTTCTTCACTGATATAACCAACTTTCAGAAGGATCCTGCAGTAGTTTGGGCCTTGTGTGGTTCACAGGAAAGTGAACAGGCAGAAAATCTGAATTCTTCTGTTTCTTTTTCAGTCACAGTATTTCCTCTTTGTACAGCCTTTACAGCTGACCTGGTACTGCCTGATCACTGCTGTGAAAATTCCATCACTGTTTTCAGTTATTCTGTACAAGCAAGACAATTTGATAACCTGGTTGCTCTTTTCCTGCACCCTTCTTTAAACCTGCCTTTATTAGTATGTGCACAGCACTATCTAATGTATGTCATTTAAGTGTCTTTCTGCATTATTTCAGTATAAAGCAGAACAGAAACCAAGACACTTTGACTTCCTTATTCAAACTTAGTTTCCTTCTTTGTTAGAAAAACCTTTGTCTCAGTATGACCAGAAATGGAATTCCCACCAGTTTCTATATAATGTCAAATTTAACTTACAGATATTTTGTTAAATTCAGATTGGATGCTTATTTGAGTGCAGTTTCTCCTTTCTCTGTGCTCTATCAGGACCTAATTCTGGGAAGTGAAGGTCTCAAGGCCAAGACTCATTGACCATTATTTGTGCTTTTCAAGCACATCTAAATCTTTGTACTACAATATCATCTCCTGGATATCAAGAGAAATTTTTAAAGCCTAACTCCTTGCTCAAAATGCAATTTGTGAGCTGGACTCCCCTCAACTTTGCAAAAGTTAACTCCCAGAATCACACTTGAGTCCTGTTCCAAGAGAGGATTCATCAATTGGTAAACAGCTTTATATTGCCAAACCTTGGCCAATAAAAATGTCACTTCATGAAGATTCATTTGTATGAAGGACAAGGTCAGGTGTCCTGGGGGTTTTAATTAAACAATTTCAATGTGTAGGTTTGTGGAAATGTCTGAAGTAGTTTACAAGACTTATTTTTCTTGGACAGCCTTGGGAAAAGTGTAATTGATAATGGCTGATCATAAAATAAAAATATATATGTAAGTTAAAAAAAAAGCCACACCAGTTTACTAACTCTTGTATTATGTAAACATAAGGATGTAACCTCTTTTGGCCAAAAGAGCCCTGAAAGTGCTATACCTTCTCTATGGACACAAATTTGGTGGGTGTAAAATATTCATATTCTCTGGGAGGACAGTTCCATTGAGATAATGGCCTATGGCAAGTCAGAATGAAAATACTAGAAATGAAAATTATATATATATATATATTTTAGAAAAGAAAATGTGAAAGTCATTGACAAAATTATTACATCCAACTAATTTACATTTCAGTGGGCCTTAGTTTATCTCACATCTCTTTCACCACACACAGGTAATAATTCTACAACAGATAAAAGTAAGTGATGTGATTTTCAGTCATATCATACAGTATATAAAAACTGTCCATGTTAATGCCTGCCATACAATCACAGCTGTTAGTTTTCCTTAGCAGTGTTTTGGAGACTCTCAGTCACTTCTATCCCCAAAACAAGCTCCCCCCACCCCATCAGTGTCCTCTCCTCCTTCGCTGGTTCTTGCTTGGGAGCTTCAGGAGACTCTCCCTGTACTTCACATTTGTGTGGAACAGTTGGACCATCTCATGGTCTTTGTTATCCAAAACTCTGGGCAGAAAGAGGGAGGATTTCTGTGTCCTGCGAGTTTTGAAGCCCCTTCTGGGTCGTCCTTTGCCATTGATGGAGACATACCAGAGTCTCTCTGTGCTGGCTTTGCGCTTGGTGCCAGCTCTGCTGGGCACAGTCCGGTAGGGACGTGACGCGTAGGTGTTGTACCCCAGCTCATGGATCCTCTCCACGAACTCACACTCAGAGTTGTAATTTTCCTGTGGAGGAAAAGAGAACAAAATCTTAAGCAAAACTCTACTTCAGTTTTAGGATAAGGAGAGCAACACCCTTGGGAAGAAAACCTCAGACTTAGCTGCAAAAAGCCAGCACAAAAGAAGTGCTGAGTCCGAACTGCTGCAAAACAAGGTGCTCCCTCAGCAGTGTGAGCACTCTGTGGATCAGAGACAGACAGAGGGCCAAAACCAAACTGAAAAGAAAATTTAAAAAAAAGATACAAATAAGAATGAGTAGCTCTGCTGATGGTTCAGCTGTAATTTTTTTAGTGTGTTTGTGCTTATGAAATTAACGTGGCTGTGAATAGGATGGATTATTTAATTGCTGCCTGTCAATCTTTGCCTTCTGTTAAAAAGGCAAAATCCTACAGTTTGGTGTAAAATGTGGCTCTTTAATTGGTATATTACTTGTTAGGTACATTTGCAGTCTGTTACACCCAGTTTGGTTTGGATATTTGAGCAGTAAACCACATCTTCACAGAGCTTCTTTACTTTGCCATAACAAAATGGAAGGAGTCTCAGCCCACCAGTGTGTTCCTTGGTTACAAACTCTAAGGGAGAACATTCACCCAGCCCAGATGCCCACATTTCACATGGTCTGCCAAAATTTGCCCCTTACCATCTGGTTCTTAACTGAGAAAACCGTGCAAAAAGCCTGGCACAAGCCATTCCTTCCCCCTTCCTGGAAGCAACACAAGGGACCTCCCACGCTGGACCTCTTTTCTGAGCTACAACCCCATCTTTGCTGTATCTGTGTGATGAAGATTTCAGTATCTAACAGAACAGTGGGAGGGAACTGTTACCATTGTCTTTACAGAGGTTTCTTATTCGGCATCGCCCCTCTGGAGGACATAGAAAGGGCACAGGTAGCTAAACTGGGGACAGAAAAGCCAGACACTCCTCTAACAAGGTGTCTCTAATGCTGTTCACTCCCCACAAAAGCTGATGGGCGTTTAACAAGGTTTTAAAAGGCTCCACATGTCTCAGCTTCCCAGATGTAAAAAGGAAGCGTCCTTCTTTGCAGGGACAAGGTTTCCATGTGCTGTGGTGCTGGAGCCCACACAACTACCAGATGGAGCGGGATTTGTCCTGCTGTCTGCTCCCATTCTGGTTGGAGGGGGGGGGGCGGTTATCACAGAGGATAAATTTAGAGGATTATCACGATCTGCTAAGGGCACAAAGGAATTCTGCACCCTCAACAAACTACTTTCATTGACATGGGAAAATGAGTGAAGGATAACAGAGTTATTCCAATAGTATTTCATAAAATGCTCCCTGTGTGATTATTCTTGAATTAGCAAGTCTTATTTGAAACAGGGGCCTGGACCAGCAATATCAGTAAAGTCGTTGGACAGTTTTCTCTTGGCAAGCAAAGACAGAGAGTTTCTCCTGAACTGAGCCCTCACCCCTTCCTGCTTCTGTAAAAAAAGCTGGAGTGAAATAGCTTTTCCTGGATTGTCCCTCCAGCTCTGAAACACAAGTCTGAAACAGTCTCTCTCAAACTTGAGCTAGAAGAGCAAAAATTTTCTTTTCTACTTATACAGAAACTTTTCATGGTTGATAGTTTTTGGCACACAACAGCTGAACCAACTTCAGGATGGCCTGATCCGTCTCACACTAAAAACAGAAGTCCAGGAAAAAAGAAATCTCAGAGCTATCCTGCTCTAGGCTTTCCTCCAGTTTAGGAGAGGAGCTTTTTGCTCAGAATTTGTTTAGTCTTCTTTTAATTCAGTATAATTATTCTGAAGGAAAAAAACATACCCATTCTGAATAAGAAAAAGATGAGAAAAAATCATCCTTCCCATTAATTTCTTTGAGGCAGATGCTGGCTCTGAACTGGTGAAGGAACTCCATTGAAAAGATGACCGTTTTAATCAGAACCTTAACTGGAAGCATAGAAGTGGCCAGTTTTAGTGCTGGCACAGCAAAGATACCATGTCATCATCCCTCTCTGGCTGCATTTTCTTTTGCCGAAATTGTTTGTGATCTGCCTCTTTACAGCAGCAAAGAACCACAGAGGCCACTTTATCAGTGAGCATCACGTGAGATACATTACAGAAGATGGGCCGTAAACACTGTCAGAACATTCCTGAAGAGCTGGAGTAAAAATGTGTTAAAGTGGGGAGAAAACAGACTTGATTGTGTTACCTCAGTTGCATTCACATGGGAAAAGCTCACACTGCTCAGGGACATATCAGCACTGTTCACATCAACAGAATTGCATCTAATGACTAGTTGGGGGAAGCACTTTGCAAGCCAGCCATATTTACCCTCTTCAAATCTGCTTCCATACCCCAGGATTCCTGGAAAAACCACACAGCATGGCTGTTATGCAGTAAGAGATCACAAGATTGCTTGGGATGTAATCAAAGACAATGGATGGAATTCAAGTAGGTAGATAAAGTGTATCGTACACACTGACAAATGTGCTTTAGTGTGTCCCTGAATGTGGAGAAGTCTAAGCTGAAGTGTTTTGTTCACTGAGGAGAAATGTTGTCTGAGCTGAAAAGGCAAAACTCCCCCTACTATCAGCACAACCCAGATTTTATCTCACAGATCAGGGCTAAAAATTAGGTCAAAGGAGTAAAATGAACTGTTTATTTTCACCTTTCTCTTTTTGCACCTTCTCATACTTCCTTTCCTTGCTATCACCCTGCCTTTTAGGACCTGTAAATTCTTGCACTGCCCAGACAAATGCTCTGTGCTAAGGAACTCCCATCAGGAGGCTGCTTTGCTGTAACACAAATGCTCAGTTACTCCTGGATATTCTTTATCTGCCACGTGGACAGCGTATAAGATCCACATCAAATATCAATACAGGCAATTCTGAATAGAGATGGATGTTCTGCACTGCAAAATATGGCTCCCAAGGTCTTTATCAGTGCACCCACGTGCCCAGAATTTTGGCCATGTGAAATACCTCTGCCAAATGCATTCTTTGTACCTCTGGAAATACATGGAAATACATTCCGTGTACCTCTGGCTTTACAGGCAGTAAGATGTAAAACCACAGCTTCTTTCCACTTTTAAGAATATACTGATCAGGTGCCTGTAACAATTCCAGACAGAAATCTGTCACAATGTTACTCTTTTCTCTAGGAATATTCATTTATAAGAAATCAGTGCTCCTCAGAGGAAATGATAGGCATGTGCTTGACTTGAGTAAAACTTACTGATGCATAAAGTCTGCCCCTTTTGTTCATGGCCAGGTATCTGCCAGAGAACAAGCCCCTGATGGCAACAATTCCAACGTCAACAGCTGTTATTTCCAGAATACCTAGAAAGAGAAACAATTATGAGATATGATATTGCTCAGGTGTAATTTTTTGAGATACATTTTCCAGACTGCTTACCTGCAGGGTATGATTCCACAGTTATCCCTAGCTCACATCAAAATCATAGTGGGAATAAATTACTATTATTTGAAACAACAGCAAGCAATGATGATGTGGGGATTTTGCCTGAGACAAGGTTGACAATAAACCCTGAGATGTCTGATTGAGATTGAACTCCTTCAAAAATGAAAAGATCTGACACCAAACTAGACGTTCACTTAATCCTATATGTGTATAAAAAAAAGTTAAAATTCTCTTTAATGCTTAGGAACAGAAGAACTCTTGACTTACTGAAATCAGTCACAAAGCTGCCCATTTCAGGACAAAGCCCTTGCTGAGTTCTCCAGAGGGTAAAACAGAGTGAGTTTGCTGCATTTTAGAGCGGTGAACATAATCATGAAAGGAACTTGTCATTTAAGAGGTCAATGTAGCCCTCCAGACAAGGACTGTGTGACCATCTGAGACAAATGAAAGGGAGATTTCCAGGCCATCAAAGATGGGCTCTCAAACACAGCAAGTGTTGCAGGCAAGGCTGGTGCAATACCTGCCATAATATTTATGTCCAGCCAAAGGTGCCAAGTAACTCAGAAGATGTTATGTGCATGGCTCTCTAGCTTGTCTCAGTTGTCCAGCTATGACCTGATGGCTCTGTACTGTCTATGAGTGTTTGGAAGCCAGAGGTGACCCTGGCACCCAAATCTGTGCTGTCTCTGTACTTTCAAGAGGTGACGCTGGCACCCAAACCCTTGGGCAATGCTAAAGGCAGAGCCAGGGGGCTGTCCCCTTTGCAGAGCTTGATTGCTGGCCTGTATCCTTGGGCTGAGTTTGGTGCAGCTGTTTTGAATCAGACACCGGGTCGTTGCCGAAGGAGCCTCCTCCGGGCTTTGACAGCAAGGCGGGGAGTTTCTCTAGGAAATAGTGGTTTTCCTTTATGACTTCAGGCAGATCCCTGAGGTCCCCTGTCTCTGTGTGCCATCACCAGGCGGAATTTACGCTTCCAGGGGCGGCGGGGCCGGGGCCGGGGCCGGGGCCGGGCTGGGTGCGGGGGCGCCCGGGGCTCCCCCCAGGTGCTGAGCCCCGCTCTCCTCCCTCCTGCCGGCCTCGCACAAACCCCTTCGCTCCCGACATATCCCCTTTCATCTTAATTATTGCCGATCCCCGGCACATGTCAAAGGGGACAGATGTGATTTAGCCGGTGGAACCTCAAGCCCCCCGCGGGAGCCGGGCTGGGACGGGACGGGGGAGGCATGGGCAGCGCCCCACCCGTCGGAAAGGGCACGGGGACTCGGTCTCGGAGAGGTGCGAGGGCACGGGCTGCCCAGCGGTCCGGGCTGGGGCAGTGTTGGCGTCGGAAGCCCCCGGCGCAATGGGGGCAAGTGACAAGTTGCGCTGTCCCTGTCCCCGTCGGGGGAAACCTGGAATTTGGGGTGTCTCGCTCTGTCCCGGGAGGGACTGAGACCCTCTGCCACCAGTCGTGTGCCCGCACTCCGCAGGGCCGCCTCGGGGGTCCTCTTCCCGATTCGGGGGCAGGGGAGGTTGCCGGTCCCCGGGGACACAGCGGGAGCCGAAGGGTGCGGAAGGGAGCGGCGGGGCCAGCGGGGCGGCTCCCGAAACGCCGGGGCGAGGTCTCGCCCAGCCCGACAAAGGGAGAGGGCACCAGCCCCGACACCTTGGGGGTGCCCCCGGTCCCCGCCGAGCAGCGACTCCGGCCCCTGGACAGCGCGGCACAGGAGCGGAGGCGGGAGAGGCTCCGCCACCGTCCTGTCCGTCCCGTCCAGCGCCCGCTGCCCGCCCGTGCCGGGACAGGACGCAACTGGTGCGGGTTCGGGATCCACCTCCCCGCATGGCCCGGCCTGGGGGGACGCGGGATGGGGCAAAGATGCGCCCGGTACTCACTGAAGACGCTGTTTTTCTCCAGGGTGCCGTTGATCCTGCCGTTGGGGTGGATCTGGAGGTGGTACTTGGTGGCACAGTAGAGCTTCCTGCGCCGGGGCGCTCCCCCGAGGTGCTCGTAGACGCCGCCGCGACCTCCCGCATCCCGGCGCGGCCGGGGGTCGCTCGAGGAGCCTCCAATGGGCTCGGGCACCCCCGCGGCAAACTCAGCAACGTGCAGCAAACTCAGCAACAAGATCCAAGTTATGACCATTGTGGCATGATGGCCGCAGCGCTCAGTGTGCTGCGGAGAGCCGGGCTCGGAGCGAGTGGCACCAGGGGTCCCATCAAAGCCGTCTTGCGAGCAGGGCTCCGGAGTTGCCGAGCACACACTGTTTCGAGCCGTGCGGCATTGGCAAGATGTTATCAAGCCCTTTTATCTGTCTCAGATTTACTTAAATCAATAGACATCAGCAAAGGCCACCGAGGAGTCCCAGCTGTTTGTATTAGATGGAGCTGCCGTGCTCAGCCTTCTCCTTGGGTTTCCAGATAGACAGACAGCATGCGTGAGAGACAGGCGGAGAGAGGGAGGGAGGAACAATTTCGGCAAGAGACTGTGGGGAAAATAGTTGATCGACGGAGCATAGAAATAAAAGCAGCTTCCTGCAACAATAGCCTGATCTACGACCAATTGATACAGAGCAGAGGAAGCAAAAGGTATCAGTCTCGTGTGAACTCCCAGAGTGCAGCGTGGATAAAATTACACAGCATCTCTCTCCCGCCACCGCACACCCCGCACACCCCCGCACGGGGGCCGCCCGCCCCGCCGGGAGTCGCGGAGCAGCCGCGGACCCTCCGCCGAGCTCCGCCACCCCCCGCGCAGCCCCTGGGCCCGGGGAGGGGTCTGATGCTCCAAGCAAACATCTTTGAGAAGTGCGAGTGGAAACTCAGAGGAGCAGGGAAAGGGATGTGGGTTCAGAGCACCCCCGTGGATCGCACTCAGGCGTCGGGGTTTGCTCAGTGTGTCCCCCCCAGTGCCGAGAGCAAACAGTTATTACTGAATCAATCAGTTCACGGTTACAAACAGTACACGTTCTTTAAGCAGAGCTTTCAGCATTTAATCATTTGTCAATTAACTTAGAGTCAGACAAGTGTTATGATTTACATCCCTAAATGTATTTGCAAGAAGACGGAGCTAATCCTTTTTTTTAGCTCCTGTGCCTGGAAAGTCTCATTAGCTGGAGCAGATCTGCACTCCCTACCATGTCACTTCACACAACTGCCTACGCTTTCAAAATAAGATGGGGCTACCTATAAATAAATATAAAAGGAGGCAAAAGGTTCAACAGCTCCGTGAATTACGCTGTCCCTCTGTGCTCCTCAAAGGCAGCTCGTTAATTAGATTTGCATCTGAAACAGGCAGTAGGAGTTTTGGGGAAGTGTTTGAGAGGTTATTAGTATTAATGTGCTTGAAGGGCACACAAATACACCTTTGAAGAGAGTCACGTCAGAATTCAACGTTTGACCTTGATCAATGTATTTTTTTTTCCGGAATTGGTGAATATGAAGAGGTCTATAAATTTTTTTTAAAGACCTTCCTCTGTAGAGCACGGGGATTTTCTTACACGTTAAAGGCTTCTTTAAAAGGGGAAGCTTTTACTAGTGGGAAAATAAGGAAAGGGGTACGACCTTTTCCTAAAAGGAATGGCAGGAGGACGAAACTATCTCCAAAGCTACTCCCTGTTTTAAGCTGTGCTTAATATTTAGTAGATCTCCAAGGCTAAAAGGCTTTTCATTATATAGTCGTATGGAATAAAAGGAAACACATAAACCCCCCACAAGCACCCTCTCCGCCATTACAGCCCTCCCTCGCTCTTCTCCACAAGTTAAGCCCCAGACTCACAAGCAGAGTTTGATCTGGGGATCATAAATGTTTGTACAATTAATTCTTTATTGCTACTCTTCTACAATGCCACTGCCAGGCAGTCAAGTGGTTCCAGTATCCTGAGTGGAAATTGAAATAGTTATAGCACTGTATCCACGTAAAAATATGAAAACATAAACATGCAAGACCTCAGTCTTGAAGTGTCTGGGGCCGGGGGCGGGGGGCGGGGGCTTGGGGGCCAAATCCTTTAGTCCCTCCTAAAACAAGAACCTCTCTGGAAAACCTTCCTCTCAGGGATGCACCGTAAATCGTGTCCTGGGGACTCGTAACCTCTGACGAGCTACAAGACAACAGTGCGAGCAGAAAAAATAACTCTTAACGTGCCACGAGTCTCCTGAAAGATGCTTGCACCGGCACCGCTTGAAGGGGAGATAAAACATCATTACTGACAGTAATTATAGAGATCTATTCCGAGTAATTCTCGGGTCTGTCCCGAGCCCAGTGCATCGCCCTCTGGATGTGCAGCTGATATTTTACCGTGCGGGCTTTGCAGGGCATTTTCATTAGTGCTCTGATAAAAACCACACCAATCCCGCAAGATCCTCCTCCCGCCCCCCACCGCAATAATAAACCAAAAAAGACTAGTGGGTGGAAGAGTAACACGTTAATGACTTTTGCTCAAATTGCTTCCATCTTGCTCACATTTTCATAATTAGCACCATCATCCACAAATCTTTCCGCCCTGGGCATTTGCCACAGCCAGGCTTCCCAAGCGATGTGTATTCTACTTATTAGGGAGGGGGACACTTCTAGGTCTATCATTAATGGTCCCCTTTCACATAAAATGAACACGACCTCCACGGAAATATCAAAGGGCCGTAACTACCTTGGCTCACTTGCTAGAGCACTGAATAGCGAGCAACCTTAAGTCGTTTTGCCCTAGCTCAGACATCTATACAATAAAACATAAGCCCACTCTTGTATATTTTGTCTGGTGACCATTTCTGAAAACAAAAAGGGTCCCTTTGATGTGGTCTAATTCTAACAGGGGGTGGGACGTCAGATGTGGTCTACCGAGTCTTTCTGTAAATATGTTTAATTATGCCCCAAAGCTCCTTGTAGCCCCAAAGTAATAACCGGAGAGCAGTTTGTTACTTAATGTGGGGGGAGAATACGTTCTAGACCGTATGTAACCAAATTATTGCAGCTGATAATGATCTAGTAATTCGTTCGACATGTGTGATTTTAAATGCAACACGGTAAGTATCTGTTATTCTTTATGCCTGAGCTTGCTAACGGAGTAATTCTAATCCTTCTTTCAGTTCAGCCATAAAACCAGCATTGCTCCTGGAAGGTCATTGGCTGAAAGTATTTGGGACAGATGTTTTTATCCTTACAGTGTGAGTACTTGTACTCTGAACTGATTACCCTCAGAGAAGGAATATATGTATTTGGATATAGATCTTTCTGGCGATGCAATTTCTATTTAAGCAATACATAAATTTCAGCAGGAAAAAATTTTTAAAATGCAACATTTCGAAAGCACCCTCCCTTAAAAACACTCGCTAACTTTAACCTGGAATAAACTCTAGGGACACAAATTTTGCAGCTTTGGGGCTCTGATTCTCCAGTGAGTCGGGATCTGGTGTTACTGGTCCAGCATCGCGCCAGGCGCTGATTTATGACTCGAACGAGGAGGAAGTTACAATTTGTAGAGCAATAAATACCGAGGCAGTGGGTGGAGCCCCCAGCAGGGGAAAAAAAAAAGACCCCCTCTCCTTCACCAATTAAAAACCCATCCTTGCTCGGCTCTGGACCGTGGGAAGGTCCCAAAGAAAACAGCGCCGGTGCTGATGAGGTGTTTGTTTGCGGTGTGCTAATGGCATCTTCCGAATCTTTCCTTCCCGATGCAGTTCCCTCCCACCTGCTGATGTTGGGAAGAGCTTCTAAAATGCGACCGGTCTTTATTCGGCTGTATTTTGTTTTCTTTGTGGTTTCCTAGCGGGGTTATTCTGCACCCCTGTGAACAATATAATCTTGTTTAAATGACTTTCCAGACCACACAGCATCACGTTACCCTGTTCTATAGGGGCTGGCAATGCTGTTTATTGTATTATACACTTTGAGCTCCTAGAAAGCTGGATGAAGGGAGAGTGGAAGAGGAAAGCTCCGGGGAGTAAATTCAGAGCTTCTAAGATTCAGGTTTCTTTCTCAGGTGGAGAAAATAAGATCTAGATAATTTGAAATGAAAACAGATAGAAAGAAAACTTCAAAGGAATGTTAAACACGTAACAGGTACATCAATATTTGCCCCTTTACCAACGCATATGAAATATTTTTCATGTTTATAGTAACTTTTTCTAGTTTATGAACAAGCAATCTGAGGTCTTCAGATTTAGGATGATACACCTGATTCTATGTATATTATGTGAGCTACTTTTATAGTGCCTTTCAGACAAAGAATTAAGTAACAATTTTTAAACTTCTCTATTTAGGTTAAAAGCATGTGTGATATAATGGAGATGTGCTTACATTGTTGTTGTTGTTGTTGTTGTTGTTATTATTATTATCAGAATGCAAATGCCTAAATTCCTTACTGCTCCTAAATTCTTACTAAAGTTGGCAAGAGCTTCTCTGTCTGATGACCAAGGGATTAATCTTTCATTCAAAGTCCATGGAATTCACTAAGAGCCTTTTCTTTAACTCCAGTGAATTTGGATCAGGCCCAATCTTACCACTAGAAAAATTATTTTCTGTTGTGCTCAGATAATCTCTTAATGGTTTACTGAATGAAAATATTCAAAACAATGAAAGCAGCAACATTAAAGGGAAAAAACCCTCCTGTTTCCCCCTCTCTGTTTCTTACTCCTTTTCAACACTAGACACAAAAGAAACAGTAGAAGAAATGTAACACACTGGAGAAAAAGGTGCTACGGTGTGGTTTAAATGATTGTCACGTGGCTTGCAAAGATCTGGGGAAGGCTCAAACCAAACTACAACAGGGATATTCAGACCAACACAGAACTGTAAACTACAGCCACAAAAATTATCAAACACAAGAGATAGGGGATGTCTAGAAGAGGAGAAAGGGAACGTAAAAACAATAGAAATGTAATTTGATGGCAACTTTGGGGCCGTGTTTGCACACCTATTTCACACCTTTGATATCTTAATCATTGCTTAGTAGCCTGAGCTCTGGGAAAAACTTTACTCTGTTTCTTGGTTTGGGTTTGGTTTGGGTTTTTTTTTATGTTTTTGAAATTGGCTTCAAAGCATTTGTTCTGATTTACAGGAGTGTGGTGTACCTAACAGAAGTATCTGGCCCGTATCCATGATGGAATTGCACTTTGTGCCTGAAGGACCTGCTATTCAGATAAATCTCTTACTACTTTTAGAATTTATCCCGTGGTTACTTTTCACAATCAGAAGCTTGTTACAATCTCGCTCAGCCCTGAAAGTCTTTGGGAATTAAGTTACCCAGAGATAAAAGATCTTTCCTTCTCCATGCTGTGGTTGGATCAACACTTTGCAAAATCAGATGACAGGCAAAGGGGTCAGTCCTAGGTCTGTGCTTGGGCTGCCCAAGCACCAGGAATAAAACCTGAAAGGAGCTGCCTTAGGGAAATGCCACGTGCATGAACGTAAGTCCTTGGGGGGAAACCAACCAACCAACCAACCAACCAACCAACCAACCAACCAACCAACCAACCAAAAAACCCTAGTTCTAGGAATTATCCACTCCAAAGTGAAGACTAGTCACCATTGCATTTAAGCTTTTTAAAGACTACTTCAGATCAAGGTTTGCATTCTATGACTGGGCTTTTCCAAAAAAGAATTGCAATCATGGTTAAGTGTCATCCTAAGAGGGTCATGATGCAAAGTGCCTTGAAGTTCCACCTAGATCAAGGAACAAGAAAGAGGGCCAAGGAGTCAGGAGAAGAAAAGGTTCTGCAATTTTCCAATATAAAAAGGTTATGTAGAGAACAACAGAAACAAAAATTAAAATTAGTATCTTGGAAGAATGTCAGTGGTCACCCAGAAGGTCTGCAGTTGAGGAGAACGTGGGACCAGGATCAGGAGATCACCCAGGCCAGCGGAAAAGTGGTCTCCACTTGATACTGTGCAGATCTAGACCCTTCCCACAAGGGGGAATTTAACCCCACAAAGGCATTAAAGGTCTCTTATTATACCTGCAATTCCCCAGAGGAAATAAGCTGCTCAGAAAATACACATAAGACCTTTCTTCATCTTTTTTTCCCTATTTTGTAAAAGCAGAAGTCCTACCACTTAAAGCCTCACAACCAGCTGAGCCATCAGGGAGGAATTCATCCCTTTTCACTGCTCCATCTCCCTGCCTTCTGTGGGAAATGAACACCCTTTCTATGGGCATTTTAGCCTTGACATTTCAAGGCAGAGCTCACAGTGTTTCATTTGAGATGTCGCCGCAGTGAATTCCCAGGGATTTCATTAATTAAAGTATTAATCAGGTGATTAATACCATGTTCTAGACATCCTAGACATTAATACCATGTTCTAGACATCCTGTATCTAAGACAGTACATCTGAGAAAGTATTTGGGGAGATAAGACAATTTGGCTCTCCTGTTTCAACCCAGTTGGGCTGTCTGAGCTGCTGGACCTGCAGGTGTACTTTTCATCTGTAACATAAAGAGGGACTTAGAATAATTTAGTAGTAGGTGGCTTTACTGAGACCTTTTCCAGGTGGATATTTACAGACCAGAATTTTCGTTTGGTTCATTTAGAAAGTATTGATGCATCATACAGAATTCATTCTTTAGTGAATTACAGGAGGCTGGGTAAGTACTTATTTATAACTGTATGTCTGAGAACTGCTTTCTCCAGAGGGCATTTGTTGCCATGAATCTCTTCTTGGTAGTCCAGTAATTTGCCTTGATGAAGCACCTGTAAAAATAAAGAAGAAAATAATTCAAGAGCTCCTCCTGGATCATCTTTTACAAACAGTGCACAGAAAATTGCAACCAAATCAACTCCTTCAGGCACTTCTGATTTTTGCTTTTGGCTCAGAGACCTCAAGAGTTTAATTTGACCACAACAGCAATCTCCAAGTGAAGAAAATTAACTTCTCTTTTGGCTGCATCTGTTTCAGCCCAACTCCTCTGTTTCTGGATTGATGGCTCTTGCTTTAGGATGGAACCAGGATCGTTTCTCAATTCAAAACTTCAGCAGCCTAAACAAAACCAATGGAACCCATGTGAAAACTCAGAGGTATTTTCTTCTCAGCAGTCACTTGTTCTCTGATTTTAACATTATTTTAACATTACCTGTTTGTCTCAGAAGCACCTTGTTTATTCAGATATGAAGGATGATACCTGGAGTTGTGCTCCAGTTCCATCCAAGTGCAATGTTGTTCCTTGAAAACTGCTCTGTATCAGACCTCAAAAGGAGACTCTTGGAATACTTCTCAAAGATACTTTTTTGATAATTTGGAAAAGAAGAACTGTTCCCTTTCCACTTCCCCACCCTCCCCACCATGGCTTTTATGCACAGCTGGCACAGGGATAATGAATCCTACCCTGTGCTTCCAAAATCACAAAAATTCCACCTCCACTTCCTCTTTTTTCTTTTAAAAAAAAAAGCAACTCTGATCATTTGGCTTTTTCCCCTCTCTGCATAGGAAGTAATCTCAGTGTGGAGCAGGAAAAATTGAGAGACTTATTCAATCACTAATTTTACCATTTTAACTCATGGAAGTGGAAATATACATAGATTTTTTTCAGACTACTGTCCAAGACAATCCAGCCTGGCCGTTAAATATTCGTAAGACGCAAATTCTTGATGAAGAGAAAAAACAAGAGAAGCACACAAAGTTAATAGAGAGCCCTCTTTGTGTGCCCTTTCTTTCTGCCACTCAGGAGGGTGAACATGGTGCCCAGCAAGGCATTACCACCTCAAATATTTTGCTGTGAAGTTATTGTCAGACAAACATCTGGAGTGAAGAACAGTGGGGTTTATAATCACCTGTACTTTAGGGAAGCAGAATACAGTTATTAAAAAAAAAAGTTTATTTGCTTCTATCTTAAATTTTGGGGTTTCAAAGATGGAATTTTTTTTTCTGGTCACTCATTAAAGTCTATTCTTTGCCTAGAAAGGACACCCACCTATGAGCAGACACACAGACACAGACACACCTGCATCCCCTAAACAAATGTAATGCCTGAACTTGCAAACTCTTTGTCATGAAAGTAATCTTTATTCACGTGAGCAGCTCCCCAGGACTATTCATGCAATGGTGAATTACTCACACGAGTAAAACTTTGCAGGATCAGGTCCTGGATCTAACAACAGCATTTTAATTACAGACAATCCCTGAGCAATGTGTACAAAAGAGGTTTTTTTCCTGGACAATAACACAGGTTATTAGCCTGTTCTTTTTTTTTTTTTTTCCCCTTCTTGCTCTTTGGTTTAAAAGGAGGTACCAATAATCCAAACCAAATAAAACTGACCTTTGAACCTTTTTTGCTGTACTTTTTCTCATGCCATGATTTCTTTAGCCTGTTAGTGATCTGAAGGCTCGTTCTGGGCTACAGCCACTTTCCCAGACGGGACTGCCTTTCGTCCCCTGACAAATCACTGCTGAGCCCCTTTTGTCCTGCACCCCTTTGATCTCACCTGCCTGTCAGGCAAAAAAAAAAAAAAAAAAGAACTCCCGTACAGTCAGAATGCATTGCAAACAAATTGGCAACCATTTCGTTCCCGTGCACCATTTCAACACAGATCAAGGTAGAGATAGAGGATTTTTAACCCTTTCACTGACCTGTGCAATCGGCAAGGAATGCTCGAGTATGGTGAAGTGATAAGATAATTTATTAAGGAATTGGAGGATAAAAAAACACCAGCAGAACTCCCAATAAGTCTCTGGGGATCATAATTGCATGGCATATTCTATCTCAGATCCAAAGGAGTTATTGCACAGTGGGGAGTGCTGTGTTCAGATATGAGCTTTGTAGATCGCCTCCCTTTAATTGGACAGTTGCTTAAGCATAAACTAAAGAAACATAACAGGTATTCTCAAATGTGAATTAAATTAATCCTATTGTAAATAACCATTGGAGTATTTAAAGGGCTACCAGAATCCTTCCAATATACAAACTTAGCCATAGGTGAGTTTCTTTCCCAGTTTAATCTCAGTAATTTTAATTTTTTTTTTAAATTTTACAGTTCTTCATCACATAAACTTTACAAAAGACATTATGTAGCCATTGTAAAGTGTTCTCATGCTTGGCAATGACTGAGCAAGGTCCGTGTTCTTCACTCTATGATATTCCAGGCAATCCAGCCTTTTGCTGAGTTGGTTACACTGAAGCTGCAAGGCTGGTCCTGCTCCCATTGAGTCATGTTTTATCTATTATTTTAAAGGCAAACCTCCGTATTTTGATGGCCTCAGATGAGCAGGAACACAGATGCATTTCAGATATTTACCATTTATCTTCTCCAAGCCATCACCACGTGCCAGGCTTCTGCCCTCTTTCCACAGTAGCAGCCCTGTTTGCCCAATAATCTGCTTTTTATCAGAATAACTCACCACCTTTATTTCAGTGTAAAATGCACTGGCAGAACATTTAGTGCTCAGAGAAAGGAAATTTGACACAACCTTCTTTTCTGTTTGAAATGATTGAAAGAAGGAGTATAAACTTTGGGAGAAAACAAAGCTACAGCAGTGATGAAAAGAAGAAAGTGCATTCAAACTTGCTGTCAAACACACATGTGAATGAAACAGTGGCACTGTGCCCACAAGAAATATTTAAACTACATTTTACAGCTAAAAGTTGAAAGTTTCTATTTCCCTGCCACATTTAGCCAACATAAAACATAGTGATTGTTTTATTAATTTCAAGATACCTCCACAGGTTTATTTGCTTTGTAGAGTGTATAAGATTTTTTTTCTCAAGTGTTACTCTGCTGATTCTTCCACAAGGAAAGAGTCCTTTCTTTAACAGCTTATAGTCTCTGAATTTTAGAGGAGCTTTTAAAGATCTTGTTATTAATGTTAAAAGGAAACTAATACAGAATCTCAGCTTTGCTTCATTGCTGTGATGTCCTAATAAGGTTCAAATATATCAATATATGAGGTAAAAATGCAGTCAAGGAATCCTCTTACTTCTTGACAATGAAGCATTAGAATTTTATTTTTTAAAAACTCAGCTAATTATGACTTCAGGGTCAAAAATCCCAGTCCCCAAAGCATAAGAGCAGAATCTCAGGTTCAGCCAGTTCTGCTGGACTGGGAGAAGCTGCTGGTCTGATTTCCATGTATCATGGATTCATAGAATGGTTTATGCTGGAAGAGACATTCAAGGTCCTCCAGTTCCAATCAGGGACACCTTTCCCTAAATCAGGTTGCTCAGAGCTCCATCCAGTTTGTCCTCCAACAATTCCAGGGATCAAACATTCCCGAGAGGCTTTACTTCAGTCCATAAAAAAGGAAAGTCCTCCTCATGGAGGAGTTGAATCACTTCCTCTGATCAAACTCTATGATTTCTTGGATTTGGAAAATGGTTTCTTTGACTTGGACAGGCTTCTGTCCTTTCACTTCTCATTCCCAAACAGGGTCAGGTGCTCTTCTCCAAAAGGATGTCTTCCTATCAGGTCTTGCAGATCTGCTTCCAGGGCATTTCATGACCATTTTTTGTGGGATGTTCTGTAGCTCCTAAACTGAGCTCAGCCTTCAAGAGAAATCTTTGAGAATCCTCTTCTGTTTTTGGAAAGCATAATTTTGTCCCAGCAGCTGCTCAGCAATTAACCCTAAATTATATAGTTTTTAACAGGAAGTAGTGAAAATTGGGAGTAGGGTTGGTTTTCATGGAATTTCATGGGATATAGAAGAGATGGAAACTAAAACTCTGTAAAGACATATATCCAGTAACTGGGAACACAACTGCAGGGAGATGTTGTCAAGAGATGCCTCTATCATAGTGTTTTCCAGACATCTTTGTGGCTTCCACCAACCTTTTAGTTTCAGCCAATATAAAGTCTTTCTTAGAGCACTTTTAAGTTTTTTATATTTTATGAAGAGAAAATGCACCTTGTGTTTGACCTAATGTATGCAAAAGTCAGTTCCACATTACCTTTCCTACTGATTGTTTTCACTGCCATTCTCCTCCACATTGCTATCAAACTAGGTTTGAAAATCTTCCCCCCTGCCTTTTATTTTTTTGATCTGTTCCCATCAGCTATTTGAGGTGCACTCTTTTTTTCTTTTTTTTTTTTTTTTGAGCCTGATTATTTATAATTAGCATTTTCTGCCCCACACTCAATTGTGCTTTAAACTCTTTCACATTGGGTCAATTTGCTGACTTTCAAATCTATTAATTGACATCCAGAATAAAAAAGTAAACATGTCTTTAAGGGTGGCATGAATGGTTGAACCAAGATTAGGTCCCCACTCTTTTAGTCCCCGATTTTCAGGGAAGGCTGCAGTCTTCAAAAATCAATTGTCTTCAAAGCTCCAAAAAGCAAAGGAATGAGCAGGGGTCAGACTCAAGAGCATCCCTTGTGCTCCGGAGTTAACATTACCTAAGTACTTTAAACGATCACTAATTAGTGCTTTCAATGGGCAGCCTGAAGACCGCGGGACTGAAATATCTTATTTGGGAATAAACAACTGTGTAAGGCAGACTAGATCAACTCTCTAACAGGGGCAGCAAAATAAATCTTCTTGTTACACCCTGTAACCAGAGATTGGTCCTCAAGGACCCGCTAAGCCATTCCCAGTCGCCCTGTCCCATTGTTCCTGGGTTAGGGTGGGCACAGGACTCCTGCCTGGACATGAAAGTGTGATTCCCTCTCACATTCCACTTTTAAACAGCCCTGTTTGCCTTGAATTCATGGTATTTTGGAATCCAAGGAGTAAAAACCCACAATCCTATCATTACTGACCATTTTGGATGCAGCGTGGAAAAATCCTTATAATATTCTGAAAAGTAACAGCAAAAAAAATTGTAAATATTTATTTCATAGTTGAGCTGAATGCAGTGGAGTTCGAGTTTATTGCCCACAAGTGCATCTGAATGAAACAGGAGCATCTGACAGAACAGAAAATGATAATTAATTACTGGTAGATCCCTGAGTTTCAGATCAACAGCCATAAATATTTTATGGGTGTGACAGGTACACTCTCACACACAAAATTATCCTAATACTGACAATGTACCATTTTACACACATATCCAGCCAGTTTTTAAGAGTGCATTTCCAAGTATTAAGCATTCTTGATGGAGGTGTTATAAATAACTTGCAAAATGAGTGCAGTTTTCAGGAAATATGGGGGAAATGAGTATGCACAAGCACAGGGATGCACCAGAGAAAACTGGCATACAAGTGCTGTTGGTGAAAGTGATGCTTCTTCATGACTTTGCTTTTTAGAAAACATTTACTCATTACTGTAAAGTAGGATGAGGATACTGAACTTGAAGTCAATATAAAGGCCAAAGCTTTGACTTGGATCTTTGTCCAGAGCCTGCCATATTGCACAAATTAAATTTTCCTCTCTTGCAGCTACCACAGATTGGAAAAGACCTCTGAGATCTAGTCCAACTTTTGATTCATCACCACCTTGTCAATTAGACCATGGCACTGTCCACTTGTTCCTTGAACACATCCCTCACATAAATGATATTGCACCTTCTCAATGTGCACTGTGAAACTTGTGTGATAGTTCAAATAAAACCAACAAAAGTAAAAGTGGGACTGTTATAAAGAATAGTAAAATCCTTTATCCACCAGAAGACAGTTTCTGAAAATACAAAAAAAAAAAAATTGTAAAATAAAAATTGTTTTGAGGCCTGAAACTTTGGTTTCTCTATATCAACAACAGCAACAAAAAAGGGTCCAGGAAAAAGTTCTGAACAGCAATACTGAAAAGCATAATACTGATAAAATACCTTGTAAGTTCTGCTGTGGCTTCTTAGTCTTTGCTAAACTCTGTGCCAGAATTTCACTTCTTACTCTTTACAACATACTTGAGTGGAGGAGCTTAATGGTTACACCTCAAAGAGAAATGAAATAAATAAAGAGCTTCCCAACTGATCTTTTTTGTCAGAAGTTTGTTTCAGATATTAAGAGTTAAACTGCAGCCACTTGAACACTAAATTCTGGTGTTTCCAGTGGGGTTGCTATTAAGAAAAATAGCTTCAAAGATGCTCCCAGTCCCTCCTGTAGGTAGTAAATAACACCCAGCAGAATCCCAATATATATGAGAAGATGAATTCTGTACAAATATCATCTACAAAGTTAATGTGAAGTTTGTTAATAAACTTTGAATTTCTCAGATTTGACAATATGACCCAGCCATGATATTTTCAAATGAAAGAATCGTTCAGAAAAACATAAAAATTATTCCAGCCATTACAACTTCCAGAAAAAAACCCTTTTGAAACAGGAAAAAAACCCTGTTCCTCCATGTGGCATTACCTGAGAAATGAGTTATTATCTTCTCTCTCCAGTAGGTACCTGGAAATGAAGTTGCTTTGCTTTGTGGCTTTATTGTGGTTTGGTTTTTGGGGGGATTGTGTTTTGGCACCTCATTTTCACAGATAATTTTCACAGGGCTCTTTGTCAGCCTGAGCATAAGCAGGTGCTGCAGAGGTGCAGTCCAATCAGCATTATTGCATTGTTGAATAACTGAAAATAATTAGTAAGAACTTTAGAAGAATTGGCTATTTTCATCGCTTATTCAGGAAAGGAGGGATGGCACCATATCAGGGCTTTATTATTTTAGAGGTGCAGATATCAGAACAGTTTGAATGGTGAGGTTTAAGGATTGAGGTCTAAGAAATAACCCTTTCCTAAAACTCCCATTCCCACTGGTTCCATTAGGACTGAAATGTTTGAAGGTGCTCAGTGTCTCTGTGCTGTGGTTATTGCTGTCAGAATCCAAAAATATGCCACAGGATTTCCAGTTTTCACTGCATCCCTTAGATAATTAACTGAGTCAACCTGAAATTCATTATTCCTTATTCTTTTTTTTTTTTCCTGAATAAATCTAACATAGAAGAAGGTTCATACAAGTACTATTTGCAGGATGTACAGAAATTTCAGGAGCTGCTCCAGGCTGGTAGTGCTGATTCCCTTTCTTACACAAAGCACAGGAGCAACTCAACTAATCCTGAATTTTGTGCCTGTTTTTCATCACCCCCTTCCTGTAGCAAGACCAAGAGCAGCAAAAACTTTACCCCAGGTGGGTTACTGGTGGTTTCTAGGTAAATCTACAGTCCATTAGAGCAGTAAAATACTTTTTAACTGAACTTCATTTTAAAGCAGACTAAGAGAAATGAGAGGTAAGGAAGTTCTATGAAAAATGAAAGCGGTACAAGAATAGAACAAGAGACAGTCTTAACAATATAACATGGACAGTCTTATAAATCATATGCCCATCAGAAAAATCCCATCTGTGTAAGTGGGATCTGATTGCATAAGATCAGCAGGAGCTTTGAATTGGCATCATAAGCTTTGAAGTGGTTTTTGGAAAGTGTGATACTGATTTTGGAAGGCTCAGTGAAGAAAAGCTTTGACTCCATTGCCTGCAGACAGTGGGCAGCAAAACCTTAAGAGGAGATTGAAGAATTTTTCCTTGCTCTGTCCAAGCCATTCATGTGCCATGGCCATAGGAAACTTCTCAAGGGATTAAATCAGCAGCTAATGTTTCCTGAGATGGATTGTGAGGTGTTCTCCTTTCTTTTGGTTTATAGTCCCTGGTCTCCACAGGGAGCCAGAAGTGGGAACAACTCTGAGCATATAACAGAGGTGGAAATCACCCCCTATTATAAAAGATAACAATTATTAAAAATAGATATTATAAATAAATAAATTATAAACAAATATTAATGTTATAAAAATATATCCCCTGTTATAAATAATCTCCTCTTGCTATAAAAGACTGATTTTGAAAGGCTGTTTCTGGCTGATAGTGAGAGTTGATTGGACAGGCCAACAGGGAAAACAGATTTAAGATGCAGATTATGATTAAAGGTTACATTGCCTTAAGGAGCACTTTAAAAGACTTGTCTATATTATACAAAGAAACCTGTGGCAGGAGGACAGATCAGCCTTGGGGTTTCCCATGACTCCAAAATGACAATGTAAAACCCAGCTCACTCCTTTTGCCCGTTGGAGTCTCATATATTGTACTGTTAGAATTATTCTAAACAGATGTTTAATCTGCTTCATACTGTCACATTTAATAACTTGAAGTGTTTGAGCAGGATCATTACTTACAACTCATAAAAGGAATTATTTAGTAAAATACTCATATCACTTACTTGGACTTGCTCTGTCCTTAGGGGAAAAACTTAGTTTTCCACTCCAATTTTCTACATTTCCCAAGTGTGTCAGAAGCAGAGCAAAGGAAGAAACAGATTCTCCAGGAGTTTCTGTACTATACACTTTCCACCAAAAGGATTTTTAAAATGAATGTCACTGTGCACATAGCATAGGCTAAGATAGTAGTTGCATTGCTTAAATGTGCCCTTTAGAGTTTTAATTCACCAGGAAAACCCTCTCAGAGAAATTAAATAATACTCATGGGAAAGGATCCTTCTTTCAGCAAGTTTTTCCTGGGACTTTCAGGGCCATTAACAGGCCTAATACACTGCATTACCTTTCCAGTCACTTCTGTTTCCCTTTGTTGTGATACCTACTTAAAATATCAAAGCTGTGAGAAGTTCAATGAGATATTGAAAAGTGAGTAACACAGGTTTTATATGACAATCCCAAATCCCTCCCTCTGTCTCTCTCTCTCTCTTTTTTTTTTTTTTTAAATTCTTTGCCAGCATCACTAGATGAAAAAGAAATAAAAAGTCTATGGGTGGGACATGAAGGACTGACAAGGCAAAGCCAGATCAAAAAGAAGCCTCTGTTAATAAATCAAAGAGACAAAACAAAGGACAGAACAGAAAAGAAAAAAAAAGTATTTTGAATCCTGTAGCCTAGATGTAAACTATCCTAATTCAGCATTATTTAGCACTCACAAGATGAATTCTTAGACATTCCAACCTAAAGAAGAGGAGGGAGTGAAGGAATATTCATGTGGTATCAGGATAAATGGCCAGGTTAGAAATTAGTGGACAAAACCAACGTATTTTTCTGGAGAAAAGAAAGGGAAAAAGGTGCTGGTCCTTGATACTTCTGAAGAAATGTTAATATTTGGGGCGAGGTTTAATATACACAACTATTGGTATAATAAAGATACAGAAGGAAATTGGAAAAAAGGAAGTGCAGATGTGGGTCTCACACTGAGATAATTTGTTAACTCTCTCTGGACAGAAATAAATCTCTGAAATATGAGCTGGAGGTGACAGGCCTATCACTGGTCATTTTTTTCAGTATCCAACCCAAGTCTGATGGGCTGAGCAAGTAAAATCCAGAAATGCAACCCAGCTTGCAGTATAAGAAAATAGTAAATCTCTGAGGAGTCAAAATTGATTCAAATATGCCTAAACATACAGAAATCTTGTATGATTTATGAAGGATAAATATGAATTCATGACCTGTTAAGAGTATATCAAATAGAAAATTCACATATTTCCTCCTTGAATACATGTTGGGGGGACTATAGAAATGTATTTTCATATGTTTATATTTTTTAGAAGAAAATTAGCAACTCTCCTCTTGCCATTGATACATTCTGACCAGTAAATTTTGTTAGGGAACATGAGAGACTTTAGCAAAGCATTGCTGAGATTCAATCTATATAATCCCAGGTCTAACTTTAAAAATAACATTAAAAATCCTCTTGGCTGTAAACAGAGATCTGCACCTGCTGGGATTATTTCCAGAGATACAGGTATAAATCTTCACTAGTTCCTTTGCTTTATTTATATATTCTGGTCTCAATTTGAAACTGAAGGCAACCCTTTTATTTTTCATCAATAATCAGTTATGTTTTAAAATAAATATTTTAAAAATAAATATTTTATTTAATTTTTAAAAATAAATATTCTTTTGAACCTGCTTATCAAATCAGACACACACTATGGTTCTTTAACAAGGAAATGTTTTTCACCTGACACTTAGAGGTGGACTTGATAACCCCTAATCCTCAACTGCTCCATAATCTTCTCTTGTTTTGTAAAAAGCCTTTAAGAAGGTAACCTAGACATGCCTTTGATGTGGGTTTGTCCTTTAGTTACTACACCTTCTGAAAATCTCTGATAAATTAATCTCACCAATAGAACAGCAATGTGTAATTCATACTTTGATGGCAGCTATTGAAGGAACTGCTATTCACCACCCCGTGGGTTAGAGGTTCAGGAGAAAACACACAGGAGGCATCTTCAATTAAATGGTTTCATGTATCCAAGTGAGAGAGATTTCGTGTGTGCTGGAGAAGCAATTTCTTCCATAATAAATTCTGCATACTTATTGCTGTTTACTGCAGTTCTCCATCTGTGCATGTGTGATCCACCATGCCTCAGATGCCAGAAACAGTCAGTTCTGGAGATTTAAAAAAAAAATAAATATGCATGATTAAAACCAAAAATAGGCATAAATAAATAAATATTTCTAAATGACTCTGTGTGTCTGTATCTCTAGAAAACACAAACTTGATGAAGAATTCCTCTTGTTGCCAGCTTGCATTAAGTAATGTGACCAAAAGCCTCTTAGAATTACCCAACATTTGAGTTGATTCTTCATTTTGTGGCTTAAAATGATGATTTCAGTACTTAGGGCTTTCTTTTCAGCATGAGCAACATTCCAAAAACCTTTGACACAGAAAATGGACACAAGCAACATCATGATTAGGCAAAATTTAATTTATGAATGTCAGAAAGAATGTCAAGAATCTGTTGAGTGGGTGCCCAATGTCAGCATTTGATATAATGCCTTTATTCCTCCCATTTATATCCAAGATCCCAACATTTTTGTAAACTGGACAGGGTGAGACAGGAAAGACTTTCTCATTCTCTGCTCCCCACACTCTGCAATGATCTTCTCTTTTAAGATACTCTACCTTTGCCTTTACTTGTGTTCTGCTCCTGTATCTTTATTCATACCAGAATATTCAGAAAAGGTGCAAATGGTTCCAAACACTGTGAACACAAATCACAGTGTGAAAGGCCAAGGCCTAAAGACACCATGGCATGATCCTGCTCTCAGAGAAGGAGGGAGCAGAGCAGAAAAAAGAGAAGACAAACGACAGGGCTTGTTGTGCTTAATTAGTTAAAAATAGAAAATATAGTCAAATATTGGTTTGGGTTTCCTAGAGATGTTTTGAAATCTCTGCCCTTGGACGTATTCCAGATTTTACCAACACAATCAACCTGCTCTAACTGGGCTTCCTTCAGGCAGGGGATTGGACTGGATGTCATCTGAAGGGGCCTTCCAACACAGATTATTCTATAATTCTCTTCTAATGACCTATAAAATTACTAAAAAGACACTGTACTTCTCCCTCACATGGCTGTGAAACATGGGACAAACATGATGCTCTCTTCTCTATAAATCTTTGTAAGTCACAGTGGAGATACCAGTGATCAACAAATTTTTTTTTTTTGGTAGATGAAGGACTTGGTCATTCAAATTTTGTAATCAGGTTGAAGATTTCTCTGTTTGGTTTGTGGATGTATGGAAATTTGTCTGTCAGGTCAGATTTCAGAGGATGCCTCCTTCTCCTTCTCCTTCTCCTTCTCCTTCTCCTTCTCCTTCTCCTTCTCCTTCTCCTTCTCCTTCTCCTTCTCCTTCTCCTTCTCCTTCTCCTTCTCCTTCTCCTTCTCCTTCTCCTTCTCCTTCTCCTTCTCCTTCTCCTCCTCCTCCTCCTCCTCCTTCTCCTCCTCCTCCTTCTCCTTCTCCTTCTCCTTCTCCTTCTCCTTCTCCTTCTCCTTCTCCTTCTCCTTCTCCTTCTCCTTCTTTCTCCTTCTCCTTCTCCTTCTTTCTCCTCTTTCTCCTTCTCCTTCTCCTTCTCCTCCTCTTCCTTGTCCTCGCTGTCCTCGTCCTCGCCCTCCTCCTTGTCCTCATCCTCCTCCTCCATCTCATCCTCCTCGTCCTCCTTGTCCCCCTCATCCTCCTCCTCCTCCTCCTCGTCCTCCTCCTCCTCCTTGTCCTCCTCCTCCTCCTCCTTATCCTCCTCATCCTCCTCGCCCTGCTCCTCGTCCTCCTCGTCCTCGTCCTCCTCGTCCTCGTCCTCCTCCTCCTCTTCCTCCTCCTCCTTCTCCTCTTCCTCCCCCCCTCCATAAAATCAGGAAACAGTAGGACAACATCTCCAGAACAAACCACCACGATGACATTTCTATGTCTGCTGATTTATATGTGACAATCCAAGAAGTCATAATAACTGTAGGTATGTAGATTATTCTATAGGTGTATTAGAAAAGAATTTTCCAGTCTGATCAAACATTTAGAAGGCTGATAAATGCCAGCTAACTTACCAGCTAAAAAATGACATCAGTAGAAAAAAATGCCCCAAACAAAAATATTTGGTTATTTCTTTTTACTATTTATTTATTTATTTCCTTGCTTCACATAGAAATTTAAAAAAAAAAACAAAAGAAATGCTTAGATCAAGGGCTAACTTCTGTCATCATTTCTGATTAAATAAACCCAAAGTTTATTCACCCAGTCCTGAGTTAATCATTGTTGTATCCATGACAAATTTAGCACAAATTTCTGTATCTAATACACTCTGGTTCTTTATGTGGGTTTTTCCCTCCCAGATTTACATGCTGCAGCAAAGGCTTCTACTTCAGAGTTATCATCTTTATTATCCTTAGAGGGGCTGGAGGCAAATAAGCAGAATTTGTGATTAAACTCTGAAGTCAGTAATTTAAGCAGTAAGTGTTGACACTGCAGTGAGTGTTGACACCAAAGCACCTGTTTTCCTTAAATCCTTCTAAAACATGGATTCAGCTGCACAAATGCATGCTGCAGACATCTGAAGGAAGGGGAATTGAACCTCACCTTCTGCCCATGAACCAACCCTTTTTCCCAGAGCAGTTCTGGAACCAGAGGAAGGCTGCAGCTTCAATCTAGAGAGGACACGCACTTACAGCTGTAAAAATAGTACTCTGGGCTCCGTAAACTCCATGTAGAGGATCCCTTCTTCATGCTCTTCAAAAGCCAGAGAAACCCACTAAATTCTGCTGATCCTTTTTGGGATATCAACACAATCTCCACCTCTGTGGGCACAGAAGTTGTGCCAAAGCTGAGGAGTTTGGCCATGGGTTGTTCCACTCTGTGGCTCTCAGAGGAATCACTGTTTGAAGTAACAGTACAAGGTATGACTTTCCTCATCCATAGACACAGACAAATGAGATGGGACAACATTCCCTGAGCAAGGAGCCCTTTGTGAAAGGGATCTGGAGAAGTGGAAAGTCTGAGCTCGATTACATTGACAAGATAAATAATTTATATGTGCCCCTTCATGATTTAAGGGCATCATCACCATATGCAGTGTTGGCATTCCTTGTTAGTTGTTATTTCCTTGTTATTAATTCTAATTCTTATTGCCCTCTCAACTTTCAACGCTCAGAAAGAGCAGTGCTTGGGTTTTCTGTGTTCTGTTGCTGGGTGATGTGACATAAAGCAAGTCTGGAGTATCTCCCTGAATGCAGGCAAGAAAAACCAGCCCAGAAATCCCTTCCAGCTGCTGATCATTAAATCATGACCTGTTGGAGAAGCTCCATATCCTTCTGTCAAACTGCATGAGAACCTAGAGGAAGATATTTACATGAAATCCCCTGAAAAATTGATTTTATGTTGTATTTTTAGAAAAGATCATTGTGGATATCACTGTTTTCAATGTCAAGCAGTGTAGTTTCAGACACACTATTTATGTGGTTGTAGTTTTCACTTTTGTCAGCACATTTTTCCTTAAATGTTTATTAAAAAAATCTTTTTTAAAAACCTATTGATTGAAAAGAAAAATAGAAGGCAAAGCTGCAGTGAGATCAGCCTCTGTGTCAACAGCCATTTGTAAGATTCAAAACTATTTGCTGAGATTCAAAGATATTTTCACCAGACCTTATTTCCTGAGTGCTGAATTCCAATTTTCAAGGTTTGAGTGCTTATTCACTTTTAGAGAAGTCACTTTGAAAGTGAGAATGGTTATGATTTTTCTAAATACAGAAAAATCTTAAATATTCAGTGTCTTTTTAAATCATAGAATGGTTTGGGCTGGAAGGGTCTCTGCTGTGCAGGATGGAGGGAACCTGCCAGGAGCAGTTTTGGTACCTCTCCAGAGCTCTCTGTTATGATGAGGACTCTCATAATTTTGGCAGAGCCATTATTTTTGGCAGGTGGATAGTACTAATATTAGCCCACTTCACAAGAATGTTTGCTAGACTCAATCAATTTGGAGATAATTTGGAAGTGTTCTATAATTCTATAACTGAATTGTAATCTCTGCCATCATCAGTAGGATTTTTCCCACCACCTTCCACAGGGAGAGCATTTCGTTGTAATAAAACCCAAAGAAGGCGTTTTTTTCATTCCAGTATAGTGAAAATAGGACAACTTCAGAGCTTTCAAAGATGTGACAATATCAATCTGCTGTCACTGACCTCCTACAGCTGCGAGCAGAATGACTAAGGAAAGGCTGTTTATTTTCCTGTAGATCAAAGAGAGGCAACAAAAGAGATCTCCCCAAAAGGTGGTTCGCTGCAGAAGTCAGTGCTGTTGTTTCCCTCTCTGATCAGCAGATTCCTTCAGTCAGCCCCAGCCCTGCCATCAGTCTTGTGGGACAACATGCCTGGCTCTTCCCAGGCTGCATGGGAGAATAGCAGTGCTGCTCTGGCACAGCTAAAATACAATGGATGGGAGCTGGAATATAAAGTGAGGAATTCCCCACATGCCTTCCCATTTTCATGGACTGTTGGCAGAGAAGAAGGAAAAAAAAAAAAAGAAAAAAGAAAAAAGAAAAAGGCACACTTTGGCATTCAGCCAGATATTTCACTGGTTTTCCTTTTAATTGCCTGAAGTCAGTCCACAATGTGCTCCCCGACCTCTCTTTTCTCCCACATCCTTCCCCTCCCTCCCCCTCACAGCCACCCTCAGGGGCACCTGCAGGGTCCTGCCTCCAAGGAGATGGGCACCTGGGCACCCACCTGACTGGGATGCTGCTCTCTGGCCTGATGCACAACCAGCCAAAATCCCTCCGTGGTGCAGCAATTTCTCACCTTACCAACATTTTCAGCCTTGGAACGTGCCACAGGAGCACCTTGGGCAACTCATCCTGGTTTGGTGGGAATCACTGAGACAGTTTATATTTTAGGGATTAGAGTAGATCTTGCAATATTTCTGTCCCAATTAATGTTATTTATTGCTTGTGGAACACAGAAGGTATGAGAAGTAGCACATTTTTCTGTAGTCAACACTAACCAGCAAATTTTTCATTTTAAAAATTATGCTGAGGAGCAAAGCTCTCAAGGACTTCAGCTAATGTATTTTGAAAGACTGCTTTTCTATAGTAATTCACTGAAAATGTGTTCAAAGATCTTTAAGGCAACCTTTGCTTGAAAGTCTTTCTACTAACAGTTGGATATATTGGTATAACAGTCATTTCAGGACAGTGGATTAAATACCTCTACTGTTCCTTAGGGACCAGGCCTTTGAGTATCTTACAGATTGAGATCATTTCCCCCAAAAAATAGCCAACTAAAATATGTATACTACTCCAAGAGCCAAAAGCCTATTTGCTGAAAAATAGGCCAAAAGACTATTTTTTTAGGTTGAATGCAGATATGGTCCTGTTCTAATTATAAAGCAATTCCAGTTTTCTAGGGTTATTCTGTAGATTTTTTGAAGGAAGTAATATAGCAGATTTTGCATGTTAAGGTCTGGGTTGCAGGAGTGACTGTGGTTTCAAGTCTAACATCTGCACTCAACCTTTATTATCCTGTCAGCTGCCAGTTTTATGTCAGTTAGTAATATGGTGATATTCCCTTTTGGAAAAGAAAAAGAGGAAAGGAGGTAAATCTGCCAATGGACAGAGGGAAGAAAGAACCTGTAACCTCGTTAGGAAGTAAAAATGTAGAAAAGCAATAAAAATGAAGTATTGCTAATGGAGCTAAAACTCTACAAAACTTAAAGAAAATTGCTTGCAAATCTAAGTTGGCCAAAATATTTTGGGGTTTATTTTATTATTCAGGTCTCAGTCCAGTCCAGTGCAGCCTCACCTCCCTGCAGCAGGACAGACAACCCCCTGAATATTGGGACTAAACATGAGAAGGATCAATGGAACAAGCAAAAAAATGTGAGATGTTCAGGTCTTGTACACAGAAGAGCTATAAAAGTGTGACAGAAAGAAGATGGAAGTGCAACAAGTAGCTGGAGAAGGAGAAATTATGCAAATTTCCAAAAGTGCTGCAACGGTGCAGTGTTTGGTGGACTCTTAATAGGTATTTGTGCAATGGTTATACCTCACATTTACAAATATTTTGATTACGAATCTTGTGATTCAGAGATCTGCAAGTGTCTCTCACACACTGCTGCCAAAACCTCTGTGTCTGCCCATGGATTGAGTCAGCTCTGGAATGCCATGAAAAGCAAATGCTGTCTAATGTTCTACTTCTTAAACACAAATATCAAAGAGAGGGGGAAAAAAGAGAGAGTTGGAGGACTGGGGAGGAGGGGGGGAAGAGTCAATCGCTTTTGCAGAAACTGCAGTTTCTTTCAAAAACCCTGTCATTGACATCTTTCCCCAGAAAACGTTGTGTCATGCACATCAGTGTATGTCTTTAGGGAGATCAATCTAGAGAAGGAGTCAAACCCACAATCATCATGTGATGGATTTTCAGATGGTGTTCTCATCAATCACGCTGATAATGAGGTGGCAAATTGCTGTCTTATAGCAAAACTAAAAAGACAACTACCCCAGTAGGTGTCAATGAGTATGTCAAAGGATTGTCCCATGGGGAGTCTGAGAAGGTTCTCAGAAACCTTTTTGTGAAGGCTGAATGCAGAATACTTTATTGATCACTAAAGAACTTGCACTGACATGCTATTTCCCCATGATATTTGAACCACCAATTTCCTAACTGGTGGTGAATACCTGTTTGGCAAACACTTTGGGAGTTTTCTTTAGCCTTTAGATATACTAAAAAAATCTTGGTTTAGTAGTAACTTAGTCTTGCATTTCCAAAAGAAGAGCAAAATCAAAATTTTACAAATTATAAGCAAACTAAATGACTGAAAATATTTAATGACCAATTCTGACTCAGATAAAATAATTCAGAATTAACTTGTTTAGATTATATTCTGGACTTTTTATCAGTTTGATTAATATCTTATATTCCATCTTAGTGAATCAAGTGGTCTTCTTCAGGGAGCAACCTGCTATTAGGGGTTATCAGTACAGTGACATTTGAAGATAAACCCCTCCTTTTGATCCCCAATTTCTAAGTCTATAAGGGTCTGTATTAGAGCCCAGAATGGTTAAGATCATGCAGTGCTGAATCCTCATCACTCCAGCTTGTATTCTAGAGAGTTCTGATGGCAGACAGGCTGCTATTTATGAGGCATGAAATTCTGCATAACCTGTTTGTCCAATTCCCAAGCAATTGTGATTGTACTTATTTCCCCCCATTTTTGGCAGAATGCAAAAGTACGGACCATTCTTTCCGGTTCTGAGGCAACAAGTGCAATGGAAATTTTATGCACTGCTTTGATTGCTCTTGGCTCAATTGTGAGCCAAATTTCAGAACGTTTCCCTCAAAATTTACATGAAAAAACATGTCAAAACTCCCTCTGATGTAATTTGAAGAGGCTTTAATTCTGTTTAGTTTTGAGATTAGTAATGCAGAGTCGTATCTGGAATAAGTTTTCTAATATCCATTTGGATTTGTGTGGCTGAGAGCAGAAGTACTGGGGACACAGCCTTATTTCTGTCTCTGTGGTTGAGAACTCCTAGAGCACATGGCAATTAAATGTTATTATCTGCAACATCTTCACATTGCAACTATTTGCAAACCCTTGGTATAAAGTCTCTCAGATCTTACTCCTGCAGTTGCCTGGGGTTGACCCACCTTTGAGGCTATTTTAGGCATTCAAAACTACCAAAACATATTTGGTTTTGCATTTAACTTTTGCTATATCCAATTAACCATGTGCAAAGCACATGTGACAAGTGGAAATGTAGTTGCAACCAATAATAGTGCAAAGGCAAAGGAGACCCAAGCCTGACACAGTATCTGTGTCTCACTTATGTTCTCTTGCTGGTGAGTTGTTCCTAAAACAGGAGGAGGCATCAGTCTAATTTCCCATGAATCTTCTGTCAGAAGATGTTTGTGAAAGTCCCAGAAAACCCCTCCAAAAGATTGTTTTGCAGAATGTCAAAAGTTAGAAACTGGAACAATGTCTGGGATTGTTCCTCTTTCCGACCTCTGACATTCCATGAAACAATATCCTGAAGCACAGCCCTACTTCAACATTATGAGTAATGTATTTCAAAGGCTCTAGGAGCATTATCTAATTCCAGTTAAACTTAATGGAAAAATTCCCACTGAACAATAGGAATAGTAAGTGTAGTCTTGGAGGGGGGGGGCTGTGAAAGGACCACTATTGTATTAGATGCTCAGTGGAGCAGTAGCAAGCTCAAGTCCCAAAGAATTTATGATCTAAACAGACAAGACAACCCCATGGGGAGGGAACAAAATAGCCCAGGAACTGAATGGCATCCCATTATACTGTGCATAATTGAGTCATATCAGTATTTAGTATCTTGGATCTTAATCTCCCAATTAATACAATTGGCATCTGAGACTTGAACTAGAGCAACCCCAATTGCACCTTAATTGGAAATTTTTGTTTTGTTTGAATTTCCATCCTATTTGGGGCTCTACTCATACTCCTTTAGATTCTTACCTGGATATTTAAGACATGAACAGTGAGGCATCCCAGGTGTGTTTTTTTTGAAGGCAAGGGACCATCAGAGCCTGAGAAAGCATTAAAAGAATGTCAGTGGCATGTACCTTGGGATATGGAGTAGCTGTCTATATAGGTACTAAAACTCAAAGAAATCTGCTGTGGGAAGTGCCGCTGAGACAGGCCTGCCATGGGACTTAGGATTTTTTCCTTTTCACACACTCCCAAGCAAAGCAAAGCAAGGCAGTGACACTACTGCCATCCCTTGCATCCTCCTCTTGTGCTTCTGTGTGTGCCCAGCTTGGGTGGTGATGTCTTAACCTGACATCCTCTCCTTCTTTTCAGAAATTTCATACATATTTACAGCGTTGGGCCTTTCCTTGGCTAAATGTGTGTGGCATCTGTGCTGTGGCTTCTGTACTGCTCAGTGTCATCACCCTGGTTCCTCAGCAATAAAATCTAGAGCCTTTTAGTTTGAGCAGTGATGGAGATCTCAAGTATCCTTGGGCAGATGTGCTTGCAGTGTGGCCAAAGGAGAAAATAAGGTTTCCTTGTTGTAAAAATTGTGAGGCACAAGGCAATTAGATGAAGCAGGAGAGTTCTTCAGCCATTCCTTCCCTTAAAGGCTCAGGGTGGGGAGAAGGAGGGCAAGGAGGCAGCCATGAGGTTGCTATCCTGAGCCTGCATTAAACCCCCTTCAAATTCTCAGCCATGTTTTCCCAGTCTGAAAATTTGGAAGGACTTTGATGCACTATAAGCAGTGAAAACCCACAGCTGCTCTTCACATCCTGAAATTAGTCTGTGCCCAGAAGACTGTCCTGGAGGATTACGTGATCCTTTCTTGCCACCCACTCACTCTGTCATTTCCTAAACTCTGATGTTTTTCACATCACCTCTGGGAGTTAAAAGAACATATGTACATGTAATATCCCCGGAGCAGACTGCAAACATGTTTTTAGAAGGACACAAGGAGACATCTATTTCATAGGTCAATCAAAAGTAGCTTTTATTGTTAAAAGACTCAGGGGAGCACATGTACTGCTGTCAGCTTCTCTTCAGACCCACTCTATGAGATGACTACAGAGTCAATTTAATCAAGAATGAAGACTGCATAATTTAGGCAACAAGGTCAAAAGTCTTGTGTCTACAGCAGAAGTTTAACTTCAGTCAGTTTTTAAATCAACATCATTACATCTTGGTTAAATAATTAGGTAAGTAGATTACTACCACTTCTAATTTAATTTAAAGCTGAGCTAATTTAAGACAAAGTAATCGCTATTATTTTACCTAAAATGAATATATTCCCACTAGAGTTTGCAGTGATTTATCCATATCAATTAAATTCATATCAAACCAGAGCAACTCTCCCATGTAACTAAGCCTTAAGAGGGAAGTTTTTTAAAGGTAGATATCTCAGTTAAACACTTCACCTGTAGTCTGGATGCTGTTGAAGTCAATGCCAGCAAGGCACACATTGAAGTGTGTTTCTGAATGAGTGGCTTCCTTCTGCTCTCAGGAGCAAACATCCACTTCAGTGGGAGGCAACTTATGATCATGGGAAGTTAATATTTTTATTTCTACCATGTTGGTAAATGGAGAGTAATCATAGTTACTTTCACCTTATGTTTTTCCTATCTGTTTTTTCTCCTTAGACTCAGGAGGAGCACACACCATTTCATAGCTCAGCTTCGTCTTTCTTGTTGTCCTTGCCCTCTAGGAATCTGAAGCTCATTCAGGTGATATCTGTTCTCTTCCACAGCCAATCCTATGCCCCTGCTGTGTCCTTATCTTTCCACAAGCTCATACAAATTGCATTTAAAGTAAGTGCAGTCCCACTACTTCTTCCAGCAATCCCATTTGGGATTCTCACCTCTCCCCCATGACAGCAGGTTAGCTTTTTCTAGGTGTTTGGGAATTCCTGTGCCCAAGGAGAGGGGCCCAGCTCTCCCACAAAGCACTGACTAAGTGTTTTCACCTCATGCAGGCCTCTTACTCAGACCTTCAGTACCTTTTTTACTCCAAGCAGCAGGAAACGATGGATGCTTTGAATATGGTGCATTTTTCATACTGATACCTAAGGATTTAGTGTGTTTTTGTAGAGCTTTAGAACCACGTAAGATGCATAGATTCTTCTAGGATGCTCACATCCTAAAGTCAGTTACTAAAGCTCTTTCCCACAAAATTGTGAGCTTTCTCATGTCCTCCCAAGGCCGTGGTGTTTGTGAGAAGCCACCTGTAGATAGCAAGAAGACAAAACATAAGAAGAAGGCTTAGAGGTCCTGGAAGATCTCCGGGGGCTGTCCTGAAAACCCCCATGGGTAGAGCACAAAGCAAAATGAAGATCACGGTTAGTTGTTAATATCTCATAAATCAATTACTAGAGAAGTTATTAAAGTTGTAACATTCCTGGTCATGGGGTCACAGACCTTCTCGTGTGCACCTCAGAAGTTTATAATAAACTTTATAATAACTTTATAATATAAGGTATCCTGTATATCTTTCTCCATTAAAACTGTTTTCGAGTGTCTATTTTCACAGGAATTAGGCAACAATGCAAACCCCATAGCTCATGTGTTGTAGTTAGACCTTGGCAGTAGAGAGGTGAAAAAGCTCTGATGATCAGAGCAACTTTTTCTTTTCTACCTCTTTTAGGGAATGGCAGCCCAAACAGCATCAGGGATTGGCAACATGCAGATGAGTTTGTAGTGCCTTCACACCTCATGTTGCATAAACTGTCACCCCCATTGCTGAAACAGAAAGCAAAGGAAAGGCAAGGAAACAAAATGACAGGAGTTAATAAGACATATCTATAGTACAGGTCTGGAATGCTACCACCTAGCAAGGGAGGAAACATGGAATGAAGGAGTCCTGGCCTTCTGAACACAGAAAGGACTCAACCAAACCTCCCCAGTGCATGACTGAAGGCAAGGCAGCTGCACACAGAATGTGCCTTCCTCCTCTGCTCACTGTTTATCAACCATAACCAAAGTCTCATCCCTTCACCCAGATTTACCCAAAATGTCCTTTTAAGTCCAAGGGCACAGCCCACTATTCTTGTCTTGTTGTACTTAAGTCTCTTCTCCCCTGTACTTTTCCTGGCCAAAAGCATTTGAAACTCTTCGCTGCTTCCCTGGGTTAACACCTGATGGTTGGTGCTCATCTCCTAATGTCCATCAGCCATGTAGGAAAAAAACCCCAAGTTGCTTCTTCATGTTTGGTCACTGTGTTGTCTTCTTACCTCTTGTTGGGTCTGTTGCTGCTTGTCAGGACTCAGGAGTGAGTCAGCTGGATCACTTTTTACTGTATAAAACCTGCAGCACATTCCCATAAATATTTATTTGGATGCTGATACAAATCTAACTCAGCTGTGTCTCACCTCCTTTGGATCACTCTGAGTGTTCCTTGGCAGAAATAGATAGGAATTTTAAGTAAATACTGAAAATAGGTCGTGCCGTGATTTCTCTATTGCTAAGTGTGAGTTCTTGCACCAAAAAGATGCTTTTAAACCTTGAAACTATCTAACCAGGGTACAGAAAGGTTCTAGCAACTCAGCTTGAATTATGGATCTCAACTATTAGCAGGATAGAGCTTATAAACAATTTACTCACTCTCCATCACATCATGCAGGCAATAAAATCAACACACAAAAGCAATCAGAAGTTGGTGAAAAAATAATGTGCATATTATTTATCCAGCTCCAGACAACACAAACAATCCACCTTTCTTTGAGTTGGGTATATTTTATACTCATGTAAAACAATCATAACCCCCCTCATAATTAGAAAAATTAAACATTGCCTGATTCAGTCAAAGGAGTGGAGATATGAAATCCAATCTGTAGTATGTAAGTTTGAGTAACTCCTTGGGAGTGGGCAAATAAATTAATTTAGGATAACGAAAATACCAACTGGAAGAGTAGCTGTCAATGAAACTGGTAAGATTATTCACTCTGTCTTTTGGGGGAAAAAACAGCATCTTGAATCTGGTCTCCCTTGTATTCTGTTTATAAAAGGGAGAACACGATTAGTCCCACACGTTCTACCCTTGAAAAATTCTTTCATTAGGACTAAATGCTGCTAAGTGAGTTAGGGATTTTTACAGTGTTGTTGAAAAGCTAAAATTGTGTAGTGAGCACATTTGTCCAGAAGGAAGTAGAATTTCTCTGATTCTCTCCCAGGCAAGTCAACATGTACCAAATCTGATTTCCTGCAGAGAAAACTGCATTGCCAGTGAAGGAATCTCCAGTTTCATCTATAGAACTCTCAATAATCTAAAGAATAAAATAAGAGGTTACCTGTTTAAATTTCTAAACCCAAACTTAGATGTCTGGGTTTACCAATTTATTTGGTCAAACATCCTTGCTTGTATCTACTACTCTGAGTTTTTGCTCATCTATAAAGAAAGTTGTACAATTCTATGAAGAAAGGCAGGATATGAAGACAAATCCTCTAGCAGTGTTAAAAGTCTGATTGGTCTCACTTCAAGAATCAAAATAGTGCAGTAAATTAGTAACCAGCAGGTCATGACATCAATCTACTCTTTAATTCTTAGAGAGTTGCTTTCCATGCTCACAGATGAACTGCAAACTGCCCTCCCTGTAACTGAGGGAAGTTGCAGGAGATTTGACTGATAATAAAATAGGGCTGAAATTGTGCTGGAAATTAAGGGGCTGTTTTATCCTTTCTTCATGCTACTTTGGAGATGATGTTGTTGCCACTTCATGTGATAAACACATTTACTTTGGAGGGACTATGAGAAGTCATATCACCCACCATACAAAGCTTTCAATGCAAAGAATTTAAAAATTCTGTAGTATCAAAGCAATAGGTTATAAAGCTAGATAAAAATGTGGGGGCAGTAGAGACAATATGAGGAAATTTTGCCTTATAATTTCAAGAGGTTTTTTTTCTCATGGGAAAAGTAACACTTTGCTTTAATAAAAGAAAATAAATAGTTACAAGAACAACCCATTTGCTGTTTGATGTAACAATGTTATCTGCACTCTGGGCTTTTTTTTTTTGTTTCTGTTCAAGGCATAAAATAATTATGGAAGAGGGCTGTTTCATCTTGGTGGAGTACAAAAGTCCCCTTGCTAATTGCCACATCAAATGACTAGAGGATCCCAATGGAAACCTTCAAATGGCTGTGAAAAAATTCAGGCCATCACTAAATGCTGGGCACTTTTTTTTCCCCTCTCTGTGTGTGATTTCCCATCGCAGATTAGGTTACTTGGGTGTGGGTTTATCACACAGGAAAGGCCTTGGCTGCAGATTAGTTCTGCACCATTGCAGGGCTGTTATGCTTCATCCTTGACCAAACCCATGGCCAGCACCTTTATTGTATTTTGTGATACCAAAGAATACTGGACTGTCCAGGCAACAAAGGAAGCAGCAGAGGGCCCACTGTGTTTCTAAAGTGTTACTTCTCTACTTTTTGTCATGCCCCAGTGACATGAGTGCTGGGTCCCAGACTTTAACCTCACACAGAGGCAGAAAAAAGCTGTCAGTCTCGGCTTGTTCAAAGACAAATCCTTTGTGAAGATCAGACTGAAGTGGCATGGTCCATGTACTCACTAAAGCATGCCAAGGAGTCAGAAAGTCATAATCCAGCTTTGTACTTGTGGCCATTCCCATTTTCCTCCATAGCTGGTGCCCAATTACCAGTGCTGTAATTTTTTCCTATTGTTAGGAAGCCGTAAGGGTTTAGCTACCACTTATCCAAGCAGGGTCATGACCTGATGTATTTAGGCTTTGCAAATATAAGTAACAGTTCCCTTATCAGTGTCACCAGGACTCTTTAACACTTAGCAAGCAGAAAGATAAATATACTTGGCAGATACAATTTGATCCATTGCTAAGCCTTCCATTTTCCCACTGACCCATGGCACTATGCCATTCAGGGCTATGTTAACTAGTATAACCTTATACCCTCTAGCCTGGCTCAACCTGACCAGCTTAGGCTTACAGGAAAGACTTATGACAGCCTGTCAGCCTGGTCTACAGCACCAGGGCTAGTTAGCACTGGGAAACCAGTGAGGAGTCTGACCTTGTTTCCACCAGTTCTGCTGTGGCACAGTTCTAGCAGAATTCCTCCTGACTTACACCAGGACAAGAATTAGATTCTGTCTCAAACCAATTTGCTTCCAGGAAAAAGCCAAAGCCATCTGATTTATGTGTTGATATTATCTGAAGGATGGCTTTTTACTTCTTGATTTTCCTCAATTAACTGGCTACCTTAAATATTGCTTTGTGCTGTCTAACAGTTCAGGTTGATCATGAAAAGTTCTGAATACTTTCCTTTCCTCTTACAGATCCTTTCTAAGACCTCTGCCAGGTCTACAACTAATAGGACAAGGGCCTGGCTCCCAACCTGTAGAGTGCAGATTCTCTTGTTCATCTACCCCTCCAGCAGGTACTGAATTAAGTATTCTGGGCAGGGGTATGTTTAACAGGCCTGTATTTAAGAAGGGTTAAAGATGCAGCATCAGATCTACAGAAGAATCTAACTTTAAGCAGAATAGGGCAAGATTTGAAGTGTGAATCACTACAGTGAAGATCCTATTATAAATAGGCTTGAGTTTTCTGCTATCTTGAAAATGCATCTTGATTGACTGGAGGTCTAAAAGTTTGAGGCATTCTGTCAACTTGAGAAATCTATCTCATTTTTCTGAAAACAAGTAGGTGTTGACCAGCCAGAGTCCCTAGATTGCTCTTCAAATTTGTATCCGAGTCTGTAGAATTTCTCTGATCATCAGAATCAGGTTTTATTAATATCAGCATAAACTGCATGGATGGATGGATGGATGGATGGATGGATGGATGGATGGATGGATGGGAGGAATTATTCATAATGATATTGTTCTATCAGTTCTCTGTCTCATGAAACATTTGGCAATGATAAGACACAACACTGGATGTTTTAGAGTAGCACGAGATGGAAAGAACTTTGTAAGCAAGAGGAAGCAGAACTTGACTCTCACATGCTCCCTAACAAATTTTTCTCCATTGCTGTGAAGCACTGACTCCTGCTATGAATAAATTCAATAAAGTGACATCATGAACCACATTTTCTTAGACCTAAAGCAGCACTGCCAAATACCAGAGCCAGTCCTTGCACTATCCATGGAGATTTTACACCTTAAGATGCCCTTTTTACAATTACAAGGCCTTCACCAGATGTTTTTATTTATTTCCATCATGTGGGCAGTTTTTATGACCCCTACAAATATCTTCTATCAGAATATCCTTCCAGGTAATTTCTAGACTCTGAATAACAAGGAAATGTAGTGCTATGATCAGTGCTTTCAGGATTAGGAGCCTCACTGTTCACCAGCACTATTAAATCTGAGGTAGAAGCCATGAGATGGCTCATGTCTTTATGGAGTACTGAGAATTTCTTGGACAAAATGAAGAAAGCAGAGGGAAAAAAATTCACTTTGTGTTTGCACAGCATCAGTTCATGTTGATGATACTTTTGTCATCATTAAGCACTGTTTTATCTCCCTGGATTTGGAGGGACTTGCTAAGCATCCTACACATTCTTGGACAAAGACACTCAGTTAATTCCTATTCCTCTTTGGAAAAATTGCCTGTAGAGTGTGTGGTTCTTAAAGCAAGAGACACTTGCAGGATGCAACAGGAGTTTTGAGGGGTGAGTAGGATCCAGCCATCACGCAAAAAATACCAAAGCCAATGATCTGATCATCCATTACAGACTTTGCCAACATGTCCTTACTGCTGACCAGCTGAACTTCTAGATTCAGGCTGTTAGCCCTGACCAAATTACTGTATTTATAATGTAATATACATTTAGTTACATTATTTATAATTTAATATTAATATATTGTTATATTGACTTCTTGTTGTTATTATTATTACTTACTACTACTACTAACTTAAAGAAACTAAATATCTTGTTTAATATCCTCAGAGTTCATCTCTTTTGGAAGTACTTTATGGAAGTTCTCTTTTTAAGTGGCAGATATATGGGCCTTTAAACATGATATATTTTAGGCTTTGAGTCTTATCTGGAGCTGAGATGCCCAGGAGAATAGGGAATTCTTTTTTTTTTTTTTTTTAATGTTGTGTTAGGGCATGGAGTTTCCTGAACATTTAGCAAAGGGATGTCAGGGTGAAACAGCTGAGCAGTGAAATCCAACTCCTTTTCATCTTCCCCAGTTATACAGCTCTTTGTGAAATTATTCCACAGGGCAATGTGTGAATAACTGCTAACTAATGGATGAACAATTCCATTTTAAGGTGGTGCAAATGGGAGTGGCTGCATGTGCTGACAGAGGTGCTGGAGCCAGGGCTGAGAAAGCACCTTATCCTAAATTGATCCAGGTTAAATGGGCTAATTATTTTATAGTTCATTGACATTCAGCACATGTGAGAACTGCAAGCCTTGTAGGTGCCAGGAGATAGCTGTGAACAGAAGGTCTTTGATGCAACAAATGGTATGTTGGGGCAGTTCCATACCCTCACACAAAGGCTCACTTACAGGGCTACTGCCAAAATAAAAAATAAATCAAGCCACAGCACCTATTTCAGTCCTGGAAAACCCATATTGAAGACTCTGAGACACTGACCTCACCTTTCCCTCATCAGTTCCTTGTCTCTGCCCTAAGTACAGTTTAGAAGATGTTTGCAGAAAGCTAAAGAGAAATCAATTCATCATCTGCATCAGTATAAAAGAAGTTAAGCACTTTTGGAAACAGATATTGTAACCAAGCATCACTTTGCAGTTTAAAATCAATATCAGAAATCTTCAAGTGTCTTGCTGAAACATGAATACACCTTGTTTGCAAACTCCCTTCCTTCTCCTTTAGAAGCAGGAAGGATGTCCTAATTTGTAGTACATTCAAACAAGTTGGGGAGAAGGACTGATAAAAATAGTTGATTTTAATCAGGTTTTAAATCAATAAGGAAGATGTGTTGGTTTACATGATCTTTTTGATGCTTGTTCTTAATAATTATCAAACTGGACGATCAAACTCTTCCCTGTCTGTTTGTTACTGTTACAGGAAATGTCACCCTTCCTACCTATTTTGACACAGGCACAGCTACTAAAGGGTTAACCCCCAAAATGGTGATAAAAATGGCAGCACGACCCTGGAGAGGGGTCAGGGTGGTACTGGATCTGTGAAAATGAAGCCTGGAAAGTTTTACCCCTCAATAAAGACAGGCTCTGTGCCTTGGGAGCTGTGATACCAAACATAACAATCCTCAACCGAACTGATGAACAAGAGGAATGGGAAAGAATCTATCCCAGAAGGGCAAAGAGAACCAATAATCCCCTTTTAGATCATCCCACACTTTTCCACAGCATAGTCAGGGCTGCGATTCCATCTCTAGGAGTAAGTGAATTAGAGAAAGCAGTTGTCAACATCTCAGCTATTCTTGAAAACCTCCAAGATCAAACACAGATGCTATTACAGCTTTAAAAGAAGTCCACAGTTTGTCTCGTGTAGTTCTGCAAAATAGAATGGCCCTGAATTTGATACTGGCCTCACAGGGAGGCGTGTGTAAAGTCATTAACACTAGTTATTGTTCCTACATAGACCAAAGTAGAAGAATTGACAGAGATTTGGCTGCAATTCGGAAGCAAACCAAAATTCTAAATTCGGGTAACCCTTGATAATGTCTCACAGGGCCTGGATGATGTTTTCCACAAACTCACTTCATGGTTGCTGAACTGGACCTGGATAAAACAGCTGGTTTCGTTAGTGATATATGTAGTTAGTGTTTGTATAATTGCTTATTGCATGATCAGATGTTGCAAATGTTGGTCATCTCTTTGGTACAACCTCAAGCATGGAAAGTAGAAGCGGAACAAAATTTTGAGTTTTGTCCGTTTCTAAAAGGGGGGGACATGATGCCAAAGGAGTTCTTGATTTTTGTAAATTTTTAGAAACACAGTAGATGTAGCACTGTAGATTTTTAGTGGGTTAATATTTAGCAACTTAAGTATAAGGTCTTTCCATCTCTACCCCTGCTCCAGTATAGGCAGCTCAGATCCACTCGCTGTTTAGTCTCTTTCTCAAGGTACAAGATTGGAGAATATCAGAGGGAAACATAAGCACGAAGCAGAGTGACCCGGAACACTGGAAAGCATCCAGGAGACCTTTGTGTGCTGAAGAAGAGGAAATGATGAAGGCAGAGGGTCTCGACGACCCTCGCCCTAAATCCGGGGGGGGAGTGGAACAGGGGTGGGGACTGGGAGGGGACAGAGGTGGAACTGGACATGTGCAAAGTAGTGATTGGATAGATTCTGTTATAAAAGCCATGGAAATCAACGCTTACACACCCGTGTCTGTGTGTTCCTGGATGAGCCAGAGTGCTCATTAAAGTAACTACCCCTTATCTTATCTCCTACTAAAACTTGGCTTGGAGTCTTTTTTACAGACTTTTAAGGCAACACAGTCAAAAAGGTTGTTTCTTCAATACATGATAAATCCTCTTTCTCATTTTTCTTTACCGGAATGTTTCCCTGTGTCTCATTGTATTTCTTTCAGAGTTTGCATTGCCTTGTGTGTATTACTCATGCATTAATCACATCTATCAAGCTGCATTTAGATGAGAATTTGACACTCAATAAAACACACAAACCAGTATTTGACCAAAATAATTCTACCCTAAATCCATGTAAGAACAAAAAACTCTGTTTAAAGAAGCTCACCCAGCAACCAGGTCAATGTTTTGGCTTTTGTTTAAAAGGTCACCAGAATTAATTCACTGTTGCCAGAGAAGCTGAAAAAAATCTGATTTTTTATATCTGATTTTGATCAAACTCCAGGACAAGCCCAAGAATTCTGTAAGAGGTGCTAAAATATGATGTTAAATTACCAGCAATAATGACGAGCATTCATTCAAGTGTATAATTGGGAAAAAATTGCTTATTTTGCCACAGTGATTAAGGCAGGAAGGAATATCTATGTGAAATGGGATTTGATCCCCATATGAAATGGGATTTGTTGAGGACTAAACATATATTTCTTACACAATTTCATATGCCAAGACTCACTAGGACTTGCAAATTCAGAATCTTCTCAAATATTTGTTTTTAATTTCTTTTCTTGCCCTCAGTTTTCCCTTCTGGGAAAACTATGAATTATGAGAAAGAAGGGGAAAGTGCTTACAATTAAGAGCAAAATTTGGGGGGGAAACTCAACATATATTTACAGAGTTCTAAACAAAACCCCCAGAAAGAAAGTTAGAAAATGCAGAAAGAAACTTAACTTTCCTCTGCTCCTGATTTCAGTTTCCTCATTTACTTTGTAGAAAATGTACTTGGACCTGAGAGTGTTTCAAAATGAAAGCTGTCGGCTTTGTAAATGTGTTTGTTCAACCCATTTAGTCAGAAATACTTGTATTTACTTGGTAAATTACACTTCCCAACTAATCAAAATAAAAATTGCTCTGCTAGAAATGTTTGTGCTGATTCTACTCCCAGCTTTGCCCAAGGTTAAATGTTTCAAAGGTTCTTCTGTTCCAATCCTTCATTTAAATTAACTTTCTGAAAACCTTGATTGATATCAATAGAGGGGGTCAATTCATTTGAACAATCTTTCATTTCCAGGTTTAAAATGTTCATTACTGTGGCATGTTCACCGTACAATTGTTTGGCTCAGTATCACCAACAGCATAATTTGTGTCTGCAGAGAATGTCACACTATTTCAGCTGTTCACCTTTCCTATGCTGGCATGAAATAAATCTTCCCATCTTGTGTCTGCCCAACTGACTCTAATTTATGTAAAAGATACATTCATTTGCTCACAGCTTCTATGCAGCATCTTCTTATCATTCACCATAATATTCTGTGAAGAAAAAAATAAAAAAGATGCCTTCCCCCCTCCAAGCAAAAAAAAACCCCAAACCTAAACAACACCTCAACAAACTCCTGCAATAAGAATTTCTTCATTCTTATTAAGAAATCCTTGCATTCTTTAAAAAAAACCTCTATATAAGCAGCAAGCAGATATCTGGTAATCACAGATAGGAGTTACTTCCTAATCCTGTGCCTGTTGGCCAAAAAAACCCCACTAAGAATAATGTTTCAAGCAGAAAAGTAAGAGGCAAAAATGAGTGAATTAATATTTAATCCAGACTTAGTAACCTCCCTGCAAAATGAATATTCATTCCCAAAGCTCTTGAGTCAGTAGAAAACAGATTTCAAAGTACTTTTTAAGAGTGGGGTTGAAATGGGCTTTGAGAACAGACAATAAAGACTGGGAATTCAGTCTTGCTCCTGATCCCTTCAGGTCTCACTGAGTTTGGTTTGCCAGTCTATTGGCAAGAATTTGGCAGAGGAGTCCAGCCATCAATCACTAAGAGTTCCTTCAGTTTAGATATAAATAGCTTAGGTGAAGGTTTAGGGCTGTTTATAAAGAATCCACAGAATCTTTTTTTAATCTGTTACTGACAGATGGAAATACCACAGCATGTTTTCAGGCCAAATTCAAGGCATGTAGCTTGAGCCAGCTTGGAATAGAAAATACCAGCTCACTGGTCAAAAAGCCCTTTTCAGAGAATTCTTCAGCCTTGTTATGGGGAGAAAGGTGGTCAGGGGCCTGAGTGCCCTCCTGGAACACCAGGCTGCTGAGCTGGGTCTCCCTTGGCAGATGCCTTGGGTGGCTCTACAACATCTGCAGTCTCTGTGCCTCTAAAATGTCTTTCCCTTTTGTCCACTTTATCACCTCAGTTTTCAGGTGAGTTCCTCAGAATAAGAGCCTGTTCTGTGTGTGTGTGTGTGTGTGGTGGGCAGACTGTGCCCCATGGCCAAGTGCCCACCCAGCCTCTTGCCCACTCAGGGACACAAAGGAAGGGCTGAAAATGGGATGAAAAATTCACGGGTTGAGCTAAGGACATGGAGATTGCTCTCCCTTTCCCAGCTCACCTCTGCTCCAGAGGCTGTGGTCAGTCCCTGACAGCTCCTCACGTGTGTCCCCATTGTGGTGTCTCCCAGGGGAACCTCTTCTACTCCTCCCTCTTTCCTGATCATGGTGCTCCAGGGCTATTCTTGGCTTTTTACCCCTTCTCCTCTGCCTGTCCAGCATTTTTTGCCCTTTATTGAACAGTCCTCTGCTGAGGCACCACCAGTCTAGTGGAGGGGCTGGTGTGGGACCACTGCAGCAGGTTGGATCCATCTCCATCAGAAAGAAATTCTTTACAGAGAGAGTAATCAGGCATTGGAATGGGCTGCCCAGAGAGGGGGTGGATTCTCCAACCCTGGAGGTTTTTAAGATGAGACTGGATGTGGCACTCAGTGCCATGATCTGGTAATCAAAGTAGAGCTGGATCAAGGATTGGACTTGATGATCTCAGAGGTCTCTTCCAACTCAACTGATTCTATGATTCTATGATTCTATCCTGCACAGGGCAGCTCTGGCTTCTCCTCACAGAACCTCTCTGGGCAGAGACACTCAAAAGGATGGGGTTCTACATGAACTGGCACCCAGCAGCCACTGTCACTGTGGGATGGACAGCACCAGAGTGTCACACTCCCCCAGGGCAGCCCCTCAGACTGTCACCCACCAGACAGGAGCTGGGCAGCTCAGTGAAGGGCTGAGATGGTGCCCTGAGCCCAGGAAGTCATTTTACCATGAGCCAGTTGACTTTGATTATATTGCTGTGCCCAGTTGCTCCTAAAACAGCCTGATGGGGACATAGAGTCAAGCTTGGGGTTGTTCCAGGACAGCAACCACTCACAGGTGCCCAGAACATGTCTGCCAGAATGGCTGCCAGCCCCAGGAATTATTCCCAGACCTGGGCAGGAAGCTGGACACACCACTGGGACCTTTCCACAGTGCTGAAAGAGTGGCCAAAACTTAAAATCCAAGTCCCACAGGGTGTTACCTTCTCCTGATCTTACTGGCAAAACTGGGTATTTAGTACTGCCACTAACACAGATTGATATTGTGCCATCAGTGTTGGCATCCTGAGTGTTTTCATGGAAGGCAGGAGGCTGATATATATTAGATAGATAGATAGATAGATAGATAGATAGATAGATAGATAGATAGATAGATAGATAGCAGTATTCCCAGTCTCACATATTCAGCAGATACTCTTTTTCCCCCCAAATACTGCCTGGTATTTATATTGATTTCATATCTATATCTATATCTATATCTATATCTATATCTATATCTATATCTATATCTATATCTTTATCTATATCTGCATCTGTATCTATATCTTATCTATATCTATATCTATACCTTCATGTCTGCATTTTGACCTCCAAGCCTTTTTCCAAGCTCTTCTCTCCAAACACATGATTTTAGAAACTCACTTTTCCAAAGTCATAAAACCTGAGTTTCTTACGAGGGTCTGACCCACGCGAGAATAGAAGGCTCAGTTTATGAAAAATAGCATTACAACTGTCATGCTCCACTTTAACAAGAGAACAATAGAAAATTAATTGCACTGGCACCCTCCTGCCTTGCAGGGTTAGGCCGTGTGAGCTTTCTCAACAGACACAGCAGATGTTTTCTTAAAGAGCAATTTCTGAAGACTTTAGGTAAGGAAATTCAGCCTCCTTTCACAAATATTATGTCTTCATTTCCTCAGTTACAAACACAAATCATTCTGCATTTTATCACTGAGCCACACCTGCTAAATGCTGGAGTAAAATCACTTATTCCTGGTGTCTGGGCCACAAAGAATTCCACAGATGGTGATATTTTCCAGCAACCTCTGCAAATCAACCTTGCATGGAGTTAAAAGTGTCAGTCCCATTCCTTTCCCCACCACACTATCCTTCTGTCCCTAATTTTTGCATCTTGAGAAAAATATAGCATTTGGTATTAGGGCTGACTTTTGTGAAGGATTTTAGCAGCCCCCATTTTTAGAGATAAAGTCTCCCAGGTCAAGGAAGGACTTATTTTCTGAATGTCTAATACATATTTAAAGGCTGATAATATCATGGGATAGTTCCAAGAATGTTATATAACTTACAGAGTGTCTATTAAAAAAGGAGAGACTTTGCCATTACAAAAAAAAAATTAAAAGAAAAAAATAGAAGCCCGTGAGATTCCCACCATCTGGATGGAGTCTTTTTTCTTCCCAGATGAATTAGTTGTCAGGGGAGGAATTATTTTAGGCATCAAGTAACCCCTGATTGTGAGTGACAGAGTAACACAAGAGCAGATGCAAGGTTAGTGCTGCCTATCCATTATGTGGAAAGGAGAGCCTTGCATGTCCTACTTACTGTGCAGACTGACTTGGGTTATTAAAAGAGTAACTAGAGGTGGGTCAGAGGCAGAAGATCACTCATACCATTCGCAACAGATGTTCTTTCACAAGAGAGAAAGCAAACACTGGAGACTGTCTGGGGATGCTGGAGATGGAGGGTTCACTGTTTGCAACAACTCATTATTCCAGTTTTTAACAGAAGCACAAAACCAACTTTTTCAGTCATACAACAATTGCTTTGATAAACCTTCTTAAGATGTGAATTCTGCAGCAATGCTGGCCTGGCATAACACCCTTATTTGTGAATATGCTGTGAGGAATCCACATAAACAGAGCAATGAGCAACACTCTGAATCCATCTTAAGATAAAATCAGTTTTCACCATCTCCTATTTCAGCTAATGGAGAGGTCTTTTTTTCTTTTTACACAAATATGGATATCAGTAAATCCCACTGCCTTTTCAGGCACTACAAGTCTGTTACGGGGACATTTAGCAATACCTAATCAACAATGTCATATTTACAGGTTTATGCAATATAAGCCACAGCCCAAAACACAATAAAAAGAGCATTATTATAGTAGAAGTGTACTAAGTGCTGTCTAGGAATTTCTGTGCTTCGTGATTTCTTTGTGAATTTAAAACTCAAACCTTGTCAGTTCAAATCTTGACAGAGGCTCCCAAATTTAGGAGAATCTCAGGATTAGTCTCACATCTGAACCATTTTCCTGATATAGTGGACCCCAAAGCCTTCTCTGAGTCTGAAAATCCAAAAGCAAAGTGGTGATCTGTGAAACATGAAAGGAAAACAACGTCTACAATCAATAAACACTGAAAGCCACAAACCAGCGTTTTTCAAATCTAGTCTAAAGAGGGCAGGTGGTCAAAATAAGCAGGTATACAAAATAAATGTTGCTGAGATCTGGTCGATGAAACACAAGAGGGCTGCGGGTCAACAGGACCTGAAAGAAATAAAAGACACTGCCATCTTGTGGTGAGCGAAACACTTTGATAAGAGAATAATTTCATGCATAATCAAAAATCTAGATGTTAGAAGAAAGTAATTTAGACCTCGAGGTAGTGATTTTTGCACTCCTCTGGGCTGGTTTCTGTCATGAGTTCGTAAGTGTTAGAACACCAGAAGGATCAAAAACCAGCTGTTTCCACCACCAAGAAATGAACAGCAGCTACATTAAATTTAAAATAATATATGCATGATTGACTGTTCGTTGTTTAACACAAATCACTGGTTGTTGGGAAGAGTTGGGAGTATCAGAGCAAGTACTTTCCAGGTCCTTGCTCTAATTTCTGATGTCACAATATGGCTAAAAATGAACTCCAAGTTCTACCACCCAGAGTGACTTTGGCAAAATATTTCTCAAGCCTGACCAAGAGTCCTGAAATCAGCAGGATCTTTTGTCTTTGAACTAAATGCAACAAGACTTCAGACTAAGTTATTAATAGTTCTATTATTATCCAACACTCCCTGTCTTGCTCCAGAGTTTCTCCTTCTGTCATGTGATCTCTGTACCAGTGCAGGTGGCAGTAATAACATAATAAAAGCTGGATAGTTACTTTAGGTGCCATGGACTGTCTGGTACAGTATCTCCCAGTGAGCAATAAATATTCTGAAGTTACTTCATTAATGGTTGCTTTTGAGATAAGACAAGAATGTTGCAGATTTGTTGTTTGGTTTTGCTTTGGTTTTGTTTAGTTCCATTTTTTTTTTTAATTAAAAATCATTTTAAATACCTGTAAAGAAGAACTTTCAGATTTCTTGAGATCTTGGCTTTATTTATTGACAATAAAAGAACAACAAGAAGAATGAAGCATTTTGTGGAATTTTCCAATAATTCTTGGAAATTGTCAACATTAACATTAAGGTGAACATAATTCTTGGTCGTCATCCAAAGGTATTAGAATTAAAAGAAGTGCATGCCTGTAACTGAAGTGTGTTCTTCATCTTAAGCAATAAACATAACCCTCTGCCATAAATGGTAGACCTACAATATTATGAGGGTTGCCTAGAGGAAAATCTTTTATATCAGGAAAAAGTACAGGTGATTTCTGGCCAAACCACAAGTAACCTGATTCCTATTCAGTTCCAAGTCTTGACTATACAAATAGTAGTTCTGTAATACAATTTAAATACATTTATAATATATTGAAATACAATGAAACAAAGATATTTGGGTTTTTTTTTTAATAATAACAGCACATGTTTAGAAATATCAAACTATAATTTTTATTTAACTACTTCTTTACTACCAAAGAGTTTGGCAGCACATACAGTCAACATCTGTCAGTCATGTCCATGCTTTGCTAAATTCAGGCACCAGAAAACTGAAGTTTCCAAAATTATGATTTTTTTTTCCCTGAAAATGAAGGTCAAAATATTTTCCATCTTTCATTGTAATTCTACATAGAAAAACAAATGCATGATTTTGATTTTTGTTTTTTTAATGTGATTGGGAAAAAAGTAGTTGAATGAAATGTAGGAAATAGGATGATTATATGTTAATGTAGCAAATAAAAAGCAGAGACTGCACTTACAGACCTCTACAAGACATTGAACAGTTTGTGAAGACACTGTTGATTCTCACATTTTAGGTGGTGCAATGTTGGTATATGGCAGTTTTACCCCAAATTATTCACACCTTGAGCTGTTCCCCCTCTTGGCTCTCTGCTGTGTGGTGCATGTGTCTTAAGCCATATCAAACTATTATAATGGGCTGCTGGAGGAATTCAGTTCAATTGCCCCATTGTAAGAATATTCCCTTTTTTCTTCTTAGTAACATGATGATATTTCCCAAATGGCTAAAATGAGCCATATTTTTCTTCCCAAATGACTGAAATACGTAGATGTCATGCTGATGGGTATAAAATCACACATTAGGAGTTCAGCTGGAAGAGCATCAGGCTGCTCTTCTGAAAGATCAGAAATGAATCATTATTATTTCTAGTCTTTGTGCTTTAGGCCTAAACCACAACAGAGGCAGTCAGAGTATTTAGACACCAACACCAGGAAATATTTGGTCATAACCTCACTGGGGGAACTGATGTTAGGCTGTGACCACAGCAGGTATGTCCATGGCCAAATTCCCTGTGCACACAGGCCACTGCACAGATTAAGAGATTTTAGTCACATTTAGGTCATAATTGTCCAGGAGGTGGTGTTCTGAGTCACAGGAACTGCAACTTCCTTAGGAAAACTAAAGGGACTTGAGAGTTACAAACAGTTCTAGGCTTTGGGGGAACAAGAAGGATTATTTAGTTGAACTTTGAAATGTAGAACTGTTTGATTAAAATTAGAATTTATTTATCTGACATAATTAATAATGCAGGTGGAGTGACCTGCACAGGGACACAAGCTGGTTTTTGTTTGTTTGCTTTTCAGACTGAGATTATCCCCAAATCCATATGCAAAGTATGACATAGACCTTTGTCACCTCTGAATTACTTATTTTTATTTCTAAAAATGGAAAAAACAAACCTTAGTGAAATGTCGAAAGTTGAGCTTGTCCAAATCTGGGAATATGCTCTGATAAAGTCTCCTATAAGAAATGCCCATGATTTGCAAATAAAATACAAAATCACTGTGAGCAATTGAGGTTTCTCATTCTTAATGCAACAGACCATTCTCACTGTAGCAGGTGGGACATTTTCATGCAGAAATGAAGTGTTAGAGCAACCCCTAAGTGGATGGAACACTGGGATTAGTGTTTTTCCTGTCTCATAGAATCATAGAATCGATTGGGTTGGAAAAGACCTCCGAGATCATCAAGTCCAACCCTTGGTCCAACTCCAGTCCATTTACCAGATCATGGCACTCAGTGACACCTCTAGTCTGCGTTTAAAAATCTCCAGGGATGGTGAATCCACCACCTCTCTGGGCAGCCCATTCCAATGCCTGAGCACTCTCTCTGCAAAGAAGTTTTTTCTGATATCCAGTTTAAATTTCCCCTGGCAGAACTTAAGCTCATGCCCCCTTGTCCTATTGCTGAGTGCCTGGGAGAAGAGACCAGCCCCCACCTGGCCAGAACTTCCCTTCAGGTAGTTATAGACAGTGATGAGGTCACCTCTGAGCCTCCTCTTCTCCAGGCTGAACACCCCCAGCTCCCTCAGCCTCTCCCCACAGCACTTGTGCTCCAGTCCCTTCACCAGCCTTGTTGCTCTTCTCTGGACCCGCTCCAGCACCTCAATATCCTTTCTGAACTGAGGGGTCCAGAACTGAACACAACACTCAAGGTGTGGCCTCCCCAAGGCAGAGTCCAGGGGAAGGGTCACTGCCCTGGGCCTGCTGGCCACGCTAGTTTTGATCCAGGTCAGGATCCCATTGGCCTTCTTGGCCACCTGGGCACACTGGTGGCTCCTGTTGAGCTTCCTGTCCCTCAGTCCCCCCAGGTCCCTCTGCCTGGCTGCTCTCCAGCCACTCTGTGCCCAGCCTGGAGCGCTGCAGGGGGTTGTTGTGGCCAAAGGGCAGGACCTGCACTTGGCCTTGTTGAACTTCACCCCATTGGAATCAGCCCACCTCTCAAGTCTCTCCAGATCCCTCTGCAGAGCCCTCCTGCCTTCCAACAGGTCGACACTCCCTCCCAACTTGGTGTCATCAGCAAATTTGCTGATGGTGCTAAGTCATCAATAAAGATGTTAAACAGGACTGGACCCAACACAGACCCCTGGGGAACACCACTAGTGACCGGCCACCAGCTGGATGCAGCTCCGTTCACCAGCACTCTCTGGACTCTCAGGGATGCTCTAACCCCTGTGGCTCTCTGTTTGCCACAAACATTGTTCTATTCTTCAGAAAAGACCTCAAGAATTGCTAAGCCAAGGAAGCTGCATTTGCACAGTTGTTTTTTCTAACAAGACAGAAAATGAGAGCCCTGAAAACTGTCTCTGCCCATTTTGCATTAACCAGATACCACGTAAAATACAACCCTCCATGGCAGGGGTTTGGAACTAGATGATTTATAAGGTCTCTTCCAGCCCAAACCATTCTATAGTTATATGATTCTCTGAAAACACACTGGCCATTGGTGGAGTGGACACCAGAATCCAAATTTCTCACAGTCCAGATGAGTTCCTGAAGCATCATTTGCCAGTAGGAGGCAGCATTTTGAATTCTTTCCTGAATGATGGCACAGCTTTGCCCTTTGGGCTGGGGGTTGGGGTACCTTACATGTACCAGGTGTGTGGGATGATTCCTGCTGGGAGCACAAAGAAGTCTTCCTGCATCCAGGATGCTTCTTCCAATTCCATGTGCATGATGATGCATAGCCCTTTCTTCCTTCTAAAAGGCTGAGAAATGCTTTGATTCTTTCAAAAAGAAAAAAAAAAAGGAAAGAAAAAACCAAATTCCCCTGCAGCCAATTATCTCCAATTTCTTGACTTTCATTCTGTTCTGGAACCCCGAAGAGCCTGAGTAATTTGCCAAGCTGATTTCAGCAACAGAGACTCTTCAGATACATATATTGACTTCTAAAACAGAGTCACAACACAAAAGGAACACTGACCTCATCACAGACTGTCCAGTCCACCAGCTGGTTAAACTGGAAATATTATCTCAATCAGATTTAAGCAATTGACAGTAGCCCAAAGAGCACAAACCACTCAAGGATGTGCAACAGAAGTCTGAGCTTTCATGTCCTGTTGTTACTATGGACAAACAGCAGGATGTGTTATAGATGTTGCAAGACTGGAATCAAGGTAGAACCTACCCCAAGAAAAGTAATCAAAACCATGACCTTTTATACAGGCAAGGAGTCAGAGTTTCGTGGGGTTTATTCCTTAATTGCTTTTTCTGGAACGTTCCCCAGGCACTGTGCTTTCTTAGGCATGTCTTCCCCTCCCCTGTTAAGCAGTAGCAGTCATATTGCTGAATTCCTGCACATTAAAAGAGGAATTCCAACAGATAAGGCAGCAATAGAAAGAAAAGAAATTGTTAAAAACAAAATAGATGAAACAACCATCAATAATAAACTTTTAACTGTGGGGTTTATCTCCTCTCTGCCTTTCACCACCTGTTACAGATTCAATGGCTTATCATAATTTGCTTGTTTATTACTCGTTATTTATTACTCGTTATTTATTACTTGTTATTTATTATTGATAGCCCAGGTGAGTAATACATGGAAGGGCTATTCCAGAAGTACAATACAGAGGAACTGTGTGAGCAACCATTTATTGGGATTAATGATTGCAAGGACAGTAATAGCTACATGGGAGGGTGGCAGCAGTGCTGGAAAGTCATGGACACCTGAGACAATGATTTGATTAAAAATAAAAAATTGACCATTTATAAATGTGCACCCCCATTTTTAGTGAAATCTGCCATGTCTCTTTACCCCTCTCTCCCCTTGGCTTATGTGTCTTATATTTTGTAAAATCAGCATCAAAACCAGTGCAATAGAATTTCCATTGTTTCAAATTTGCTTGAAATGTAGCAATTAACAGCTAGTCGAAAAATTCCAAGTTCCATAGAGTTAATCAATTTAATGAAGCTTCAAAAGACTATCAGTCTGATTTGGTTTTTCAGGTGTTTCTTCAGAAAAAAAAATAATTAAAAAACCAACTTAAACTGAACTGTGAGGAATACAAAAACCTTGTGTTTTCAGTGGGTTATGGACTCAGTCCTTAGTACCTGTGAATGTCTGTGTAGGTCAGATGGACTGTGAATTTTTCCTGTAGTCAGGTATGGCAGAAAACTCTCTGAGAATTCCCTTTTCACCCTGTGTACAACTGGAGTAGCTTGAATCTCTAATAAGTAAATCAGGAATCCTATACTAAATCATAAAATATCTCAACCCTTAAATTACCTGGTGACAGTCACATAAAAACAACAGTGATTTCAATACTCCAGACCATTATTTAAGGAAACTAAATCTTCCTAAATGTGTGTGGCTTAATACATGATTTCCTTTTTCATGATGATTCAAGTATTTTCCTTTTCTTCTTCTGTAAATTCTTCTGTGGTTCTGAAGAGTTAGTCATAGACAGGTACGTGATTACACACCTCCAGTGCTTGTAAGACAGGACTTTCCTTTTAAATCACAAGTGACACCTGATGGGAACTGGCTGCTTTTTTCCATGAAGACTTCAAAAAACTTAGTTTTTGCCTGTAAAAATGTGATTTCCAGTACTCTGTGAAGACATATACATAACATAGACTAGTTTTCTGTAAAAAAAAAGAAATTAAAATGATACACTGAAAAAGGCATATGACTTAAAATACTTTAATATTTGCCACAGGATGTTTCAGAAGACTTTCTGAAAGAGGAAAGAAGAATTATATTTGCTCATAGTCCAGACTGTTGTCACTTTGGGTGTATGGATGATGGACAACAACCAGACTGTCAGGCTGAGAAGTTCTCAGGGACTTTTGATTCGAGGTGGAAGTTGTAATGACGGACTGATGTCTTGGCATAACACCACAGCACAATTTGTGGAATGGCCTCAAAAATGTTAGCATTTTCTTCCTGCAATTGTTTCCTTCTCTTTTGCTCTGGGCACCTTTCTCTGCACTCCAAACAGCACGGCCAGGGATTAGGTTGAATCAGCTGGCTCTAATATTTTAATCCTTTTGCAGCTCATTGACCAGAGCTGAACTAAGCGTTGGTCAAGTGCCATGTCACTTGTTCAATGGAATTCAGACTTTGGCACTCTGAAAAAGGCAACAGATGTGCTTTAATGATTATCTAATAACTTGTATTTTTTTTTCAGTTTGCTGTGCTAATGAAATCTAATTTCATTGACCCGACAGACAAAGCAGTAACAGTAAGAACATTAATAGCAAGACAAAGGACGTGAACAATACCATGCTTTGGCAAAGGGCCGGAAAGCCAAGTGCTGCTGCAGCCAAGCTGACTTCCATTCCATGAGAAGCTACAAAAAAAATTAGCTCTACAATCTGTGAATTAACTGTGGGAATATGAATCCAACATGCCTTCAAGCAAACGTCCTGAAAAATTGCTGCTTTTCCTGGAATGGGGAAAGAGTAAAATTTCTCTTAGGAATCAGTAAAAGTTCCAGATGTCCAGATCCCAGATGTCAAGTTTAACCCTTGACTGTGTCATGAAGGTTAATGCAGGTGTGTCAAAGATTAATCCAGTTTATCACGCCTGATTTTATACATCAAATTAAAACAGTGAAGGTAGCATTTTAAGAATCTTTAATTGTGCTTTTCAGTTCATGTCCAATGACTGCCAGACCATGTAGTGGGCAGTGTAGAAAAGTAATTAAAAAAATAGCACTTAAATAAAACTGGGACTACTGCTTAAGGCATAAAATTAGGGATTTGAAAATCAAGTGGATTTAAAATTTGTCATTTTCCTAAAAGGCATCTGCATGTTTTGGCAGCTGAATTCTCTATTTATTGTCAATCCCACCGCTCAAACTGCTCCTCCACCACACTGATTAGAAAAAAGAGCTCAAATCCTGCTGAGTTCTGATGGGATTTTAATGGGAGTGAAATATCTAAATGCCTTTGTGGATCTGGGGCAACTTTTTTAAATAGCAGAATTTGTGCAGGAAGTATTTGCAGCAGCACATGGAACTGTAAACAGTGTTTCAGAATTGTCCCTTAGCTTGTGCTGTCCCTGCCATACAGTAGGTCTTGTTTACAAGAAGCTTAAAAAACCTTTAAAAGGGAGAAAACAAGCAGTTCTCTAAAAGACAGCTTTCACTCAAGTGCTGATATTTGTAATATATTATTTTAATATTTTTTATTATTATTTTTTATTTCTCATGTTCTTTATTTATCCCAAGCTGCTGTTGTGGAGCTGATCTGTTCCCCCCGTGATTCCTGGCTTAGTTTAGCAATGATACTGCAGTTTTATAATTATACTGCTAAACATGATGAAACGTTTTCTTCAGCTTTAAGCAGCTGAAATGACTTAATCATGCTGGGCTGTGTGGCCTTAGGGAATTACAGCAACCTGGGAATCAAATCTAAGCACTTATATCTGAGGCCTTGTTTGAATCAAAAAGTCTTTGAGTCTGTTGATCTTCAGGACTTGTTTTCTGTATGTCTTCTTCCACTTTCCTGGTGATCCCTCCTTCCTGGCTGTATTTATTTTGCCTTATCCAGGTTCAATTTGATCTGGCTATCTCTGTCTGGAAACCACCCTTATGTAGGCATTGCAATATCCTATTTGTATCACTGGTGACATTAATGGCAAATGGGGCACATTAGTGGCATCACAGGAGAGTTGTCAGATGTTGAGGCCATGACTTCTCTTTATCTCTCCAGATGACAGCAAGTAAATATTTTGATGTAAGGGACTTAGATAGAAGGCTTTGATCTCCATGTGTGCCCTGCAGAAGCTTCTGGACTCTACAGAGAGGAGCAGACATCAGTCATGCTGATATACAGCTGTCAGACAAGCCATGCCACCTTTAACTGGCAGAACAATTCTTCTTTGATTGCTGAAAATTGTCATTCTGCCTTCTACAGGCTTCAAATCTAGACAGGGGAATTAAACTTCCTGGCATCTCTGAGCACTTATTATTGACTGGGTGATTGTCAAAGGGGATTGACCCAAAGATCAGAGATGCAGGTTGTTGTTTAAGTTTAGCCTCAGTGAATCCTCTGTGCTTTCTGGAGGCACCAGAGATAAGAGGAGGAAAATGCACAGGAGGGAAATGACCTACCTGGCTGGACATAACAATCACTCTGGCAGGAAATTTTGTTGATGTGAAATTAGAAACCTTTAACCTCATTCAGGGAGGAATTGAATGGAAATTCTCTGTTGCAAACCAAAGAGGGAGGACACCTCAGTGATCACTGCTGCAAACAAAGCTGTGTGTTCATCTTTCTGATTTTATTTCCCAGTGACAAATCCAGCTTTCCAGGTACTCCATAATCCATCAGTGAGAGGTTGTTCAGGCAAAGTCCCTGACCCAGAGGAGTGTGAGTGCATCCACACTATTAGAAATACACAACAGTTCTGCTTGCAGATATTTGAACTGAGCTATGGGATTCAGCTCCATGCTGGGACTGGGGAAGCCCCATTCAGGTCTTGGGGTTATTAGTGGCCTGCAATGAATGTAAACTCTGGCAAATAGTTTCACCCCTGAAAGTATCCATTCTGTAAGACTGAAGTGTTTTTTCCTGATTTGTGGAGTTGCTGGACAAACTTTATTTAGGTGAGCAGTCCAGTTGTGCAGAATTTATATCCAAATAGACATGCATGGACATCTCAGTGTTTTTTTAGCTACCTCCATCCTTTGTGTGAGTAAAGCTCCTTTTATTATCTAGCAGCAGGCAGGCAGCTCCAGACTTTAGAGCAGACACAAGGCTTTTAAAATTCCACTGCATTTTGCATAGAAAATTTATTTACTAACCCTAAACTATCATGATCTTACAGCAACAAATCATCCTTTGCTCCAGATTTGATGCTTGAAGGTATCACTGGCCCTTGGAGTGTTTGCTTTAACAAATTCTCACTATGTTTTTCTGTCAACTTCCATTTTTCCTGCCACCCTCCAGTTTCCCATCTCTGTGGCTTTGAAGCTTATCCCTGATAAAAGACAGCACTTATGTCAAGATACACTAATGTCATTTTGACACACAAGGGCACAGTCTGGAAGCCTTTTCACTTGGCAGAATGATCTCCTTTGGCAGCCTCAGCACAGCTGAGTTGAGCTGCTGTCCCTCTCTTTTTTTGTCAGAGGAAAAACCTTGGGACTTTCATCAGCTCACATGAAATAAATACCAATGAGAGTAGCTCCGAAAAAACATACTGGTCTGAGATTGTTGTCTGGGAAACAGTTGCTTGTTAGTTTGGGGGGTTTAATTCAGGGCAATGCAGGGGAATGAGTGACAATGTCAGACCCCCAGTTTGCTCCTGTCTTTCCTCTTCTTCTGCTTAAAGCAACATATTTTTAGTCAAGGAAGCTGACAAACTATTTAGAATTACTACAGGTCACCTCACTGGTGTTTGTGAAGAATTCTGTTGTGCTCTTGACTGCAAATCACCTCTTTACTAATTACTCTACAGGAGACCTGTATTAATACCACCTTATTTCCTTGAGGAGAAGGATGATCTTGTGGCTTTGGTACTGGATATTTAATCTAGATCCTCCTTTCCCAATCTGAAAGGAGGAAGCAAAAATTCTCATACTGTCAGCTACATGAAGTGCAGGTCACAGGCCCTGCAACTCAATATAAGTTTTAAAACTTACATTGCTCTAAATGTAGGTCTTTGGGACATGATTCTTTTTGGTGAAATAGAATTTTCCTTACCTGGCACTCCCCTGCTCTCCCAAGGGTAGGCTGGCCAGTTATTTGGATCTTATCTTTCACATGTAGTGCTAAAACTTGTATTTCTCATTATCTGGTGCCTGACTGAACATACTGAGACCAATGGAAAAACAATGCACTGACAGACATAACTGAAGAAAAGCAGCATCTCACTTTAAAATGCATGTGCTGCATGATGCTTACACTCTAAATAATCAGACTTTATGGGGCTTGAGCTGAGTACCTACAGTCAATGAATGTTCTTGTCCTGTCAGTCTCAGCTGTAAGCTGTAAAATGACAGTTTAACACCACTTGTCACCTCACAACGGTGTTGTGAATACACATATTCTTGTTTGTGTTGCACTTTGGTATTGTAGTGACAAGCACCATAAAAAGGTGTGAGGAATTTGCACCAGTCTTTGAATAGTGATGCAGTTCAGTGAGGCCTAGGAGAGCATCATGCTACTGTTTTAAAGTGGATAATATTTTTACATACTTAATAAATTAAATGTAGGTGAAACTGATCTGTGTAACAAAATAAAAAAGGGAGGAAGAATACTTTTGCTTAAATCTATCAGATCTTAAATGAGAGTCAGAAACTTCTGGATTTTCCAAAAGCAAATATTTACTGCAAGTGCTAGAGCCACTGTGTTTGAACTTACTTAAGAGCACAGCAATGAATTGTTCATTAAAATGTGTTGCTTTCCATTAATATTAGAACTAGAATTAAAGTTTAATCATATTAGAACTAGAATTAAAGTTTAATCCCTTTTTTGAATGAATATGAGTTGCAGACTCGTTACGAATAACCTTGTTGAGTCTGCATCAAGACGTGAAGAATATATAAAGGAATAAAGTCACTTCAAGCAAATCCCAGCTGTTAAAGCAGAGAAGCTGCTCTTTGCTTCCCTAGAGGTAGAATTCTTGAGTGTATATTCCAAATACAGAATATGCATTACGTGCCAAGGTTGCATGTTTTAATATTCACATTAAACAAGGAGAATCAGGACAGCACTGAGAACGCCATGAAAATGAAATCAAGGCTTTTAAAATTATCACTGAGTAGCCTTCCATTGAAACATAAGTACTTTCATAACTAGGACAAAATCAGTAATTTTAACTAGTGATGTGACCAAGTGTCACATTGCTCAGGGTGTATTAACTCAGAGCCGTTAAAACAACAGATCTGTGATCACTGCACAGAATTGTGGTGGAGTTTTTTACCAAAAGAGTCTTTTCTGTTTGGAATTAGATCAGCACTTTGCTCAGTGATACTTGATGTTTCCTGCATCACAATATCTCTGGAAAGAAAAAGAAGATTCTTGTCTCTCTCAGGGCTCAAAGCAAGTGAAAGTAGTAAGAAAACCGTCGCAATATCTCAATACATCATTGTTACTAAGGCAATTTATTTCAAAACATGACTTAGAGAACCACAAAGGCCTCATCACATTCTCAAACTGTGCCCCATATCTGGCTTTTTGCCTGGCCTTCATCTGCATCAAATAATGTGTGATGTTTTACTAGGAAATATTTAGAGCAATGAATCAACACATCCTCAGAACAGGAACAAAATATTTCCCACATATTCTGAGAAGCTCTTGCACACTGGAAATCAGTTAAAAAGTCTTTCTAGTTTTAATTGCTAACACAAATTTGAAAAACAGGACTGGGGGTTGGGTGGTAGATATGTATTTTTATTTAGCTCTGGCTATAACTTTATTGGCATACTGGAAAATAACAAAGTATAACAAAGGTGATGAGACTTTTTTTACACTTCATGTAGCTGACAGTATGAGAATTTTTGGTTCCTCCTTTCAGATTGGGAAAGGAGGATCTAGATTAAATATCCAGTACCAAAGCCACAAGATCATCCTTCTCCTCAAGGAAAAAAGGTGGTATTAATACAGGTCTCCTGTAGAGTAATTAGTAAAGAGGTGATTTGCAGTCAAGAGCACAACAGAATTCTTCACAAACACCAGTGAGGTGACCTGTAGTAATTCTAAATAGTTTGTCAGCTTCCTTGACTAAAAATATGTTGCTTTAAGCAGAAGAAGAGGAAAGACAGGAGCAAACTGGGGGTCTGACATTGTCACTCATTCCCCTGCATTGCCCTGAATTAAACCCCCCAAACTAACAAGCAACTGTTTCCCAGAAAACAGTCTTAGATCAGTATGTTTTAATTAAATCAGAGCATTAAAGCAGAGCCCAGGGAGGTCTGTGCCTGGTGTCCCACAGGTTGTTACAACAGCTGGCTGAATTCACCTGCAGTTATGGTGGACAGCAGCAGCTGGGGGCCTTCCTTGTTGCCTGGCCAGGAGGGATCACTGCTATAACCTGTCATCACTCATCTAATGAGGCTGAAACAAGAGTAAAGGCTCCCTGGGTGTGCTTTGCTATCTTTAGGAGGGGTGGCATGAACCCACAAGTGCTGTGTGTGGCAGGCCCAGTTGAGCTGAGCTCTGGGCACTGATGACAGAGTGTCGGCATCAGTTCACACACCTAATCCCAGGCTCAAGTAGGGCAGGGTCTGTCGGTTCCCCATGCACAAGAACACATGTGCTTCTTCTAGTTTAAACTTTAAAAGGACTTATAAGTCTCTGAAGTCCTGGTATTCAAAGTAAAACATTCACCTCTTAGTCTTGGAAGCTTGTCCTTTGTGTGGTCGATATCCTTCAATTTAATAATTGCTCACTTTTAGCGAGGGATAAATCCTGAGACTAAACAAAGTATGTTTATAAATGCCATGGGTTGACCTCCATTGTGTATGGATCAACAGAGAATAAACACAATGCAGTGTCAACAACTGCATAATGATTTAGGAACATAAATTCCTAAGCATTAAACCTCACTGAGCAACACCCATATCTTCATCTCTAGTCATGGGTTTTTAATATAAAATAAACAAATAGTTTAATATAAACTCTAAGGATGCCATAATTCCTCTGACTTAAAATTATTATTTAGATTTTTGTTGCTGGATTGTTCATCCCAAAATGATTGCAGTTTGTCAGTTTGGATCAATACCTGCTCTGCTGTTGGTTTCCCTGCCATGGGGTTTTGGTTTCAGGGTTACCCAAGGATTCTGTGAGCAGACTCCAGAATATGACTCAGGTGTTAGCTGGCCACAGAAACAGGAAAACAAAGGATTTAAAGGAATTTTTTGAGGAGGAAAGGGATAATAATTTTAAGTCAGAGGATTTATGACATCCTTGGATTTTCTGTGTTCAGAGGTTTTCTTAATCAAAGAGCTATTTGCTTGTAAAGAACTTGAGGTCTCTACACTCCTGGTTATGGGAGCTGACAAAACAAGGAAAAAAAAACTTTGAAAACCGGATGGATGGATGGATGGATGGATGGATGGACGGACGGACGGACCCGCCACCATTCCAACCTCAGGCTGGAGATCTGCAGGGTGGAGGCAGAGAAAGCTCCTTCCTTGGCAGAAGACAGTGTTGGCTTCACAAGTTCTGTATTCACTTATCAGTTTTCAAACAAGCCAAGGGATGTGGCAGCAAAAGCAGCAGGGGTAAAATAACTGTATTTTTCATATCTCAGCATATTCAGCTTTGGGCTCTTGCTGAACCTCAGCATGAGTTATTACCCACTGAATCAAGCCTTAGGCTAGTTTAATTATAGGAATATCTTATTAAAGGTGAAGGAAATAAAAATAAAATTAAGGCAGTATTCCTGGAGTACCATCTGTATGGCTATCTGGGGCTCATGACACATTTCAGTACTTACAATCAGCTATCACCCCAAAGTACCTTAGGATCATCAATCATCTTTAGGTCAGAAGATGTTCTTTCAGATATACTCTCCAGAAGTATGATCCAAGGTCTGCAAGTGTTGGTTTGGTATCTTTAAAGTAAAAATTAGTTGGATTTGAAATTGATTTGTGCATGAATTTCAGGACTAGAAAAAAATGCACTTGGCTACCGTGGAGGTCTTTGGAATGAGAAGTTTTAACCCCAGATCCTTCAGACGTACCTGGATCTTCATGAACTGAAGGCTTTTTGATGATGCCTGGTCCATGAGGGCTTTACTAGCATTTGTCTCCTCACACACTTGTGCAATTTGCAGGGAGTTCTGACTCGTCATCCAAGAAATAGGAAGGTTGGGATGGGGAAAATCTCTTCTCTGATAATGGTAAATGAAGGATGATTAAAGCACCAAACTCAGCCCATAGTTCATAGTGCCAGAAAACACAAAGAATTAAGTATATTCCTGACAAGAGGATTCAGCCCAGTGTTATGAAACTAGGCCCAAAATTTGGATTTAGATTCTTGCTACTTCTAGGAAGCTCATAGGTGTTTGAGTCCCTAATTTCAGTTTAGACCTATTTCATTCTGGTTTGGGAAGTGACATGATTGTGATGGCACAGTAGCAGAGAATGGGAACACTGCTGCTATACCTAATATTTCCATTGCTTTGTTTGCAGAGTAAGGATAAGATCTCCAGAAGTTTAACCCATGGATGAAACTTATTTAAGCAAATAATTTTTCTTTTTTTTTTTTCGCTGACTACAAGAAAGATGATGGATATCCAGCTCTTTGGAAAAACAAGTCATTATGGAAATGCATCAGTCTTGCAATCTTTCTATATTCTCTGCTTCCCACACTGGCTGCTCACATTCCCAAAATGAAAATCAGGGCTGTTCCAGCCCCAAGGTGACCTCAGCCCTGCCTGCCATGCTCAGTAATCACCCTTGCCCATGTTGCTGAGAAGACAATCCTGACTCATGAATAATTTGGGTTTATTTCCTACCATTCCCTTTTTATCACAGCAGCATTTGAGTGTTTTTTCCCTACAACTGATTAACTATATGTGTTGTAACAACAACTGGAGAAGTGAAATCCTACTTTTTCTGAGCCCTTCACTGAGCTGTCACTCTTCAGCTCCGAATCACCACCACTGATTTCCCAAGGTCATTTTGCAGCTTCTGTATGTCTTCATGGCAATCCCAATTCCCTGTGACTTCCTCTCCCTCACCAAATACCAGGCAACAGAAGACAATACCATCAGGTAAAGGGAATTTGGGGTTGTCCTAGTTCAGCAGGTGGAACCAGTTTATCTCTGTGTAGGTGTGACCAAAGCTGTGTATTCTAAACCCTCTATGCCATTTCAATGGACCATTTGCAGCAGCTGCCCAGGGCACACCTGACCCCTCAGGCTGGGAGCTGGGTGGGAAAGAAGCCTGTAAGGCAGGAGCTGGGATAACTCCCCTCCAGGGAGTCGTTGGCCCCTTCACACCCACCTAGCGGGGCGTGGCATTAGCAGGGGTCATGTCTGCTCATGGGCCATCAACGATTCCAAAATCCCCCATGACTCAGAGTCAGATCACCCATTGTGGAACTCCCTACCCTGGGGGAGGGACTGGGTACTCCCCCCTGGACCTGAGGGGACATAATCTTGGGGGTTTTGGGACTTGGGGAACTACTCTCTGGATCCAGAGGAGGGCCAGAACCTCGACAGGAGGAGACCACCACTCTCAAACAGACTGTGACATCATCTGCACCAACAGGTTTTTCCCTTCCTTTTACTTTGGCCTCGGGGAACCACATGGGGCTCAGCACAGGGGCCAACAAACCCCATCGTGTTTGTGCTCCAGGGGACTGGGTTATACTTGTGGGTTTTGTGGGTTAAAACCAATTTCTCTTTGTGCCATTTCATTTATCGTAATATTTTTATTAAATTGTAGCTCTGACTTATAATCTCTTTTGTGTTGGGTTTGTTTCTCCTGCCAGTTTACCTTTAAACCAGCACAGGGGTACTGCTTTGGGGCTTAACTTCTGTTTATTTTCTGAGTCCCAAATTCCATTGACTTGGGAATCTGCTGTTTCCTGTGTGGGTGGGATGGAGGAACTTCACCTGTCTGGCAGCTGAAAAGAGGGTCACCTACAAGGCTGGAGGCACGGTATTGACCCTATGGGCACCTTGTACCTCACCTCCTGTGGGTGCTGGAAGGCTCCTATCAGCCTGCTCTGCAGAGGATTTAAACCCTGTAGAAGAAAAGGGTAAGAAGGATTGGTAATTCACACACGTGTGAGGAATATCAGTACAAAAAAGCCTTTCTTTCCTCACCAAATTCATCCTTCCAGGTGAGGCAGAGGAGAGGAAGGAGCAGCTCAACAGCAGTGCTGCTACGGCACTGCTCCTTTGCACACACACCTGCAACTACCACACATGAACTGCTCTGCATGTAAGCACAGGAGAAAAAGGGCAGAGAGTAATTTCTCCAGGATTTATGTAATGAATTCTCCATCCTTGGCCTTCGGTTGAGCCAAAGAAATACACTGAACCATCCCAGCTTATGGCTTAGCCGTCAGTGCTTTTAGCAATTAAAGGTGTCAGTTCAAAGCATTGCTGATTGGCTTCAGCTAGAAGTGACTGCAAACCACTGAGGTGAAGATAAAGCCTGAAAAAGTTTGTAGTGCAAAGTAATCATCTCAAAAGGAAAATGCTCACAAAAGCCAAATTTAACTTCACTTAAGAAACCTGCATTTCGCTGCAATATGTCGAGGCTGCCATCTGGTGACAGCAAAAAGAGTCTGGGTACCAAGAATAAGAACATCAGAATTTGAAATAATATCACTTCAAAGTTAACCTTTCCCAGTTTTAGATAAAAACTTAATCTTTAGCTAGAACCGAAATGAGAATTTTCTTGCCTGAAATGTAGAAGCAATTTATGTGAACATTTCCATCTGCCATTTCAAACCAACTCTTCAATGTAAACTTTCATGTCCTAAATTGACAAAAATAAAGTAAAACAACAATAACAACAACAGCAAAAAAAAAAGGAAACAAAAGTGGTGTTTGATTTTGAAATGTTGATTTGGAATCTAAATATTTGGGGTTTGTTAGCATTTGACAACTAGGCATATTTTATTTGAAAAAACAAACCCCTGTTTTTATATTTAAAATGGAACATGTAGGAAAACAATCCTGTTTCTCATTCTTTGAACTATTTAACAGTTTCGTGGTAAAGGTTTGGGTTTGCCCTAGAATAAAGCCACTGAGGATTATTTTTAAGGGAGAATAAAAGGAAGAAGCCCAAAACAACATATACCCAGCACCCAGTGCACTTTCTTCTCCAAATTAGGCCAAGTGAGGAACTATAATTGAGTCCTATTGACTCTGACCTACCTACAGTATTTTTATCACATTGACTCCTGTCTTTTTAATCAGAAATTTCATCATGATCCTGAGTAATTTCTCCTAGAGAAAGCTTCTGCTGAAATGAAAGCTTCTGCTTCACTCAAAGGTATTTTCCTACAAGTTCGCTGGCAGGGTTTTATTTGTTTTGCTGCTTTACTTTCTTCAGAGCAAACCAAAGTTTGAGACAGTAACAGCTTTGCAGTGGTAGGATGATATAATGGGCTGATTAAAAGTCAGAGGCGATTAGAGCTGATGCTTTGGAACAGTTTCAGCCAAATGCATTTCCATCAAAGTATGTTTTCTTAACTGGAGTCAAACATTTCATATCTGATTAAAAACAAACCCAAAAACCCAACACTACTGAAACTTCCCAGGGGTAGTTTAGTCAAGAAGTGTGACAAAGACACAAAGAAGAAATGCATGGACATGTTCTACTTCATTCCAGTTCAGAAGAAAGTCAGTTTTTCAGTCTCAAAATGTACTTGGTGTTGCCTTTGCCTACTTATATTTCACAAGAAAACAGGGATAAACAAGGTGCAATCTGAAAGGATTTCAAGGTGAAGACAAGTCTTTTTTGTTTGCTACAACAGAAACATGGAATTGTCCAAAGAGAGGAGGGTCATGGTCAAAGCAATAGGGCAGAGGTTGGTAGCAAAGTTCAGGATGGTGATGGGAAGGGACAGATGTCAGGGTAAGAAGGAAAACTGTTGAGACAATTGCTGAGTAGAATTCATGCCCATTAAAATATAGCCAGCAGAACATCTTGTAGATTTAAAGTATACATCAATAACTAGTATGGAAAAATGTATGGTAAAATGTGCATTAAATCCTCTCTGTTATATCCTACTGTGTTATGGACAGCTGTTAAAATCCTTGTTTTACAAGGGAAAGGAAAACAGGAATAGCCAGATAAGGGATTAAGAAAAATCGAGTACTTTGACTATTCTTGCATTTTTCTCACATCATACTCTATTATGAGGAGTCTTCAGGGTACATCAAAATATTCTTGAAGCCCATAATCAACATAGAGATTTTGCACTGCAGGAGAGGACTGTTTTCCCCATTTATGTGTCATCTTCCACTTCAGAAAGAATGAGAAGTTGCCACCAGCCTTCTAGAGGCAGAGGGGCTGCTTCCTTATCAGATGCCTTTAGGCCCAGATTCCCCAAATATTTCTGCCTCTATCTCATGTAGATTTCTCTGCAGAAAAATGTCTGCTCATGACAAGTTGGCAAGGCAAAACAAAGAGCATAAAGTTGTTTGGATATTAGAGAACTGCTGCTCCCCATATTTGACTTCTGAGCTCTCTTCTTCCAAAGTTATCGGTGCCTTAGGCTGCCCCAGGAAATATTAAAGCAGAATTTTGCTCAAATGATGTGATTTGAGATACCAACATTTCCCACTGAGCACTCTGAGAAAAATGACTGGAATACTGTCTCAGTGTTATGAAACTACCAAAATATGCTTCTTTAATTTAGCTTATTTCACATTATGACTATTTAAGGGTCTCGGTATTAAACCGAAGAGTCACAGTTGGTTAATTCCATTTTCTTGGATGAGATTTCCTTCATATTTACAGCTGAATAAAGGCTTATGATGCTTAAGGCAGTCAGAGGCTGCTCCAGGTAAATCCTTTATATATTAGGTAGTTCCATGACATTAATGATGGTGAGTAAGATAATGCTCAACAAGAAAAAAATTGGGCTAGAGTGTAAAACTGACATGTAAAGCTATTAAATATTAAATATTAAATATTAAATATTAGATCAAGTTTTGACTTAAACACTTTATGGCCTAGGATAGTTCTGGATGAGGAAATCTGCCCCAAAAGAGTAACAGGTAGTTGTTTAAAAATAGAAATTTAGAAGCAAACAGGACAATTCAATTCTTAACAGCCAAAATAGACTTAATAATTTGTGAGTTTTAGTTGACATGAGTGTCTAAACCAAAAGATAGACAAAAATATAGCAAAAAAAAAAAGTAATGCTATTTTTGCAGTCTTTTCAGTTGATGCTTTTATTAATCTTCCTGTTAATAGTGTTATAAAAGCACTAATAAAGCTTAATTTTGTGGGCAACCTGTCCTTCAGCCCTGGAAAGCACTGACATTTATTTTGACCACTGTTATGACAGCTAATATTGTATTTCTTTAAAAAAGAACCTATTTAAACCCTGAAAATTACAGAAAAAAAATTTGAACATTTGAAATGACTGTGAGATTTCAAAATGTATATGAAGTATACACAGTGTATACAATATACTGATTCAAACCCAGTTCAGGAAGGTGTTAAGGTGAAAAACCTACACTGGAAAGTTCAGCTAGACCTAACCTGGACTGTTTGGACTGGTTAGACAGGGAATTTAAGGTGAAGAGGTTCCAGATGTAGGCACCAAGGAAAGGTCTAAATCAAAAATAATGCTCTGAGTGTTGTCCTTAGCAAGAGAAGTTACACCGCTCTTGTTCCTAAGCTTGAGAAACCAAAATAGGGAAGATACTGTTGATGATCTCATGTTTTGGAATGGGATCACACAGAGAATAAATGGCTGAAAAAACAGTGGACACATTACTTATGTAGCCATCAGCATTTTTCAGGTGTGATGAAGCAGACACTTTTCCAATAAGTTCATATATTTAAATACACAGAGTTGGGAGAGATGGGTCAAGGGTTTACCTTTGATTCTTCTGTCAGGAAACAATGAAGAAGGAGGAAAAACAGCCAGGAGAGGGCAGAGTGATAAAAGCAAAGCAAGGGAGAAGATTAGAGGGTGAAGTTGATGGTCAACAGTGCAAACCACAGGAAACTTGGGCTAAGATTTGGATTTCCAGCTTCCTGCAGGATGAGCTTTGGAAATGCTCCAAGACAGGGGACAAGGCATCATGTGGGACAGAGGAGCAGGAGGAAGCCTCAGTCACATCTGGAGCTTCCACACCCACTCAGTTGACTTGCACTGCACATTAAAGACACTTTGGAGACCTACTTTCTTAATCTTGGTAAATGTAAAACTTCAACATAGCTGCTTTTTCTGAAACAGGATGCAATTGGAGGCAAGAATGTTCCCTCAAGAGTAAATAAATGCAAAATGGAGAGGATGTTTTGTTCTACTAACACTAATCACAGATTTTTCTGATTGGTCAATTTTCTGAACACCAAGGCTCTTTCTGTTCTCTCTTTCTTTTTTGGCTCAATGAGGTTAAAAATCTGTAATATTTATTGTACATCATTCAGGGAGAAATACTTTTCTTCAAGCCTTTTATACCGTCAGTATATTGAAGGTAATCTGAATTTGCATGATGCCTATTACATAAGCCTTGCTGTTCTGTATTTGAGTTGACTGATTTTATCATAAAGACACAGAATTCACATTTATTCAGTATGACTTTAGCCTGAATGTATTGATGGCTTTAAATTATCAAAAGTTCCTCCTGACATAAAAACTAGCAGGTACAAGTAGCATTTGCCTTTCTTCAAAGTGATCACTGAATACATTTCCAGTCTCTGAGATTTTGTACTTGAGAACAGGCAGAGTGTATGGGAGGACATAGAAATTATATATTTGAGACAATTAGTGGAAAGCAAATGACCTTTGTCTTCTTGGTTAAAGGATGAGATTGTGTCTGTTTATGCAGCTGAAATTTAGATATAGATATAGATATAGATATAGATATAGAGATAGAGATAGAGATAGATAGATATAGATAGATATAGATATGTAGATATATGGATATGGATTAGATTAACTTATACATAGATAGATATAGATGATATAGATGATTAGATGTATAGATATAGATATATATAAATAGATATAAAGATATAGATATATATGTAGATAGATATAGGTAGATATATATATATAAATTGTCCCACTAAGGAGTGTATTTAATAACTGAATTAAGGATGAACAAGGCAGGTCAAAGCCTTGTGGAAATTTCTTTGGGATGTGAGTACCATAAGAAACACTGTAATATTTTCTGCTTTAGCTGTATGGCTATTATACATATTTTTATGCATCATTTATAGTTATTTGTACATGTCTATGTATGGCTTTGTATAGTTTTTATGCATAGCCCAACATTTCATGCAGTAGGTAAGGAAGTCTTTTCTCCTATGCTCACATAACTCAGCAAACAACATAAGAGTTTGAAACTACAGCTAATATTTAAATAAGATGGATGAACATACAGCATAATAGAATTGGACTAAAATTCAACAAATAAATTCATCTCCCTATTTGTTTTATGCAGAAGACCCGAAGCTCAACGTGCTGAGTTACAAATTCATTTTAATGCCAGTAGATGGAGCTTGACATCTCCTGTCAGGATCCCCTCGCTTTAGTACAGCATGGGAATACTTAAAACAGGAAAATACTTTTTATTCTTTTGCTTTGGGCTTAATTTGCTGCTGTGGATAAGATCTGTGACGAAAAATACTGTCAAAACATCACCTGTTGAAAGGCAGATTCAGAGACTTTGTGCAGAATGACAGTGGGGAGGCTCATTAATGCTTCTTTAACAGTGTTGTGCCTCCAAATTCTTTTGGACTGTGTATTTTGGCATAACTTTTCCCAGAGAGCCAACAGAAGTCTTATGATGCTCGTGTGAAGCTGAAAGCAACAGGACTTAATGTGGGGCCAAGGGAGGGAATTTTGGTGCTTAAGGATAGAGATAAGCTAAGTTTTAAATGCTTCACTGATCTTGGCCTTGGTTTGCTTAATTTCTTGCTAACAAACACTGAAGAACATGAACATAGGAAATGCAGTTCTTAATCCATATATTTTAAATAAATCCTGCTCAGAAGGGTTGTCTCCTTCATTCTTCTGTCCTCAGGAAGACTCTACAAACTTTGTATTTTGTACAAACACAGAATTAGTAGGATAATATGGAAACTCCCCTTTCAGAATTGGTAAGATAATACATAAAGTCTCCCACCTTGAAGTTAGGAGTACAGCAAACTGTTTATCTTGAGTTTTACAGGTGTTTTTTCCCTTCTGGATGGGGATTTCTCACCATTCTCTGGGTACATAATACCCTCCTTCACACCATGAGCTTGCAGATAAAACGCAGTCAAACAGTTTGGCCAGGACAGTGTGAACAGACACAAGGAGAGATAAAGTCAAGTGATGCTTTGAAGGTGCTCTGGTCTTTAAATATGCTGAAGATAGAGAGGTTGTAAGAGAGGGCTGGAGAGTTATTCCTAACTTTTTCTCAGCATGAGGAAAGGAAGGAACCCACAGATAATGCTGCAGTGCTGCCCTGGCCCCTCTGCCAAGGCTGTGTGGTCTTGCCTGGTGTCAGTCATCCACAGAGATAGCACATAGTTACACAGCAACAATCCTGACCTCACATGATCCCAAATGGCTGCAGGAGGACACACTGGGTTGAACTGAAAGGAATTTTTTAAAAAATCCTTTCCAGGGAATAAGGACAAAACAATATGAAGAAACCCCCACCACTACTAAAGCTCATTCCAGTGCATGGAGGACTCAGCAGAGCATGTCCTTGATACAGTTCTGTCCTTCATTTGTAACAATTCGACTCTTCCCTGTGCCTTGCCTTTCTTCTTTGGAAAACTTGACTAGGCTATGTCCTTTACCAGCTTCCCAACCCTTCTGAGGTTATTTCCTTCCATCTTAATGATCCAGACAAATATTCAGAAGTCTATCTTTTTTTAATAAAGCAGTAAGAATTTGCTCGTTCAAACAGCTTCAGTGACATCAGGCCATGGCCTTGCTCAGAAAACCCAATATCCCATTGCTGCTTTTATTATTTTTTATGTTTAGGCATTCTCTTTATTTTCTGTTGCTCACCTACTCTGTGCTATTAAATATGTTTCAGTCTGGTGAGGGCAGATTATATGTTCTCTGGCAATGGGTTTGTTGCTTCTTTTCTGAAGCAGTTAGGACATTTTCAGGCTCTGGAGCAAAAGTAAATGCTGACTAGTCCTTTTGACACAGAGGAATGTTACAACATAGTCCTTTACCAGTTGATTAGAGGAGCAGAAATAAACCTTGAGCACGAAGCTGTAGTTCCCTGCTCAAATGACACCAAACCTATTTATAGATACCGAGTAGGCAGAAAGTGGATGAGGAACCAAAACATTAAGGAAATAATTTTCTCAGTCACTACCAGGCAATGACAGAATTATCTCCACAGTATTTAGCTTTCGATACTGCAGAGCAGAAAAGTGTGTGAAGGGCTCTGGGACAGCCTCAGCAGAGTCCCTGAAGCACCAACCTGCTTGGGGGCAGCTGTGGAGAGGCTGAACAGTCTGAGGTGGACAAAGGTCTGAACAGAATGTGCAGTGTCTGCTTTTCCAGGGAAGTGACTGAAATTAATGACATCCTTCCTGGTATTTTTAGACGTTCTCTAATCCTTTACTCCTGAGGACCAAATGAAGAGTAGAGTAGAAATGATGGTGATGGGACAGTGCCAACATCCAAAGCTGGCAGAGGCTAAAATTGGAAGCATTGAAAGCTTGATGGATGGTACAAGATTTTCAAAGATTTGAAATTTTTGGATTGATATATTGCAAGTCAGACCCACCAAAGTCATAGCAAGTGATTTTTATTTATTGACTTTATTCAAGTGACACAATCACATAAAATAATACCCTTAGAGAAGGCAAGAGGCCCACTCCTACCACAGTCAAAGGCTTGCAGAATAGAAATGATACAAAAATTGATGGATCTCTACCAAAGTTGAATCTGGACAGAGAGTACTTTGGATCAATGTATTGAAAGTGAGACACACCGAAGTGATTGCAAGTGATTTTTATTTATTGATTCCATTCAAGTAACGCAATCACATAAAATAATACCCTTAGAGGAGACAAGAGGTGAACTGGTCTCTTCAGCCAGGCTGTGGTCAGGGAAGAAGGGAAAATGAGGCCATCACCTGGAGCTGAGCAGTCATTTCCCAGCCAGAGAATGAGAGATCATTTCCGTGTGCACAGTGATTGCTGATAGACATAAAGCTCCTTTCTGCACTTTCTACAGTGTGGTTTTTCTGGGGTTTTGCTAAAGAGAGGGGTTTGCATGTTAGCTCAGACAATTTAACAGGTTGATGGTGTTTTCCTATGAAAACCTTGCAATAGATAAGGTTCATTTTCCTCTGAAATTGTATGAAACTTGCTGTTTAAAAGGTATAATGTGAGAGAGGGAATTCCAAATCCATTTCCTTTGATTTCAGGGGCAATATTCAGGGTTCATGTAGACCTAAGAGACAGCAATCTGCAGCTTGGCCATAGCATCTCTTTTACACAGCTATAGAGGAACTGGATAAAAATCAGCCAAACTCTTCTGAAGCATCAACCAGGATCTGTTAGAAGGAAAGGAGAAAAGTGAAAAAAGGGAAAGAATCCGAGAATTTATTGGAACATAACTCATTGAAAGAAAGAGATTTAGCTCTACAAATACTGGAAATGTGTAGCAGCTCAGCATAAACCTGAACAGGAAAATACAGTGAGAATGGTACAAGCAAAATGAAGACGGAAAGTTAAGGCCAGACTGGGAATTCAAACTCTGAGGTTTCACCAAGGTAGTAAACACAGGAATAATTTGCCAAGTAAGGTCGTAAGAGAAAAAGGAGTTGGCTGGCTTGTGGGGAAGACAGATGTTCTTTAACTGAATTAAGGTTTTAGTGGCACAGGAGGAACACAGAGAAGAGATAAACCTAAAAGCCTTGTTGGACTCGGCACATTTTCCTTTTCCTGCTCAGCAATGTGTTCAGCTCCTGCCTCTGATGTGTTGGTCTAAACAAAGACAAGCACAGGTCAGAGGAGGACAGTTCAGTCAGGTAGGAGAACCTCTGCCAAATGAGCTCTCAGTGTAAACCCACTGAAAGTCAGAGAAAAAGGCAAGTTTTGTAATTGATTTGTCATTTCCCTGCAATTGGATCCCACTCTCTCCAAATTCAGGAAGAAGCATATAAAAAATGTCAGTAGTTAAAACCTGTCACCTGGAGGACAGGGAAGGAGGGTTGGTTGTTTTTTTTTTTATCCCCCTTTCTTTGGCAGTTCCTAAGAAACATTTGCACAGTTTTATTGAGCGATTCAAATGAGCTACAGACAGAGGGAAAAATACAGATGCAGGTAATTACATTGTTCATAAAGTTGTTATTTGAAAGTTAGGGGGAGGTGGGAGGCAGAAAACAGCAATGGCAATGTCCCATGACAGGGAGGAGAGGAAGAAGGCAGGGAATAAAATCTGCCAGAATAAAATCTGCAAGGGTGTTGAGTGGGTTATTTAGCAAAGAATCAAAGTCTGTCCCAGCAATTCCCTGTGTCATAAGGGAAGGCAGAAAGTCCAAGAGAAGTAAATCCTGTGGGGAATTCAAGGGCAGATTCCTAAAGGTGAGAAACTCCAGGGTATTTGTGTGGGGGTGGTCAGGGTGAACCATGACATAAAAAAACCAGATTTAGGTAAAGGGCAACAGAAAGATAACTGAGGATGTTTCTTCTTTTTATTTACTTATTTTTGGTTTCTTAAGGCAAATACTTGCATGCAGTGGTTCTCTCGGAAAAGGGAAATTTAACGTGTCTGGAATTCACCTGCACTACCTGACAGGACAATCAATGCTGTCCCAAAACTAAAAATTCATCCTCTTTTAGTTACTATCAGTCACTTCACTTGAATATTTTGTGCCTGCTGCCCTAGAGAACAATAATCTCTAAGTAAGCCCTGAAGAATCAGCTGTTTCCACACAACCTTGTGACCAGAAGCTGATGTTTGACAATTGCTTTAGCTCAGTTTTTGGTTTGTTTTTTTTTTTCATTACATAGAATTTTTTTCCCTGCAGAGAAAGCTATCACATCTTCTGGTCTCCCTACAGTCTTATGTCTTTTGATTTTCTTGCCTGGACCCCAGACCAGCACCAACTTTTCAGTTTCTATTTCATAGAAGTAACTACAACTTTCAGCAGTGATCACCTTGAGCTATGCCTGAGGTTTCCTTATGATTTGTCCTGTTCTCCTTTGTATGCCCACCTAGTTGTTTGGTGCAGAAAAAGCTGTAAAAGTACAAATATTCTGTGAGATACCAAATTTCAGTTTTACCCTGATGGACTGGAAGCCCAAGGGTGAAATTTGCCATCCAGAGCTGACTTTTCCCAGCCCCTCTTTCATCCATCCCCAATACTATGGTAACAGTCATTATAATTTCTTGCTCTTCTTGGTGTCTTATTCAGATCCCTGCTTGGATTTCTCAGCCCACAAATGAATTTTAAATCTCTGTCTCAAAGGAGAAATAAATCTACTATTTTGTGCATTCTGGCTCTCATTTCTCCTCGTGAGCTTCCTTGCTATTTTCACTCCATTTTATACTTCCCATCAAACCTGTTCCCATCTCATTCTCCTTTTTGTCCACACACCTTTCTCTCAGGTTTCCCTCCTTGTTCTCTGCTCATTTGAAATAACTTTCTCCTTCCAACACACTTCTTTCAGCAAAGTTTCCAATGATGATCTGATCCATTTGCCTTAATCAAAGTTCTCTGGAGACTGTGGAAAGGCTTTAGTGAACTTTGCATCGTGCATTAAACGTGGAGATCCTTGTGCTGGAGCCTGGGAAATAAACTTCAAGAATATTTTGTCAATCCAGCTTAGTTTTCTTCCTGAAACCCAAATTTTTGGTATGTTTAAAGTACACCAGCTATTTTATTCAATGTAACTGGATATATTTGTAAATTTAATCTGCAAAGGAATAAATCTTGGATAACCTTCAAACCCAGAGATTTTCTAAATAAGGAAAGGATTGAAAAGAAAGGAAAACACCAAGAAAGTAATGGATTGAGAGCTTCCTGCAGACAAGAAGCAGGTATAGCCAAATGTTGGAGTGGAGGATTATTTAAAATTCCTTTGACCAATGTACTTCTTTGTGAGATGGATCAAATAGTGTTTCTATTAGATGACAGGGGTTCATTTCCTTTCCTTGGATAAACACTTTAAGGTGCCAGACTCCTCTGTGAGATGATAAATGACTTCCTAGACGTCATCATAAAGGAAGTTGTTCCTCATAACTGTTCTAAATCTGTTACATATCAAATTTCCTGTGCATGGCTGCCACTCTGCAAGGCTTTCCAAACTGGATCTCACAAATGCTCAGGGTGTCTTGAAGCATCAAGACATTCATTTTCCAGCTCCATCTTTGGCACTGTTCTCAAAACACAGGAGGTGGTGGATGGGATTTGTAAGTTAGTACAACACATCCTGCCTACCTGGAACTACAAAAACTACACAATCTGGATGAGTGATTTATGAATATATAATTGCAGATGGGACTGTTCTGTTTCAGTTCAGCCTGGTGAGGCTGAGAACAGCTGAAATCTGCTTATTTCAGTGATAGGAAATTCAAGGAGAAGGTTATTGCCCTCTTTGTTTTGGAAAAATGTGGATTGTGGTTTTTATGTCATCCTGGAAATAACAATAGAATCTGAGATTCTACTCATGCCCATGTACTTTCAGATTGCCTGATAGACCAATAAATATCATGCCAGGCCTTTTGGGTCTTCACTCATTCCCTTTGAAAATAAATTGTTAAAATAAGGCTCTCTTTTTGTGGCACTTGACATTTGAAGCCAAGTGCTCCTTGTCAGAGCATGAGTTGTTATCAAATGAATTTCCTCATTGTCATAAAAGAGTCATAGGAAAATAGAGACATTGTGACAACTGTATAAGCAGAAATCAAAATAACTGACGTCTGTCTCCATGGTTTCTCATCACCAGATATTCTTTAGGTTGAGATTTGAGGCATCTATTTTTAATCAAATATTTTTGTTAATTCCTAGTCTTGAGGCACGAGAGTCACTCTGAGCCTCAGCCTGAATTTTTCCTGTTGAAGTTGGGAATTGGGAGAATGTTACACAGGGGCATAGCTGGAACAGCAAGAAATGTGTGTGGGGTGGTTAAAGGAATGGTGAAAAAGCACAGGTCCTTGACACATGTATTTATATTATTATTTTTCTTTTAGCTGTTTGGAACATGGTCATTCCACTGCTTTGCCTTCCATCTGAAGGTCTTTGAAAAGAATAGTTTAAGTTATTCCAGGCTGGTGTTTATTAAGCAACCTTTCAAACACTAAATATATTAAAGCCCAATCTGATTTGGTCAGGAAAAATGAAGCAAAGTAAAATTTGAGTTAGCACAGGAAAAAAATCTGGGAGAAATAGGATCTACCCCAGGCCATTATGAAAGAATTAAACAGGAGGGCTGAAAACCCCCTCTCTGAATTAAAATGTACAGTCAAAACCCTTGTTCATGCACTGTAGAGATCACATTATTTTAATGTGATGTACCCAGTCTGAATACATGCAGGTATTCAGTGTTTAAATTCTATGTTTCAATTCTGCAGAATTTTAAGGTGCACTCAGAAGCTGCTTTTCAAATTCTACAGTGATTGGTTTCATAAATGGAGAAGAAGAAAGAAGAAAAGCCATATTGAGGCCTTTTGTATAGTTGTACCTGCCAGTACTGGAACTCCTATCTTTCATTTTCTTCCCTTCATTTGAGACTACACTCCAAAATTTCCAAAGCTAACAAGTACATGACCTTTTTAAAAAACTAAAAGAAAGGGGGAGTGCATCCTTTTTGATAATAATATTGTTCTGATGTTGGGGAGGAAAAGACAAAGGTATCATTCATAGTCTAAAGAGTGTTATCAGCATTTTCATCTCCGGTGAACTTGTTTGGGAGAGGTAAATTGCAAGGACATCCTATATAGATGCCAACCTCTCTATTAGCAGTTTAGTGGTTTGGGTGACTTGAGTTTCCTTAGGAGAAGGAAGGAAGTGATTGCCCAGTTTACATGGAAAACAAGCAGCTTCAACATTTCTTCAGTGAGCATTCAGTTCCCTGAAAAAATTCGGAGCCTCAGTTTGTGTGGACTGTTGGTGACACTAACTGAGCAAAGCTTCAAATCCAACATTTTTCTGGAGAGATTAAAACACCCACAGATCAGTGTGGGATGATGTAACAGCATCTTCTAGTGAGTTTGCAACTCCTGTGTCCCCACAGTGTCTCTTGGTGTGCAGCTTTTTTATTGTCCCTCCTACTGTACCTCTAATCAATCTTTAGCATGTCCCTGAGAAGATCCTACTTTTCCCCTTCCACCCCAGTTGGGGCTGCCACTGGCTTTGTTCTTGAGGCTGATTATCAATTTTCACTTGATCTTAATATTCACATCACTTAGAAAAATCTAAAAATATCGAGGCATCTGAAAGTGGGATCAGGACGCTGTGAGGGATACTGGTCCTAAGTTTCTCCATTTTCACACTGAATGATCAATATTTTAGAACTGCCTTTTCTTTCCTGTTTGATGACAAGCCCCCTGTCAGAGGCATGTTTTTTGGGGCTGTGTCACACAACAAGCTGAGGTAGGAGAGAGACTTCCTATGTCTGCAGCTCCCGACATGAGAAAGTATTAAATGAGTACATGGTCTTACACCATAATAATGTTGTCCTAGTTCAGCAGGTGGGACCAGTTTATCACTGTGTAGGTGTGACCAAAGCTGTGTATTCTAAACCCTCTATGCCATTTCCCAGGAACTGTTAACAATGCACCATTTGCAGCAGCTGCCCAGGGCACACCTGACCCCTCAGGCTGGGAGCTGGGTGTGAAAGAAGCCTGGGAGACAGGAGCTGGGATAACTCCCCTCCAGGGAGTCGTTGGCACCTTCACACCCACCTGAGGGGTCATGTCTGCTCATGGACCAGCAACCATTCCAAAATCCCCCCTGATTCAGAGTCAGATCACCCATTGTGGAACTCCCTGCCCTGGGGGAGGTACTGGGTGCTCCCACCCGGACCTGAGGGGATGGAATCTTGGGTTTTGAAGACCTCTGGGACTACTCATCGGGTCCAGGGGAGGAGCAGAACCTCAACAGGAGGAGACCACCACTCTTGACCAGACTGTGACCATCATCTGCACCAACAGGTTTTTCCCTTCCTTTTACTTTGGCCTCGAAGGAACCACATGGGGGTCAGCACAGGGGCCAACAAAGCCCATTGTGTTTGTGCCCCAGGGGGCTGGGTTATACTTCTGGGTTTTGTGAGTTAAAACCAATTTCTCTTTGTGCCATTGTATTTATTGTAATATTGTTATTAAATTGTAACTCTGATTTATAATCCCTTTTGTATTGGGTTTGTTTCTCCTGCTGGTTTATCTTTAAACCTGCACATATGTCCAGGGTTCCAAAATGTTTACTTTTATCTGCATGTTTTTGAGATCTAGTAGTCCCCAACAAAGACTCCTCTAAAGATTAATTGTAGCCAAAGAAAGTGCAGAAAATGCCTTTCCCCAAGAAGTTGTCAGGGAAAAGTCACCTTAATGTGACCTCTGAGACTGGATGTACTCCAGCACAGGGGAGACCTTTGAATCTAAAATGTATATAAACACAAGTACACAAACCCAGTAGCAATACAGAGCTTAAAAATGTCAGCACATTGTCTTTACAATAATAGTTTGGGAGCAGGAGGGTTTCTCCTGGCTGCTCTGCCTAAAATGGGAAGCAGCAGCAGCACTTGAGAGGAGGCAGCATGACTTGCTGGAGCCTTGGTTGGTGTGATGGAGCACCACAAAGGCTGACACCCATGGGTGGCTGCCTCTTCATGCATCCCATCTGATAGAGCTGGTTGGAAAATACATTTAATTTCAGTGTTGGAGATAAAGTCTCTTATTTATGATGGTGAAAACTCCACTGGCACTGAGGAGGAAGCACCATGGGGTCTGCCCTGAAGGGCATCGAGGTCTCAGTGCTCTGAGAGGCATCAGGTACAAACATCTGCCAAGTCTGATGCCATGAGAATTCCAGCTGGGCTCATACCTTCACTTCTTGAGTTCCCACAGAGAAAATATGCTGCAGTTTTAAGCAATACATTTACTCAGTACCAAATAGCATGTAAAAAAAAAATTACAGAACTAAGAAAAATGTCTACATTTTTAACTGGCTTTATTAACTGGCAGATCTCCTGTGGTTTAAAATGTAGCAAATAGTTCCCATTTGAAAAATGTTGTAGGTAATGGTCGAATATTAGCACTAATTGTACCTTGTTATGTTTGGGAAAACTCAAAAATGGCTGGAAGAACAGCCAAGAAAAGCTGAGAAATTACTACCACGATTGATTTAATGATGTGATAAGGCATATATAAAACTCTGCTTGCAACTGGAAGACACCTCCACTGCTTTTGATTTGTTGTCAAAAGTAATAAAAGAAACAACTAAAGAAATACAAAAGCAATAAAGAATGTAATCCATCTTCATGATCATTATCCTGAGATGAGACATCTTGTAAAATACAGAAGCACCAGGCTCCAAACAAAAAGCAACTTGTACATTAATTTGAATATTACTGCGTGGAGGAAAAGGGAGGGGAAAGGATTTTTCCATATCTGGTTATAAATTGCACAATTTAAAATTGTTTGTTTAAAATCGTATAATGAAAAATAAAAATGGTGATGAAATTTGAGCATCAGAGGGTAAAACTCAAGAACATTAACAGAAATTGATTGATTTATTTCCCCATGGCAGAGATGAATGATCCTTGTAATTTTAGCTCTACTTCTTGCCTGTTTTCAATGTTCTACACTGTTTCCAATGCTCAGCATTAATTTTACCAAAAATAAAAAAATTCCTCAACCCCCAGACTTTTTAATTTTGGAGATGGGTTTTTTCTAGCCTGGTTTTGTGGAGAGTGCCATTTGGATAGAATACTATTTGTATTTTTCATGCTCTTTAACTTATTTCTCACAAAGAAGTAATCATAGCACTCCTGGAAATAATTTTGCAACATGCAAGTTGCAATTTCTGCCCCATGAATATTTAAGGTGTGTTTTTCAGAGCTGTTAATTATTTGACTCATTCATCTAAAATTCCCATAGTAAATACATTTCTAGGAATTGCATCAAATAGTGCATATGTCTGAAAGGTTATTAAATATTAATATTGGGGGAAGGAAGACTGTTCTTTCTTCTTCCTCTTCTAAAGTCCTCCGTTGATTTACTGCTTTCTGTAGTCCCAAATGTAAATAGTGTCACAGCAAATAAGTGTTTAGTGTCTGTGAAGTTTATTCTATTGGTCTATTTAGGTTCTTAAGTCTGAGTTATAAAGCATATAAATTAGTGGTCAATGAGTGTTGTTTAATTATCTGGAAGCCTTGGCATTGACAAAGTGACCTGTGCTGGCTTTCTTGCCAGGAAGAATTGAAGTTGTTATGCTAAAGTCTGGACAATTGGATGTAAATATTTACCCACTCAATAAAGAGGTGCAAAAACTAACTCAGCCTCAGGATGTCAACTCCTGGAGATCACACAAGTCCCCTTAGGAAGCCAACTTTGTGTTGCATGGGGAAACTTTAGATCTCTCTGTGCTAAAGGAACAGTTGCATTAACAAGGTGATGATAAGGAGAAGTTTGGACTTGATCATAAGAAAAATTATATACACACAAAGGGGGATCCAGCTCTCTGTGCTCCCATGTGGTGCCCATCATTGTGAGTTGTCTGACAGGGTGGGGTTTTTTAGTTCTGAGTGAAGATCAACGCAAAGTCATAGATCTTGATGCCTACCAGTCATCTGGTGCCATCTGAGATGCTTCAAAGTATCCTGCCTGGCTTCTACCTGCAGCTCCTGTAGGTCTTCTAGCACATGACTATCTGAAGCTGGGCTGGGCTGGCTCAAATGGGATGGGACAGGTGTGTGGAGCAGCTGGTCCAAGTGCTCATCCGCAGTAGGTCAGAATGAGAAACCTCTGCCCAAAGGCTGAATTTTGGTCACAGCTTCTGTCAAAATCAAGGAAGAACACAGGTGGCGAGTTTTGTTTTAGCAGCTTGTTTCTGTAATCCTTCCCCTGAGGGACAAGCTGACACAGTATTTGGTGGAATGAGTGACTTTTAGTGTCCTCTTTTTCTTCTGACACATTCATAGGGTTTGATGCTCAGGGCAGTATCATATTTCTTGGCTTCACAATGCTGCCAGAGAACTCCAGCCATTCTCCTCTGGATGTCCATATCTCGTGATGACAAGATCTATCCAAGTATTTGCACCAAGATCTATCCCAGAATTTCGATGCTTGAGCAGCAAACTTTTGGCTAGGAAAGGACTTCCCAGCATGTGGGCAGTAGGACATCTGTTCCTGGGCTCCCCACACATTCCTTCCTGACCCAGGAGGGATGCAGCTCTGCCCTCCAAAGCTGCCTAAGGCCAGTTCTTGGGCTCTGTAGGACAGCACAGAGCTGTCAAGCACTTGCAGGCCCAAGGGGCTGGAGCTGGAGAAGGTTCTCTGAACTTCCACACCATGCGCTTGACTCCCAGGGCCACCATCTGCTTTGCTGGGGTCATCTATGTCCCTCAGGGAGGGGACAGCTGCTGCTTTTGGTTTCCATCTGCTCTTTGGCCCCTCCGGTCAGCGAACTTCACAGACATGTGGCTGTCAAACATGGCCAAAAGTGATTTCCTGCAAACACAGTGTGAAGGATTCCTGCTTGCCCCTCTGCCACCTCCAGGTGCTGGTTGCACACTGCTGGCTCACCCTCCTGAGCACGACCTGAGGAATAAGAGGACCACAGGGCTTGGCAGGGCTGGCGTTCCTGAAGAGACATGGCAAGAAAAGCAGTACATCTCCCATGGTGATGTCTTCCAGAGGGCTTTGGAAAAAGCTCTCTTTTTTTTTTTCCCCAATAAAGAAACTGGGGAACAGATGAATTCACTTTGTCTCCACTAACTTACAAATTTTATCTGTGTAGTCACTTTCTGATGCAAAGTAAGGACATATATTGTCAAGATTATAAGGGAAAACATATTTTCTCTTCACTTTCATGAAAAAAGTGGCCAGAATTAAAGCAGATCTGCTGAGCTTAAGTAGTTTTCAACTTCTTCCAAGACAGGAATATCCTGGTTTCCAATTTCATCTTCCTAAACCAATGACATTCGCAAAGAATTATAACACACCCTTTCCTGGGATTTTTTGTTAGAAGTAACTTGAAAAAGAAATGACCTGACAGTGACTATGTATACACATATTTGGAATGCCAGGAACTGCTTTGCATATATTTAAAAACACTCAGACATTAAGGTTACTGGCTCCACACACCCAAGAGCTGCTACTTGCTGATCATATAAAGCAGAAGTGTCTGTCTGAATTGCAAATAAATATAGCAACTAATAACAATAAAGGAACAATAAAATAACAATAAAACCTCTGCTGAGAAAATACCCCAAAGCTATTCTTGATTTGCTTTATGTCTGTCCTAAAGTGGAAGATGAAGAATGTACTCAATAGACATTTGGGTTTAGGGTTTTTCTCCTTCATTCTTCGTGACATAAAATGCGCTTTTACCAGACATCAAAATCATAAATCGACATAACCAGAGGAGAGTTAGTTCCCATCTCAGGGAATGTGGCTCCACATGTCTCAGATTAGAGCTTCGAAGCTTCTCTCTCCCGTTTCTCCCTCGCTGTTATCTCCCTTTATGTCTCAGAAGGGAAACCAAAGGCTCCGACCACCCACGGTGCATCCTCAGCTGCTGTAAAATGTAGGTGCCATGAGCCAAAATGCTTTTCCTCCAGCAGTGGCATCTCTTGTGGCTGGGCCTTTGGCTGGCATTAGGAATCAGGTCTGGTGTCAGCCAGAGAATTTCTTTGGAGATGCACAAGGATAAGCCCCTGGTGATGTTTCCGTCAGCCTGGGTGTTTCCTCTGGGGGATTTGCTACCCTGTTGTGTGTACAAAGAAAGAATCTCACTGGGGGTGTGTGAGTGTGTGTGTGTTATTGGGGGGGTTGTTCAAGGCCCAAATGACTCAAACTGAGCATTCTTAGCACTTGATGGGAAAGCAGCCATGGCCCACCTTGGCTTTTATGGTAGAAGAGGAACAGGAATCCAAAAATTAAATTCACATAACTTTGTGGGTGGCCTCCTCTGCTATGCAGAATATCTTTGTGTACACTCATGTCTGCCATGACTTTGAGAAAAAGCCCTTTCCTTGTGAAGCAACAAACTCATAAGTCAGAGTGTTTACGTTCCTAAGTACTATATCATATTTCCCGACAAAGTTAACAAAACAAATGAAGCCAAACTCCACACAGACTTCTGCATTCACAGAAAACTCTGCAAAACTCTTACAGCTCCTGGTCCTGGTGGTGGCTGAGCTTTGTCTTCCATTTGCTGAAAATCATAAGCTTGACTTTTACATCTCAAGGAATAGAGAATCAGGTTAAAACATTATTTAAAACTACATCTTGCTCCTTTCAGTTGCTCAAAAGCTGCAGTTTTCAGAGTGACCCAAAGGGCTAGGCAGCTTCACAAGGCCCTGACATGTGTTTAAGGTTAACAAAATGATTGATGACAGCTTACTTTGAACACACATTCTCCTGAGTTGGGTCATGAAGCAACTGAATAACTCAATTCATTCAAAAAGAAAGCTGTAAAATCATAAATATATAGGTGTTTCCCAAGCTGGATGATTAATGTGGTGTTCTCCAAAGAGATTTTAGGTCTATTTGTAGCCAGTGAAATGTGGACAGCAGAGCTCCTTCCCAGCAAACTGGGCTGCACTTCTTCACTTATTTTATATTTCTGATAGTTTTGAAACACAAGGAAAACAATGAAGTATCCAAATCTGCACCTAAGAAAAAGCATTTTGTGAAAGACTTTCAAGCTGGTTTTGCAGCTTTAAACTGGTTACACGTTCACTTCATAGAATCACAGAATCATAGAATGGATTGGGTTGGAAAAGCCCTCTGAGATCATCGAGTCCAACCCTTGGTCCAACTCCAGTCCCTTTACCAGATCATGGCACTCAGTGCCACGGCCAATCTGCATTTAAAAACCTCCAGGGATGGGGAATCCACCCCCTCTCTGGGCAGCCCATTCCAATGCCTGAGCACTCTCTCTGCAAAGAATTTTTTTCTGATACCCAACTTCAGTTTCCCCTGGCAGAGCTTGAGCCCATCGTGCCCCCTTGTCCTATTGCTGAGTGCCTGGGAGAAGAGACCAACCCCCACCTGGACAGAACTTCATGAAGCAAGGCAGCAACAAAAATATTTCTGCACATAAATGAACAGATCTTATTCAGGTGATACTTCCACATTTACCTAATCATCCTTCTGCAGCAAATATTTTCTCCAGGAAGGGGCCTCAGGAAGTGTCTCACCTAGGAATTCCTATTGACTGTAATGGAATATGAATAGCCAACCCCAGAGTGTAAAGGCAGTTCAGGAACTGGCCTTTCACTATCAAACTTCTTCAGTTGCTCATTTAAGAGTTTCACAAAAGATGTTCTACAATATAACAAACTTCAAGATTAAAACCCTATGTAAATTAAGACTATGCAGTAAATGGTATATATACACTATGAATAAATGCTGTGTTATCCTCAAATAATGTTTTAGATAAAATGAATGTTTGGATATTAAAATATGGATTTTATCTTAGACTGCTTTCTGTGGATATTTTATTTTTTATATATATTCGTGACATAATTTACCAAATAAGAGTTGAACTTCACCAAATTACCAGTTTTTCTCCAACTTCTCTAATCTTCTTCTTACAAGAGACTACAACACTGCTGAAAATTTACTGAAAACACTGACCAATATATAATGACAGGAATCTCATATTCCTCCAAATTCACCCCGCATCAAGCTGAAAAGGAAACAATTGGATTCTAAACTATGCATAGTTTTACAGGCTTACACTTAGCATCCATTTTTAGAAGTATAGAACAATTCCTCCAGCTTTTTAAATAACTGAGACTTAATATGCCATAAAAACATACTGTAAATATTTCTATTGCTGTAATGGTGTCTCTGTTTCCACGAAGAGTTGCTAGGATATTATCTGTGTCAGGAAGTTTGTTGTGCCTTCCTGAAGGAAAACTAACAGTCATTTTGATACATTATGCAAATGATATCCTGTTTGCTCAACAAATTCCTTTGGAGCAACCAAAAAGCCTTTCAGCCTCTGAGCCTCATCCCTGCAAAGCAACACTTTTATTTCTTCCTACAATGATTACAGTAGGAAATAAACCTGTGCTTGGCTGGATTCAGTCCTAGTCATATTGCAAACACACCTATAGGAAGCATTTTGTAACTCAGAAAGAGGAGAAGTGGTTGAAATGTTGTAAATAAATCATACTTGTCATCAAAATAATGTTCAGAAAAGACACTGTTAACCTGATGTCTCTTCTTCACTAAGCCTGTTTGTGATGTGTTTGGTTGTACAGAAGAAAGTGATGGATTTAATGGTTGCAAAAGAGAGAAATGGCTGCAAAACTTTTCTGCCCCCTATGTCTATGGCATCGTCAGAGAACCTGTGATGGAATTTAACATCATTAAAGTGCTTCTAATAAATTAAGATGAACCCTTTAAGACACAGAATTTCCTCTTGGGTTGTGTTTGCAGTTCCCAAGTTGGGCTTTTGTTTCTGTATCTGCAGCAAATCACTTCAGCCTAGTTTAACTCTAGGCAAGCCACAGATTTACTGTGCTGTGTTTGAGCATTGAGCAGTGGCAACCAAAAGTGAATTTATATAAAAAGAAAGTGATATTCCCTGAAATTATTGCCTTAGAACCCCAGTGGGTCACCACAGAAAGTAACACAAAGAATCAAACAGGTCAACATTAGTGGTGAAAGGTTCACTTGGAAATAGCAGCAATATTGAAAGATTATAATAACTATTGTCACATTCACATATATATAAAAGATAAAAAGTAATTTTCAACTTTGCTACTTATTTAGGTGTTATTCTAATTCCTCAATTCTGCTCATTATTTTGTTTGAATAAGGACTGAATGAAAGTTAAGGCCTCCAAATAATGGCTATTGTTCCCTTGTTACAGAGAAATGTCAGCCTTTGATTAAGCTTATATGACATAAACTGTGGCCCAAAATTTAACCAAATGAACTTAAATTTTGTGGAGACCCTTGTGTTAATTGTTTGTACATCTGTTCATTGCTTGGTGGTGGTCAGAAGTAAAGGCTCTAAGCAGCACAAGAACATTCAGGGCACTGCTCCTGACCCAGAAGGGTGAGGAAATGTCAGGATGATAGGAAGGTCTCATGAGATCTGCAGTGTGAATTCCAGGGAAAAGTTATTCAAACAATTATGAAGTGAATTACATGAAATCTATTTCAGTTTGACTCATTGCTAATTTGCTGGGGGCTTCTTGATGACCATTGAAAAATTAAAAGGATGAAAGGAAGTATTTTTCTGAGATAATCAAAATGTAACCTATGGCAAATATGGTTTTATGCAGCACTGGTTGAGCAGTAGCACAGTGGACTCATTGTATTTATTCTTTATACAAAAGGTATTATGAAGAGAAATTAGATATCCTCATAGAATTTTTTTTCTTAATTATGCAACAGTAATCTAGGAAAAAAATACATTGCCCTATATCCAAATATATGTCCTAAGTTGTCCCAGGGGTAGAAAATTATTCCTGTCTGTGGGTATTACATGACTAATGTTGATTGGTGAATCAGAATTATTTGGAGTTTAAAGCCAGTGCACAGGACCTGCTTCATTGGGGAAAGGAGAGTGGGGAGGGGAGGGGAGGGGAGGGGAGGGGAGGGGAGGGGAGGGGAGGGGAGGGGAGGGGAGGGGAGGGGAGGGGAGGGGAGAGGAGAGGAGAGCAGGGAGGAGAGGAGAGGAGAGGAGAGGAGAGGAGAGGAGAGGAGAGGAGAGGAGAGGAGAGGAGAGGAGAGGAGAGGAGAGGAGAGGAGAGGAGAGGAGAGGAGAGGAGAGGAGAGGAGAGGAGAGGAGAGGAGAGGAGAGGAGAGGAGAGGAGAGGAGAGGAGAGGAGAGGAGAGCGGGGAGGTTTTTGGGGAGAGGGGGCGAGCGGGGAGGTTTGGGGAAGGGAGGCGAGCGGGGAGGTTTGGGGAGAGGGGGCGAGCGGGGAGGTTTGGGGAAGGGAGGCGAGCGGGGAGGTTTGGGGAAGGGAGGCGAGCGGGGAGGTTTGGGGAGAGGGGGCGAGCGGGGAGGTTTGGGGAAGGGAGGCGAGCGGGGAGGTTTGGGGAGAGGGGGCGAGCGGGGAGGTTTGGGGAGAGGGGGCGAGCGGGGAGGTTTGGGGAGAGGGGGCGAGCGGGGAGGTTTGGGGAGAGGGGGCGAGCGGGGAGGTTTGGGGAGAGGAGGCGAGCGGGGAGGTTTGGGGAGAGGGGGCGAGCGGGGAGGTTTGGGGAGAGGAGGCGAGCGGGGAGGTTTGGGGAGAGGGGGCGAGCGGGGAGGTTTGGGGAGAGGAGGCGAGCGGGGAGGTTTGGGGAGGGGAGGCGAGCGGGGAGGTTTGGGGAGAGGGGGCGAGGGGGGAGGTTTGGGGAGAGGAGGCGAGCGGGGAGGTTTGGGGAGAGGGGGCGAGCGGGGAGGTTTGGGGAGAGGAGGCGAGCGGGGAGGTTTGGGGAGAGGAGGCGAGCGGGGAGGTTTGGGGAGAGGAGGCGAGCGGGGAGGTTTGGGGAGAGGAGAATGGGGAGGTTTGGGGAGAGGAGGCGAGCGGGGAGGTTTGGGGAGAGGAGAAGGGTGGGGGTCCCTTCACCCACAGCACATGGTCCTTGTCTTTTGGCACCTCTATCTGCTCCTCTTGCTTCCCTCACTGCAGTCTTGGTTCCTTCAGCCCCTGCATCAGCCTGTGGGGCCAAGGCTGATGCAGACCATGGGCTGTTCCACAGCACAGCCACAACCCTCCTGTGCCATAGCAGAGTGACCTTGGAGATGCTGGTAAAGCTGGGTTAAGGCTGAAATAGGAAAAGCACTACAGAAGAATGCTTAGGTTGGGAGCACCTGAAGTGCCAGGAACTGGCCTGACGAAGGCTCAGACATGCACAAGGGCAGTGAGATGGCCTTTGGTTCAATGTCCTAGTTCAGCCCACAAAAAGCTTAGAAAAGGCATAGTTTACTGGCTTTTCACTTCTTTAAAGATAAGCTTTTCCCTTAAATTTGCATTATTCTGTTACAGTCTGTGTTACAGGAGCCACTCTGAAACACACTTCAAATACTTACAGCTAAACATGATTAACTACTATTGAAACTGTCATAAGAGCCTAGAGACAGACCCAATTAGAGAAAAAGGTTTGCAGAAATGCTGATGACTTGGGGCAAATATTTTATAGTTTGAAGAACACTGTAACACAAAGATAAGCTGGAAATACTCTTCATCAAAACTGAATTTATTTTTATTACTTCAAGGATGAGTGACACATTACATGCATGTATTCAGTATTCATATCACTGATGTATTTATTCAAAGAAGCTAAATATGAAGCATTTATTTTAAAATATGGGTAGAAATAAGGATGGCCCTGTGAGGTACTCAAAAACTTATTGATATTTTTCTTTTATTCAACTGTCTAAAATAGTAGTGGGGTGGTAGCAGGATTGGATAAAATATACATACTGCAGTCTTTAAACTGAAGATTGTATCACAGACAGGGAAATCAAGTATAAAAATAGATATTGTACTATAATTCAGATGAAGAAACAGTGCACATTTGTAAAGGAGTTTAAATAGTACATATGACAACAGTGTACACCATTATTGTAGCAGAGTTCACACAGCACATAACTAATTTTAGCTAAGAACATTAGAAAGAACGATGATTTTCTAAGCCTAAAGGTTTTTAATGAAATCATTTAACTTGAAGATCTTGAGAACAGAATGTATTCTGAAGGATGGAAGTGAAGCAGTAATAACATCATGTTATTTTCAGGGAGCCTAAATATTTTATCACTGCTAATTCCCACACAATATCACCCATTACTTTTACACAAATGGTCTACATTTCATTATGTAAGAAATGAAATGCAGAGAAACAACTTGGGTAAAACCTGGAATGTGATACACACATCCTCATTTCCCTAGAGAAATGCACTTTAAAAGCAGTCTCTTTGCAGTGGGAAGAAAAGGGTAATTTCTAAGGCACAGAAGGTGAAGAGGGAATAAAAACTGTCAACTAAGCTTCAAACTGAATTTTCCTGTATAGCAGCTTGCTACTAGACTTGTTTAATCCCCAAATTCTGTATTTGTGGGATGATTTGAAAATAAACACAATGCCAGCATCTCCTTCTGCTGGAAATTACCAATCCAGAATTTAGATTGGTAATTTTAGCTGTGATTGAAGTGAAAATTTGAGCTATGTAAAGTTCTGACAGCAAAATACAAAAGCAGATTAAGCTGATCTGATTTCACATTTTCTCACCATCTAAAGAGGTAGAATTAAAAACAAAAAAGAGTTTAGAAGTATTGGGGAGCCTCACAAACTACCTGAATTGAGTTTTGAATTCTTAAACTGATTTGCCTTCCAGGTTTGGAAAGGAGATGGGGAGTGAAATACCTGTTTAAATTCATGTTTAAAGGAACTCAGTGCTGGATCTGAGAAGTAAACTCCATTTTCCTGAGTCCTGAGCCAAAGCACCTTTATAGTACCCAACTCATTTTAAAAAAAACTAATACTAGTGTTATTAAAATATGGTAATGATAATGCTGAAATATGATTAGTGTTTCTGAGAAGGTACAATCTAAGCAGACCAAGAATTGAGAAAGATTTGGTCAGAGAGAGATCCTGAAGGTCATACATGACGTGATTTTGGTCCTCTGAGTCCTACTACCCTACTATCCTTTTTCCTGCAGCTTTTGCTGGACTTTTGGGATTCCTTGGAGAATCAAGACATGAAAACTCCCATGGACCAGCACTTTGTGACAACCACAAGAATCTTGAGTAACCTGGATACAAAAAAGGCCAGGTTTGTTTCTTACAGTTTCATTCCCAATACTGACCACATTTTGTAACCACTTCGTAGAAATCTGATCACTTTAGTTCAGACCTAATCAGGCTGCAATGCAACTCCTTCATAGGCAGTGTTTCCTGGGACCTGAGTGCTTCCAAAGCACAGCACAACTTATGTGAGAGAATTGTGAAATATTTTATATTTTAGAACTATATTTTATGCTCTTGGTTAAAGGTCTTAGAATTGGTCAGTCAAGCCTATGGCTTAGCTTGAGTTTAGAAATCTTCCTGGGCTCTCCAAAGCATCCCCTAATTATCAGCTGCTGTTAATAACATACAGAAACACCTTTGGCCAGAGGGATGCAGGAGGTCCTCCCCTGGTGTGGTGAAGCTCTACTGTGAGGGTAAAATTCACCTACAGACACAGCAAAGCTTCTTTGCAAGTCACTCCATCTCCTCATGGTTTCCAATGGAGCTGGTGACCATGTGAAATGTCACAACCTTCCAAACAAAGCTCAGGGAACGTGTCTTGGATGTTGAGCTTCCTCTGTTTTGCATGCACAGCTCTGTGCCTTCATCCACATGTTGGTGAGTGTGTGTGTGTGTTATAAACCACTGTACACACTTCTCCCACTGGGAAGATGAGAGAACAAGGCCATAGTAGTCTTGTGGCTCAGTGATGAAGGGCATTGAGGCGAAGCAGCTGTAAATGGGTAGAAAAATCTACAGAAAAGATGTATTTCTCCATCAGTCTCCGACATGAGGAATCCCACTGTTGCCACTGACTCACACTCCCAGGCAGAAGCTCTCCAGTTGGAAAATGAGAAAGGAGAGACCTCAGAAGGAAATGTCAGGGCAGTAATTTTCTCAGAGGACTCTTTTTGGCAGCTGGAGACAGTGACTCTGTAATAATAACATCTTGAAGTCTTGAAGGGGGATTCCTTCACGATGGAAACGTCCTCAGAAGGACCATTGCCCTGATTGTATTCAGGCCTGTGGGAAACTATTACCCTATGATGAGTTCTTCTAAACTGGATAGGATTTATATTCATTCTTAAATTATGCTTTATTTTTGGCAACTCCCCCACTGTGATTTGACATCTCAGAAGCAAGACCCTTCAGATTCTCAGAAGGCAGAAATGCTGCTGACAGAACTAATTCAGAACTGTCTTCATCAACTCTACTCACTCTATAATGTTTTCTTTCCATTCAGTTCTTCCCTTCTCTGCTAATTCTGGAACAGTTATTGTGCATATATAACAACAACAACAAAAAAAACTAAGACCATCTTGCTGGACATTAATAATCCAAATCAAGAGAAGCAAAGGAAAGAGCTCTCTGCTTAACCTGACTATATTTCTGGTTCATGAGGTTTGGACTTTTTGTAGTAGGACTTAGAGGCAGGTGCTGAACAAATCTTGAAAAACAGCCCAAATTCGGGGTTATAATAATATATAATATATAATTCTGATTGCATGTGCTAAGTTTTGGGGTACCTTAGAGACGTGTCTAGAAGGTTTTGCTCCACTAAATAGGCATTGAGCTGCTTGATAGAGGGTTTTTTCCCTTCCTCTGCAGACCTTGGAATCTCAGTCTGAGGTCTGAGAATGAGACTGGGTTCATTTCTAATTGTCCACCTTCAGGAGAAAGAACAGATTTAGCAAGTTTTCCCAATGCCTCAGGGATATTTCTTAGTATCATTAACCCCTGGAACTTTATTAATGTGAGGAGTGCTCATCTAATAGCCCATTCTGCTGATTATGTGCAATGTACTGACAAATTCGAGATCAATATTTTCATTTTACTGGTTGCTCAGATCTGGCAGTAACGATGAATAGTAAAATCTGCTGCTAATTGAGGGAGAGATTCCACACACAGTGAGAAGCTGACACTTTTCCAGACATTCAAAACTGAAGCACTATCTAATACTCTGTTCTTTACTTGACCTGTAAGTCTTCCAGTTTTCACACAAGGGTGAGAATTTGGTGACTCCTGATGTTACACTTCCCACCAGATTCTTTAGTTGCACAGAGTAACAACTACTTGGAAAGTTGATACAAAGATAGTAATTCAGGTTTTGGACCTAAATTCAGATATTCCTACTTTGCTTTGTGTTAGAATTTAGCATTAGAATTTAGAATTAGCTCCTGTACTGAACAGCACCACATCAAATAATGACACTTCAGTGACCATTATTTTCAGAAACAGAACTGGAAAATCTTTCTGAAATTAAACCAAACCACTCTTCAATGTTTGCATTTAGCTCAGAGTTTAGGTTTCAAATTTATACCAATAGACAGTTGTTAATCTGGAGGTTTATGTTATAGGCATGTTTTCTCATGCCTATGAGTAGGCAAGAAGAATTAAAGCAAGTTGAAAGAATTGAACTCTCCTTTCTGTTGTAATTGAAACTTGGAAAAGCAGTGCTGAATTTTGAATTTTGGTAATTTAGCACCTCTTGAAATGAGCCTTTCTACCCAATTCATGGGCAAGCATTGACATGTGTCTTGTGAGATCAGCTTCTTCCTCCTGAATAAATCCCATCAGTGTGTGTGGAGGTTACTGGTGATTCATGTCTCAACACTGTGGGCCAGCACAAAGCTTTTAAATGCTGCATCTAAGTTTAGGCTTAGATTGCAACAGATAATTAACCTGAAAAATGGGATGCAGATTAATGTGAAAATTCTTACCCAGATTAGACCTGTTATTGCATAATCGAAGATAAATAGAAATCTTGGTTATGAAGCTTAAAAAAACCCCTCAGGATGGAATGCTTGTGGAACATAATAATGTCTAATTTCTACTTTGTCACATGTAAAATTCATCTCCTCATTAAAAAAAAAAAAGTTCAAATAAACCAGAGTTTATGAAACATATGTTTGCATTTAAAACTGTTTTGCACTTCCCTCTGAGATGACTTTGGAGACATGGCCTGTGTTATAATACCACTTCCATTAAACATTGGAAGCTCAACTTTTTACAAAAAAATTCACACAAACATTCTGCTCTTAATCCAAACAGAGGGGTTATGAACTGAACCTTCAAACAGAAACTCTCAATATTTGGCTTCTCAGCTCAGTAGCACCAATCTGGGGTGCCAACTAGCATGCAGTGTAATTAATAATTGTTGGAAGAAAAGGTCCTTAAGGCAGAATACCCACTGCATATAGCTTGGCTGCTTTTTTAACCAAATAAGGGAATGGGGCATTTCACTGTTTATAATAGCCCCGTGAAATACAATGTTTCAATCTGTTAAAGAAAACACATTTCAACTTTTCCTGCCCATTTCCAAGTTTCTTCAACTTCTTAAAAAAAAATAAAAAATTAAAAAATAACGAAACTGACTACAAGTCTCTGGCAGATTTATAGGTTTTCACTTTACAAAACATTTTAACAAAGTTCCAGAGATGAACAACGTATCACCCAAGTTCTGGCAGTTATGCAAGGATTGTACACACAGTTCCCAAAGAGTAAAAATGCAAAAATCAATTCCAGGCAATGACAGAAAGCGGAACTAATTAAAGACGCTGAAGGAAAAGAGCTCATTTTCTAAGGCAAACATGTCAATATTTATCCCATAAGTGAAGCTGGTGCCGTAGTGAGTCTGGTGGTGCTTCTAAACACACAATAATCTGACACAATAACTTGTTGGTAATTATGAAATGAATGCTAATAAAATATCCCTGCACCAGGCAACTCTTAAACTCCTGCTTTAGCCTCTTATCAAAGCTTAAACATTACATTGTCCGACAGCATTCCAAAGTTCTTTAAGGAGCAAACATTTGTTATTATTCCCACTTACCATTGTAACTTTTTGCCTTAAACTGATGCTGTGAATGACCCTTCCCCCCAAAACCAGGACTCTGAGCCACGTTAGTGCAGGGTAAGATAAAAAGTAAAGGTCCTTTAATAACACAGGGCCTACAGCCCACAGGAATACAGGATGACAGGCATGTGTCCCAGTTCTTGTTTCTATGGCTTTTATAATAAGATCCCTCCAATCATTGCTTTACACATTTCTCAGTCCAGCCCCAGTCCCACCCCTGGTCCAACCCCTGGAATTGGGTCTGGGGTCATCAGGACCCTCTGTCTTCATCAGCTCTTCTTCCTCAGGCACACAAAGGTCTCTTGGAGCTCATCCAGTTCTGGCTTTTGGGTCACTCTGACCTGTGTTTATGTTTCATTCTGTAGGCCTTCTGATATCCTTCAGCTCTTTACCTTGGAAAGGAGTCTAAACAAGATTAATTAACTAAAGGAATCTGAGCTCCCTGTTCTGGGACAGGGGTAGTGATAGAAAGGCATTAAACTTAAACTGTTAGAAATATTAACCCTCTAAAAATCTACAACTACTGTGTTCCTAAAATCTACAAAATGTGAAAATCAGAACAAAAACCCTTTCGGCATCAAAACAGAGTTGCTTTTGATGACACCAGTGCAAGGAGGTGCTCAGACCACACAGTCCTCATTACACACCCTTTTTTCCTACATTTTTATCACCCTGCAAATCCAGTAGCTGTTTAACAGAACTCTCCTGGGCTCCTTGGGCTCTCCTGGTTGTGATGCCATTCCCATCCAGTGCTGATTGCCCTTTCATCTTGCTCGAGGTTTTCTTGGCATCAGACCCAGCCCCAAAGCACATGAAACACATCCTCAGGATTTTATTCCCTGCTACTGGTCTGCATTATATTCTGAACAGAAAGTTTAACTCAGTGGGTTTTCTCTCCCCAAGGAAATGCATTTAGGAGGAAAGGATGTCTTCCTCAGTCCTGACAAAAGTCACCAGAGCTATTATAACTTTTAAAGCTTTGCAGTACTCAAGGTGATGCTGGTGTGGTTCCTCCAGATGAGGTTTGTCTCATCAGCTGAGTGTTTGATGTTCAATAACAGCAAAGCTACTCACTCCCAGAATGCTGAAACTGCTGCCAAACTGTCCCTTTTCTCACAGACAGGTCCTTCCAAGGCAAGGGGAGTTTCTGCCATTGAAGCACCACTTCAAGAGGAGGAAAAGGGTTTCTGTGCCCTGATGCCCCATACAGAGGGTAGAAAGTGGGCAGAAGAGATGAACCTATGAATGGATACAAATTACATGAGCTCCATGTATTTCTGACTCAGTGATCCCTTTCTGATTCCCTGGTGTATTTTATTATCTAGGATGTCTGAGGTTTCCAACTGCTTCTGAGTTTTGCATCAAAACCATTCAGGAAACACTAATTCCTTGCAAAGCACACCTCTGGAGCTGATCAATAAAATTCAGCTTTGCAGATCAAAGTTCCTTTTCCCCATCAATAAAAACTGAGTATTGCAAAATGAAGGGGAAATCTGCAGCAAAACAGCACAGGAAGAAAAAAAAGGGGGGAAAAAAAAGAGCACTGTGGCTAGAAAGCTTTACTTCTGTGTTTTTGGGCTTGGAAAGGTTAAGTTACTATTCCTTTCTATTTTTTTATTGTCTTGGGTGGAAATTTCACTTTAACAGCAAGAAAGCCAGGTTCTATTCATCATTTGACTTTATTTCTATTTGGTTGGTTAGAAAGAGAATTTCCTGTCTACAGGAAAGTTCTGTGCTTTGGAAAGAACACTTTATTTCAGGTTGATTGAAACACTATATGCTGTAGTTGACATAGTGAATGAAATAAAGTTCAGGAAGTTTTCACTGCTGCCTGAAAGGAAATTTTATCAGACCTGACATCCATGATGTTACAGTTTCAGTATTCACAAAGGGGCATTTTCTAACTTTTCTCTGATCAATACCAGCTCAGGCTTTAGTGCCTCATTCAGCAAAATGGGTATTTAGGATTTCATAAGTAGCTCTTTCCCCTTTTCAGAGCTGTCTCCTGCTCTGGACCATCACCAGCACGTAGGATCATTGTGAGATGATTTGAGGAACTGGTTCAACTCAAAGCTTTCTTTTTCTTTCCCCTCCCCTCTACCATCCAGCTGAGTTACCTGAGTGTTTTCTCTTAGTTTTGCGCAGCCACGGTTCAGGGGAAGGAGTGAGTGCAGCAATAAAAGGCCCAGCAATGTCCAGCAAGAGGGATGGATTAAGCCAGTGTTGCCACCAAAAATCATTCATGTGGAACCTTAATCACTGTATCATTTCATTATCATGAAAGGATTACCATGTTTCCTTAAACCAACACATCCAAACCCCCCAAAAGTTGATTTGTATGTCTGAGGAAGATGTATTACATATAATACATTGAAAAGAAACAGATGTTTGATGTGAATGTTCAGAATTCCCAGACAGACTTGGCAATGACAGAGACTGCTCTAGAAAGGAAAGCAGAAAGAATAAAATGCATTTATCTAAGGGAAGAAGAGGAGGCAAAGCTCAACATAATTGTAGGAATAAGGACTCCTGGAAAGTAAACAAAGCACGAGGATGTCAGTGCACATTGATCACTGAAGACCTGAGCAAAATCATCAGGTGATGGTGCTCAGTTGGCATTTGTAGTGAACAAGTTAGTTATTGAATGTCCCACACAGGAACAGCTCTGTTTGGGCTGATGTTCTGCAGTTCAGGATGAGAAAACTCAAGCTTTTGCAAGTGCAGGAACTAATACTGCTACAAACACACACAAAAATACACATACACAAAATATCTGTATTATAAACAGGTATTCAAAATACACACAAACACATACACAAAAATACCTGTATCATGGACATAGTTGGAGCAAGCAAAACCTTTAGTATTTATAATATACTTATAATGCAAGCAAAACCTCTAGTATTTTTGGAATTAAAAAAAAAGAGAGAAATTTAGATTAGACAACAGTTGGACACTCCTAAACTAACCTGCTCCTCACCTCTACTCCATCCAAGCACCTATTTAAGATTCAGTTATTGAAGTAAAAGCCCCTCTTACACACCTACAAACTTTATTATTAATAAAGTCAGAGACTCCCCTGAATTCAAGGGCTGCCAAGTGCAGTTGAAGCCCTTATGGTGAGGTTGGAAAAGCCAGGCTTTGGTCCCAAGTTTGAAGAAGTCTGTGTTTTTTAACTCATAACTGGCTCTGTTGCTAGTAATGTTCAAGGTAAACATTTCCATGTGAGAAATAAAGCACAGACAAGTCAGCTGAGTCATGTTCACAGGCAAAGTATTAATGGTGTGAAAAGGATTCCCATCTCTTGACTCCCTCATCTGTGTTTTATCCACAAATTCATTTTAAAGTCATGGGATACTTCTGAGTTTGTGATGAATTTAAAGAATACATTATTACATCTTCAACACACACATATATATATTTACAAAACCAAAAAAGCTTTCTCCCTCTGGAAAACACTTATAAACAGCTCTACCTACATCAAACAGGTAAGAAATAAGAAACAGTATTTTAATGGCAGCAAGCAACTGTATTTTCATGTCTACAAATTGTAACAAAAACCTCAGCAGCTACGATGACATGGCAGACAAGGTTATACCTGCAAGCCACTAATGCAGGAGGAATTTTATCCATCTCCTGGTCTCTCCAGCCTCCCCAGAGACCTTCTGCCTTTTTTAGGGCACAACCATCTCTATCTTTGTCCTGGAACAGATAAATTGATGGGAGAGGTTATCCCACGGGCAGGTTTCAAGTATTTGAGACCCACAAGTGGCAGAGAGACAAACACAACAGTGAGCAGGCACTTCATAATCCAGAGGAACAGAGAGAATGGGAAAAGTGACTCCATGCAGGTCCAAACACAGTCAGTTATCAGGAAAATCTTAACCATGAGATCCGTGTCATTGGAGAACTATTTTCCCAAGCAGAATAATAGAAGCCTTGAAACCTTCATTCTTGGATCATCATCTCATGTATGGTATAATTGACCTGTGCGTGGTATGACCACATTGCAAAAACATTTTAACTCCATACAGGGCTCAGCTGTGATTTTAAATGAATGAAAACAGTGTAACACTTAAAAAAACCCCTTATTTCCTCCTTGTAGTTGTTACCTGCTGACTTAGGGATCCTTCCTGAATGAGCTCTCAGTTAGGAGTCTCCCTTGAGACCTCATGTTGGTGTGGAAAGCATTCATTTCTCTGAAAACTCCTTCTACCAATGTCTGTTTAGGCTGGGAAAAGGGAAGGGCTAGATGGATAATAATCTTGAGAACTAGAAGAACATTAAAAAGTCCAGAAGGAATGAGGGTGCACCTAAGAAAGCAGGAAACACCTTGGGAGGAAACCTTCAGTACGTGAAGTCAAAGAGGAGAAAAAAGGGAAAGTCAGAAAAAGTTAGAAAGAAAAACACTCTGTCAAAACCATTCACTGAAGCCCCAGAAGTGCTTTGCTTTCATTCATTCCACTGAAACACTGTGTTCCTTTGAGTTTAGTTCTTTTTTTCAGAGCAACAGTGGGAAAAGGAATAGCAGCTGATGTTTCACACACGTCACCTTCCAACCTGACACCGATAATTCTATAATAAAAAACCAACCAAACAATCAAAAACCCCACAAAAACAAAAACTCAAAGAACCCCCAACTAATGGTCCTTTGTCTCAACTTTGCATTTTGGGGGCAATATTGAATTTTTTAATTCAAAGCTGAGTTCCTCCTTTATGGAATCAAAGAAACAGAATTCCATCATCCTGGAGAACCACCTGTGGTGGGAAATAGTCCAAATTCTACCTATTAAGAGAAATGACACAGCATAAGATGTACATGGCAGGGATTAAATTTCACATAACTTCAGATGCAGGAATGATAAAACATTGTATTGCTTTGCTCTGTTTTCAAAATCCACCTCATTTCAGAAGGTTATCAAGAGTTGTAACAGGTTTTTTCTGATTTATTACATGTGAAGGATTTCTGTCTTGCTCCACTGGCTTGTTGGTGCCCCCTCGTGTTTAAAAGAACGTGATAAAGATCAGTGTCATTCATGAAGAACAATGGAAATAACTATACCAGAGAAAGGCATGAAAATCAGGACAAAGGGGGAAAAAAAGATTTAAAAACATTTTTTTTCAGAATTGAAAACACAGTTTTAGCTTGTAATTTTTCAGGATTGTTTTTAGATTGTTCCAGATGTTGCCAAATCCATGATAAATTAAAGACACTTCTAAGTTTATAATAAGTGTAATTTTTAAAATATTTAAAAATGCTCAAAAATAATCCCTTTATTCTGTTCAGGTTTATTTTTCCCATGCATATAATCAATAATTACATAATACTCGTTATGACCTGATGGTGAAAGGTATCTGAGGATTGCTTTCAGGGAGCATTATTTTAAGGTGTGTGAGCTGTTGGGTGTGCAGGTTATATGTGAAAAAAAGAGTTGGAAGTTCTCTCACTGTGTCACTGGTCGCTTTGAGACACTGTGCCAAGGACCTCACATCATAGCTCTTCAGATCCTCATCCTCAGGACAAGTGTTGGCATCTTTCCATGGGAATTCAACCTGCTGTTAAGGCAAAACAACTGTGTATAAACAATTTTTTATATATAATGTATATCTACATAAATATATATCTATAGATATATATAAAACTGAATCATCAGATATTTGTGTGAATATATCTATTCCCCACTTTGACCTACATAAGTGATACACACAGAACTTCCCAAAGCCACTCAAATTCAGTTTCCATCTTTTAGCAAGCAACTGCTGTGATTCAAATTCTGAAAGAAAACTCCTTCATGTATCACAGTCCTGCAAAAATTGCAGTGGATTTTTCTTTTCCTTACATTGCAGACAGATGTCTGTTTGACAGTCTGGAGGGCGAGCTACAAAAAACTTCTCAAATGAGAGATTAACTCCTAAGTGGTGCAATTAAAAGATTTATTAAAGTTAGGTGGAGAAGGTGGGGTTAGAGCTGAAGGAATGGCCTGGGTATCACACCTACCCTGATATGAAGCAACAGCTAATCAGAGAAGTTAAACTTTGGCTTAGTCACAGTGAACAAGATGCCAGGAGCTTATAAATGTTTTTTAATGAAAAACTTTTATCCCTTCTTGTCCAGCCCTCCTCTTATCACTAAAGCTGCCCTAAGGCTACAGGTTTGCATCCCCTTGGGTTTGCCATCCTTTCCTTCTGGCTTTGCCTGACTTCCCACTCTGATTTCCACCAGCTTTGAAGGAAGCAGAGACCTGGGCTGTGGGAAGACACAGGACCCAGTGTTTAAAACACCAGTGTGTGCTCTGTGCTGTAAGTGATGCATTTTTATGGCTCGTTTGTGTACAGCAACAAATGGCATGGCTTTGTTAATCTTAATTACCCATCGGGGTATAGAGAGGTCAGTTATATTTACAGCTCCAATGCAGCAAAATATGAGATGTTCAATCTGACCAGGAAACAATCACCACTGGGTTATTTTATTTATATGGATTCAAAGCACAATGTAAAAATGTCTATATTGTTTCTGGGATCCATTTGATATTCAAAAACAGGCACATGATGATACAAACCATCCCTGACTCATCTGTTGCAGGTGATGCTGTGCTTTGCTAAGATCTGTCTCAGAGGGATGGTTCCATATTGAAACATCTTTCTTCATATTTTTCTGTGTTTCTTTCTTTCAGTACCTGCTCTGCAGAAACAGTTTGAGGCTGGAAAACCTCAAATTCTCCCAGTTTCTCAAGCAGGTCATATTTTGAAAAATACTGGTCAATCTTTCTGATCCTACTAGTGACTCAGTCCTGGACTGGATCCTCAGCTCATTGTTCTCTCTTTTGCAGGGAGTCTTCACAGAGATCCCAACTGAATTCATGATTCATATGTTTAAACCACAAACACCTTGGAGATAAATTGTGGATACAAAAAAAAAAAAAAACAACCAAAAAAACCCCAGCTCAAACAACCAAACACATCCCCCCAGTAACCACAAGTTGTAAAAGAATATATGAAAGCCTAGAATTTAAACCAGTGATAGTCATAAGTGTAACTTCATTGGGAGTGTCTCATGTCCATGGAAAGGCCTTATAATATTTGTAGGTAATTGCTGTAAGTAGACCACTGTAGAGCACTGTAGTAATTCAATTCTGAAAAAGTAGACATTTGAGCATGTGGAATATTACCCAAATATTAGTGCAACAGGTTATTTTCTGGTACTGTTACAACTTCATGTCTTCCCTCTCTACAGAAGCCCAAATTTGCTACTCTTTGGGAAGAGTGGTTGTAACATAATGGTGTTAAATTGGGGGCTGGAAGAACCAGCCTGTCCTGCAAGTGCTGGCAAATCTCTTGAGCTTTATGGAGTCGAAGCTCCAGTGGATAACAAATTTGAGCTGGTTTAGTGGCATATCTGCTGATAATGAATGAGAACATGGAAGTATTTAGGTCCTGACATGTGAAAACCATGGCTGCTCATGGCAAAACTCTCATTCCTGTTAATGAAGTGTTAAAAACTTGTCTCTCAGTGGGCTGCCAGTGTGTGCAGGATGGTGATTCTGCTGTAGAACAATGTGGCACCTGGGCTGAAGTCTCCAGTATCCAAACCACTTAAAGGGTATTACCCTGAGTCACTGTTATTGCCTCTTTGTATCTTAGAACAAAAGGCTTTCCTTCGTCAATTATAAATGGTGAAACAACTGCAGTTCACAATGAAGTTGCAGAAAACACCTAGAATAAATGGGTGTTGAGGGAGATGGTGGCTCCTATAAACGCAAAGAATGGCAAGTGGGATCATCAGTAAACGCTTCACCCTTTTTTCTTTTTTATGACTCAGATGACTAGAGCTCTAAGAGTGACTTCTGGTAAGCAATTATATGAAAATATAATATAAAAATATATATTTTACCTTCATTGCTTAAGACCAAAGGTGCAGAGGCAGGTTGTAGCATGCAGCTGCAGTTTGCACATGGCAGCACTGTGGGCTGATCTCTGCTTTGGACTGTACACTACACAGACACAGACACACACACACACAGACACACAGACACACAGAGATACACAGATACACACACAGACACACAGACACACACACACACACAGAGATACACAGATACACACACAGACACACACACACACACAGACACACACACAGGCACACACACAGACACACACACAGACACAGACACACACAGACACACACAGACACAGACACACACAGACACACACACACAGACACAGACACACACAGACACACACACAGACACAGACACACACAGACACACACACACAGACACAGACACACACACAGACACACACACAGACACAGACACACACACAGACACACACACACACAGACACAGACACACACACATACACACACACACACACATACACACACATACACACACAGACACACACAGACACACACACAGACACACACAGACACACACACAGACACACACACACACACACACACACAGACACACACACAGACACACACACACACAGAGACACAGACACAGACACAGACACACAGACAGACAGACACACACACACACACACAGAGACACAGACACAGACACACACACAGACACACACAGACACACACAGACACACACAGACACACACACACACACACACACACACACACACACACACAGACACCAAAAAAAAAAAAGAAGAAAACCAAAGATCCATGAAAACTATTTTGATTTTTCCTACCCTGGTTACCTCAAGATTCCATTCAAGAAGGTAATCAGTAGCTGGTGCTGTTAGTCACAGACCAAAGAGCTGGGAACATACACAGCTATGTCTCATGGAAATGGCCATGGACCAACATACTTGCCCTATAGCAAGAAGGGATTGAGATTAGGAAAAAGCTTTTCTAAATGCAAGCAAAGCACCAGATTCCCACAGGAGCTTGAAAGGGATGATGGCAATCCCATCAAAAGGAGTCAGGAAACTCAGATCAAAAGTAGCTTGGGTCCAGTTGAATCTGCTTTGGGATGGAGAGGGGGACTGGATCCAATAGCAGAGGGTTTAAAAGAATTGGGAGTGGGCTCAGTTTGACTCCCCCACCCCTCTGACTGGTGCAGCTGTGCAAGCCAAGGCTGTCATAATTTCCTTCCATCAGTAGCAAAGGGGAGATTAAGAGACCAGCTGTGACTCACATGCTCTGAGTCAAACCTTCTCTCTCGCCGTTCCCGTGAACACAGTTTACAGCATCTCCTGATTTCATTTCAAAGCCCTGGCTGGGCCCTTGGGTGGTGTTACTTTCAACTGTGAATTGCAGAGGGAAGAAGTGGGAGGTTCCTCTGACTTTTTGTAAAATGACACTTGGAAACTTGGGCAGCATTAATGGGAAAACCCTGCGTGTTTCCCATACTAGTGGCTAATAGCAACTAGGGAAAGTGTTTCATAGGGACATGAGAAAGGGAATAGTCCTCACACATGCAGAAGCAGGGGGCTGTTGTCTTCTAATTTCTTTTTTTTTCTTATACAGAACTTAATTTCCCATTCATCTTAGATTGGCTAAACTTGTGAAAAACATTCTAAGTATTTATTCATAATTTAAGCAATGTGTGGTGACTTCCAACTTGCTTCTTCCACTGGCAGAGGCAAAGACCTGCAAAGTGGTGGTTGGTTGTCACTACAGACAGTTTTATTCAGTTCTTAAACTGCCCTCAGGTATGAGCATATACTTGGTGCACCAGATATTGCTGTTTAAAACAGCAATGTTTTTCTCACCCAAGTTTGGCAAAATGTTAAATCAGAAAAATTACAAAAAAAAAAAAGAAGCAGAAGCTGTTCACAGAAAAAATATTTAATATAGGCATGCACAGGATTGCCTATGCTTGACACACATGAGTTCAAAACAAACAAAATACTCTGTGCTTTGGGTACATGAGCACTCTATAAATGCTGAGTGTTATCCAACCAAAAGACTTGCCATACACTAAGGTCCATCTAGCCCAAGACCCAGTGACTGTCAGTGGTAAGCAGAAAGGAAATGAGATTAGAAACAGAGCATCCATCCCCACAAATGCCTTTCCAACCATCAGAGCCTTAAGAGCTTACTGAGCTGAAAATTATAGCCAGACCCCTTTGTGCAGTAGACACCATTGAAGCTATTTTCCACAAATATTTCTCATCCTTTTTCCAAAAATATTCTTCTGATCTGACTTGTATCTCATGACAATGCTCAGTATCCATATTTTGTTATATTTACTGTTACACAGTAATTTACATAATAATCTTATGGTTTCAGTGTATTTCATGGAAAAAAACTCTCTTCCTCTTTATTTAATCTTACCACCTGCTAATTTCTCTGGCTATGCCTTAGTTTTTATACTGTGACTTATCATTCCTTGTTTATTTTTCCCACATTGCCTGTGATTTTAGGGCTCTCTGGAACCTGGTGCTGTACAACATACCCATTTTTTTTGCTTGGGAGTCAATGCCAGCCAGAGAGTGTGTTGTGTGTAGTGGTGAAGGTGAGGAGCAGGGTTTGTTTCACCATCATGTGATTGTGTTCATGCTGTTTTCGGATGGCTGCCAGGGAAATGGGCTCTTATCTCTGGATGCCCCAGCTGAACAGAGAGCTGGAGTGTATCCCTGCCTTCACTGAGTGCCCCTCAAAAGTGCAAAAGACTTCATAAAAATAGTTCAGAGTCAACTCCAAGGCAGGAAGGAGGTTGGTGAGCTGCTTGCTTGCTTTGCCATTTAGGCATCACACAAGCATTTCCTTGGAGCATGAGCACCCTGAACACCCAGAGCCCTTACTCAGCTTCCAAACACAGCAGCCAAGGACTGCATTATTATTGTTATAAAGGTACACAGTACATTTTGCAGGAGCAGACTGTAAATATTTTCAGCAATAGGTGTGGATGCCAAGCTTCACTGTCGCCTCCCTAACTGTTAAAAAAAGCCTTTTTGTTTTATTGCACAGACAGTAGATCCTCCATCCCTTTACCATTCTTCTCACAAGTATGTGTTGAGATGGCACACTGGGTTTATCACACGCTGAGGAAGAAAACTGGAGCTGGAGTCTCTGCTTCCTGTCATCCCAACAGCCTATTTTAGCTCCTGGGCCTCTTGAAAAGACAAATTGTGTTTCCTCTGCTCTTGTGCATGGCTGGAGCCTGAGCAGTGCCACTGCTCAGTTCTGTCCCTTGAGGTCCACCAGTGGTCCTGCCCTTGTTAGTCTGCAACTACCAAGTCCATGTGCCCACACAGAGGAGCCCAGGGAAAATTGACAGGCAAAAGACACAGTGCACAGGAGCAGGACAGAGGGATGGAGGTCAGGCACGCTCTGTCCAGATATTTTCCCATTATCTTTATATCAGTTTCCAACAATGAGCTTCTCCAAAGCAGCTCAAGGATGCTTGAGCTCATCTAGGGAGGGAAGTGGTGAGAAAACTTATTGTCCTGCCTCTCAGTATTACTGGGTGTAGCACAGGTTCCACAGCACACTGAGATTCCACTCAAAGCTGGGTCATGGCAGCCCAGCACCTTCTGAAATAATACTGGGCAATTAATGCATTTTAATTTTCAGGACACTTTAAAAGTAAAGATGTCCCACTAGCACATAAACACCTGGAACGAGGCAAAATGTGAACCGTATTCTTTTTTTTTCTTTTTCCCATGTGTGGAGCTGGAATACAAGCTTAATTTTTGATATCCTGCTTGTCAGACTAAAACTTCCTAAAGCATGTTAGAAAATGATGTCATCAATCAGCTGGTCTACCTCTGACTGGGCTTTCAGTAGGGAATTACCCACAGGAAAAGTATCCCTTCAGTGATGAAGGCACATTCTATGCCTGCCTGTGCATATATCCAGGCTGGGTTCCCACCCAGCTGGCCTCAGCAGATGCTCATGGAGCTTGTGGTCATGATGAGATAGGACACTGGAATCCAGCATGATTTTCAGCTTCTGTTGTGTTTCACATCTGTAAAACAAATATATGTGTTGGTTTCGTGCCCACATTTGATTCTGTCACAAATCTCCATCCAAAATAAATTAATTTTAGGCAAGGGAAAAAGAATATGTTCCCAAGTGTCTTTGATCTCGGGTTAAGCGAGCTGCTAATTGAGGCTTCAGTGCAACACAATCTACTCACCCTCTCTTCTGCTAATAATAAACTAAGTGATGTGCATTTTAAAAATAGTCCAATCCATACTGTATCAAAAGAAAAAGCCCAAAAGTTAAAAAGGAATAAAAAGATACGAAATGTAGCCTAAAACCATCCCGACTCAAAGACTCGCAGGCCTATATTCCATGAAGGAAAAGTCCATACACATAAATTCCCTTGTTTATGTATTTATCTTAATGTGTTTTCTATCCTTCCTGTCAAACTTCAAACCAGCTCAGGAAAGATGCTTTTATAGTCTGAAAAATACTGTCCTACAGTGATATCTGAGCTGTAACCTGCTATCTTTTTGGTAGCAAAGGGGAGTTGAGAGTGGAACTAGACACACAATCTAAGTGGGAACAGTGTCTCCTCACTGTCACAAGGTGGGCACCCCTGTGGGGTGCTGGGGACCCCTGGAGGGTGCTAGGCACCCTATTTTCTGTGACTCATTGTAGCCTGAGGGTAAGTACCACCAGTGAGGTGCCACTCAGCAACGTCCCTTTGGGGGGTGCAAAGGGGACCGCGAAGGGTCTGGAGCATGGCAGAGTGAGGAGCTTGACAAATGTGGGTACTTGGGGTCTGACTGCCAGAAATTGGGAATTCTGCCAAGCCTGTTTCCTCCTGGCAGAGCCCTTGCACACTTCTCTGCATTTTTGAGGGTTACGTGCTTTTCTGAGGATAAAAAAAAAGAGCAAACAGACAGAGAATGGTGCAGATGAATCTGTGTCAGTTTTGCCTAAGCAGATTTCTACAGCACAGGCTCAGGCAGTAGGTTTGGAGACCAGGAAATCCCTGGGGGACACTGAAGAGAGGTTTAGATCTGTGGAGATGAGTAAGCCTGGAGTCCTACACAAAATCCTGTACAAATACCGTAGCCACCCAGTGGAAGGTGTGAAAAGCGAGTAGCAGCTATTTTACACCTCACATTTCTAGAAGCAAAGTTGAGAACAGTAACCTGGTGGTACTCTTTGAGGACATGACTTTGTTGGTGTGTACAGTGACATTCAGAGCATCCCTCCTGGAACAGACCTGGGAGGGGGGCCAGTCACAGCCTCCCTGGGAGGTCACAGAACATGCAGAGTTGGGAGGGACCCACAAGGATCATCGAGTCCCAACACTTAGTCCTGCACAGAACCAACCCCAAGAGATGAGATGCCCTGGCACTCCCTGTGCCAGCGGGGTGGAGGAGTGCCTTGTCACTGCATTTCCACTGGAAACCCTGTCACTTTTCCCACTGAGACAGCGGGAAACACGGGGTGGCGAGCTGGGAGAGCGGGGCCAGCTCGCACTTGGGGTGAAGGGGGAGTTACCCTCAAACGAAGCGCCTTCAACAGCGGACCCATTAAATCTCCTCTTATTTTGCGAAACGGGGAGGCGCGGGGCAAAAATAGGGAAGGGAGCGGGAAAAAACAATTCCAGCGGCTCCACAGGAGGGTCCGTGGGGGCTCAGCCCCACGGGGCGTGCCCGTCGCTTCGCGCTGCCCTTCCGCGGCCGCGCCGCAGCTGCCGCCGCCGCTCCGCGCCCAAGGTCAGGTACGCGCAGGGGCTCCGCGGGGGCGGCGCGGCGGGAGGGACGGACGGAGGGAAGGAAGGGAACGAGGGAGGGAGGGCCGGCTGGCCGCGGAGGGCCGCGCTCCGGCGGGCCGGGCCGCCCGGCGCCCGTATTTAAAGTGTGCCGGGGGTGGCGGTGCCGCTCCGCTCCGCTGGGTGAGCGCGCCCGCCCCAACAGGCGCCACGGGGAGGAGGGGGCGAAGGGAGGAGAAACAGCAGCAGCAGCAGGAGGAGGAGGAGGGATCCCAGCAAGTTGGGTTTGGTACCAAGTGGCAGGAGGGTGCGCGGCGCTAGGACGAGCGATGGATAAGGATGAGATCCACCTGCGCAGGCTGCCGGCCGCCGCGCCCTGGGGACCGCGTAAGTGTCGCCGGCCGCGGTGGGGAAGGTGCGGGATGGGAGCGCTCCTGCCCGCCCGGGGATGGGCTCTGCGGGCTGCCACCCTGCGTGCCCCGATAAGGGATTTATTATTAGCGTTTCATCGACTATTTTTAAAAATCCAGACATAATCTCCCATCTCCTCCCACTTTGCCCCCCGCAAAACGTAAAGCGGTGTAAAGTCCTTTTAACCTACGTTAATATCGTAATTAAAATCTCGTCTAACGCCGGGAAGCCAATCTAATTATGAAAAATTGCCGGAGTACGAAAGTGGCAAATCCTTGAGTAGATGATTGCTGTTAATTCACACTGTGCCGCGGAAGTCGAGCTAAAAAAAAAAAAATCCAGCTAAATGAAATAGATCTGTCTGAGATTGCCAGTAATGTTTTTACAGAACTGACTAAATCATGTATCTCGGTATCATTAAGTAATGTGTGCAGCAAAATAAATTATATATATTGGAAGGGGAAAATACATTCCTTGGCTGAGAAGTTACAGAATGTTTGAAGCCAAAGAGCAGATCGTTTAAATGGTAGGGGGTGGGAATTTCCTTGGCTTCCCTCTAGAAATAAATCACAGTCTGTGTGCATGCATGGGCACCCACATGTACATTTATATAAAATCTTCACACACACACACACTGTGTATATAAAACCTTTGCACACAGACATTGGAACACAAATTTTGCAAGTACTATTTACTGAACACATTTTTCTACCAGTTTAGAGACAATAAAACTAGGAGCGAGATGCTAACCAGGAACATACTGGAACACATTTGATTATTCAGCTGAATTGTATACAAATGAAGTAAATTTAGCATGGCACCATTTAGAAATTCCATGCTTTACAATCAAAATTCCAAATCTAACTGTTGGCAGCTAAGAATAGCACAGGGAGCCCTTTTCTTCACTCTCTCTTTTTGGATTCCCATGAAAACTGTTATCCTAGAGCCTACTCATTAAATGGCCAAATATTTCACCAGAGGTCAGCCCATTTCTAAAAGAAATGCTGTTTGCTCACCAAGCCATAGGTTAGTCAGAGCACTCTGAATGAAAACTTTTTCTTGAATATCTGGCACAATACAGGTGGGCTTTGTATCTAAATACCGGGGGGCAGGTTTTCTGTATGCCACTTGTCCTGCCTTAACTTCTTTATGAAAATGAGGAGCTTGAACTTCTCAAAGCTGTAATGGAAAGCATGGGAAGCTGAAGTGTTGTCACGGTACATTATCAGTGGTATCAGTAAGAGGACTACATGATAAAATGGCACTAGAAACTCTACCATTACTCATGGGGCAGGTGGCAATTTATCATGAGGTAATCACAGCGATAGGGTGAGAGTCCTGAGAAATCGTTTGAGTGGCTTTTTATCTTTGGGAAACACAATATTTTACAGTGACTTTATTTAATTTACTGAATCACCCATTAGCAGCATGAAGGCTGTATAGCAGCTTCATTGATGAGTTCAAGGAGCAGTTTTGTTCTCGGAAGTGCATGTTTGTGCTTCTATTGATAACGTATCCAAAAGAGCTTGTTTGTAAAAGCTGTTTATAAGGTGAAACTCCTGTCTAATTACATAGCAGAGCCATGTATCGTGGTACAAATCCTATCCAGTTGTTTGGTAACTTCTGCATTTATTGCTGGAGAGATGTGTGCAGACCCATCCTTGATGTTTGTATATGCTTTTTATACCCAACAAACCTCCCACAGGCAGTGAAGGAAACTTGCTTGTTGCAAGGAGTAGGGAAAAAGTTGGGGTCAGTGAGAGGATGGTGAAAGACAGGAAAACAAAGGGGGAAACCTGTGCTCTGGGTAAATACTAACTGTTGACTACATCCAAATTACTATTTAACTCATCACTGGCAAGGAAAAAAGTGACCTCAGCACATTATTTTTGGCTCTTTTGGTGGCATGAAAGGACAGGTGTCCCCAGCTACATCTGTGCCCTAAGGAGCCAGGCATTGCAGCTGATACCTGTCACCTTATTACGTGCAACTCCTCTCTTATGTCCTGGAGCAACAAGTGCATCTAATGAAGACTAGATGAGGGTCAGATTTGGGGTGGACTCTGGGGAAGGGTACAGGCATGCTGGCTTCTGAAAAGACTGTGGTGATACTTCAGATAAAAGCTTAGAGGCGCTGGAGACAAGTGCTGAGAACTAAGCACAGGTTTAGGATTCAGGTTTTTAGTCTTTAATGTTTCAGCAGTCAAAAATTCCCTGAATGAACATCCGTCCCCTTTGAAAACCATGAGAGAGTTTTGTCACCAACTTAAATGGTGTCAGACTATCACCCTAGAAAATGAATTGTTTTCCCCCTTTTCTCTGGAATTAATTTCTCAATTCAGAGCTGGGACTTCTGCACAGCTCTGTAGGTTTTTGGTACGTATTGCCCTGCTTCCCATGGTAGCACTGCAGCTATTTCCATTAACGGCGAAAATGATGAAGCATATTAAGCTAATAATTAATCAGAGATGACAAGGGACTAATAACTGTATTGATTTAATTAGGACTTCTTTTCCAGCTCTGTAACTCACAGTCATGCACATCATTAACTTAGCATTTTAATTTGTCGTAATAACTTATTAATTTCTGGGGGTGAGCGTGTGCACGGTCAGGGCAGTGGCTCCGACTTTGTGCTGGATCCCAGGACTGGCAGCAAGGAGGGCACTTTGCCAGTCTCTAGGAGCTCCTACAGATCCCTGAGGTGATGGCAAGCAGGGCTTCGCAGAGCCAGGTGTGCCAGATGAGCTGGCAAGGCCCGTGCCCCTCTGTGGCCACTTGCTGCAGTTGTAGGGGTGTGACATGAAATACGGGGGGAAAGCAATGTGCCAAAACAGTGACCCTGGGAAGTAGCAGTATTTATTGGCATCAGGAAGGGAAAAATGTCCCTTTTGACTTGAATTGCACCCTTTGGAGTCTGATGATGTCGGGAAAAGGAAATGCTTGGGGACGTGCTGTGGTTGGAAAATAAGGCTCACTTGCAATTAGAATCACTTTGGGGAGAGGAGGAAAGGAGGGGGCTGTAACAAGCATGACAAACAGGACTTTACTGTGTGAAAGGCTGACAAATGCCAGGTTTACTCATCTCCCCCACCCCACCCCCTGTTTTACTGGGGATACTTGGCACTTACTGGGCATGCTTGGCATCTTATGTAGCTGAGTCCTCAGTGAGATCCCCTCTGATACACTGCTGACCAGAAACTTCTCCAGCTGGGAGAAGCTTTTCTCACTGAGATCATAGCACCAAATAGATGGTTGTGTTGCACTGTACAGCGAGGTTTGGGACTTCTGGGGAAAGAGATCCTGTCAGCCTCCATACAGAGCTCAGCATCCTGCTCTGTATCATCAGGGCTCTTGGAAACCTTTGCCCTGTGCCATGGGAAGGTTGATTCCTCTGCTTTATGCTCGTTTGCTGCAGAGGGCAGTCAGGACAGGGATGAGATCTGTGCAAGCCAGAAGCACCGAGCAGGCTCCAGAGCAGAGCCTGTCCAAAGTCCTTGGCATTGTCCTTCAGGAAGATGATGGGGAGTTTGAAGTATTTACCCTATCAAGCCTTCCTTTCATGTAGAATTGTTGGGTCGCTGTACAGGTGAACCATTGGTTTGATGGGTTCCAGGAACAGAAGTCACCTCTCTCCTTATTTCTTGTGTTTTCAGGGATTCTGAGAAAGCCCCCCTGCACACAACTTCATATTTTATCAGACAAGCCATTTTAGAAAGAGTTCTGCTTAATTTCAGAGGCTGCAGAAGATGTTTAGCTGGGCACGGTGTGTGGCAGCATGGGAATGTTCCTCTTCCTGACCTCACCCCTATTTGCAGGGCAACTGGAGATTATGGCAGGACTTACAGTTCTGTCACAGGTACAAACCCCAAGAGGGGCTTTACAAATGACAAATTTTCAGGGGTTGGCACCCTATCAGGATGTTATTTTCAGTGGTGCTAAGTCATCTTATGCCAGCTGTTAGATCTAAGCAATGTCACTGACTTTTTTCCGGGACTCTGAAGAGCAAAGAAAGATAGTGGTGTCTCCATTGTTCTTGGGAGGTAATTTGTGGTAAATATGGGCCTCTTAGTACCAGCCATGGGAATGCACAGGAAGCAAAGCTCCTCATGCTGGGCTTCATTAGTCACCACTGCTGCTTCACAGGCAAGCCCACAGGCCCTCCGGGGAGACAGATCCTTATTTATTTGGTTTAGCCTTTGATTAGTATCCCTCATGCCTCTATTTCTGAAAGTGGTACTACATCCTGGTGGGAGGGCCAGCCCTTCTCCTGCCCCCTAACCTCCCTGCATCCTGTAGCCTTTATGTACAGCAGCTGACCCGTGTCCCCGTGTCCATCCTCGCTCCGTTTGTTCTGTCCCTTTGTGCTGCTCCGTGGGCTCCGCCGTTTCAGATTCCTTTGCTCTTCCCAGTGCCTTGTCCCTGCCTCTCCTCTGTGGCTGGCCCACATGCCAGTGTTTTCTGTCTTCTTCAGCCTCCCACAGTTCACATTTTTGAACCTTCCACTGGCAGTCTGTGATTCCAGCCATTACGGGAACTATTTCCAGATTTGAACTGATGGAAAGATAGTAGCAACACTGGATCCAATGCCGTTCCTCTTTAATATCTTTGCCTGCTTACCTTATCTGCATATCTGATTTATTCTTGGCAGCTCTGTAGCTGTGCTAGGACCTGAATGTACATTCTTATTCCTATCAGTGGTGTATTTATGATGTATACAGTTACTGAGATGTGCCTTCAGACTGCAACTCTGCAAGATAGAACCTTTTCTTTTTTGAAGCTGACACAAACACCTATGACTTTTTCCACACAACTGTAAGTCATTTAAGGGAGTTTTAAAATCTGTAATCCATTATGAAAAGCCTGAGTGGTTTGCAGGCAGTAACTGCTCCTTTTATATCTTATAAATTATTTAACTTCTATCATGACATCAGGGATACATAACAATTCAAGTTATGTATTCCTGGCTCCCAGTCTTGCTGTTTTACCTCTCCCTCTCTTTGTATCTTGTGTAGGGAGAAACTTGATGCATATGTACTGAAGTGGGAAAAAAATTCTGTTTTTCCAAACACATAGCAAATATTTGTTGCCCCTTGTACATCCTCACTGACGTCAGCTTGCAGAACAAGCTTGGAATATGCAATAGAGATCTGTGTGTGTTGATAAGTAACATTCATTAAGAAAAAGTTTGTCCAGGGAGAGAGAAACACAGTTCAGACCACTCAATTAGTAAAAAAAGGGACTAAATTTCATTTCCAGTACAGATTCAGGACACATTGTTAAAAGTTGAATAGAAAAAGTGAGCAGATACTGACTTGAATGACATCATGGAGGTAAAAGTAATGAACTCAGAGTCCTCTCAATACATTTTAAAACTCTACTTTTTAGCACAATATTGTGGAAGGTTTATAATTGTTCTTCAGAAACGGAATAAGAGCCAATGTGGAAGTTTCGAGGTATCCTTCAAAGATTTCATTTTTTACTACCTTGATTTAAGGCAGGGGACAGACACTAGTCCAGTGCAGCAATAACAGCCAAAGAAAAACCTCTTCTGTATTATTTATGCCTGACCATTTGTACCATGGTGTCTTGGCTGGCGACACACCACAAGATATGTCCATGGATGTGCTTTGCGATTCTTCCCGGATTTTGGCAGGCAAAGATTCAAAATATGGTATGACTTTATGCTTGTGGTATGATTGCCCAGAAAAAACCCATCTACTGCAGACTGCAAAAGATGGAAGCTTTTATGCAAATACCATCACATTCATCACGGCGCTGTTGTCCTGAAAAGGTTTTGTAGTGATGGATTCATGGTATTTTGGCAGAGCAGCAGGAGAAGGAAGGAGAAGGGTTGTGTGGGCGTTCTGCATTCACTGCTGGGTGTTTGGGAGTTGAACATCCAGCTCCATATTAAATCACCTCTTTGATTTTGATTAGCATTGGCATGGGCAGAGAATCACAGAATGGTTCAGGTTGGAAAGGACCCTAAAACTCATCCCATTCCACACCACTGCCATCAGCAGGGACACCTTCCACTAGACTAGGTAGCTCAAAACCTTGTCCAGCAGGGACACCTTCCACTAGACCAGGTAGCTCAAAACCTTGTCCAGCAGGGACACCTTCCACTAGACCAGGTAGCTCAAAACCTTGTCCAGCAGGGACACCTTCCACTAGACCAGGTAGCTCAAAACCTTGTTCAGCCTGGCCTTGAACACTTCCAGGGATGAGGCAGACACAGCTTCTTTGGACAACCTGTTCCAGCACCTCATCACCCTCACAGTAAAGAATCTCCTCCTAATTTCTAATCTAAACCTGCCCTCCCTGCTTGAAGCCATTCCCCCTCATCCTGTCACTACATGTCCTTGTTCGAAGTCCCTCTCCAGGTCTCCTGGAGCCGTTTTTAGGTACTGGAAGAAGCTCTAAGGTCTTCCCAGAGCTTTCTCTTCTCCAGGCTGAACAAACCCTGCTGTCCCAGCCTGTCTCCATCTTCATGGCCTGCTCTGGACTTGCTCCAGAATGTCCACATCCTTCTCATGATGGGGCCTCAGAGATGGACACAGTGCTCTGGAGCAGAGGGGCAAGTTCCCCTCCCTCAGCCTGCTGCCCACGCTGGTTTTGATGCAGTCCAGGGCATGGTTGGCTTTCAGGGCAGTGATAGCTTATGTTGAGCTTCTCCTCAACCAACACCCCCAAGTCCTTCTCCTCTGGGCTGCTCCCAATCCATTCTCTGCCCAGCCTGTATTTGTGCTTGGGATTGCCCCAGTACTCTGGTTCATATGGAGAAGCTGATCTAGACCTTGAGACCTTTTCTCACATGTTTAGCCTGGTGTGGACACTGTTGATGAAAGGTGTGTGTGTAAGAGTTTGGGATGCACCATGATGTGTCTGCAGGGAGGGATCAGCTGTGGGACCCCTGGAAGGATGAGACTGAGCAGATCATATCCAAGCAGCTGGAGCAATGTGGTGAAAGCACCAGGCTCACTAGTGGAAACTACTACTTTATTGTCTCTCTCCTGTGCTCCTGGCACAGAGTCTGAGACTGGTCCAAAGAAGGAAAATGGCTCTCTGTGTGTAGTCTGAGTGCTGGTATGTGGTCAGCAAACCTCATCCAGATGCTTGTATCTTGCTGCATTCTTTTGAATGTTCTTTTTTCTGATGAATGGCAAGAACAGGTTTCTAAAAATAAATTAATGGTTTTCCCTTTTTTACTTCCTGTGACTTAATATACTTTATTTATCTATATAGCTACCAGTCATCATCATTCTTCAGCTCACAAGAGTATAAACAGAAAGAAGCCTGGGTCACAAAATAAGGATGTGGAGCCAGGCTTTTTCCAGGATTTTAGCCAGGTGTAGGAGTTCCAGTCTGGGGGTCATGGAGGAGAAGGAATGCAGTTGTGCCTCAGGGGTCTCACATGTGTAATAGCAGAGAAGTAGAATAAAGTAAACAATTTTCGGCGGAGAGAAAGGACTTCACCAACAAGCTTATGAAGTTTATAGTGAAGACCTTTTATTACACAAAGCACACAATTGATATGGGGTTAGGACTACAGCTCATTGGCTAAAAGAGTTAACACACCACCACGCCAGATACTTCAATTGGTTAAAGCCTCTCTCTCACAAGTCCCATGTTTATATTATTTCATCCTCGCTGTTTTTGTGCACCTGCAGAGTCCTGTGAATTCCTACTATGTGAATTCTTGGGGAGTAACCTCCTCCCTATCAGCCAGCAGCAGCTGAGCTCCTTGCTGCCTCTGGCTGACAGCTGAGTCTCACAGGGCTTTCTATACATCTGAATTGGTCACTTTTGATTTTACTGTAACAACAGTAGAAGACTTCCCTGTGCATCTTCTTTCAAGGTTGGTAAGACCTTGCAGCTCTGTGCAAAGTGAAAAAAAATAATGAAAAGTGGATTTTTTGAGGTTATTTTATCACTAAAATAATAACTCCAGAGTGAGACCCCAGGTAATTACTCGTCTCACACGATCCCTAAGGTTGATGGGACCTACGTCCAAATCAACAGTTACTCAACGTTAACCAGGTATTGCAACATATCACAACTTCAGTGTCCCCAGGCACATGGGCAGTGCATCCTGCTGCTGGTAGTGTGCCCCAGAGCAACCATAAACTTGAACGAAACAGCTCTGAAAATAAATTAATGTTATCAGAAGTTTTAAGGTAACGGTCTCCTTTTGGTGATTGCCTACCAAAATTTAAGCCTGCCTCTGTACACCAGTAGCAGAACATGCTATAATTTTGTTTACTTGTTAAAAATGTAATCTAACCTAAAACATCTTGAGCATCGTTTTCTTGGCCAGAATATGTTCTGAGGGTACCTCTCTTTGTGATTAAGCAGAGACAACTGTTTCCATGCTACAGATTTGTATTTCAAATTTAGTCATTTTGTAGAACTATTTTACTTCATGTGCCCTGAGATGTAAGATGATGTTTGGGCTCTTGGAATAGGACCAGTTTGTGTTTCTGAGCACAAGGGACATGCAGCAGATCATCCTTTAGCTCACATGGCAGGAAACCAGGTTGAGAGTCAAAGGCTGAAACCTAAAATCATGTCCCAGCCCTTTTGTACATGTTTTAGAAGTGCAAAGTGTTTCTTTACCTACAGATCTTAAAGGTCTTTGTGAATTTTTGTGCTGTTGGGAGGGTTCATCAGCTCCTTTTGCATTTGTTTGCTGCTGCAGAACTTCTGAGTGACTATATTGAATTTATGGGTTTGACAGGTCACAGAAAACAAGAATTGTCATTTTAGGTCACTTGACATGGATTCAGCTGAGAGAATACTTGTCCAGGGTAAAACCGTGTGTATCTTCCCCAAATTAAACAAATTAATAAATAAAATAAGAAATAAAGTGTTCTAAGTCATCCTTAGTTCAGAACTGGAGTTTAGAGTATTAGGCTGTGCTTATTCATCCTGCTGTTTACTTTTGATGGGTGAGTTTCATCACGCTGTAAAATCTGACCTGAATGAAATAGCTTAATTTTTAAAATTGCAGCTGATTGTTTTCAGCTGAGGATGAGTCTGCTCTCTCAAACACACTAAGAATAAAGTCATGGACTGCAAGTGAAATTGTGCTCATCGGCACCATTCTTACACTGCTGTAATGACTTGTCTTTTACGTGTTGTGATAAAGTAGTTCTGATTAATGCAAACCATTAAAGCCCATCAAACAATATAAATGAATAGCTGGGTAATAAAAATGAAGGACCACGTCCTAATTATCAGCAGAAGAGCAGAAACAGGTTTTGGTTTAGATTTTAAACGTTGTTACATACCAGATGCACAGAAATGAAATCTAATCTAAGCCTTTTAAAGCTAATAGTCTCTAAATGGCAGATGAGTTCATTTAATTGTTAAAGTTTCTCCTTTTAGCATCTACAGAGCTTTCAGTTAAAAGAACCAGATTAACGTTTCCAAAACAAGATCTTTGTTGTCCTGATAATGTAAGTTAATGAAAGCTTTCCTTTTTCTTTCTCCTCAGTAGGTTTTCTCAAAATAGCCCACTGGGGTTGTGTCCTGCAATTTTCTGTGCCCTCTGGCCCTTGTCCAATAAAGCACTTAAGGGTACAAATAGCCCCGATTTTGGTGTCAAGTGGGCAACTGAACAGGAGACCCTCCCATGTGTCCCAACAGCTTCCATGTGTACCTGTTTTCATGGGAAATCTGCAGCAATTTCCCACCCTCCACAGTGCTTTCTCTATCCAACATGGACAGTATTTAACAATACAGTCCTGTCCCCTTCATCCATGCATCTCTTTCAGGGGTTTGAAGGATTATTTTGTTAAAATCTTTGACTTTCAGGTAGCTTCTCATGAACTCTGCTCTGAAATCCAGTGGAGATTTTGCCTTCCATCTTTATTTTGGAAGTGGAGCACAGGTCTAATGGTAGTTAAGGCGTTCAGCCACTAAATCTTTAAAGTAAAACCTGGTTGAAGCAGTTCCTGAGAGCCTGTGATTGACTGCAGTCCTGCAATTGCTCTGTATTGATTGACTGGAGCACATTGTCCATCAGGAGCTTTCATGTTTTTCACGTGGCAAATAAAACCAGGGACACTACCAAACATATTTCAACCTTCATGTGGACAACCTGATGCTAAAAAGGGGTGGGGGGGAGGGGGGAAGGCATTTAAACCTCATGCATTGAGTGAGGGTGTATTTGTGCTGTCATTTTATAATAGAAGTAGGAAAATAAAGATTCCTCATAACCAGATTGTTACAGGGGATTGCCTTTCCTCTGTTGTCAGACCAAAACAGGGAGCTAATTCCAGCTTTTACCCTTTCCCAAGTTTGATACCATTGCTCTTTCTGTTTCTTTGCACCACTTTTTTCTTGCTGCTTATTCATTGTTAATATCTATTTTTTAAATTAACTTTTAAGATTCAAAAAGAGGAGAAAGGAGAGTATTACAGAAACAAAGACCAAACTATACAGAGAAGAAGTTTCAACCATCCCTAGGCAGGAAATCCCTGCTCCTCTGGAACCTGAATGAGTCCTGGAGCAGTCCCGTTATTTTTATATATTTATTTCCCTGTCGGCTGTTCTGCCTCCTTTTCCCACGTTCTCATCAAAGTGGCCCCAGAAGGGACAGTTGTGAAAGAGAAACTATCTGTGAGTAGAGAAACAAAACCAGAGCTTTTGTTAAGCTTGGTTTTAGCAAAAACAAACAGCTTTAATTGCCACAAGCATTTGCAAATGTTGCTGCTCTCTTCTAAATGTGTTTTAATATGGGAGGGAAACAAGGAAAGGCAAGGAGAGATGATGGTGGCAGCCACACCTTGTTGAAACTTGGGCTGAGCCAGTGCAGGGCTGGTGGTTTCTCTTCTCTCTGTGCCAGACTTGGGTTTGCAGTACTGAAGCTGAAGGAAAAAATAGTTTCTTCCCCTGGTTCACATGAACTTCTTTGAACTGGAGCAGATGTGGATGTACAGAACTGTCTGCTCACAGTGACTGTTCCATTTATAACCACGGCTTTTCTATTCAGGTCTCTTTATCATTTGAACTTATTTTCTGTTTCCACATCCTTTTCCACAATAAAATAGCCTTAACTAAATGGCTCTTCAGCTCACATCCAAGAGCTTGGCACGTACTGTTTCTTGCTCAAACCTACAGTGCCAACGTTATTGTTCAGGGATGTTTTGCTAGTAATGATGCCCAGCAGAGACAAGGTTGGGTTTGGTTTTGTGGTATTTGTAAAATGGGGTTCAGAATATCAGTTTATTACCAAATTAGGGCAGAATCTGGAGTCTGCTGGTGTTAAAATCTCACAGAAGGTGTTTGTAATATCTAACTTCCAAATGGCATTTCTAGTAATTTTCTGCTTTGTTGAACTGTATTTGACTCTGGTGTACAAAATAAGTTTGTGTGCAACTCAGACCAAAATTGTTCCAGTGAGTACAGATAAGAGAGTTGCATTCAACCACAAAAATTCAGTCCATGGTGTTGTTTTTGCTTTGTGTTTTTCACGAACTCCTACTTTGGAGAATATGCCTTCACTGTTTAATTTGATTAAGTGCTCAATAATTAATTCCACCAATGCTAGGCTAAGTGAGAAGGTGAGTCCTGGAGTTCCCATTGACCGAGACACATGGATGTGTCCTGGGACGAGGAAGAAATGCATGAAGTAAGAGGTGCAATCAACAGTGCCGTTTGGTTCCAGCTGATCAGTTCTGCCTCTCCAGTTCTGCCCTCACTTGAGCTGACCATGTGGCCTTTATTATAAAACTAGGAATTCATTTTTCTAGAGTTACTTCAGCTTGTCTGTCCTCTCATTTTCTATGGAGACAGTCAGTTGTTTGTACATTGGAGACCGTACGTGTCGAGCCCTTTGTTTCAGTTCATTGCTTTCGGTTGACACAGAAAACAAAAATTTCATCAAAATTGTGCAGACAGATAGGATTTTAATCTAAACCATATTAAAAGTATAACCCCTCAGTGACCATGGGTTTTCTAAGGTTTCAGCCTTGAGCTTCCTCCTGCATTCCTTTTGGGAAGACCAAAGATTTTTCTTCATGTCTGAAGGCACTTTTCTTTCCTGGTTGACTCAGTACCAGCTCTAAAGTTGGATGATACAGCTCTGTGAGCTGGTGTTGGAATGCTCTGAGGAGTGGTCTAGGGGCAGTGGATTCCTCCCAGCACTGGGCAAAAAGCCACTTTGCTGTGGTTAGGTTATCTGCACGTCACTCAGGTTGTGTTGAGTGAAATGAAAATAAAAGCAGGTATTTGCAGGATGGAGAGGGGAGTTCCGATTGTTCCCCAACAACAGATAATGAAGAAACAAAAGGAATTTTTGTGCTTTATCTGGTCTCACCTATGTTAAGAGATAAGATCTCTTTCCATCTGTCAAGTTAATGCAGTGTAGGCTGGTTTCCGACACACAACTTGCACTCACTCAGACTTACTTAAACATTTGTGTTGTTGCACACCTTCCAGTGTGAAGCATTTCTCTCACTCTTTTCTCCTTTCCATGATCCATACACTTTCTATTTCAATAGCTGTGCCTTGTTTTATTTGCTCTGTTTAATTTTCCCTTAAAGCTCCTTCTAAGAAAAAAGTACAGATATTCAACAGCAAACTTTTTTTTTGTTTTCAATCTCTTTGGATGTTTCTGGTTATACTGTATATTTCCACATAACAGAAGTTTTCTCCTGAACTCTCCTCATGTCCTTGCACTACCCTTCTGCAGCTTTAAAGAGAATTAAAACTTCATGGGAAAATCCCAAGTGCACGACCACATCAAAGCTGTGGTTGGAGGCCAGTTCTCCACCAACTCCCAGAGTTGGCCAAGCCTGGAGTGTCAGTCCTGATCCGATCTGTTGTGTAGGGGCTCTACGTGCAGCATTCAGCGAAGCTGCACACCAGACACCAAGTTCCCAACAGCTAATTGCTGTCTGGACTGAGGCAGCATCTCCTTTATCCATCTCTGTAACTTCTCCACTTGAGTTGTTTAATCCTCTCTTTCACCAAAGCACCACGTAATTTGTCTGGTTTTAATATTGACCAGTAGTAATTCCTTGATGTGAGGAATGTGCAGCGAAGGAAAATCTGTTTACAGTTCTTTGATAGATCAGTTCCAGTTTTGTTCATGTTTGCCAGTTTTATTGACTTTATTTTGAAGGAAAAATAATTACATGGAGTCTGGTTTTAGTCGAGGGCTTTTCTGGTTTATGTGAGAAAGAGACAAAGACCTGTCATGTTGGAAGGGCAAAATCAGGTGGGGAAAAAAGTGTTGTTTCCCTTCAACAAATAAATCAAGTGCTTCCACCCTAGAAGAATGTACAGTAATGTAACACATGTGGGCACTAAGGATAAGCAGGATAAGAAGACACATCAACAGAGAGAAATCTTTGACAAGTTTTAGGTGTGTCACTTGGACATGGGATGTATCTTAGTAGACAGTCTGTCACTTTTATTCCCTACTAACTTTTGACAAGAGACAGATAATACTGCAGAGTTTATTTTAAGGTAGATTGTTGAATTTTGTGTCTGTTCTCTTTCTTATTTTCTCTCTTTCTCCCATCCCTCTGCCACATGCTGCACTCATGGAGCTGGGATGGAGCTCAGGGGTCTGGGGGCTCCATCTGCAGGAAAGAGATGATCCTTCCAAGCTGTCCCTGAGGTTTATGTGGAAGAACACAGTTTTTTAATTTTTTTTTCTTTCTGGCTGTGTGTTCTTTGCTCAGCTGAGTGCTTGAGAGTACTGGTGAGTACTCAAAAGTGGTGTTGGCAGAGGTCAGTCCACAGCCCTTGGGTCCCTGCGAGCCTTGAGCCTTCCCTGACACCACTGGGCAGACCCCCAAACCATATGGTTGTTCAACAGTGGATCAGATGTCTAAAAACATTGATTATCTGAACAGTCCTTGTCACCAAAAGGAGTTCTAAAGGTCCAGGTCTCCAAAAAAGGAAAGGGTTTGTTTGATAACCAGTGCTTGGCTGCACCTGGGAGGAGGGGAATCTTTTCTAAAGCTGTTGGCAGTGGGTGATTTTGGGTGACCTCAGTCTTTTCTAGCTCCTTCTCTTACCCAGGCTGATTGGTTTTACATCCATGGCACGATGGAGAGATAAGGCATGGGAATATTAACTCACCAAATTTGAAGGGCATGGAAATTTGCTGTGAGAAACCAGCATGTTCCTATGGGTTGGATCTCCTGGAAGCCACAGTCTGTCATGGGCATGTCCCACAGCCTCCTCTGAAAAGGGGTCAAGGATTCTTAGCCCAAACAGAGGGAGGATAATTCACTTCTGAAGGATTTTCTTTCACATTCATAACTTCCGTTGGTAAAGTGTTGTTTCAGAGGTTGTTTTTGTAAAACATGTTCAGGTCTTTCCTGAATCCAGGATGCTGTACATTGGTTGGTGTCTTACAGTGAGAGTTTGCCAAAATTTGTGCTTCACTTTGCATTTTTTGTATTTTAGTGGTGGTGTGCAGCAGTGTGTGTGCAGCACAGGATCAGGGAACTCTGTTAAAGAGGAAAAGACCTGTCTTGCCTCACTGAGTTTATACAGTAAAATTATGAATGTGGGCCATGAGGGTTACAACTGTAGCAGTTTTGAGCCTTTGCATCAACAAAGTGCTTTGCTTTCTGTGGTTTGTGGTGTTAGAAGCAGAGATCTTACAGCAATAGCTGCCTTAGTAGCTCATCAGGAGATTTTGCTCCTTCCTCAGCATTCTCTTGCTTAAACACTTGATCAATGATATATTGATTGAGTGTGGTATGTGCAGCCTTCACCTTTCCTTGGACTTGCTTTTTCTTCATTGCTTTCTACTCTAATTTACACTATAATCTTACAGCTTAAAACTGCAATCCCATCATCCCTTACTCGATGAACGTAAAACTTGAACCCAGACAAAAAGTCCTGATAGAAGTGAAGAGATGGGTTTGTACATGGATATCTAAAACCTGCTGCTATACTAAACCTTTCTGAGACACCTAAAGAGAAGCTTATCCTTTATACTGTTTTTGTAAGGCTTTAGAAGGGAATAATGTGCTGGTTTGAAGGTGAACCAGCAGTGGAAATGAACTCACCACGAGAGAGATTATAAGTCAGAGCTAAAATTTAATAATAATATTACAATAACAACACTGACACAAAAGGGAAATTGCTTTCAACTCACAATACCCCAGCAGTATAACCCAGTGTCCTGGGGCACAAACCCAAGGGGGTTTGTTTGCCCTTGTGCTGAGACCCCTGTGGTTCCCCCAAGTCCAGAGCAAAAGGAAAAGAAAAACCTGTTGGTGCAGGCGAGGGCTGTGGTCTGGGCGAGAGCGGTGATCTCCTCCTGTCGAGGTCCTGCTGCTGCTCTGAATCCCACGAGAAGTTCCCGAGGTCTTCTTACCCACCACTTATGTACCCTCAGGGAGCTCTCAGTCCCTCCCCCTGGGCGGGGACTCACACAATGGGTGATTAACTCTGGGAGCCAGGGGGTGTTGAACTGTTGATGGCCCATTAGCAGCTCCGCCCCCTCAGGCTGGGTGTGAAGGTGATAATGGCTCCCTGGGCAGCTGCTGCCAATGGCCCATTGACCTTGGGGAATGAATAGAGGGGGTAGAATACACAGCTTTGATCACCCCCACACAGGGTTAGCTGGTCCCTCCTGCTGAACTAGGACAAATAATTTGTACCATTTACTTTTCATCAAGTAAAACTCCATCTGGAATAAGTGAAACTGATAGTCACCAAAATATGTGTTATAGTTTGGAAATGTCTGGGAGAGGCTGTCACTGAGAACAGGCCAAAAATGGAACCTGAAAGAAAAATTAGAAAGGAGGTGGAATGTTATTAAAGCTATAATTATAGACATAGGAGGCACTCTGATGTTGTTTCTTTTCCTTAAAGCTTCCATGTGAACAGGACTTGCTACCTGGGAGTTTGCTTCAGGAGATCCAGGAACTCTTTTTTAGGATAGAAGGGAAGATGCATGTTGTCTCACCAGATTTCTGTGTTCAAATAATAAATCTGTAGGATTTCTAATATTAGTGTTTGCCACTGGCTGTAACAAGTAGGCAGGTACTTTACTGAAAGAAATCCAGGCTGCCCCTTCGCTTGAAAATGTTTCACTCCTGACTGGTTCAGGAATGTGAAAGGCCTGCTCTGCTCCCAGAATGACGTGGTGTGTGGACATTGTCCACCACCCAGCATGGAGATGCAAATGTTTTGGAAAGGGCTTTAGAAAAGTATTCCCACCTCTGTTTTCCTTGGGTCATGCTTCTGTTGCACCCTGAAAATAAAATGTCTCATTTGCCTCTTTAGGAAAGGGCACATTAAACCACTGTTTGGAGTGATCCATGTTCAGATTTCATGTGCTGCTGGTTTGGTTGGCATCAGAAGCGCTGTGTTGATGGTTCCAAAGCATCACCCACATCAAGGGATGAACTCCAGAAGGAAACAGATTGTGTAGGTGCCAAAAGGACCCCCCTTGGAGGTGACTGCTGTGTCCTGTGCCCACTGTGATGGCTACAGCAGCTCTGGGCTCCCAAAACTCACTCCATGTAATTAAACACCCAGCAGTGCCAGTGGGCAGCAGCTGCTCTGGGAATGACATGATGGACACGTGGCAGGACATTCTGGTGGCAGTGAGCCTGGGCATACTTGCAACTGAGAGTTCCCTGTGTCCCCTTTGATGCCCCACTCCATGCCCTTTGTCTCAAATGTCCTTAAGGTTGGCTGAGTTAGTGAGAACCTCTGGTTAATTTGCTTAAATCTGAAAAGCTGTAGTTCATGGGGTGGATACATAACTCAGGGCTGTTCCCATGTGTTATGCTTGTCCCTGGAGCTGTCACACACTCATTTAGTCTCCCTTCAGCAAAGTAATTAAAACCACTTAGTGATGGGCGAGCAACAGCCCCTTCTCCACCCTTTGAAGGGCTTAAATCTAAAGGCAAATTTCTTGAACAGGCCAACAGGTGCTGGCACATATAGTTTAACCTGACAGCACGTGCCATCTTGTGATTTATGTGTTTTCTAAAAATTTATCTTTATGGTAATTTTTTTTTGTGTCACTCATGGAGGTGTTCCAGTTGTGCCCTCCACGCCCCAGATGGGGCTTTCACAAGAATTTCATAGGATGCAGGAAATGTAAATGGGGGGCAGAGAAATATTTTGTGTTGGTAATACAGTTTCTGAGTTTTCATGATATATTGGAAATTATCATGGTTTTTATGACACCTGATGCCATCAAAGTTGGATCATGATAGAGATCCACCTTCCATGGCCAGGCTGCAGAGAGAGAAAATGAAGTGTACCACATGGACATTATTTGGTGTGTAAATGGAGGAATTGGTGGTTCACAGAAACACAGAATATTCTGAATTGGAAGGTTATTGCTGTTGGAATGTTTTCTTCCCTCCCTGTGGTGGTTTTTGTGTTCACCTGTTTCAGTTGCAGTCTTAGAAAAACTTCAGCTGTCTTTGTAGTTTTGTCTTGGGTGATTTTCTCGTGAAGGGTGTTATAGAAAAATATTTTACTGCTGTATAGGAATAAAAGAAAAAATGGTGTGTTTAAAGAAGCTTGAGTGACTCCAAATTTCTATCCATTTGCTTTGAGTTGTTATTCCTCATCCTTGTCATTGCTGGAACACTTTTGGAAACACTTTTTCAACTTGGTCCTTCAAGTTAGTCAGTAATGAACCAGACCCATCCTGCCTCAGAGATCTTTGCTTAGAATCAGCAAGAGGAATGAAGAGGAAATATGCACAGGTTTGTGTTTTCCTCAGTCAGGACTGACATCTTTGACCCCTGGTGTTGCACTTATTTATTTTCAGTTTCTTTATAAATAAAGCCTCTTAGTCAAGTGCTCAGAGAAGGAGCTGTCAGGCTGTACCCATGACTCAAATTGCACTGAGTCAACATGCATCTCACCCAATCCAGACTGAAAACTGAATTATTAAGAATAGTTCCAGTAAAATTTTGCATTTGGGTTTAGCTTGTGGGAAGGAGAAGTGGGTTTTAACTCACTTCAACAGGGGAAAGTTAAATGAAAAGCAGGAGTTTGGAGTGCATTTTTTTCAGTCCATGTTTGTGTTCTGCTTTCTGCTCCACCATGTGTTTATTTTAAAATCTAGATGTGCATCAACACATTCTCAATCTGAAATGTAGATCTCAGACTGGCATGTTTTAAATGTTTGAACTGAATCCAGTTTTAAAGTACCACAGTTATCTAAGAAGTACATCAGAGTTTCCTTCAGTGTTCATTTCTCATTATTATCTGTTCTGGAGCGCTGATTGTTTTGCAGTGTAATTAGTGTAAGTTCTTTCTTTGATCTTACATCAGATGTATTCTCATGTTCAGAGGGAAGAATCTCCTCCAGTTTTACTCCTCTTAAGTTGTGCTATTTGAAAAACAAACTTTTTTGCCCTGATCCCAGAGTTGCAGGTATTGGATCTGTGTAGGATCAGGTCACTACAGAGTGCTGCTTTCATTACTTGGAGTGTGGGCACATCCAGTTTGTATTTCTGTCAAATTCCTCCAAAAAGCACCCAAGTGGGTTAATGCCAGCTCTATTCATCTAGTCATGCAAAACAGTTGATAAAAGGTCTAAAATAAATCCTGCTGATGCCAAATTCCCCCATCAAAAATTTCATGAGAATTGAACGAGCGAAGTGTTCAACATTTTGTGCTTGTGGCTGCAGAGTTTTGGATCTGGTACCAGCAGCCTTAAATCTTCCACTGCTGACCAAAGCAGACCTGTTGTTGCTTATCTTCCTGGAAGAGGATGTGCTCCCAGGACTTGAGATGAGAACCAGACAAGTGCAAAATGCTCCATCTGGGCAGGAATAATAAGCCAGTTTAATAGCAATTCCTCAGGAAAGGGTCTAGGACTCATAAACTAAACATAAATCCACAATATCTGTGTGGAGGGAACATGTATTAATGCTGCTCAGGGCTGGAAAAGCCTGACCTGCAGTACTATAACCAGTTTCAAGCATCTTTTCACAACAAAAGTAAGCATCCTACAGCCTAAAACTGAGAGGAGAGCAACCAAAATGAAAAGAAATTCAAGAAAATGTGCCTTGGAAGAAAGGAGTGAAGGAGAAGCGTTTGGCCAACGTGGTTGGCAGTCTTTTTTGGGGTTTCTAGATAGAATTGTTGTTTGTGGGGCAATGTTTATCATCCTTGTCTTAGGCTGAGGTGCTCTATGTTAATGCTGGAATTTGTTTGCATCTCAAAGGGAAAAGCCCATCCTACAGGAGAGGGAAGGGAGCGCTGGGAAACCCTCTGTGCCAGCTGCTTTCAGGAATTCCTGGGTCATCCTGTCCAAAATCTTTGCTATTTCAGGCAACCACATCACAGAATCCCATTCATAAATTTCTCAAGTACCATTACAAAAATAGTGTTGTATTCTTTTTATTTATTTATTTTTCTTTTCTATTTTGCCCTCCATTGCTCTGGAGCCTCATCTAAACTGATCTCTTAAACTGAGCATTTTAAATGTTAATAAAGTCACATGGGCACTTATTTGTTCTTCACTGCCCTTTGGCTTCCTGACCACTCAACAGAGGAGGAGGAAAGAAGGTAACAAAGAGGTAATTTTCTAGTTCTTTTATTGTCTTCTAGCAAGACAAGCTTCTCCCTCCATCACTGCCATCCGCCCCTCCATCATTTTGCATCTGTTTAAGTTTGGATTCCTGTGTCTGAGATACAGTCAGAACAAAGCTATTTGTGGGTGTTCCTTGAAATTCTGAAGTGCTGTTTGGGCACAGGGTGTGCAGATTGATCTGAAGGTGTTGGCTGCAAGTTGGTTTGATGCTGTTGGCTGCTCTGAGAACCCCTCTGCTGACTATGGTGACTTGCAGAGGTCCTCAAAAGAAAGTGTCTTCCAAAAACGAGACACCTGGCCTTGAGCAGAAACATCCATGTCTTTGGTATCTACAAAGTAAGAAGAGGGCTGGACTGTCAGTAAAGGATAAAACCAGCAATATCTTTCCCAAAACCAGAAGAAAGGGTCTCGAGTTCAAGGGTGGCATGGAATGGACCCTGTGCCAGTGGTAGGGATGTTGATGAATTTAAGACTCTTGGCATCCCAGCTTGAACTGCTCCCACGGCTGGTTTTGTTCCTGGTGATGAACCAGCAAAGCTTCACCCTGAAGAACAGAGTTTCAAAAGGTCATTGCAGGTGGGAATTTTTATCTGTTGACCTGCTTCAGGATTTTGCAATCTGTAAAACTTCCAGCTGTGTGATATGGTGCAGAGGTGCTGGGGAATTCATGGAAGATTAATTGCTGACTGCACCAGGAGATCTCTCCTCTTTTTTTCCCAGAAAGTTTCCTAAGGCACAGCAGCAGCACAAACCAGTCCCTTTGGTTGGGCTGCTACAAAGTGTTTCCATATTTAAACAGTGCTCCAGATCGTTGATTGACATGGGTAAGTGATGCAGCATCCAAACCTCTGGGAATCACACCATGAATTCCCCAAATAAGCAGGAATAAGGAAAGAAGCCAAACAGGATACAAGCACTCAAAAGCCTCAAGATTAGCAAGAAGTGTCCCTTTGTCACACCAGCAAGTCACTGGTTTATTATGAAAACCAGCATTTCAGATGGAGATTTTTCTACAATTGGCTGATTTTTGGTGCTTGGCTTCTTAAATCTTGTTGCAAAGGTCATAGCCTGAGTCCCTTCTAAGAGGCTGATGGCTGATGAGCAAAAATAAAGATTAGCAGAGCAATCACTTGTTATTTCCCAGCCCAAGGAGATCCCAATGGGGTGCTGTGGAAGTCATTATATAGGCTGGAGTAGGTGCAATGGTGCATTTTTTTTTTTTCCACTGGAACATCAGGTTCAGGAGTGACAATATCTGTAGATATTTTCTCCTGTGAGAACTGGTGCTCCAAAAGCTTTGGGTGGGGTCAAGTCATGCCAATGTTTATATTTGCTCCAATTTTCAGCACCATCAGAGCATCCAGCCTTCCACAAAAAACCACAATTTTGTGATGTAGCATTGTGGGATGTTCATCAAGAAGGTTTTCTTCGTTCTGTGAAGTTCCCCTGAAGTGCAGCCTTGTTGAACTGCTTTGTCTGGAACTGTGCTGTGGTGACATTTGCTGTCCTGCCACAAGGGCTTCACAGGCAAGGACCAGCCTGCAGGAAGGAAAGGAATAAAGAATTCCAAGTGTTGATCTGATTTATAAATACTCCCTGAAGGAATACAGTTATAGGCAAAAGTTATCAGGAAAAAAGTCCTAGTTTCATCCAAACAAAAGTCATACCTGTGTTAAAATTAGGTAAAGAAAATAAATAGATTCAGAAACATTACATGTGTTGCAGTGCTGAAATATTTCTTCATGTAAGTTTGTGGAGTTACTGATGGAGGTGCAGTCTGTGTGCCCTGTTTGGGGGCACTAAATTTACATTTATTCATGGTGGAGGAGCTGATTCAATGGAAGCTGTTCCTCAGGGAGAAGATCTGACAGAGTTTCCCCTAATCAAGTCCCTCACCAATTTTCACCCCTCTCCCCCCATATGGTGTTTTATGGGCCACAGAATTCGGTCCCAGACACATTTTCTCTCAAAGCCTCTTTGAGGCTCTTCCTCTGTGGCTCCCACTTGGCAACAAATTTACATCCCTTGGAAAGTTGTCTTGATTTTTTTTGGAGGTTTTTGAAGGAGGCAGAGAGGGCCACACGTGTGTGTTGGCTCAGGGTAAAGCCCTGGTCCCACTGAATACACGAGGTCCATTTTTACCAAGCTCTTGGAAAGGGTGCCTTGATCTTTAATGGGGCTGGAGTCTGACAGTGTGAAAATAAAAATGAAATAAAATAAAAATGAAATAAAATAAAAATGAAATAAAATAAAAATGAAATAAAATAAAAATGAAATAAAATAAATAAAATAAAAATAAAAAGTAAAAATAAAATAAATAAAAGAAAAATGAAGGAAAAATAAAAGAAAAAGAAAATAAAAATAAAAATAAAATAAATAAAATAAAAATGAAATAAAAATAAAAAATAAAAATAAAAGAAAAGAAAAATGAAGGAAAAATAAAAGAAAAAGAAAATAAAAATAAAAATAAAATAAATAAAATAAAAATGAAATAAAAATAAAAAATAAAAATAAAAGAAAAGAAAAAGTGAAAGAAAAATAAAAGAAAAAGAAAATAAAAATAAAATAAATAAAATAAAAATGAAATAAAAATAAAAAATAAAAATAAAAGAAAAGAAAAAGTGAAAGAAAAATAAAAGAAAAAGAAAATAAAAATAAAATAAATAAAAATGAAATAAAATAAAAAATAAAAATAAAATAAAAATAAAAAGTAAAAATAAAATAAATAAAAGAAAAATGAAGGAAAAATAAAAGAAAAATAAAATAAAAATAAAAATAAAATAAATAAAATAAAAATGAAATAAAAATAAAAAATAAAAATAAAAGAAAAGAAAAAGTGAAAGAAAAATAAAAGAAAAAGAAAATAAAAATAAAATAAATAAAAATGAAATAAAATAAAAAATAAAAATAAAATAAAAATAAAAAGTAAAAATAAAATAAATAAAAGAAAAATGAAGGAAAAATAAAAGAAAAATAAAATAAAAATAAAAATAAAATAAATAAAATAAAAATGAAATAAAATAAAAATAAAAAAATAAAAAAAATAAATAAAAGAAAAGTGAAGGAAAAATAGAAGAAAAAGAAAATAAAAATAAAAATAAAAAAATAAAATAAAAATGAAATAAAATAAAAATAAAAAATAAAAATAAAATAAAAGAAAAAGTGAAAGAAAAATAAAAGAAAAAGAAAATAAAAATAAAATAAATAAAATAAAAATGAAATAAAATAAAAATTAAAAAATAAAAAAATAAATAAAAGAAAAGTGAAGGAAAAATAGAAGAAAAAGAAAATAAAAATAAAAATAAAATAAATAAAATAAAAATGAAATAAAATAAAAATAAAAAAATAAAAAAAATAAATAAAAGAAAAATGAAGGAAAAATAGAAGAAAAAGAAAATAAAAATAAAAATAAAATAAATAAAATAAAAATGAAATAAAATAACAATAAAAAAAAAATAAATAAAAGAAAAATGAAGGAAAAATAAAAGAAAAAGAAAATAAAAATAAAAATAAAATAAATAAAATAAAAATGAAATAAAATAAAAATAAAAAATAAAAAAAAATAAATAAAAGAAAAATGAAGGAAAAATAAAAGAAAAAGAAAATAAAAATAAAATAAATAAAATAAAAATGAAATAAAATAAAAATAAAAAATAAAAAAAATAAATAAAAGAAAAATGAAGGAAAAATAAAAGAAAAAGAAAATAAAAATAAAAATAAAATAAATAAAATAAAAATGAAATAAAATAAAAATAAAAAATAAAAAAAATAAATAAAAGAAAAATGAAGGAAAAATAAAAGAAAAAGAAAATAAAAATAAAAATAAAATAAATAAAATAAAAATGAAATAAAATAACAATAAAAAATAAAAAAATAAATAAAAGAAAAATGAAGGAAAAATAAAAGAAAAAGAAAATAAAAATAAAAATAAAATAAATAAAATAAAAATGAAATAAAATAAAAATAAAAAATAAATAAAAGAAAAATAAAAATAAAATAAATAAAAATGGTTCAAGGTTGTATCTCCACTGGATTTGAAATCAGTCAGAATTGTGACACCTTTGTTTTTATTTCACTAGTTGCCCTCTGTTCCTTTAAATTCCAATATTGACATCCTTATTGAGGTCAGGGAGAAAAGCTTTTCTTTCTCTTAATCAGCAATAAATTTATTGCTGGTTTTAAAGCAAGATAATTTCTGAAGAGCTTGAATATTTAAAAAGTACCCTAAAAATATAGACTATGAGACTAGAAGTGTAGCTGACAAAAATGTTTTGTCAATTGACTGAACCAACCAGCATAGAATATGTGCTATTAAATAGCTGTAACGTTTGCAAATAGCAGTTTACAACATCTTCTGAAAGAGTTTATGGAATAACAGATACAATAAAGGACAATATAAAAAAAATTACTTTTCTAAATATTTTGGGTAAAACAAAATTTTTATTTTCATGCACAGTATTGTTTTTCTAAATGTTTCAATGCTTGAAGATAAGCAATATATTAAAGTTTAATTCCATTTTATTCTATTGTTTAGGTTTTTTTAACACAGGATGGATAAACATTTACCAGATAAAGGAACAGCACATTTTCCTTTTTCAAAAAAAGAAGAGACAAAAAGTAAAATATTATTCTGCTAACCAAAACATGAAAACACAATCAAAACTTGTCTTAAGCTTATAAACTTAATCACACTTCAGGGGAAAATAAATTCCTTTCCTAAATTCTAGGCTGAAACCTTGACCCTCTACAAATAACAAGGTTACAACATCTTCAGTGTCTTTCTCAGGAAATATGAAAACAAATGATGTTTTCTCTCTATCTGTGTTGGTGTCAAATGTTTGCTCTTGGCAGGAGCTTTTGTTTCCTTTCTTTACCCAGAGTATCTTTGGGCAAACCGTCATCAGTGTGGGAAGCATTTTGGGCTTGGTGGAACAGCCACAATTTGGGAATTAACAGCCTATTTGGCTACAGAAGGGAAACGCTGTTTGAAAATCTAGAATTTCCAGTTTTGTTTGGGTGGGCCCTACATTTCTGCTGCTCAGCGTTGGTTCCTGAATGGAGGAGGATTCATACCTGGTACTAAAGTGAGAGTATTGAGAGTTTGTCATGGGAAGGCTGATGATGCTGATGATGCTTGTGGTTGCCACTCTCTTTCTGGAGATGATTTCTTAAAGAATAATGAGCAAAACAGAAAGGACTCTCCCTTTTGCTGTTCATCTCACACTTTTTGAAATAAAATACTGGAATATAACTGCTCTTTATTATTAGTGCTATACATGATAATGGTAATTAGAAAAACTGTCTTTTTTTTTTTTTTAGGACATCTCTTTGATTTTTTTCTTTATACAGGAGTTGAACACAATGACCTTTCAAAATATGCCTGTCTTAGATTCTCATGGTATTGCACTCATGGGGTTTGTTGCTTGGTTTTTTGGAGAGAGTGGTGTTAAGCTGTGAACACAACTCCCTCCGTGCAGAAATCTGCTCCTATAATCCATACCTTTGGTGTGGATTCTGAGCTCCTTTTGGAAAAGTACTGCTGCACAACAAACGTGAACAAATTAGGGGTGAAACTTAAAAATTTGGATAGAGGTTTTGGCCCAGTTGCCTTTGAGCACCTGCAACAACCACAGAACCCTCCACGTTCTGCTTCTTTCCGTTTTTACACCTGACCGGAATTTCATGGCAGATTCCTCTCCTTGGTTTCTCAGCAGCAAATGTGGATTGACCATTGTGCCTTTGGATAATCCAGGCTTACTAATAAGCCTGTCCCTGGTTGCAAAACCTACAGGGCAGCTGTTCATGCTTGGATCTGAGTGCTCCTTTGATAGGAAGATGTATTGGATAAGAAATACTGTCCAAAGCTCCTTAAGGAAGAGGTCTGGTGATACTGGGCTTGGCCCTGCTGACCTTAGCAGCTTCCTTGCCCAGGGCCACACTGCAAAGAATGTCTGTCCCTGCTCAAACATTCCAAGTGTGCCTTTCATCTGGGGGTCTGGAAATGCCTTCCCAAGGCACTGGCCCAATTCTTCCTCTTGCCTGCACTGAAGGGAAGTTGTCTTTGCTGAAGGATTTGATGGATTACCTTTCTGCTCCAAGAATTTTACCCCTCAAGAGGGGACCACCAGGAATCTGAGGCAGGAGTATCTGATTTTCCTGCAGCCTGTGTTCCTGCATCCTCTGGCACAGGGCAAGCTTGTTGGCTGGCACATGGCCCCTGCCCAGAGCATCAACCTCTCTAGGGCAGTCAGATCTCAGCTCTTTTTGGAAAACAAGGAGCCTGGTTGCATCATCACTGCTTAGGTCTTCTGCCTCTGTAATGCTTCACTTAGTTAATGAAGACTAGGGAAGGCATTTTCTTGGATAGACAAGAGTTAATAGAGCTTTTCCTGTTCATTGATTTTCAAGGAGAGAGATTGCTTCAACTGCCAGTGAAACTTGCCCAGTTATTGGGACATATCAGTGTTGTTCTGCATCCAAGGTAAGAAGAAAACTTGAGAGAGCCAAGCGTTTGCTCAGTGCAGGATTTGGTTTGCTGTCCTCACATGGCACAGAGAGAGGTGGAGGCTGCACTGGGACCTTGGGTGCCTGTCACATGCCACCATGTCTCTATCAAACCAGCTCCACCTGCCTTGGCACACCTCAAAAACATATATAAACAAGGTGGAGCTCTGCCCTGCAAGACCCAGCCCCAGTGACTGCCTCTCTCAAGGCTGAGGTGCAAGAGCTGCAGCTCCTGAAGGTGGTGACTGATCCCAAACCTTTATCAGGTTAGCAAATCCTTCCAAAGCATCCTTAGCTAAGTGTGTGTGGTCCAAAAGCTCTTGTGACTCTGCATGGAAATGTAAACCGGAGTGCAAATGTCTCAAGATTAGAACTTTAAATGGGAAACCTCTGGGATAAAGATCAGCTTTGCCAGTCAGAACATGCTAAGGCCTCAGCCCCAGGTTGCAGTCCATGACTGAGATGTTACAGTACAACTGATAATCTCTGCAACCTCATTTTCACCTCATTGCTATAATGAGCCTTTTGTAATAGCCTGGTAAAAAGCAATATACTTAATATTTTAAATGTATTTAAGCATCTTAAAAAGCTGGTGAGAGTTTAGGGGTATGTTGTCTCAATACATACCAGTTCTCTGCCCATAATCTCTTTTATAGTATTTTTTCCTTGCATCTTGCTGCTCTCATTGATAAAAACTGTCTTCCCTCAGAACATACTGGCAAAAATAATGAGCATCATAACCCTTCAAAACATTACTGACAGGATTCATTGAGCATGGATTCAGTAGCTCTTCCATATCTGGTCTATTCTTGTTTTCAGGATAAATTTGAGTGTGGCTTTAGTGCTGTTTTTTGTGGAATAGCAACAGGAGCAAATCTGAAATATTTTTCTGGTGTCTGGCAGAAGAAGAGTGCTTAATTTAGGTATATTAGAAATATACCTAAAAACAGACTTTCCATTAAATAGTTGTTGGTAGTTGGGGTGAAAAAAAGTGCAATTTCTCTTGGGATGGGGTGGGAGATTTCCTGTATCTTTATAAAATACCAGATTTCATGGGGTCTAAATAAACAGGCAGTAATGCTGTGGTAGAATTTATATTTTCTGGTCCTTTAGGTGCTGCTGAAAATGCCATTTCAGTCAATCATTTTACTATCACAGCACCTTCTAGGTGATTTTGCCCTTTGTTTTTATATTTCTCATTTCCCAAGGCTTGTATCAGATCAGAAGTGTTCAAGCCTGGGGCAAACAGGGTGAATTCATCTTCAAAGGCAAAAATAGAAGGGCAGAAATAGAAATGATGTCATTGGTTGTGTGTCCTTCTAACCTGCTTTTAACATGTTGAGGATAATAATAGATCAATAACTTTAAAGCTGTAGACAGCCTTCCAGGAAAGCTGCAGCCCCACTCTAGAGACCCACCATTCTCAGTACTGAGAAATAGAGCTGAGCCACCTCATCATTCAAATTATCCTGCCAGGACCTGAATTTTTTCCACCCATGTGACAGCAGTGGGTTTTCAGACTCCCAAATCCTGGGCACAAAGTCATTTCAGTGTGATACAAAGGGCCAACAAGGTTGTCAGCTTCAGGTATATTAAGATTGTCCTACTTTAAAAGTCTTTCTAGTCTATGAAGGCAACTGTCCATGGAATCCAAGTTTTATTTCACTGTTTGATCTTTTTTTTTTTTTAATGGATTGGATCATAACATCATGGTTGATTCATGAAGGTAATAAGCAGGCTGTAAGTTTTAAAAGAAGTGGAAAAGCAAAGGAGATGAGTGAGTTCCAAGGTGGTGTTAGAGAAAATGAAAGGGGCAGAGAGTCACCTTTCTGCAGATGGATGGACAGGAGGTGTCGAGATCCCTGAAGGGATGGACGGGAGGTGTCGAGATCCCTGAAGGGATGGACGGGAGGTGTCGAGATCCCTGAAGGGATGGACGGGAGGTGTCGAGATCCCTGAAGGGATGGACGGGAGGTGTCGAGATCCCTGAAGGGATGGACGGGAGGTGTCGAGATCCCTGAAGGGATGGACAGGAGGTGTCGAGATCCCTGAAGGGATGGACAGGAGGTGTCGAGATCCCTGAAGGGATGGACAGGAGGTGTCGAGATCCCTGAAGGGATGGACAGGTGGTGTCGAGATCCCTGAAGGGATGGACAGGAGGTGTCGAGATCCCTGAAGGGATGGACAGGAGGTGTCGAGATCCCTGAAGGGATGAACAGGAGGTGTCAACATCCCCAAAGGCACTAAATTTCCAGTCAATGTCTTGAGTGAAACCTGCTGCCTCTTCACAAGTAACAGCACAGATGGAGGCACATCTGGCCATTCACAAATGGAGAGGGGAGGGAAAATTGCAATCAGGTCGTCCCAGATGTGGCTCTAATCAGTGCTGAATGTGTGGCTTTTGAACAGAACAAAAGTTGAGGACACATCCAAGAGCTCCTTGGATGGAGAGCACTGCAGTTCCTGTCCAGGCTGCTGGGCCCAGGCCAGTTCCTCGTAAACAGGTGTCAGCAGCCCAAAAAAGAACTGCCCTCTGTGCCAGCAGTGGGTATCCTCAGTGGCATTCCCGTGGCAGAGATTCCAGGGCCAGCAGGAATGACCCAGATGTGCCGCTGGGGTGGCAGACAGAGCCTCCTGTGGCATTTGCCTTGCCTTGTTTTTCCTGAGGATGGAGCAGGGATTTGGGGCTCTAAATCTGGCAGCCTTGGAGTGAATCAGGAGGTGGCAGGGAAGAAGAAAAGGAGAAAATGATGGGTGATTTTTTTTTCCTTCTTAGCCCAACCTCTGACTTTGAATTTGGAAGATGCAGGAGGTGAAGAAATGGGTGACAATGTGCTGAAGGAGGATTCTGCTGCTAGGGGGCAATATGTAGCAAGCAAAACCAGTCAAAGGCTTTTTATTTCAGTATCATATCAAAGTTTTTCTTAAAAAAAGAACCCAAATCCAAAAAAATATCTGACATACCGGTATAAACAAGATATTCAATCTTTACTTACAAGTTGTATGTATTTTTTTTGCATATATATGTGTGTGTGTGTATGTGTAGATGATTTCTTATTATGCTATCTCAGCAGGGTCATTACCTGAGTGATTCTTAATTTTCCATTCTGAATTCTGTAATAATTTATATAAAGTAACAAAATAAGAAGGTGGACATTTAAATCACGTGGTCTCACAATTCTTCTTCCTTCTTGAGAACAACTAGGACAGTTAATTCAGATGTCTTTATGACTTCTCAGTTCTACCACTTTCTTAAACATAATCCCTAAAAAGAAAAGGAAGGGAGATAAGGGAAGGCAACTTAAGCAACATTACTGCTTTCAGGTTGAGCAGGGAAATAGTTGTCCATTTCTCTCTGTATACTCTTACTGACTTGGTGATGCTCATTTTAGAAGTAGCGTGGGATATTTCTGGAGAAACTGCATTGTGTGAGTGCAATTTTTAAATCCATTTGAATGGTTAAAGTATTTTTTTTGTCTGAGAATATTCAGTAGCCATGCTTGATTATGACTGTAACATTAATAAGCTGATTGAGTGAGTCTGAGGCTAATCATGGAGAAAATACATCATTTTCTAGAGCAGGTTTTCAGTTCTGTAAGGGTATTTGTATGGTCACTTACCCTACGGAGCTGTTCTTAAACAAAAATGCTGCCTAAAAGTCATTTCTTTCATTCCAGCTGTGAAAATACAAGGTTATGAACAGCAAATATGGGAATTAACTGGCAGTACCTGTGCTAAGGGAGGTGGAAGCTCCACACACATCTGGTGGTCACCAGATACCTTCTCAAACCTGGTTCATGGGTGGGATTGAAATTGGTATCAAAAGCTTTTCAGCTTTCAGCACTGTTACAGAATGTGGATGTTTGGAGTCAGGTGAGGAACACTTGAAAGTGTCTCATTCTGAATTGCACACTTGGCAGGGTGTTTTGTGATTCATGGCAAATACTGAGAAATGACAAAGCAATCCATAGTAAAATGGAGAAGGAGGATTGGGTGGGTCTGAGTCTTTGTTCCAGGAATATTAAGGACTTCTGCTGCCTTGAAATCCTTGGGGTTTTGAACAAGATGAGCTAGGGATAGAGGAGAAAAGGTGGATTGGTTTTATGGCTGTGTTGAAACGTATTGAGTGCTTCTTCAAATCTTTGTTGTAGTGTTTCCTGCTTAATAAATAGAAGAGAGTGGGTTAGTCAGCACTGGAAGGCAGCAAAGCCAGCAATTTTTACAATGCTCTCCTCTTTCAGCTCCCAACAAAGAGATTAGTATGTCAGTCTGGCTGCAGTAGGACATTAATGGGCTTTGCACTCCTCATCTTACATCTCCTATCTTGTCATAAATAATTCCCAACATGATTTTATCTGGAGATTTAATTATTGTCCTTGTATAATAATATGATTAACATAAAATAGAGATTTGTCAGTTTAAGTCTTCAAAATACTCCATTCCATGTAAAAAGATGCTTTGTGTTCTGCAACAGAAAGCTGTGACTTCTGCCAAATCAGCACAAGGGAACTGGTTATAATCCCTGTGTGTTTGCAGTTACCAAAGTGGTTTGGATGGCTTTACTTTGTATTTAATCCTGACATCATCTTTAAGTACAGAAATCAAACTTGTTCTAATTAAGATTATACCAAGAAAGCTCTCGCAACTCCCATCTTTTCCAGGAGTCCCAATAAACCAAAATTGTATGATTCATTGCCTACCTGAAGCATTTATTATTTCTGATATTGCCAGGCTACTGGTGTGTAAATATTCTTGTGGCTGGGGAATTGTTTGGGCTTGCACAACAGTCCTGAATCATTTCAGCAGGTCTCCTTGCTCTGTGCCGTGGGCTCAACAAATACTGCTCAGAAGTGCAGCTCCAGAGCACAGGGAAGTCCTTTGGACTCAATGAAGCTTGTGATTTTTCTGCCCTAAACCTATTCCAGCCCAGCTGTAATTTCTAAACCAGCACTCTTCACTTTGCTGGCCCATTATAAGATACACTAATTATTCAGATTCATAGTCAGTAAAAGGTGCTTCTCTTCTAATATCCTTTGTAATCTGCTGCAGGAATTTGGTTTTACTTAGTTGTGCTGGTTTAAAGGTGAACCAGCAGGGGAAATGAACTCACCACAAGAGAGATTATAAGTCAGACCTAAAATTTAATAATAATATTACAATAACAACACTGACACACAAGAGAAATTGCTTTCAACTCACAAAACCCCAGCAGTATAACCCAGTGTCCTGGGGCACAAACCCAAGGGGGTTTGTTTGCCCTTGTGCTGAGACCCCTGTGGCTCCCCCAAGTCCAGAGCAAAAGGAAATGAAAAACCTGTTGGTGCAGGTGAGGGCTGTGGTCTGGGCGAGAGCGGTGATCTCCTCCTGTCAAGGTCCTGCTGCTGCTCTGAATCCCACGAGAAGTTCCCGAGGTCTTCTTACCCACCACTTATGTACCCTCAGGGAGCACTCAGTCCCTCCCCCTGGGCGGGGACTCACACAATGGGTGATTAACTCTGGGAGCCAGGGGGTGTTGAACTGTTGATGGCCCATTAGCAGCTCCGCCCCCTCAGGCTGGGTATGAAGGTGATAATGGCTCCCTGGGCAGCTGCTGCCAATGGCCCATTGCCCTTGGGGAATGAATAGAGGGGGTAGAATACACAGCTTTGATCACCCCCACACAGGGTTAGCTGGTCCCTCCTGCTGAACTAGGACATTAGTACAGGTGTGAAAGGAGGAAAAGGAAGAGACTTAATCCACTGTTTCTACAAAGTTATTTCAGGCATTCTTCTACATTAAAAAATGCATACTCTTACATTTATGAAGTTTCAAAAGGTGTTATATTATTTGTGAGTATAGAATTAAAGCTTGAGTATGTGGAGTCCTGCAGTTCATCACACTTTTTTCAGTTCCCATTGTCCAGGGATTCTGTGTGTCTGTGAATGTGTACATTGGGGGGAACAGAGAGTACATTAGGTAGGCAATCATTACAAATGTGCTAATTGCTCTCAGGAGACAGAGGCTTTTTTGGCTTCATCTCTGCATTTCCCCAGGAAAAACATCTTTAACTGTTGCAAATTGTTACTCAAGTGGCTCACCGAGTGTGAGGATGTTGTCACAGGATCACAAGTGTGGCATCTGTTCTGAGGAAACCGAGAAAAGCCAACAACAGCAGCCCAGATCTGCAGAGAGGTGTGTGTTCAATGCTGTGCACATGAATATGGGAGGTAATTAGTGCCCAGATTTTATGGAAAGGTGATTAGGTTAATGAGCACTGAAGTCTCTAGGAAAGCAGCCTGTAGAGAGTCACTTGGGGCACCACGTTTCCCAGAACTGAAATGATCCACAAACTCGTGGTGTTTGCAAGTTCCAGAGAAGCATAACTGCAAGTTCCACAGAAGAGTGACTTTCCTAATAATAATGTTCATCTTTCTCTGATAAGTTCAGGAGATGTACCAAGCTTTTAGCTGGATCTTCCTCCTCTGCTGATGCAGGTGGTTGTCCATATGAGCTCCTGTGTGTCACCAGGCCCTTGTAGTGCCCTCCCAACATTAGGGTTGGGTCAGGTTGCTTGGGACCATTATGTGGTCAAGCTCTGACTATCTCCAGGGATGGATAGGGATTTGTAGCTTCACTGGCTCCTTCTCCATCACGTGATCACCCTTGTTAGAGAATTGAGATTTTTTTAATATCTGGTTATAATTTCCTTTGTTGCAACTCATGTCTGTAGCCTCCCATCCTTTTGTTGTGCACCTGTTGGAAGAATCTGGCACTGCTGTGTTGGTAGTTGAAGGCAGGAGTGGGACCCCATCATTTGCTTTCTCTTCTTTGGGCTGCATAATTGGGGGTTTCTCAGCCTCTCCTTGTGCACTTGAGCCCCTTGACCATCTTGATGTTCCTCTACTAGACCTGCTCAAGTTTGTCACTGTCCTTTTAGTGCTGGGAAGCCAAAACTGGGCACAGCACTCTATAGCTGTGGTCTGGCAAGCGTCACTAAAGGAGAAAATAATTTCCCAAGATCTGCTGGTTTTGCTTTCTTACAAATGGGGTCCAATATGCAGCAATTCAAGATGATCACTCACTTTGAACCTGTCTGCTAGGACTATCAGGTCCTTTTCCTGCAGAACTAATTTGTATCAGTCCACACTTAGTCTGTGGTTGAGATTAGTCTGTTCAAGTGCAGGACTTCATATTTGACTTCTCTGAGTTTCATGAGGCTGCTGCGAACCCATTTTTCCAGCATGTTAAGCCCCTTTGAAGTGACAGCCTTACCCTCCAGCTTATCAACTGTGCTCCTCAGTTTCACATCATCTGTAAACTTGCTGGGGAATGAGATTTTCCCTGTCCCTTCCTTTGGCATCATCCCTGAAGTTCAACCAGATCCAGACGGGTAATGTGGTGAAGAGCAGTAATGTGCTCTTAGGCAAGGTCATAGCTAATTTAAATGTGTTATCTGCCCTCAACTCATCATAAGCTTCTGGGCAACTCTAGGGAGGAGGGAAGTATTTTTCCTAAAGGGATAGCTCTGTACAATTTCTGCTGCTATCTGAGTGTTGAACTCGTTGCAGCAACAACTGCCTGTTGTAATGTAGCTGCTGTTATAGTGTGTTCCTCTGCATGGTTTTGTTGTTTGGGAAACCTAAAGCCTAAGTTCTAAAATTCTTGCTTTATGTTCACTCTTTAGACAAGCAAGTCCTGTTCCTGTGTGTTTTTTTAAAAGAAAAATAAATAAAAACAGTGCAATGCTGCAGCATTTTACTTCAATGACATTTATTTCCATGTCAAAATTAATAAAATCGTGTAACACTTTGCCTGTGGCTTGTATAAGTGCACATATGCAAACACTGGTTTGCATTTTGTCAGTTTTCTGGTTGCTCAGTTTGTAGAGAAATTTTGATACTAAATCCTTTAGCCTATCTATATACTTCAGTAGTGAGGGGAAACAGTTCAGGTGTGTGGCAGGTTGAGAGGGAGAAAACCCAGATTTTCAAGACTGCTTCAAGAACAGCTCAGGAGATCAGATAAAGTGTGTAAGGACTTGAAGGGAAACCATCAGCTTAGATTTTCATCATGAACAAGTGCATGTTGAAGGCAAAAATACTTCTTGAAAAGAGGAAAACACCATGCCACCTATCCTCACCAGCTCATTCCCAGGTAGTTTTTCTCTTTCCCCCCCTTTTTTACCTTCTCTTGCCAAGAAATATAATCATTCTCTGAGACCATGGAGTGAACACATCCTGAGGCACTGAGTTAACTCTGGAGGAGGAGCAGGAGACCCAGGTGGGGCTGAAGAGGGCTGAGGAAAGCTGAGAAGGGAGGCCCAGAGAAGGGGTGGGAGCCCTGCCCAAGGGCTCATTGGCAGAAGGAGGCAGGAACAGGATCCGTTTCAGTTTTTGGGTGGCTCTGGGAGGAGCAAGTGTTGGGATTAAAGTGTCTTGACAAAACTGCTCGTTTTCTTTTCAGACGCAGACAGCAAGTTTCATGGGGTGGATTTTCTGCCAGAAGACCTCAGTGAGGCTCCAGAGGAGACAGGAATGAGGGTCAACAAGAAATACTCCTGTCTGCCTGCTGAAGAGAAGGGGATCCACATCATCAACATCCGAGCTATTGAGGACATCGGATATGACCAGCACGAGAGCACAGTGAGTGAAGGACCTGCAGATGGGCCAAAACAGGCACATTCCACTTTACCCTTCAGCTTATTTCTCCTTCTTCCCATTCCCAGGTTGCTCTGAAATCCTCTCCTTCTGCTTTTCAAGGGTGCTGGGAAGGATTTGCCTCATCAGGGCATGCTGATGTAGTTTGGTGTGTGAAAAAGAACCTTGTTTAACCTGTAGCATGAAAAAGGGGTTACCTCTTCTCAGAGTAAGGAATCTGGCACTAAGGCTGTGGCAACCTTTTTATCTCCCTCCCCATATATAGGAGAACAGAAAAGGATATCTTAAATTTCCTGCCAAAGCCATTGTTAACATTGGTAATGTTAAACTAATAATCTGTAGCACACAATAGAGGTGAGATCATTGTGCCTTAGTTAAATTCCATAACACGGATTTTAAAGGCAGTTTGTAATATGAACACCCAACATGATGATGAGTTGGTTCTATCATAAACACATAAAAATAAGTTTATTGAGGTGGAATGAGCTGTATAACAGATCTCACTGGGGAAAGGGGTACAAAGAGGTACCAGAAAAAGCAAGATGTGGGATTTATTGTGCTTGTGCTTAGTTAGGATGGAGATTCTCTTAGAGTGTAAATATCTCTCCTGCTGTGGCAAAACTGAAATGTCTTTTCTCTGTTCCTTTCAGTGAAGGGACATGAGCTTTACTTGGGCTAAGTCAGTGCAACTCTGCATTTCAGCACAGCAGCCCTGCAAGAAAGCCTGTGGCCCATTAGAACCTTTCAGCATTAATACCCCATCTTAAAATAATCTGGTCCTTTCAAAAAGGAACCAAGTTTTTGGCTGCATCCTGATTGCATATTCTCATATATTAATACATTTATTGAACCTTCGGTAGCTGCAACTTCTCCTAAGTTATCAGTGGGAAGCTATGGATGCTCTTTTATGTTGAAGTTATGCTTAAGAACTAAATGGGAATATCTAGATAGGGCATCAGTTTTGGCTGTATGGACCATGATACCTTGTACAGCAAGCTCAGTAATTCCTCTTTTCATCTGGGCTTTAAAAATAGGTCTGTCTTAAAAACCAGTTTATGTACAAAACAAGCAGGTTTACACATCCCCAAAGGATTTTAACTCCTATGATTTATGCCTGATGGCCAGTTGCTTTCTCTTGGAGCAGAAGTCCTTTTCACTATATGAAGGGTGAATGTTCTTCTGTAAACTTAAAAGCCAGAAAATGTCCCTGCAAAGCTACTCCTGTGATGTTTTTTGTAAAACCAAACAAAGTTATTCGTGAATTTCCTTTTTTTTTTTTTTATCTCCAAGGGTAGAATTGTGAATTCTGCACAGGAAGTGCTATGAAAGTAGGAATGAATAATTGTTAGTACCTTTTTTATATTTCTGCAGTTGTCCTGTGATAAATGCTTGGAAGTGGAATTGTATTTTGAATCTTACTTTTCTTGCATCTTGCAACACTTACACAGCATTAATTCAGGATAGAAATAAAGCCTTGGCCATCATCAGGTTGCATAGTGGCATGGGTTTTATAAGTGGGGGGGAAAAAGTGCTGAAACTCAATAAGCAGTGACCCCACTTCCCTGGCTGTGGTCCATCTGCATTTTTGGCCAGCTGCAGGACCAGCTGGCTCCCTTCAGTCTCTATCTAAGATGATCTCTTTCTCAGATGATATGGACTTGCACTGATAGATAAGAGAAGTGAGAAATGTTTCCACATGATATTAATCTATTTGTCAGAATTGCAACACCGCAGATGTCACGGGTGGAAAAGGACAGATGATCTTAGTGGCGATTAACCCCCAAAGGAGAAAACCAAACCCACCAAGTAGCTGACTTATGAACTAGTGTGCTGGTGATTAGATTAAATCCCAGTCATCTAATCTATTTATTTCTGGCCAATAAAACCCCAGCGGGCTATCAGTAAAACTGGAGGTGTTAACTTGCAAAAATGTTTTGAGTAAGTAGCATGGGGGACTCCTCCCATCTGCTGGCTCTGAAGACCGGTCATGGTGTGCTCCAGGCAAGGAGGAGCCCTTGAAACAAGGGAATGGTCTGTCTGGTATCTGTGTTGTCATGTGCATTCACTGTTCTTCTCTCTCCTTCTCTCCACACCCCCATTCCCTGCTTCCAGTTGTTAAATTCCCTATCCAGAAATCCAGATGCTGACTGCAAATATGGACTGTACTTCAGAGATGGCAAGAGGAAAGTAGACTACATCCTGGTTTATCATTACAAGAAGTCCTCAGCAGGGAAGACACTGGTCAGGAGAGCTCAGCAGAATGATTCCAGCGTCCGGAGCACCAAGCAGGACCAGCCACTTCCTGGCAAGGGAGTGCAGCTGGAAATGGGGGAAAGTGAACCTCCCATGGATTACCACGAAGATGACAAGAGGTTTCGCAGGGAGGAGTATGAAGGGAACCTGGTGGAGGCTGGGCTGGAACTGGAACGCGATGAGGATGTAAGGATCCACCTAAAACAGCTAAAGATAAAGAGGATAAGTGGTGGGCAAACCCTGGGAGATGCTGAGCTCCTCCTGTGAGCCTGGCTCTGACCAAGGTTACACAAACTCAGCTCTTGCAGAATCTGATTTCAGTTCTGGCAGCGCTGTCCTCACTCAGGGATTTAATTTGTTTCACGGGAATGTGCCACGGTTGTTATTGCCCCAGTGAGGTGAATTTTCTGACTTCCCCTGGCCAGGACTTGTGGCACATCCACTGCTGAAACACACCTCAGTGCTGTGTTGTCATATCTGCAAGTGAGGGTTAAATTGCTCTGAACACAAATCCCACTTTGGTGGGTTGACAATATCCAGCAGTAATTTCAGTTCCAAGGAAAAGTATCTGATGCAGTGAGGTTTTTAATTCGTCGTTGTAGGGAATTAAATTTGCTTAGGAGGTTCTGGTACACTCTCTGGCTTGGGCTGTGACACAGTTTGCTCTTTCCTTTCTTGGATGTGAACAGTACAGCTTGCAACTCCTTTCACCTGTACCCTGAAACTAGTATATTCTATTAAAAGACCATTAAACTATTTAAAAAATGATATGTGGTGAAGTACTGCCAGTGTGTGATTAGTAGAGACAGACACAGCCATATTAATTTCAAAGAAAGCTATTACAATTAACTGATCCAACCAATCTGCCTGAAACTCCTCAGGGAGAGAGTAAACAGTTCTGCTGGGTTTATTTGCAGGATCTAAAACTGAGATAAACATTTAGACCTGTGAAAAGAGTGTTATGAAAATAAATCTGCCATCTATTACTTTCAAGTTAGACATTTATATATTTTGGATATTATATCTATGTAATATGTATAATTTCCATGGTCTAATGCAAAAAAAAAAAAAACAAACAAAAAAACCCCAACAAACCTTTCCCTTCTGTCTCCCAGCTAAAATAAGACTTAGTTTCTGTCCAACTTGCAAGTTGTTGTAGCAAACTGGAAGCTTGCTGTGCCAAGTCATAGATACTTAAATCCTTTGCAGCATGGGAGGTTCGACCTATGACATGTAATATGATTTTGAATTATGCAGAAGGGCTCAGGATTCGAGCCAGGACACTGTGAAAGAGAACCAAGATACCAAGGAAATCAGGAAAGTATAGAGATGAGAGCAAGCCTCAGGGATTTACACAATGTAAGGGGAAACACCTGCAATCACTTGGACTTGATTCCAAAAGAGCAGAAGTTTCTTAAAGAGATGACGTCTAATAAGTCACTTTAATTCTTGTCAATGAAGGGTCACACCCAAAAAGGGCTATGGTCAATGGCTTGGTGTCCAAAAATAATTGATGAAAGCAAGGCCAGGTGAGACAGGGCTTGGAGCAGTCTGGTCTGTCCATGGCAGGAATATTGGAACTGGATGATCTTTGAGGTCCCTTCCAACCCAAACCATTCTCTGGTCCACTGAGGAACCAATTTCTAGAAAGCTGGCCAGGAATAAAGCTGTGTGAGAGCTCAGCATTGTAACAACTGCAGTGTTTTAATGTAAATATTCCCATTTCGTTCTGAGGCTGCTCCCCTGAGATACTGAGCAGCTCCCTGGAGGCAGCAGGGACTCTCTCAGCCCCAGTAATTACAACACACTCATTAAATCACACCATTTGGCTGGATGCCTGATTTAAATTTAACTGGCTGTGCCTCTATTCGTGTCCATAGGCATTAGCTTTTATTTCCCCCAAAGTTTTTATCTGTTTAACCTTGTGGTAATTGTTCTGGAAGACAATAGCATTTTTGAGTCACACTTTATAGCAGCTCAGCACAGGGAGGTGTTCAGTGATTGTCCTGTTGTTAGAAACCAGCTATCTCAAAGCAATGAGATTTATCATGCTGGCCCTAATGGACTGTTTGTTCCTTAAATATGTATGAATCACAAGGGAAAAAGATTTCATTTCTTCTCATCATATCCTTTTCTCTTGTGGTTTTTTTCTTTGTTTTTTTTTTTTTTGTTTTGTTTGGTTTTTTTTAAAGACTAAAATCCATGGGATTGGATTTGTAAAAATACATGCACCCTGGAATGTGTTGTGTCGAGAGGCAGAATTTCTTAAGCTCAAGATGCCCACAAAAAAGGTGAGCCATGATTTTCTTTTTTTTTCCTCCTGAAGGCTTAGTTCAAACATATACTCATCTCAGAGCACCTTGAAAATGTTGATTTTTCTCTCCCTGAGTATTTTAAAAGTATTTAACTAGTCTACACCAAAAATGAGAGTCACAAACTTGCTTGTTTGGGGAAGCAGAAAGAATAAGTGGAAGGAAGAATGGAAATGGAGAATTTCTGCCTGCTGCCCCTAGCTGTACTTGATGAGAATGATTTCGTCCTTGATATGTTTGAAGAGATTGCAGTTGATGAAATTCCTCTGTGTGTTTTGGGCATTTTTTTCTCACCTGAACGCCAGACTGCTAAAAATGAACACAAAAATCAGGAATTGTCTTGCTGGGCTTAGTGACTATTCATACACCTCATGAATCACGTTTGCAGGAGTTGAGGCCACTCTCCCACAAAATAAATGACCTTTCAGAATATTTGAAATATCATTAAAGAGCTGACAGTGTATTTTCATCAATTCTAAATCACCCCTGATAGATAGCTACCTGTTCAGTGAGCACAGCTTAGGGATGGATTAATATTTAAACACAGACTAAGTGCATGTCCCAGACTGCAGAGGGAAGTCTGTAATGGAGCAAGAGACAGTCTCAAGACCCAGCATCATTTATTACTAACACTAAAACCACGCTTTTGGTTTGGGTTTCATATTAATCCCAATTATTGCCTCACTTACCACTGATTTTAATCAGGAGCACAGTTAGACAAAAAAGTCTGCTGCGATCCTGTGGCTGAAGCTGCTTTGCCACAGAAGTAAAGTTCAGGTGGGTGTTTTGGGGATGGAATTTGTGTGTAAAAGAGGCCACCTAACCCTGCAGATGTTGCCCAGGGGAAGCCTTGTGTCTGGGAACACCCTCAGATCCTCAAACCCTTGTGTCCAGCTGATCTTCTCGTGGTGGGAGCCCTGCCATGGGTCTGCACTTGGTTTCTGTGGCTTGGCCAAGGAAGCCTCTAATCCTCTTTCATGACCTGCTAACTTGATTCCTGCATTTAGTGCTGCAGAACTACAATTGACAATATGAAATATTTCGGTTCCTTTATATGGAATAGGTGAACCTCCTAAAATACTCACACCATTCCTGGGAAAGCCTCCTGGGAGAGCTGTTTTGCACTTTTGCACAGGGGCTCTGTAGCTCCTTTATTTCTTTGTTCCACTACATCAAGAAGACTATAAAAGCCAGAGGAACCAGTGTCTGATCCCAGTGTGATTATTTGGAATCAATCATGAGCCAGCTTTTGTATCAGAGTAAAAAGCTTTGACTTGACCATCCATCTCTGTCTTTCTGAATGATTTCAACAAGGTAAGCCATACTCCTTAGTTTAGTAGTTTAGATTAGCCAAACTCCTCAGTTTATTGTGATGTACTTATTTAATTGCTGCTTTATTCCTTACTGTCCACCCTGACTTATGGAAAACTAAAAAGCAGTAGAGTTTTACTGTTTTTCCCTTTGCCCCCTCAGATGTATCAGATCAACCAGACCCACGGACTTCTGAAAAAAATTAATTCTGTCATTCAAAAAATAACAGAGCCCATCCAGCCCAAAGTGGCAGAACACAAACCTCAGACAGTGAAACGCCTCTCCTACCCCTTCTCCAGAGAGAAGCAGCACTTGTAAGTCAAAGCTTTTCTCTAAATGTCCACATCAACAAGTTCCAACCTCTCTGGTGGCAGCTAAGGCACCAAAAGGTGAAGGGAAAGATGAACACCAGCACTTTGTTTAAGTGGGCTCACTGTTGTAGGGCCCCTATGTGAAATCTCTGAGTGTTTTAGCTGGTGTTGTAGCACAAAATGCATATCTATATAAACATAGACTCCAACTGTTAGGCTGCCAAACACAATTTATGATACAGCTCACTATAGTCTCTTTTCCACATAAAATAAAATAAAATAAAATAAAATAAAATAAAATAAAATAAAATAAAATAAAATAAAATAAAGTAGAATAAAATAAAATAGAATAAAATAAAATAGAATAAAATAAAATAAAAAATAAAATAAAATAAAATAATAAATAAAATATAATAAATAAAATAACATAATAAATAAAATATAATAAATAAAATATACTATACCAAATAAAATAAAATGCTTCAGTGAAACTTGTAGCCAGAGATACAGGATTGATAAATTTTAGAGTAACTTCATTTATATGGTATGGGCAGCTGACACAGGATCTGCCAACCAGGTCTTGTCTTTGAAGCTTCACAAAGTCAGTGAAGTCAGTGGTGGCTTTGCCATTGGTTTCAGATCAGAAAGAACAGCTGTAAAAGTGGGTGTAGGAAAAAATCACAAGGTGGGGTCCAGGCAAAGTTTCTACTGCCCTGAATTGCTCTGCTGCTGCTCTTCCTTGGCCACAATCCCAGAGGAGTCTCTTTGAAGGCTGTTTATAGATGTGCCAGCTGGAACAAGGAACAGTACCAGGGCAGATTTCTTCCCTGCACCTACAGGATTCTGAGTTTTTCATCATGGGATGCAGAACTCTGATGGAGTTGTGGATGTTAATTGGGCCAGTCAATGTGTGTGACATCTGATCTGTTCTTGGACTTGCAGGAAGTGGATTTGTGTATTTATGGAGTGTGGGATGTTCCTTGATGGCTCTGAGAAGGTCCAAAAGATGCTCCTCAGTGCAGGGGTGGATGAGTCTTTTGCTCTTTGCAGTGGTGGCTTTTTCAGTGGGACCAGCTGTGTCTTTGCTGAATAAGGGAGGCAGGAGGGGCCTCACAGGGCTTCAGGCACAAAGGAAATATAAAGATTATTAAGGGCCAGCAGTGGTCAGGAATGCAACTTAAATGGGCATGAGCAGTTTCTTTTGTGAAGAAAAACCTATAAGGATATAAACCCAGTAAGATGTATAAGCAGCCTCTAAATGATGGGAGTTGGGCTGGACTTTCTTTTAAATGACGTTTCTACAAGCTGCTCTTCAGTGTTAGCTTTGAGAGATCCCCAGGAGAAATGAGTATATTGAAGGGGTCAACAAGAGCAGGAAATTACTGCCTTTTTTTTTTTTTAACCTAATGGGTTTCTTTCTAATCTTTTAACAGATTTGATTTGTCTGACAAGGATTCCTTCTTTGACAGCAAAACGAGGAGTACAATAGTAAGTACCGTGTATAACTAATTGATGGTGGAGAGTGCCTTAATTGTTGGTTAACAGCCCCTTTACCAGCTTTAGTGCAATGCCTCTTCAAGTTTGCCTTTCTTAACCAAATGTCAGGGATCACCTGTGTTATTGAAATTAAAAATAAAGCATTTCCAGATTTAGTTTATGTGCTGAATAGAGTTTGATGCTAACAGGTTGCTGCCTTTAGGAAAATCATTTGGATCTTCTTTCTAGTTCAGAGTTAACATGGGACATGGTTTCTTAGAGAAGACACCACCAGAAAGGAATATTTAGGTTCTACCACTGGTTCTTGTTGACTCATTTACCTTTTGGTAACTATACATTGCTCTTTTTCAAAATTCTGCAAAATTCTCCATGGGAAATTCCAATGGAAGAGAGAATATTATTATAATATTATAATGCAATATAAGAAAATATAATATAATATTCATTATTATTATTATATTTACAGGGAATATTATTTATAGTTTTTTGGGGGGCAGTTCTCTAGAATGGTAGTTGAAGTGTAGAGGTGCATGATTTTTAACTGACTTACAGAGAGTGGGGAAGAAGGTGTGGCCTCCTGAATAGCCACGGAGGGGGCAGTTGAATGGGCACCTTGGGCAGCTGGAAGGGACTGTGCCAGGCAGCGCTTGCTGCAACAATTTCAAAGTACATTCCCCCATTCCACTGTCCCTAATGAGCGTGTTGGAATGTGACTGCAAGCCTGCTTTTATCTTCTATTTAACATTAGCCTTTTGGGGTGCTAAGTGGTTTCAAAAAGAGCTTCTATCACAATTATAGCTTGCCATTTTATTGCTGCAGTGATAAGGGGTGTGAGATATCGAACTTCTCTTTCCTGCTTTGAAATTCCAGTGTATTCCATCATGTAGTTCCCCTCTAGCTTGAAGTGCAGTGGTTTGATATGAGTGCAAGTTATCAGCACAAGGTGAGCTTGAACCAGGGAAGGCAGATGGAGCAGCACAGAAACTGGAAAGGAAAAGACACAAATATTGATTCGGTTTGTTTGCCATAAAGCATTTAACTTGAGATTGGAGGAAATAAATAAAAAAAAGCCTAGATTGTGTTTGTAGGCTTTCTTGTATTTATGTCTAGATGTAGAGTGAAAAAAAGCTTGTAAGTACAAGGAAATTAAGGGAGCAAATGAAGTTAAAATTCATGACAACAGGCTGAGCAGGGCAGCAAGACAAAATAGGATAAGAGGATGAGCAAGACCAACTGAAAAATGGACTAAAGTTCATAGCAGAGGCTGAGAGGAAGAGGAGGGAGAGGGCTTTTTTTTAAACCACTACAGGAACACTGGACATATAACAATAATGCTGGGAGTATTCTGCTTTGTTTGAAAGCCCTGTAAATCACACAGTAATGAAGGACAAATTGAATGTTTCCAAACACCATTTTATCCTGTGTTCATTTCTGTTTGTATTCTTCTTTCTTAAAACTTCTCTCCTGCCTCTCTCCTGTGTATTTTTGAACCACAGTGCAAATATTGACCCTTCCTCCTACTGCAGAATGAACAGAAATCTACTCGCTACCCGTGAGTCTTTGCTGGACAGAAACTAAGCCCAAGACCTTTTAGTTATTAAAAAAGAAAATAAAACGATTAGATAAGTGGAAATCTCTCTGTGACAGCCCTTGAACTCAGTGGGGTTACAAGACAACAGAGAGGGTTTGCCCCAGGTGCCCTCACTTGTTTCCTCATGGGAATTGGGCAGCAGTCAAGTTGGCACATGAACTGGGGAGCCAGGAAAGCCATGCCTGGCTCCTCAGCCAGGCCAGGCAGTGCGCAGCTTTTGCTTTTGCCCAGGGCTTTCCTGTGCCAGCCTCATGCCAACCAGGGGCTTGCCTTGCCCAGCAGCTCAACCTCTGGGGCAGCCTGCAGAGCAGTTCAAAGGTTATTCCACAATAAATGCAGTAAATCCCCAAGCAAATCCATCTGTTTGGCCGCTGAGGTCAGGCAGGCTCAGAAATGTTAAGGTCAGCCCATGTTAGTCCAGTTTGATAAACACGTGGCGTAGTTCGTTGTGACTTTACTGAAGTTTTCACGTTTCTTTTAAAAAATAAAAACAGGGGAGATGTGAGAGGATTCAAACGTTTTCAAGCTAGCAAACCAAAGACAAATCTGCAAATGCCAGCTGCTATGATAAGAATGGAATTTGTCTAGAGACCTTGAGCTGGTGCAGAAGCAAGAAATGAAACCTGCAGAAACTCCGTGAAGTTACTAGAACTCTTTTATAAAGTGAAAATAAGTTGCATTAAGACAGTTTAGATCTAGCAATTTTTAGGAAATATGTATTACTTAATAATTAGCTATAGCTGTGTGATGTTAGATAGTTTGCATGGTGTGTGTATAGGTTTTAAGATTGCATGTAACTGTGTGAAAAAGTAGCTCTGAATAGAGTCCCTCCTGAAACTTAAATATCCTTGTGCAAGAATAGTTTAAATATTGTTAATGTAAACATAGTTGCGTTTTTCCTTGTCTGCTCCTCTTCCCTCCTCTCCACAACTACTGTAACTCATGACAAAGATGATTGAGAAATAAAACACCAACAAAGAGTAAAACCTCATAAAATTAGCCACAGTCAAGTGATTTATTTAACGATAGGGGTTGAAACCCCAATGCCATGGCTTTTACTAAAGAGTGATGACCTCATCAATGTCTTGGTTTTGCCAGTGTTTGAGCCATCCACAAAAAGGTTGTGCTTCTCACAGGCAGCGTCTTAAGTAACCCCTTTCCTTTTTTTCATTTTGCCTCTGCAGGTTTATGAGATATTGAAAAGAACGACATGTACCAAAGCAAAGTATAGCATGGGTAAGGAACTTTATTTAGCTTTAAGATCAATATAATTTTCAGCTATTGAAAGCAATTCTAAATGGCCGTGGAGTTCAGGTTCTTCCTCTGCTCTCTAATGTGATGTATGTGGATATAATTATTTTATTTGGAAATTTAATTTAATTAATGTAGCTGCTTGACATTTTTTCAAATATAAATGTACATATTTGACTCTGAATGAAATGGTAAGTCAGCATGTAGCCACTGCAGGTGTTACTTGGGTCTTTTGCAGCAGGGCTGGATGGTGAGATAAACCAGTGGATAAGCTGTGCTCTGCCTTGGCTGTATTTTACAGTCACTGAAATGGAGGAGTTGTTACCATGGATTTCAATAACTGCAGTGAAAGTCTCTGGCTTGGCCCATTCCTGTTCAGTGGGAACCTCACATTTTGTAAGGGGTGGTTGTTTTTCAGTGCCTTGAGTGAAGTGACAACTGCCCAACCCAGCCAAGGACTAAGCCTTGCCCTCAAAACAGTTGTGCAAGTCAATGGCTGTGAAGTTTCTACTGCCATAACAAAGAATTTTAGTATTTCAATCTCATGGTTTGTGCTGTAAGAATTAAATTTATAATAAAGGTGACCACCAATTGCAAATCAGGTGACCTTAAAGATTTGTTGGCAACTTTTCCTGTCCAGCTGTTACATGCTTTATTTTATACATACCATGATAGGTAGGTATGTACTTGACCATGGACCAAAGTTAACAAAAGGTTAATGGTAAATCAAAATAAATAAGGCAGAAGGGTGAATTCCCAAACAAAGCTCTATGAGCAAAGTGCATGAAAATGTTTGATAACTTGAAATCTGTTACAGCATTTATTTGCTTACAAGCAGTAAAATAAAACAATGGGAACTTGAATTACAGGTAGTTCTGTTCAATATTGACCCATCAGCTGCTTAGAACGACATCAAATAATAGAAGAATAAGTATGCCAGAAATCATTTCCATGCTTTGACTTTTGTGTTGAAGTAATAACATACAATGTACAATTGTTGACTCCTTCTATACACTAAATTTTGGTGTTCAGCCAGTATTAACAGAAGTGCTGTTCTCTGTAGCCTGGGAAATCCAAATTGATCTGTGACTTTCAGGACCCTTCTCGAGTCTGGTGCTGGATCATTTTCATTGGAAATTACGTCATTGCACTCTTGAAAGGGGAAGGTCACTCAGTTCAGTTAGAATTCTTGCCTTGGAGTTGGTTTCTCATTTGATTTTTTTCTTTCTTTTTTTTTTTCTCTGGCCCAGAAATGGGACACACATTAGAGATTAGTTGAACAGAGCAGAGGCTAAAGGATGATAGAGTCTTGGAATTCCTGGATCACTCTTCTCCCTAAGACTGGCAAGGCCACAGAATATCTCTAATAAAAATGCCATTAGGCCAACCCAGCCCAGCCCAGCCATGGGCACTGAGCTCAACTCAGTCGGATCCTTTGTGTTCCAGGGCTGGAATGTTGGGTTACAACCCAGCAAACAGACCTGAGCAAACACAGATAATGCTGCACCATTGCTGCCCAGCAGGAAAAAGGCAACTGCCCAGGGAACACTGCAGCCTTTGTTATTTATTTGGAAAATTTGTGAATAAATTGTGAAAAATTTGTGGTCCTCGTTGTCAAATGCAGATGTGTAGAAGGGGATTATGTAGCTCTTCGTTCAGTCTCACAGCCCTAGAAAAATCATTTATCTGCTCGCCAGTTGTTTCTGCCAGAACATTTGCAGACAATTCATAGACCTGTATAATCTTAAATAGGACTTTGAAAATTAATGATACTGCAAGATACTGAGCACTCCTGGAGCTGTTCCTCCAGCAGGTGATTAGTATCTTGAAAATGTTAATGAACTCGAAAAATTCCCATTTGAAGAGCAATCAAAAATGACTGTGTGAAACTGCAGTGAGCTGGTTCCTGGTTCACAGTGCCTGTTCCTTCAAATCCAGTCCCCACACTCTTTTCTTAGCAATGAACTGTGACATTGAGCACACTGTAGCACATAATTTTTCTTTCTTTCTTTTTTTTTTTAAGCCCTTTTAAATTCTCTCCAGTGCCAGTGGCTGGATTTATTATTTTTTTTCTCCAGTTGGCATTAATCACCATTGCTTTGCACAAGATAAGTGCTTGACTTAGCTCTGATTCAGCACCTAGGACTGGTTCTCTGGCTCCCCAAATGGATGAGACACCTCCAGAGACGGTTAATTCTCTGTAATTGGAAGGAGTTATATTAATGCCAGCAGGAATTAGAGAAGGAATGAGCTCCAGCCCTTAAGGTCCGTGTTCCCAAGGTTTGGGAATGGTGCTGGGAGCTGCAGTGCTGTGTTCCTTCCAACTCGGAGATGGATTGCTGCCATGCCACCTATGCTCTGGCCCCCAGTGAAGGAGGGTACCACCCCTGGGAGGGCAGGATGCCCCTCTGCCCCCTTTGCCACATACATTTTATAGATGAAGCACGACTTGCTCTCAGCCTCCTGCATGTCACTAATGAACGGATGTGTAAACAGGGAAAGGAGAGGGAAGAAAGAAGGAAACTACCCTTTTAAATAAAAGACGAAAATGTGGTAAATATGGTAAGTATTCCGCCAAGGTCTTCGCAAAGGCTTTCCCTACAATTTCTCTGATCAATCTGAATTCAAAACTCCTGTGTGGGTGGTGTGTGTGGATGTGTGTTCCCATGTGCCATCAATTCCAGCCATATTCTCCTTGTGATTGAGCCTTCTGCTACACTTTCCAATCTTCAGGCTTGCCCTTAAATCAAACTGACTTTTAAGAAAATGTAATTTGTTTTAATGACTGATTTCAAGTCATTGGCTTCTATTTCTTGATTCTCAAATATATATGACTTGCTCTTGCTTCTGCAGTTTTCCATTTCATAAAATGAGTTGTGTATAATAACCCATATGATTAAAAATGAAACTACATGGAAAGGAATGAGATGGCAGAAAAATCATTATCTGATCAAATGACTGTTATTTTGAGGGAAGTCTCCAGGAAGGATGATAAAGTGAGACTGTCTAACCTTAACATTATAAATAACTAGTATGTCTTTATTTTTCAAGGGATCACCAGTTTGCTTGCCAATGGAGTTTACAGTGCTGCATATCCTCTGCATGATGTAAGTGATCTTGGAAAATGTCTTACATGTCACCAAGAAATCCTTCATGTGTTGCCTATTAATGCATCATCCCAGACACAAGTGCTTGGGATCCTGACTTCCTGCCCACTTGGGTCACATCTGCAGGAATTTCTGCATGTTGTTTCCATCTCTCTGCTCACTTTTAATGCGTTCCCCACCTCGGTGCTACATTTGGTGATCATAAGTGACGTTGGCACATGACTCGTTTCAGTGATTGAGCAAATGAAATGCTTCTGTAATTTTCTGACCTTCTGCTCCCGAGATCCCTGGCATCAATGCTAGGAAATATATTTATTCCTGGACACCAAGGGCTGGTTCCCTCACCCATATCTCCCTGTGTCTCCCTTGGCAGTACTGAGATGTCACACCTGTGTGATCAGTTGGCACTGGCGAAAAAACCATAAGCACTTTCAGAAGCACCATATTTCATGGCACAGGGTGTGAGTGCAGACCTTCTTACTGATGAAAGCTGCTTTGGGGCAGTTCAGTGAGATGTCAGGAGTGTGTTCAAATCTGGTGCTCGTGGAGAGGGTCATTGAGAGCTGAGGAATTTTGGTGGCACTCATACCTGGGTTGGAGGATCCCCGTCCTGCTAGAGGTGCACACAGCTGGGTGCTGCTGGCAGTTTTACTCAGGGCTTCAAGGTACAAGTAGAACTGACACACACACACACACACACTCTCTCATGGCCTTCCAGAAAAGCTTCCCAGGCACCAAGCTGTGGAGCCTGGTGCCAGTTTTCTGGCCTGGGATGTGAGGATGAAGCGTGTCTTCCTGGTTTGCTGTTCCCCACTCTCACTCTGGTTTTACATGGGACTGTGTAGAGGTTTATCTTGGAGTAAACCAAGACCAGAACAGCCTCTTTTATCTGCCTGATGCTTATCATAAATGTCTGAACTCTCAAACTACAACAAAAATGTGTAGAAATCGAGAAAGGCTAAATAAAACTTCTCTGCATGTTCTTGTCTC